>NC_045965.1:37314238-38643315 GCF_010909765.2 Amblyraja radiata | reverse complement strand
CCTCCCCCCCCCCTCTCTCCCTCCCTCCTGCACAGACCCTCCGATCCACTATGCCCTGACCCCCCCCCATTCATCCTGTACTGAACCCCCCATTCATCTTGTACTGAACCCCCCATTCATCCTGTACTGAACCCCCCATTCATCCTGTGCTGATCCCCCCCATCCATCCTGTACTGATCCCCCCATTCAAGAAGAATGGGGGGAACAGTCTGAAGAAGGGTCTCGACCCGAAATGTTGCCTATTTCCTTCGCTCCATAGATGCTGCCTCACCCGCTGAATTTCTCCAGCATTTTTATCTACCCCATTCATCCTGTACTGATCCCCCTCCCTATTCATCCTGTACTGACCCCCCCCCATCCATCCCGTACTGATCCCCCCCCCATTCAACACCACTGACATCCCCCGTTCTCTCCCCTCACAATTTTACATTCTCCAAACAACACGTACTATTCACCTGTCTCAATCCATCCATTCAGCACCGACTGCCTTCTCAACACCCCCCCCCCCCCCACTGCCATCTATCCACCCCGCATTGATTCACACACACCCTGACCCTATTGTGCTGGAAATGTCTTCAGAGCGAACATTGACTATGTTTGATAACGGAATGCAATCAAATGTGTTTTAATTCCCAATGTTATTATTTGTTTTGACATCTTTAAACATATTACCAAAAGAACATTTGCTGCAGTTATGTCCTTTGGCCATCCTTTCGCAGCATCTATGGAACAAAGGAAATAGGCAACGTTTCGGGCCAAAACCCTTCTTCAGACTGATGGGTTTCGGCCTGAAACGTTGCCTATTTCCTTCACTCTATAAATGCTGCTGCACCCGCTGAGTTTCTCCAGCACTTTTGTCTACCTTTGATTTTCCAGCATCTGCAGTTCCTTCTTGAACATAATATGTGAATCAATCAATCAACCTTTATTGTCATCTTGCAAAGCAACAGTTGTACAGTGCAAAATGAGAAGACGTTTCCCAGGGAATAGCGGAGCATCGCACAATAAACTTTAAAACATTTCACACATAATAACAGTAAAAACAATCCAGTCCCTGATGAAACAGTATAAATAGTTAAAAGCAGGTAAAACAGTAACATTAAAACACAGTAAAAACAATCATTAAAATGTCCAGGGCAGCTGATTTGAGTGGCCAGTGCTAGAGTTATATTAATAGCTTCATTGAGCATAATTCCGACTGGTAACTACACACTTCGTCCGAGCACATTATCGTACGCGTCATGCAAACCGTCTTAAATGACCACCTAAACTGCCATTTGGCAACCTAAAAAGCTGGCAAGGTTACCTGGCTGGCAACAGGGAAAAAAAGTTAAGTGAGAGCCCTGCCCATGTATTTCACCTCATTTACCCTGAATTTGCATTTTTGAGGGTTCAGCTTGAGGTTGATGGCCTTGGCGCGATCCAAGACCTTCGTCAGATTAGCATCGTGTTCTTCGACAATTTGTCCCGCAACGAGGATGTCATCCACTACGACGGAGCATGGTAGCCTGCAAACAACTGCTCCATAGCTTGTTGAAATACTTCACTAGCAGAACATATTCCAAAAGGCATGCAAGGAAATCTGTAACGCCTGAACGGAGTGCTGAAAGTGATTAAGTTGGAGTTGTGTTCCAGTGAAATCTGCCAGAATGAACTCTTGGCATCTAGCATTGTGAGTACAGTTGCCTCAGCCATCTGCGCTGCGATCACGTCCACAGTGCGATTGGGATAGTGAGGTTGTTTAATTGCTGTGTTTAAGTTCTTGGGATTGATCTGTATCTCGTCTTTATTCTTCTTGGTGGAGACCCAATCTAAGGGGTCAGCGACGGGAGCGATCACACCTAGAGACACCATCCTGTTAAGTTCACTTTGAACACGGTCCCGCATAGCATGAGGAATCTTATGAGCTGGACGAACAACTGGAATTACCTCGGGTTCAATAGTAATTGTATACCTGATAGGTAACCTTCCCAGCTTATCGTCAGACAAAATCTTATATTGTGTCAGGATTTGTTAGCTAAAGTCACAGGCTGTAGTCAGATGACAAACAGAAGGGCTGAAAGAAATTAGACCCATGTCTTCACATGCGTTAACACCCAGCAGAGACGGCACATTTTCACGAACCACATAGAAATTCAGGTTGCGGACACGTGAGTTAAGACAGCAGCGTAACTCAACTTGACCGATAGGGTGCACGCGACCTCCAGCAAATGGAACAAGGGAGGCAGCCGTTGGAGAAACAATCTCTGTTTTTCGTAACTTTTTACACACTGCCAGGCAAATGACTTTGCACCTGGCCCCTGAATCCACTTTCAGATAGAAAGTCTTGCCATTAACGAGCAAAGCGACCTTGGGGTCTAGTTGTTTATGCATTAAATCAGATAAGGCATGTACATCGACATCAAAACTTTCGCCAGCAGCCTGTAAATCCATGGAGCTGGTTGTGAGAATTCTGAGAGTGAGTTTTCACGGCCAAGCAAATTAACAGATTGCCTTGTTTGAACTCTGTTGCTACGTGAACGATAACATTTAAAGAAATTGTTTCTTTTGTTGCAAAATCAACATAATTTTCCGTACGCAGGGCAACGGTCACGTACAGCAGCATGTGAACCCCCACAGTTAAAGCGATTATCTAGCAGTCTCAACTTGCTATCAGGCACTTGAGGGAAATGAGGAGAGATTTGATAAGACATTCATTTCACGACCAGCAGAGTGTCCCAAGACCTTGGTGTGAGCGTCAGCCATTTCAGCAATGCGACAGCGGTTTTCAGCAGTCTCTAGAGTTAGGTCAGCATCCCGCAGTAACTCGTCGCGTAATTTATCATTGCGGACGCCATGAACCAGACGGTCACGGACAAGGCTATCACATATATCTCTGAAATCGCATCGACTGGCAATGTGCTTCAGTGCACTGATATACATCTCCACAGGTTCTCCCTGTCTCTGGCATCGTGAAAAGAACAGATGTCGCTCCATAACTAAGTTGGTACGTAACTCGCATAACTGTCGGAATTTGCGCAGTAGGAAGTCAGGGTGTCGAATAGATTGAGCAGGAGCGATCTGGACACCAGCCAGGTCAAATCTAGCCGGTTCATAGTGAAATCTTCTGGCACGACAAGCAACTTCTGTGCCTGCTGGATTAAGAAGAAGTGACACTCGAAAACCAGGAGCAGCAGTAGGGTGATCCGCTTCAATACATGGCACCGTTCTGCAACATCCTCATCAAATACCAGGATCTCTGGTTTTCTGAGAGCAGAAGCCATTGCAACACACTTGAAAAAACAACAAGCTAAAATAAAAACAGTACAATTAAGCAAGGAGTGAGTCCATTTACTCTGACACCATGTTGCGATTCTGCTGTTTAAATAACTGAAGTCTTACACTGTGATAAAGGTCCAAAGTCTTTATTAACATTACAGCATCAGTAACTTCATACTAGCACGTTTCTCTAAAAGTGTGGGAACAAGGCAGGGAGGCTTACTGTTAAGCCAGTGAGCGCAGCTACAAAGTATGACTCATAACATGAGTGACACTGATGTAAAACCCCCGTTCCCTAAAGAATGAGTACATCTCCGATGCCCTGGTCTGGAACACCTCATCCTGTGTGCAGATGCGGTGTAGACGGAGGAATTGGGAGTAGGGGATAGAGTCCTTGCAGGAAGCAGAATGGGAAGAAGTGTATTCCGGATATCCATGTGGGTCAGTGGGTTTGTAGTAGATGTCGGTTAGTAGTCAGTTACCTGTGATGGAGATGGTGAGATCTGGAAACAGTAGGGAGATGTCAGAAATGGTCCAGGTGTATTTCCGTGCGGGGTAGAGTTCGGGTAAAGGGCCACGGTACGCCTCAAACAAGGATTGTTCGACGTATCCTACAAAGAGGCAGGCATAGCTGGGGCCCATGAGCGTGCCCATAGCAACGCTTTGGATTGGAGCAAATGGGAGGAGTCAAAGGAAAAGTTGTTGAGGGTAAGGACCATCTCCGTTAGGCGGAGGCGAGTATTAGTCGACGGGGATTGGTTGGTTCTGCGGTCGAGGAAGAAAGGGAGGGCTTTAAGACCCTCCTGGTGGAGGATGGAGGTGTAGAGTAACTGGACATCCATTGTGAAGATGAGGGAGTGGGGGCCTGGAAAACGGAAGTCATGAAGGAGACGAAGAGCGTGTGAGGTGTCTTGGATATAGGTGGGGAGGGATTTGACCAGGGGGGATAGGATGGAGTCGTGGTATGTGGAAATAAGTTCGGTGGGACATGAACAAGCAGAAACAATGGGTCTGCCAGGACAGTCAGGTTTGTGGTTTTTGGGAGAAGATAAAATCGGACCATGACCATCGCTGGGAAACGATGAGGTTTGAGGCTGTCTCCGCCTCTTCCTTTCTTTTTCTCGCCCGCACCCCCGGACATCAGTCTGAAGAAGGGTCTCGACCCGAAATGTCGCCTATTCTCTCCGTAGATGCTGCCTCACCTGTTGAGTTTCTCCAGCATTTTTGTCTATCTGAAAATAATTGTTCCTTTTTCACTATCTAAAAATTATTTAAAATAAAATAATTGGATTTTATTTTAAAAGCTAATTATTCAATTTTTTTTAAAGTTGCTTGATTTAAAAAAAATGTTCAGCCTAATCAAACAGTTGCTTGACTTTTTCAACTTTTGTTTTGCAGGCAGCTATTAATGGCATAATTCCACAAGAGAATGGCATTGTACAAAGGTAGGTGATTTTTTTTAAATTTAATTTTATTCATATGTTAGGCAATATGCTCATCAAAATTTTGTAGGGTGATTCAATTTTGTAACGTAAACTGTTTTAAATGATTGGAGACTTGTTCATTTTTCCAATGTAGATTAAAAATTCCAGTTTAAAAACAGACCAGTTTAAAGAACAATGAGAACGTTAATTAAACATGCTTTCTTAAATCAAAAAGGATCTAATGAGTGTAACTGAACTGTTAATTTACTTTTTCATGGATACTGACTGTTTTGCTGGCTATTTCTAGCTCTCTGTTTTTGTTCCAGAATTCCAGCATCCACAGTTTCTTGCTTTTCACATACAAGACATGTGTTTATGTATCTGGTTGCACTACAGATTCAAATTGTTCAGGGTCCTACAAAGGTTTCCTGATGTTCCAGTGCATTTTTATTCAAAATTCTTAAAAATGCTAGTGTAATGCATTAAAAAAAAAAAAACAACAATTTACTAATCTATGATTCTGTTTCTAATGATTTGTTTGCTTAATTTCCCAGGCAATTTAACCATCACCATCTCACTTTATTTTTTGATTTTTTTTTTTTTTTGCATCAACACACAATTATCTTTTAATTTGTTACTTAATTGCCCAGTCTTCAAGTCTTCCCACGTTGAACACTTCCTCGATGTCGTGTAGCGATAACTGTTAAAATTATTTTTCCTAATTTGATTATATTTTGTAAATATTGCAGTGAAAGTCACAAGTGAATTGATTTGCTTATCCCTGTACAAGCAACGTCATTGAATTTTCATGTGAATTTTTTAAAAATTGGAATGTGAGCAAACCAGCTTAGTTGCCTATTAAAGGATGATAGTGGGCTGCTTAATTTTGTAACTGTGGCAATCCAGAGTTGGGAAACTATGACACAGTTAGGCTGAACAGTCCAGAGTTCGGATCCCGCCATATGCAGATGTGAAATTTAAATTAGTAAAGTTTTGGTCATGATGACCATGAAGCTTTTAGATTGTTTAAACAAAAACCCTCTGATTTACTGCTGCTGTGGAGGAAGAGGAATGTGCTGCCCAAGAATGTGCTGTCTCTATAGCAGTGTGCTTCATTCTTAACTGCTCTCTGAAATGGTCATGTGAATGGAAATCCTGAATCAACGCTGTAAGATTGTTCTGTAAAGGTAAAATGGTTGGCCAGGTAGACTGAAATAAAGAGCATAAGATGGCTGCTGACCAGGCTTGCTGGAACTGAGGCTGCAGGATTCAGGAAGGGAATACACATTATCTTGCAGTTACTGCATAGTCGTGAATAGGGGATCACAGGCCCCGTCTGACAAGATTGAGGAATATACAATCCCCCTCGCCGGGAAGACTAAGGAATGTACTGGTCTGAGCTCTAGTGTGGTTCCTCTAACTAACATCTCCTTATATGTACATACCTGTTGTCCTGTATTTTGCGTACGTGTCGGTTCTTTGATCGGGGAATGTGGGAGGTGCTAAACAGTGGCATTAACATATAAAAGGCATTGCAATTAAGGGCAGAGAGCTTGACTCTTTGCTAGGTTGTTAACCTGTGTGAAGACTCCTGCTCAATAAACGTACGTTTAAAGCAACCCCGGTGCCTGGTCGATTATTGTCGAAACAACCGATGTGAAAGAACTACGTGAATCAACAGTCATGCAAGCAATTTATTCTGGGGAATATAATTCAAAAACTGTTTTCCTTGACTATCATCAGAATATTTGAAATATTGAAAGCAGGCATTAATGACCCAGATAAATTCTGCCATTACAGGGCTAGTTACTTTCTTTGTTTTATTGTTCTACTTTCAATACTAAACATTTATCAGTTGAATAGCAGAGAAACGGAGTTATCTTGAGACTTAGATTTATTGTAAGAATTTCAAAACTATGTTCTTGGATACAAATATAGCATTTGTTTGGACATTTATTGTGAAACATTTTATTGAGCTCTTTATGACCACAATATTTATTTATAATTATGTTCATTTTATTTCACAAACAAAATTAAGGTTGGAATATTGAAATTATGTATCCAAAAAATCCCGCATTACCATTTTGCAGTTCAGCAGCCAGTTACCCCAACACAACTTAAGATGCAGTGAATATCTTCTGAAAATATACTTCTGAATACACAAGCTGGAGATGATCAGTTGTACTGTGGCTATCTGCTTATGAAATTGACCAAAGATTGATTGTTCAGTATGTCACAGTAGTTTCTTATGTTGGTTTTAAATCTTTCATTAACATTATTGTTTATGTTTGGATTTTTTTTTCCTCTGTCTGCAGTGAGTTTGTTGCCAGTGAACCTTCACAGGATCCATTGTATGGACCTGCTGGTCAGCCCTCTTCCTCCTCTTCCACTTCCTCAGCTTTCTGTCCAATAATCCCATCAAGACCAATTGTGGAAAGGCAACCAAGAATGCTAAACTTTAGGGTGGAATACCGTGACAGAAACGTGGAAGTGGTGGTTGAAGATACGAACACAATTGGTAAGATTTTAAAATGATTGACTGAGAATTATGTATAATTTGTGTATATTTTACATTTATGTGTGTTGTCGGAATCTCCTATGATGATGTTGCAAGATTTTCATTGTATGTGCAGCTCATTGACAGTCAACTCAATGTTAACTTCAATGAGATGAGCTCTTGGAGTAATTTTGTTTCCAAGGACATCATGATCCTTCTAAATTCCAACACTTACAATCTCTAATTAATTAAAACACTCTACTTTTTCAACTAAATCATAATAATCAGAATAATACTTTATTAGCCAAGTATGTTTTGCAACAAGGAATTTCATTTGCCATACAGTCATACCAATAAAATGCAACAGAACACACAAAAAACATTTAAACATAAACATCCACCACAGTGACTCCTCAACATTCCTCACTGTGATGGAAGGCGAAAAAAAGTTCAATCTCTTCCCTTCTTTGTTCTCCTGCGGTCGGGGGCCTCGAGCCTTCTGTTGACAGGGTGATCTTGGCTCCTGTAGTCGGCGGCGTTTGGGCACTCGCGTCGGGGTGATCAAGCTCCTGCATCGGGGGAGAATCTCAGCTTCCCCCCGCCGGGCGATCGGAGCTGGTCGAAACCTTCTGCATCGTTTGGAGCTTCCCGAGTGCGACCTCCTCGATGGTGAAATCCGCAGGCCAATAGACAACAGGTGCAGGAGTAGGCCATTCTGCCCTTCGAGCCAGCACCGTCATTCAATGTGATCATGGCTGATCATCCCCAATCAGTACCCTGTTCCTGCCTTCTCCCCATATCCCCTGACTCCACTATCTGTAAGAGCCCTATCTAGCTCTCCCTCAAAGGTATCCATAGAACCGGCCTCCACCGCCCTCTGAGGCAGAGAATTCCACAGACTTGCAACTGTGAGAAAAAGTGTTTCTTCATCTCTGTTCTAAATGGCTTAACCCTTTTTCTTAAACAATGGCTCCTGGTTCTGGACTCCCCCAACATCGGGAACGTGTTTCCTGCCTCAAGCGTGTCCAAACTCTTAATAATCTTACATGTTTCAATAAGATAACCTCTCATCCTTCTAAACTCCAGAGCATACAAGCCCAGCCGCTCCATTCTCTCAGCATATGACAGTCCTGCAATCCCGGGAATTAACCTTGTAAACCTACGCAGCACTCCCTCAATAGCATTAAGTCCTTCCTCAAATTAGAGGACCAAAACTGCACACAATACTTCAGGTGTGGTCTCACTAGGGGCCTATACAACTGCAGAAGGACCTCTTTGCTCTTATACTCAACTCCTCTTGTTATGAAGGCCAACATGCCATTCGCTTTCTACACTGCCTGCTGTGCTTGCATGCTTACTTTCATTGACTGATGAACAAGGACCCCCAGATCTCATTGTACTTCCCCTTTTCCCAACTTGACACCATTTAGATAATAATCTGCCTTCCTGTTTTTGCTACTAAGTGGATAACCTCACATTTATCCACATTAAACAACGTCGGCCATGTATCTGCCCACACACCCAACCTGTGCATGTCACCCTCCATTCTCGTAGCATCCTCCTCACAGTTCACACTGCCACCCAGCTTTGTGTCATCTGCAAATTTGCTAATATTACATTGAATCCCTTCATCTAAATCATTGATGTATATTGTAAATAGCTGTGGTCCCAGCACCGAGCCTTGCGGTACCCCACTAGTCACTGCCTGCCATTCTGAAAGGGACCTGTTAATTCCTATGAGAATGTTGGTCTCACTTCCCATCCCCCCCCCACTCGTAACAAGGGCAGAGTCCACCTTGTCCTCACCTTCCACCCTACCAGCCGTCAAATACAACAGTTAATCCTCTGACATTTTAGCCACCTCCAACGGGATCTCACCACTGGCCACATCTTCCCATCTCCTCCCCTTTCGGCTTTCCGTAGAGACCTCTCCCTCCATAACTCCCTGGTCAATTCGTCCCTTCCCACCCAAACCACCCCCTCCCCTGGTACCTTCCCTTGTAACCACAGGAAATGCTACACTTGTCGCATTACCTCACCCCCCTTGACTCCATCCAAGGACCCAAGCAGTCTTTCCAGGTGCGGCAGATTCACCTGCACCTCCTCCAACCTCATCTATAGCATCCGCTGCTCTACATCAGTGAGACCAAGCATAGGCTTGGCGATCGCTTTACCCAACACCTTCGCTCAGTTCGCAATAACCAACCTGATCTCCTGGTGGCTCAGCACTTCAACTCCCCCTCACATTCCAAATCCGACCTTTCTGTCTTGGGCCTCCTCCATGGCCAGAGTGAGGCCCACCGTATATTGGAGGAGCAGCACCTCGTATTTAGCTTGGGTAATTTAAACCCAGCAGTATGAACATTGACTTCTCCAATTTCAAGTATTCCTTGCTTTCTCCCTCTTTCCCCTCCCCAGCTCTCCCACAGCCCACTGTCCCCGCCTCTTCCTTTCTTCTTCCTGCTCCCACCACCCCCACATCAGTCTGAAGAAAGGTCTCGACCCGAAACGTTGCCTATTTCCTTCGCTCCATAGATGCTGCTGCACCCGCTGAGTTTCTCCAGCATTTTTGTGCACCTTCAATTTTTCCAGCATCTGCAGTTCCTTTTAGGACTGAGATGAGAAAAACATTTTTTACACAGAGAGTGGTGAATCTCTGGAATTCTCTGCCACAGAATGTAGTTGAGGCCAGTTCATTGGCTATATTTAAGAGGGAGTTAGATGTGGCCCTTGTGGCTAAAGGGATCAGGGGGTATGGAGAGAAAGCAGGTACAGGATACTGAGTTGGATGATCAGCCCTGATCATATTGAATGGCGGTGCAGGCTCGAAGGGCCGAATGGCCTACTCCTGCACCTATTTTCTATGTTTCTTAACAACTGTTAATCCCTACTCTTTGTTTCCTGTCCGCCAACCAATTTTCTATCCATAATCTACCCCCAATAACATGTGCCCTCATTTTGCCCACTAAGCTCCTACGTGGGACCTTATCAAATGCTTTCTGAAAGTCCAGGCACACTACATCCACTGGCTCTCCCTTGTCCATTTTCCTAGTTACATCCTCAAAAAATTCCAGAAGATTAGTCAAGCATGATTTCTCCTTCGTAAATCCAGGCTGACTCGGACCGATCCTGTTACTGCTATCCATCTTTTATGATTGACTCCAGCATCTTCCCCACCACCGACGTCAGGCTAACTGGTCTATAATTCCCTGTTTTCTCTCTCCCACCTTTCTTAAAAAGTGGGATAATATTAGCTACCCTCCAATCCACAGGAACTGATCCTGAATCTGTAGAACATTGGAAAATTATCACCATTGCGTTCACAATTTCTCGAGCCACTTCCTTAAGCACCCTGGGATGCAGACCATCAGACCCCGGGGATTTATCAGCCTACAGTCCCATCAGTCTACCCAACACCATTTTCTGACAAATGTGGATTTCCTTCAGTTCCTCCATCACCCCAGATCCTCTGGCCACTAGTACATCAGGAAGATTATTTGTGTCCTCAGTGAAGACTCATCTGCCATTTCCTTGTTCCCCATAATAAATTCGCATTTTTCAGTCTTCAAGGGTCCAACTTTGGTCTTAACTAATGTTTTTCTCTTCACATACCTAAAGAAGCCATTTACCATCCTCCTTTATATTCTTGGCTAACTTACCTTCGTACCTCATCTTTTCTCCACGTATCGCCTTTTTAGTTATCTTCTGTTGCTCTTTAAAAGTTACCCAATCCTCTGGCTTCGCGCTCAACTTTGCTATGTTATTTCTCTTATTTTTATACTGTCCCTGACGTCCCTTGTCAGCCACGGTCGTCCCTTACTCTCCTTGGTATCTTTCTTCCTCTGGAATGAACTGATCCTGCACCTTCTGTATTATTCCCAGAAATACCTGCAATTGTTGTTCCACTGTCATCCCTGCTAGGGTATCTTTCAAGTCAACTTTGGCCAGCTCCTCCCTCATGGCTCCATAGTCCCCCTTATTCAACTGTAACACTGACACCTCTGATTTACCCATCTCCCACTCCAATTGTAGATTAAACCTGACCATATTATGGTCACTACCTCCTAATGGCTCCTTAACCTCAAGTTCCTTTATCAAATCTAACACTAAATCCAGAATTGCCTGCTCCCTTGTAGGCTCCAATACAAGCTTGCTCTAAGAATCCATCACGGAGGCACTCCACAAACTCCCTTTCTTGGGGTCCAGTACCAACCCAGTCTACCTGCATGTTGAAATCTCCCATAACAACCGTAGCATTACATTTACTACATGCCAATTTTAACTCCTGATTCAACTTGCACCCTATATCCAGGCAACTGTTGAGGGGCCTGTAGATGTCCCATTAGGGTCTATTTACCCTTACAATTCCTTACTTCTGGCTGACTCCATCCTGACTCCACATCTCCTGTTTCAATGTCACCCCTGGCAAGGGACTGCATTTCATTCCATACCAGCAGAGCTACCCCACACCCTCTGCTCACCTGTCTGTCTTTTCGATAGGAGGTATACCCTTGGATATTCAGTTCCCAATCCTGGCAGCCATGTAATTCCCACAACATACTTGCCAATTTCTAACAGCCTCAAGCTCGTCCACTTTATTTCTTATACTTCGCGCATTCATATACAACACTTTGACCTTGTTATTCGCCTCCCCTCTCGCACCGCACACAATTGGCCCTGACCTTACCCTCTTATCCCTTCTAGAACTTTCCTACCCATTCATTCGGGAGTCTTTTGTAACTTTTCCTGTACTGACTTCCCCTTTAACTCCATCTTTATACTCCCAATTTGTCAATCCCTTCCCCCCCCCCCCGCTATTTAGTTTAAACCCACACGTGTAGCCCTAGCAAACCTGCCTGCCAGAATGTCGGTCCCCCTCCAGTTAAGGTGTAACCTGACCCTTTTGTACAGGTCACCCCTACCCTAGAAGAGATCCCAGTGGTCTATAAATCTAAATCCTTGCTCCCTGCACCAGCTCCTCAGCCACACATTCAGATCCCCTATCTCCCTGTTCCTGTCCTCACTAGCACAAGGTACTGGAAGCAATCCAGAGATAACCACCCTAGAAGTCCTGCTTTTCAGTCTTCTTCCTAACTCTCTGAACTCACGTTGCAGAACCTCCTTCCTCTTCTTCCCAATGTCGTTTGTGCCTACGTGCAAAACTACAGCCGGCTGTTCACCTTCCCTCTCGAGGATGTTCTTTCTGAATTCGGTTTGTGACATCTTGAACCCTGGCACCAGGGAGGCCACAGACCATCCTCCCGTCACGCCTGCCGCCACAGAATCTCCAGTCCACACCTCGGACAATGGAGTCACCCACCACTATGGCTCTGCCCGACATCGGTCTTGCCGGTCGAGTCCCATCTCTAGGATTGGAGCCACCGACGTGTGTCCGCTGCTCGGACTGGAAGCATCGTCTCCCCCGACAGTTCCCAAGAGGGCGTACCCGTTTTCATTAGGCACAGCCACCTGAGTATCCACGGTTACCACCCTTTCAGTCACACACCTTCGTTCTTCCCGTATCCTTGGCGTGACA
Source organism: Amblyraja radiata (assembly GCF_010909765.2). NCBI lineage: Eukaryota > Metazoa > Chordata > Chondrichthyes > Rajiformes > Rajidae > Amblyraja > Amblyraja radiata. Next base: position 38,630,600 of record NC_045965.1, on the reverse strand, counting down.
ACCTCCTTTCCAGGAAACTCTTGTTTTTCCGGATGGCCCTGAGGTCATTTAGCTCCTTCTCCAGTGCCCCAACACACTCCTTCAGGATCTGAACCTGGACACACTTGCCACAGTTGTGGCAGCCAGAGGTTCCATCTGTGTCCCTGGCCTCCCACATCCTTCAAGCATCACACTGCTTGTTGGAGTTGGAGCGTCAGTCGCAGGCAAAGGATCGGCTCCGATGGTATGTCCATGCCCCCGTGGTGGGGCTCAAAGTCAGTCCCGAGCAAGGCCTCCAGCTACATGATGTTAGGCTGCAAAGTGACCGGAGATATGATCTGGAAAACAATTGCATCTCCGGCAAGGTAAGCGATCGAAAAAAGTTTCACCCGGCCCCCATCCCACCCCCCCACAGAAAACAAAACAGAGAACATTAACACAAACTTTTAAAACAAGCTAAAAATAACAAAAAAAAGACGAAAAGACAGACAGGCTGTTGGAGAGGCTGCCATCAAAACTTTACGTTTTTCCACATTCCACCTGAAATTTCTTGTCTATTTGCAGTGTCTGTATGTATTCCATTTGCAAGGTTCAGATAATTAAGTAATTTAAGCTTGTGTACAGCACGACCCAGACCCAGTGTTTGAAAATGGGCTAATAATTAGCAGTTAAGCTTTGTGCCACACTAGTGCCAGGCAATTAAAATCTCCAGCAAGAAAAGTCTGATCATTACCTATTCATTCCGTGTCATTGCTGTTGCTGAATTTTGCAACACCAGTATCTTCCGAATCACCATTGATGAAAAACAACTGGAACAGCAATACAAAAACTACAACTGTACCCTAAAGCAAGTAACTGAACTCCTGATTTCCTCAGTCACAAATCTGGAATATGTTGGAAGAATTGCAGTATGCCTTGCAGAGTATAGCTCCAAAATGCTGAAGAGCTGACTATATTCAGAAAAAAAAACAGGTTGCTGGATATTAACCACAACAAACATTCCCTCCCTTGCCAAGTGGGAAGATGTACCATCTGTCAAATTGTACAGCATTTTGCCCAAGATTACCCCTACAACACCTCACAAAACTACCACTCTGCTCTTCATGAAGGGCAAGGTCAATATAAACCCCTGACGTAATTTCGTCTAATTATTGCACCTTTCTCTTTGGCAGCTCATTCCATGTACCTACCACCCTCTGAAATATCTGTGTCTCAGCTTTCTGAAAATAATTCCCCTTCCTTGTGGAAATACTTATTTGGCATGCATATCTTTATTGCGAAGGGTATTGAGAACAAATTATGGGATATCATATTGCAGCTGTACAAGTCGTTGCTGAGATCACACTTGAAATACAGTGTGCATTTCTGGAGCCCAGCTATAGATAAGAATGTCATTAAGTTGGAAAGAATGCGGAAGAGATTTACTAGCATATTACTGGGACATGCGGGCTTGAGTTATAGGAAGTTGGATTGGGTAGCACTTTATTCTTTGGCTTGTAGGAAGCTGAGGGATGACCTTACTGAGGGGTACAGGGCCATGGATAAAGTAAATGCTCAATCTTTTTCCCAGGATAGAGGATTGTACAATTAGAGGACAGATACTCAAGGTGAGAGGGGAGAGATTTAAGTTGGACCTCGAAAGCAATAATTTCATTTGCAGGCTAATCCGTTTCTAGAAATAAGCTTCCAGAGGAAGCGATAGATGAAGATACAATAATGACTTTTAAAAGAGGGATACATGATTGGGAAGGGTTTAGAGGGATTATGGGCCAAATGCAGGCAACTAGCCCAATATGCCAGACTTGATTTGTATTGTCAAGGTGGGTCGATGGACTGTTTCTGTTCTGTATAGTTCTATGACTCTAATTTTAAACCTATGTCCCTAGTTTCAGATAGCTCTACCCTTATAAATGTACGAAACATTTGACTATTTTCCCTAACTATGCCCCTTATGATGTTATAATCCTCTGAAAAGTCACCGTTCTCCTTCACTCCAGGAAATACAATCCCAGCCTTTCCAATTGCTCCTTAAAATTCAAGGCCTCCAGCTCGGGCAACATCTTTGTGAATCTTTTCTGCATCCTCTAGCTTAATCATATTCTTCCTATAATATGGCGACCAGAACTGTGCAGAATCATCCCAAGTGAGGTTTAGCTAACGTTTTACAGAACTGTAACTGGACCCAACTCCTCTACGCAATGCCACGGCTGATAAAGGCAAGTCTTCCATTCGCTTTCACTACTTTGCCTACCTGTGTCATCACTTTCAGGGAACTAGTCCCCCAAGGTGTCTCTTTTCTACAACGGGTCTCCAGCGATTGCCCATTCACAGTATATCTTGCTTTAGTTTAACCTCCCAAAATGCAATACTTTGCAGTTATTAGTTAAATATTATATAAAATTCCTCCACTTACTTTCCCAGTTGATCAATTACTAGATGTAATCTTACACAACCACTTTCATCATGCCACCAATGTTGTTGTCACCTGTAAGCTTCTTATCTATATCATTAATATATATGACAAATAACAACGCAATGAACACTGGCCAATTCAGACAAAATTTGAACAGGTATATGGATTGGAAAGGTTTAGAGGATATGGGACAGATGTGGGGAGATGGGACAAGTATAGATGGGATCTCTATACTTGAGGGGCACACCATTGGTTACGTGCCTCCAATCTGAAAAGCAACCCTCTACAATCTCCCTCTGCTTCCTACCACCAAGCCAATGTTTTATACAGTTGACTAGTTCCTGGATTCCATATGATATCTCCCATACCAGCTTGCCATGCGGAACCTTGTTAGCTTACAACACAACAGTATGAATATAGAATTCTCCAATTGCAGGTCGGCCTTCGTCTCCCACATCCCATATGACTAGTTTCCTCCGGTCGCACACCTTTATTTACACTCCCCTGGCCCTCATCACCCAGTCCCTGTTCGCTCCTCCACCTGCTCATCTCCCATTCTCCGTTCACTCTTTCTCCCCCCCCCCCCCCCATCCCCAAGCCTATTCCCTTCCACCCACCCTCTCGTTCTACATTTCACACCCCATCTTCCTACCTTATCAGATTCCACATCTAGACCCTTTTGTCTTCACTTTACTTTCAGCCTCTGTTCTCGAATTTATTCAGAACCATGTTAATAGAAAGGCGAGAAAAATGGACTTGCTCAATGTTGGATCAGCCATCATCTGATTGAATGGCAGCGCAGGGTTGTGGGGCTGAATGGCCTATTCCTGTTCCTCCTCCTTATGGTCATGTAGTCTTAATGCTGAAGCCAAGAATGAATGAAAGAAATGCAAGCTAGCTACAGAATAAACTGGGATGGAGGCTTGGAAAGATGGTCAAATGAGGATTTTTAAAAGGAGTAGAAGGTGAAGTGCTTGAAAGTTTGCAAAGCTTTACAAATAAAATAAAATTAAGCCAAGGAATATGGTTGGTAAGGAACACTTGCAATGTTTGGCCAGTACAAGTAGTTCAGTCAGACAGGGAAGCTCTAATAAGGATTGAAATATTGTCACTCTACCTTTTAACTGGAATCGCAATGATACCAGGTCAAAGATGCCTAGACCATTTTCATTAAGTGATGGGCACGGTAGGGGGTCAATTATCAAGTTGGTGGCAGAATCCAAGGTGCCTCCAGTATACTGAACTGATTTGTCAGTAAAAAAGCTAGTAAGAGAACAAGATAGGATTTAAAAGCATATGAATTTAAGAATCGATGTTGGAGTATAAGATTTTGGAATTTAAAATGTTATCTTAAATTTATGACAATTGGAATTAGTCTTTTACACACAGGAAATGTGGCCATGGTTTTTCAAAATATTATAGGTAATGTTCACATCTCTTGTATTTCTGTTAAGTAAATGTATTGCTGTTGATCCAACTGTGCCAACGGCAATTCCCCCTCCCCCACCATCACACAAGAACTTTTATTTTTAATACGGTGACCAATTCTTCACTGATAATGCTTATGAAGTGTCACAGGGTATGTAGCTCTGAAAGAAATGTGTAAATGTGAAGTAGTTTGTTACTTTGGTCACACAAGTATTAAAAACCCCCCAATTAAAATAATGGATTTTCATTTCTCAGGATTAAGCAGTTTTTGTTTCATTTAAGATTGGTGCCAATTTTAATTTGGCCCAAGTAAAACTAAAGAGGTGTGCTCTTTCAAAGGGCCAGAAACAAGAACAGTGATACTCATTGTAGCAGCAGATTTTTATATCGTTCAAGAGATTACTCCCTCTAGCCACTTAAGAGACTACATTTTTTTAATGGAGGATGTCGTAATACGCATGTGAGCCCTATGTGAGACCTTCAGAGCTTCTTCACAGATAAATCTTCATAAAACAGTCTTTTGATTAATAGTTTCTTTATTGGTGAAGAAAAACAATAAGATATTCATCGTCTGAAGAAGGGTTTCGGCCCGAAACATCGCCTATTTCCTTCGCTCCATAGATGCTGCTGCACCCGCTGAGTTTCTCCAGCATTTTTGTGTACCTAAGATATTCATCCAACCTTCTTCTCTGACTCGTACACTTTAATCTTCGTCAAACTAAAGCATATCACTTTTAAACGTTAGAAAACCCCTCGTGTCTCAGCAAAACTCTACATGGACGAAGGGTGTTCCTTCTGCCATGTAGCTCCGAGCTAAACTAAAACTAAGCTTCTGCGCAAGAAACCCAGCACCAAACACGCCCTTGACTACGTAATAAATCCCACACACATAATTACGGGCAGACAAAAATTTAAAGACAAATGCCATAATTAATGACACACAAAATAAGCCAAATGGCCACTACACTCATAATGACTCAATTGAAAACTGTTCTATGCCAAACTTATTCAGGAAAAATCAACTATACCTCCTGACTTTATACTTCAATGCCCGAGTTCTTTCAACAATTTCTATTTCATTCCAGGCCAGTCAATTGTAAGGCACCTTAAAAGTGGTCCACACAACATAATTAGCCATCTTGTTAAGTGACTCGTTGTAAGTCACTGTTGTAAGATACTTCACTCGTATTCTAAAATGGTTCAATTGTCTGACTGGAAAAGCAGTTTGAATAGTAAAAACAAAATTATAAACCTCTTTTGCAACCATGCCCCAAAAGCTAAATTGCTTTGGGTGAAAGTTGAAAAGTGTGTAATTCAACCGCATGAAAATCAGTAATGCGTAGTATGAGTTTATTTAACAGCTTAATTTTCTGAATTCAAAAGACTAAACTAAAAGTGATGAATATACAGAAATACATTTCTGCAAGTTAGTTATGGGTGAGAATTAAAATAACCAAACAAAAAAGATACAAAACTTGTCTCAGGACTACCCAAGATAAAATTCAGAGGAAAAAAGAAACGATCAACGTTATCTGAGCTTTGTGCATTCCAAAGAGATAGCCATATAGATTAAACTTAATAATGTTTAAAACAAATTATCACTTTTGATAAGCCAGCAAGGGTGGTGAAGCAAAGACAATGATTTTAAAAGGATGTAGATAACCACAAGCTATATTAATCTGAGTAAAAAAAACATACTGTGGGCAGAACTCAGCGAGTCAGGCAACATCGATGGAGGGAAACAGACAGACAACATTTCAGGTCAGGACCCATCTTCAGACTTAAATGCTGACTGACCCGAGTTACTTGGACCGTTTTTTAAAATTCAATGTTCCATCATCTGCAGTCTCGTGTGTTCAGAGATATAAACTTGCAAGGCCGCAGGAATAGATGGAAAATACAGTAGATTTGTTTACCTATTATTAGAAATAATAACTAAATCTACCTATTATTAGATTTAATTATATAATATGGGTAAAATATTATGTATATATTACTTTATAAAAGTAAAAAAGTTTTACTTTTGCTTCTCAATTAATTCCCAGTCAATTATATGATACCATAGAACTTTATTTATCCCAGGAGGAAAATTAATCTGCCAACAGTCATAAAACACAAAATACATGGTTAAAGTGATGAGTGGGAAAGATTGGGGATGTGCAAAGAATTGGGAGAGAGGGGGGTGGGAGGGGAGTCAGTCTACCCCATGACAGAAGGGGGAGGAGCTGTACAGTTTAATAGCCACAGGAAGAAAGATCTTCTGTGGTGTTCTGTACTGCATCTTGGTGGAACCAGTTTGTTGCCGAAGGTACTTCTTAGGTTGATCAATGTGTCATGGAGGGGGTGAGCTGTATTGTCTAAGGTGCTCAGCAGTTTGAGGAGCATCCTCCTCTCCAAGACCACCTCTCATGAATCCAACCCCGCCCCCAGGACGGAGCCAGGCTTCCTGATGAATTTGTTACTCCTATTGGCCTTCGCCCTGCTGCACCAGCACACAACAGCGAAGAAGATGGCACTGGCTACCACCGTTTGGTAGAACATCTGCAGCATCGTACTGCAGACATTGAAGGAGCGGAGCCTTCTCAAAAAGTACAGTTTTGAGATGACTGCAATTGTGGGCTGCATCAGTGAGGGGAGGGAAGCTGAATACAGAGTGTAGTCAACAACTTAAGTGGTGTGGGCTGAATCACCTGCAGCTCAACACTGACAAGACTAAGAAGTTAGTGGTGGACTTTAGGAGGAGAGGAACACCCCTGTCTCCATCAATGGTGTGGATGTGCAGTTTACCAGGGAGTACAAATACCTTGGAGTGTACCTGGACAGTAAACTGGACTGGGCCAGGAACTCTTAGGCCCTCTACAAGAAGGGACAGAGCCGGCTGTACTTTTGAGAAGGGTCCACTCCTTCAACATCTGCAGTAAGATGCTGCTGAGGTTCTACCAATCGGTGGTAGCCAGTGCCATCATCTTCACTGCCGTGTGCTGGGGCAGCAGGGCGAACGCTGTGGACACCAATATGATGAACAAACTCATCAAGAAGGTCGGTTCTGTCTTGGGGGTGGGGTTGGATTCATGGAAGGTAGTCTTGGAGGGGAGGATGCTCCTCAATCTGCGGAGCATCTTAGACAATACAGCTCACCCCCTCCATGACACATTGGTCAATCTGAGGAGTACCTTCAGCAACAGACTGGTTCCACCAAAATGCAGGACATAATGCCACAGGAGATCCTTCTTCCTGTGGCATTATGGATTCCCATGACTATCAAACTTTACAACTTCTCCCCCTTCTGTTATAGGGTAGACTGAGACTGACTCCCCTCCCTTTTTATGATTGTTGGCACATCAATTTCCCTCCTGAGATAAATAAAGTCTATCGTATTCCATCTCATGATTCCATAACAGGCCCTTCGACCCACCGAGTTTGCACTGCCCAGCGATCACCCTGTACATGAACACTATCCTACACAAAAGGGACTATTTACAGAAGCCAATTAGCCTACAAACCTGTACATATGTGAAATGTGGGTGGAAACCAGAGCTCCCGGAGAAAACCCACGTAGTCACAGCAAGAATGTACAAACTCTGTACAGACAGTCTCCACAATCAGGATTGAACTTGGGTCTCTGGCCCTGCAAGGCAGCAACTCTACCACTGCGCCACCTCTGCCTCTAATTATGTGAGTACCTCTATGTGGTGTGTACGAAACAGAAAAAAATCACCGGGGTGCAAGATTATGGAAAATTCCAAAACATTTCCCAAGTATTTTAAGGGCAAGAACATAATCAGGGAAAGAGTAGCAGTTATTAACAGACTTAATGATGGATTAATTATCAGGGCCTGATGAGATGTATTTTAGGGTTCTATTGGAAGCAGGGAGTAGATTGCTTGGGGAGACTTTCTTGAAAAAAAAATTACCGGCCACAAGTTGTGCTGGATGATTGAAGTGTAGCAAATTATTCAAGGACAGCAGGGATAAAGCAGATAATTGTAGCCTGCTGATTTTAATGCCAATGGTAGAGAAGTTAGGAAAATAATTTGAATGACAGGATTAATATACACTTGGAAAAGCAGGGATTAATCAATAATAGTCCGCATAAGATTTTTATTGAGGGGTGATGCTATCTGACCAATTCAATTGAAATGTTTCGAGTTAACAATATGGGGAGCGCAGCCCTTGGTGTAGTGAGGAACCTCTGAACAATTCCAAGAATCTCGTGCCATTGCAAGTAGATAAGGTAATGAAGAAAACGTGGCATGCTGTCCATCATTAACTAGAAGTAGAATATAAGAGTTGGGAGATTCTGGTACAACTTTGTGAAACAATGGGTGGTTAACAGCTAGAGTATTGTAGTTATTTCTGACCATCACTCTGTGGGGAGAATGTGATTGCACTGGTCTGTAGAAATTTCCTCTCGCAGCGGATTGTGAATCTGGAATTCTCCAAGGTAAAAATCTCTGCATTATTCCTGGTACTGCTTTGTTAATGATGGCAGAACCATGAGAATTCTGCAAGTGAATATATGGATATTGAGAGAGAGCGCTGAATTTAAATTCCCGAAGCATTATGATCGATTCTGGAAAAGGTGGGATTTGAGTGGGTTATTCTTCAATAAGCCTACGGACTGGAATCCTTGTCGGCAGGTTTCCTTGAGCTGTTGGAAGTTTAAATGTGATGGACAAGTGATAGGAAGTTGTGCTTAGATTTAGAACCGAGGAATAAAAACTCAAATGAAAAGCAGAAAGTGAGTTTTAAAGAAAGAGAAAACGAAGGTGAGAGAATACACAAAAAGGAATTTGGCAAAATCAATCTAAGATGCAAGGAATATAGTTATCATCCTTGGTTACTGTTTTTCAATCCTTTCGTCTCACACCTTCTGACTTGTCATCTCTGCCTTTTCTCAACCATTTGCCTATCAAAAAAACCCTCCTCCCCTATATCAACCTATTACCAGGGCTCGAAATTAACGGTTGCCCAGGTGCCAATGGCCACCTACAGTCCCGCCGAGCAACCTAAAAGCCGTGCCATTTTGCCCGGCTTGCCAAGCACCCGGGACCTATCATTCAACTCTGAGCGGGCCCCCCCCCCCCCTCTCTATCTCGCTCTTTGTCACTCTCCGTCTCCGCCCACCATCCGTGTCCAGGCCGCCGGTTCTCCACTCTCCGCCCACTCCTCGTCCGCCGGCACAGCCGACCGCCTTGCACATGCGCACTGCCACGGCCTGCACATCCTCCCCCTGCACATGCGCACAACCACTGCCAGCACATCATCGGCCGCCCTGCACATGCGCACTGCCACGGCAACTGGTCAGCGCCGGGCACTTTCTCCCTCCCTTTTGCATTGTGGGAGATCTGGCCGCCATTGCTGTCCAGTCGCCACCTCGCCGCGATCGTTGAAAACCAACGCAGATCACTCCCTGGAGCTGGAGTAACTCCCTGGAGTAACTCTTGCTTCTTGCTTTCCTGGTCCTCCAAAAATATTCCAAATGGAATTTAAACTGGAGGGGACCCTCCGCCACCAAACTCCAAACTCTGAAAAATAACAGCCTATTGCACTTTATCTGTTTATTTATTGTGTATATATATATATATGACCTATGGTATTTAGACACACTGAACTTTTATCAAGAATTTCATTGACCTATCTGGGACACATGACAATAAAACTCTCTTGACTCTTGACTTGGACTTAAGCAAAAAAGGGTTCTTGGGGGAAAAAAGAGCTACCTTAAATTTAGTTGTGTCTGGTTGGATAGCTATAGTAGGGTGAAGACTATTCCATGCTTTAATTGTCGGGGGAACTCCATGGAGCAGCCAGCATCTATGGATAGAAGAAATTGGGTGACGTTTCGGGTAGAGACCCTTCTTTCGACTCCCTCCGGTTTTAGTGTTTTTAGTTTAATTTAAAGATACAGCGTGGAAACAGGCCCTTCACCCACTGAGTCGACGCCGACCATCGATCACCCGTACACTAGTTATATTCCGCACATTAGCGACGTAAGAAGATAAATATTGAATACTTATTGAAAATATGAACATTGGCTTCTCCAATTTCAGGTAGTCCTTGCTTTCTCCCTCCTTCCCCTCCCATTCCCAGCTCTCCCACGGCCTACTGTCTCCACCTCTTCTTTCCCCCCCCCCCCCCCCCCCCCCCCCACCTCTGTCTGAGGAAGGGTTTCGACACGTAACGTCACCTATTCTTTTGCTCCATAGATATTGCCTCACCCGCTGCGTTTCTCCAGCATTTTTATCTACCTTCGATTTTTCCATCATCTGCAGTTCTTTCTTAAACATATTATGGTCTCTACCTCCTAATGGCTTCTTTACCTCGAGTTCCCTTATCAAATCCGGTTCATTACACAAGACTAAATCCAGAATTGCCTTCTCCCTGGTAGGCACCAGTACAAGCTGCTCTAAGAATCCATCACGGAGGCACTCCCTTTCTTGGGGTCCAGTACCAACCTGATTTCCCCAGTCTACCTGCATGATGAAATCTCCCATAACAACCGTAGCATTACTTTTGCGACATGCCAATTTTAACTCATGATTCAACTTGCACCCTATATTCAGACTACTGTTTGGGGGCCTCTAGATAACTCCCATTAGGGACTTTTTACCCTTATCATTCCTCAATTCTATCCATACTGACTCTACATCTCTTGATTCTATGTCACCCCTCGCACGGGACTGAATTTAATTCCTAACCAACAGAGCTACCGCACTCCCTCTGCCCACCTGTCTGTCTTTTCGTTAGGACATATACCCTTGAATATTCAGGGTATACGTCGTATCGGAATTATTGATAAGCGTTTTGAGCCAACTATGGTATGCAAAGAATTTAAATACAAGTGTTGTAATTGAACTCTAGCATTGTTTAAAAAAACAAAACTCCAGGTCTCATTACTGATGACTGCAGCCACTGTAGCAATGTTACAAAATTTTGAGATTTTAAAAATCAAGTCTGAAATTTATCCCATTAGATAAAACATAAAGCAGTTTAATTTGATACGTAATTCACTTTCATATATTCAGTATAAAAAAAGTCATGGCCATTTTCATACTCGGAAATTAGCATCTTGTTCCCTATTGCTTTTCTATTGACTTAACACAAAAGCTGTGATCGAGGACAAAAGCCCACAACTTTCTTAAAAATTAAGAGAACTGAATGAAATGTTCAGTTATTATAGATTGAAGCATTCTGAAACAAATATAAAACATGATGACCTGAAATTAAAGCATATAATTGGTTAATTAATTACCTAATTTTAGCTAATTACAAAATTGACCATTGTGACGGAAATAGTAATAAACACCCAGACTACCTTGAAAATTCAAAAATGTGATATTCTCAAGATCAGAACTTTAATATTGTACAATATGCTGTAAGTCCATAACAGATAGGTGAATAAATTACAATTTCTGGCAATAGACCGATTTTATGGAGAAGATCAGTTGCTAGCTGGTACATTGGCATATCATAATCAGTAGCATCATCATACTCCTCAGATTGTAACCAATAAGCAACTCTGTACACCTTGTTTTTCCTCAACTTTTCAATTTTGGCATTGTAAACTACGTTTTTGCTCTACAAACCACGCATGACATGCCTTTCTGCCCACTACTTTCCCATTAAGAATGTCCTGTACATTCCATTTCTTAAGAAAAGGATATTTTTATTAAATAGCGTAAGTATCAAACTAGATATCCAAATAACAAACTGATCCCATTCACAAGAATTCACAATATAACATGATGTTTAAATCTCACTTTGTCGCGAATTTCTATGCCAAATCGAAGGAATTGAATGTTTAATTCCCATACATTTTACTCTGTTGGTTTATAACAATGCAGCAGGCAAGGGCCGTTTTGCACAGATGTGGTAAAAATCCACAAACATCCACTCTCAAGATAATCAAAATGATTATTTTTACACAATGTCATATGAACATCTAAATTATCTATATTTTGTGTTATTGTCTATCCATGATCAATATTTTCATACTAAATGTAAAGGAGTGATTACTGACACACTGTAAGCTTTACTGTGAGTTTAATATAGCACGTGGCACACACGTCCCAGCACTGACTGCATCCAGCCTTCAGGCGTACTGGAACCTAGTGGGAGGAATAAAGGGAGGATACTACAGTTATACTAATATGATGGGGCGTGGTTAGTGGTGATGAGGTAACTACATTATAGGTTGCATGCATAACCCATCTACATCCTTTCCCTTACAATTCAAACAAGTTACTACAGTGGCAGGTTTATTATACAGTACCTGCAAAGCTAAGCAAACTCTCCGTAGCGAGCCGGAGGTTTTACAATCCGACCCGAGCGAGTGCGCACAGCACCTTCACCCTCCCCACCCGAAAGAATAGGAGGAGGGACAGGAACAGAAACAGGAGGGGGAGAGAAGATGGGTGGGGAACCCAGCTTGAAGGGGGAACGGAGAGGCACAGGTGAGCCAGGTGAGAATGAAGGGGTAGAACGAGCTGAAGTTGGAGAGAGAGAAGACCTTGCAGGAGACAGCAGAGCCTGGGGAGCAAGCCCGGGAGGAGCAGGGGGGGCTACCCGAGGCAAAAGGACCGACCGTGGCATGCAGGGAGCAGATGGTACGTTAGTGGAGGAAGGCTCGACACGCGATGGAGGGGTATACGGAATCGCAGGAGGTGGTTTGGGCTCATTGACCGCCAACAGGTGCTGGCGGCTGCGTCGGTATACAGTCCCTTCGAAATCCACGAGGTACGACCGTGGCGCGCTGTCAAACCCGACGACGGTGGCAAGTCGGGAATAGCCGGTGGGCGTCTGCAAGCGGACGACCTGTCCAGGCATCAGTGGCGAAAGAGGGCGGCAGGATTTATCATGCGAGCGGCGCTGGATCACGTGCTTCTGGGCAATACGTTTCTGGACATCAGCAGGCTGCAGGACTTTGGGCATCAGGGACTGCTGGGCAATAGGCATCGGAGGGCGGACAACTCGGGACATGAGTCGCTGGGCAGGGGATCCTATGGTACTGTCTCTGGAAATGTTCCGAAGGTTCAGGAGACCCTGATAGAAATCCCCGTTCGAGAGGCGGGTTTGTTCAAGCAGGTGCTTAGCGCTGCGGACCGCCCGTTCATCCAGACCATTGCTTTGCGGGTACTCCGGGCTGCTAGTGAAATGATTAAAGTTCCACTTTGTGGCAAACGCTCGAAACTCGGCGCTGGTGAACTGGCGACCGTTGTCTGTCTGCAGCCGGACAGGGGAACCAAACGTGGCAAAGTGGCAGCGAAGCTTGCTGATCACCATCTCGGAGGTGATGGCAGGGAGGAGGTCCACCTCGAACCAATTCGAGTAAGAGTCTACTAGCACAAGGTATTGCCTCCCACGCCAGTCGAAAATATCGGCAGCCAGAGAAGACCATGGCATGTCAGGTGCAGGCTGCTGCAAAAGTGGCTGTCTTTGCTGATGCGGGGCAAGCGAATGACAGTCCGGACAGGAATCCACCCTGGCCTGGATGTATTTAGCCATGGCCGGCCAGTAGTACTGTTCCTGGGCATGTGAGATAGTGGCATCTGCCCCGGGATGACCCATGTGGGCGGCATCAAAATACAAGCCATGCAGCGAGGCCGGGATGACAACTTTGTGTCCTTTGATAATAATACCGTCACGGAGGACTAACTCATCGCGGACCAAAAAATAGGGGTGGACGCTGGCAGGCAACGAATTCCGTTTGGTGGGCCACCCGCGCTTGATGACAGCAGCAAGCTGCTGCAGGTCGGGGTCGTTAGCGGTATGTTCAACCAAGCACTGCAGCTGGTGAGAAGGGACGAAGTTAACGTTCAATACCTGTAAGTCCGACTGCTCGAAGGGGTGCTGGTCGCAGGAGGCCCGGGGGGCCCGGGACTGCATCAGCCACATGCATCTCGGTGCCCCTCTTATATATGATTTTAAAGTCAAAGCGCTGTAGCTGCAGCATCATCCGCTGGAGCCTGGCAGGAGCGCAGTGTATTGGTTTGTTAAGTATCGTTACCAGTGGCTTGTGATCCGTCTCAACGGTGAACCTGGTGCCAAATAAGAAGTCCTTAAACTTCGAACACGCGAAAACCACCGCCAGCAGCTCCTTCTCTATTTGAGCATAGCGCTGCTCTGTGTCCGTCATGGTCCGAGAGGCATAGGAGATAGGCAGCAGCGAGTCATCAGCGTGGGGTTGCAGGCAGGCAGCACCCAGACCAAATCGAGAGGCGTCGCAAGTGACCACGATCGGACGCAGCAGATCAAAAAACTTCAGGGTAGGTGTGCTGACCAGCCTGCTGGTGGTGTGGAAACCATGCCCAGGCAATGTCCTTCTTTGTGAGCTGTCTCAGGGGTGCGCTCAACTCGCTGAGGTCGGGGATAAACTTCCCCAGATAATTCACCATACCCAGGAAACGCTGCAGACTGACAAAGTCTGTCGGGGCGGGCAGCTCTGAGATGGCGCTGGTCTTTTGCGGGTCTGGCTTCAACCCTTGGGCCGTGAAAATGTGGCCGACATATGTGACCTCAGGCACCCGGAACTTGCACTTTGACCGATTGAGCTTCAAATTTATCTGCCGAGCACGGTCCAAAATCCGCCGGAGGTTGTGGTCATGTTCGGCCACATCCCTCCCATAGACCAGAATGTCATCCACAATAATCGCGCAGGGCAGACCTGCAAATAGTTGTTCCATTGAACGCTGAAATACCTCGCTGGCAGAGTTGATGCCGAACGGCATCCGTAAAAACTTAAACCTGCCGAAGGGCGTGCTGAACGTGGTCAGGTCCGTGGAGCGTTTGTCCAGTGGTATCTGCCAGAACGAACTTCTGGCATCGAGGACGGAGAACACAGTGGCTTGTCCCACCTGGGCGGCAACATCTTCGACAGTCCTCATGGGGTAGTGGGGCCGTTTAATCGCCATATTCAAGTCCTTAGGGTTGATGCATACCCGTATCTCATTTTTTCCTTTCTTCAACGTGGCGACCATGGTGGAGACCCATTCGGTTGGATCGCTGACAGCCTCCAGCACTCCCATGTTGACCATGTCCTTCAGCATATTCTCCACCTTGCCCTTCATGGCAAAAGACACTCTGTGGGGTGGACGGATCACAGGCACCACAGATGGGTCAGTCACGATCTTGTACACCAATGGCAGCTTCCCCAACTTGTCGTCAAACAGGTCTGGGTATTCAGATAGTGGATCCATCACAGCTTGCACCTCGTGGACCGTAGGGTCAAACGACACCAGACCAAGATCCTGGCAGGCCTGTTTGCTCAGCAACGTCACACAGTCACTGTCCAGAATGAAGAAAGACAGGTCCTGGGAAGATTTCTGCAGCACGCAGTGGAAAGTCGCCCTCCCCACAGGTGTTAGTTCCTCTCCCCCATAGGCACGCAAAACAGAGCGGTCTGCAGTCAGCAGCTCATTATTCCTTATCTGGTGGAACAGCTTTGTTGACATTACGTTCACTTTTGCCCCCGTGTCAAGTTTAGCAGAGAAGGACTTATTGTTTACAGTTATGTTCACAGAAGGATCGGGGAGTCGAGATCGGCTGTGGAGGAGAGTGTAAATACTTACATCTCCCGTGGAATAGCTGAGCTCAGAGTCGGGGGCAGCGTCAACAGAGGGCTGAGAATCCATCTCGCTATCAACTTGTAGAAGGTTGTTTAGGAGTTGTCTGGGAGCTGAGGGCACTTTCCCACGGGACCGGCAGGCAGCTGCAAAATGGTTTCTTCTCCCGCAGAAATTGCAGGTCTTCCCAAGGGCTGGGCACTGTGATTCTGAGGAGTGCACGTAGTTGCAGTTAGGACACTTCTGAGATCTCGGGTCCCGGGGTGTACGAACGGGCCGCGGTGGAGTGCGAAAGTTGTTCTTCATCCGTCGTTGTCCAGCAACACCAGTTAAATTTATGGCTCGGTTGTCAGACCCCCTCTGTCCATGAGGAGGGGTGACCACTTCGGCAATGCGGCACGCATGCATTGCCTGAGTCAGGGTTAGGTCAGGCCATTGCAGCAGGTCGCACGCAGCTTCTGGTCGATCATACCAGTGACGAGAATGTCTCTGGTGAGCTGGTCGCGCATGGTTTCAAATCGGCACCGCTGGGCAAGGTGCCGCAGGTCGGCGATGAAGCATTCAACAGGTTCATCCGGCTGTTGCTTGCGTGAGAAGAACCTGGCCCGCTCCAGTATACGGTTGGAGGGCAGGTCACATATCTCCGCGAATTTGCGCAAAAGACATACCGGGTCGTCGGCCGATTCAGCTGGCTCGACCGGCTGGTCGTTGTCATCCAGGACCGCTGGTTCGTAGACAAAGGCTTGAGCTCTCTTCATTGCGTCGGGACCGGCCAGGTTGAGCAAGAGTGATGCTTTGACCGCGGCTGGGTCGTTCCGGTGCGCAATATTGACGTAGTGAGTGTAGTCCATCACAAAAGTCGACCATCGCTCCGCAATATCAGCGTCGAAGACAAGGGGAGATGGCTTTCGGCATGAGGATGCCATATCAAGGGAAACCCAACACTGGGCACTAACGGGGACAAAATAAATGAAAACCGGTAAACGGGAAACGCGAGTTTTAAACTTCTGACACCATGTAAAGGAGTGATTACTGACACACTGTAAGCTTTACTGTGAGTTTAATATAGCACGTGGCACACACGTCCCAGCACTGACTGCATCCAGCCTTCAGGCGTACTGGAACCTAGTGGGAGGAACAAAGGGAGGATACTACAGTTATACTAATATGATGGGGCGTGGTTAGTGGTGATGAGGTAACTACATTATAGGTTGCATGCATAACCCATCTACACTAAATATCTGACTAAAAACATCCACAGTACATAGTTTTTAGTCAGATATTTAGTATGAAAATATTGATCATGGATAGACAATTACACAAAATATAGATAATTTAGTTCTTATGACATGATTGTGCAAAAAATAATGATTTTGATTATCTTGAGAGTGGATGTTTGTAGATTAAGATACACAGAGATCAGATTGTCGCCGCGGCCATGATTTTATGCTCAGTCAGACAGGACACAGCCGATATCGGGGCCTAAATAACATATTTCGCATCATCAGATTAAAATGAAATTACACAAGATAAGATGTTAAATAAACGCCAAACAGTACATACATTTTGATTTGTCTTGAACTTGCGATCTGTGATTTATGGCGTTTTAATCTGATGATTTTCATCCAGTGATTCAATACTTAAACAACATTTTTTTAAAAACGCGAACGGGATCACAGAACGAAATTTCCTCATAAGCTTGTTTTATGAGGAAATCTCAATAAAAACCTGCATTTTACTAACCCCCCCCCCCCCCACCACAGCCTCTCGAGTCGTACTCACAGGCAGTGAGCAGATCAAGAGCGCCACTGATGGCAAGAATTTGTAACAACGCTATATTAATAATATGTAGTAGAAAAATATTTATTAGTCTACTATTGGAAAGAGATTTGTTTTAATAATTGAAGCATTTAATAAATCTAACAAATATGTTTGCTTTAATTTTACAGGTGCTATCAAGCAAATTTTAGAGAATGAACTACAAATTCCTGTGCCACAAATGCAGTTAAAAGGTTGGAAGTCAACAGATATAAACGACAGTGTGAGTTTTTACTGCTGCTTAACATAATGCAAGGTTGAATTTTATTTACAGATTGTCTAAAAGGGATTTAAAAAAAAAAAATTATCTTCTTTAAAGGGTGTAGAAACAGGATATCTTGATAGGAAATACCTACTTGCTTTACGTGCTGTACAATTAGATACATGTATATTATCAGGATTTTTTAACCAAGGAATTAAATTATTTTATTTGAAGCCAGTTAGCATGTGGCCTCTCTCTGGCAATAGAGGAAGCCCAGGACAGAAAGGTCAGATGGAAGGAGGAGTTAAAATGTTTATTAACCGACGATCCGTTAGGCCTTGGTGAACTGAGTGTAGTATTTGGTGAAAATTGTAGCGATGGTCTTGCCGATGTAAAGGAGGCTGTATCTGGGAACACCAGATGCAGGAGATGGGGTTAGAGGAGGTGCTTGCGAATCTCTGTCTAACCTGGAAGGACTGCTGGGGTCCCTGGATGGAGATGAGGGAGGAGGTATGATGGCAAGTGTTACATCTTCTGCGGTTGCAGGGGAATGTACCTGGGAAGAGGTGGTTTGGGTGGGAAAGGATGAACGAACCAAGGAGTTGCGAAGGAAGCAGTCTCTGTGGAAGGTGGAAAGGGGTGGGGATGGGAAGATGTGACTGGTTGTGGGACCACATTGGAGGTGATGGAAATGTCGGAGAGGGAGATTAAAATTTTCCTTCCAGAATTTTGTACTCAATAACCTCCCTACCATTGATGTTAGACTCCCAGGCCTGTAATTACTTGGCTTATTGCTTCTTCCCTTCTTGAATGTGGTTACCACATTAGCTGTTCTCCAGTCATCAAGTACCTCGCAAGTAGCAAGCAAAAAATTGCGTTGGCCCCGTTCCCCCAACGCAATAATCCGCCACTCAACCGTTCCCCCAACGCAACTCGTTTCCACCACTCACCCATTCCCCCAACGTAACCCGTTCCCCAACGCAATATTCAACCACTCACCCATAGCCCCGACTGGGGGCCTGGTCCCCCAACGCAACCCGTTCCCCAACATAAGATTCCACTACTCCCCTGCCTCCCCCAGCACTGGACTTTAAAAAAAAAAATCAAATTCCACTTCCCCTGCATCCCCCAGCACTTCCAATTCCACTTCCCCTGCATCCCCCAGCACTTCCAATTCCACTTCCCCTGGCCCCTCCCACTCCTATTCTATGATGGCAAAATTGTTGCAAATGTCGGGTGGAGGACTGTGAGATCCCATTGTGACGTCACAGCTGCAACTGCCAGCGTTGAAGTGATTATCAAAGTGGATTTAGTAAACTTAAAAATGTGATAACGTGAAATATAGCGTCAATCTGAACGAAACTTGATACAAACAACCACAGGTCAATGGTGAGTAAGGTGGGTCAAAAAGATTGCGCTATTGCGTACTGTTTTGGCGTAGTTCCTTGAGATCGCACGCACTCAGACAGACAGACGTCCAAACAAGACGAGACGTGGCAATATAAAGATAGATAGATGAGGGGCATGGAAAAGGTGAATACTAAATCTATGCAGTATTGATTCAGGGTGCGCTGAACATGCACACAAAGATCTTTGTTAACATCAATGCTTCAAAGGGAAACAAAAATGCTGGAGAAACTCAGCGGGTGAGGCAGCATCTATGGAGCGAAGGAAATAGGCAACGTTTCGGGTCGAAACCCTTCTTCAGACTGAGGGTCAAAGGGTACTGCCATTTACTATATAATTTTCTCGTGCATTTGACCTTCCAAAATCTAACAGCTTGCAATTAAACTCCATGTCCTGTTTTGCTGCCCATGTTTTCAACTGATATATATCCTGTTGGATGTATCGTTTGACAACTAGCGTTACTAACCACAGCTCCACCAATTTACGGTTGTTGCAAATTTAATAATCAGACTACCTACATTTGCATCTAGATCATTTATATACAATGATATCCCAAACAACTGAACTGATCCTTGTGGAACACCATGGACAACCAGTCAGAAAAGCGGCTAATTTTAAATCCAACTTACCATCTCCTTTAATCTTCCAGACCAGCGGACAGTGAGGGACATTGTCATATGCTTTACAAAAGGCCATGTAGATATCATCCACTGCCCAACCATCATTCATAATCTTCATTGGTTTCCCTCAAAAGTTGTGAGACTGTCTATCCCACGCAAAGCTATGGTGACTTTCCTGAATAAATCCATCTGAAGGGTCTAATTTACTCGTATGTAATTAAGCAATTTTAATGAAATGTAGATGAGAAATAGAATTTTTGTCAATTTATTTTGATCTTCTTGTCTGTTCTGAAAAACTTGAATTAAATTGAGCATTGTTTTTCTCCCCTTCTGTAGACTGTCCTAAGGTCTCTGCACTTGCCTAAGAATAATAGCCTTTATGTTCTCACACCTGACATGGCTCAACCAGGATCAGATGGACCAGCAACAAGTCAGTCTAGGTAAGCTGTCATGAGAATTTTATTTAGGGTTTATCAGTCTTTTATACCTGTGATGCTGCTTGATCCAGTCAACTACATTTGCCATTGTGTATAGTAACCAAGTTCTAGTTTTTAATATGGGCATGATTTTTACTTCCAAATTTTCTTGTGATACATCCATTAGTCCCTGATTTAATTGTCTACTATTTAGAAAAGAATGGCTTAGATTTTGAAATGTTTAGGGTGTATTTCTACAGATGTTGCCTACTTATCTGTTGCAGTATTGTTGAGGAGCCATGGAAAACCTGGAAAGGCATGATTATTACTATTTGTACTAATTTTTTTCAGGTTTTTTTTCAGTCTTCAAGCAAATCTATAATCGATGAGTGAAGGGACCCTTGCAGAAATTCATTCCCTTTGAATCTAAGTGGCAGGGGGTTCTGCAGCTGTGGTGTAACATTATCTTGTCTAAAATTATTTTTTAATTAACAATGACCGCATTAGCCATTTGAACGAATCATCAGTTTTATTGTGTCTTTTATGAACTTTGATTAATTTGATATCTACTAAAAGGAAAAATTGGGATACTTGGACTGCATGGCAAAGCATTTTTGAAAAAGCATGTGTTTATTATTGCAGATGCACAGCATCCTGAAAAGATAGGTTAATGTTTAGATTTTGTTGCCTATCAACAATTAAATTTTGATTTTTGTTTTTGTTCTGGAGATGGTTCAGGTGTGTCTCAGGAAGTGCAAGATGAGCCGTGAATGTACTATATGTATTATTGAGTTCTCGAAGTAATCTGGCTTCACATTATCACTTTGAGTATTTACAATTAAACAACAAATTTTATGACATTTTCGATTCAAATTGTAAAACTGATGCAATAGCACCATTGCTGTCTAAATTATGTGGTCACATTATGAATTGATTAATTATAAATTGACATGGCTTTGACAATGGCGATGAAAATTAAAGCTAAACTGACAAGCAAAAAAGGTTTAAGAAAGAACTGCAGATGCTGGAAAAATCGAAGGTGGACAAAAAATGCTGGAGAAACTCAGCGGGTGAGGCAGCATCTATGGAGAGAAGGAATTGGCAAAGTTTCGGGTCGAGACCCTTCTTCAGGTATTGCACGAGAAGTATTGCACGGGAGACAGGATTTTACGATGGGTCACTTTTTTCTCAAATGAATTATTCTTGCCTATAAAGACAAATAATTGGATGCACTCAAGCAAAATTGCTTTTGAGAGGATGAGGAAGTTCAGAAAGAGTATGTTGAGAAGCATTTGTCATTGAGTAGTTAAGATCTTGATTGCTTTAAGAACAAATTTGATATTTTCAGGTGTTAACATTTTGTTTTTCTGGGATCTTTATTTTATATGCTATCCCTCTGATTAGATGACCTCTCATTTGAGATTTATACAGTGACAGACCTACTGCCTGCTTATCCATCTTCCAGTGCTGTATAAACCATAGTTTTCTGCAGTATAATGTTGGAAAAACTGAAATTAATTTCTTCATTTCCTGGTACATACTCGATTACACTAGCAGCTGATACCATCTCATGCTCAATGAACATTTCAGACCGGTGGAATCATGGCAGCCTATTTGATTCCAAACTGAACATACAGTACAACATTCTTGCCTGCAGAGAGGTCAACATAAGTGAAGAAAATGCACTGAAATCAAATGTGAGGATTGCCATTGTTTTTATTTTAATTTAATTCACCCCTCTAGCAGGAGCTAAAAAATGATCAAAATCTTTGAAATGTTACAGTATTGTACCACTGATTTGGAAAGCAACGACACATTTCAGTCCATGGGATGAAAGATGTAGGTTGAAGATGGAATGATAGCTAGCGAGCATAAAGGATGAAGGATGTTTCTATTTTTTAAAAGGGGTTTTTGGATGTTTTGGAAGGAAGACATCTGTATTTAATGCCAGCAGTTATTTAGCTGCTGTTCAGCTGGCTATTTCATCTACATTTAGTGATTGAGAACTTAGAAGATACGTTAGTTTATCTTTCCCTGAAGCTTTTCTAAAAAAATAATTATCGAGTTAAGATTTTATACAGTATTTTATGTGATACAGCATGATGGAAGGACCAAAATTAAAACCAAAGCCTAAACTTACCACCAGGTGGTGTGCATGATCAAAATCATATGATAAGAACTTAACATAGAATATAGAACAGTACAATGCGGGAACTGGCCCTTCGACCTACAATGTCTATGCCAAACATAATGCCAAATTCAACTAAACCCTTCTACTTGCACATTTCCACATCGCTCCATTCTCTACATATTCATCTGCCTTTCAAAAAGCCTCTTTGATGCTACTGCTTCCTCGACCATCCTGGCAGGCACCTTACTGGCCTACCACTCTCTGTGGGAGGGAAAAAAACTTGCCCTGCACATTTTATTTAAAAAGTTCTTTGCTCAACTTAAAGCTATGTTGTCTGGTATTTGATATTTCCACCTTGGGGGGGGGGGGTTATCACAGTCTCCTCCATCTATGCCTCAGAATTTTATAACATTCCATCAGGTCTCTCCTCAGAGATTTTTTGAAAAGAGGATCGATGAAGGCAGAGCAGTGGACATTGTCTATATGGATTTTAGCAAGGCCTTTGTCAAGGTCCCACATGGTTGGTTAGTCTGGATAGATAGTTCACATGTAAGCCAAGGTGAGCTACCCAAATGGATTCAAAATTAGCTTGGAGGATAGTTGTGGAGGGTTGTTTTTCTTAATGGAGGACTGTGACCATGGAGCCCCCAAGGGGTTGAAACTGGGTCCACTGGTCTTTGTCATCCAAATCGTTGATGTAGATAACAATGTATTAAATATTGTTATTACATTTGCAAAAGGCACCAAAATTGGTGGGATACTGGACATTGAGGAAGAATATCTAAGTTTACAACAGGATCGAGATCAGTGGGATGGTCGGCCAAGGATTGGCAAATGGAATTTATCTTTGGTATGTCAAACCAGGGTAGGACTTGCACAGTAAATGGCAGAGCTCTGAAGAGTGTTGCAGATTATAAAGATCTAAGTATAGGTGGCTGTTTCCCTGAAAGTGGCAGGTCAGGTGAACAGTTGAAAAGAAAACATTTATCATGCTTGTCTTCATTGGGTAATGAGTACAACAGTTGGCATATTGTGATACAGCTGTGCAAGCATTGGTGTGACCACACTTGCCATTCTGTGTGGGGTTCTGGTTGCCCAGCTACAGGAAGGATGTTGGAAACGGTGCAGAAGAGATTCGCTAGGATTTTACTGGAGCATTAGTTGCCTGGGCTTGAATCATAGGGAAAGGCTGGATTAATGGTACCAGGTAAAATATTGAGCGCAATTAAAAGGGTGTACTTGAGACGTTTTCTTCTACTCTTAATCTGTTAGTCTTGGCATCCAGGAGTAAATACATGCCCGTGCTGATGGAGTCCATCACCTGAGCATTTTTGCATATGGGTGTTTCCGTAAATAAGGGTACCAACCTGTGATAACATTTGACCAAAATTTAATACTTTCAAAATTTGGAAAAAAAAACAAGAATTTTTTTTATTTATAAGACATATGGGACATTTACTGATTTCGGCTCCTTTACGGCACCTAATCCACCACGAGGCCCGTAGTTCACGCCAGGGTCATTATAATTGCGTTATGGCTGCGTTCACACATTTAACAGTGACCAAATAGACACTGCTATCGTGCCCTGTTGCAAACCAGAAAACCATCTTATCGGGTGATAAATGATCAAAATCATAAGCATAATCAGAATTTGGCGTATAGAGATTTAATTACAAAATTAATATAACCTTTCTGGTATAAATTGGCCTAAGGATTTGATGAAATTCTGCTTGAAAAATGTCACAAAAAAAAGGCAAGAAAACACAGGGACATATCTGATATTTTTCTTTGTAAAAACAGATTTATTTATTTTTGCTTCATCTCATTATTTTGGCTAAACACCATGATCTATACTACTTAAAATACTGGATATGAAACAATGTGAATATTACATAAAAAACAGGAAAATAACCTGGAAGTTTGGAGGCCTTCAGTTTCACTACTGAGTGCTGTATTTACGGAAACACCCATATGCATAATTTCAAATCCTAATAAGTAGCTTTAGTATCACACTCCATTTCGAAGAAGTTGGTGCAGTCTGCTAGAACCACCCAGATGGTGAAAATGAGAGCAAGAATGCTGGTTTGCTTAACTTGTTGAATTTGTTGTTTTCGTGGGGACAGTGTTACTAAGATTTTTCCAATGCTTTGAATTGTTTGCTGATGGTAGTCCAGGGCTTAGAAGCATGTAGAAGGACAGAGATAAGTGTTTCTCAGTTGCTTGGTAGCCGTACACGAGCTCGGTGGATGAAGAGGCTAAGTCCTCCTTGGGGGCGGTGCAGATCCCGAGCAGCACCCATGGCAACTGGTGCACCCAGTCCGGGCCCGTGAGCCGAGCCTTCAACGCTGACTTGAGGTGGTGGTGAAAGCACTCAACGAGCCCGTTGGCCTGTGGGTGGTAGGCGGTGATGTAATGCAACCGCGCCCTGTACAACTGAGCGAGGAAAGACCATAAAGAGGAAGTGAATTAGGCCACCCGGTCGGTGGAGATATCCGATGGGACCCCAAAACCGGCAATCCAGTTGGCCGCCAGGGCCCGGACGCAACACGCGGCGGAGGTGTCCGAAAGCAGGATAGGCTCCGGCCACCTCGTGAATCGATCCATGAAGGTGAGTAAGTGGGTGGCACCCAGGGATGTCGTTAATGGGCTCACCAGGTCAACGTGAATATGCAGGAAGCGGCCCGCAGGAACGGCAAAATGCTGCACTGGGGGCCGCACCTTGGAGTTCTGACAGGGAAGGCAGGCACGGGCCCAGGCCGCCACCTGCTTGCGGAGACAGTGCCAAACAAGTTTGTCCGCCACCAGCTCAGAGGTCGCCCATATGGACGGGTAGGCCAGACCATGGATGGAGTCAAAAATCCGTCGACGCCAACGTTTGGGGACGATGGGGCGAGGTCGACCCGTGGAGACATCGCAGAGGATCATCGTGCCGGAGGATCCACACGGGACATCAGCCAAGCGGAGGCCAGAAACAGCAGTGCGGTAGTCCGCCATCCCAGCATCCGCGTGCTGTGCCGCAGCCAGTTCCTTGTAATCCACGCCGTGGTCTACGGCGGAGATGGAGGGTAGGGTGGGGCGGGACAGCGTCAGCGACAGTGTTGTGTTTGCTTGCGACGTGCTGCATGTCCGCGGTGAACTCGGCGATATAAGCGAGGTGTCGCTGCTGGCGAGCGGACCACGGGTCGGAGACCTTACCCAAGGCAAAAGTGAGGGGTTAGTGGTCAGTGAAGGCAGTGAAAATGCGACCCTCGAGAAAGTAGCGGAAGTGCCTGATGACCAGGTACAACGCCAGGAGCTCCCTGTAGAAGGCGCTGTAGTTGCGCTCAGGGGCTTGTAGCTGGCTGTACCGGAGGGCCCAAGGTGGGGATGTGATGGATGACCCCGTGATGGATGACCCCGTGCTTGGGGGTCGCCGCGCTGAAACGGGGAGTGAGGACCTCGGGGAAATCAGTGAGGAGGTAGGCAGAGGGGCCATCAACCTCTGCGACGGTGCTGAGCTGTGGGCTAGGTGGAGGCGGAAACCGAGGGGCCGAGGGCCGATGCCGGAACCATGCACCCACCTCACACATCGACTAGGAGGGAGAAAGCCCGTAGGAAATCGGCACCCAGGAGCGGTTGTGCGACGTCGGCCACGATGCAAGTCCACTCATATGGGCGGGAGTCGAAAGAGAGCGAGAGGGTCCGCGTGCCGTAAGTGCGAATGGTACTTCTATTAACGGCCGTGAGCACAGGGTCCCGCTTACCAACATGGGTGTGGCGTCCGGTCGGCGGGAGAATACTAACGATAGCCCTGGAGTCAACGAGGAAACGCCTGCGGGAATGACGATCACGGATGTAGAGGCAGTTGTTTGGGCCGATCGCGATCGCCTCTACAGACGATCGGCCGAAGTGTTTCCCTGAAACAAGCAGGGTTGACGGCACTGTCGAGCCTCGGCACCCCAGCGGAGATGGTAGAAGCACCATTTGTGCTTACCCCGGTCACCGGCACGTGGCTGCAGCTCTGCGATGGAAGCAGTGGGCGGTTCGTCCCCACGATCCTGCCGAGGCGACTGGCGCGGAGACCTGGTTGATGGAGCCGCCATCTTGCTGCTTTGCGAGCCAGAGTTCGTCGGCCCTCTCGGCGAGCTGCATGGGGTCAGTGAAATCGGCACCGGCAAGCATGAGGCAGATGTCGTCAGACATCTGCTCTAAGAACGCCTGTTCGAAGAGCAGACACGGGAGGTGGCCATCCATCAGGCCAGCATTTCGGCCATCAGCGTGGACGGCTTGCGATCGCCCAACCCGTCCATGTGTAAGTGGCGGGCGGCGCGATCTCTGCAGCTGAGCCCGAACGTGCGGAGGAGGAGGGCCTTGAGGCCTTCGTATTCTGGAGGAATGACTGCAGCCACGAAGCCATCTCGTGTGTGAGAGCGCCGACGACGTGAAAGTACTCTGTGTCGTCTACCATGATGTTGCGGAGATGAAACTGCGCTTCTATGTGGGCAGACCAAACCTGCGGCTGTTCGGCCCAGACATGGGCAGCTTGAGGCCAGCAGCATTCTGCTGAGCATCGGGAACAGCGGCGGCTTGCATTCTTGACGTCCAATTTCCAAGTTGACGCATCGGGGTCACCAGTTTGTGGAGTCGAGACAGTGAGTGAATTTAAATTGTTTTATTTTGCAACGGTAAAACAACAAATAAACTCAGGTCGGTAAGACAGCCAAAAACGATGCTACTTCCACAAGTGTGGCGCTAGACTGATACAACTTGGTAAAAAGCGCGTGAATATCGCCCCCCGCGCCCACGTGACTGGTGCAGCCAATCTGAAGGTTTGACTACCCAAAGTCACCACCAGGTGTCGCTACAAAGGTATGCCCAGTTCTGATGCAGAATATTGACTTGATTCTTCACCAGTTTGTTATTACTTGCACAGTGTTCCTCTTCCTCTTCTGCCTGGTAATCTCTTCCCGTGACAAAGCACGGGTGAGTGTGTCCGGTGATAGGTATGTGAGCAACGTGGCCTGGCAAAGGAGCTGGTTGGGTGTAATTAAGGCCTCAATGCTGAGGATGTTGCCTTGGGAGAAGAAACTGACATTGATTCCTTTATCCTTTGCAGAGATAGTATTTGCAGAGATAGAAATTTATTTTTAGTGCCTTGATATGCATGGGTAATCAAGTTCTCACTAGCATGTGAAACTAAAGGAGCAACTGCTCACTTGTAGACTGGATTTTGTGGTGCCAGGTCCATGGCTTGGAGATAAAAAGGAAATTTATAGATACAAAATTTAGACCAGATCGTCCTGGAATAGGAATGCTTCCCACGATACCCCATTACCTGGAACTTTAATGGATGTGGAGGGCCATTGCACCCAAGAGAAATTCTGCATGGAGGTACAGTTTCTATGGTGAATGCCCCTGTATCTATGCTTTATGACTCGAAACCTCTTGTGTCTTTGCTGCAGTTACAAAAATCCTCTAATCCAGTCAATATCCTGGTGAATCTCCTCTGCACTGTCTCTGATGACCAGATCTATACACAATCCACTGTGGCCACATTAGTATTTTGTAAAATTGCAATAAAACATTCCAAGTTCTATATTCCATGCCCAACCTATGAAGGCTGACATTCCATATCCCGTCATCATCCTATCTATCTGTGTTGCCACTTTCACAGAATTGTGGATTTGAACTCCAAGGTCCCTCTGTTCATCAGCATTCCTTAGCACCCTATAGTTTAATTTATAAGTCCTATGCCTATCTGACAGCCCAAAATGCATCACTCGGACTTCAGGATTAAATTTTATCTGCCATCACTCTGTCCAACATTCCATCTGATCTATACCCTACTGTAATCTTATAAACAACCTTGCTCTGGATCCACACCAATTTTTGTGTCATCTGCAAACTTGCTAATCATACATCCTACATCGTATCCAAATCCTAATATATATGATTAACAACAAGGATCCCAGTG
The DNA here is from genome assembly GCF_010909765.2 of Amblyraja radiata. NCBI lineage: Eukaryota > Metazoa > Chordata > Chondrichthyes > Rajiformes > Rajidae > Amblyraja > Amblyraja radiata. The sequence goes on along the minus strand of NC_045965.1, from coordinate 38,602,669 downwards.
CCAATCCCTGTGGTACACCACTGGTTAGAGACTTCCAATTAGAAAAGCATCCTTCCATCACATTCTATGTCCTAGCATGAACCAATCTTTCCTCTTATTAATTCCTCCATTATTGAAACCCAGCAAGTACATTTTATAAATACAAATGCAATCCATGAATCATTGTGCCCCGTGATTTGAGTACTTAAATCATTGTGTACCCAATGATACAAAATGGTTTCATTCATAGTCAGATTTTTAAAAAAAAGTCTAAGTAGTATTTGCAAACTGTTCATTAGGCAGGAGTTTGGATGGCAGAGGGAATGGTGCAGTGGAGTTGCAAAGGTGCTTGGGAGCTAAAGTTTGAATTAAATTGCAACATTGAAAAAAATACTTGCTAAATTGGAGAGAGAAGCAAGATTTACAAGGAAAGCGTTGAGGTAAGGAGAGGAATCCATTTGGACATGGGGTAAATTAGATAAATTGGTTATTTGCAGTTCAGTGCATTATAAATTACTTTACTCTGGTATGCGGTAGAAAGTGACACCATATTACAGTGAATGACAATTACTGGAAACACATTTCCCATTGTCTTTGATTCCTTAAATGTTAGCTAAAGCCCGTCCCACTTTCATGACCTAATTCGCGACCACTGATGACCTTAAACGACCTAAAAAAAAATCAAGGTCGCTGTAACCTAGACCTCCTACGACCTTCCACGACTATGTGTACGGCCTCCTACGACCTTCCACGATTATGTTTACGACCTCCTACGACTATGTTGAAGACCTCCCACGACTATGAAGAAGACCTCCTTCGACTATGTTGAAGACTGGCTTCGACCATGTACGTTTTACTGCTGTTTGCAGTAGCCCTTTTGCTTCAGCAGCCTTTTAAGAAAGGCAGAAGGGGGAGAGCAAAGGTGAAGAGGAAGCACAAGAAGAGGTCTCAATGGGTGAATGGAGATGATGTGATGGACTGTCCCAGTACACCAGATGACTGGAAGAGAGTGGCGCTGGGCTTTGACAAAAGATGGAACTTTAAGCACACATGTGGGGCAGTGGATGGCAAGCATGCCATTCTTGTCCCTGTCCCTGTACCCCTCATTGTCCTTTTCGTACAGGATGGCATTCTGCTGGAACCATTCCTCAAGGTCCCCCTCCTGCTGCCTGGCGAAGGTGTAGGGCATAACCTTCCTCCAGCCCTCCCTCACCACCAATGGGGCATCTGCCTCTGATGCTGTGTCAGACACAGGAGAAAGGGCTGCTTTGCTGCCTTCAAATGAAGCAGTGAAGGATGGGGCGGTGGTGGGGACATGTACTACCATCCTGGTCTCCTCCTCCAGGGGTCTCTCATGCAGGGCTACCTCCTCCTGCACTATCACCTCCTGTGACATCACCTCCTGCCACTCCTCCTCTTGGGCGGGCAACACCTGCATGGCCGTTTATTTTTTTTGGGTAGTGCACTCCCCCTGCGCTGCTGCCTTTTTGGTGCCATCTCTGAAACACAAGTCTCCTCTCCAAAAAACTCTCCAGCTATGAATGAACATGCCCTGGAGTGACAGAGGTGACGTTCTGCTGTTTAAATAATCATTTTTTTCTACTGACCTTTATTTCACCCCGGAGCTATTACCTTCGACTGCCTCCGACTACCTACGACTAGCATCACGACCTACCTTCGACCAAACTACGAGTAAAAAGTATTGATTTTTTTCCATGCCAACCTTTTTTTTACGCGTGGAAATTTTTTATCAGGCTAGAAAAAACGCCGCGACTACTTGATGCCACGAGTACCTACGACTAGCATCACAATCTACTACAACCTTCTACGACCATGCTGCGAGTACGAGTCAAGGGCAAACTCGGCAGAGGTCGTGAAAGTGGGACAGGGGCTTAAGTAAGGAGGTGTTCATTAAGGCGTTTCATCTCATCCCTCATTGCATATGGTGTAATTACATACAACGGTAAAGGGCAATGAGATGAGCCTAGAATGGTTTGGATGATTTTAGATTAGAGTGTGATGCATCTCCATAGGTAGGTGCATTTCAGAATGGGGGGGAGGGGTTAGGGGGGAAAGAGTTGACCAATTTAATGAAAACTTGATGTGAGAGAACATATAAGATGTAACAGACTTTCAGATACCTTGGCATTCATTAACATTTGTAACACCGTTAATTATGTAAGATATTTTGTATGTTGGATCATTATCTTATTAATTTGATCAGCCCTGGCAGAATACCAAAACGCAGAGCTAAGCTAAGCTTTTGAATTTGATTAATACAGAACTGTAATTTGTATATTGGAAATTCATATGATGGCATATGAAAATCTCCAATTTTTAAATACAAAGTAAACATTAAAGCTGCAGCAAAAGCATATTTGCTGCATTTTCAAGCTGTCACATGCTGCCTGTCCTTTGAACATCAATCTGCCAAATATAGCTGTACAAGCCACATCAAACATTACTTGTTCACAGTGATTTAATATTTTTTATTTTATGTAAATATGCAGTAATTACAGTAAACTTGGTTTTTGTTAGCTTAAGCTAGTATTGTACTCATAGTAAAAGAATGTCTTTACTGTGTGCCATAACTTATTAATTGTGAGGACCATCAAAGACGTATCAAATTTGCTTTTCTCAGAAAACACCTGCTTCATGTGTACTTTGTGTGACTAAAATCAAAGTGAATCTGAATAGTATTTTAATGAATGCATATTAAAATTATTTGCTCTCAGGATTGTCTGTATCAAAATTCTGTGAGGTATGTGCATAGGACAGGTTGTAGAGGAAAGAGGAAGAAGACAAAATCAAGCGCAACACTAACATGAAATGGCTTTAAAGTGCATAAATATTTTCAATGTGATATTGACATTCTTTAAGTACTTTCAGTTTACAATTTAAGGTTTAATTTTGTCTTTTCATTATTTTATTTCAAATATATTCAATGGGTAGAATTAATGTTGAATAAGAAATGCTAAGTGATGCCTATTTTCAATGCCAATTTTACTCTTATTGATCTAGGGTTTGTGCTGCAATTGTTCAGTGTCATTGTTCTGCAATCTGCTCCCAGATCTCCAACATTGGAAGCATGTGTTGAGATTAGGCTGGTCTACCATGCACACTTTTTCTTTGTCTCCCAGTTCAGCAATGCCTAATAATGAAAATTAAATGGATGTTTGTAGCAATCACTTCCTATTGTAATTAGCATGACCCTTCCTCTAAACGATTTGGAACTATTTGCTATTTTCCTTTCCATCTATTTTGATGTCCATATCCGTGTTACAAATTCATTAAATCGATAATCATACCTAATTTGTTATTTCGATACATATTAAGGACATGTGACATTCTCGCTAGTGCATTACTTTGGAAGGATATATGGAAACTGATCTGAGAGGACAGGTTTATTTTTTTTTTTAAAGCACACCGACCACAACTTGATGTAGGGTTGGAGTTCTCTGGATATTCTATGCAACTTTTGCCCCTCATAGTTCAATACCAACACAGATGATTCATTGATTATTTTTATCTTACGGTTTAGTATCTTTGTGTGCAATTTGACTGATGCATTTACTTTTATAATGTGAATGATTGTATTTCAAAAACAATCCATTTGTCAACATTGTAAACGTCTATGATTTCATTCTTTCCTAACTCGTGCGAGTAAGACTAATTCTGAAACTTTGAACTAGTTTATTTTTCCACTCTAAGGAATATTTTATGGCGCTGTAAAATTTTAAGAGCAGTTTATCTTTCATTATTTTGGTATAAATGACATCAATTTGAATTGAAATTGGAGACTAATTTTTAAATTGCAGAAAGCTGTGATGAGAGTTGGAGTATCAAATTGCATAAAAGGATACTAAAAGAAGAATAACACAAATCGATGCATTTTCTTTTATGGTAGTGGACAGCAAGGGAGGAAGTACAAAAGCAAATAGGTTCATGTCTCCTCCATTTCAGTTAATTTGTGCCACTCAAAGCCTGGTGGTTTCTCTCCTGGTGCTTTGGGAATGCTAAATCCACAGCGAGAGCAGGGTCCTGGGGGCACCACTCCATCTTACTTAACATTAAGTTGTCTTTGATATACAAATGAAATGCACGAAAAATAAATGTGTGTGCACTTGTGACAACAATTCAAAGTGAAGTGCCCAGTACTTGTAAAATGCTGACACACATGATTTCATTTAATTATATACCTTTTCATTCTTTCTCTTGCTTTTATAGTTTATGTGAAATCAGCAACAATATTTTTGAAATATTTTATGGCAGATTATAATTGGCATTGAATTTAATAGAAATGTAAATAAACAAGTGCAGGAATTATGAGGAAACAATTTGATAAGTAAAATAATGAATGGGAAATAATTATGTTTTAGTCCATTACAAGTAAAACTACAATTTTAAAACTAATAATTTAAGTCTCATCCCATATGTGATGAGTCTTAAATATAAAGTGGTAACATCCTGTCTGGTCACTCGCAGCATCCTCCTGCTACAGGTACAGACTATAAACGAATCTGTTAAGACTTGCCCACTGGTAGTCAATATACTCTTGGGATTTCACTTAGTCAGGCCGAGAGCAAGTTTGAACATGCTCTTCCCTGATTCTGTTGTTTTTGTCTCTACTCTTTCAGTGCCCTGCAGGAATCATTAAATGAAAACTTCATGCTGATCATTACGCATCGAGAAGCCCAGCGGGATTATAGCCTAAACTTTCCGGGCACCAGAACTGTGCAAGAGGTGAGCTATAGTGGAGTCAGGAGGCAAAGGCAGCTCATTATCACCAACATGGGTTTTGCTAAAGAGGTTCTAAACTTTTGACAATTACTGCATGAACTCTGATTTTCTTTTTTGCTCCTCTTAAAATTGGGATATGGGCTTTTAAGTGGCCATGTTATTTTACTAGTAAAATTAATTAAGTGATTACAATGGTATGGGTTTGAGTCCCAGTTGGACAGATCATTCACAATTGGTAACAACATAAATATAAATGTTTTAAATTTGCATAAGACTGACATTCCAGAAGTAAATTGGCTTGGGTAGATTTACATTTTAGCAATAAATATGCTGCTGTGTGTAATGTGAAGTGAGTTCTAAATGTGGGACAGTAATGTTGTTTAATCCTGTAATTTTTGATTAGTAACAATCATCTTCCCTTCTATAACTATCACAGGAGTACTATTACATTTTTTTTAAGTAGGTTTGTGACAGCCAAAATCTTGCCAATAATTCTCAGTATTGCTGTTTAAAAAAAAAATTTTTGAGCTAGCACAAATATATGCTGAGTTTAAGATATTCTTAATTGATGCTGTTGGCAATGGCGAAGGTATAGAATTTTCCATTCCACGTATAAAAACTAAGAAAAATTGCACTTGTTGCAAAAAAGGCAACATTCTGTCATTACTGTTCAGTAATGAATGATTATTCCAATGGAAATTAATAATGTCATTGTTTTAATGATAATCAACGGCTTGATTGTTTTATGCTACCTTATGAACCTGTTCACCAAATTTAATTAAAATGTATTGCTGCTTTTGTTAAAGGAAAATCTTTCCAAACAATTTCACAGGCCATAATAGATCTTTTCTCTTCCTCCTTAAGTCCCTTTCTCCTCTAAGTTGTAGAAATTTATGAAACAGGAGGCTGTTTAGCTCATTGTGTTTCCAATGGCAGAGAGAGAGAGAGAGTGAGTACTCTTCAGACTAATCTCACTTCTCGGCATTTAGTCCATAGCCGTGAAAGTTTATTCAGGTACTTTTTAAATAGATTTCTACCTCCACCAAGCTTTTGAGCAGTGTGTTCTAGACCTTGACTATTCTTTGGACAGAAGTAAAATTTACTTTGACTCCTATTGTGATATTGACCCCCCCCCCCCCCCCCCCCCCCAATTTCCAATGCATCTGCTTAGGGGAATAAAGTGGTCCTTTTTGACTTGTCTAATCTTTATATAACATTCTTTACTCCAACTAAATCTGTCCTTGGGTTCTTCTGTTCTGTAGAAAACATCCCAGCCCATCCATTCTTTTCTCAAAACTAGACTTCACAAGTCTTAAGAAACATCTTCCTGCTGCCCTGTACTCTTACTGGTGCTGTCCCATCCTTCCTGATCAGAGTTAAACATTGTTGTCTCACTGTGGGCTGTCTGTTATTTGACACAATATAAGACAACGTGCCAGAGTAACTCAGCAGGTCAGGCAACTGTGCATGAGGAAACATGTGGCTGTAGTAGCAAGTTGGGGTCATAACACGGTTGAAGAGCAGGAGAGCAGCAAGAGTCACAGAGTGAAAGGTCCCGTAGAATTCCTGTCAGATAGAGGAGAACTTCTTCAAAGTATCCATACCTTGAGGAGATTTTGCCTTGCAGCAATAAAAAGGAGAAACAAGGACCTACAAATGCTGGTTTACCCATTGAGTCACTCCAACACTTTTTTGTTAACAAGCATCTGCAGTTCTTTGAATATCCTGTTATTTGATGCAGGTTGAGTATGACCTTTGAAATTCCAGGCCTTTGCATATAAAGGAAATAAGCCGAAAATAGACACAAATCTGGAGTAACAGTGGGTCAGACAGCATCTCTGGTGAAAAGGAATAAGTGATGTTTTGGGTCGAGACCAGACTTAAGCTATTCCAGCTTTTGGTGTCTATCTTTGATGTAAACCAGCATCTGCGGTTCCTTTCTACACAAGGAAATAAGCCTATATCCTTTGTCAACTACCTTATTCACATTATCCGTTGGCTTCAGGGATAAATAGACAAGCATTCCTCAGGTCACTCTCCCTCTGAACTTTTCGGTATCCTACCAGTTATTGTATATTCCCCTGCCTCAATTGGCCATGCACTTATGGATTGATATCCAGTCAATTTGTTTCTGTCCAGTGGATTGATATTTTCCTGCAGTCTATAACTCATTTTGTTTTTATCATCTGCTAACCTTCTGATCGTGTCGTTCAAATTTGATTAAATACAGTAAACCATCGCAATAACAGACTTCTATATAGCTGATTTAGGTTATAGTGGACCAAGGCTTCCATTGCACTGCCATCCCACTTCTGGTCGTTACCTTATGAGCTGGCTCCATGTGACATACATCCGATTCCTGGACCGGAGAGAGTGAGCAGCATGAAGGTGGCGTGAATACTGGACCCGTCCTTGGCGCACTGCGTGTGGTGCCGGGGGCTCTGTAGCTCCCTTGTCTGTGAATTACTGCTTGTTTAATCCCACCCCCCTCCTCCACCAACCTACACTTGAGGCATTGGTTTAAACTTTATCGATTATAGCAGACAATCGGTAATAACGGACTCCATCTTTCCTCCCACGTGCTCTGTTATTGCAAGAGTTTACTGTAATTGAAAAGCCAAAGACTTATTGCCAAGCCCTGAAGAAAGTCACTAAACACAGATTATTTACCATTGTTTCTTGCCACTTGACACCTTGCCTTGGGTTATTTTCCTAATATTAATTGAAGATTAGAAAGACTGCAAGTGCTATAAATCAGAAATGAAAAAAAGAACATGCTAGAAATTTGGTAGAATCAGTAGAAAGAGAAGTGGCTAGATTAGGGATTTTTTTTTTGTTTTGTTTGTTTTCTGATCAGCTACTTGTTGGAGTTCGCTTTGATTAAATTCTTTGTTACCTCAACACAAAAGTTAGAAACTTTCCACCCTTAAAACTATTTTGCATTAATCATGGTTTTGGTAAATTATTTCTATTGCCTCTCAGAACTTTGCCAGTAATGTCTCGCATCTGCATTTTCTCAACCATTGTCACTGTGCCTCTCTGGTGATCATTGCCAAATATTAATTTGGCATGAGACCTGCCTTCCACCTCCATCTATTGGTGACCTTTTCAGCCTCCAATAGGCCTTCGTCTTTCATTTCTTGGCCTTTGCACATTTATAAAAGGCGTGGGTTATCCTCTTGAGTTTAATTGATAAAGCTGTAGTTGGAAATCTTGACCACTAAGCCATGACCTGTAACACCTAGGATAACATGCTTATCTCTGCCCTCGGCTTGTTTCTTAATTTTTATTGGCGTTACTTGCAGTTTGACATTGCCAAATTTCATTCTTAACCCAGCTTTTTTCGTTGGCTTCCAAATTTACTCTGCCTTCCAAATCCAATGTTGGTACACTTCCTTTTCTGCAATTAATCTCAGATTCTCAACCTTGTGGCAAAATAGGTTAAACATTTCCTGAATTGACAAGCAGATATAAGTATGGATAAAGGCCCTGGTCCTCTTGCGGTTCACCTATTTGTCCAGGTTCCACCTCTTCCAGATCTGGTCCAATTGCTTCAGAAATCTTAACTCCTTTGATACGATTGAACATTTTCCAGTAATATTGTTCTAATGGGCCTGTCCCACAGACGACTGCAGGAGACTATGCAGTCGCTACATGTTAGAGGGTTGTTGCCCGGGAGTGGCCTTCATCGTCATGAGGTGTTCCCGCATTCTGGGAATTAGTCGCGGACTTATGGTCGCTGCAAATTTTTCAACGTGTTTGCCGCCATGGAGAGTAGCCAGGATGTCCTAGTGGGTTGCTAGGAGGTTGAAGGTTCTCGTAGGTTCTTGTAGGTTGTAGTCGGTGCTGACCGGTGAATTTCATTGGCTCATTGGGGAAAAAAACGTAAGCAGTAGTTTTCAGAATTAATGATAACCGACCGGTAATGTTAAATGTCTGCCGAGCTTCACAGCCGTGTATCTCTGACTTCTTAAAAGTTGGCTGGCTTCTTAAAAGTTGTCTCCACTCCTTCAACATCCTTCTCCCCCTCCCCCACCTTTCCCCCCTCTTTTAAATGACTTACCGTACACTGTGCTTTAGCCGTCTTAATTACAGAGCCAACCTTCCTGTTCATCTTTGCACCTTGTGAATTTCAGACAGTGCTCCCCCGCTTGCCCTGCCGATGTGTTTGTGTGTGTGTGTTCCACAGTCGTCGTTCCAGTTACCAGTTTTTCAGGCGACTGCCGGCAACTTGACAGTCGCTGGCAGTCGCCTGTAAAATCGCCTAAGTGGGGCAGGCCCATAAGGATCATTGTAGATCATCGTTTGACCATAACCAAACTAGTACTTTTTACAAGGATTCCCAAATGATTTTTTTTCATACATCTAGGATGATTAAAGAACATCAAACTCGTATGTACTTGCTCTCATCTTTTAACTGATTTCATGCCTGTTCATCAACCATCTCTTTTTACCCATCTCCTGGGAGAGGCAAATTAATACTTCTGAACCACAAAGCTTGGTTTACTTTGTTTACAGATTCTGCTCTTCAACTACTATTTTTGTTTCTTTTACAATGGTGTTGAGACAAACTCCAAAGACATGCTTTAGTTTCCAAAACCTTCTTTGTTTTCCATGTGCTGTGATCTACTGACTACTAAATTAATGAATGCTTAAACATACAATACAATCGGAGGTGAGCGAGTGGTCTTTCATGACATGCATTTATTAGAATATTAAATTCCATACCAGGGAGAGGGGAAGTGTAATCTACAATAGCTGGTTTTGAAAAGGCTATCAATAAACATTCAAAATAATAAGAAAAAAAATCTTGGAGAATTGAAAGAAATTGATAGCTCTTTGAGAGTAACCATAGATGCCATTTGGTTTAGATTAACATGGATTGACTACTCTCTATATTTTTAGGATTCTTAATTTTAAATAATGGAAAGTATACTTAAGCACTGCAAAATTCTAATTTATTTTTGTTGTATATAAACTAGGTTTAAAGCTCAATTCATTAGGATAATTTTCTCTGCAGAAGTATTTCTCAACTAATACAATTTTTTTAAAATTGAACGATTTTTGTTTAAAGTAGTGGATTAACAAGGCTTTTTACCCTCACAATGTTGGTATTTAACCTATTTCAACGTTACTGGAAAACTATTTGGTTAGAATCTACATTTAAAAAATCATACCAACCAGGTATTGCTATTCACTTTCAATCAAAAATCATGTGTAATGGCATTTATAGTTTTCTTCGTTTTGAATTGGTGATTATGTTCTTTCTGTTGTGGGACTGATGCAGTAATTTTCTCTCAGAAGAAAAGCTGCTGATACATTTTGGGTTTGTTGAATGCACTGTTAGAAAAGGATCATGAAATTGTTTGTAAAATATTATTAACAAAACACGAATGGCATGAGATAAATCAATGCTTAGACATTATCTTTACTGCAAAGGAAAACCAGATTTCTGTTACAAACAAGAAGAATATTCATTTTTTTGTTTCAACAGGTTGTCAGTTTGTGTTCTAGCCAATCCAACAAAAATATTGTTCAAGCAGGAAATCGCGTCACTGGCAGAGAAAGGTGACCCGATAGAATTTGCCTGTGAATGCAAATTTGGCTGTCCATACAGATATTTGGGCTGACTTAGAAAAGTTATCAGGGTTTTTTTCTAAATAATAATACAGTTCACATAACTGTTTTCCGCATCTCGCAGTAATTATTTTCACCAAATATTTGACTATTTCACCTCCTTTAGTCCATTATTGATTCTATGTTGAATCATTCATTCAGAACTGCTTTCCAATCCTGAACACTCATTGTAGTAAAATAAAGTTTGTTTTCTTGCCTCAATTTTTGGTAATAGTTTTAAATATACTTGCCTGAATATCATATTAGCTATTGGAAAACAGTTATTGTATTTATTTATTTCATTTAAGCCATTCATGAATTTTAATTAATTCTATCCAATCTCCATTTGAAATTCTACATTCTCAAGAAAATCCCATCTGTTTATTTTTGCAATGTCTTATCCTTGAAATCATTTTAGTATTTCCCCCTCTTGCCTTTCCAAGATCTTGTGATCTTTTCAGGGTGCTGGGCAGCATATTCTGGGATACTGTGGGCTTTCAGCTTTGGACTCCAACTGTTCATTATATATTTGAGCACATGGGCAAAAACGTGGCAGATGCAATGTGAAGTCATCCATTTTGGTAGCAAAACAGAGGCTAATGATTATGTAGAAGGCAATGGATTCAGAATCGTTGTGTCCAAATGACTTGAATGTTCTTGCACATCAGTCAATTAAAACAAATGTGCAGATGCAACAAGTTAAGAGGGCGAATAATTTATTGATCTTCATAGCAAGAGGATTTGAGTGTAGGAGCAAGGGTATTGTGCTATATTTAGTTTAGTTTAGTTTAGAGATACGGCGCGGAAACAGGCCCTTCAGCCCAATGAGTCCGCACTGACCAGCGATCCCTGCACATTAACACTATCCTACACATACTGGGGACCATTTACACAGCCAATTAACTTACTAACCTGTGCGTCTTTTGAGTGTAGGAGGAAACCGAAGATCTCGGAGAAAACCCATGAGATCATGGGGTGAAAGTACAATCTCCGTACAGACAGCACCCATAGCCAGGATCGAACCCAAGTTTCTGGTGCTGTAAGGCAGCAATTCTACCACTGCGCTACCTTGCCGCTATTTATATTGCGCCTTGGCATATTGTGTGCAGTTTTGGCCTCACGAAAAAAGAACATACGAACACAGAGGGAGTACAGTGACAATTCATCACTGATCCTGGTACTTCCTAATGAAAGACAAATTGGCAATGTTAGTGTTTACGGAAGATCATCAATACTGATGATCATTGCATTAATACATAATAAAATAGTTTTGATAACATGGAAGATTGGGAGAAGAAATTAACCAAGATGTTAGATTAATACCTAAACAATTATCTCGATCCAGGAAAACCCAAATCTTCTGCCCTCTATTTGAGGATCTGATGCTGAATGACATCTGTATGTTACTTTGGAGATTAAGATTGGCCTAAAAGGAAGCCTTTTGCCAATCAAACCTATGGTGTAATACAGTCAGTCTCATTGTCCTGCACTTTCCCCTTGCCCCTGAAAATTATTTTCCCACCAGCTCCTATCCACCCCTACCCTTTACCCATATCCTTTATGCCCACCACTTTAGAGTTTGTTCTTGGGCCTTGAATAATTTGCTTATTGAAGTAGGATCTCTTGGTTTATCTGCATTAATCCTAACCATCTTTGTCAAATATCCTTCCAGATGTCTTTGCTCCAAAGAGAACAATTTTAATGTCTGCAGCCTAACCTGGTGTATGAAATATCACATTCCCACAATCATTTAGCAAAGTGCCGGAGTAACTTGGCGTGTCGGGCAGTATTTCTGGAGTACATGGACATTCTTCTGAAGAAGTGTCCTGACCAGAAGTGTCCACTGTTCATGTCCCCCCGAGATGCTGCATGACCCGCTGAACGCACTTTGCGTTCTGCACAAGATTTCCAATATCTGCAGTTCGTTGTGTCTTCATTTAGTAAAATTCTTGCGAACGTTTTCCAGAAAGTTGCTTGCACACATTTAGCAGACTAGTGTTCGTTTGCTCTATCTCAAAGTGAAATTCAATGAAGTTAGTGTGGCGCCTATCAACAATGCAAGTAACAAGCTGTTTGATCAGCAAATCCAACATGAAGAATTCTTACATGGGGAAAGTAAGAATTGTGTAGCACAGTATGTAATATATACATATTCTGTTTTGCTACAGCAAGTAAGAATGACATTGTTCTGTTTGGGACATCTGACAATAAAACACTCTTGAAGATAGATGTGATGTTTTTCCTGGCCGGGATGCTCAGAACCAGTGATCACAGTATTACAATAACAAATTATCCATTCAAGACAAAAGGCAGTGAATCTTTGGAATTCTCTTTTAAAAACAGTTGCAAAGTACATTCATAGCAGAGATCAATAGATTTTCAGAAGTTAGGGTTTCCAGTCTGGTAGTCATCACTAGAGTAGTACCTCATGGTATAACCATGTAAACATCTTTGCACTCTCCCACTCAGACAGCTCAGCAGACAATTGAAAACTGGTGTCTAAAATAACAATTGAATGGAAAGAGCTTGGGATGCTCAGCAACTTGTCCACATTATGCCATGCATGATTTTTCAGTGTTGTCAAGTACCGCTGCTGGCAACCCAAATACCACCGACCTTGGTTGTGTGGCAATTAAATTATTTCAATTCAATTCAATTTCAATCTCCAGTTCAAATGTCCAACACCAAAGCCACACTGAGAGACAAAAATTGAGCTGAATGTATTAATGACAGGGAGGCAGTCAAACCCTGTCAAAGACCACCTTAGCTGTCAGTCTGACCATTGACTCCATCCCATGGTGCTCTATTTGGTCCAGCTGACCACCACTCATGAATGATGTCATTAAAAAGTCATTAAAAATATATCAAGACCTTGGGAACAGACAACATCCCAATTATGTAAAACTTGGTTGAGAAATTCCATCCCAAATGCAGTCTGATTTTACACATGTGTGAGAAGAGGAGGACATATCAAAGGACCTCATTGGTGTGATCTTGACCATCTTTAAGTTTGGAGGCATATGACTGTGGTGACCACAGAGTTGTTGTCTGCCACTGAAAATTACATTACCAGGGTCTTTCTCAGCCACTACCTCCCAGTGGCAGTGGTCTGCTCCCCAAATCACAATGTAGTTTTGTAGAAACACCGTGGATGTGATCTTCTCACACTACTTCTCCAGTGGAAAAGCAGGGAGCAGCAACAACCACAATACGTAGGCATTTTTGAAGTTGCAAAAGATCTGTAAAGCAGGAGGGACTGTAGAGCATTCTGCGCATTGGGTTGGCTAACAAAATATGTCCTCACAGTTTAGGTTAGAGATACAGCCTGGAAGCATCCTTCAGCCTCCCGAGTCCGCATGTACCACAATCGCCCATACATTAATTCTACCCTACGCACTAGGGACAAATTACAGGTCAATTAACCAACAACCCTGCACGTCTTTGGAATGTGGGAGGAAACAGGAGCACCTACGTGGTCACAGGGAGAATGTACAAATTCCATTCAGACAGCAATTGTAGTCACGGTTGAACCTGGCACTGAGGCAGCATCTCTCCTTCTAAGGAGTGGCCACGGTGGCGCAACGGTAGAGTTGCTGCCTTACAGCGAACGCTTGATCCCGACCACGGGTGCTGTTTGTACATTCTCCCCGTGACATACGTGGGTTTTCTCTGAGATCTTCGGTTTCCTCCCACACTCCAAAGACATACAGGTTTGTAAGTTAATTGGCTTGGAAAATGTAAAATTTGGTCTGAGTGGGTGTAGAATAGCGTTAATGTGCGGGGATGGCTTATCGGAGTGGACCCAGTGGGCCGAAGAGCCTATTTCCGCGTTCGTCTCTAAACTAAACTAATTGCTGAAGTTGTAGCGACACCCAGTGGTTAAGCTATGTTATGCAGAACCCTCGTCAGAAGTTGGGACTTCTGTCACGTGATGGGGTTTTTCGCTGGGTTTTGGGTTAGGAGGTGTGTTGAGTTAGCTGGTGCTCTTTGCAACGACAAGAACAAACCGTTTCTCTCGACTAATGCACTTGTATTTCAAATGCCGTTTTGTTAATAAAACTATTTGCTCTACCCGCTTGGTCTCGCTACAATTAGTGACCCTGTTGATCCAAAACGTTTCTTTTGGATCCGCTACTATGGACACAGACACTAACCTCGACGCCAACCCAGCCAAGCAGAACGCAGTTTCCCTCAAACTGCTCGTTTTCTGGACGGCACAACCTCACATATGGTTTCAGCACATTGAGGCAACTAAATATTTTTACGGGTCGGCGCGCTGGACCAAGAAATCGCCGGCCGCCTAATACATTAACTTCAACAACCGCTTGCCGACAGCAAGTACGAGGACCTTAAGGCACTTCTGCTGCGTACTTTTGGGCTCAGCCACCGCGATCGATCCTCCAGGATCCTCCACATGGATGGCCTCGGTGACCGCAAACCGTCAGTACTAATGAGCAAAATGCTCTCACTGATGGACGGTCATCGGCCTTGTCTTCTCTTTGAGCAGGCGTTCATCGAACAGATGCCGGATGACATCCGTCTACTCCTCGCCGGTAGTGATTTCACCGACCCCCAGCAACTGTCCGAAAGAGCGGACGAGCTGTGGCAAGCCAAGCAGCAGGTTGGTGCTTCCATCAGCCGGGTGTCTGCAGCTCTGCGACGGCCGTTTCCAACTTCCACTGACAGCACTGTGCTGCAACGGCAGCAACGGATGCCGGTAAGTGTTCGTAGTGTTACTACCACCAACGCTGGGGTGCTGATGCCCTCAGATGCTGTTTTCCCTGCTTGCATCTGGGAAAAGTTTCGGCCGATCGCCAGTAGAGGCTATAGTGGTCGGCCAGAAACATCACCTCTAAATCTGGGACCGTCGTTCCGTGCTCCGTTTCCTTGTCGACACGGGAGCAGAGATCAGTATATTATCCCCGTCCGGAGTCGACACCCGTTTCAGTAAGCAAGGCCCTGCCCTAACCGCCGTCAATGGCAGCCCTATCCGGACCTATGGAGTCCGCACAGTTCCCCTTATTTTCAGCTCCTGCCATTTTACGTGGCCATTCACCATTGCCGACGTCACCCAACCGTTGTCAGGCGCCGATTCTTACGGGCCCACTCCCTGTTGGTAGATGTTAAGGGGCAACGTCTCGTCCAATCCGAGACTCTCCAATCAACCTCGTTGCGGCCTGCGGTCCCCGCCATCCCACACCTCGACTCGGTGTCGTCCGCTGACAACGTGTATGCACAAATTCTGGCCAATTTTCCCGACATCCTGACTCCTCAGTTCAAATCGGCTAAACCCAAACACGGCATCGTACAACACATTCCCACCACCGGCCCACCGCTTCACGCATGGGCACGCAGGCTCCCCGCCTGACAATCTGCAGCTTGCCAAGGAGGAATTCCAGCAAGTGGAAGAGATGGGTATTGTGCGGCGCTCCGACAGCCCACGGACCTCCCCACTCCATATGGTTCCCAAAGCGTCCGGCGGTTGCAGAACGTGCGGGACTACTGCCGCCTCAACAACGCCACGACAGCCGACCACTACCCTGTCCCTCACATACAAGACTTCACAGCCCATCTGGACGGGGCAAAATACTTTTCCAAAATTAACCTAGTGCGCAGCTACCACCAGATCCCTGTCCACCCGGATGACGTACCCGAGACCCCCATTATCACTTTTGGACTATTTGAATTCCTGCGAATGCCTTTTGGCCTCAAAAACGCCACCCAAACCTTTCAGCGACTTATGGACATGGTCGGCTGGGGGTTGGACTTTTTATTCATCTACCTTGATGACATTCTTGTCGCCAGTCGCTCTCGTCAAGAGCTCTGTGCGCACCTCCGGTTACTTTGCCAGTGCCTCAGTGACCATGGTCTCGCCATTAATCCAGCCAAGTGCCACTTTGGCCTTAACTTGATTACCTTTCTCGGCCAACATGTCACCCAACGGTGCAATCCAGCTCCCCGCCAACGTGCAAGCCATTTCCGGGACCACTGGGCTACGCAGGGTGTTGAATGCATCCTCAATAAGGGTTGTAACATAGTTGTACAGTAGTTTATTAAGGATATTTGTTTGTATATGTTGGTGGGTTCTGGTTTGTTAAAAAAGCAACAACAAAACGTGGAAGCCATTTGACAGTTTCCCAGGCCAGCCACAGTGAAGGGTCTCCAGGAGTTCGTTGGTATGATAAACTTCCACCATCGTTTCGTACCAGCGGCCGTCCGGATTATGCGACCTTTGTTTAATTATTTGGCAGGCTAGCAGCGGCATCTGGTATGGGATGTCGAAAACACGGCAGCGTTCGACAGCGCGAGGGAGGTACTGGCAAACGCAATAAATCTCGTTAATACCGTTCTCACCATAGACGCTTCTGACACTATTGTTGGGGGGGTCCTCGAATAACTCATTGACGGTCGCTGGCAGCCACTTGCCTTTTTCAGCCGACACCTTCGCCCCCCAGAGAGAAAATACAGCGCGTTCGATCATGAGCTCCTGGCCCTCTACCTGGCTGTCGGTCATTGTCGTTATTTCCTGGAGGGCAGACCCTTCATGGCTTTTACAGACCACAAAACCCTTGCCTTCGCCTTCACTAAAGTGTCCGATCCCTGGTCCGCACGACAACAGCAACATTTGGCTTCCATTTCATATCATTTTGTATCCAGCACGTGGCGGGTAAGAACAACCAGGTCGCTGACGCCTTATCCCATAGTGCCATCAATGCCGTTCTGGTTTTAGCTCCGGGAATCGACTATTCAGCCTTGACCGCCGCACAACGGGACGACGACGAGATGCTAGCATATCGCACTGCCATTTCGAGTTTGACTCTGGAGGACATCCCTCTTGGATCCACTGACATCACCGTCCTCTGCGATGTCTCCACTGGGCAACCGCGACACATTGTCCCTACAGCTTGGAGACGTCGTATTTTTGATTCCATCCACAGGTTAGCCCACCCTTCTATCCGGGCAACTATGGCGCTAATGGCAACCAAATTCGTGTGGCAGGGGCTATGTAAGCAAGTTTGTTCCTGGGCCAGGGCCTGCGTCCTCTGCCAAACATACAAAGTCCAGCATCACGTGAGAACACCTCTGCAGGATGTTGCCATCCCACAACACCGTTTCGACCACATCCACGTCGATCTTGTGGGCCCCCTGCCGCCGTCCTGCAGTGTCACCCACCTGCTCACCATTCTGGACCTGTTGAGGCGATGGCCCGAGGACGTTCCACTCGCCGATACCTCAGCCACAACATGTGAACGTGCCCTCACAGCCCACTGGTTTGCTTGTTTCGGTGTTTCAGCGGACATCTCATCGGACCGGGGTACCCAATTCACCTCTGCACTGTGGTCGGCCATGGCCCAGCTGCACCACACCACGGCTTACCACCCTCAGTCCAACGGCATGGTGGAACGGTTCCACCGGCACCTGAAGTCCTTCTTGAAGGTATGGCTTACGGGCCCCGATTGGTTGGATGAATTGCCGTGGGTTTTGCTGGGGATACACACCGCCCCTAAAGAGGATTTGTCTACTTCATCCGCTGAGTTAGTGTATGGCTCCCATCTCAAGATACCCGGCGATTTACCCCTGTTCCCTATTGCTTTTCCATTGACTTAACACAAAAGCTGTAATCGAGGACAGTCAAAAGCCCATAACATTCTTAAAAATTAAGAGAACTGAATGAAATTTTCAGTTATTATAGATTGAAGCATTCTGAAACAAATATGAGACATCTTACTTGGATGACCTGAGATTAAAGCATATAATTAGTTAGTTACCTAATTGTAGCTAATTACAAAATTGACCGTTGTGACGGAAACATTAATAAACACCCAGACTGCCTTGAAAATTCAAAAATGTGCTATTCTCAAAATCAGAACTATAATATTATTGTATTATATGTTGTAAGTCCGTAACGGATAGGTAAATAAATTACAATTACTAGCAATAGACCGTCTTTATGGAGAAGATCAGTTGCTAGCTGGTACATTGGCATATCATAATCAGCAGCATCATCATATTCCTCAGATTGTAACCAATAAGCAACTCTGTACACCTTGTTTTTCCTCAACCTTTCAATTTTGGCATTGTACACGAGAAGTTTTTGCTCTTCAAACCACGCATAACATGCCTTTCTGCCCACTACTTTCCCATTAAGAATGTCCTGTAGATCATCACATTTGGAGTAGTCCAAATTCGGATAATCTCTACGAATGTTGTCTAAATCAGTCTCTTTTGCTGGGCATTTGGATTGACAATTTTGCATATCTTCTTCGGAGACATCTGTTCAAAATGTAAAGGAAAAAAAAGACTGAACAGCATTAACAGAAACAAGTTATTATTTGCAGTTTTAGAAAATTATAAAGTTAAACGCTAAAACAAATAGTAAATACCCAACAAAAAATTCATAAACTGCTGTGGATATTTAGTATAAAAAATATTGATTATGGATAGACAATTACACAAAATATAGACGATTTAGATGCTCTTATGACATGATTGTTAAAAAAAAAGAATATTTTAATCATCTTGCGAGTGGGTGTTTCTGGAATACGATCGATTGGAACGTTGCCGTTGCCGTGAATTTTAACCCCATATCGGCAGGCAAGACATGGTCGAATCGTTAGGGGACTAAATAACATTTTTGCATCGTAAAATTAGACTAAAGCCACCCCAAGAAGCAAGATTATATGTGAAATATACGACTTACCCTTTGTTTTGTCCTGATATTACGATCCATCACGTTGAAGGCGTTGAGGGCGTTCAAAGTCGCCTTTTACTTTAATCCAACTATTAAATTGTCCAGCGATTTACAAAAAAAATACGGGAACGGAAGTCAGATCGATTTTTCTTAATTGACTAGCAACCCGAGGAAATCCCTCTCCGACAAGTGATACAAACCTGCATTTTAATCCCGCCCCCCCCCAAAAGGCGCTGGAGTTGCACACACAGCCAGTGGCAGATCTGCAGCGCTGCTGAAGGTAGGTTTTGTAACATCGCTACATCATTTATTTATTTGCCTCTATACTCCCCAATTTGAGATTTGTAATCGAAAAAAAATAATGTGGTTAAAGTGCACATTGTCAGATTTTCATAAATGCCATTTTTATACATTTTGGTTTCACCATGTAGAAATTACAGCAATGTTAATACATAGTCCTCCCATTTCAGGGCACAATAAAGTTTGGGACACAGCAATGTCATGTAAATGAAAGTAGTCATGTTTAGTATTTTATTGCATATCCTTTGCATGCAATGACTGAAGTCTGCGATTCATGGACATCACCAGTTGCTGGGTGTCTTCTCTGGTGATGCTCTGCCAGGCCTATCTTGTAGCCATCTTTAGCTTATGCTTGTTTTGGGGGCTGGTCCCATTCAGTTTTCTCTTCAGCATATAAAAGGCATGCTCAATTGGGTTCAGGTCGGGTGATTGACTTGGCCACTCAAGAATTAACCATTTTTTAGCTTTGAAAAACTCCTTTGTTGCTTTCGCAGTATGTTTGGGATCATTGCCTTGCTGTAGAATGAACCGCCGGCAAATGAGTTTTGAGGCATTTGTTTGAACTTGAGCAGATAGGATAGGGACACTTCAGAATTCATTATGCTACTACTATCAGCAGTTGTATCATCAATGAAGATAAGTGAGCCAGTACTTTCAGCAGCCACACATGCCAAGGCCATAACACCCCCACCACCGTGTTTCACAAATGAGGTGGTATGCTTTGGATCTTGGGCAGTTCCTTCTCTCCTCCATACTTTGCTCTTGCCATCACTCTGATATAAGTTAATCTTCGTCTCATCTGTCCACAAGACCTTTTTCCATAGCTGTGGTTGCTCTTTTAAGTACTTCTTGGCAAACTGTAACCTGGCCATCCTAATTTTGCGGCTAACCAGTGGTTTGCATCTTGCAGTGTAGCCTCTGTATTTCTGTTCTTTAAATCTTCTGTGGACAGTGGTCATTGGCAAATCCACACCTGACTCCTGAAGAGTGTTTCTGATTTGTTGGACAGGTGTTTGGGGATTTATCTTTATTATAGAGAGAATTATTCTGTCATCAGCTGTGGATGTCTTCCTTGGCCTGCAAGTCCCTTAGCGATTAGTAAGCTCACCAGTGCTCTCTTTCTTCTTAATGATATTCAAATCAGTTGGTTTTTGGTAAGGTTTGGCTGATGTCTCTAACAGTTTTATTCTTGTTTCTCAGTCTCATAAATGGCTTATTTGACTTTCATTGGCACAACTTTGGTCCTCATGTTGATAAATAGCAATAAAAGTTTCCAAAGGTGATGAAAAGATAGGAGGAAAGACCAAGTGCTGAGAACCCTCTTGTACCTGCATTAAGGAGGCATTGAAACACACCTGAGCAATTATAAACACCTGTGAAGCCATGTGTCCCAAACATTATGGTGCCCTGAAATAGGGGGACATACAGCTGTAATTTCTACACGGGGAAACCAAAATATATAAAAATACCCTTTAATAAAATCTGACAATGTGCACTTTAACCACATGTGATTTTTTTTCTATTACAAATCTCAAATTGTGGAGTACAGAGGCAAATAAATAAATGATGAGTCTTGGTCCCAAACATTATGGAGGGCACTTTATGATCAGAAGTGAAGAATTTGATTATTTGAAGGCGAGTGGCAGGTGGCTTGATATTACAAGTTAGTTTATTGAATTATATTTGTAGTTAAGAACACAAATTTTGTTCAGTTTCTTTTTGCAATGATATGTGTAATCTATAATATATTAAGCCTTATTGGAATGAAAAAGATATAAAAATATGAAGTGTCCTTCAATAATAGGCAGTTTCAGGATTGCCTATATAACGATACCCATGAATTTTTTTTTGCCGATAATTCCCAAATTGAAATGTCGTCATAAATTCATTTCTAAATGAAATACTAACTTTCCTGAAAATGACTGTATTTATAATTCATATTGTGTAGGTTCATAAAACTTTGTTTGCTTTGTTTTTATTACTGTAACTGTAGAATATAAATATTTAATACATTCATACTTAACTATTCTAAGTGTTGAGTTGTTTCAGCTGCATTCCTACCTATTCTAATTTCTTTGACCACATTTAAATTGCAACATAAATTATTAACTCAAAATATTAAAATTCAGTGGAATTCCATGGTTGGTTTAACTTTGTATGCAGCAGACACCTGTCTAACACACTGTTTATTTTCAGCTTCAAGCACTTCATAGTATTTTTGAAATAATTTATTTTTAGGGAGAGAAATAGAAAGGTGTAGGGCATGGCTAGTTTGGACATAATTCTTTGTTACATTGTATAAATGTTATTACATACTGAGCAGAAATTTAGGGCAAAGTTGATCTTTGCAACTGCTTGCAGAATTGCTTGCTGGCATATGGTAGTTTCATTGGAACTGTGCAGAACTCAGTAGCTCGTTGTTTTGGATGGGAATTTGTCAGATTTTTAAAAAATGAGAAAGGATGTATTAAAGAGAATCTTGCTATCTGTTAATATCCCCTTCCAATAGGTTTTGTGCCTATAGTCTTTTAAAACTGATCAATGTTTAACTACATTATTTTTTCGGCAGATGCTATTCCTTGAAAGAAAGATTCATTGCAGTGTGATAAATGCAGATGTGGCAAAGCTTGACGCTATGGCTGCATTATGTGCTATTTTTTAAATGCTCAACAATTTCTCACTTAGGCTACGCTGTCAGCATCTCTCAAATCT
Source organism: Amblyraja radiata (assembly GCF_010909765.2). Classification (NCBI taxonomy): domain Eukaryota; kingdom Metazoa; phylum Chordata; class Chondrichthyes; order Rajiformes; family Rajidae; genus Amblyraja; species Amblyraja radiata. The sequence goes on along the minus strand of NC_045965.1, from coordinate 38,580,630 downwards.
ACGATTTCTACATCCAGGAAGTACAAAGCGAGCAGGCTCATTAGGATGCCACTGTATGCAGGGTCCACTTCAAATCAACCACGATCCTGTCTTGGAAATATACTGCTGTTCTTTCAATATAGCTGGATTTATATCCTGGAACTCCTTAACCAGTGTCATTGTAGAACTACCTTCACAAGAAGGACCGCAACTCTCAGATGGTAGCTGACAATCACTGCCTCGAGGACAATTAAGAACAGCCAATAAATAATAATAATAATAATAATAAATACTTTATTGATCCCCTCAGGGAAATTCAGATGTCCAGAAGCCCCCAACCAACAAACCCACAGATTCAAAACGAACGCAGACAGAAAATACATAGAATACAATGTGGACACTACCTGAGAGCAATAAATACTTAAAAAGACCAATAATTAACAGTTAAAAATTAAAAATTGCAAAATGCATCCCCCTACAGCCTAGCGGTCCGAATTATAAAATCTAATGGCTGCAGGGGTGAAGGATCTCCTGAACCGCTCCGTTCTACAGGGCAGGGAGAGGAGCCGGTTGTTGTTCCGAGTGCTCTTTTGACTCTCCAGAATTACATGGAGGGGATGCCCGGGGTTTTTCAGGATGAACTGCACCTTGTGCCTCATACGCCTCTCAAGCACATCCATCCCAGAGTCTACTCTCCCCTCCAGCACTGAGCTAGCTCGTTTAACCAGTTTGTCCAGCTTCTTGTTGTTTTTTGCACTAATGCTGTTGCCCCAGCAGACAACAGTGTAGAAAATAACACTTGCAACCACAGTGTTGTAAAACATGTGCAGCATATCATTACACACATTGAAGGATTTGAGCCTTCTGAGGAAAAATAGTCTGCTCTGGCCTTTTTTGTAGAGGGAGTCAGAGTTGACAGACCAGTCCAGTTTGTTATCAAGGTGCACTCCAAGGTATTTATATGTATGCACCACCTCAAATGCTAGCCTTTACAGCAACTCTTGCATAGAACAAATAAGTAAATAACATTAAAAAAGTTGTTGAGGTACAATTACTTCTGGAGAAGAGAAATTTATCCTTAGAGCTCTTATGATAAAAGCAGGGAGCAGTTCATTTGGTGCTTGAATGTGTACCCATCATTGGAATGCAAAGGGAAGAGGCCCACTTAGTCCGTTGTGCCCGAGCCAATTATTTTATCACATTTATTCTTGTTGCCCGATGATTTTTTCTTATCATTAACCAATTCTAATCAATTTTATTTTTGAATCCACTTCAACCCTTTTTCTGGCAATGCAAATCAAATGTATCGTAATAGGCTACAAACATTTTTCTAATTTCCACCTCTGACTAGCTCTGTAGCAAGTTATCTTAATATTTTCTCTTGTTACTAACCTGCCCTCTAGTGGAAATGATTTCTCCTATATCTAGTCAATGAAAACATTTCAATATCCCCACTACCACATTGCTTTCACTTTAGAGGAACTGAGGTGGTTCAACTCGATCTCCCCACACAGATGGCGTCTCATCTGTACCTTCACAGAGACATTAGCAACTTTTCTAACATATTGTGCTCAGAACTGATCTTGATAGGCATAAATGTATAATATTTCATATAGAACATGGAACAGTCCAGAGCACGATTGGCCATTCGGCCCACAATGTTAGTACCGAACTTGATGCCTCGCTAAACTGATCTCGTCTATCATAGAGCGAGATAAAAATTGAAGGTGCATTGGGACTTGGGAGTGCTGGTACAGGATTCCCATAAAGTTGGAAGTCGAATCGGTAGTAAGGAAGGCAAATGCAATGCTTGAGAGTACTAGAGAGTACTAGAACATATGTTCTAGTACTTGAGAGTACTAGAACATAAAAACAGGAATGTATTGCTGAGGCTTTATAAGGCACTGGTCAGACCGCATCTGGAGTATTGTGAGCAGTTTCGGGCCCCATTACTGAGGAAGGATGTGGCGGCATTGGAGAGGGTCCAGAGGAAGTTTACGAGAATGAGCCCAGCAATGATTGGGTTAATTTATGAACGTTTGACTGCACTGGGCCTGTGCTCGCTGGAGTTTAGAAGGACTGCACCTCCACTGACTCCACTGTCAAGCTTCTCAAGTTTGCGGATGACACAACCCTGATTGGACTGATCCAGGATGGGGAGAAATCTGCCTACAGACAGGAAGTGTCACATCTGGTGTCTTGGTGCCATCACAACAACCTAGAGCTACATGCTCTTAAGACAGTGGAATTGATTGTAAACTTTAGGTGAGTTCCCCCTCTCCTCACCGCACTCACCATCAACAACACAGTCGCATCTGTGGAGTCTTTTAAGTTCCTGGGAACCATCATCTCCAAGGACCTTAAGTGGGGGGCTACCATTGACTCCACAGTCAAAAAGGCACAACAGAGGATGTACTTCCTGTGGCAGCTGAGGAAGCACAATCTGCCACAGGCAATGATGGTTCAATTCTATACGGCCATCGTAGAGTCTGTCCTCACCTTCTCCATCATGGTCTGGTTTGGCTCAGCCACCAAGCAGGACACCTGGAGGCTGCAGCAAATCGTCCGATCAGCTGAGAAGGTTATTGGCTGCATCCTTCCCTCCATTGACGAACTATACATTGCAAGGGCCAGGAAGCGAGTGGGTAAGATCATCTCTGACCCCTCTCACTCTGGCCACAAACTCTGAATCACTTCCCTCTGGAAGGCGACTCAGGACTGTCAAAGCTGCCACATCCAGACATAAAAACAGCTTTTATCCACGAGTAGTAGCTCTGCTCAATAACCAAAAATATGTAGCCTCCTTTTGCTCTGGTATTTTATTTAATTCACATGTTTAATCAATGTTTTATTATTAATGTTTTATGTATCATTCTTAACTGTCACTGTATGTCATGTTGTCACTTGTGGGCGGAGCACCAAGGTAAATTCCTTGTATGTGAATACTTGGCCAATAAACCTATTCATTCATTCATTCAAACTTATTCATTCATTCATGAAGGGAGGAATCTCATTGGAACTTACTGAATGGTGAAAGGCCTGGATAGAGTGGATGTGGAGAGGATATTTCCATTAGTGAGAGAGTCTTGGACCAGAGGCCATAGCCTCTGAATAAAACTCCCGAATCTTTCAAGCTTTTTCACAGCGTTATCAAGTGTTGCCACATTTAAAAAAAATTGCATGTGAACCTGCACCACCTTTACCCCTAAAATGATTACATTTAATTTGTATTATTTTCACACCACTTTGCCTCTGAAATACACACTTCTCATTTCTCTGCATTAAGTTTTGTCTGCAATTTGTCTCATCTTGGGACTTGAAGTATTTTGCTATCCTCCTTACATTTTGCTATATTTCAGAGTTTAATGTCACATGCAGTATGCAGATGATACTAAGATAGGTGGGGTTGCGGGTAATGAAGTAGAGTTTCAAAGTCTACAGAGAGATTTATGCCAGTTGGAAGAGTGGGCTGAAAGATGGCAGATGGAGTTTAATGCTGATAAGTGTGAGGTGCTACATCTTGGCAGGACAAATCAAAATAGGACGTACATGGTAAATGGTAGGGAATTGAAGAATGTAGGTGAACAGAGGGATCTGGGAATAACTGTGCACAGTTCCCTGAAAGTGGAATCTCATGTAGATAGGGTGGTAAAGAAAGCTTTTGGTGTGCTGGCCTTTATAAATCAGAGCATTGAGTATAGAAGTTGGGATGTAATGTTAAAATTGTACAAGGCATTGGTGAGGCCAATTCTGTAGTATGGTGTACAATTTTGGTCGCCTAATTATAGGAAGGATGTCAACAAAATAGAGAGAGTACAGAGGAGATTTACTAGAATGTTGCCTGGGTTTCAGCAACTAAGTTACAGAGAAAGGTTGAACAAGTTAGGGCTTTATTCTTTGGAGCGCAGAAGGTTAAGGGGGGACTTGATAGAGGTTTTTAAAATGATGAGAGGGATAGACAGAGTTGACGTGGAAAAGCTTTTCCCCACTGAGAGTAGGGAAGATTCAAACAAGGGGACATGACTTGAGAATTAAGGGACTGAAGTTTAGGGGTAACATGAGGGGGAACTTCTTTACTCAGAGTGGTAGCTGTGTGGAATGAGCTTCCAGTGAAGGTGGTGGAGGCAGGTTCGTTTTTATCATTTAAAAATAAATTGGATAGTTATATGGATGGGAAAGGAATGGAAGGTTATGGTCTGAGCGCAGGTATATGGGACTAGGGGAGATTATGTGTTCGGCACGGACTAGAAGGGTCGAGATGGCCTGTTTCCGTGCTGTAATTGTTATATGGTTATATGGTTATGCAAGCTTTGAAATGTTGCCCTATGCTCCTATGCTCGTACAAAAACATGAATCCGAGCAGACATTGCTTCCAATGACAGCACAACAATATCTATGTTGTCCAGAAAAGCAACTGTTCACTACCGAAGTCACTGTCACTGGATCTCCATGGGTTTCTCTTGTTATGCGGGTTGACATTGGTATTTCAAGTTATGATTAGACCGAGCAAACAAGTATGTGAAATCAATTAGCTGGTGGAATATTGAAATTTGAGGGAGAGAAAGTTATTTGCAACATCTGCATCAGGTAGATAGTATAAAGAGGGATGAACCAGACGGAGACGGGTAGAGAATGTTATGTCTAATAATCTAGGCATGTGAGGTGGTAATTGAAAGTAAAGCCTCTGTCCCACTTACGTGTCCTTGGCACGCTAATTACGCGACCTTGTGGTCGCGTTGAGGCGTGACGGTCCTGCGCGACTTCATGCGTCCGCACAGCCGTCTGGAGCGCGTGAAGTCATTTGAAGATGGGCACAAAATGAGGGAGTAACTCAGCGGGACCGGCAGCATCTCTGCAGAGAAGCAATGGTTGATGTTTCGGGTCGAGACCCTTCTTCAGTCTGAAAGAAGAGTCTTGACCCGAAACGTCATCCATTTCTTCTCTCCAGAGATGCTGCCGGTCCCGCTGAGTTACTCCTGCATTTTGTGTCTCTTCAATTTTATTGGTCCCGCTCTGGGAGTAGAAGTGGGGGCGGATTCGGACCGCAACGGCCGTGAGCCCCACGCTGAGTTCGACGATCGTTTGCTTGCTTCTGCTGCTGTTGGAGGTGAGACTTTGCGTCATGCCAGGGTCTTGGGCCTGTCCCACTTTGGCCGTCAGTTATGCGACAGGCCAGTGGCGCACGAAGATTTTGTTCGCAACAAAATTTCGGAGCGCCGCGCGATATCGCGCACATTTATGTACCCCTCTGTGTTTCTCAGTGGGGCCGGCCCCGCGCGGCCACACGATGCCCGTGCACCTCAACGCGACGACGAGGTCGCGTAATTTGCGTGCTAAGGACACGTAAGTGGGACAGGGCCTTAACTGACATCCTGGCATAGTTTAAAACGAGCTGGAGAGGTAGGAAAATAATTACTCACTTTAGTGAAATGAGAATAAGGAGGGAAAAGAAAGTGGACAACTCCATTCTACCTGGAGTCAGAAGAAGGGACAGGCTCTACAGTTAAGTATCCAGTAAACCACCTTGATAGAGTAGAGACGAAAAGGCACTAAAGCATCACCTACAAGGATGATAAACGGATAAGATGGCGTCGCGTGCACAACGCGAGGCTCTGCGTCTCCGTAGTTTTTGTAATTTAGTTATTTTTCTGTTAATCATTACCTTAGTTTTCGCCCGGGGCACCCGAGCGAAGACTCTATACGGCCGTCAGGAGCTATTAGAGCTCGGCCGTCTCTGCGTAACGAGCCCCAGAAGCGACTTTCAACTGCCGCCGGAGATCGCCAAGACACCGTGGTCTAGCGGGTCAGCTTCCCCGACAGGAAGTGCCCGGAGGCGGCGCAGGGACCGCAAACAAAGACGTGGGAAGCGGGGAGGACATCGAGCTAGGCTGAAATTAAATCCTCACCAGCCAGCTCTGGCTCAACGGCAACATCCCGGACAATGCCATCGAGCTGGAGGGGCGCACTGTCTTCAGGGCCGACAGAACAGCGGAGGACTCCGGTAAGACCAAGGGCGGCGGACTGTGCATCTATGTGAACAACTCATGGTGTACGGACGTCGTTAGGATTGGTAGTCACTGCTCTGCTGACCTGGAATACCTGATGTTAAAGTGCAGGCCCTTCTATTTGCCCAGAGAATTCACATCGACTGTTATCACCGCAGTCTATGTACCCCCGGACGCTAATGCCAGGCTAGCAATGGAAGAGCTGCAAGCTGCTATCAGCAAACATCTATCTGCTCACCCAGAGGGGGCATTTATTGTTGCGGGTGATTTCAACCACTCCGACCTTAAAACTGTACTCCCCAGGTTCCATCAGCATGTTTCCTGCCCAACCAGAGGAAACAATATTCTGGACTTAGTTTACACTAATATTACTGAAGCCTACAAAGCCCTCCCCCTCCCCCACCTTGGTCAGTCTGACCACCTCTCTCTGTTCCTGCTCCCCAAATACACACCTCTGATCAGACGTGTGAAACCTACCACGAGGACAGTGAAGGTCTGGCCTGAGGGGGCTGTCTCTGTTTTACAGCAGCAGTTTCAGCAGACAGACTGGAGTCTGTTTGCTGCCCAGTCCACCTTCAATTCACAAGTGGACATCAACTCATACACCTCAACAGTTATGGACTATATAAAATTCTGCACCGATAATGTCACTACCCACAAAGAAATAAAGACCTTCCCTAACCAGAAGCCGTGGATGAGCAGGGAGGTCAGACTCCTACTGAAGGCTCGCGATGCCGCTTTCAGATCTGGCGACGCTGAGGGATACAGCTCATCCAGGGCCAATCTGAAAATGGGAATTAGGAATGCCAAACTCAATCACAAACGGCGGATTGAGGAGCACTTCCAAAACAACTCTGACCCCAGGCGCATGTGGCAAGGAATCCAATCCCTTGCCGATTACCAGAAAGTTAACACCCCTCCCCCAGACAACGCCACCCTTCCTGACGAGCTAAACCATTTCTATGCTCGCTTTGACTGAGATAACAAAACCCCAGCCATCAAAGTTGCTCCACCCCCAAATGAACAACCCCTCAGTCTCTCCACCTCTGCTGTACAAGATGCACTGAGCAAGGTGAATGAGCGCAAAGCTGCCGGCCCCGATGGCATCCCTGGCCGGGTGCTTAGGGCATGTGCTGGACAACTATCCCCAGTCTTTACCGACATTTTCAATCTCTCACTGGCCCAGGGTGTTGTCCCCACTTGCCTCAAGACATCAACCATCGTGCCAGTGCCCAAACAGTCAGCCACAGGGAGCCTCAACGATTTCCGCCCAGTGGCACTCACCCCTGTCATTGCTAAGTGCTTTGAGCGGCTGATCTTGGCTCACCTCAAAGCCAGCCTCCCCCCCACACTGGACCCCCATCAGTTTGCCTACCGGGCCAACAGGTCTACAGAGGACGCCATATCGGCGGCCCTACACTCTGCCCTGACCCACCTGGACAACAACAACTCCTACATCAGGTTGCTGTTCATTGATTTCAGCTCCGCTTTCAACACTGTCATCCCCGCCAGCTTGATCACCAAACTCAGCGGGCTTGGCATCTCCACCTCCCTCTGCAACTGGACACTGGATTTCCTCACCAACAGACCACAGTCTGTTAGGGTCAACAACCTCACCTCCACCACTATAACACTGAACACCGGCGTGCCACAGGGCTGTGTGCTCAGCCCTCTCCTCTACTCCCTCTTCACCCACGACTGCATCCCTAAGTACGGATCCAACGCCATCATTAAGTTTGCTGACGACACCACGGTGGTAGGACTGATCAGTGACAACGATGAGTCAGCCTACAGAGAGGAGGTCCAGCACCTGACAACCTGGTGTGCCAATAATAACCTCGTCCTCAACTTCAAGAAGACGAAGGAACTTATTGTCGACTTCAGGAAGGTCAGAGGGGGCAGACATACCCCCATCCACATAAACGGGACTGAGGTGGAGCGCGTCTCCAGCTACAAATTCCTCGGGGTACACATCTCGGAGGATTTGTCCTGGTCCCTCAACACCTCCAAGCTGATCAAAAAGGCACAGCAGCGCCTTTACTTCCTGAGGAGGCTCAAGAAAGCCCACCTGTCCCCCCAGATCCTGACCAACTTCTACCGGTGTACCATCGAGAGCATCCTGACCGCCTGCTTCACGGTATGGTACAGCAGCTGCACTGTTGCGGACAGGAAGGCACTACAACGGGTGGTGAAAACCGCGCAGCACATCATCGGTGCCCCACTCCCTGCCATGGATGCCCTCCACCGAAAACGGTGTCTGAAACGGGCTGGGAAGATCATTAAAGACCCCTCCCACCCCAACCATGGACTGTTTGCCCTCCTCCCATCAGGGAGGCGGTACAGGAGCCTCAGGTCTCGTACCAGTAGGATGAGGAACAGCTTCTACAATCATACCGTCGCATTGCTGAACTCGGAGTCCCGCCGATAGATTCCTCCGGTCCCTCCGTCCCAATTGTTTAATTATTCTGTATTTTTTATTATTCTGTATCCTCTTTTTTTTTTTTTTTAATTTCTATATTGCACTACTACGGACTGACGCAAAACTGCATTTCGTTGTACCCATACTCAGTATTTGTGCAATGACATTAAAGTTGAATTGAATTGAATTGAATTGAATTGAATTGAATATAACAATTAAGTGGTGGCATTTTCAGATTGTAAATATCATAGAAAATGTCTCCTTATTTTGTAAATGGAGTGCGCATTCAAATATAGAATGAGAAATTCTGATGGAAGATCACTCATCTGAAATATTCTCTTGGTGCAGATGCAGCCCAACTTGCTAAGTATTTCCATTTTTTTATGTTTGTTTCCATTTCCAATGTGTGGTTATTTTGTTTTTCAATTAATAATTTTCCATGGTAATGCTGATGGGAAATTAAAGTCTTAATCCAGTCTTTCTGTGATATAGGATTACAGGGCAGAAGATGTTCAGATAGATTATTCCAAACAATAGAATATTTCATATTCTACTTTAAATTGTGTGTTGATATTATAGAGTTTGGCAAATTAAGCAACTTAGTTGTTTGGCATTTCTACAACACAGGCTGAGGATCTGATGGACATAACAGATGTGCTATAGTGCCACCACTGGTGTGGGACCTCATTGACAAGTTTACCCAGCAGCTTTTTCACATAGTGAGGGTAGGAATTTGCATTGGAAAAGTTGGCAAAGGACATTCTTAGAATTTATATTTTTTATATTTGTTCTTTGATGGTGCTCATTTCCCAATACTCAAGTTATTCTCTCGATTATAACACCCGTGGTTTTAAAGTTAGATTGCTTGTAGATGCACATGCATATTATTACCTATGCTCTTTTATTTCAAAATACAGTTTTTAGTATAATGTAGTGGCATACAGCAGCAACAACTACTACATTGTACTAAAATAAAACCAAAAAAACTGTATTTTGAAATAAAAGAGCTCCCCTACTCTTCAACATTTATGTGAGTAACATGCCAGCTACCTCGTCCAGGAAGTTTGCGTATGCAGATGACCTTCCCTTGTCTACCAGGGAGCTGACCTTGAGGATATCAGCAGAGTGCTAACCCAAGACTTGAAGGGGATGGAGGAGTACTTCATCTTCTGGCGACCTCGCCCCAATCCACTGCCTTTCACCTCAACAATCAGCTCGCCAATGCAAATTTCCGCGTGTCCTTTTGTGGTAAGCCGGTGAAGAATGAAGAATTCCCCAAGTACCTCGGTCACCCTGGATCGTACCCTCACCTATCGTGAACACCTGAAGAGGGTGGCTGATAAACTGAAAGCAAGCGTCAACATCATCAGGAAACTTGCAGGCAACAGCTGGGGATCCAATACACACACCCTCCGTACCGCAAGCTTAGCCCCAGTCTACTCAACAGCCGAGTTTTGCTCAAGTTTGGGCTAATAGCTGCCACACCAAACGAGTTGACGCTGTCCTTAAGTCTGCATTGCGGGTCATCACAGGGAAGCCTAAGTCAACACTTTTGCAGTGGCTCCCTGTCCTTTCTCATATAAACTCTCCCAGCATATGCAGAACGGAGAGGATGTTGAAAGTTTGATGCACCATCGAGGTTAACCATGACCTTCCCATCCATGCTGACTTGAACAATCTGCCCAACATACGCCTGAAGTCCCGCAAACCCTGGAAGATTTTGACTCCAAGACAGAGTGGCGCAGAGCTGGGAAAGATGCCAACAACAACAACGGAGAGGTCATCACCACAGTGAAACCACCGGGATTTGACCTCCATCGCAAGCAATGAATAACTCCAGAACAGAATCTGCACCCTCCATGCAAGAACAGCCCATAACCTGCATAAGTGGGGGATGACAGACAGCCCTGCTTGCGACTGCGAGACATCCAGACCAGACCAGACCAGACCATCCCAAACATTGTGAATGACTGCTCACTGAGGCTTTTCCCCGGTGGCATCAAAGCCATCCACCTGGCTCAAGGGGCCGAATGGCCTACTCCTGCACCAATTGTCACCCAGTAACTGATGTCGTCCTGGCCTGGATGTCTACCCTTGACCTAAAACTTTAGGCTGTGCACGCCATAAGCAAGAAGAAGAAGCATAATGTAGTAATTTGACCTAAGCAAGTTAACTAATCTTGCAGTTGGAATCTAAAGTCCAAAAGTGTAAATTTTACATGATGGTGCAAATTAAATGAGAGCAGTGGAGTAGAAAATGCATTTTTTGGTACTCTGTTTTCTTCCCTTCAGCTATTTTTCTGGTTCAGTATGATTTTTTCCTAATTCTCATTCAAAGGCCAGTAATATGAATTGTATACACTCATTTACTCATGAGTACTCATATACTTATACTCATGCAAAAATACTTTATTCTGATTTATTTTTCCAGTACACCCTACCGGTTCTACTGGATCTCTTGTCATTGAAGATCACTGTTTGTTGTGCACACCAGAGATTTTTTGAAGCAATAGACAATAGGTGCAGGAGTATGCCATTCGGCCCCATCGAGCCAGCACTGCCATTCAATGTGATCATGGCTGATCATTCCCAATCAGTACCCCTTCCTGCCTTCTCTCCATATCTCTTGACTCCGCTATTTTTAAGAGCCCTATCAAGCTCTCTCTTGAAAGCATCCAGAGAACCTGCCTCCACCGCCTTCTGAGGCAGAGAATTCCACAGACTCACCACTCTCTGTGGGGGGAAAAAAGTGTTTCATCGTCTCTGTTCTGAATGGCTTACTCCTTATTCTTAAACTGTGGCCCCTGGTTCTGGACTCCCCCAACATCGGGAACATGTTTCCTGCATCTCGCGTCTCCAAACCCTTAACAATCTTATATGTTTCAATGAGATATCCTCTCATCCTTCTAAACTCCAGCGTGTACAAGCCCAGCTGCTCCATTCTCTCAGTATATGACCAGGAATTAACCGTGTAAACCTACGCTGCACTCCCTCAAGAAGCAAGAATGTCCTTCCTCAAATTAGGGGACCAAAACTGCACACAATACTCAAGGTGTGGTCTCACGAGGGCTCTGTACGCCTGCAGAAGGACCTCTTTGCTCCTGTATTCGACTCTTGTTATAAAGGCCAACATCCCATTCGCTTTCTTCACTGCCTGCTGTACCTGCATGCTTACTTTCATAGACTGATGTACAAGGACCCCCAGATCCCGTTGTACTTCCCCTTTTCCCAACTTGACGCCATTTAGATAGTAATCTGCCTTCCTGTTTTTGTTACCAAAGTGGATAACCTCACATTTATCCGCATTAAACTTCATCTGCCATGCATCTGCCCACTCCCCCAACCTGTCCAAGTCACCCTGCATTCTCATAGCATCCTCCTCACAGTTCACACTGCCACCCAGCTTTGTGTCATCTGCAAATTTGCTAATGTTACTTTGAATCCCTTCATCCAAATCATTGATGTATATTGTAAATAGCTGTGGTCCCAGCACCGAGCCTTGCGGCACCCCACTAGTCACTGCCTGCCATTCTGAAAGGGACCCGTTAATCCCTACTCTTTGTTTCCTGTCTGCCAACCACTTCTCTATCCATGTCAGCACTCTACCCCCAATACCATGTGCCCTACTTTTGTCCACTAATCTCCTATGTGGGACCTTATCAAATGCTTTCTGAAAGTCCAGGTACACTACATCCACTGGCTCTCCCTTGTCCATTTTCCTAGTTACATCTTCAAAAAATTCCAGAAGATTAGTCGAGCATGATTTCCCCTTCGTAAATCCATGCTGACTCGGACCGATCCTGTTACTGCTATCCAAATGTTCGGCTATCTCATCTTTTATAATTGACTCCAGCATCCTCCCCACCACCGATGTCAGACTAACTGGTCTATAATTCCCTATTTTCTCTCTCCCGCCTTTCTTAAAAACATTAGCTACCCTCCAATCCTGATCCTGAGTCTATCGAACATTGGATAATTATCACCAATGCATCCACGATTTCTAGAGCCACTTCCTTAAGTACCCTGGGATGCAGACCATCAGGTCCTGGGGATTTATCAGCCTTCAGTCCCATCAGTCTATCCAACACCATTTCCTGGCTAATGTGAATTTTGTTCTGTTCCTCCGTCACCTCAGATCCTCTGGCCATTACTATATCAGGAAGATTGTTTGCGTCCTCCTTAGTGAAGACAGATCCAAATTACCTGTTCAACTCATCTGCCATTTCCTTGTTCCCCATAATAAATTCACCTTTTTCGGTCTTCAAGGGTCCAACTTTGGTCTTAACTAATTATTTCCTCTTCACATACCTAAAGAAGCTTTTACTATTCTGCTTTATATTCTAGGCTAGCTTACCTTCGTACCTCATCTTTTCTCCCCGTATTGTCTTTTTGGTTATCTTCTGTTGTTCTTTAAACATTACCCAATCCTCTTGCTTCCCGCTAATCTTTGCTACGTTGTACCTCTTCGCTTTAATTTTTGTACTTCCCCTGATGTCCCTTGTCAGCCATGGTCGTCCCTTTCTCCCCTTGGAATCTTTCTTCCTCCTAGGAATGAACTGATCCTGCACCTTCTGTACTATTCCTAGAAACACCTGCCATTTTTGTTCCACTGTCATCCCTGCTAGTGTATCTTTCCAGTCAACTTTGGCCAGCTCCTCCCTCATGGCCCCATAGTCCCCTTTATTCAACTGCAACACTGACACCTCTGATCTACTCTTCTCCCTCTCCAATTGTAGATTAAACCTGACCATGTTATGGTCACTGCCTCCTAATGGCTCATTAAACTCGAGGTCCTTTATCAAATCCGGTTCATTACATAACACTAAATCCAGAATTGCCTTCTCCCTGGTAGGCTCCAATACAAGCTGTTCTAAGAATCCATCACAAAGGCACTCTATAAAGTCCCTTTCTTGGGGTCCAGTACCAACCTGATTTTCCCAGTCTACCTGCATGTTGAAATCTCCCATAACAACCACATCATTACTTTTACTACATGCCAATTTTAACTCCTGATTCAACTTGCGCCCTATGTCCAGGCTACTGTTTGGGGCCCTGTAGATTAGTCCCATTAGGGTCTTTTTACCCTTACAATTCCTTAGTTCTATCCATACTGACTCCACATCTCCTGTTTCAATGTCACCCCTTGCAAGGGACTGAATTTTATTCCTCACCAACAGGGCAACCCCACCCCCTCTGCTCACCTGTTTGTCTTGTCGATAGGAGGTATACCCTTGAATATTCAGTTCCCAGCCCTGGCCCTCTTGCAGCCATGTCTCAGTAATTCCCACAACATCATACTTGCCAGTTTCTAACTGAGCCTCAAGTTTGTCCACTTTATTCCTTATACTTCGCGCATTCATATACAGCACTTTGACCTCCGTATTCACTTCCCCCCTCGCACCGCTCGCAATTGGACCTGACCTTACTCTGTTGTCCGTTCTCGAGCTTTCCTTCCCATTAATTCGAGAATCTTTTGTAATTTTTCCTCTAGCCACCCCCTTCAACTCCATCTTTATACTCCCAATTTGTCAATCCCTCCCCCCCACTATTTAGTTTAAACGCACATGTGTAGTCCTAGCAAACCTGCCTGCCAGAATGTTGGTCCCCCTCCAGTTAAGATGTAACCCATCCCTTGTGTACAGGTCACCCCTACCCCAGAAGAGAACCGAGTGGTCTATAACTCTAAATCCTTGCTCCCTGCTCCAGCCCCTCAGCCACACATTCAGATCCCCTATCTCCCTGTTCCTGTCCTCACTAGCACGAGGTATTGGAAGCAATCCAGAGATAACCACCCTAGAAGTCTGGCATTTCAGTCGTCTTCCCAACTCTCTGAAGTCATGTTGGAGAACCTCCTTCCTCTTCTTCCCAATGTCGGTTGTGCCTACGTGCACAACTACTGCCGGCTGTTCACCTTCTCTCTAGAGGATGTTCTGAATTTGGCTCGTGACTTCCTGAACCCTGACACCAGGGAGGCAACAGACCATCCTCGCATCTCTTTTGCCGCCACAGAACCTCCTGTCCACTCCTCGGACAATGGTGTCACCCACCACTAGGGCACTGCCCGACATCGGTCTTGCCGTGTTCACCGTTCAGACTGGAAACATCGTCTCCCCAGACAGTTCCCAAGAGGGCGTACATGTTTTCATTAGGCACAGCCACCTGGGTCTTCTGCACACCACGATTTCCACCCTTTCTCTCCCTCACACACCTTGGTTCTTCCGGTAACCTCAGCGTGACTACCTCACTGTAGGTCCTGTCCAGGAAACTCTCGTTTTCCCGGATGGCCCTGAGGTCATCCAGCTGCTTCTCCAGTGCCCCAACACGGTCCTTTAGGAGCTGAAGCTGGACGCACTTGCCACAGTTGTAGCAGCCAGAGGCTCCATCCGTGTCCCTGGGCTCCCACATTCAACAAGCCTCACACTGTCTCATCTGCCCCGACATGTGTTCACCGCCTTCCGTCCTCTCGAGCTTTATGCGTAGTCTCCTCTCCTCAGCATCCTCGCTGAAGACTCTCGAGCCAAAGACTCACACTTTACTCACAAGGCCGCTCCTTCACTGCTGCTCCCTGAAAGCCGTCTTGCTCATATTGGCTGATTAAGTGCCTAATTTACCAATTAACAAACCAAATTGCTCTGTTTTAAACTGTTTTCCCCCTCTGACTCACTTCTAACTCTCCTCCCTCTCGGGCTATCGCTGCTTTTTCCTTCTGCTCTTTGCTGCTGTTTCTTCAAAATCCACGGGAGCTCTGAGTTAAGTCTACCTGTGCGTTACCTCTCTTTTTAAACTGTTTTCCCCCTCTGACTCACTTCTAACTCTCCTCCCACTCGGGCTAGAGTCAATCACTGCTTTTTCCTGCTTCTCTTTGCTGCTGTTTCTTCAAAATCCACAGGAGCAATGTATTGAAGTACATTGTGCTTACATCTGAGTGACATCTAAAAAGTACTTTACTTGATTATACAGATTACACCCAGAGTATTTGAACCGTACATACAAGCAATGCTGCTCTCAACTGTTCCCTAGCCCTATAGAAATAAGAACAAAACTCTTTCTGGATGATTATTTCCATTTGGTGAAAATTTCCCCTTCAGGAGGGTATTTTTAAAAATCAGAAATTATTCCTTGTTTGTGTTTGTCATTGACAGAAGATAATGAACTCAAACCTTGTCCTACACGACATCAACCATATACATATCAGAAAAAACTAATAATGGGCACAAAGACTTGATTACATTTTGCTTGAAGGGGATGGAGTTTAAGGCAAATTAAGCAGCTGAGAAGTTGTTTGGCATGGTTGTATTTCTACAGTACAGGCTGAATAACTCTTAAGGTTTCCATCGGAGGCAGGAACTTTCCTGCAGAGATTTATTTTGTAGTTACTTTGCTAATATTAATTTGATATTATTTCTTTGTTTCTTTACTCATTTTGTTCCTGTCACTGGAGAAATATTCCTAGTCCTAATCCTTTGCTTGTCCATGAAGTGTGAGTGCCTGCCCATGATAGCTTGATTCTTGACATTTTCATTTACAAGAACATGCCTTTAATGCAATATAGATTTTGTTCTTGTTAGGTTTATTAGTTGCATGTAACTAATGGATAAATATTGCCTTTGATTCACTAATATAGATTTACCCCAGTTTGTGAGGCTGAGTGGTGATATGATAAAGCTTACAGAGTGAATTTGGTTTAAATTTTTACTATGTCAAACAATGGAAGGAAAGAATGTACAATCATGCAATAATCTGAAAAGTGCAGTTAAAAATAACTAAATGGAAGAAAGAAAAGCCATACAAACATTTGATTTGGCTGTTCTGTTGTGCTGAAGCAAATAAAGAATTTCATTGTCCTATCAGGGACACATGACAATAAACTATCTTGAATCTTGATTATCTGAATATAGAACTATGCATAGGAAAACATAGCATCTCTGATAATACACATCTGTTCCTCATTGTCAAGTGTTGTGCCTCTGATTTTTATTTTGTACACTGTACAGAATCGTAGTACTGCCCTTTATGTTGTTCAAGACGCAGGGTGGGAAATCTAGTTAAAATTAGGGAGCACATTTAGAAAATTCATAGATCTTATTCACTTTATAATTAGAGGAGAGAATAGAAGCTAGGAGAAAAAAACAGATATTTAAAGTGGCAAGGAGGTTGGGAAGTTCTGTTTTGAGTGATATATTTCTTTATATCAAAACGGAAAATGCTGAAACATTTAGTAGGTTGATTATTTTTGGAGAGTGATAGACAATTTAGCAATTGTGATTGAGATGAGTACCATAGATTGTCATAAAAATTACAGATTATGTAAAAGGGAACAGAACAAAAAAATGGGAGGAACAAATTTGCATCTTGCTTCCTCATGGAATACAATAATCCATAGATGGGTTTTTTTCCTCTCCATGCTTTCTCCTTTTTCTAGGTATTGTTTGTTTATACATTTTTTTTACAGCTTTGTATACGAGCTCGATCTGAAAAATTAACAGGCAGCGATTGACCTGCAGCCTTTCTCTCGCAATTGTTATTTGAGATTTGTGGGATTTTATTTTTAATTGGGCATGAATTAACCTTTTGTAGATGGTAATATTTATATTTTACCTTGCATTATTTTAGCATGGCATTCTTCTTAATTTCAACTTCAATTTGAATCATTTTTATTCCACAGCTCTGATCACGTGTTTCCTTTAATCTCACTTAATTATTTGTTAAAGGAGAGATTTGTGCTGACAATCCTTAAGGATTATAATCTGCATTTAATTTTTCATTGTCTGCCAACATATCACTTTTCAGCATTAGTCTTTTAGTTCTGAATTTCTAAAAGTCAATTGTTGAAGTCTCTTAGCTTCTCTGTGTTTCCAAATAGAGTTTGCGCAGGTTATTTTATATTTTTTGAAATCTTTCTTGTTACAAGTGTCATTGTGAACATCAAGTCACTCTTGATCCATTTTAAATGTTTGTTGAAGAGATGTTGTCCTCGCAGGCATTTAATTCCCCATCCCTTTTTGTCCTTGAGAACATGGTGGTAAGCTGTCTTCCTGAACTTCTGCAGTCATTGAGGTGTGATTATTGGAAGAAAGTTGCAGGATTTTGACTCTGTGGTGAAAGAACAGTGGTATATGTCCAAGTCAGGATGGCATGTTTCTTGAAATGCAACATCCAGGTGGTGGTATTCCCAAATTGCAATCCTCTTTAGATACCACCAATTTAAAAAACTATTTTGTTCTTGTATGTTTATTAAAGATTGCTTGTTACATTGCATTAGGTTTGAGAAAGATGGTATCTTAATGGTTCTGTCTTTATGTGCAGGAACTTTCCACCAGTATTATTGATTAGCCAAGGAAACACAATCTGTTTCCCCATTTCCTAATTAACAGTTCCATTATCTGGTCTCTTCTGCAACACTGAGATTATATAATACCTCACAATGAGAATGCAAGCTGGAGTCTTGACGTTTCTTTCGGTCTCAGTAATACACTGGTGCGGGATGTACATCTATTTTAGGTAGTTTCTTGCAACATAAAGAGTACTGTTCTTGTGGAAAATAATTCTGTAAACCAATTATTCATTATTATTGTGATGTAACTCGTGCAGCCTTATCACATCTCTAGATAATGGTGGACTACAGTGTGTTAAATTTTGGAAAATAATCGTTCTGTAAAGAAGGAACTATAAAACATTCAAAATTTAAGGATGCCCTGAAAGAGACATTAAAAATTATGTAGGATTATGATTAAATGAATACTTTGTCATCTCACAATCAGTGGAAATAAAAAGGGTGCAAATTTAACGTCATTATTAAGAATCTATTGGGAAAGAGGTTGGGAGTGATAGGAATCTGGCATAATCTGGTGCAAGCCATAGACAGACCAGAGTCCACAAATTCTTTAAATGGTTTGAAAAATATTAGTCAAGTTGGTGTGAGGAAAGTGAGATTATATTAAATCCTAAAGGAATCATGTATAAGATACACTGCCTTGGATTGAAGAAACATAGAAACATAGAAAATAGGTGCAGGAGTAGGCCATTTGGCCCTTCGAGCCTGCACCGCCATTCGATATCATGGCTGATCATCCAACTCGGTATCCCATCCCTGCCTTCTCTCCATACCCCTTGATCCCTTTGGCCACAAGGGCCACATCTAACTCCCTCTTAAATATAGCCAATGAACTGGCCTCAACTACCTTCTGTGGCAGAGAATTCCAGAGATTCACCACTCTCTGTGTAAAATATGTTTTTCTCATCTCGGTCCTAAAAGACTTCCCGCTTATCCTTAAACTGTGACCCCTAGTTCTGGACTTCCCCAACATCGGGAATAATCTTCCTGCATCTAGCCTGTCCAACACCTTAAGAATTTTGTAAGTTTCTATAAGATCCCCCCTCAATCTTCTAAATTCTAGCGTGTACAAGCCGAGTCTATCCAGTCTTTCTTCATATGAAAGTCCTGCCATCCCAGGAATCAGTCTGGTGAACCTTCTCTGTACTCCCTCTATGGCAAGATTGTCTTTCCTAGGCAAATGGCTACCTACTGTGCTCATATAGCCAATCAGGTATTGTCAATTGTCAATGCATTCACTTTATACCAATAATGTACCTTGTTTCCTTTCATTGTTGTTATTTTGGGTGGGTAATTGTATTTTAATTATTTTAAGCTTCCTTTTAACTGAATTATTTTGCAGTACTCGGATCTAAAAAAATTGGATACATTTAATTTTTAGCCCTTGAGCATAAAATAATATGCGCGACATTTAAAAAAATAGAATGGTTACAGACCTTTTTATTCTACATCTGGGACTGACTAATTGAACATTTGATTGTATTTAACCAAGGTCACTATATTTTAAGTTATTGCAAGAGTCTTGGTAGAGTGCAGTATCACAACTAATTATCTTATTGATCTGTGTATTATTGGCAGCTGGAGTTTCATAAATAAGACGCATCCCTGATGTGAAAATCATAATATATTGTAGTTCTGGTCCTTTGAGAGCTTCAGTGCTAAAACGAAGTTAATGCATTTGCATGCCATTTAACTGAATGTGAAATCCAAAAAATCTAAGCCATTAATGTGTACTGTTTCATTCATTGATTAAATTAACAAATTTTAATTTTTTTTTAAAGTGAATTATTGTGGTGTTACCATTACTGTAATAATCTTGTTTTGCGATATGCACTTGACAGATTGTAATAGTGCTAATTGAACAGATTAATTCACACTTGCTTCATTCTATTCAAAGAGAGAATTGGTAGCTTGTTTTGCTTTTGACCAGATGGTACTGATGAACACCTACTGTGCACTTTAAGTGCTTACTGGAATTACAAAGACAGATCTGTGTTGAGCTCAAAATGGTTGAGAAAGCTGCACTGAATAGATT
The DNA here is from genome assembly GCF_010909765.2 of Amblyraja radiata. Taxonomy (NCBI): domain Eukaryota; kingdom Metazoa; phylum Chordata; class Chondrichthyes; order Rajiformes; family Rajidae; genus Amblyraja; species Amblyraja radiata. Next base: position 38,560,859 of record NC_045965.1, on the reverse strand, counting down.
TTGTGCAACTAAATTAATTCTGGTGGACCATTACACATTGAGCTGTCTTTTCAAAGCTCTGAGCTCCTTGTTTGCTCTGCAGCAATGAAAAAGTGAAAGGCAGATTACAGCAAACAGAAATAAAAGTGCTATGAAAGGGAGAAGAGACCTTAAAGCCTTTTATACAAAATTTGTAAGTGCATTATTTGTGTGTATAAATGGAAAGCCATTTCAGTTTTGTTTTAAGTGTCATTTGAGATTTATGAATATGAAAACAACAACAGTTAATAGCAATTGTTTTTATCCATAAATTAGAATCTACCAATTAATTTTAGTTTTCTATTTACCTCCATTTAAAATTGTATTGCAAGCATTTTTTAGGTTTTGAATGTCCATGGAAGTAGAATTTATTTCCAACAAGTCAATTCAAAACTTACTCTTGCCCTGAACCAGAAGGTTATAAATTTTTATATTGATGCCCAAGTATTTTCACATCCATGCTTTCGAGTTAACTTCCCTTTTCCTTAGCATTGCCTTTACTGTAGTTCAGAGTTCTCAATCACATTTCCACACTTGATTCTTACACCATCTCCCATTCAGAGCATCCAGGTGGTCCCCATTGCCTTTGGCTTCTATATCAGTTTCCATTATCATTAGATTAGTCCCTGTAATATCCACCTTTTGCATGAGAGCAACATGAGGCACATTTTCTCACCTCTCCTTGTCAGCATTAAGAGACTATCACCACCTCTGTTCACTGTTTCATCTCCACCAACCACTCAGCCCATTTATTTATTTCCATTTTACCACCCATGGATTAAAAAAAATTCTCCCAGGGAAAGTAGGAGAAGTGTCATGACCCGAAATGTCACCCATTCCTTCCCTCCATAGATGCTGCGTCACCCGCTGAGCTACTCCAGCATTTTGTGTCTACCGAGCAAATCTCTTGCTTTTTTCCAATTTAGTGTATTGCATTTGGCACCAGGATGTAGACCAAATGCGGACTGCTTTGTAGAATACCTATGTTCCGTCTGCGAGGATTATCTTGTGTTTCCACTTTCCTGTCACTTTGGTTATTATTCACTCTGATCCTTTGGACACCTACACTGTTCCAACATAGCCCAATATAAAGTATATATTTCATTTAGATACATTGCAGCATTCTTGATTCAATAGTGAATTCAGATATTCCCAATAACCAGGCTTTCCTGTTGTGTTGGCTGAACTGTCTAGTTCTGATGCAAGGTCATCCACCTAACAAAAGCTCATTTTTTAATTCCCTATGGTGTTACCTGATCTTCAAAGTATTTTGAGCATTCTCTTTTATTTATTTTTATCCTGTAACTGTTGTGTTTCGTATTTTACAGTTCCAAAATTTACCGTGTTTTGTTTCCTCCTCCAACTTAATTCATCTGCCTCCATATGGATCAGCTATGTTTAACAAGCATATAGTGACAACAGCAGTGACTCTTTGACAACACCAAGAACATTTATGTTGCCTGCACTCTTGCTCTCCACAATAACACAGATATTCCCCTATGTTTGTTTTCTCAGTTTTCCAAGTTTGATGAGAGATCATTGACGGAAGCATTAATTTTGCTTTTCTCTTTCCAAAGATGCTGCCTGACCTGCTGAATATCTCCAACATTTTCTGCTTTTATTTTAGATTCCTATCATTTGCAGTTTCTTTAAATTGTAATTTCCTTTTCTCCCCTTCCCTCCTCAGCCACCTTTGTTGTGCAACTGCAAAATGGTCATTCTGTGGGGAATGTCGGTGATAAACTTGAACCATGGATGGTTTAAACTTTAATCACTTCATTTGGAAAGTGCTGTTCAATTATTACTGTGTATCAAAGATTCAACTCCTCTGAGTTTTCGGGAAACAAAGAATGTTCTAAACTTTGGAGAAAACACCAGATTGTCATCATTTGATTTTGCTTTCCCTTGCACCATTTCAGAGTACCATTAAGAACTATGAGATGAACTGTATCTAAATGAACCTTGACAGGTCAGCTGCCTAAAGAGGTCTGGAATAAGAGCTGCATGGTGGCGTAGCTACTGCCTTATAATGCCAGAAACCTGGGTTCTATCCTGACTATGGGTGCTTGTCTGTGCAGAGTTTGTACGTTCTCCCCATGATCTGCATTGGTATTCTCCGAGTTCTTCGGTTTCCTCCCACACTCCAAAGATGTACAGGTTTGTAGGTTAATTGGCTTGGTAGAAATGTAAAATTGTCCCTAGTGTATGAAGGATAGTGTTAACGTGTGGGGATCGCTGGTTGTTGCGGACTCGGTGGGCCCAAGGGCCTGTTTCCGCGCTGTATCTCGAAACTAAACTGAAAAACTAATAGAGAAAAATAAAATTGTCCATCATACCGATATTAAATATTTGTTTTTATGAATACCATTTAGGTGAATTATGTGAATACAACAGGACTAAGTGTTAAATTTAAATCTTCTTGTTTTAGGTAAAATAAAGGATTATGATCAACAGTATTAAAGGATTTCATATTTTAAAGTGTAATTTTTGTATATTTTGTAATTGAAAATGAAATAAATACCACTAAGCAAAATCCAAAAAAGATTTTTGAAATGTCTTTGATTTGTCAGTTTCATATCAGACTTTTGTTATAATGATTCAGACTTTTATGGACTTAGGAACAGAATTACTGTTTTTTAATTTCATGAATTGGTATAAGTTATAAGGATATTATTTTTATTTAATTATCTGTTGTAATTAAGTACAACTTAAATTATGTAATCAAGGCAAAAAACATTGCAATAATTGAAAGCAATTGTGCATTTTAAATGGCAGTTGAACGGTTTATTTGTTTAATGACAAAACAGCAAAAAATCATCTTATGTTTTTAAAGAATAGAGGTCTAATAGGAGTTTCAGTTTATTGATCGAGAGCAGAAAAGTTGAGTGATTAACAAGTACAGTTTCACCGAATATTTCAGCATTTTTTCTGACTGTGCGACAGCAAATTTAATATGAGCAACAGTAAGCTCAGTGCAAATGTTTGCAAATTGTGGCAGAAATTATGCCTGCTCGAGTTGCAGGTCCGTGACTAGACGGGACAGACTGAGGATTTTGTTGGGGTTTTTACAGCTACAAAAAGAACCATGTGTTCTTAGAATGGCTATCTTTGTTTAGTTTTGACACTGACTTTCTTTTACGTACCCAGCAGTGGATTAGGTACGACCAAGATGGGATTCATTTATGTTACCCCATTGCAGCTGTTCAGACATGGGCACAAAAGCTTAAGAACAGAAAGCATGGTTCACACAAGGATCTTTGTATGGAGATCACATTGTTTGCTATGGATAGTTCTAACACCGCTTCTGTTACTTCCTGATAGAAATAGTGTTATTTTGTTTTTTTTATCACTGGAAACATAAATATATTTTAAAATCTAAATTTGTACATAAAATGTAATTTATCTTTCTATAATCCGTTGAAATACATTGCAGAAATTGTGCTCTTCAATTGAATTTGTACTGCTTCCAAAATTATTTTTTTTTAATTGTAACCCAGATTTAGATAATCCTATTATAAATTTGGCATGTGCAGTCAACCAGATTGTAATTTTAAACTAGACTAAGTGGGACCCATTGGGCCCCTGTTACACGGGAGACTTGGTCCCCCAACGCAACCCGTTCCCCCAATGCAATATTCCACCACTCACGCCTATCTTCCCCCCCCCCATCAAATCCACCCCTCCCTGTCCCCCTCTTCCTCTACTCCCCCCCCCCCCCTCTATCCCACCTTGCCCATCATCCGGACCCCTTCTACCCCCTCCCTACCTTCACTCCACCACCCCTCTACCCCACCCTCCCTCTCTTTCTCCCTCCCTCCCTCATCCCTCTCTCCCCTCTCCCTCCCTCCCCCCTCCCGCCCTCATCCCACTCTCCCCCCCCTATCTCCCCCTCCCTCCTTCATCCATCTCTCCCCCATCCTCCCTCCCCTCATCTCTTTCTCTTTCTCCCCTCTCCCTCCCCCCTCCCTCCCTCATCTCTTCCTCCTCCATCAGTCTTCTCTCCACCCCCCGTGCTGTGGGCCGGGCTGCGGCGCTCCCTCTCTCCGTGTAACGGTGCCGTGCGTTAGGGCCGCTCCCGGTGTCCGCGCCCACGGGCAGGAGCCGCTGGAGCGCTGCCCATCCGGGGACCCGTGGTGTCTTGGCGCTGCCGCCTCCCCCCCGATCTCTCTTTACCACCCCATCTCTCTCCTCCCCATTTCCCTCATCCTCCTCCCCTCACTCCCTTTCCCTGCCCCAGCACCTACCCATGTCATAGAGCAGCGCCAGGGCCTGGAGCTCAGCCTGGTTCTTGTACACGGCCCGGCCTTGGCTGCAGGCGGCCGAAGCACTCAAGGACCTGGGCCTCGACGGAGCTGGGCTCGCTGCGCCGGGGGCGGGGTGAGGATGGCGGACGGCCGAGCCAGAGCTGCCCGCAGAGCAGGAAGCGGAGGCTGCGCTGCAGGATGGCGGCGGCTGGGCGGCCACCGAGGCGCTGGTGCAACTTGACCAGGCCCCGGGCTTGGGCACGACTCCAGCCCTCAGCTCAGCCTGGGATCCAGTCCAGGCCCCGACCTCATCTCCGGGCTCGTCCCTGACGCCGGACCCAGGCTCGTCCTTGGTTCCAGTCCAGGCCCAGTCCCTGGGCTTGTCCTTGGCTCCGGTCCGGGCCCAGACCCCAGACTCGGCCCGCGGCACCACCCTCCCCACCAGGTACTGCGCGGCCACAGTGCCTCGGGTGGCGGCGCCACTCCTACACCATGGCAACCTTCAGCTAATTGACTGCGGACGCGGCCAATCAGTACGGCGATGGTGTCAGGCAGAGGCGTCGCAGCCCCGGCTACGCCCCTTCCTGACTGACAGGAGAGGAGACCAATATGCGTGGTGGCGACTGACAGCAATCTGCGCATGCGCGGTTTTAACGATTTTTAAACCTTAATAACTTTTACAATCTACCATCGATGGGAACGAAACTTGTTGCACTCACAGCACAGGAGAACGGTGAGCAAAAAAAATCGTGCGCTATCACGTACCGTTTTTGCGCAAATAGAGAAACCACGCAAACAGGAAGAGCATAGGATCGTAGTTTTAGTTATGAAGATAGATAGATAGATAGATAGATAGATAGATAGATAGATAGATAGATAGATAGATAGATAGATAGATTACATTGTTTAGAATTGGGTTTTCAGTTTACATGGATATTCATCTCATGTAATATTCAAATTTTTTTTGAGTTTTGCTAAAGGCCAATATTTCAAGTTTAAGTGCAGTGTATTAATAATTATCAGAAGCTTTTGCACATCTCCACAACTATAAAGATGATAAAATTGGGAAGGTATTGACAAGCATAAATGAGGAAAAAAGAAACATGATTAAACATTATTAATAACTGACAATCTATTTTCAAAGATTTTGAAGTACAAATAGTATGATTTAAGGGTTCAGGTGAATGCACATAGGAATTAAATGCCTAGAAATTCACAGAATGGGTGCTTGTTTTTATTGCAGAATTATTTTGTTTTTAATGTGATGGTATCCATATACGATTGGCAAGTCATTCATTGGTTGGGGCATTCTTCACCATTTGCAAAGCTGTTAGTTTTCCAGTCGCATTCACACGCGTGAATTCATGATCAATGTATGCAATGCACATTGCTGCATTACCAACCAAAATTGGACCAATAGTATGCAATCTACAACCTTCATTTTTATGTAGAAACAAAGAACTGCAGATGATGGTTAATACACAAAAGAGCACAAAATGCTGCAACTTCTGGTAAGATGAAGATCAAGTCCCTTGAGCATATTGTCTAGAACATGTTAATTACATTAAAATGACTAAGACACTAATGTGCCCTGCAGGTGTCTGCCTGAGTTTTCAATGCTGTATATATTTATAATGTTATTGCTGGATTTCAATGCACAGTACAGAAATGCTACAATCTCTGCCTGAATAATTAGCTTGTGCCTCAGTGTCATTGTCATTGGGCCATTCGCAGCATAGGATTTGATCTGTGAGGACGATCAGTGGGGGTGGAGTTGATGACATACACTGACGATACATGCCCGCTTCCCCTGTATTTTCCTTACCTCTAAGGCAGGTCTTTATATTGCCATACTGTGGCTACCAAAGAGAGAGTTCTTTCAGGTTGTGATTAACTTCTCATGTTTTCCATTGGCAAGGATATGGCAGTTGCGATATCTGCTGGCAGCTGCTGTCAAGAACTGCAAAGGTCACATTTTAACACAGCAATTAGTGGAATTCACCCGTAGGATTTTCTTAAAAAAAACATTCAAAATTTAACTATTTCTTGATTGGGCATGAGTGGGGAAGGTGAGGAGGGAGTGTGGGGGGAGGGGGAATAGAGGGAGAGGAGGGGGGGTAGGGGAGGTGGGGAATAGAGGGATAGGAGGGCGGTAGGGAGGGGAGAGGAGTAATGGAGGGAGGGAGGGAGTGACTGAGTGTAGGGGAAAGGAGAGGGAGGGAGAGGTGAAGGAGGGATTGGGGAAGGGGAGGAGGAGAGAGGAAAGAAGAGGGAGGGTGACAGGTAGGAGACCAATTTCTCTTGTCAGTCAGCGCGATGCAAGAGACCAATCTGTGCATGCACAGTTTTTAAGATTTTTGAACCTTAATAACTTTTAAAATATACCATCGATCGGAACAAAACTTGTTGCACTTGCAGCACATGAGAATGGTGAGTAAGGTGGCGAAAAATCGTAATGCTATCGCGTACCGTTTTCGTGCAAATAGAAAAACCACGCAAACCGGAGGAGCACAAGATCAGAGTTTTAGTTATGTATAGATAGATAGATAGATATCACTTAATCAAAATACTAGTTGTGATTTTTAGATTATTGAATGGAATTTTGTATTCCATTCATTAGGAATGAAAAGAAGCTTGTGAGAAGGTCTGAAGTGATTTGTTAATGCTATCCCAAGACCTTTAAGAGGAGAAACTAGACAAACTGATTCATTTTATTGGAATAATAAAGGAAATTTAAAATTATGTTCAAAAATGTAAGGTTCTGTTTGAGGAAATTGCAGGATCTGTGATGAGAGGAATTTTATGCGATTCATGCTCACTCTAATATGAAGAATGCAAAGATCTCAAAATAATCCATGGATCATTCAAACGTTATAATTCCCCTGAAATTGGTGGATGTCGTAACATTTATCAGATTCATTATACAGTGCTGCCGTGTACTCTGTAGCACATCCACAATCAACCTGTGTGACATTCATCAACTACCTGAGAAATCAATCAATGGTTCTTGATCTTATAGCAATTGAAAAGATCAAAAATGCTTTAACCAGATATCTGAGAAGGCATTTGGCAAGATTCAAATTACAGCATTGCATCCAAAGTTATTAGGGTATGTAACAGCACCTTAAACAATATTGAAATGGAAAAATAATAGCTGTGGGCCTTCAAGAATGTCCCTATTTGTCACTGTTCCAAAATGAAGGCGGCAAAGTTGTAAAATGTGGAGACATTTTGCTATTTGGCAGGGAAATATATTGGCTTCCATTCCTCTGAAAAACACATTGCAAATGTTATTGAGTTGAATTGACAAGAAGTGTAGCGAATTTTTAGATTAGGTCATTGCAGCGTTGGCATGATATTTCTCATAGGTCAGGCCCAGAAAAAAAGTTTGGAGCAAATCTTTGACCTGTATACCATTTTTGTTGGTGTGTCCAAAGTCTTTGATCTAGTCAATGGAATGTTTGTGGTCATCCATCAGTTCCAAAACGACACATTGAACACTCTCTGATTGTGGGGAAATTAAGAAAACGGCAGACATTAGAAATCCGAAATAAAAGCTGAAAGTGTTGGAAACTCCTGGCATGTCAGACTGCATCAGTGGAAAAATACAGTTAATGTTTCAAGTCTGCTACCCTTTGTCATAACTGGGAAAGAGTGATAAGCATGTTAGTTTTCAGAAGGAGAAAAGATTGAGGCATTGTTGAATAAAGGAAATACTCCAAGGTGACTCCAAGTGGTTTAAGCTGTTTTGTATAATGCATTGTAAGTGACGAGGCTGTGGGACATGCCCAGAGATCCGGAAAATATGAATGGAATAAAAAAACTGAGTGAAAGTCAGCCTGGTGCAATTGGTATTTCTGATGAAGCCGAACAGAAAGAATAAGTTATCTAAAGTTGCGGAATTCTGCATTTTGGAAGGCTGTAATGAGGCCAGAAAGAAAATGAGATGGTGGTGTTAAAGCTTACATTGCACCCCCTTGTAACAGTGCAGGATGCCACAGATAGAAAAATCAGAGCGGGAGTTGGGAGATAAATTGTCAGGCAACCAGAAGCTCAGGATCATTCCTGCTGGCTGAATACAGATGCTCCAATAAGTCATCATCCAATATGCGTTCATGTTTCTCTAATATAGAGGAAGTCACAGAGAATACTGAATATGGTACATTAGATTGAAAGACGTGCAAGTGATTGCTGCTTTACCAGGAAGGACTACTTGCGTTTCAGGATGATGGAAAGGAAGAGGTGAAAGGATAGGTCTTGCATGTGAAAGTGTGAGAGTAGATGAGGATTGAAGAGTGGGTTGCGGTGTCGTGAAGGGAACCATCCCTGCAAGTTGTAAGGGAAGGCATATATCTATGGGATGATGTGTTATGTGTGGAGACTGATAGGGTGGAAGATAAGCTCCTTGAGAATTCTATGCATGCTCTGTCCAGGAGAAAGAGTGAGAGAAGAGAATTTCCTGCACCTATGAGTTGAGGCAAGACGGAGAAAGGTCATCTGTGCATGAATTCCAAAACAAAAAAGTCTGTCTTCAATCCCAGTGGCTCAAAATATGGCTCACTGCCTCATTGATTTTTGATAAAATCAGTATGTAGCCATTTCAAGGGAAATCGATTATAAAATTGTTTTTTGGATCTGTCCATGATATCATATTGTATCAAGCAACATGATTTCAGATTTCCTTTCCTGAGAAAAATAAGTCTGAACAAGGGTCCCGACCCGAAATATCACCTATCCATTTTCTCCAGAGATGCTGCCTGATCCGCTGAGTTACTCTTGTATTTTATGTCTTCCTTTCCAAGCTTGTTTTTCAGATGTCAAACTTCAGTATTGTATCCAGAGTCATGGGTGAAATCTGCAGCTATATTGCTGGAGGTGCTCTACAAACCTTCAAGGCATTTATAATGTTTTCCCCCATTACAGATGTTCCTCGACTTATGATGCTTCGACTTACGATATTTCGACTTTAAGATGGCCGCAGCTCCCAGTCAGCCACGCGATCACGAGTAAACAACCGCAGGGGTCGGCAACCTGCGGCCCACGGGCCGAATCTGGCCCGTAACCCGAAATCATCCGGCCCGCAGGCGTATTTTAATTTCAATTAGTCCCGGGGCTCACAGGAGACCTGGGAAGTGCAGCCAGTCCAGGGGCTCGCAAGCGACCTGTGAACTGCAGCTAGACACAGGGCTCGCAGACTACCTGGGCGCTACAGTCAGTCCCGGGGGTCGCAGGTAACCTGGGCGCTACAGCCAGTCCCAGGGCTCGCAGGCGCCCTGAGCGCTACAGCCAGTCCCGGGGCTCGCAGGTTACCTGGGCGCTACAGCCAGTCCCCCCGGGGCATGTAGGTGACCTGGGTCCTGCAGAAAACTAATTAAAACACGTGAAAACGAATGCGCTAAACACCAAGTGGCACACTAGTTAGTATGTATTATTATTACCTCCATTTATTAACTATGGCGATAGATGTGGACCGCCATACGCTCACATACATGGGTCCTGGCCCCTATGCAAAACAAGGTTGCCGACCCCAGGTCTACAGTGCACTGTGTTGACAGTGTTTTTTGGATACAGTGTATTGTGTTTTGTGTTTTTGCATCCCATCATGTGTACAAAATGCCCATCTGTGTCTCCTGCTTCTGGTGAGAAGAAGAGGAAGGCAATTACTCTTGAGATGAAACTCAAGATAATTGCCCAGCGTGAAGGCGGCAAACCAGTAATGGCCATCCCACTATTATCGAGCCTTATCAGAAGAGAGAGATAATGTAGGTTAGGCGTATTAAATGCATTTTTGACTTACGATATTTTCGATTTACAATGGGTTAATCGGAACGTAATCCCATTGTAAATTGATAGGAAAAGGCGTGAAGTGTTCCATCAAAATGTTATATCTTAGCTTGTTAATGGAACAATTAATGTTAATGTTTGATACCAAGACTTTTTCATCTTGTTATGTTTAAACCTTTCCCTTCGAATCCATTCTACCTTGTATTCAAATGTAATCTGCCTCCCATCCCCAATACAAATCTATTCTATTTCCCTCGACGACTTCATGGTGTAGGAGATTGCACATTCTTTAGTTTCACAATATCCTACTCTGTTGCCACCCAGGTGTATAGCTGTTGAATATATTCTTTCTGGTTTATACACTGAAAGAGATTTTCATTACTGAAACTTATTCTAAAATAATCTGTTTAAAACTATATTTATATCAAATGTAAATAAGGACATACGAAGTAGCATGCTATTTGTAATTTAAAATATTTGATTTATATGATTTTAAAGTATCAGAATTGTATTACTGCTAAGGCAAATCATTTTTTTGAATGAATAATATAGTTGTGAATCCATATAAGCACAAATTTAGCCACTTAATTCAATCAAAAAGATTTTGAAGCCACGTTTTCCTATATATTGATTTGCACTTCTGGTTTTAAGTTTAAAATGTGAATAATAAATTGTAATCTAAGCAATAATTTATTTCCCAAAACATATTTGTTAAACATTTCAAATACTTTGCTGATTAATTTCCCTGGACAGTAAGATACTCTAGAGATTAAATTACTGTAAAATATTTACATTATGTTTAGATTGGATACTAAATAAATTAAAATATAGTCTGTGCAAAGATTTTGTAAATTTGCTAGTTTTATCATGTACAAGTAAAATTATTTTTAGCCATTCCATGTAATATTTTAAATTATGCGATGTATGTATCAATACCAAGGCCAGCAATTATCGCTCATCGTCAATTGTCATTGAAAACGAACTGTCATCCTAACTGACATTTACCTGAATTAAGCTATAAAGGCTTCCTGACAATATTTTAGGAAGCATAGATATCATCCAGCAGAGGTCTCCCTGCGTTTATTAGTATTGTTCGAAAACTCTGAAGTGACGAGGGCTTTGTGTATCAGGCCCGTACAAAGCTTTTCAAAAAGGGGGTGGTATGACAGGATTACAAAAATTTTAATGTGAAATAATGTGCACTCTGCGCACATCATGAGCACGAAGCATGAAGTCCCTCGATGCCGGGGTCTAGGGCCCGCTTAAGGCCCCTGGAAGCTCAGGGGTTTTAGATGCTCTCTGATGCATTCTTAGCCTTATTTTGGAGCATTTTTGCACCAAATTTATGACCAATATTTCAGAAATTAACAGGAATCTGAGAGGTAGCTTTTTCACACAAAGGGTGGTAGGTGTATGGAACGAGCTGCCAGAGGAGGTAGTTAAGGCTGGGACTATCCTAATGTTTAAAAGACATTTGGACACGTACATGGATAGGACAGGTTTAGATGGTTATGGGCCAACGTGTGTGAGTGGGACTAGTGTAGATGGGACATGTTGGTCGGTGTGGGCAAGTTGGGCTGAAGGGCCTGTTTCCACACTGCATCATTCTATGACTAAAAAGTTAAGAAGAAAAATGCATGTAGATAAGTAGAGCAGATTTGAAAGAGGAGTGAAATGTAAAGGCAGAGAGAGGTTTATGGGTGGAAAGGAACATAGGAAAGGAGGGGGGAGAGGGCTTGGGCAGATGAGTGAAGGGAAAATAGACACAAAGTGCTGGAGTAACTTGTTGGGTCAGGCAGCATCTGCGGAGAATATGAATAGGTGACGTTTCACAGAATGCTGGAGTAACTCAGCCGGTCAGGCAGCATCTCTGGATAACATGGATAGGTGACATGTCACAGAGTGCTGAAGTAACTCAGTGAGTCAGGCAGCATCTCTGTAGAAAAGGTATAGATTATATTTTGAGTCGAGACCCTTCTTCAGTAATATTCATGATGTGGCATGCATAGACATTCCTGAATGTTACCCAAACCATCGTGAGCTACTTTGTTACGGTGCTTGCCCTCTCCTATAATGTCTCTGCTGCCTTGGGTGATGCAGGACAGGACACAAGCTTTGGGACACGGTGTGAAGCTGTTGCCGTCTGTCCCAGCCTGGTAAAAACCTGGATGGAGTGGATGTGGAGAGGCTGTTTCCACTAGTGGGAGAGTCTAGGACCAGTGTCCACAGCCTCAGAATTAAAAGACATTCCTTTGGGAAGGAGATGAGCAGGAATTTCTTAAGTCAGAGGGTGGTGAACTGTGGAATTCATTGCCACAGACAGCTGTGGAGGTCAAGTCAATGGACATTTTTCAGGAGGGGATTGATAGATTCTTGATTGATACAGGTGTCAGAGGTAATGGGGAGAAGGCAGGAGAATGGGTTTGAGAGGGAAAGATAGATAGAGTGATACAGTGTGGAAACAGGCCCTTCGGCCCAGCATGTCCCATCTACACTAGTCCCAGCTGCCCACGTTTGATCCATATCCCTCCAAACCTGTCCTATCCATGTACCTGTCTAACTGTTTCTTAAATGTTGTGATAGTCCCTGCCTCAACTACCTCCTCTGGCAGCTTGTTCCATACACCTACCATCCTTTGTGTGGAAAAATATACCCCTCAGATTCCTATTAAATCTTTTCCCCTTCACCTTAAACTTATGTCCTCTGCTCCTCGATTCACCTACTCTGGGCAAAAGACTCAACCATATCTATTCAAATCATGATTTTATACACGTCTATTAGATCATGCCACATCCTCCTGTGCTCCATGAAATAGAGTCCCAGCCTACTCAACCTCTCCCTATAGCACTGGCCCTCTAGTCCTGGCAACATCCTCGTAAATCTTCACTGTACCCTTTCCAGTTTGATGACATCTTTCCTATAACATGGTGCCCAGAACTGAATACAATACTCTGAATGCAGCCTCACAACTTCTTATGCAACTGCAACATGACCTCCCAACTTCTATACTCAGCCTGACCAGCTGAGTTACTCCAGCACTCTGTGAAACGTCACAGAACAGGGCAAGATTAGCAAGTTTGCTGATGATACATAAGTGAGTGGTTTTGCAGATAGTGAAGATGGTTGTGAAAGATTGCAGCAGGATCTGGATCAATTAGCCAGGTGGGTAGAGGAATGGTTGATGGTTGCATGGTTCCTTGAAGGTCGAGTCGCAGGTACATCAGGTGGTCAAAAAGTATGTTGGCACTTTGGCCTTCATCAGTCAGAGTATTGAGTATAGAAGTTGGGAGGTCATGTTGCAGTTGCATAAGACGTTGGTGAGACCGCATTTAGAATATTGTGTTCAGTTCTGGGCACCATGTTATAGGAAAGATGTCAAACTGAAAAGAGTACAGAGATCCCCATCCTGAATCAGGGTTGTGTCGTCCGCAAACTTGAGAAGCTTGACAGAGGTGTCTGTGGAGGTGCAGTCATTGGTGTAGTGAGAGTAGAGGAGAGGGGATAGTACGCATCTTGCGGTGCTCCGATGCTGAGAGTTTGCATGTCCGAGATATGCTTTCCCAGCCTCACAAGCTGCTTCCTGTCTGTCAGAAAGCTGGTGATCCACCGACAGAGGGGTTCAGGCACAGTCAACTCGGAAAGTTTGGAGTGTAGTAGCTCTGGCACAATGGTGTTGAATGCAGAGCTAAAATCAACAAACAAAATCCTCGCATAGGTCCCCTGGCGGTCTAGGTGCTGGAGGATGAAGTGCAGGCCCAGATTGACTGTCATCCACAGATCTATTGGCTCAATATGCAAACTGCAGAGGGTCCAGCTGGAAGATTGTGATATTTTTCAGCTTGGCCAGTACAAGCCTTTCAAGGGTCTTCATGACTACAGAGGTCAGTGCGACAAGCCTGTAGTCTTTAAGACCAGTAATCCTTGCCTTTTTGGGTACAGGGACAATAGTGGAGACTTTGAAGCAGGCAGGGACAGTACATGTTTGCGGGGACTGGTTAAAAATTAGTAATTGGGTGTGAAGTGGTGATTGGAGTAGGGTGGGTGCAGACATTTCATTTGAGCCTCTATGAGGTTCAAGTGACAAATAAATTGTATTGTATTGTATTGACTGAGGTCAGGCTGTGCCTCTTTGCTGACTGAGGTCAGGCTGTGAGTGGGTGTGAAGTGTTGATTGGGGTGGGAAAGGGTCCACTCTTTTCATACTGGAGTCTTGCCTTAAGTAGGTGTGAAGTGGTGAATGGGAAGGAGAGGGTGCAGGCTCCATTCTTTGCAGGATGGGGTCTGGCTGTATTTGTTGGGGTTATGTTTCTGATTTTCAAACCTGCAGTAAAACTCATTCAGGTCGTTCGTCAGCTGACGATTGTCCAAAGAGCGGGGGGTTTTCCTCTTATAGCTGGTGATTCTTGCATGCCCTTCCAAACTGAAGAAGAGTCATTAGCTGAGAACTTGCTTCTCAACTTCTCAGAGTACCTTTCCTTGGCAGCTGATTCCTCTTCGCAGCTCTTTATCGATTAGGCTATCTTTTAACTCTTTAACGATTAGGCTATCGGCTTGACGCATATTTGCACCCACCCCCCCTCCCCTGATCTCGAAATGGAAATGTTACATCTGCATATAATGATCCCATTAAATCATCCTGCGGGCTGGATTAGACCCCCTCACGGGTAGTTTGCCACCTAGTATAAAAAACAGACTCCCCCTCCTGCAACGTAATATTCCACTACTTACCTGGAGTAGGCACGAGGCATCGAGCTGAATGTGTGGAGTGCAAATGGCAGTCTGATCCCGCCCGGGCCCACTGCGCACACGCGGAGAGGCGGCGTCATTTTGTGTCGCTTCTCCAACTGCGCAGGTCGCATTTTTTTCTCCCAAAGCATCCAGCGGGCCGGAACCAGAATTTCGGGCGATTTCCGTCAAAGTGGAAACGCTGATTGCGCTCAAATTTCACTTAAATTTGTGTATATGCACTTTTAGTAATGTGTCTCCATTCCTATTGTCATTTTCACGACAATATAAGTGTTGTTCTGATATCAAGTACTCCTGAAATATTTGTCCTTTTAAATCATCTGTATCAATAATCCAATGTTTTCTGGACAGGTAGCGCCATTAGCAGACAGTGCCACCAGCCTGTTGTGTTATATAGATCTGTGTACAATAATATTAGTTTATTTGTAATTTCCAGTTGTGTATTAGAAAGCAATTCATTTTTTTGCAACTAAGAACGTCAATCCTAAGTGTTACCTACTGCTGAATTGTTTAGGTTTGCGCTGAATAAGGACCTGTCTAGAAAACATCTTTCACAGCTGACTGTGTAATTAAATGATCAAATAACCTAGAATCAGAACTAAATTCTACATTTGGCCTAACATAGTATTGCAAACATTTGTTTCAACATCTACATTACCAACAATCTTCCCTTTCATACACATAATATTGAATGAAAAAGGACAGTTTTGCCGTGAGGCAGACTATTTTCAGTGCAGTTTGTTTAGTGACAAATGCAGTACTTATGCTATGGCTATAAATCATCTTTCAAGCTAACAATTTCAAAGGTAGTTGTCCTGTCTTTCTATTTAGGTTGCTTGGGTTCACTTTGTCATTGTAAGATCTTGAATTTGGTTTTACCTTGAAAACTGTTGGAAAATGTCTTTCATTGCTTGGTAAACCTTGAATAACTAGTAATCTGTATTGAATGAAACTGCTTTGTCAATAGTCTAGGATGGTTGTCGTTGACAATATCAGCTGAATGCATTTACTTGATAGAATTTTGAGTGTTTTAAAAAATATATGTGAAAATGCTTTATAAAGTCATGAGAGAGTGAAAGCTTCCAGAAAACTGCAAGTTATTTTTCTCTTTCTTTGAACAAACAATGTTGATACTGGCAGTGGAGTCATAATGATGTGAAAGATTTGAGATTGTTCCCTTTATCCGACATTATTCAGTTGTTGAAGATGGGTTGTTGAAAAGGAAAAGGCCAGCATTTATTACTCATTTCTAATTGCACTTCCGAAACTAATGGTGAACCATTTCCTTGAATCTCTGAAGTCTGTGTTGTACTGTTAAGTAAGATATCTCAGGATTTTTAAATTATGATAATGTAGGAAAGGAAATCCTACATTATGTAGGACCACTGTGAATTGGAGAGGATCTTGGAGATGGCAGTGCTCCCACAAGCCTGCTGCCTTTGTTTTAACTGATGGAGGTAAAAAGTTTAGTTTAGTTTAATTTAGAGATGCAGCTTGGAAACAGGGCTTTCAGCCCAGGCTGGCCATCAATGACTCTTCCACACTGATTGTATATTATCCCACTTTCTCATCCACTCCCTACAAATGAGGAGCAATTTTACAGAAACAAATGAACGTATATACTCACTCTATTTTGGGATGTGGGAGGAGACTGGAGCATCTGGAGGAAACCCATGTGGTCACGAAGAACATGTTAATTCCACACAGACAACACCCGAGATCATGATCGAACCCAGGTCTCTGGTGTTGTGAAACAGCAGCTCTACCAGCTGTGCCACTGTGCTGCAGACTGGGAACTGCAGCCAAGAAAAGGTTTGCGTTTTTATATTGCAAATACTATGGTGCAACATGCCGCTATTGGAGAAAATGAATATTCAGGAGATTGGATGGGTTGCGAGTCAAAAGGATGGCTTTGTATTCAGATGATATTGGGCGCAAGCTTTGCTGGAATTGTGCTCATTTAGTGTTGTTGAAGATGGGGATGATCTTGGAGGTTCTTGGAGGCACATAACCCTATTAGCTGTTTAATTGTCTGACTGCCATCGTGCATGACTAGATGTGCCAGAAATAGGAGTTCAATCTGATCTGGGGATGTTGCAACTTCACCAAGTTTCCATGACCATGAATTTCCAGGTGACCATGAAATTCCATTAAATACCCATCTGGTTTGCTGATGTCTTTCAGGGATGAAAATTTGCCATCCTTAACTGATTTGGCCTACATGTGACTCCAAATCAAACAACAAAGTGAGTCTTGACTGCTTTCTGAAAAGATCTAATGAGCAACTTATTTGAAAGATGGAAAATAAAATTTGGCCTCGCCAACAATGTCCTGATCCTGTTAGCATTTTTTTTTGTGCCATCTTTTGTGTCAGCCATTAAATGGTTTCCTGTTGATGGCTATTATATGTACAGGTTGTTCTGTACTATAAAAGCCTTCAATGATTCAAAAAACCTACTGAGCCTAGAACTGAGGTGAACTTACTGAGAATAGGCAGTCCTACTGAACCACAACTCTTGTCTTTAACATGAGTCTGTTGACTACACTTCATTTAGTCCCGTCTTTCCAGCATTCTTAACAAGAAATCTAAAGGGCCATATCACATAATGGAACGACGAGGGGGAAGACAGTATCTCTGTTAAAGATGAAGAGCTTCAGTCATGAATCCACAATTTCATTGTCCACACCAGGGAAGAGTGGACCTCAGATATTATAATTGCCATGCTCTTTAAGAAAGGAGATGAGTTTAACTGTGAAAACTACAGGGTGGTCTCTCTGTTTTCATCCATTGGAAAATTCATCACCAAGGTCCTCATCAACCACTCCCTCACAGTAACCAGAGAGCTGCTTCCTGAGTCACAGTTCAGATTCTGTCTTTCAAGAGGCATGATGTCTATTTAATGCATAAGAAACTAAGAAATGCAGGGAGCCGCACTAACTATTATATTTAGCTTGGAGGGATTGTGGAGGACTCTGCTCAATTTTGACTGCTCATAGATATTTGCGAATAATGCATGTTTTGCATGTGCACAATGACCAAACGCCAAGCCGTTTCCGATTTTGTTCTCTAAAGGATATAGTCTCGACTGGCATCCTGTCGCTTAGTTTCGTGACTAGGTATGTGACAGGACTGTAGAGCTTTGATTTGATGCATTGGTTAGTTAATTTTTTTAACACTATGCTACTGTCACTGTGTGAAGGAAGGAATTGCAGATGCTGGTTCAAACTGAAGATAGACACAAAATGCTGAAGGAACTCAGCGGGACAGGCAGCATCTCTAGAGAGAAGGAATGGGTGACGTTTCGGGTGGAGACCTTTCTTCAGACTGAAACGTCACCCATTCCTTCTCTCCAGATATGCTGCCTGTCCCGCTGAGCTACTCCAGCATTTTGTATCATGTATTGTCACTGTTTAACATATTCCGAATTTATTGCGTTTAGCTCATGATGCCCGGATGTTGATTGGGATATCCTTATTTGTGAAGGTAGATTCTCTTCATACCATTGATAGCAAATGTCATTAGCATTAAAAGTTATAGTTTTTACAGAAGGAGAACATTCTCAAGATTAGCTAACTTAGTGCTAGAGATAAGAATGGGGAAGTCTTGTTGCCTGTGTGATATGATAAAGATATTGATGAATATTGCCAGAAAGAAGTATGTATTGCTTTACAAATAGTGCACAGATTTTTGTTACAACATCGTTGATACTTTGGGCATGTGCGATTTTATGGAGCTGTACATTTGCTAGAATGAATAGCACTGCTGTCTGTGCATAAGAATGCATTAATACCAAAATTTCAACAATGCACTTTGTCTTTTAGATTTACAGATTTTCACTTAATGAAATGTTTTTCATAAATTAAGACATAAGTATATTTGGAAAGATTGGTGTATGTTAAAAATCGATATAGTGTCATATGAGATTCTGAAGAAATATTCTATGCTCTTGCCTCTCAAATTACATCATTTGATTTATATGTTAATACTTAACTGCATTTGAATTGCATTTTGGGGGCTAGCACACCAATGGTGAAATATTGTATTCCATTTCATGTAATTTTTTTTTGTTTTGAGTCTGGATGAAAATGGTTATATTTAAGAGGACATTGTAAAAAATTAGTTGACTTGGGAAGAGAGACATTTGACTGAAGAAGGAATTCGTTTTTTGTTTAAAGGGACTTCAAATTAAGTGTAGTCCTCTTGGTTAGAACTGTGCATTCCCTTTTAATCCTTAATGATTTGTTTTATAAATTTATATATTTGAATATATTCCTAGTTTTAATTGCAAAAATGTTTTGGAAGAAACAGCTAGAATTATGTCCAATTCTTTGAACAAACCATGATTTTTTTCCCCCTGATAAATGAATTAAAAATCTGTGTTCACAATTTTTAAACTGAAAGTTGTAAAATTTGATAGTGAATTGAAGCACTAAACTATGTTATTCCTTCTTACTCCAAACAGACAGTGTGCAATTGTGACAATGAAAGGAAATATATTTGTCCAAATAGAAAACATGTTAAAATGTTTGTGTTTTTAATATTCAATTATAGCTGTGAAATGGGAAATAAGCTTTTCAAAGTCAATAGAATGAGGACTGAGAATATTTCTGAAACTTCTACTGCAATTGGATATTTTTTTTAAACTTGCACAAGTAGACATTAAATCATTATTGCTTCAAGTATTACAAAGGGATTTGCATTTCATCAGAGATCAATTTTGGGAGTGAATGATTGTAGTATTAGCATCAATGCCCTTTGTTCCTCACCTCTTAGTTCTTGCCAATTGCTGTTTCTGAATTCAACCAAGGAACAAAGGTCAGCTGTTTGCATACACAAAATTACACATTCCTGAAATTTGGTCTCCACTGGGAAAACTTAAGTAACTCCTGATGGACAATGAAAAGTTGAGATTTAAAAATATTTCAATCAACTCAAAATTAATGGAAATGCCTATTTCATAAATCAATTACAAAAATCACTCAAAATATTGAAATTTAGATTTTAAATATACCTTGTATAGTTTGCATGAAATTGAATTATTGTGTATTTGACAGCTAATGAAGAGAATGTAAATAACTTAATTTTAATGATGCTGCACCATTGAGCATTTAAGTATTTTCACGATCCCTTTTCAGACAGTAATTAAAATAATTTTCAATGCTGTAAAGCAATGATCCCCACAAATTAGGAATTGTCTGGAGTAAATGAGTACCTTGGGGACTGTTATAGCATGACAATGTTATCCCTTTTATTATGAAATGCATAAAACAGAGCATTCCAGTGAACATAGTATCACAAATCTGAAGGTTGTTGTGCTCTACGTATCTGGTGAATTTTCCTCTGAATTTGAATGTATATATTAAAGAGAGGATATGAATTGCGGTCAAGCACCACTGCAAATACGAACGAACAAAGTATATTCAGATCTTTAAAGAATTAGTATATATTGACAACACAATAGGTACTGACAAAAATAGTTATTAATCATGATGTCTTACTATCAAAAATATGTATGATAACATTGCGGAATAATTAGAAGGTAATACGAGATTTTTCACTTTTATGTTGACATCCAAACCACTTAATGACCAATAGATTAATTGTAAAGTGCAGTTGTTTTATTAAACAGGTAGCAACATAGTTAAATAGCTAGAAGCACATGGCTGTTTCTTACAAAATTCAAATAAATGTATGACAAGGTAATTTGTTCTTGGGCGAATGCTAAATTAGAGCAAAATGACAGAGGATAAAATGACAACTGCCAGCTGTTGCCTTTAAGGTTCAGATAAATTATGAGAGTCCCATGCTTTATTAGTTACGTTGTGGAGGAATAGTGCTATAGTTTTACAAATCTAACCAATATTTAAATCCAGTGAATTCCTGTGTTGCCAGCACTCTACTAAAGTTTCTGCCAATTGTACTGAGGTCAATTGTGAAAGATCTTCCTTCTGCCAACCTGTATATCTTCACTGAGAATGCTCCGGTAGTTGATATATGGATCAACAGGTTGATATTCAAAGGCAGTAAACAAAGTTGATTGTACAATTGTAGTAAATCTCTGAATTGAAAGCTGTATTATCTAATGGAATTTTATTTACCAAAAATTGAATAATTTAAATAAAACTCAGTATGCAGCTGAGGAGAGGAAAGTATAAGTATTTTCTGGGTAAAATTGAGGATTTAACTTTATTTCAGATATCAACTAACTTGGGCATCATTATATATGCCAAAATGGAAATTTTAAATGCTTTACATACAGCATCTAAGTTTTGTGGTTACCACACTTGCATATTTATAAAGATTTTTTTGTTAAACTCTTTCAAAATATTTTATTTAAAAATATCTGCCTCTCCCAAAAGATTAGGTAACCACAGGGCGAACAAAGTCAAGGACATCCGCCACTTCAGAAACAGATCAAAGTCCAGTTTCTACCAAAGCTCACTTCTGTACCAGGAAAGCTTAGCTGTTTAACTGCATCTGTCAAATCACATTTTATTCTATTGAATAATACACGTTTCGAGTTAGTAAAACTTGCAAAGCATTAGCTTGTGCTTTTAAAACTATTAAAACTATTAAACTTTAAAACTATTAAAACAAAAAAAAAGAAACATTTAAAAAAAATGAATATCACACAAGCTGAAGATGCTGGAATCTGAAATGAAACTTGAAAATTCTTTAACCATTTAGCAGGTCAGGCTGTATTTATGGAAAGAAAAACAGTTAATATTAGCACTAGTTCCAGGATTTTCTGTTTTTATTAGAGAAAGTAATGGAATAGAGGCAAATAGAGATAGTGGGTATATGAAATAAACTGTCAGAGGATTTAGTTGAGGCAGGTACTATAAAGGCATTGAATAGATACATGGACAAGTGCATGAATAGGAAAGGTTTAGAGATACGGGGCAATCACAGGCAAATGGGACAAGTTTAGATCGGGCATCTTGGTTGGCATGAACATGTTCAGTTGAAGGGTCCGTTTCTGTGCTATATGGCTCTGACTCCATTTAGGTAAAACCGAAGATTGTTTTTCTAATTTTAAAAGACCATTGGAGGAATGACTTTTCAAAGGTTTCAAAGGTCTTTTATTGTTACGTGTACCAATTAAGGTACAGTGATATGCGAATTAGCATTCAGTCATACGAAAAAAGCAACAAGACACACAACTACATAAAAGTTAACATAAGCATCCACCACAGCGGATTCCCCACATTCCTCACTGTGATGGAAGGCAATAAAGTCTAATCTTCTTCCCTCATTTTTCTCCCGCGGTCGGGGCAGTCGAACCATCCGTCGGGGCAATCGAAGTCCCCGCATCAGGGCGATCGAAGCTTCCTTGTCGGGTCTGTGATAAAGTCCGCAGGCATCTGGCAAATTGCCAGGTCGATCCCTGGCAAAGGGATCACGGGCTCCGCGATGTTAAAGTCCTGTAGGCTTCCCGCGGTGGAGCTCTCGAAGTCTGTCTCCAGCAAAGGCCGCCAACTCCTCGATGTTAGGCCAAGGTAAGAGATTAGAAAACGTTTCCCCCAACCCCCTCCTCCACCCCCCCCACCCCCACATAAAACAAGCTAAAAAACACTAATAAAATTATACATTTAACACATACTAAAAAAACAACGAAAAAGAAAGGGACAGACAGACTTTTAATCTCCAAGGTACCATTAAAATCATTAAATACCATCCAATGCATGTGGAATTAGATTTAGTGCCTTTTAATAGTGGGCCTGGTGCTATTTTTAAATATATAGTTGAGCAAGCATTTAATTGCCCATCCCAAGTTACCCATGAGAAGCTGGTGAGATGCCCTCATGTTTGCTATACCCACAATGCTGTGAGGGAGAGAGTTCTAATCCAGCATTTATGCAAATGTATGCACAATTTATGCTGAAGTGACTATGGGTTGATTGTATCGACACTTCCTTTGGGCCATATCACCCTTTGGTATAAAGGTGACCATACTTAAACAATACTGAATTGAAGCACCTTGATACTTGCTGTGGTTGTGAATAAATGAGGTGTAAGGTTTGCACTCCTCTACTGATATGAAATGATATATCTTTGATTTAAAAGCTCATTACTGTAGGAGTCATGTCAGTAATTAACTTTAATTTTAGGAAGCCAAGTGTAAACAATTTATTTTCTAATATTGCATTTGGTATATTTGATTGTGCAAGAAATATTTCGATAGATCCTAACATTTATTATTGCTTTAAAAAAAAAATCTGGATACTATTTATGTGCACGACTATAAAGTAGGCATTTTGTTTGAAGATTTTCCATAAAATCATAAACTATATTACCTCTGAAGGCATTTTTTAAGGCATTATTTATTATTTATGATTTTGTTTTGGATTGATTAGTCCTAGAGAGCAAAATAACCCCAATTATTACAGTTTGTTGCATGCTTCCCAGCTTATCAGATGCTTATACGGTTCCCTCCATAATGTTTGGGACAAAGACCCATAATTTATTTATTTGCCTCTGTACTCCACAATTTGAGATTTGTAATAGAAAAAATCACATGTGGTTAAAGTGCACATTGTCAGATCTTATTAAAGACCATTTTTATACATTTTGGTTTCACAATGTAGAAATTATGGCTGTTTATACATAGTCCCCAAATTTCAGGGCGCCATAATGTTTGGGACACATGGCTTCACAGGTGTTTGTAATTGCTCAGGTGTGTTTAATTGCCTCCTTCACGCAGGTATAAGAGAGCTCTCAGCACCTTGTCTTTCCTCCAGTCTTTCCATCTCCTTTGGAAACTTTTATTGCTGTTTATCAACATGAGGACCAAAGTTGTGCCAATGAAAGTCAAACTATCTGTGGCAGAGAATTCCAGATTCACCACTCTCTGTGTAAAAAATGAATTTTTCATCTCGGTCCTAAAAGACTTCCCTCTTATCCTTAAACTGTGACCCCTTGTTAAGAGACTGAGAAACAAGAATAAAACTGTTAGAGACATTAGCCAAACCTTAGGCTTACCAATATCAACTGTATGGAACATCATTAAGAAGAAAGAGAGCACTGGTGAGCTTACTAATCACAAAGGGACTGGCAGACCAAGGAAGGCCTCCACAGCTGATGACAGAAGAATTATCTACAATAAAGAGAAATCCCCAAACACCTGTCCAACAGATCAGAAACACTCTTCAGGAGTCAGGTGTGGATTTGTCAATGACCAATGTCTGCGGAAGACTTCATGAACAGAAATACTGAGGCTACACTGCAAGATGCAAACCACTGGTTAGCTGCTAAAATAGGATGGCCAGGTTACAGTTTGCCAAGAAGTACTTAAAATAGCAATCACAGTCCTGGAAAAAGGACTTGTGGACAGATGAGATGAAGATTAACTTGTATCATAGTGATGGCAAGAGCAAAGTATGCAGGAGAGAAGGAACTGCCCAAGATCCAAAGCATACCACCTCATCTGTGAAACACGGTGGTGGGGGTATTATGGCCTGGGCATGTATGGCTGCTGAAGGTACTGGCTCACTGTTGATGGTAGTAGCATAATGAATTCTGAAGCATATAGACACTTCATCTGCTCTATCTGCTCAAGTTCAAACAAATGCCTCAAAATTCATTGGCTGGCATTTCATTCTACAGCAAGGCAATGATCCCAAACATACTGCGAAAGCAACAAAGGAGTTTTTCAAAGCTAAAAAATGGTTAATTCTTGAGTGGCCAAGTCAATCACCCGACCCGAACCCAATTGAGCATGCCTTTTATATGCTGAAGAGAAAACTGAATGGGACCAGCCCCCAAAACAAGCATAAGCTAAAGATGGCTACAAGACAGGCCTGGCAGAGCATCACCAGAGAAGACACCCAGCAACTGGTGATGTCCATGAATCGCAGACTTCAAGCAGTCATTGCATGCAAAGGATATGCAACAAAATACTAAACATGACTACTTTCATTTACATGACATTGCTGTGCCCCAACATTATGGTGCCCTGAAATGGGGAGACTATGTATAAACACTGCTGTCATTTCTACATGGTGAAACCAAAATGTATAAAAATGGCGTTTATGAAAATCTGACAATGTGCACTTTAACCACATTATTTTTTTTCGATTACAAATCTCAAATTGTACAGAGGCAAATAAATAAATGATGGGTCTTTGTCCCAAACATTATGAAGGGCACTGTATGCATGTTTAATATCAACTCTATTATCAAACAGAATTTTAATGCAGCTTTGTATTGCAATTGGTAAATAAACTTGACCTTACTTAATTATCCTCTTTTATCACAGTTTAACAATTAGGTTCTGATTAAAGTATTAATTTGCCAGTGAAATTTAGCTTTTGTCATTGAATTAAATATATTTTGTTTTCAATTGCATAGGTTTCATGAACTGGTTTGATGAGCTAATGTCACTCCTCGTACAACAAATAACCACAATTTGTTGTATTTCATGCTCAAACTTTGTTTATAAATCATAATGTAGACAATTTATTAGAGTTTGCTTGCCTTTTACAGAACAAAACTATAATTCGGAACTTGTATTTATAAAGATCTTCAGGAAGGGATATTTCCACTCTGTCTCAGTGCTTTGAAGTAACTAAAACAGATATTCAATACAATAAAGTAAGACCAATTCTGTTAATACAGTATATTTTCACATTTAGGCAGCAACATTTAATTTTGTCTGCTGGGTTACGGATAAATATTCTGGCTGCTATAGTTTGTGCTTTACAGGACAGTTTGTTTTTTAACCTGTTTCGAATTTGCAATTCAGTTTTTGGCTCCATTCATGATGTTGGTATTGTACGTTATGTTCAATTATAGTTAGTTGAATGACCAATAAAAAAAAATTGCTGCAGTTGTAATAATGGAGGACGGGAAGAAATCTATCCATACCGCTTATTTTTCAAGCATAATATTTTAGCTCAATATGGTCCACAAGGTTATTTTGCCTAAAAATTCACGTCATAAAATGCACCGTGGAATGATATTGATTCATGGGATGACAACCATTTTGGTGTTGACTCGTCACATCAGAAATTGTTTACCACTGTAGCCTCAATCATAAGAAACTGTGATGCATGTTTTTGTGTTTGTAAAAAAAGACAATGTGCTGGAGTAAATCAGCGAGTCAGACAGCATCTCTGGAGAACATAGGTGACGTTTCGGGTCGAGACACCTCTGCAGACTGATTTGTGTTTGTAAATATGCCACCTTGTGGTGATCTTGCAAAGTTGGCCTTTTTAATTTTGGATGGTGATGTGAGAATGTCATTTGATCAACATGTGTGAGAGAGGGGAGGAAAATTTGGAGAGGCATATCATGTGAGAATTGGGGGAATCGGAGAAACATGTAATTGTGATATGCTGGATTATTGGCATGGCGTCATGTGTTTGTGAGTGGTCAACTTTGCAGTCACTATGGTGCTAATGAAGGGCATGGAGTGCATTTGGAACACTATTACCTTGGGTTGGCACACCAGATTTATATTGTGGGAGGGTGAGCTGGAGTGCAGTGAATTGGAAACCAGTTGTACATCAGTGATAAAGTTCATGTGGAGTGAGAGGATGGATTACTAAATATTTTATTAAATTGCAAGCCTCCCTATTTGATATTATGGGAGGTAGACTAGGGTAGCCTTATGACAGGCATTCCTGGACAATGTGCTTCAAATACCCATGGTGGGCTTTTGCAAGAGACATGAAGTTATTTCATGCATCCGTGATTCGAACATTTTGCTGGTATTTAATAATATGCTGGAAATAAGTGCAATATTGCTTCAATATCCATATATCAATCGTATGTTACATCAAAGCCTCGTGTTACATCAAAACATATTTATTTAAATTTTTGAAAATCATAAAAAAGCTGCAGACACACAAATTCTGAAGTGGTAAATTGTTGGAAATACTCAACAGGTTAGGCACCACAGAATATAAATATAAAATGCTAGAACTATTCAACAGATTGCATTAGTTTCTGTACACTCATGTGCCTGGTAACCCATGACAACCCTGTGATCTTGGTCTCCAAGGCTGATGTTAGAAGATCCTTCGAGGCTGGACCTTCAAAGGATCCGCCCTGACAATGTACCTAGCTGTGTTGTCCGAACTTGTTGGAGTATTTGTGAACCTCTTCATCCCCTCTACGATGATCTGATGTCCTCACATGATTTAAAATGATTTCCATAATACCAGTTTCCAAGAAGAGTAAAGAAACTTTCCTCAATGCTACAGACTGGTGGCATTTGTGTCATTGCGATGAAGTGCTTTGCGAAGCTGGTTATGATGCAAATCTACTCATAAGAACAGGTACATCGTATTGTTGTTCAACGACTATAGCTTGAAGCTCAACCCATCATCCCCTTTGAAACACATTTTTCAACTCTGGGACCTGGGCCTATGTCCCTCCTTATGCTATTGGATCCACAACTTCCTAATTGGCAGACTTCAATCAGTACTGATTGGCAACAATACGTCTTCACTGACCATCTGTACAGGGAACCCCAGGCGGCATACTATTCCACTATTCTATACCAATGACTGTGTTGCCAGTCACTGCTCCAACACTATCTTTAAATTCGCTGATGACACCACCATTGTTGTGCAAGCAACAGGTAACAATGAGTCAGCGTACACGAGGGAGATTCGTAATCTGGTTGAGTGGTTTCAAAACAAGAATCGTACTTTCAGTTTTATGAAGACCAAGGCGCTGATAGTTGACTTCATGAAAGGAAACCTGATGGACCATGCACTGACTTCATTAGCGGAATGGTGGAGGAGAAAGTCAACAACTTCAACAAGTCTGATGATCTGTCCTGGGTCCAGCATATTATGCAATCACAAAGAATGCGCAACAACGTCTCATCTTTCTCAGAGATTAAGAAGATTGGGCATGTCGGTGAATACTCTTATCAAATGTATACAAGTGTAGAGGGCACATTGACTGGTTGCATTGTGGCCTGATTCGGAAATTTAAACACTCAAGAATGAAGTAGGCTGTTGAGAATGGTGGACATTGCTTTGACCATCACTGGTACTGACCTCCCCACCATTAAAGGGATCTACAGGAAGTGCTGCCTCAAAAAGGCAGCTAATATCATCATAGACTCGCACTACTTTGGCCACGCTCATTTAGAGGCATAGAGTCATACACCATGATAACAGGCCCTCTGGCCTACTTACCCATGCCGACCAAGATTTCCTCTCTTCAGCTGCCCATTTTGACCCATCTCCCTCTAACCCTTTTCTATCCATGTACCTGTCCAAATACCTTTTAAATATTGTAATAGTACTTGCCTCTACTCCCTCCTCTGGCTACTCGTTCCATATACCCACCACCCTAATGTAGGAATTGTTGCCCCTCAGGTTACTATTAAATCTTTTTTTACTCTCACCTTAAACGTATGTCCTCTGGTTCTTAATACCCCTACTCTGGGTAAAAGACTTTGTGCATGGATCATAACTGGAAGTAAGCATTAGAGTTGCTGATAATAACATGAGAAGAAAATATGAGAACCTGAACCATTACCTCCAGCTTCAAGAACAGCCTCCTCCTATCAATCATTAGGTTCTTGCACCACCATCCATTGATGTGGATAAGAAGGTTTACGGAACTACCCCAATGCGCCATCTTTTATTTTCCAAAAATAAACTTTATTCAGAATTTAAAACATATACAAAACAAAGTGCAAAAACTCTTCTAACATTCTCAGCGTCTATACTTTAATTAGTGTAATATACGGTAGTGTTTGTAAACTCTCATTAAACCAACACCATCGGCACTCGTGTGGCCCCATGGGGTGATGTCCCTTCCCTTTTTTGTGTCTCTAACAGACTCGGCCCCTCAATGACCTGCAGCGGAAAGACCTGAGGTGATGATCCTCCCCACAGAGCATTGGCTACTTCAGGGAGTCTCTCAGCACACACAATGGGCCAGTTGGTAACATTAGCTGACGGACATCTTGCTCTGCTGGGAGACCAACAGATTTTTGGGCAGACAGAAGAGCGTCTTTCACCGATTTGATGACCTTACAGCAGCACTTAGACAATAGGCGCAGGAGTAGGCCATTTGGCTCTTCGAGTGGCCCATTCAATATGATTATGGCAGATCATCCACAATCAGTACCTCGTTCCTGCCTTCTCCCCCTATCCCCTGACTCCGCTATCTTTAAGAGCTCTAACTCTATCTAGCTCTATCTAACGTCCAGGAACGGAAAAGACTGCAAAAAGTTGTGACCACTGCCCAGTCCATCACTGGCTTTGACCTTCCCACCATCGAAGGGATCTATCGAAGTCGCTGCCTAAAAAAGGCAGCCAACATCATCAAACATCGTGGCCACACAATCATTTCACCACTGCCATCGGGAAGAAGGTACAGGAGCCTGAAAACTGTAACGTCCAGGTTCAGGAACAGCTTCTTCCCTACAGCCATCAGGCTTTTACACACAACAACAAATAAGCTCTGAACTGCAACAGACTTATTATATATTGCCTTATATTTGTTTTTTATTGATTATGTGTGCATGTGTATACACATACTGAACTTTTTTTCTTCTCCTGTTATGTACTATATTTACATATTCTGTTGTGCTGCAGCAAGTAAGAATTTCATTGTCCTATCTGAGACATATGACAATAAAACACTCCTGACTCTTGACTCTTAAAAGCATCCAGAGATCCGGCCTCCAGTGCCTTCTGAGGCAGAGAATTCCACAGACTCAACTCTCTGTGTGAGAAAGTTTTTCCTCATCTCCGTTCTAATTTTTAAACTGTGGTCCCTGGTTCTGGACTCCCCCAACATCGGGAACATGTTTCCTGCCTCTAGCGTGTCCAAATCCTTAATAATCTTTTATGTTTGAATAAGATTCCTTCACATCCTAACTTCCAGAGTATACAAGCCCAGCCGTTCCATTCTATCGACATATGACAGTCCCACCATCCCGTGAATTAACCTGGTGAAACTACGCTGCACTCCCTCAATAGCAAGAATATCCTTCCCCAAATTTGGAGACCAAAACTCCAGGTGTGGTCTCACTAGGGCCCTGTACAACTACAGAAGATCTCTTTGCTCCTGTACTTAACTCCTCTTGTTATGAAGGCCAACATGCCATTCGCTTTCTTCACTGCCTGCTGTACCTGCATGCTTACTTTCAGTGACTGATAAACAAGGACTGCCAGATCCCGTTGTACTTCTCCTTTTCCCAACTTGACACTATTTAGATTATAATCTGCCTTCCTGTTTTTGCCACCAAAGTGGATAACCTCATTAAACTGCATCTGCCCCTCACCCAACCTGTCCAATCATCCTGCATCATCATAGCATCCTCCTGACAGTTCACACTGCCACCCAGCTTTGTGTCATCTGCAAATTTGCTAATATTACTTTTAATCCATTCTAGATCATTAATGTATATTGTAAATAGCTGCGGTCCCACCACCGAGCCTTGCGGTACCCCACTAGTCATTGCCTGCCATTCTCAAAGGGACCCGTTAATCCCTACTCTTTGTTTCCTGCCTGCCAACCAATTTTCTATCCATGTCAATACCCTACCCCCAATACCATGTGCTCTAATTTTGCCCACTAATCTTCTATGTGGGACCTTATCAAATGCTTTCTGAATGTCCAGGTACATTACATCCACTGGTTCCCCTTTGTCCCTTTTCCTAGTTACATCCTCAAAAAATTCCAGAAGATTAGTCAAGCATGATTTTCCCCTTCGTAAATCCATGCTGACTTGGACCGATCCTGCTACTGCCATCCAAATGTGCCGCTTTTTATAATTGACTCCAGCATCTTCCTCACCACCGATGTCAGGCTAACTGGTCTATAATTCCCTGTTTTCTCTCTCCCACCATTCTTAAAAAGTGGGATAACATTAGCTACCCTCCAATGTTCAGGACTGATCCTGAATCTATAGAACTTTGGAAAATGATCACCAATACGTCCACGATTTCCAGAGCCACCTCCTTAAGTACCCTGGGATGCAGACCATCAGGCCCTGGGGATTTATCAGCCTTCAGTCCCATCAGTCTACCCAACACCATTTACTGCCTAATGTGCATTTCCTTCACTTCCTCTGTCACCCTAGATCCTATGGCCACTGGTACATCAAATGAGATTGTTTGTTTCCTCCTTAGTGAAGATGGATCCAAAGTACCTGTTCAACTCGTTTGCCATTTCCTCATTCCCCATAATAAATTCACCTTTTTCAGTCTTCAAGGGTCCAAATTTGGTCTTAACTAATTTTTTCCTCTTCACGTACCTAAAGAAGCTTTTACTATCCTCCTTTATATTCTTGGCTAGCTTACCTTCGTACCTCATCTTTTCTCCCCGTATTGCCTTTTTAGTTATCTTCTGTTGCTCTTTAAAAGTTTCCCAATCCTCTTGCTTCCCGCTCATCTTTGCTATGTTATTTCCCTTTTATTTTTATACGTCCCTGAGTTCCCTTGTCAGCCATGGTCGCCCCTTACTCCCCTTGGAATCTTTCTTCCTCTTTGGAATGAACTGATCCTGCACCTTCAGTATTATTCGCAGAAATACCTGCCATTGTTGTTCCACTGTCCCTGCTAGGGTAACTTTCCAGTCAGCTTGGCCAGCTCTTCCCCAATGGCTCCATAATCCCCTTTCTTCAACTGTAATCCTGACACTTCCGATTTACCCTACTCTCTCTCAAATTGTAGGTTAAAACATCATATTATGGTCACTACCTCCTTTACCTCGAGCTCCCTTATCAAATCCGGTTCATTACATAACACTAAATCCAGAATTGCCTTCTCCCTGGTAGGCTCCAGTCCAAGCTTCTCTAAGAATCCATCATGGAGGCACACCACAAACTCCCTTTCTTGGGGTCCAGTACCAACCTGATTTTCCCAGTCTACCTGCATGTTGAAATCTCCAATAACAACCGTATGACATGCCAACTTTATGACATGCCAATTTTAACTCTTGATTCAATTTGCACCCTATTTCCAGGCTACAGTTTGGGGGCCTGTAGATAACTCCCTATAGGGGATTTTTACCCTTACAATTCCTCATTTCTATCCATACTGACTCTACATCTCCTGATTTTAAGTCACTCGTCACAAGGGACTGAATTTCATTTCTCACCAACAGAGCTACCCCACCCCCTCTGCCCACCTGTCTGTCTTTTCGATAGGACGTATACCCTTGAATATTCAGTTCCCAGCGCTGGTCCTCTTGCAGCCATGTCTCTGTAATTCACACAACATCATACTTGCCAATTTCTAACTGAGCCTCAAGCTCATCCACTTTATTTCTTATACTTTGCGCACTCATATGCAACACTTTGACCGGTATTCACCTCCCCTTTCACACCAATCACTATTGGCCCTGACCTTACTCTCTTATCCCTTCTTGAACTTTCCTTCCCATTAATTCGGGAGTCTTTTGTAACTTTTCCTGTACTCATTTCCCCTTTAACTCCATTTTAAACTCCCATTTTGTCAATTCCTTCCCCCCACTATTTAGTTTAAACCCACACGTGTAGCACTAGCAAACCTGACTGCCAGATGTTGCCCCCCCCCCCCCCAGTTACGGTGTAACCCGTCCCTTTTGTACAGGTCACCCCTACCCAAGAAGAGATCCCAGTGGTCTATAAAGCTAATTCCTTGCTCCATGCACCAGACCCCAGCCACACACTCAGATCCCCTATCTCCCTGTTCCTGCCCTCACTAGCACGAGGTACTGGAAGCAATCCACAGATGATCACCTAGAAGTCCAGCTTTTCAGTCTTCTTCCTAACTCTCGTTGCAGGACCTCCTTCCTCTTCTTCCCTATGTCGTTTGTGCCCACGTGCACAACTACTGCCGGCTGTTCACCTTCCCTCTCAAGGATGTTCTGAAGTTGTTTTGTGATACCTTGAACCCTGGCACCAGGGAGGCAACAGACCATCTTCAAGTCTCGCCTGCCGCCACAGAACCTCTTGTCCGCACCTCGGACAATGGAATCACCCACCACTATAGCTCTGCCCGACGTCGGTCTTGCCAGTCAAGTCTTATCGCTAGGATTGGAGCCACCGACCTGTCCGCCGCTCGGACTGGAAGCGTCGCCTGCCCCGACGGCTCCCAAAAGGGTGTACCTGCTTTCATTTGGCACAGCCACTGAGGTCTCCTGCACTCCACTTTCTCACAGTCAACCACCTTCGCTCTTCCTGTATCCTTGGCGTGACAACCTCACTGTAGGTCCTGTCCAGGAAACTCATTTTACCGGATGACCCTGAGGTCATCCAACTGTTTCTCCAGTTCCGTAACACGTTCGTTCAGGAGCTGCACCTGGACACAATTTATGCAGGTGTAGTTTCCCAAGGCACCATCAGTGTCTATGACCTCCCACATCCTGCAAACCTCACACTGAATCATCTTACCCGTCATCTTCTCCGCGTCCCGTCCGCTCCAACTTTTGCCGTAGTCTCCTCAGCCTCCTCGCCGAAGATTCTCGAGCCAAAGACTCGTCCTTCAAGTGTGCCCCTGGGAACAGTCCGTAAATCAGAGAGATACGGAGCTATTCGGGATGAACCTTGACAACAACCCTTGAACCAATCCCCAGGCTCTGTTTGCAAATCCACATTGCGAAGAGGTGGGCAAACGTCTCCACCCTATAGCAGCCTTCCAAGGGCACCGTGCATTGGAAGTAAGTTTCTGACAGTGCAGGAAGGATCTGACTGGGAAGGCCTTACTCACTGCCAGCTGAGCGAGGTCTTGGTGCTATTGGTGAGTTTGACGATGAGGCATTTTGCCAGACAAGTTTGGCAGCCTGCTCAGGGAATCACCAACAGGATCCATCAAGTCCATGTCATGCAATGCCTGCAGGATGTTCGGTGCTGACCACTGCCTGCTGGGCGTAGCCCAAGTTGCAGGTCCGGAGGAACCTTTCAACAAAGGACCGGTGGTGTGGCAATATCCAGCTGACTGGCACATTGCACGGCGTCAGAGACAGGCCCCTCCTTTGCAACACCGGGGATAGGGGGAACCTTAGCAGGTAGTGACACTTGGTGCCCACATACTTTGGCTCAACACACAGCCTGATGCACCCACACACGGTGTTTCTCGGTGTGTCTTGTGTGGGGGTGGTGGGCGGGGGGGAGGGAGAAGCCGTTCATCAGTCACCCTCGACGGAGAGGCGACTTTTTCCATGTTGCTTCTCTGCCTCCCCTCTCGCGGCCGAACAGCTTGGATTGGAGCATCCTTTCCCAAAGTCGGGTCCGGAGCATCGGCAGCGGGCGCAGCGTGGACCTTTTGCCACCGCGGAGCGGGCGAACCCTTGCCGGGGGACGCCAGAGAGGAGTGCTCCGATCGCTGGCCCGTGGACTACGACATCTAGAAGCCGCGGTCTGCGGAGCTTCTAACTGCGGGCGCGGTGTGGACTTTCCATCGCGGAGCATGGGATCCCTCGCCGGAGAAGTGCTCCAACCGCTGGCCTGCAGCCTATAACATGACATCGGTGGTGGGGAAGATGTTGGAGTCAATTATAAAAGATGAGATAGCCGAACATGTGGATAGCAGTAACAGGATCGGTCCGAGTCAGCATGGATTTACAAAGGGGAAATCATGCTTGACTAATCTTATGGAATTTTTTGAAGATGTAACTAGGAAAATGGACACGGGAGAGCCAGTGGATGTAGTGTACCTGGACTTTCAGAAAGCATTTGATAAGGTCCCACATAGGAGATTAGGGGGTAAAATTAGAGCACATGGTACTGGGGGTAGAGTGCTGACATGGATAGAGAAGTGGTTGGCAGACAGGAAACAAAGCGTAGGGATTAACGGGTCCCTTTCAGAATGGCAGGCAGTGACTAGTGGGGTACAGCAAGGCTAGGTGCTGGGACCGCAGCTATTTACAATATACATCAATGATTTGGATGAAGGGATTCAAAGTAACATTAGCAAATTTGCAGATAAAACAAAGCAGGGTGGCAGTGTGAACTGTGAGGAGGATGCTATGAGAATGCAGGGTGACTTGGACAGGTTGGGGGAGTGGGCAGATGCATGGGAGATGAAGTTTAATGCGGATAAATGTGAGGTTATCCACTTTGGTAGCAAAAACAGGAAGGCAGATTATTATCTAAATGGTGTCAAGTTGGGAAAAGGGGAAGTACAACGGGATCTGGGGGTCCTTATACATCAGTCTATGAAAGTAAGCATGCAGGTACAGCAGGCAGTGAAGAAAGCGAATGGCATGTTGGCCTTTATAACAAGAGGAATCGAATATAGGAGCAAAGAGGTCCTTCTGCAGTTGTACAGAGCCCTAGTGAGACCACACCTGGAGTATTGTGTGCAGTTTTGGTCCCCTAATTTGAGGAAGGACATTCTTGTTATTGAGGGAGTGCAGCGTAGGTTTACAAGGTTAATTCCCGGGATGGCGGGACTGTCATATGCTGAGAGAATGGAGCAGCTGGGCTTGTACACTCTGGGGTTTAGAAGGATGAGAGGATATCTCATTGAAACATATAAGATTGTTAAGGGCTTGGACACGCTAGAGGCAGGAAACATGTTCCCGATGTTGGGGGAGTCCAGAACCAGGGGCCACAGTTTAAGAATAAGGAGTAAGCCATTTAGAACGAGGAAACACTTTTTCTCACAGAGAGTGGTGAGTCTGTGGAATTCTCTTCCTCAGAAGGCGGTGGAGGCATGTTCTCTGGATGCTTTCAAGAGAGAGCTAGATAGGGCTCTTAAAAATAGAGGATTCAGGGGATATGGGGAGTAGGCAGGAACGGGGTACTGATTGGGGATGATCAGCCATGATCACATTGAATGGCTCGAAGGGCCGAATAGCCTACTCCTGCACCTATTGTCTATTTTCTAACATCCTGAAGCTGCGGACTCCGGTGGGAAAGTGCCGATTCAGGTACTCCAAGCCGCAGAGTTTGTTCGACCGTTCATGGCCCCGACCACGGGTGAACAAGGGAGGAGTACTGGCAGAACTTTGTGACTTCCACCACAGTGAAGAATGCTGTGGTGGATGTTTGTGTTAAATCTTATTGTGTATTGTGTGTTCTTTTTAAGTGCATCGCTGCTGTCAAATTCATTTCACTGTACCTTCGGGTGTATGTGGCGAATAAATTTGACTTTGACTTTGACGAAGGTAGCCCTCACCGTGCAGGATTCATAATAGTTAATTTACAATTCGGATCAGTAGAATCGAAGGCAAATGTAATGGTAACATTTATTATGGGAGGACTAGAATACAAAAACAGGGATGTAATGCTTTGGCTTTGTAAGGCCCTGGTCAGACCGCATTTGGGGTATAGTCTGCAATTTTGGGCCCCATATCAGAGGAATGATGTGCTGGTGCTGGAGAGGACGTTTACGAGAATGATCGCAGGAATGAGTGGGTTAACATATGATGACGTTTGACGGCGCTGGGCCTCTAATCGCTGGAGTAGGATATAAGTGGTGACTTCATTGAAACTTACTGAATAGTGAAAGGCTTGGATAGAGTGGATGTTTCCACAAGTGGGAGAGTCTAGGACCAAAGGGCATAGCCTCAGAATAAAAGGACGTTCCTTTAGGAAGATGAAGAAGGTGGTGAAGGCCAAGTCAGTGGATATTTTTACGGTAGAGATCGATTTTTGATTAATACAGTATGCAGAGAAAGCAGGAGAATGGGGTTAAGGGGGAGAGTTAGATTAGCAATGATTGAATGGTGGAGTAGACTTGATGGGCTGAATGGCCTAATGCTATCATGTGTGAACTTATTTCATTTTTTTATGAACATTTATCTAAAGCATCTTATCATATACAGTGTTTAAGAAAGAACTGCAGATGCTGGAAAAATCGAAGGTAGACAAAAAATTGCCATTTTTATACATGTTGGTTTCACCACATAGAAATTACAGCAGTGTTTATAAATAGTCCCCCCATTTCAGGGCATCATAATGTTTGGGACGCATGGCTTCACAGGATTTTGCAATTGCCGCCTTAATGCAGGTACAAGAGCTCTCAGCATCTAGTCTTTCTTCCAGACTTTCCATCACCTTTGGAAACTTTTATTACTGTTTATCAACATGAGGACCAAAGTTGTGCCAATGAAAGTCAAAGAAGCCACTATAAGATTGAGAAACTAGAATAAAACTGTTGTAGACATCAGCCAAACCTTAGGCTTACCAAAATCAACTATTTGGAACATCATTAAGAGGAAAGAGAGCACTGGTGAGCTTACTAATCACAAAAGGACTGGCATGCCAAGGAAGACCTCCACAGCTGATGACAGAAGAATTCTCACTATAATAAAGAAAAATCACCAAACACCTGCCTGACAGATCAGAAACACTCTTCAGGAGTCGGGTGTGGATTTGTCAATGACCACTGTCCGCAAAAGACTTCATGTACAGAAATACAGAGGCTTCACTGCAAGATGCAAACCACTGGTTAGCTGCACAATAGGATGGTCAGGTTACAGTTTGCCAAGAAGTACTTAAAAGAGCAACCACAGTTCTGGAAAAAGGATTTGTGGACAGATGAGATGAGGATTAACTTGTTTCATAGTGATGGCAAGAGCAAAGTATGGAGCAGAAAAGGAACTGCCCAAGATTCAAAGCATACCACCTCATCTGTGAAATAAGTGTTGGCAGTTCTGGAGCTGTCAGTATGTTCCAGCCAAATCGGGTCGAATGCAATTTCATTCAGGCGAATCAATGGCAATCACATATTTTCTGTATTTATGCCTCTGTTCTTGCTGCAACCACTTCTGATGAAAAAAGATGGTGCGAGTTTATTTGGACAAGTGGGACAAATATGAATAACTTACAGATTGTATAATTTGTGAAAATTCTCAATTGTAGTATTGTGAATATACTGGTAAAGCTACCTGTCACTAATCGTGTCACAAACAGGCATGCTTATTTTGTTATAGATCATTTGATCTAAAAAGGAATATGTCAATTATCCCAACGCCAAACTTTCAACATACTTGTCTAAATTTAGAACTCCCGTGATTCTCCATCCACTTTGCAAATGCCCAATCTCTTTTTTAAGTTAGATGCATGATATTTTTGGAGGAACTAATAGAGCAACTTTCTGAAATGTTTTGAATATGTTGAAATCTATTGGTAAATGTCAATTTCTGAGAATATTCTTGGTTTACAAATGTTTGTGAATACCAGTTTGATTTGTAAAGAAGAATTTCTGAAGTACAGACATCAGTGGTCTTTCAACTGTGTTTTGAAAGTGAAGTTTTGATGAGAGGCTTGTAGAGATAATTTTCTTCACAATTCCTAAAGATAATGTACAAAGTGTAATAATTGTGTTCATGAACTGCATCATTCGACTATGGCACATTCCCAGCCTATGGAATTTATTTAATATTTGAAGTTTTGACGACTACTGTTAATGTGTACAACCGATAAAATAATTGGCACTATTTTTCCCTTCCATTGATGGGATTACATTTTTGAAATAAGATTTCAAAAGATCTTGTGGACAGATGAGATGAAGATTAACTTATATCAGTGTGATGGCAAGCACAAAGTATGTAGGAGAGAAGGAACTGCCCAAGATTCAAAGCATACCACCTCATCTGTGAAACATGGTGGTGGGGATGTTATTGGCCTGGGCATGTATGGCTGCTGAAGGTACTGGCTCACTTATATTCACTGATGATACAACTGCTGATGGCAGTTGCATAATGAATTCTGAAGTGTATAGACACATCCTATCTGTTCTAGTTCAAACAAATGGCAAAACTCATTGGCCGGCGGTTCATTCTACAGCAAGACAATGATCCCAAACATACTGCTAAAGCAGGGGTCGGCAACCTACGGCCCATGGGCCAGATTCGGCCCGTAACCCTAATTCAACGTATCAGGCGTATCTTTATTTCCTGTCATCTAAACTTCTTTAGACTGTTTAATACTGTTGGCCAGCAATATAAAGACTTGCTTTAATGCTCCTAGCAATCCTGTTTGCTGATACAAAAAATCGGAACTGATATAATCCGGGCAAATGGTTAGTTGGATTGGTGGGTGCGATTCCACTGATGTAAAAGTGCAGCTGCAGAGGCTACAGTGCCTGGTGCTCAGCACGCCCCAGAACCATCCGTCACCGCGGTTCACCCAGGGGAGGGTCAGGACAAGGGCCGCCCTCCTCAAAGATGGCGGCGCTGCTGGCGGTTGGTTCGTGTGGACGCGAGGTGGAGAGGGAATTGGGCAAAGGGAGGGAGAGAGGGAGGGGAGGAGAGGTGGTGGGGGGGAAAGGGAAGGAGAGAGGGGGAGGAGGAGGAGAGAGAGTGGGAGGAGAGATAGTGAATGGGGGGAGGGGAAGAGAGAGCAACAAAGGGTCTACATGAAATTTAGGACGGAGAGGGGTGAGGGTAGTTTCAATACCAGTATCTCAAACTAACTGCTATGTTCAGTAGACATAATATTACTTAAATATATAAATATGTCAAAGTTTAGTTAGTATGTATTATTATTACCTACATTTATTAACTATGGCGATAGATGTGGCCTGCCATCTGTTCACAGACATGGGTTTTCGCCCCTATGCAGAACAAGGTTGCAGGCCCCTGTGCTAAAGCAACAAAAATAATTTTTCAAAACTAAAAAATGGTTAATTCTTGAGTGGCCATGTCAATCACCCAATCTGAACCCAATTGAGCATGCTAAAGAGAAAACTGAAGGGGACTAGCCCGCAAAACACGCATGCTAAAGATGGCTGTAATGCAGGCCTGGCAGAGCATCACCAGAGAAGACGCCCAGCAACTGGTGATGTCCATGAATCGCAAACTTCAAGCAATCATTGCATGCTAAGGATATGCAACAAAATACTAAACATGACTACTTTCATTGGCATGACATTGCTGTGTCCCATCATTATGGTGCCCTGAAATGGGGGGACTATGTATAAACACTGCTGTAATTTCTACATGGTGAAACCAAAAGGTATAAAAATTGCCTTTATTAAAATCTGACAATGTACACTTTAACCACATGTGATTTTTTTTCTATTACAAATCTCAAATTGTGGAGTACAGAGGCAAATAAATAAATGATGGATCTTTGTCCCAAACATTATGGAGGGCGCAGTATCTGTTTCAGGTCTCCCCTCAGACTCCGATGAAAACAAAACCGAAAAATATATTTGCTTTTATGAAGATTTATCAAAAGCATCTTGTTATGTTACTCATTTATATACTTGATCCTTGTTTGGTAAATCAGGGAAGGGAGGTAAAAATACAGAACAATGTACAGTAGTCCATGTCCTTAAGTAGAAAGGTAAAAGACCACCAGCTTTGAGTTCCTCTTTAGCTCATTAGTATTAAGATGCCATCAGACAGATACATAAGATTAGGCATAAATATGCAAATACAATCATTAGTTCTATATGCAGTATGTTTTTTATATAAAAACAAAGATGCTTCTTGCTACACTTTTACCAGAAGAAAATAGTTACAGCATGTGCTAATAGATCATAAGATCTACACAAAATTAAAGTGGCTCAATTACTTAGAGCTCATGATTATTTTCTTAAATTATTTTCATAGATGATAGTCAAAATTAATTATCATGGAAACGCATCCTTCTGCGCAAATCTCACCGTGCCGACCCAAATATTTAACTGATGTAACATAGGAATCGGAAACATGAACAAATCTTAAGCAATCTTATACACCTAATGCAACTACAATTATGTCATAAGGAACTACATCAAAATTTAGAGGCCCGATCATATTAGTAGATGTGCCTACTTCTCTCGATGTACCTTTTCTTTCCAAGAGGCATACCAGAAAGTGTATGAACTCCTAGTGTGTACCTCTGGTAACTTACTCGCTTAGTGTTCTGATAGTGACATTTGAAAGCTGTTTAAATATATTTACATAATTAAATTAAATTAATTCATTCTTCCTGCCCCCTTATCCCACCTGTCTGTAAACCTTTTGCCAATAGTGTACGATACGTATAGAAACATAGAAAATAGGTGCAGGAGTAGGCCATTCGGCCCTTCGAGCCTGCACCGCCATTCAATATGATCATGGCTGATCATCCAACTCAGTATCCCATCCCTGCCTTCTCTCCATACCCCCTGATCCCTTTAGCCACAAGGGCCACATCTAACTCCCTCTTAAATATAGCCAATGAACTGGCCTCAACTACCTTCTGTGGCAGAGAATTCCAGAGATTCACCACTCTCTG
The DNA here is from genome assembly GCF_010909765.2 of Amblyraja radiata. Classification (NCBI taxonomy): domain Eukaryota; kingdom Metazoa; phylum Chordata; class Chondrichthyes; order Rajiformes; family Rajidae; genus Amblyraja; species Amblyraja radiata. The sequence goes on along the minus strand of NC_045965.1, from coordinate 38,519,947 downwards.
TGTGAAAAATGTTTTCTTCATCTCGGTCCTAAAAGATTTCCCCCATATCCTTAAACTGTGACCCCTTGTTCTGGATCCTTAAACTGTGACCCCTTGTTCTTGTATGATTTGAGCTGAGTAATTGAAGTGGTGCTTTACCCATATATTTGCCAATTTTACTTTCAATATATTGACATGTCACTGGACTCTTACGCTTCAGGGCATAATAACGTATGGTATATTTTTATTAAGTAAGTTTTCCGATAGCCTCAGATAGACACAAAATGCTGGAATAACTCAGCGGGTCAGACAGCATCTCTGGAGTGAAAGAATAGGTGACGGGTCGAGCCCCTTCTTTAGCCTCATCTCTACTCATTATGTGACAATGATAGCCTTCAACCCCTTCCTTATGCCTGCGTCATTCACGTCCTTCCCCTCTTGCAAGTAACAATCTAATAAATCCTTTTCTTTATATACTTCTTTTTCCTTCTTTCTGTACTTTTTCTTCATTTCTATACTTTGTCTTCCTTCTTTCTGTACTTTGCATAGGCTGGTTACACAATTTGCACACAGATCTTTTGATGGCAAGATAAGTTCAAATTCCATTCTTACCAAAATTATGATTCTTCACCCATGACCTGAAGAAAGTGTTATCATAATCTTCAATCTGGTTTAGATATTTCCATTATAATCTCATGAGACATGTGCAGTGACATCAGTGCTCATGTCAAAATTGAGCAAAATTGGGTTGAAACATTGATAGCAGATTCATTCACTCATCATGAACACCGAAAAAAACAGTAGATTGGATCGGTGGGGGCGCTGCGAGTCGTCTACCCTGCCAGCAGCGTGTTCGTCATTTCAACATTTTGTTTTTTTTAGTGTGTCCAAATGTGTGTTTTAATGTCTCTTGGTGTGTCTTGTATGGGGGTTGGTGAGGGGAGGTAATGGGGGAACCGCTTTCGGTCGCCTCCTCCAAGGAGAGGCGACTTTTTCCATGTCGCCTCTCTCGCGGCCTAACACCATGGATTCGGGCCCGGAGTTTCAGCAGCGAGCGCAGAGTGGACTTTTCATCGCGGAGCGGGCGAGCCCTTGCCGGGGTCGCCAGAAGGGAATGCTCCGATCGTTGGCCCGCAGACTGTTCAGCCTGAAGCCGCGATCTGCGGAGCTTCTAGCCGCCGGCGCGGTGTCCGGAGCCTGGGACCCCTCGCTAGGGATTGCCAGAGAAGAGCTCCGATCGCCGGCCTGCGGCCGATAACATCCTGAAGCCGCGGCCTGCGGAGCTTCTAGCCACGGGCGCGTCCTGGACTTACCATCTGGAGCCTGGGTTCCCTCGCCGGGGACAGTCAGAGAAGAGCTCCAACCACCGGCCTGCGGCCTACAACATCCTGAAGCCACGGTCTCGGGTAGGAAAGCGCCTTCGGGACCTCCAAACCGCGGAGTGTATTCGACCGTCCCGACGTCGGAGTTTCAACCATCCCGACGAGAGGGCCTGTACACTGGGCCGTCCGTAGCGGCGACTACAGAGGTTTATGGCCGCGACCACGGGTGAACAATGGATGAGGACTGACTGTACTTTGTGCCTTCCACCACAGTGAAGAATGCTGTTTGTGTTTAATTTTATTGTGTGATCTTTTTTGATTGTACCGCTGCTGGCAAATTCATTTCACCACACTTATATGTCTATGTGATGAATAAAACTGATTGATTGATTGCATGTTTTTAATGAAGAATTGCATGGTTAAGTTCCATCCCTATAATGGTAAGAAATTGTGTGGTTGAATGATGTGGGACTGGCACGTTGTGTGGTTTGGGGGAGAGTAACAAGTCTTTGAAAATTAAAAATAACTAGATGTTGAAAATTGCAGATGAGAACAGAAAATACTGAAAACGCTCAACAGTCAGACAGCATTGCAGAACCAGAATCAGAAATATCATTTTGGTTTTGGGATCCTACTGGGACTGAAAAATACTTTGTTTGTGGATGTAACCTTATCCACAGTATTTCCAAGGTTTTTAGTTCTGAGTAGTCTTGATATTAAGAAACAAACAAAAACGTTTAGCCAAATTGTGTTTGCCCAGATCTCTCAAGCCCTCACCTGGTCTAGATGCAGTGAATCAATATCACTGCATTTAGAGAATGTACAAAATGTAATCATTGTCTTCATGAACTGCATCATTCGACTATGGCACATTCCCAGCCTTTGAATTTTATTTAATATTTGAAGTTTTGGACTACTGTTAATGTGTACAACCGATAAAATAATTGGCACTATTTTTTCCTTCCATTGATGGAATGAACATAAGGCATTTCAGTTTTCATCTTTGGATAAATCATGAAGGGTTTACATAACAAAATAAAATAGATATATTTCTAAGTATTTGAGCAGAGCAGTTTCAGACTTTGCCAGGCCTACTGAAATAACGTTTAACAATCAAGGCATGCTAAAACTTCCCACAGCATTAAAACTGGCATTTCCAGCAGCTTTGTTTCACTGATCAGCAGCAGCTAGGTCAGGCTTGTAATACCGTTACTATATATTAAGGGTATTATACGGTATGTTGCATCGAAATGCTTTTAAAAAAATGAAAGATCATCAACAAAAACATCTTGTTCATGTGAGTGGTAAAATAAATAAAAATCCCTGTTCAGCAGCTCTGTTTTCATTGAATCGCCTAAATCACAGTGATACAGGTGCACAACCTTTTATCCGGAGTTTCGGAAACCGAAAAGCTCCGAAAACCGGACATTTTTTCCAGGATGTCGTCTGCACACCAAAGCTCGCATTTGGCGCCAAACTTGACCCGAAACGACCCACGGTCAACCCAGGTCTGTACTACTGTAGCAGCTGCCTCCTCCCCGGAGACCGGGGAGACACTTAAACATCTGTAAATCATTGCTTAAATGTTAGTCAGTTAGTTTGGAGGGCTTTTATGTGAAGGGAGGGGGGGGGGGTGAAGGGGGAAACTTTAATTCTTAGTCCCCTACCTGGTCGGAGAGGCGGGGAGCGGGCAATGCCTTACCGGGTCGCCGTGCAGTAAGCTCCGGAGCGCTGTGGCCGCCGACTCCCAACATCGCGGAGCTAGGGCTGCGGGCGTCCGGCCGCGGGCAGTGCCGGTTGTAGCTCCGACCCCGGCAACTCTACCCCTGGCTGCGCGGCGCTCCAAATCCAGCGCGGCCCGCGGCCGGACGCCCGCAGCCCCAGCTCCGCGATGTTGTGAGTCGGTGGCCACAGCGCTCCGGAGCTTACCGCACGGCGACCAGGTAAGGCATTGCCCGCTCCCCGCTGGTATCCCAGTGCTGCGACGCCGCCGACTCCCAACATCGCGGAGCTGGGGCTGCGGGCGTCCGGCCGCGGGCGGCGCTGGATTTGGAGCGCCGCGCAGCCAGGGGTAGAGTTGCCGGGGTCGGAGCTACAACCGGCGCCGCCCGCTCCCCGCCTCTCCGACCAGGTAGGGGACTAAGAATTAAGGTTTCCCCTTCACCCCCCCCCCCCCCCCTCACAAAATCCCTCCAAACTAACTGACTAACATTTAACCAATGATTTACAATGATTCCCCGGTCTCCGGGGAGGAGGCAGCCGCTCCAGACTTTTCAAGCCGTCCGCGCTACCTACCTAATCTACGCTAAAAATCTTCCATTCGGAAATCCGAAAAATTCCGAAATCCGAGAAGTGTCTGGTCCCAAGGCTTTCGGATAAAAGGTTGTGCACCTGTATGTAGAATTTGTGGGACCTGAGGAAACACATTGGAAATTATGGGGCCTTTTGTTAATTATCTACTGCTCATCATTTTACATTGAACAATGCGGTCTTTAGCAGCCGTGTTTTTCCATTTTGAAATTGTTTTGAAGATTATAGGATAAAAAGTCTGCCAGTAAAGGTTGACATGAATAACCATTCACTGTATTTATATATGGCAAGCCTCATGCTGAAATGTACTGTTTAAGATTACTTTTAGTAAAAAAAAATATGGTGTATTATATCCTTTTTAAACGTTTCTTTTATCAGGTAAAACGTAACATATTTGACCTCACGAACATCCATGTCCGCCATCAGATATGGGAAGGTTGGCCTGCCTCAGCCGAGGATGATTCTGTGAGTGTATTTTATTTTCAAAGAACTTTAATGTGCTTCAATCCTTAGTATTGTGTTATGAATAGCCAGAGACTTTCTTTCAGCAGATGTTCTTTTATGTACTGTTCTGCATTTGTTAGTGTGTGGTTTTGATATTTTCAATTCTGTATTACTCTTTTTATATAACCATTGTAACCATTAGCCAAACATCTTGCATATTTGAAGAAAAGCATAGGGCACAAGAGCTTACTTTTATGATTTGCCCATGGTTGAGAATAGTCAGCTGTATAAACATTTCAAGATGTTTTAGTATCTCAATGCAGAAAGGCTTTACACTGAAACAATACAGCCAACCATTCTTCAAGTTATTGAAAGTTTTAACATTTGTGAGGAAGAAAGCCTATTCACTGAATCCAAGAATTTAATTTAATCTGTAAAAGATTGAGCTTCCAATGTGAGATTGTTCAGAAATACTTAAGATGGGGACATTATCACAAAGTTCTTATGTTTTAAGAAACCAAAAGAACGGCTATAATGAAGTTAAGATTTCTGTGGCCGCTGCCCCATCCTCAGTACTCCCCCTTCACTCCCCCCCCCCCCACCACCAATTGACTGCCATCTTCATCCTCAGTTGCCTCCCCCTCCACCCCCATCAGACCATCCCAATCCTCTGCCCATTTTAAAAAAGTCAGGTGATATTTACGCTTAGTGAGTACTAATTAGCAAATAGTTTGCAACGCTCGCTACCTCAGCACCAATGATGCTGATAGGAGCATCTACACTATCCTGCTTCCCGGCCAGTTAATGGCCAGCTCCTTTGTTTTGCTGACATTGAGGGAGAAGTTGTTGTCCAGACAGCATATTACTTAGCTCTTTATCACCTACTCGTCATTTAGCTTAGAAATACAGTGTGGAAAATTATGGCTTTGACCCACCGAGTCTGCCCTGACCAGCGATCACTCTACACTATCCTACATACTAGGGGCAATTTACAATTTTTACCAAAGCCAACTAACCTACAAACCTGTAAGTAGTCGGAGTATGGGAGGAAATCGGAGCACCCGAAAAAAACCCATGGAAAACCAGGGAGGACGTCAAACCTCCATACAGACAGCACCCATAGTTAGGATCGAACCCTGGTCTCTGGCGCTGTAAAGCAGTAATTTTGCCGCTGTGACACCGTGCCGCTTGTCATTGTTCATGCTCCAGCCCTCCTTGGTGACGAGACAGATGGCCGCCCCTTCTAGAGTGGTGCCTTCTGTAACTTTGGAGTTAAAAATTGAGTTCGAGCAGAATTTGACTGCACAGTTGTAAGTGTACAGGCTGGGAACACATCCTTGTGGGAGTTATGGTGGAGGATGTTTTGTCACCCGTCTTTACTGATTGTGGCCTATGGGTTGAAGATTCAGTCGTCAAGTCCTAGGTCCAGAAGTTTGGCAATAGTTGGAATTATGGTCCTGAAGACACAGCTACAGTCTATAAATTGGAGTCTGAGTAAGTGTCCTTGTTATCATGATTTTCCAGTGATGAATATAGGGCTGTGGAGATGGTGTCAGCATCTTAGGGTTTCAGCACCTAAGTTACAGGGAAAGGTTGAACAAGATAGGTCTTTATTCTTTGGAGCGCAGAAGGTTAAGGGGGGGACTTGATAGAGGTCTTTAAAATTATGAGAGGGATAGACAGAGTTGACGTGGATAAGCTTTTTCCATTGAGAGTAGGGAAGATTCAAACAAGAGGACATGATTTGAGAATTAAGGGACAACATTTTAGGGGTAACATGAGGAGGGACTTCTTTACTGGTGGTAGCTGTGTGGTAGCTGTGTGGAATGAGCTTCCAGTGGAAGTGGTGGAGGCAGGTTCGATTTTATCATTTAAAAATAAATTGGATAGGTATATGGACGGGAAAAGAATGGAGGGTTATGGTCTGAGTGCAGGTAGATGGGACTAGGTGAGAGTAAGTGTACGGCATGGACTCGAAGGGCCGAGGTAGCCTGTTTCCGTGCAGTAATTGTTATATGGTTATATGGTGTCTATCACGGACATGTTGTAATAACCAAGTAGGCAAAAACTCAATCGTTCAAGGCTATCTGGGGATGCTGGAATTAATGTGCACTGACCAGCCTCTTGAAGATAGTGGATGCCAGAGCCATTTGGATATAGTCATTAAGGCATGCTACTTCAATTTCTTTGGCATCAGGATGATAGTGGTCCTCTTAAACCAGGAAAGAACCTCAATGGAGTAGGGAGAAGTTAAAGATGTCTGCAAATCCTCCTGCCAGCTGTTCTGTGGAGACTCCATCCAGACCATTTTTGCATTCACAAGGGTTCACTCTCAGAAAGGCCAGTCTGACATCTTTGACAGTAACCGTGGGCACAGGTACTCCCGAGGCTGTTGGAGGAACGTCATTTCATTGATCTTCTGTTCAAAGTGAGCAGAGATTGCATTGAGCATGCGTTGTCTGCCTTCACTTAGTAGTCCATTGTAGTACATAAACATTGCCACAATACACGTTTATCCTGGGACTAGTTTGGTCCAGAATTCTCTCTCGGCGTCCTTGATGGCTTTGTGAAGATCATGTATAGATTTCTTGTACCAGTGGGTTATTGTTTGATTGCTGTGTCCAAATGTGTGTTTTAATGTTTTAATGTCTCTTGGTCTGTCTTGTGTGGGGGGTGGTGAGGGGGGATAGGGGGGAATCTCTTTCGGTCGGCTCCTCCACCGAGAGGCGGCTTTTTCCATGTCGCCTCCCTCGCGGTCTAACACCATGGATTGGTGCGGCCTTTCCTGGAGTCGAGCCCAGAGCTTCAGCAGCGGGCGCAGCGTGGACTTTTTTTCATCGCAGAGCAGGGCAAACCCATGCCGGGGTCGCCAGAAGGTAGTGTTCCGATCGCTGGCCTGCGAACTGTTATAGCCTGACGCCGCGGTCCGCGGAGATTCTAGCCGCGGGTGCGGCGTCCGGAGCCTGGGATCCCTCGTTGGGGATCCCCGGAGGAGAAGAGCTCCGACCGCCGGCCCGCAGCCTACAACATCTTGAAGCCGCGGTCTGCGGAGCTTCTAGCTGCGGGCGCGGCGTGCACTTACCAACCGGAGCGGGATCCCTAGCCGGGGATACCTGGAGAAGAGCTCCGACCGCCATCCTGAAGCCGCAGTCTCCGGTAGGGAAGCACCGATTTGGGACTTACCTTCCAGACGAGAGAGCCTGTAGATATGACCGCCCGCAGCGACTGCAGAGGTTTATGGCCCCGACCACGGGGGAACAATGGAGGAGGACTGACTGTACTTTGTGCCTTCCACCACAGTGAAGAATGCTGTGGTGGATGTTTGTGTTAATTTTTTATTGTGTATTAGACCAAGGGGGACCCGTTGGGCCTCATCCCTTCAATGCGGGGTGGGGCGTGGGGCGGCGGTGTCGCAAACACACTAACCACACCCCACACACACAGGGGGGGGGGGGGGGGGTGAGAGGGGAAGGGGAGGGAGGGAGGTGGATGGGGAGGAGAGGGGAGTTTGGGAGAGGGGTGGAAGGTGGGCAGAGGGGGGAGGGGAGGGAGGGGAGAGGGGTGGGGTGGAGGGAGGGGTGGAGGAGGAGGGGGGATAGAGGGGGGGGAGGGAGGAGGGGAGAGGGAGGGGGGAAGGGAGGAAGGTGGAGGGGAGAGGGGTGGGGGGGAGAGGGGGGAAAAGGGAGGGGGGAGTGGGGGGGAGAGTAGGTGGAGAGGGAGGAGGAGGGGGAGGGGGCAGGGAGAGGGAGGGAAGGGGGTAGGGAGAGGAGGGGGGAGAGAGGGGAAGAGGGGAGGGGCGCCGCGTTGCGGACGGCTGGCCGAGTGCGAGTATTGACACAATCAGGGGCTGTCTGTGTTGACAGTTTGCAGGCAGGCGATCATCGAGTTGATGTATCGCCAACTTTATCAACGGAACGCTCGACCTCCTGCGGCAACCAATGTTCGCGGAGGGCCTCTGGGGAGGGGAGGGCGGTCGACCCCGGTGCGGCCGTCAGTTGCCCGCTGCCTGGACCCGCAGGTGGCCGTCTTGGCAGTGCCCAGAAGCAGACGGATGGCGAGATCCCCCACCCATTCCTCCCGGCTCTCCCCCCTCTGCACTGGCTGCCCAAGTTTCGGGAGTATGGGGCTGGAATGCTTGGGGAGCGGCCCCTTCGGATGGTCGAGCGGGGGCTGTGGCCTCTCATACTGCATGTGCAGGTGGGGGCGGTATCGATCCAGCGGCTGGGCCATGTAACTCACAGCTCATGGCTGCGCGTTGAAAATTCTGCGCAGCTGGCCGCGAGGAGCAAAGACAATGCGACATCGTCAGCTCGCTTCATCAGTTTGATTTTAAAAATATGTCAGATTGGTGAACAATTTTAGTAAAAAAAACTCGGGAAATAATGAATTAAATTTTCAGATGAAGGGATTTTTGTAATGATGAGGTAATTCTCCACCGGAATATGTAAAAATTTCACCGTTACCGCGTTGTGTTTTCAAGGAGATGTGAATCAAACAAAGCGTTCAAGTAAACAAGCAAACATCCCCACAAGCGAACATCCAAGATCAGAGTTTTATAAGTTACTAGACCAAGTGCAGACCCGATGGGTCTGCTCCCCCAACGCAGCTGACCCCTACCTGTAGGGGCAGAGAGGGAGCGGGAGGGGGGCAGAGAGGGAGCGGGTGTAGAGTTTGAGGGGTGGGGGGGCACGTCATTACAGGGGAGGGCTGGTTCCCGAACGCAATACTCGCTCGCTGCCGGGAGGGATGGAGGGGAGAAGGGGGTTTAGGGGAGAGAGAGGGGGGAGGAGAGAGAGGGGGGAGGAGAGAGAGGGGGGAGGAGGGAGAGGGGGGGAGGAGAGAGAGGGGGGGAGGAGAGAGAGGGGGAGAGAGAGGAGTAGGGCGGGGCTGCAGGTCGCGGGGGCCCGAGCGAGCCCGGAGCGATCCGAGGACCAAAGATCCTATAGCGAGCTATAGGTTCTTTGCTGAGGACTGCCAAAAGCTTCCGCCAGCGTTACAGAGGATCGGGCCACGGAGACGGAGAGGAGGTCGAGAAGAGGAGGGGAGAGCCGAGTGAGTGGGCTACGAACAGCGGAGAGAGACAGCACCGGCTTGATTCTCTGGAAAACGGCAGCTGGGAGGGCGGGGGATGGGAGGGGCTGGGCTTCACAAGCTGCGCCAACAGTGAGGTGAGCGATTTGCAGAGCAAAGATCCTATAGCGGAACGGAGCTGTAGGATCTTTGCTCTTTGCTGCAGAACTTTCTCGATCTTTCTGCTCCTTTTGTGGGGTGGGTGGGCTAACGTACCTCGTGGAAAACTGCGCATGCGCGTTGACAGCAGCTGCATTCATCCAGAGCAGCGGGGGGGCAGGGCTACGAGGAAGGCATTGTGAGGTCAGCAGCTGGGTAACCTTAATATTTTTTTTTAAATGTCAGTTTGGTTATAAATTTTAGCAAATATCTCGGGAAATAATTGACCACATTTATAGAGGATTGGATTTTGAAATCACAACTAAATTTCTACCAGAAGATGTAAAAATGTCACTGTTGTAACGTCAGCAGCTGGGCAGCGGTCAGATTTTTTAAAAAGGTCAGATTGGTCAACAATTTTAATAAAAAAGTCGGGAAAATAAGGTATCAAATGTACAGAGGAGTGGATTTCTAAAATCACAAGGAAAATCTACTGAAATATGTAAACATTTTCCCGTTTTGACGTGTGGTTTTCGAGGAGATACGTTTCACAGGCAAAATGACACACACACACACACACACTTTAAAAACTTTACTAGACCAAGTGCAGAGCCGTTGGGTCTGTTTCCCCAACGCGCGTTTGCGGGGGTGGGGGGGCTGAGGCATCACACTCACAATAACCACCTCCCAAACACACAGGCGGGGGAAGAGGTAGGCGGGGTGGGGAGAGGGGAGGGTGAGAAGAGGGGAGGGAGGGGAGAGGGCGAGGTGGAAGGGGGAGAGATTGGGGAGGGAGAGGAGAGCGGGGTAGGGGGAGAGAGAGGGGGAGGAGAGTGGGGAGGGCAGGAAGGGGGGGAGAGGGGTAGGGGGTGAGAGAGGGGGGGAGGGGATGTTCGAGGGGCGGGACAGAGGTGGAGAGAGGGGATGAGGGGAAGGGGAGAGAGGGGGAGGGGGAGAGAGTGGGAGGGGGAGGGAGAGAGGTGGGGGAGGGGGGAGGGAGAGGGGAAGAGTGGGGAGTGAGGGGGAGAGGGGTAGCGGGGAGTGGTGCAAGAGAGAGGGGAAGGGGTGGGGAGGAGATGGGGGTGAAGAGGGGTGGGGGGGGAGAGAGGGGGTGCGAGGGGAGGAGGGTGAGGAGAGGGAGATGGAGAGGGGGTGAGAGAGGGGTGGTGGAGAGGGGAGAGAGGGGTGGGGGAAGGGGAGAGAGGGAAGAGGAGGGAGGGGGACGGGGAGAGAGGGGGAAGAGTGTGGAGGGAGGGGGGAGAGTGGTAGGGGGGAGGGGGAAGAGTGGGGAGGGAGGGGGATGAGTGGTGAGGGAGCGGAGAGGGTAAGAGAGGGGGAGAGGTGTAGGGGGAGTGGTGGAAGAGGCAGAAATGGGTAGGGGGGAGAGGGGTGGGAGGAGAGGAGGGAGAGGGGTGTGGAGAGAGGGGAGAGAGGGGGGAAAGGGAGGAGGAGAGAGGGTGGGAGAGGGTGGGGGGAGGGAGGCGTGGGGTAAGAGGGAGAGGTGGAAGATTGGGGAGGGAGGGGAAGAGTGGGGAGGTAGGGGAAGAGGGTTAGGGGGAGTTTTGGAAGAGGGACAGAGTGGAAGGGGGAAGGGGGCGGGGGGAGAGAGGGAAGGGGGGTGGGGGAAAGAAGGAAGGGGGGTGGGGGAGAGAGGGATGGGGTGGGAGGAGGAGAGGGGAGGGGATGGGGAAAGGTGTGGGGGGACGGAGGGGAGGAGGAAGATGGGGTAGGGGAGAGAGGGGGAAGAGTGTGGAGGGAGGCGGAAGAGTGGGGAGGGGGTGGGGGGAGGAGGGGGGGGGTGGGAGGGAGAGGGGTGAGGAGAGGGAGATGGAGAGGGGGAGGAGAAAGGGATGGGGGAGGGGGAGAGAGGTGTGGGGGAGGGGGGAGGGAGGGGAGGAGGGAGATGGGGTAGGGGAGGGAGGAGGAGAGGGGTGGGGGGAGAGAGGGGAAAGAGTGGGGAGGGAGAGTGGAAGGGGGAGGGGTCGGGGCAGTCGATCTATTCCCTATCACCCCCAACCCTCTTTCTCTATTCCCACACACGTGATCACGCGCTTCGACACAGGCAGCGGGGGTGGGGCTGGGGCTGGTGCAAAGGCATATGTAAATTAGATCCATTCCGATTGGATATCTGTTAGGGATGGCATTGTGACATCACACGATGGAACGTTCACCAACATACTATGGGTGAGAGCTGGGTTTTTTTTTTAACATCTTGAAATTTTTGGGGGGGGGGAGGATTTTATTAAAAATGTGTACATAAAGACGACGAGATTTAATGAGGAGTCGATTTGAGAATGTAAAAGTGAAGTCTCTACCGAAATGGAAAAAAATCACGGAATTTCAGGATGTGGTTTTGGCCGACCAAGGAATCAAAGGCCAAAAACAAAATATCTGAACATGGAATCTGACACACACACACACACACACACACACACACACACACACACACACACACACACACACACACACGCACACACGTACACACGCTCACACACACACGATCTTTCGGTCTGAACGACATTTCGTTGCCTTGCAGTCATACATATAATAAAAATGACAAAAACACACAATAAACACAAATTTAACATCCACCACAGTGAGTTCACCAGGCACCTCCTCACTGTGATGGAAGGCAAAAATCTTAAAGTCCTTGTCTCTTCCCTCCTTGTTTTCCCTCTGCTCCGAGACGACCTGTGAGCCCCCGCCGCTGTCGTCCACCGGGCACGTGGCTGATCCTCCGAGGTCAGGTCGCCGCTGCCGCCGGAACGCCATAGCTCCGATGTCGGGCTGCCGCTGCCGCCGGAACGCCACGGCTCCGATGTCGGGCTGCCGCTGCCGCCGGAACGCCACGGCTCCGATGTCGGGCTGCCGCTGCCGCCGGAACGCCACAGCTCCGGTGTCGGGTCGTCGCTGCCGCCAGAACGCCACAGCTCCGTTGTCGGGTCGCCGCTGCCGCCGGAACGCCACAGCTCCGTTGTCGGTTCGCCGCTGCCGGTGGAATGCCACAGCTCCGATGCCGGGTCGCCGCTGCCGCTTCTGCCGGAACGCCACAGTTCCGATGTTGCCGATGTTTTAATATATAGATAGATATATAGATATGATTGTGAGTTCTTTTTGACTAACACTGGTGGCAAGTTCATTTCACTGTACTTTATTGTGTATGTGATGAATAAATCTGATTGATTGATTGATTGGACTTCACCCAGGTTTCATCCATGGTTTGCTGATGGACAGCGCTGTTCTTAGGCACGCAGTTCTCTACACATTTACTGATGAAGTCCTGTGAAAAAGAACATTAATGTTTCAGATTAATGACCTGATGTAAGATTATTGACTTGAAATAGGAATTCTGTTTCACTCTCCATGGATGCTGTTGTATCTATTGAATATTTCAAATATGTTCTGTTTTTATTTCCGAATTTCAGCAGCAGTTATACATTTTGGTTATCCAAGGGATTTTGTTCTGCAGACACTATTCATCCTAAATTTTGTAATATAACCTTTTTTAGACTCCTCATAGTGAAGGATTTATAAATGAGTGTAAGGCTTAAAAATTATTCACAAAACCTTTTGAGTTTTCCCTCCCCAGACAGCTTGAAACAGTTTTCACTGGGAGAGTGCACCCACACCATTTTCAGCCATGATTTGACATTGCAACGTTGGTATTTAGAGCACAACATCTAGGCAGACTGCCACCGTTCTGGGTTGGGGCATAAACTGTATATTTCTGAATGGATATATGCTATGGTTGTATGTGTAGATCTTCGCTGAAGCATTAATATCTTTCTCTCCATCTGTTTTTAATTATTTTGACTTATTTGAGAGATTTATGATCGCGTGCAACAGTTACAAAGGAAATCAAATTGCTGCGTCTTTTTTAAGGAGATCTTTTATAATTGATCACTGTGTGGCCCCCAACAATACTATAATTTTGTAGTGTTGACTTTTGTATCATACTTAAAAGTGTGATACAAAACTTAATAGTTAAACAAATACATACTTAATAGTTAATCTCCCAAATAATTATAAAATTATTATTATTATCATATTAATGTTATATAACATCTTAATTTATTTTAAAATAGTAACAGTGATCTTTTTCTATTCCAGTTTTTTTATTATTTGAATGCTAAATATAAATTCTTCTTGCCAATAGAACTACAGTCAACATTTACAATAGTAAATTATTCTTGCTCTCAAAATAATGAAAACATGGCCTTTGTTTAAATGTAAAATGAGAATCTAGAATGATTGTATGTTTTTACTTTGTCACAGTTGAACTTCTTCTGAATGAAAACATTTACCAACCAGTGAAGTCTATAAGTGATTCCCCAGTGAGGGTATGCTAGAACAGAATTATTGACAACTAGTACAGTATCCCATCCCTCATTAAAGTGAGAGCTGCAGCCGTCAGTGTATTTTTACTATCTAAAGGGATTCAAAAAATAATATATTAAATGAGTGTTGACTTAGATTAAGTTAACTGATGTTGCCAGATGAGCCAGGTCCATCAGGTTCAGAAAAGAATCAAGATTATACAGGAATCCAATTACAGCAAGCCTATCCAGTTTCATTGTTTATTGAGCTTGAGGTTAACAAGAAATGTAGAGAAAATGGTTCCCATGGCACCGTGAGTCTTTCTCGCATCCAGCAAGTAAATTTAAATGAGTTTTTGAGTACTTGATTTTATATACTGCAGTTTGTCAAGATACCGAGGTACAAATTTCTACAAAATTCTATGACCATAAACTTCAAAGAGGTGGGTACCGTGTGAGAAATATGTGACATGAAGCACCCTTGGATGAATTTGTTTTAAATTGTTTTACTTTGAAAATAATTTCCATGTGGTGGTTTGGGTTCAGGTCCATGAAAACCAGAGCTTAGGTGGCACTGAATGACACTTAGATATCACATTGCAGGAGGTTGACAGACATCATGGATTGTCCTGAGGAGTTTTTCCATAATTGCTGACATTTATCCAGTGTTTCACAGTATTTGCTAATGTATTAATGCAGTCAGTCTTTGAGAGGCTGCTCATACCTTTTTGCCCTGGCTTTTATGGTTTCCTAAATTCATAGACCCACTGAAACTTATTCCCTTCTGGTTGCCTTAGTGACAGAGCTCAGAGATAAGCCTAGGTAGAGCCCTTTTGTGATTGCTTTCAGGTGACATTCAATGATAGCTTGAGTAGAGTGTCCTTTTATAGTTCTTGTAATTCACAAAATGATAACAGCTTTCATTCCTGAGATCCAAGGGCTCTAGACCATTCCCAGGTGGGATTTGTATTTGATTTGCTACTTCATGCCAGTGAGGCTGTTAGGTCCTTGTGGATGATGAGATTATGTCATATGGCATGGAAACCTGAAGATGTCAAGAAAATAATGGTTGCACTATTGTTGCAGGGTAAACTTTCAGCCCCTGTTTTCAAGAGTTAAGGTGAAAAAATAAAATAATTTTAATGAATAATGCTCTTATTTGCTGAATAATTGACTGCATTTTCATTTAGTTTAATGATTTTTGGAGTAAAGGAAATTATGTGCTAGCCAAAGACTACAAACATTTATACCATCTGTTATAAGAAGGTCGCTGCATACCATCATACACAATGTGAAAATGCTGAAACACGAAAATGCTAATTTATTCTAAAAATCATGAAATGACTTAGATGCTCGTCATTTAATTTTTTTATAATTGAAGTGCTTTCTTAGCTCTCCCTTTGTCTCATAAAGACAATTTGGGATAGAGCACTTTTTTTGCGTGCACATCTGAAGTATAAAAAAACATTAAAAATGTGATATTCTCTGGAATAACTAGTTGCAAATTATGGTAATTTCACTCCAGATGCATGTCTTATGCTGGTAGTATTTAGGCTTGTGTACACATAAAACTGATTAAATCTAGCTGAGTGGTTTGGGAAGCAAGTATGAAAAGTGGGATTAAGAACCTAGAGGATTTTTTGTGCTTCTTTAACACAAGTTGAGTCATACAATCTTATATTAAACTTTCGCCAATATTGTGTTTATACCGAACAATATTGCTGGCATGTCAAAAAAAAACCCAGTATAATTGTAGGTAATTCTTCTGCCTTCAAGCATCACAGTTGTTCACCAGATACTAAACTGAATCTGAATTTGTGCAGAAAGGATCTTTGCTGTAACAATCTGATATATGGTCAACTTTTTCATATTGGCAAAAGTGATTTGTGTCAATTGAATGGTTTGAAGGTCTTCATTACCTTGCTTTTTTTTTTAACATTCTAAACTATTCTTCCCACATTTTTCCGTGGTTATACACATAAAACAAATGTGAGTTCACAGAGCTTTTTTCCTTTAAGTTACTAGCTCTGAATCCTTTAATTTATAAAGTAAAAAATACAGTTTCATCAGCTGTTGTAGACAGTTTGCTTGCTTTTCTCTGGTGGGCTATTATATCTAAATGAACTTGCCAGGGGATGATAAATCACACTGAACTACACATTACACATTAGTTCTCATGAGCTTTAAGTGTGGTGTACTTTCCGACTTTATGCAAGCCTGTCTGTATGCTTCATAACATTGCGGAATGGGGCTTGCTGCCACACTCATCACATGTTCCTGAAGACTGAATATACCAGTTCCGAATTATTTTAACAAATCTTGCTGGCAAGACCAACCTGTTGCAAGACCTTTTTTGGCACATAAAACTGCTGAAAACTATGATATTTGCAATTTTCTCAGCTTTCCAGTTGTCAATACTTCATTTTTATGCTTCTAATTATCCTTGGACACATTCAATGTTATTAAATATAACCTTTTTACTTTTTTATTAAAAAAATAAAATTGCCTAAAATACGATTTAAAATGGCAAAGGTAATCACAAATAATAAAAAAGGCTACTTATCTTTTTTTAAACCATTCTTCCTTGCATATTCAAATAAATGAGCCTTGAGATCCTGTGCCGGTTCTAAGCTCCTTCATGATTCAAGTATAAATGCTAGGGAATTCCTGGGATCACAGCTTGTATTGCTGGAATCTGGATCTCATTGAAATGTACATTATTCTTACAGGATACAACAGGGTTGATGCAGAACTTATTATGCGTGGCCTATTCATGCTTCTGTTTCTTATTTTCTTATTTTCCTCACATCCAGCACATCACTGGTAAAATTTGGCCAGCAAGAGCAGACTTCCATATCTACATGAAGTCCTAAAAATGTGCAAGGAATTCCTAGCAGAACCCAACAGTTACCAGATCTTTGGGGGAGACTGAAATGTAAACAAATAGAATGGGGGGAGCCTTCAATATAATTACAATTTCTTTTTTGCTGATTGTATATTGGTGAAGAAGGCTTAGAAGTGAAGTTTAGCTAAAGTGGACAATATTTTTCCTTATAAGAATGCTTCCTTATATGAGTGGATGATCCAACTAAGATTCCCCAGCAAGCATTCTATAAATTGATTTGTTCTTTTGGTGACTACTGAACTGCTGGACCTCCCTTGTAGAATGAAAGACGCATTATTTTGAAGGATATACTTTCTCACTTGAATTGTTATGAATGTGCCAACTTAAGATTTAAACAGTTAAAGCAACTGCTAACTCCACCTGGATTTAAAGAATTATAAATGTTATCAATGGATTCAACATGTTTTCTGACCATGGAGTTTTCTAGCAGATTTAAAGCTCTTCTAAAATACCAGAGATTTTGGAATATAGCCAACAGATACAAAGTAGCAAATGTAAACCACAATTTGAGAAAGAACTGAGAGGAAAAATTAGGAACTATAGACTCGTCCGCCTGACGTCAGTCGTGAGATAATATTAGATGGCTAAAGGATTTGTTAATAGTCAGAAAATAGTGGTTAATAATATATTGAGCAAAATAATGCTGGAAGAATTCGTCGGGTCAGGCAGCATTGTGGAGGGAATGGACAGGTGCCGTTTTGGGTTGGGGCCTTTTAAAGGTGCTGCCTAACCTGCTGCGTTCCTCCAGCATTTTTGTTTTGCTCAAGATTCCACCATCCGTAGTCTCTTGTGAATTCACTTTCCTGCCTCACTGCAAAATTGCTCAAGGATGCCTTGAGTCTTTCAAATAGCAGAAAAGTCATTTCAATGTCCTTCCTATAGCAGGGTGACCAAAGCTGAACACGATATTCCAAATGCAGCCTCACCAACGTCGTGTATAACAGTAACATGACATCCCAACTTCTATATTCAATACCCTGAATAATGAAGACCAATGTGCCAAAACTTTATTGACCAACCTATCTACCTGTGACTGCACTTTTGGGGAACTACATACCAGCGCTCCTAAATCCCTCTACTCTCCAACTCTCCCAAGGACCCTGCCATTTACTGTGAAGGTCCTGCCCTCGCTTGACTTTCCAAAATCCCAAAATGCAATTGCTTGCAATTAGCTGCACAAAACTCTATTAACCAGTTCTCAGACCACTTGCATAACTGATCAAGATCCTGCTGTAAATTTTGATGACTTTTTTCTTCACTACGACACCACTCACTTTAGTGTCATCTGCATACGTACTAATTATGCTTAGTACATTCTCATCCAAATCGGTGATATAAATCACAATCAAAAATGGGCCTAGCGCCAATCCCTGAGGCACACCACTCGTCACAGGCCTCCTGTCCAAAAAACAACCTTGCACCATCACCCTCTGCCTCATTCCGTGAAGCCAATTCTCTATCCAGTCGCTGGCTATCCCTGGATCCCATGTGATCTAACCTTCCAGAGGAGCCTTAAATGCAGAATCTTATCAAATGCCTTGCTAAAGTCTATATAAATTAAATGTTTTCTTTATTTATATAGCACATTTTTAGTCAACTTGCATTGACCCCAAAGTGCTTCACATAATTATATTCACACACACAGGCAAAGGTGGGTGAAGTGTCTTGCCCAAGGACACACACAGGCAAAGGTGGGTGAAGTGTCTTGCCCAAGGACACAACGACAGTATGCACTCCAAGCGGGATTCGAACCAGCTACCTTCCGGTTGCCAGCCGAACACTTAGCCCATTGTGCCATCTGTCGTCCATTTACAGCTTTGCCCTCGTCAACGTTTTTAGTTGCTTCTTCAAAAACTCAATCAGATTTGTGAGATACGATCTCCCACTCCAAAACCATGCTGATTTATCCCTAATCAGCCTCTCTCTATCCAAATGCATATACATCTTATCCCTCAGAATACTGTCCAATAACATGCTTACCACAGATGTTAGGCTCACTGGTCCAGTGTTACATAGAAACATAGAAACATAGAAAGTAGGTGCGAGAGTAGACCACCAGGTCCGTCGAGCCCGCACCGCCATTCGCTCATGGCTGAACACTAAACAGACACACTTACCCACAAACAGTAGACACAAGACACAGAACACAAGACACTACCCTCCCCTTTATACCGCTATCACCCCCTCTCCACCCCAAGAACCTCGTGATCTCCTGGGGGAGATCACGATCAGTGTTCCCAGGCTTTTCCTTGCAGGCCTTCTTAAATAGAGGCACACCCTCCTGCCTTCCAGGACCTCACCCGTGTGTAATGATGATTCATATATCTCAGCCAGACTCCTGCAGTTTCTTCTCTCGCTTTCGACAGTGTCATCTGACATAGCTAATCAGGCCTGGGACATTTATCTAGTCTTATTCACCATAGGACATATAGCACATCCTTGGTTTTTAAGGGGCCCTATTCTCTCTCGTTACTCCCTTTCCCTTAATGTACTCAAAATCTCTTTGGATGTTCTGTGATGTTATCTGCCAGAGCTATCTCCTGCCCCCTTTTTTGCCCTCCTGATTTCCTTCTTAAGTATGCTTCCCAGTTTTCGAAACTCCTGCAGGGATACACTTTATCCTAACTGCCTATACCTGTTTTAGGCTTCCTTTTTTCCTGACCAGAGCCTCAATTTCTCTCGTCATCCTGGCTTCCTTACTCCCACCTGTATTGCCCTTCACTCTTAACAGAAACCTGCATGATCCAATCTTTCTTCAGCACACTTTTAAAAGCATCCCACTTTCCGAATGACCCTTTTCAGACAAGCAACCTACACCAATCGACTTTAGGAAGTTCCTCTCTAATACCATCAAAGTTTGCCCAGCTTCAATTCAGAATTTTAACGTGTGCAAACCATGTCCTTATCCATAACTGTTTTAAAGCTAATAGAACTGTGATCGATAGTCCCAAAATGCTGGTTCACAGGCACTTCAGCCCCTTTCCCTACCCAAGAGTAGATCTAGCTTTGCCCTCCCCCTTATTGGACCCTTTACATATTGCCAGATATAGCATGTCCACTGAGTAGGTACCAAACGTCAACTGCCCCTTTATGCTAAACCGCCGTTAATCCCAATTTGTTTTTTAGTCTCCCTAATTTCTCAGGATTTCTCTTCAATTCTACCACTCGCCCATACACCAACAGGAATTTATAATGGCCAACTTGCATATATGTAGAGTGTAAGAGCAAATTTGACCACCGGAGGAAACTTGTGCACTCAGAATGCCAAACTCCACACTGACTACATCCAAGGTCAGGATTGAACCCAGGTCCCAGGCACTGAGGCAGTGACAGGAGGATATCTTTTGGGGAAATCAACTGTTGACATCAGCTGAATGTCAGAATAAATATGATGAAAGTGGATTGCTGAGGGAAGCAATCTGAGATTAGAAATCTTGTATTCTCAGATTGGTTCATCTGATTTCCACTTGTTTATCCAAGTCAAAATGAAACATAATGGAATTTCTGTAATATTTCCAGAATCGTAATATAATACAATTAGCTGCATCCATGATTACCCGTGTTACCAATGGATGCAAACTGGATATAATAAGTGAGGAAATGGTAAGTATTTGGGGGAGGATGGGGACCCACAGTCCCGTTTATATCAACTTGTCGATGGTGGGAAGGGTCAAGAGCTTCAAATTCCTGGGCGTGCACATCTCTGAAGATCTCTCCTGGTCCGAGAGCACTGATGCAATCATAAAGAAAGCACATCAGTGCCTCTACTTCCTGAGAAGATTACGGAGAGTCGTTATGTCAAGGAGGATTCTCTCTAACTTCTACAGGTGCACAGTGGAGAGCATGCTGACTGGTTGCATCGTGGCTTGATTTGGAAACTTGAGCGCCCTGGAGCGGAAAAGACTACAAAAAGTGGTAAACACTGCCCTGTCCATCATCGGCTCTGACCTCCCGTCCATCGAGGGTATCTTTCACAGTCGCTGCCTCAAAAAGGCTGGCAGCATCATCAAGGACCCACACCATCCGGGCCATACGCTCATCTCCCCACTACCTTCAGGTAGAAGGTACAGGAACCTGAAGACTGCAACGACCAGGTTCAGGAACAGCTTCTTCCCCACATCCATCAGGCTATTAAACTCGGCTCGGACAAAACTCTGAACATTAATAGCCAATAATCTGTTTATTTGCACTTTATCAGTTTAATTATTCATGTGTGTATATATTTATGCAATGGTATATGGACACACTGATCTCTTCGGTATTCGTGCCTACTATGTTCTGGTGTGGTAAAGCAAAGCAAGAATTTCATTGTCCTATCAGGGACACATGACAATAAAACTCTCTTGAACTCTTGAACTCTCTTGTATTTATTAATATAAAACCTGCTTTGGCAGTATCACACGTAACCAAAGAACAACATAAAGAAGTAGGCTTGCAAATAATAGGTGATTGAATACTGCAGAAAAATTGTAGGGTAAAGTTGGAATTTTAAGAAATTAGCATTTCAGATGTTTGAAAAAGAGAAATATTTATCCTCTTGTTTAATCTACTTAGCACAACAGATGCAATTGGTTCATTGAATTGTGCCATTATTAAACCACCATATCTGTGAGGCGAACCATTGATGACATGGTGGAAATATCACTTTCCACATATGTACAGTTTTAGGGGGAAAAAGAATCGGAGTACAATTGTACAGTGTTTTAATAGGGTGATTTCACGAAAGGTCACTGGAGCGTAAATCCCCACTCACGTGACCGAAAATTTTAACTGGGGGACAAGCGTCACTTCCGGTACATGTTAGTGGATGGGAAAACACGCACTTTCACACCCGTTAAAAACATCGAAAACGGCCAGGTTTTGAGCTGCAATTAAGTGAGCCAGTCGGGGTGACCGTGAGGAACAGCTACCTAAATTTACAGTTAAAAAAAATGATGGAAACTAAGGTAATTACAAGAGGGAGCTGAAGGTGTAAAAACGGCGGAAGTTGATTGCCGACATTTTTCGTGGAGATTTAAAGATCCAAAATATCGGGAATTATCGCGTTTGCTCGCTGCATTTCATCAAAAGTGGCATTATTGACTTTGTTATCTTTATTCATTTGTTAGATGAAAAGTATTAAAAGTTAGAAACCCGTCAGTAAAATTGCAAAATCGCCCATGGTTCTCGGGTGGGTTTTATCATGCAAAATGAAAACGCTTCTGAAGCTCCATTTACCATTTAAATCATCGTAAGCTTGCATCTCAGTAAAATTGATTTCCAAATGCATTGAGAGTTTACGATGATTTAAATGGTAAATGGAGCTTCAGAAGCGTTTTCATTTTGCATGTTAAAACCCACCCGAGATCCATGGGCGATTTTGCAATTTTACTGACGGGTTTCTAACTTTTAATACTTTTCATCTAACAAATGAATAAAGATAACAAAGTCAATAATGCCACTTTTGATGAAATGCAGCGAGCAAACGCGATAATTCCCGATAGTTTGGATCTTTAAATCTCCACGAAAAATGTCGGCAATCAACTTCCGCCGTTTTTACACCTTCAGCTCCCTCTTGTATTTACCTTAGTTTCCATCATTTTTTTGGACTGTAAATTTAGGTAGCTGTTCCTCACGGTCACCCCGACTGGCTCACTTAATTGCAGATCAGAAACTGGCCGTTTTCGATGTTTTTAACGGGTGTGAAAGTGCGTGTTTTCCCATCCACTAACAGTGACGCTTGTCCCCCAGTTAAAATTTTCGGTCACGTGAGTGGGGATTTACGCTCCAGTGACCTTTCGTGAAATCACCCTATACTTAGTGGCATAATTTGCAACTGAGGGAGATGTCAACTCGAATTGCAGAACCGTATTAAATAAATTTACTAAATTCCCAATTTAGATCCCTGATGCTTTCAAAAATAATGTTTATCTCAAAGTATCGTTCTGTAGTTATCAAAAGTGAAGTGTTTTCCACAAGTGGTAATGTTCGTATGAATGTTCAGAAATTTTAATGCAAACGTGTGTTTACATTGTTGGGTACATTCGAGTCCTCTCCTGACGTAATATTCTATACATATACTTTTCAGCAGGTTTTTCCTGAGGTACATAGAAATGGTCATCTTCACTTTTTTTCTAACTTGCTTTTGTAGTTCCATTGGAGTGTGCTTATTGGCTGCAGTTTGTGCATAGAAAACTTCTGGAAACAGTAGTGATGTTTTCTGAGTGATTTTTGTCTGGGGAATAAACATTGGCCAGGACACTGGGGATAATTCCCCTTGTCTTATTTTTTTAATTGTGCCATGAGATCTTTTATATTTACCCAAGAGAGTTGATGTGTAATCAGACGATAGCATTAGAACAGTGTAGTGGAATTGCACTGTACTGTCTGCCTAGTCTCTGGAGTAGCACTTCATCTCACAACCTTTAAGTCAGAGAGAAAATGTTATCCACTTAATCACTGTAGGCATTCCAAGAATAAATATCCCAAAAATATATATTTAAAACAATGTTAAATGGAACTATCAAGAGTAATTGAAAAGGACTATATTGAAAATAAGCTGGAATTAATGTTTCCAACCCCAAATATTCTAAAATGGCACGTGAAGCTTGATTTTGGAGTACATATTTTAAGACCAATAAATTATATATTTTTAGTTTATTATGTGTCAAAGTTTTATCTCGATGTTTATATAAGAATGCAGGAGTAACATTCACATTATTTAAGCACAGTATTGCCTATTGGGTATAGCTTGCAGTCTGTGTGCTATTTGCACAAGGTTATCCAAGATAATTGCTCTGGACCAGCTTGCCTGTTTTTGACATCCACTTTGTACGAGAATATAACAATCTAGCTTCCTGTTTAATTGTAGGCAAACTTTTCAAAATTGCATTGATCACAGTATTTTAACCTTGCAGTAAATGTTGCAACATGTCAGTCTAGTCCTGTTGGTGTTTTGCTGTGTTTTCTGTGTCTCTAATCTTTTCACAATATAAATTAGAGTATATGACGGGTAACAACTCTCAAAACACACAAGGCACATGAGGAAATTGATCATGATAAATGATGACACAAACATTTGTAAAAGTTAAACTAGAGTTTATTTTCTAAATTAACAGTCTATATAAACTGTAATTAACCTGTTTTCATTTTAGGAATACACAGCTTTATGTCAAATTGTGTTTAATTATTTTCTCGTGATGAGCCTTGAGGTCCCTTACAATGTTAACTTAGCAAATTAAATGCAGTTTGTTCCCAAATGATACTTGCACAAAATAAACACAGTTTGTTCCCAAATGAAACTTGCACAGTAAATTTGGAACATAAATAAGTTGCTGCCAATATGTAAAAATAAACGTTGAATATAATGCACATCCCTTTTTCAATTTGTCACAGTCTTCACACTGGTGTACACCCAAATCATGAGTATAATTATATCACCTGTCAATATTTTATGGAAAAAATACTGTTTTTATATGACTGCAATAAATCTTATATAATTAGCATATTTGCCATTGTTTAGTTATGTTAGCTAGGACTTTGGTGCCTGTAGGAATCACAAATTTCTGCAGAGTCAGGGTTTAATTTATTGAATTAGCATTGCAGCCATAATTAACCATCTTGTTTATTAACCTGTAAACTTAATATGTTTGTCTTGGCTTGGCCACATAGGATTTACTTTGCCTTGTGGGTTTCATAAAGGCAATTAAAGTAAAACAAGCTATTATTTTTTAACTTTATTAGTGGCTGTCTCCAAGATAAATCACTTTGGCAACTGAAATCTAGAAACACAGAAATAAACAATTCCCCGTTCAATTACTGAACTGACATTCTCACGGCTTCATAATATCCACTAAAATATTCTATGTAAGCAATTATAAATCATTTTTGTATGTATTCTATTTGTCAGTTAGACTACCTTCAATATTACAACCATGTGTTGGAATAATGTATTGACAGTGTGGTGTCTTTATTTTAATTAATCCCATAGTATCTTAACTGTTTTGTTTAAATAATACTGATTACTGACTATCTGTTAATTAGTGCAACAAATGAAAATTGATAGCTCAACATGTATGTTACGTCTTGACTCAATGGAACTCCAAATAAATAGTTTTGTTCTATTTGTAGCCATGAGAAAGAGCACTGGGGGAAGGGAGGCATTATGTGAAAATATGATGAACAGATTGTTTAAGAGCCGAATTTCTCTGAGGTTTACAAATGTGGAAAAAAGGCTGATGATGGCTATAGGTATCAATCCACATTTGTGATGTTAATGGTGACCATTTATGGTTTTTCAGTTGCCAGTTATTTATTTAGACATTTGTTTGTTTTTTTAAATCTCCCAAATATCTACAGGATAGTGCCTTATGCATCTATTTACTGTGAATTTCCAACTGAGGGTCTTTTTTTCCTACTTTTAGAACTTCAACAAATCTAAAGAATACGGTCTGCTCCTGAGGACTTGTCCTTCAATCTCCCTTTGGCTTCAAATTTTTGTCAGTCATGAACAGGGGTGAGCTGGGCTGCATAGTTTGCTGGGACATGGAATCGAGTGTATTCATGGAGAGGAAAGAGTCACAGTTGAAGAATTCTAAGAAATGCCCTTTTGTCCCTGATAAATTCACCTCCATTCTTGGGTTTCATTGTTATGTGACCTTGAAAGTCATTGAAGAAATAGTGCATATTGTGGATATCAGAGTATGTTGTGCCCATTTCCAACTGCACCTGTTCTTTAGGTAGAGGGTTTTTTTTTTTGCTGAACCCCTGCCTCTGTAGATGTGTGCTTTATTCTTTGAGGCCTGGCGGAACTTCCAATTAAGGAATGTCTAGCATCTGTTGTTAATTAGCTCATCAAACCAGTTGGTGTTTTTAGGCAGCAAAACACCTCTACACACAGTTCTACTTGCAGACAAATTACATTGGAACTTAGGACAGTTGAGATGATGTGGGCAATGCGGCTCTTGTTAGTTGCGACTCTTGGTAGTTGCGACTTATTGTGTTATCTTTGAGGCACTGTCCTTGAGATTAACTATTTTTGCTCAGTCTTTGAGACTTCAATTTGGACTTTCTTGCAGCATTGTTTCTATTAGTTCCATTGTTTTGGAGCAAGGCCGATGGGGATTACCACAGATTAGACAGTAATTGGTCTAATCGTCATCGGTACCTCTCATGATACAGGAGGTCCTTACATCTTTCAGCATAGACAATGCCCGATTCAGGTGAGTTGCCATAAAATCTAGTAATTTCCATTGAAATGTACTATTGGTTGTAACAAAGACCATGGTCCAAGTATTTTGTCACAATTTCACAGCTTCATTTCCTTATCTGGGAAGAACAGTGAATGTTAAGGAACTTCAATGACATAATTATAAACATGGAGAACGGAGACAAATCCAACAGGGAATATCCTGCTGAATGCCATTGAAAATATATTTTTCAGGACAGTCTTTGATCACCTCCTCAAATTTAGAGGCAGAATGGATACATAGAAACATAGAAACATAGAAAATAGGTGCCGGAGTAGGCCATTCGGCCCTTCGAGCCTGCACTGCCATTCAATATGATCATGGCTGATCATCCAACTCAGTATCCTGTACCTGCCTTCTCTCCATACCCCCTGATCCCTTTAGCTACAAGGGCCACATCTAACTCCCTCTTAAATATAGCCAATCAACTGGCCTCAACTACCTTCTGTGGCAGAGAATTCCAGAGATTCACCACTCTCTGTGTGAAAAATGTTTTCCTCATCTCGGTCCTAAAAGATTTCCCCCTTATCCTTAAACTGTGACCCCTTGTTCTGGACTTCCCCAACATCGGGAACAATCTTCTTGCATTTAGCCTGTCCAACCCCTTAAGAATTTTGTACGTTTCTATAAGATCCCCCCTCAATCTTCTAAATTCTAGCGAGTACAAACCGAGTCTATCCAGTCTTTCTTCATATGAAAGTCCTGACATCCCACGAATCAGTCTGGTGAACCTTCTCTGTACTCCCTCTATGGCAAGAATGTATTTCCTCAGATTAGGAGACCAAAACTGTACGCAATACTCCAGGTGTGGTCTCACCAAGACCCTGTACAACTGCAGTAGAACCTCCCTGCTCCTATACTCAAATCCTTTTGCTATGAATGCTAACATACCATTCGCCTTCTTCACTGCCTGCTGCACCTGCATGCCTACTTTTAATGACTGGTGTACCATGACACCTAGGTCTCGTTGCATCTCCCCTTTTCCTAATTGGCCACCATTCAGATAATAGTCTACTTTCCTGTTTTTGCCACCAAAGTGGATAACCTCACATTTATCCACATTATACTGCATTTGCCCACTCACCCAGCCTATCCAAGTCACCTTGCAGCCTCCTAGCATCCTCCTCACAGCTAACACTGCCCCCCAGCTTCGTGTCATCCGCAAACTTGGAGATGTTGCATTCAATTCCCTCGTCCAAATCATTAATATATATCGTAAATAGCTGGGGTCCCAGCACTGAGCCTTGCGGTACCCCACTAGTCACTGCCTGCCATTGTGAAAAGGACCCATTTACTCCTACTCTTTGCTTCCTGTCTGCCAGCCAGTTCTCTATCCACATCAATACTGAACCCCCAATACCGTGTGCTTTAAGTTTGTATACTAATCTCTTATGCGCTACCTTGTCGAAAGCCTTCTGAAAGTCCAGATATAACACATCCACTGGTTCTCCCTTATCCGCTCTACTAGTTACATCCTCGAAAAATTCTATAAGATTCATCAGACATGATTTACCTTTCATAAATCCATGCTGACTTTGTCCAATGATTTCACCACTTTCCAAATGTGCTGCTATCCCATCTTTAATAACTGATTCTAGCAGTTTCCCCACTACTGACGTTAGACTAACTGGTCTGTAATTCCCCGTTTTCTCTCTCCCTCCCTTTTTAAAAAGTGGGGTTACATTAGCTACCCTCCAATCCTCAGGAACTACTCCAGAATCTAAAGAGTTTTGAAAAATTATCACTAATGCATCCACTATTTCTAGGGCTACTTCCTTAAGTACTCTGGGATGCAGCCTATCTGGCCCTGGGGATTTATCGGCCTTTAATCCATTCAATTTACCTAACACCACTTCCCGGCTAACCTGGATTTCACTTAGTTCCTCCATCTCATTTGACCCCCGGTCCCCTCCTATTTCTGGCAGATTATTTATGTCTTCCTTAGTGAAGACAGAACCAAAGTAATTATTCAATTGGTCTGCCATGTCCTTGTTCCCCATGATCAATTCACCTGTTTCTGACTGCAAGGGACCTACATTTGTTTTAACTAATCTTTTTCTCTTCACATATCTATAAAAGCTTTTGCAGTCAGTTTTTATGTTCCCTGCCAGTTTTCTTTCATAATCTATTTTCCCTTTCCTAATTAAGCCCTTTGTCCTCCTCTGTCCTTCATCTTCAGCTAACTCCAAAGCAAAAACAGTACAAACACCTTTTCTGACTTTTCAAAACCGTCTGACTCTCTGTGGAATATCTTTCTCATGCAGAAATTCTTCCAAACCTTATGACAGCCATACAATGAAGTGCAAGCAAGCCATAATCTTAAGTAATAGATCCACAGCAGACCAGTCTCTCTGGACACAATTGTCAATCAAGATGTATAGTTACAAAATTCTGGAGTAACTCAGTGGGTCAGGCAGCATCTCCAGTGGATGTAATAATTGGGTTAGGACCCTTCTACAATGGATGTAATAATTGGGTTAGGACCCTTCTTCAGACTGATTGTAGGTGGGGGGGTGGGGGATTTTTCCTGTTTTTTTGCTTCCAGTCCCTCCCCACCTCTGAGTGGGGAGGGACTGAGGATTAAATGTGATTGAGGATTAAATGTGACTGAGGATTAAATTTACTGCAGGATTGCTAAAATCCTGGGTAACAAAAGCAAACTAAACAACAGGAATGGATTGCTGGAGATGGTTGAATAAAAATGTTAGCAAATAACTGAATTTTGGTCCTGCAATAACATGTACAATGAGCATATGATAGCATGTTAAGTGCCACACTATCAGCAACCAAGCTGACATTTTATGCACAAATGGTCATCAACTCCAGCATACAAAATTCATCAGTCTAGTCTGCCGTCTCTGATTTTACCTGCTACAAAATTTGTATTTGTATGATGAAAGTGTTCTTCAAATAGATTTGAGAGATTTACTCATCTAAAATAAGCGAAGACTTATGCACCCCAAAGAGACAAGAAAAATAAAGAAAATAGGACATTCTTTGTGGCAGCTTGTGTATCATAAATCCTAGTTTTTTTTCTCCTCTATCCTTGGTTGTTTAATATTTATTGTTGTGGTGTTTTTACCCAAGCAATTTCTGCTGCACTGAAACTGGCACATTTAGGTTACCTGTGCATACATGTACTCCTTCGATTTTGGTTGTAATAATGAATTAACCTTGCACATTTTATACTGTTTTATATAATTTAAAACATGTACCTAATGTTTCTATAGTTTTGAATTCATGTAGTTATTTTTCATGCAGCTTGTACTAAAATTAAACTAGAATCTGGAATAAACAATAATAACCTGTATCTTTAAGATTCAGTGTGTAATTTTACTGCTGTATAATTACATCAAATGAACTTCATGTTGGCCAAATGTCATCCCAGTAAATCACTAATATGTAGCATCCTAAAATGAGACTGAACCTATGATTTATAAAAGTGAAAACAAAAATACTGAACATTTGGAGCTGTTTACATGAATGATTTTTGATCAAAGCCAGAAAACAATGTTATGACCATCTGTAAGATAGCTGCACAGCATATTGATTTATTTAATGTTGCTCTTGGTCTTTTTACAGATTACTTTAGCTGCTGCTGGACTCAGTTATCCCTGCCATCGACTAATAGTTAGTAAAAGGCCGTCACCTACACAAACCCGAGAACAGTCTGAAGAGGTAACACATCTTTTGCTTTTTCATTAACCTTAAATTTAATGTATTTTACCAGATTGCACACAGCACTCGAGATGATGTTGCAACCAAGTAGCAATGTCACAAAATTTTGAGATTTAATATATCAAGTCTGCAATTTATACCATCAGATACAGCATAAAAAGAAGTTTAATTTGACACCTAATTCACTTTCATATCTTCAGTATTAAAAAGGTTATGGCCATTTTCATACTCGGAAATTAGCATCTTGTTCCCTATTGCTTTTCCATTGACTTAACACAAAAGCTGTGATCGAGGACAGTCAAAAGCCCATAACTTTCTTAAAAATTAAGAGAACTGAAAGACATTTTCAGTTATTATAGATTGAAGCATTCTGAAACAAATATGAAACAATCTTATTTGGATGACCTGAAATTAAAGCATATAATTAGTTAGTTACCCAATTGTAGCTAATTACATAATTCAATTACTAGATATAAACATCTATCCATTTCTTAAGAATAGATTAACATTTTTAAATAGCCTAAGTGTCCAAATAACATACACACAAGAATTCACAATATAACGATTTTTAAATCTCATTGTCATGGATTTATAGGCCAAATGGAAGGAATTTAGTGTTTAATACCTGCAAATTAATGGCCATTTAAATCATCTTGCGAGTGGGTTTTTCTGGAACGCGATCATTTGGAACGTTGCGGTGAATTTAAACCCCATATCGGCAGGAAAAATACTGCCGGTTCGTATGGGGGAAAAAATCACCGTTTCGCAACGTTAAATGTGAATTCAAGGTATCTTAAGGAGCACTTTTATACATAAAATAAACGGCTTTCCTTTACCTGTCCCGTACGTGAAATTCGTCCCCGTTGTCGGCGTTGATGGCTTTAGAAGCTGATTTTTAAATTACTCCAGTGCTGAACTTGTCGGGCGATTTAAAAAGAAAAAAAAAAAAAAATCACAGAACGCCCATCGGAACAATTCTTCAGCAAAAGCTTGCACTCCGAGAAAATATAATCCAGGACAGGTAGGTGAAAACCGCATTTTAACCCCCCCCCCCCTCCTCAAAGGCGCCAAAATCACGCACACGGCCAGTGGCAGAACTGCAGCGCCGCTGAAGGTAAGTTTTGTAACATACCTAAACCAAGGCCCAAAATAATTTAAATAAAATAATCTCTCTTGTACTCACAGAAATAAAAGTGAATCTACCTTTGGCTTCCTAATTGCCTGCTTTACTTACACTTTAGCTTTCTGTGAGTCGTAAACAATGACACCCAGATAAGTTTGAATGTGAACTTTTCTGAATTGCGTACCATTTAACTAAAGATTCAGCATTTTCTTCTACCTAGATAACATCTAGTGCTGAGATGCCATCTTCTGGGTTACATTGCTTCCCAAAATCACAGATTGGAAGGAGGCCATTCAACTCATTGGTCATTGGCAATTCAGACGGTCCCACTGTCTGCCTTCTTCCCATAGCCCTGCAAATCTATACTCTTGGCCTTGCAAATTCCCTGTTCTTGCCTATTTAGCTAGCTTCCCCTTGAATACCACAATTGAACCTGTCTCCACTACACTTGGCCGGTGGATTTCACACCCTATTCACCTGTTGAATTTCCTCAGAAATTCCTTGTTTCATTTTTTCCTCAATCTTTTGCCAATCTCCATTATTCTATGTCCTATAGTTATTGACCATGACACCAGTCCTCTTAAGTTGTTCTTCACTGAAATAACTTTGGAAAAGGTGCACAAGAGATTCACCAAAGTTGCCGTATCTTTTTTGATGTGCCACCCAGAATTGGACACTGTACTCCAGTTGGGGTCACAGCAGTCTTTTATAAACATTCATCATGATTTTCTTGTACATCATGTCTTTGTTTATGTAGCCAGGAACCTGTATCCTGTTTTTAAAACCACTTTTGTAATCAATGCATATATACAAAAATGTAAGTTTTAACTTTTTTCATCATTATATTTCACCTGCCACATCCACCCTTTCTACCAGCCTGTCTGAATCTCTTTGAAGCTTATTACTGTACTGCTTATGACAGTTTGCTCTGTCAGCTACAGATTTATGCCCTGTACACTGAAGTCCAAATCATTAATATAAAGAAGAGTGTTGGCTCTACTCCTAATAAGGTGGTGCCATCGAGTGTGGCTGCCTCGCCTGCAGCTGTCTGTCCCCTCATCTTTTTGTTATTTTTAGTCTGTTTTAGTCTGTTTGTTTTTGGGAGGTCTTTAGTCTTTTTTATGTGGGGGGCGAGGAGGAAACCGTTTTTCTTAGTCACTTCCTGGTCGAGGATGCGTCTACCCTCCGAGCTGCATCTTCGCCCCCTCCTCGCGGTCTACCATATGGATTGGCGTGACCTTTCCTACCGGAGACCGGCCAGAGCGTCAGCTTCAGCTGTGGCACAGCACTGGATTCCATCGCGGAGCGAGCGATGCCTTACTGGGAATCGCCGTGTTGGAGCTCCGGAGTGCTGCAACTGCCGACTTCAACACCGTGGAGCTGTGGTCTGTGGAGCTTCCAGCCGCGGGCAGCGCTGACTTTGGCATCGCGGAGCCTGGGATCTCTCGCCGAGGTCCTCTGTCCTTTGTCCTTAATTCTGGCTATCTCTACCATAGTCAAAGTACAACCAGTCACAAGCAATCTGTATCTTTTCACCTATCTTCCATCCATGCTTCTGCGACCCCTTTTATTCCATGACTTTTGGGGTAAATGATAAATTTATTGTAGGACAAATTCCTGTTCGAAGTCCACTAATATTCCTTCAACCATATTTCCCTCTGTTATTTCATCTAAAAACTGTATAGTTGTTAAATGTGATTTACTTTGAGCAAATCCATGCTGACTCTCCAATCAACCCACCCTATCCAAGTGCTAATTCGGTCCCAGATTGTTTCTAGAATCATCCCCATTTCAGATGTTAACCTGATTGGTCTGAGGTTGCTTGGATAAGGGGCTGTCCCACCACGGCAACTTAATCTGCGAGTTTAGACGAGTTTGCCCTCGACTCTTAACTCGCAACATGGTCGACACGTGGTCCTAGGAGGCCCTATGAGGTCACTGGAACTCTCCTTCATGGCCGAGGGAAGTTCCCGAATACTCACGGGCTCAGCTAGGTTGCGAAAAAAAT
This sequence comes from Amblyraja radiata, assembly GCF_010909765.2. Taxonomy (NCBI): domain Eukaryota; kingdom Metazoa; phylum Chordata; class Chondrichthyes; order Rajiformes; family Rajidae; genus Amblyraja; species Amblyraja radiata. The sequence goes on along the minus strand of NC_045965.1, from coordinate 38,487,466 downwards.
TTCAGCATGTTGAAAGATTTTCTGCGAGTAAAATTTGGTCGGCATGGTTCTTTTTAACTCGTAGTGCAGTGGAGTGGGGTCGCTATTTAGTTACAGGCAGTCAAGGGCAACCGTAGGCAATTTCCTTCGCTGACCGGGCATTTTGATTGGCTCATTGGAGTTTTCAGGACACAAGGAAAACCGCTCCCCCGCTTTCCCTAGCCCCCGCCTTTGCGTTGTGTTTGCGTGTGTGTGTGCGGTCGGTCGATCCAGCTCGCGTTTTGAACCCTGACGGTCGATCCAGCTCTAAGTTTTTCAGGCGAGTGCCCTCGAGCTTGAAGATCGAAGACACTCTTCTTAACTCGCGGATTAGGTCGCCGCAGTGGGACAGCCCCTTTAATCCCTATGTACTTTTTGAACAAAGGTTTAATATTTGCAATCCCTGGTCTCCACACCATCTATAGATGTTTGGAAGATTATGGCCAAGTTTTCTGCAATTTTGCCTTAACAGCAACCTAGGATGCAAACCACCTTGACCCAGTGATTTATCCATTTGAAATGCAGTTGGTCTTTACCGTACAATTTTATGATATCAATTTAATAATGAGAATCGGGTATTGACTATTTTCAAGAAACAATGCTCCAACTGACTTTCCAGCACCACGAAACCTACTACTATTATCTCCCTTGATTTTTCATTATGCAGAGGGCGAATTGAACCAGTCATGTGAATAAAGTGGCAATAAAAGTTATGCACAGGCTGGGAATGCTGCAGTAAATGGATTATCTCTTGATCCTTCAAATCCCTGTTACTATCTACAATGCAGCACATGATATGCTTACCACTTATTTGAATTGATCCCACAATCCACACACCTTGAGATGATGTCGTAAGCACATCTGACACTGATATAATGCTATATATCCATGCTCTGAAGTGTTGGTGTATTGCATTACAATCATCGTATCTGCTGCTAACGGGGTAAGAATATTATGTTGTGCCTAGCTGGCACATAAAGCCATGAATTTACCGTTAGCTTCAAACAGTTATCGGCGGAGTTCAATCTTGTGAGGTCCCACAGCAATTTGTTCGATGGAATCATTTAATGAATCCTATGCCAGTTTAACCTGCGGAATTGGGGAATTCGTTGCGGATTGTACAGCACTGAAAGGACAAAAGGAATTGTAGCCCGTTTTAAAATTTATTTCGGTTTTGGTTAATGTTTCTGGGGTAATTTTAATGTATTTTCCGTTTTTTTAAGTTTTACTTTTGTACTTCATTTAAAAATATTTTTAAATGTCACTGAATGCGAAAGATGTTCAGAAACATTTCTGATACTTGGTGATCTAATGGCCATTAACGTTGTTTGGGGGCTTTGTGGCTGTCAAAGTTGTGGTTAGTGTTTTGAGAAGGGTATCTTTACTGCTCTGTTGGAGGCCTTGCTGTTACTCAGGCCATGCTGCTGAGATCCAGAATGCTTTTGGCCGTGAAGGTAAGCTTTTTGCATCTGGTCCAGGTAGTTTTGTGTATCAGGCTTGAGGATACTCAGATTCTGTGGTGTGCTTTTGATAACTTCCCCATTAAGTCAGGTAAAAGCTGATTCTTTGCTTCTTTATGGTTCCATAATAAATTTGAATGCCTGGGAAATGGTTTCCGAGAGTCGCAATGTCTCCCGTTCTCCTGCGAGATCTAGCAAGGAGAGAAACAAAATACATAAAATATGAGAAGTAAAATTGTTTCCTGTCTAAATGTTACCATTAGTCATCTTCAATGAAATATGTGTTCCATAAAGCTTTAAAGTAATGATTGCTATTCTAGCTAATCATATTTTATAGACCAATGAGAAATGTGCAGTATTTTGTAGTATTACTTTCAGTTCACGTTTTCTAAATAAACCACTTCAGGTTTATTGCTGTGGTTGCTTATAATTAATTTGAACAGCATGATTGTAGATGACTCTATGAATAATTCATGAATAGATTTTATGTCTCCACTTCATCAGCTTGGCTAGAGTTCTGTCAGTTGTTGTTTGAATGTGAAAACTGTTCAAGTTGAAAGAAATGCTAGAATTTATATGGTGCAGGTCACAATGTTAGGACATCCAGTTTACTTTTGAAATGCAATAAATGTCATAAAATATAAAATAAACTCAACAATTCAATTTTCCTCGCACAAACTCCCACAAATGTAACTATACTAGTTAACATGTTTAAGTGATGGTAATTTTTACTCTATACTGGCAATGACACAAGGTGAATTCACCAGCATTTCTTCAAAGCATTGCTATGGAATCATTTATGTCCATCCAGAAGGGCCATTTAATTGTGGTTTAATGCACTTTTCGACAGTTTTCACCAATATAATTAAAAGTAATCATAAATGTGGGCCGCAGTGATTCAAAATTTTAAGTGGGAAATGAAACATGCTGAGATATTTGAACAACAGCACAGAAAACATTGAGTATAAAATGAGAGCTCTAATTTGGAGGATAACTTTATTACCAAAACATTGTTTGAAAACAGAAATCATGATAAAAATAAGTGGTTTGTCATCAGGTTGGCAGTTACTCATGAGTTGTCACATTATTTACGGATTACTAACAAAAGATGGAAAAGGTGCTATTGTATTGTCTATGATACAAAGTTTGGTTACAAAATGAGCTATAACAAGGAAAAAGCATATTTGCAAAAGCATATAGAAAAGTGAGTGGCCAAGAAGAATGAAAAGGGCTGTTATTTGAAAAGGTGAGAAACTCACAGATATTGGCTGTGGAGGGATCTTACTCGATGCAGCATAGATACACTAGATTGATGACTGGGATGACTGGGTTGTCCTGTGAATGGAAATTGAGTAAGATTAGCCTACACTAATTTGGATTTAGGAGAATGTGAAGTAATATGTTGAGACTGGCAAGATTCTAAAAGGAACTGAAGTTTAGATACTGTTTGAGGAGGTGCATATGAATCTCTGCCTCATGTGGAAGGGATGTTTAGTTCCATGGATAGAAAGTGGGAGAGGAGGTGCATATTGTTATTGCATCCCGTATGGTTGCAGGGGAAAGTACCTGGGGAAGGGAAGGAATGAACCAGGGAATGTGAAGAGAGTGGTCCCTGGCAAAAGTGGAAAGGAGTGGGGAAAGGAAGATCTGACTAGTGGTGGGATCAGTTGTGACACTTTCACCTACCTCCCAAACCCCCTCGTGGCTGAGCCCACACCCGCATCTCCTCTATAGCCTGCACTTCTGAAAGTGGAATATCGCTCCTTTTGCCTGTTCCCTTCCTGTCTGGGGAGCCAAACACTTCTTCCAGTTGCTGCAGTGATCTGTTGTGGACTTTCCAGTGCACCATTCAGCGCTCACAATGTGGTTGTTTCTTTATTGGGGAAATCAAATAAACATTGGTTGAAAGTTTTGTAAAATATTCCCATGATCCTAAGCTTTCAGCGTCTGTCATTTAAATCTGTTATTCTGGCCCTTCTTACATTGTTCCAATGAAACTCAATGTAACTTGAGGAAAAGCACCTCGTCCACCAGCTTGACTTTGTAGCCTTTAGGGCTCAACAATTTCAGATTATCAGCCATTCCAGGCTTGTATCTCTCATTTCCAGCATTGTTCTCGTTTGGATGTAATTTGTTCCCTATTTACAGCTGCCCCAAATATACTTAACTCCCCTCTTTACCTCCACTTATGTTGTTCAATCTCCCTGGCCTTCAATCTTCATGGACCTTCACTTTTGTTCCCTCCCCCTTCTCTACCTTTGGCTCCGTTAAAAGTTCTTTCTTTCAGTTTTGATAAAGGTAATTGGCCTGAAACACCACCTCTATTTCACTCTCCACAGATATTGCCTGGCCTTCTGAGTATTTCCTACATATTACTATTATTTCAGAATTTTAGGATCAGTAGCATTTTGCTTCAGATATTTGTTTCCAGTGTTCTTTTGAATAAAAACATTAATATGTTAAATTCATAATTTCAAATGGACAAGTCACCCTTATTACTTTTTTGCTGTAAAATTAATTTTGATTGCATTGGCCACTGGAGGAATTTATTAACTTGATCATTTTTTAATCCTTAGTGCACTGATGTTCACATGGTCAGTGACAGCGAAGGAGATGATTTTGAAGATGCGACTGAGTTTGGGGTTGATGATGGTGAACTTTTTGGCATGATTTCTTCTGGATCAAAAAAATCTCCAATGAGTAAGTTGGTATTACTGTTAATATCAAACATTTTTCATTGCTCTTCTACAATTTATTGTTGCTGTTTTAATTTGTTTAGTTACTTCAGAGAAAATAAATATGCATAATTAAAATAGATTTTGCTAATGTAATATCTCCAATAAATGAGGTTTATCATTTTTTGCTTCAAGTAGTTTTGGCATTTATTTTAGCCGATGATGCAAAACTATCAAGCAACAAGGAGAGGAATTTAAGGAAGCTGTTTATAGAGGAGGAGTGGTCTGAATTATCTTCTTTTCAGCGATCATAAAAACATGATTATTTTGACAGTGGAGATCAAATCTCAATTGCAGCCAACAAGTGTTATAAACAATTAAACAAAAGAAAAGAAAACTTGTATAAATGTGTGCACTATTTGGATATTAAGAGGAAAAGTTGAGTTTATATCAAAGTGAATGTGAAGCTAATGAGGATTTTGCTGCAGGATGGAAATCAAAGGTGAAGTAATGGGATGGATCATTTAATTGCAGCTCCAGCAATGTAGTGATATATGGACTGTTAGAAAGTCGTGTACTTTCAGCTTTTAGATGTTGAAGTACTTTTTCCAGGGATAGGTGTGGGAAGAAGTGGGTTGTGGGTGAATTGGGGTACGAAAGAAAATGAATAATTGGACAGATTGCTTTATCAGCAGATTGCAGAAGATTACAAATTTACATTGGTGGCCATTGATTACAGAAAGGGAAGATTATGCAATTTAAGCATGACCCAGAAACTGAAGAGAAGGAAGGGGTCGTGATGAAGGGCAGGGACAGGTTTCCTGAGAAATTTGAAGATGAAGCAAATTGTTGAGTGGTGGTGAAAGTTGTCCAGTGCCTTGAGGAAGCTCTGAAGGAATTGTGAGTTGATTAAGAATCTAAAAGATAGACCCTAGAATTCAGAAGTCACCCATCTAAGTATGTCGTAAAGGTCCACAAGTGGAAATACCAGCAGAGAGTGATGGAACAATGGAAGTGAATTCGAACAATTAAAATGTAACGGAAATTGTGAAGCCACCTACAGTGACAAGTAAATTCGGGCTACATGGCTCAAGAGTAAAACTATATAAACCATGCAATAAAAGGCAAGATAAAAGAGCTGATCAAGCCTACCCAGTCATGAATTAATATATGCATGTTAATAAACATCCCCTTCCCTCTATGCTATATAGCTACACAATCTCTCCAAAAAACCTAATGTATGAAACTTTGGAGAGATTTGTCTCCGTTCTCCATAAACAATCAAGCACAGCTCTACATAGCTGTCATTATCATCACTGATGCTTTTAGCTTGCCTAATTTTTGTAATATAAAAAATTAAACATCAGCTCTCAATTGCTTATACTTAACATGCAAAGGATTAACTTTTGTGCATCCTTTCAGAAATTTGCTTTCAAACCTAGGCGCCTTAAATACATAATGTGAATGCATATATTGGGAGGATATTTTGGAATACATTGCCTTTGGAAGAATGTGCTTGCTAGAATAAAACTTAAATCTGTGGTTTAATAACCTGGAGTAATGATAATTTCAACTAAACTGTACTGTTTTGCTCCCCCCCCTTTACCCAGCTGAATAACCTAACTACATGGACAAAATCTAGTTCCTTAATTTATTTTAAATACCTTAATCATATCCTCTTGAAATATGTTACTTCTCCAAAGTATAAAAGACCATATAAACTATCCCCAGAACATTTTAATGATGTTGATGTCTTCTAACATGTAAGGTTGTAAAATTTGCATAGTACTTTAGATTCAAACTAAGCCCTTGCACATACAAAGGATTTTAATTTAGATTGGCGTAGACTTAAATATAACAAAGGAATTTTGTAACATCAACTTTTTTGTGGATATTATTAAATAGCAGATTAGTTCAGTGAACAATGGTGATAAATTAATGTCACAGATAGTGATAAATTTACTGGCATTAAAACCAGATATATTTTGGGTATTTTTTATTTTAGCAGATTTGGACTAAAAGTGCACTTGTAATGGAAGAAATGTTTGCCTGCAAATGTGTATAATAAGGCTTTGTTGATTCAAGGTATTAATAACCCAAACCACAGTACCTATTTCAATGTTCTACCCCAAATTCTTCATCCTTATTGCAAAATTACAATAGACAATAGGTGCAGTAGTAGGCCATTCGGCCCTTTGAACCAGCATACACTAGGAAACAAATTATCAATGTGCTGCCACATAGAAAGACATTCAGAACTAAACATTGCATCATGAAACAACAATTTTAAACATTAAATAGATGGGAAAAAATGTTTTATTCCTCCTTCGGGCATAACTGAATGTGTGTTTTTCCTGAATATTTTTGACATGATGGTTTGTAATCATAATTAAGAATGTTTTACTTATATTTATTTGTGACCGTAATTTATTTTAAATCTTAGATCTGTTATTCCATTATTAGTTTTAATAGAAATTGTCAAATTGATATAAACTGTGTTGTAACTTTAATTACCATGTAACTAAATGCCAGTAAGTTTTGTATCAACTGATCTCTAAATGAATAAAGTCTTAGAAGTGGGCAATAGTTATTTTGTTTCTATTTGACTTGCCTACTGTACTATTGGATAAATAAAATATCAACTTGAGATGTACAATGCCGTAACTTTGCTGCATGCAATACAATTCACCATTCCACAACTCAAAATTGTGTTTCAATATATTTTTAGGTTGAAATTATTTTTTTTTACCAATTACAGAAAATTAATTTGATTCCAATTAATAAAATAAAATTTTGAGGACTCAGTGAACATTTTCAAATCTCTGTAATCCAGAAAACAGACTTTTAACTTTATACTTCTTTGCTAGTGCCTGATGATGCTGAAAATGAAGGAGATGCCTTATTACAATTTACTGCAGAATTTTCTTCAAGGTACAGTTATATTCTCATTTAAAGATGTCTTGGCTATTTAAAACACTCTTTTAAGAAAAATCTCCTCTAATGCTGGGTAATGAAGAACAATGTTCCAAGTTGTCAATCATGTCAGAAATAAGTAGAGAATAAGACATAGAGAACAAAATGATAAATTTTAATAGAATGTTTCTAAACTGAATGTTAAACTTTAAAATAATTTAATGAAATGAAAATCTATTCACTTTCATATTTTGTGAATATTAATACTATAAGGAATTTGTATTTTGTGGATATTACAAAGATTGGATTCGGCAGTCTGAACCCAGTAATTAGTCATAGCACAACACTAAATGCAGATGGTAGTGGACTTTTTATGCACGTTGAATATATTGGTGTGTCTAAGCAAGGTTAGAAAATGTCATCCCACTCTAATGTGTTTCTGGATATATTTGAATCAAAACTTTTGTCATCAGTTGTAATTTATTTTAATTTATTCCATCAAACATTTATATTTATTGTTGCATGGAAATGTTATTATCTGTGTGGATGGGGTGCAATAAGTATAGTAAATTGTGGGAATGACCTGAGACTATCTGACCACACACATATTGAAGAGTAAATTGGACTAAATTCTATAGATGGTTTCAGTAAAATAATTTATTGTGAAAATGTTATCGAGTACATAACAACCAGTTTAATCAGGCATTGGTGTTTGTGCCCTCCCTTTTCAAATGTGATTAACTGGACCACATTTTCTGGAAATTTGACTACTACCGGGTGGCGCCCGTAATGGCCGCCTCGCCAGCAGCCTGTTGTGTCCCTTCTCTGTTTTCGTTATTTAAATGTGTTTTAGTGTTTCTTGATATGTTTTATGTGGGGGGTGGGGTGGGGAATCGGGGGAAACATTTTTCAGCCACTTACCTCGACAGAGAAGCGATTTATTTTCCATGTCGCATCTCTGACCCGACCTGCGGCCTAACAACTTGTATTGGTGCGGCCTTTACTGGAGACCGGCCCGGAGCTTCAAGCCATGGGCGCGGGGCGGACTTACCATCGCAGCGCGGGCGATCTTTTGCCGAGGATTTCCAGCAAAAGCGCTCTGACCGAGGGGCCTGTGAAGCTGCAACCTCCGCTAAGAAGAGACCGACTTGGGAGCTCCATGCCACGGAGTGTTCCGATCCGTCCAGACGCCGGAGTTTCCATCATCCCAACGCGAGGGCTTCGGACATCGGACCAACGGCGACTAATAATAATAATAATAATAATGCTTTTTATTTATGGGCGCCTTTCAGAACACTCAAGGCCACCTTACAATTAAAATAAGCAAATTACAAATATATAAATATAATGAAACAAAAACAACATATCCATGAATTTGATAGAAAGTGAAGTTACGTGGGATAGGCCAGTCTGAATAGGTGAGTTTTGAGGGAGGTTTTAAAGGTGGGAAGAGGTTCTATGGTACGGATGGATAATGGGAGAGGGTTCCAGAGGCGAGGGGCAGAACGGCTGAAGGCTCTGAACCCTATCGTGGACAGGCGGGCAGATGTAGTGGAGAGCAGGGAGGAAGAAGAGGATCGGAGAGTTCGGGATGGAATGTAACGCTGGAGGAGTTCAGAGAGGTATGGAAGAGTGAGATTGTGGAGGGCTTTGAAAGTGAGGAGGAGAATCTTAAAATCAATGCGGTATTGGACAGGGAGCCAGTGCAGTTGTTTGAGGATGGGAGAGATGTGTTCGGTGGAAGGGGTTCTGGTGATAATGCGGGCAGCTGAGTTCTGGACCAATTGGAGTTTATGGATGGACTTGTGGGGTAAACCAAAGAGGAGAGAGTTACAATAATCAATACGGGAGGTGACGAGGGCATGGATGAGAGTAGCAGAGCTGTTAGGTGTGAGTGATGGTCGAAGACGGTGGATAGCAAAGATCCTATAGCGAGCAAGATAGTCCACTCGACGAAAAAGACGTAGTACGGTCATGGGCAGATTCATGGGTAATTTTCGGCCCCATTTCCGCAACCGACTTCCGTCTCCGCACCAAAGATCCCATCTCTCCCTCTCCCTCTCCCCCTTGTCCTCCCCCTCCCCCTCCATGGGGGAACAGACTCAACGGGTCTGCACTTAGTCTAGTATACTTTTAAAACTGTGTGTGTGTGTGTCTGTCATTTTGCCTTTGAAACGTATCTCCTCGAAAACCAGACGCAAAAACGCAGAGATTTTTACATATTTCGGTAGGGATATAACCCATTCCTTTGCCTCATGTATAAAGTTACATAATTTCTGGAAAGGAATTTTTGAATTCCCGCACCCGCCCCCTCCACCCGCAAACACGCGTTGGTGGAACAGACCCAACGGGTCTTCACTTGGTCTAGTTATATATAAACATCTGGAGAAATACACATTGTGTATGATTATATACATCTATATCACATTCATATATGTGTGTGTATGTGTGTTCTTTCCTACACAATCTTTTTATTTTTTTCTTTTTATTTATTAGAAGCAAATGTTCAAGAGTAGGACAAACGGCATATAAAATTATACAGTTAATGTACAGCTTCAATTTTAACTTTTAACTTTAAAATAGAGGAAAAGGAAAGAGAAAAAACAAGAGAGAGAAAAAGTGAGAGGTGGAAAGATAGGACCCCTAGACTACCAAAGTAGTGTAGCCAAAGAGTGGGTAAAAGAAAGAAAGAAAAGGAAAAAAGAAAAGAACAAAAAGAAAAAGAGAGAGAAAAGTCGTAATATACCTGCCTCACGTCACTCCCCACCCACCTCACCCAACCCATAGTTGGATTTAAATCCAAAGTTGTATTGCACCGTACTATCCTTGTAAGAATTCGGTGAAGGGTGTCCATGTCTTGGAAAAATGGTCTGGTTTTTCTGCCAAGACAAGTCTAATATTTTCAAGATGTAGTGTCTCGGACATGTTTGTAATCCACATCTTAACAGTAGGGACTGATGTGTGTTTCCAAAATTTAAATATTCGTTTTTTCGCCGTTATCAGGCCATAATTAAGGTAACGTCTTTTGTGTATGTCTAGAAGGCTTTCTTCCCATCTGTCTTTTAAAATTGTTAGGCCGAGTTCATCTTCCCACGCTATTCTAATTACTTCTGACGATGGGGTTTGTATATTTAAAAGGGTATTATAAAGTTATGATATTAACTTGTTTGAATCCTAGTTTCTATTCATACATTCGTCTAGTGTGTCTGGAACCATATATTGATAGTCTTGGGTATATGATTTCAGATAGTCTCGTATTTGAAGATATCTAAAGTATTCGCTACCTTTCAGATGATATTTCGACTGTAATTCTTGAAATGAGGGAAGGGTTCCCATCTCATAAAGATCTCCCATTTTTTAAATTCCTAATCTTTCCCAGTGTGTGAACGTCTTGACTAAGATAGATGGCTTGAACGCGGGGTTGTTGGCAATTGGTGAGAGAAGAGATAAATTTCTCAGTTTAAGGGTTGACTTCACTTGTTTTCAGATTCGTAGGGTACTATGGATAATCAGATTTTTCTCATATCCTTCAATGTGTGTAATGAGATGCTGCACATGTTTTACAACACAGTGGTTGCAAGCATTATTTCCTACGCTGCTGTCTGCTGGGGCAACAGCATTAGTGCAAAAAACAATAAGAAGCTGGTCAAACTGGTTAAACGAGCTAGCTCAGTGCTGGAGGGGAGAGTAGACTCTGGGATGGAGGTGCTTGAGAGGCGTATGAGGCACAAGGTGCAGGTCATCCTGAAAAACCCCGGGCATCCCCTCCATGTAATTCTGGAGAGTCAAAAGAGCACTCGGAACAACAACCGGCTCCTCTCCCTGCCCTGTAGGATGGAGCGGTTCAGGAGATCCTTCACCCCTGCAGCCATTAGATTTTATAATTCAGACCGCTAGGCTGTAGGGGGATGCATTTTGCAATTTTTAATTTTTAACTGTTAATTATTGGTCTTTTTAGAGAGTATTTATTGCTCTCAGGTAGTGTCCACATTGTATTCTATGTATTTTCTGTCTGCGTTCGTTTTGAATCTGTGGGTTTGTTGGTTGGGGACTTCTGGACATCTGAATTTCCCTGAGGGGATCAATAAAGTATTTATTATTATTATTATTATTATATTGTCTTTTCTTCAAATTTAATGGAGAGAGAAGAATCGCGCCTATATTAAAAGGCGAACGATCTTCTCTCTCCATTATTAACCATTGGGACATTTAGATCAGATGGATTTGGAGCCAACAAGGAGAATTTCAGTTTTGTCACTTGAGTTTGAGGAAGTTGTGAGCAAACCAGGTTTTAATTTCCACTAAGCAGTCAGACAAGGAAGAGGGAGGAAGCATGGAAGTGGGTTTGGAAGTGGATGAGGGATCAAAGGCCCTGACCACCACGGGTGAACAAAGGGGGAAGATGACTGAACTTTATTGCCTTCCATCACAGTGAGAAATATGGGTTCCACTGTGGTGGGTGTCTATATTAAATTGTGTTAAACGGTATTGTTGCTTTTCACTTAGTATGGCTATATGGTAACTCAAATTTCACTGTACCTTAATTGGTTAAGTGACAATAAACATGAACTTGAACTTGAATCCATTGCGATGCACAAAAACCTTAGAGGGGTTAATATTGGAGACATTAGAAATTGTTTTCCCTGCTGTGAATCTAGAATTAGTGATCTAAGTATATTGGATAGGGCTGAGTCGGAAGAAATTTCTTCACTCAGAGTTTTTAGTTTAGAGATGCAGTGCAAAAAGAGGCCCTTCGGCCCACTGAGTCCGCACCGACCAGCGATCCCCGTACACTAGCACTATCCTACACCCTAGGGACAATTTATCAAAGCCAATTATGCTACAAATCTGTATATCTTTGCAATATGGGAAGAAACTGTGTCAAGGGGAGAACGTACAAACAGTACCTTTACTACCACTGTGCCACCGTGCCGCCTGGCATTTGTTAACCACATTTATGACTGAGAGTGATTTTTTTGTGCTTGGACAAATGACAATCAAGAGAGAGGGGAGAAATGTGCTTTGTAAAATATATCATAATTATTTTTGAATGGTAGAATGTGCTCCAGGGGCTGGTTGACCTATTTTTGTTTCGATTTTCATATCCTTATGGGAAATATGACTATTCATTCATCGTGCTTTTTTCCCCATGAATCAAACTTAATTATCTTTGTCAAATAATAGGTATGGTGATTGTCATCCTGTATTCTTTATTGGATCACTTGAGGCTGCCTTTCAAGAAGCATTCTACGGAAAAGCCAGAGATGTAAGTGACCTTTCATGATATTAGCTCAATATCTATTAATTTTTCAGTCTCATCTTATGAACAGGTGGTGTCTTTGGACAAAATACATATAAAAATGGGCATCATTTCTTTCTTCCTTTCTCCACCTCCCCCCACCCCAACCTTTGACTAAACTGGTTCTGGCATAGTTAAGTGTTCATTTGGCTGAACAATTAGTCATTGTTAATTTCTGGTAAGATAGTTTTGGAGTGGAATACAACATATTTATCATGCAATAACAAAACGGTGAATAAAAATATAACATAGTACAATTAGCTAACTCAATTTCACAAGAGTAACACGCATGTGCTTCCAAATATAAAGTGTTTAAATTAGTTTATGTTTAAAACGTGTAATAATACCGATACTGAATAGTATAGAAAGTTTCATCAGAGGGAAAGGAAGGGGGAGATAAACAGATTTTGAAGTACTTTATCATCTGTCTAATGTTTTGATTAAAATAAAGAAATTAACCTTAAATGACCTTTCTCTCATTTTAATCCAAAAGTTGTCAAGTATTCAGTTGATTCATTTAAAATGAATTTATTATTGGCTATGTTCCACAGAAATCTTTTTAACAAACTGTAGGAAGGACTTTTGTTTAAGCTTTGGATGGTTTAATTTTTATCAACAATGAAAATGACACCTAAACCTTTACAAACATACTGTAGACCGTTTGTATAGAATGTCATTGGTCTCACACTATTTGAAACGCAGAAATGCTTTTTCTTTGCAAGTTAGATTTAAATTCTGTAATTTTTCCATTAAAAGAAAATATTTTAAAGTCAAAATCACACAAAAGGAAGGAAATGTATGGTGCTTGAATGTGTTTTAACCAAATCCACTGCCAGGTTTTTTGAACCTAAACTCATTAAATGTTTATTTGAGTGGCAGGATTACTAAGGATTTTGGAATACCATCAATTGATATATACTTAATCGCTAAGTAAAACACTACACTTGATTAAGTTTTTCTCACGATGCCGCTCACAGTTCATCTAATCAGGATGCTTTAGACTGATTATGTACAGATTAGAGTGATGGCCCAGTTGACTGCCTTTTTATCTTTTCTTTTTTCATTAGATTATCCGTTTTTTTTAAATAAAAATATCTTATATCCTTGAAACCCAACAAATACCACAAAATATAATGCTTTGATTGAATTTTTTATTGTGTTTATTAAAAAATTACAATATATAATATTCCATTGTCTCCATATGAATGCATCTAAATGTTTTATATTGCAATGAGATGCTATTTTGTAATCTAAATTTGAAATTAAATGGTTGAGGTTTCTCAGACAAGATAGTGCTTTGAACAGGTTCAAACACATATACTTATGTGAGGATACAGAAAACAGCTTTTATCTGTATCTCAAGATGAAAATTTAAATTATTTTCTTTGCCATTGTGTGGGATAACAGGATCCTTCAACATTTGACAGAGAATTCTGTACATTCATTGGCCAGGGTAAGGTACCAGAAGACTGGACGGTGGCTAATTTACCTTTAGATAAGAAGGGCTACAAGTCAGGGACTACAGACCAGTGATCCTAACATCGGTGGTGGGACTATTGCTGGAAGGTATTCTGAGGGACAAAATGTATTTATATTTGGAATGGCAAAGACTGATTATAGATAGTCAGCAAGGCTTTGTTCATTGGAGATACTGTCTCACAAATTTGATTCAGTATTTTGAGATGACCACGACGGTTAACTAAGGCATTCATTAATTGGCGAGCGTTGTCTACGTGGATTTCAACATGGTGTTTGACAAGGTTTGTCCAGAAGGTGAGAATAAGTGGCATTCAGGGTGAGATAGCAAATTGTATATAAAATTGGCTTGGTAGAAGGAAACTGAGGGTGGTAGTGGAGGTTTGCTTTTTAGATTGGAGACCTATGAATAGTGATGTGCTGCAGGGATCATTGTTGAGTTATCTTTTGCTTGTTATATATAATAACAATTTAGATGAATTTGCAGATGACCCAAAAATAGATGATACATTGGACAGTGAAGAAGGTTTATCTACGGTTGCAGCAGAATATTCATCACCTGGAAATTCGAGCAGGGGTATGTCAGATGGAATTTAAGTTTGACAAGTGGCAACTGATGCACTTTGGGAAATTGGCATGCACAGTGAATGGTAGGTCCCTGCAGAGTGTTATTGAATAGTGAGATCTTGGGTTAGAAATGCATAGTTTCCTGAAAGTGTTAACACAAGTAGACAGTGGTGAATGTATATAATTTGCCTGCTGCCTTCGCCAAGGCATTGCGGAGTTGGGATCTCATATTACCGTTGTACCAATTGTTTGTTAGGCTGCACGGGGTATTGGGTGCAGTTCTGGCCACCACACATTTAGAAGAATGTGATTAATCTAGGGAGCATTCAGAAAAGATTCAGTAGGATATTGCTGGGACTGAAGGACTTGAGACATAATGACCCATTGGATAGGCTGAGATTGTTTTCTCTCGGGAGATGCAGGCTGAGGGGATATCTCAGAGGTTTACAAAATTATGAGCCCCATAGATAGGATATATAGTCACAGTTTTTCCCCAGGGTAGGGGAATTTAAAACATGAGGCTATCCATTTATAGTGAGAGGTGAAAGTTAAAAAGGCGATGAAAAGTGAACGTTTTTCCACACGTATATTTGGAACAAACCGCTAGAGGAGGTGGTAGAGGTACAATTATAACATTTTAAACACATTTGGACAGGTACGTGGATAGAAAGGGTTTAGAAATATATGGAGCAAATGCAGAAAAATTATATTGGTGTGGAAAAACAACCTGTTCACTATAGTGATGTTGGGCTGAAGGACCTGTTCCATGCTGTAGTACCATGAGCATAAATATTTGATACAGCTAACAGTATAAGAAATTAAAACATTATTCATTGTAGATCAAGCTTGACTTTCACTTGACATTATTCATATAGATATTGGGAAACATGGCAGTGTATTTTGAGGAATGGAAAACAAATCTTTTCACATTGCCTTGAAGCATTGTCTATGATTTGGGAGATGGAAAGAATTTACTTCTTTAAGGATAATGTATTGCACAGCTATATCCCTTTTTAGTAGTGGATGTGCATGTTGAATTGACAAGCAGATTTGAAGCCCTGGAATGTTGAGATTCTAGCATGAGAGTTGTTTTATTTTTTTTTATAAGGTGAAACTTCTGGGTGTTACTAGTAATGACGTAACACCAGAGGAACAATTGATATCTATTGCTGATAATTTAGCTTGTTCTTTGATTGTTTATATTCATAATTGAGTATGTTATTGTAGATGATCAAATAATATTACCAGTGTAATCTTGGATAAGGAGTTGTGTGAACATCTTAAAAGAGGCAAAGATAAAAAAAGGAGTTTGATTGAATGTAAAAAAGTGTAAACTGGGAGAAGAACGTCATTTATGACCTTGTCACAATACTTTTATTTCCTAGTTTTTGTACATGAAAAGTATCAAATCCTACTGCTGTGGGCAAAGGGAAGTGCGGAAAATGTCACTAGCTCGGCTAGGCTTTCTGTATAAGAAAATTATTTGCAATTCTTTGTCTTTTTGACTGAGCACAATTGACTTGTCCAACTGCAAGTAAGCTTGGCATTTCGTCTAATTTTTGAGCAGTACAAGAGATAACTCAAAGACATCCTCCAGGGAATGTTCAAGTTAATCTGAGATTTGTAAAACTGCCAGTTTATAGACCATCCTTTACTATTTGTAAGACATTTATAGATAATCTGGTTTTTTTTTGCAGAGAGAGATTGGATTAGGTAATTTTTGAATAAGGATTCCTTCAGAAATTAAATCTCTCATTTTTTAAAATGTTGCATTAGATGTACATTGCCATAAGAATAAGAGCTTGATACATCACAGTGCCAAGAGAAAGTGAGAAGATAGATTCATAAATCAATTTAGAGAAGAAAATTTGAAAATAAGCCTGATAATATGTTATCTTTAGATTTCTGCTCGGGGTAGTGTTTTTATTGCTACGCTGGTAAGATTATGATTGGAGTTTTATTGCTTTTATTGCTTATAAGTGTCAAAGGACTCTTTGGTTCATATTGGTCTAATTTTAAAGGTTGGACTATTTCACAATGGTTTATTTGGTTGAAGAGTAAATGAAGCAATGGTAAGTGGGAATACAACAGAAATGGATACCTCTATTTCCATGATTTATAGGCCCAAAATGTCTTGGACAACGTAAATAATTTTATTGATTTCTCCTGTCACTATACTGAATATTTACGTTCTCCAACTCCAGAGCAGGTTGACAGCAGCGTATGACAGTTGTCCCACAAGCTTTTTTTCACTCATAGAAAAAACCATGGGATTATCACTATTTCCAGATTCTACGTCCATCAACACTTAGCATTGCTTCATTTATCCATCATCATAGTAGGATCCAAATCATGGAGAGGTTGAAGAAATGAATGGGGAAATATTCATTATATTAACAATATTGAAAATTAAAGATTTTTGATAGAACTAAAAACGACTACCTGTTATGAATCAACTCCAAAGCTTCCAAAAACCACCTACAATCGGGGCAACCAAAACTGCACACAAAACTCCAATTGCAACCAAACCAAAGTTTTATGAAGCTACAACATGACCTCCTGATTCTTGTACATAATACTCCATCAAGCGTGTCATATACCTTCTTTCCCACTCAATCAACTTATTTTGCTACTTTCAGGGAGCTATGGGCTTGGACCCTAAGATCCCTCTGAACATCAATGCTGTTAAGTGTCCTGTCTGTAACTGTAACATATAACATATAACAATTACAGCACGGAAACAGGTCATCTTGGCCCTTCTAGTCCGTGCCGAACACTTACTCTCACCTAGTCCCATCTACCTGCACTCAGATCATAAACCTCCATTCCTATCCCGTCCATATACTTATCCAATTTATTTTTAAATGATAAAATCGAACCTGCCTCCACCACTTCCACTGGAAGCTCATTCCACACAGCTACTACTCTCTGAGTAAAGAAGTTCCCCCCTCATGTTACCCCTAAACTGTCCCTTAACTCTCAAATCAACTTTACTTCATACTTTACCTTACATCTGACCTCCCAATGTGCAACACCTCATACTGCTCTGAATAAACGCCATTTGCCATATACTGTCCATATCTGTAACTGATTCTGCAATACCCTTTGACCGTCATCTTCACTCCACAAATCCAGCAATTTTTGTTTTGTCAATAAACCTGTCAACCAACCCATTTATAATTTCATCCAAGTTATATTCCTATATCACATATAACAGAGGCCCCAGCAATGATCCCTGTGGAACATCACTGGTCACAGATCCCTAGCCAGAAATACATCATTGCACCACTACCCTCTTGTCTTCCATGAGTAAACCAGTTCTGAAATCAAATTGCCATGCCACCATGTATCCTATGCATCTTAATCTTCTGGAGTAGGTTACCATGTCAAATACTTCACTTAAGTTTATGTCAAATACTTGTCAAATACTTGACTTAAGTTTATGTCACATCTTCAAAAAAATCTAGAAGTGTCCTGCCCGAGACAAAGCAATGTTGATTTGTCCCTAATTAGCCCATTCTTTACTAAATGCAAGTGATTTCTCGTCCCTAAGAATAGTCTTCAGTAGCTTCCCAACTATTGGTGTGGGGCTCACTGACCTACCATCTCTTTTTGACTAAATTTACCACCTCTGTTATATTTTGATATTCTTTTGCACCACTTGGATTTTGGACTACAATCTTGTATCATTCTACTGTTTTGATCGTGTCATATTTATTGTTGTATTTATCATTGTGTGTTGATTGTTTACTCTGAGAGCTTGACATGATCAATGAATTCCATTGCACCCTGTGAATATTACAATAAAGTAAATCTTCTAATATAACTGAACCCAGGCTACTCTATTCAAAGGAAAAAGATCTTGAACCAGATCTTTTAAGTTTATCCATAACTGGTAATAAAAATGCAATGGGATTGTCCGAAGTGTGGCATCAGTAAGCACTGTGTTTTCTCTTTCTTGAGAAGTGCTTGATGGGTGGGAAGCTGAAATGAGAATATATCTTTAAGTTGTGTGACAGTTTCACAAGACCTTTTCTAATAGCTTATGGTGAAAGGAGAAAAAGAAAACCATCCGCTTGCCACAAAGCAACGGTGCTACAAAGAACAGATTAAAGGTTTAGACGAGGTCAATGTGGGTTTTTCACTAACTAAACACTGTCTTAAAGTTTCGTATGCGGAGAATAATGAAGTCATCTAAGAGTTTTTAAAGAATTTTATTTCTTTTTCTCTGCCTGTATTTGGTTGCCTGCTCAGTGTGGCTGTTTAATCTCTCAAGGCTTTTGAATTGGCCCAATGAATGAGTGGGTAGCTGTCTCTCTAGGAGCTAGAAGCTTATTCTGAAGCCTAATCATTGAGTAAACATAGCCTTGCCCTCCTTCTCTAACAACATTCATACAATAGCAGGGATTCTAGTGGAGTAACCTGGATATTGCAGACTGGGCATTGAAATGTAGAATGGATAAAGTACAGAACAGACTGTGGCTCATCTTCTCCCCCTTTTAATTAAAGATCACAAGGCCATCAATGTGGTGGTTATATCCTAATTAGATATTGTTTCAGCAGTAAAAAAGATTCCAAATTTTTATTTCGTCAAAAGGGTTTGTATTTACACTGGAAGATTTAATGGACAAAAATTTGCATTACAGTGCCTTTCTTCACATTTATGTAGTTACTTACAAGTGGATATTTGTGTTATTGCTGACAACAACAAAAGACAGATTTGCAATATGGTTTTATACAATAAAAATTACGGTGTTTAATTTATGTTCCATTTTATATAAATTATTACTCTGTAGTAAATTCATGATTGTTCTTAACCCTGGCTCACTGGTTGTCTTGCAATCCTGGGTCAAAAGGTGTGGGTTCAACCCATATTTCAAATGTTGAGCCCTTAACACTGTCTAGCACTACATTAGAAGTGTAGAAGTAGAAACTGGAGAAGCGTTACAGTGATGAAGGTTGTCTTTTGGGTGAGACATCAATTTGAGCCTCAGTCTACCCAGAAAACATTCTTTGACACAATTTGATGAAAACCAGGAGAGATTTGATATTTTAACAACCAACTCAACTTCCTTTACGAAAATTGATTGCTGTGTGTTAACTACCTTACTCCCCCCGCCCGACCCCACCCTCCTTTACTCCCCCACACCACCATCCGCTCTCTTTCTCATCCCGCACCTGTACTCCACCTGGACGCCTACCAATTTCTCTCCCCCAACCCCCACCTGACCCCAGCTATGTTCCTCCCGCTGGCTTCTCAATCCACAACTCTTCAAACCTGTCTCACACCTATTGTTTATATACCTGGCATTTATTCCAACCATTTCTCTGTCAAGAAATCCCCCTCGCCAGTGGTAAAACCTGCCATCCTTTGTCCTGCCCTTTTCCAGCATTCTACCCCCTGCCCCCCCCCCCCCCCTTACAATCAGTCTGTAGAAAAGGTCTTGACACAAAATGTCACCTATCCATCCATGCTCTCCGGAGATACTGCCTGACCTGCTGCATTACTTCAGCACTTTGTGTCCTTTTGTGTATTAACCACTATCTGCATTTCTTTGTTTCCACATTCTTACTTTTGGATATTCCTTATAAAGATCAATTTTTCATCAGATAATGCAGAAAACTATTATAACACTTGTATTCACAATAATCATAGTCAATTGTTATTGTTAAATATAATCTTATTCAGTAAATTTTCTTGATATATTTTAAATGCATCAGAAACCCTTATTTAGAAATTGAATCACTATTTTTGTTGACATTAAACTGATCAATGATTGACTTAAACAGGTTATGATATAAAGATTTGCTAATTAGCAAAATTAGTCTGCAGTTTAAAAAAATCTTGATCCAAGTATAATCCTGGTTCAGGCATAATATTTCTCAGCAAACTAATTACACATTTCTCAATATTCCATCATAAAATTAAATATTAATATCCAATTTTCAAGAGAAAACTGAACAAATTGCTGCATAAAATAAGACAAATATCTATTTCCTACATCTCAGTTTGAGGGCTATCCTTACCTTTTAAAATTAAGGAAATTACGATGTTGCCAGCTGTATGAGGATTTCCCCATAATATATGAAATAAGATGCTGAATTTATGAACCATTTAAACTATCAGAATTAAGTGGACAAACTTTAATTTGGAAAGAAACTGCACTGGAAATGATATTACTCAAAGGTTGCTTTTGATAGTCTGTGTTGTAATTTTTTTTGTTAAACTTCATCTCTTTATATATTTTTTGAAAGATGATATACACAAACACTCTTATATAATGTATCTGGAAGCTTTATAATATTCTTTGTTACAGTTGGGATATTCTGTATCATGTCCATTAATGAAGGAGCCATAAACCGTCTGTTGTATGATGTCACAACAGATATTGCAGTGCAATGGTAAAATAGTGTGGGTGCTGGAATTGAAAAAAAGAAAAATACTAGAAAATGTCTATTTGATTTTCAAATCAGTCTTGTGAATCTTTGCTATGCTACCTTTAAGGAGACCAACAGTGTACACTATATTCCAGTTGCAGTCCTGCCAGGGCCCTTCATAATGAACTTTCGAAAAGTTGTGTACGCATGCACCTGAAACCCTTTGAACATCAATACTACCCCAATTTCTCTAATTTAAAATAAAATCCGCTATTTGTATTGTGTATCCAGAACAAGGGGTCACAGTTTAAGGATAAGGGGGAAATCTTTTAGGACCGAGATGAGGGAAACATTTTTCACACAGAGAGTGGTGAATCTCTGGAATTCTCTGCCGCAGAAGGTAGTTGAGGCCAGTTCATTGGCTATATTTAAGAGGGAGTTAGATGTGGCCCTTGTGGCTAAAGGGATCAGGGGGTATGGAGAGAAGGCAGGTACAGGATACTGAGTTGGATGATCAGCCATGATCATATCGAAGGGCCGAATGGCCTACTCCTGCACCTATTTTCTATGTTTCTATGTATCGAATGAATGAACTCACATTTTTACCTTTTATATTTCATCTGTCATGTCTTCACTCACTCGTGCAGCTCATGCATATTACTTTGAATCTCCTTGCACCCACCTCTGTAGTCACCATCCCTACGAGTTTGGAAAAGTCAGAAAAGTTGGCGATATGACATTTGGTTCCCAGATTCTTCTGATTTCTCTATTTCGTGATGTGGCAGTACCGACTATCATAAAATTGTTTCTCAAAAGTGTTCCCCTCCATCATAGTCACTGGACGCTTTGACTATTCCATTTCCTGCACACCCCTTTACTCCCCCATTTCTCTCACAGAACCAGGGTTAGATCTCCGTTATTCTTGCCTACTTTTCATTCCATTAGCTTTCACATTAGGATACTATAGATCCCACCACCTTAACACATAATCCTCCCTCTTTACTTTCACTATTAAAAGGGCTGTTAACTTTGGGATGAGATGGTGCATTTTTCTGTTAACACCAGCAGCCAAGCCATGACAATTTCTTATGCTACCAACGGAATGCGAACATCTCCTGCCACATCATCCATAGCCGCAAAGCATTTCCACATACAACAGCAACTTGCTTATATCTTTCTTTTTGGTATATTGTATTTGCTGGTCATAATGTGATCCATGTGTCCTTCTATAAGCTAGGTTTCTGTTCGATTAGCCTCTTCCGCATTGAGCATTTGACTTTGTCTAAGGAACTCACGCACTATAATGCTGGGAATTGTATTCTGTACTCAGTATATTCCCCTTTGGTCTCTCTATTGAACTTGAGTTTGAACTGAGTATCTATAAATGGTATATCTGATCTAATTGGATAGCATGCAATACAAAGCTTTCCACTGTACCTTGGTACATGTGATAATAATAAATCTAAACCTAATCTCTAAATTGCGATTATTTAATTTTAGTTTAGTTTAGAGATACAGCGTAGAAACGGACCCTTCGGCCTACCGAATCCGTGCCAATCAGCGATCGCTTATCCATTAGTTTTATCTTAGACACTGGGGACAATTTACAGCAGCCAACTAACCTATAAACCTGCATGTATTTGAGATGTGAGAGGAAACCGGAGCACCCAGAGGAATCCCAAGCGGTCATAGGGAGAACGTACAAACTCCATATAGACAGCACTTTGATTACTTTGGGAAGGATGTTCCGTCTGTTCTCAGCCCCCATAATGCTCCAGTGAAGTTCAATATAACACTGAGGAGTAGTGCCACCCACTGAACTTATAACCTTTGTTCGCTGTGTCTTTGTTCCCTTTGTTTGTGCTATTATTTGTTTTCTGCCTGCAGTTTCATCCCTTTTGCAGTTTAGAATCTCCCGCATTCCACCTCATCATGTAACTTCTTGTTCTCTTTTCCCCATCCCTGAAATTAAAACTTCTTTGAAAGTTATCAACTTGAAATGTTTACTGCTTCTCGTTCCATCAATGCTGCCTGACATGTTAAATATTTCTGCAATCTCCTGTTATTTACAGTGGAGAGTAAGTTTTCATTACAGTTATAAGATTAATAATCTATACCTTCTTTTATCAGAGAAAGCTGCTCGCCATCTACCTCCATCATGATGACAGTGTTCTTACAAACGTATTCTGTTCCCAACTACTGTGTGCTGAATCTATTGTCTCCTACCTCAGTCAAAATTTTATCACTTGGGCATGGGATGTGACACGAGAAGCTAACAGAGCAAGGTACTCAATTTTATTTTATAGTTTAATTGTTCCTCATTTGGAGTTTATTGATCTTGAATAAACAATTAGCAATAAGGCAGTGTTCACTGCTTCAAAACAAAGGTAATGATCTCAAAAGCATGACATTGAGTGTTTTCTGATATCTAAAGAACCATCGATGGGGCATTTTGAGGAAATCTGGGGATATGCAAAGACTGAGCTAAAACAAAAAAAAATAGTCTTGTGCTAACTTTAAAAATATTTAAAAATATGAATGACAGTCAAAACATACACCAACAATTAATGTAGAGAGTGAAACATTAATCAAGCATTTAATCAATTAAAAAAAATTAAGATTTATATTTTCTCTGGAATACTTATGAGGGAATTGAAATACACACATATAACAATATAATTATGTAAGTTATTGTGTTGTTTTCTCATTTGAATGCAGCTGGTAGATAATTATCCTTAAAATTATAACGATTTTTAAATCAAAATGTCTCCTTTCGGAAAGAAATAGATCAGAATATTCCATCCATATTTGACTGAATTCTCGTATTATCAGAGATTAAATGGGTAGAGCTAGTTTGCTGCTTCAAATTTAGCCATTTGACATGTAGCATGGTTTCCAAAGATTTGTTTCTTCCTAATAAGGAGCTTGAGTCGAGTGAGAGAACATTCCTACTAGGATGTTGTCTAAAACAGTGAAAACCAAAGAAACACATGTATGTTCTTGGCAAATACATTTTCTAGTTAGTTGAATAATCTCTGCTGATACCATTTCAGTCCTGAAGTTATTCTTCGAAATGAAACAACTTTAAGTATGGCATGATTGATGGAGTTACCAGAATAACATAACATTGAAACATTTTAAGTGAAGTAATTTTATATTTAAGATGTATGACGTGGAGTGTTCTTGAGGATGTTGGCAATTTCACATGCAACTGTGCACACTTCTCTCCGCAAGACAGAAATCTAGAGAAACCAACACGAATATTAACAAACACAGAAATGACGATTAACTACCAGAAAGCTGTTCATTTTCAATTTCTCAGTGGTTTCTCACGTTGGATTCTAAATGCAATGCAATGATTGGGTGTGAACCCTGCACCCTGAACAATTAGTATATATAAGAAAGATTTAACAGAATTGAATATCAGATATCAAAGATTTATTAAGCATAAATTGACCGTATTTTCACCCGAGAATTCAAACCAGCTGAAGTCTTTAGCTTAGTACACAGATTGAACAAATTCTATACGTCCCAACACCAAGTCTTCATATCTTTTATTAATTACGTACATGTGTTTCTTGTTTGCATTGCCTAGCTAAAATTGAACACATTGCCATATATCCTTGCCATTAATAAATGACATTGGCCCAAGAAATTTGCCTTGTTAACTCGCTTTCCTTGCCTCTCAGTCCCAATCCTTACAAGCCACAGGTTATAGCTTTCCTTAGTCAGGCACTTAAATAAGTAAGCCCTCCTTCCTATGAATGAACAAAGGGGGCTTCCCTGGGCGGCTGTGAAGTCTTTCTAACCCATGTCCTATGTTAAATGTAATTTTTAAACAAGAGGTTAAGATGGAAATCTTTCTCTGAACATCTCCCTTTTTAAAAGATATTGCTGTTTAAGAATTACACTACCTTTTTAAAAATCTGAATGCGTGGCACTGTTACATTAATGTCCATCAAACAAATCTTTTTAACTCTTATCTTTACACCAGAAATTAGATACAAAAAGGGGAATGGATTTTGTGGTTTATAGTACAGGGTATTGCCTGATTATATTGGTTGAACTTTCCCAGGCAAAATCCTGAACTTATCAGCATGAGTGAAAGCTGGCTTCAATTGTAGGATACCATATAGGCAATATTATGCTGCAATTATTGAATGAATATTTTTAATAGATTTGCTTTTCACATAATCCCTCAAAAATAGTTATACTTTGAAGTATTTCGTTGCTGTGAAAATTAATGTGTGAAAATGATTTGGTTGTCAGTGGGATATTACACATAAAGAACAATTGTGTTTTTACTTCATTCTGTAATTAACCTTTTCAGCTACTGGTGGATATTATTGAATGTCAAAATTTGGTCAGGTGTGAATGTCTGCTCCAACTATCTTATTTCAAGTTGATTTATATATCATAATTTACTTTTTGCATAATTAATTTCCGAGTTCAAGATTTTTTTAAAGTATTTGGATTACATTTACTATTGTAAATTGAATTTGAAATTTGTTCAATTTAATGTAGCAGTTGTATGTAAGTTTATTTATTCTATTTTGTTCACTGCTCCCTGCCTTTTTAAATAGGATGCACTTTTCTGTTTTTCACAAGAATTTGTTGATGACAGGAGAAAAGCCACTTAATTATTTGCTGAAATATGATTAACAGGCATTTAGCAAAGAGGGTCTGGAAAAAATTCACGTTATTTGTGACATTTTTTGTTATCAGTCTATTAGCATGTTATATCGCTATTTTGATGCATTGATTATCGGGTAGACATACAAAATAATATTTGTATGTTGAGATTTGCACCCCTCCAACTCCAGCATCTGCCGTTGCAAATGTTAAGTTGTCTGAGCACTTTGCAGCAGCAGGTTTTCCTCACCTGTCATTCCTAATCATCAAGTAATTAACCATATTCACAGCTGCTGACCCCTGACACAAACAAGGCTTTGAATGATGCACGCCTGGATGGAGAGCAGTTGACCGCGCTGGTCTTGTTTGACCCACTTGCAAATCCACTACAGGTGTGGGCCTCTGTGTGGGATGCAGCTTCCAGAGTTATAAGTTGTTCTGCTTCTTAGTACTGAATAGGGATTTTGCTATAGGTAGTTAAGAAACAGATGGAGTTTAATTGTTGTTCTGTGGAGAGAGATGGAGGGGCGCATGATCTGAACTGTTTTCCATAGAGTAGTCATCTAAATTTTCTCTCTGTGCATATTGTGTTTAGAAAGAGGTAGTTAAAGTATCAGCTTTATTTAAGGCTCCCCCAGTAGAGTCCTTACAAACTATTTTACAAAAGATTAAGATTCCAAAACATCTGGAGCCATTGTCTGTTTCCCACTGTTTCTTCCTGGTTTTCTAGGGCTCCTATTACTGTTGGATTATGTTGGACACTCTCATTTTCTCCTTTTCCCCGCTGCTTTTGATATCAGCTCAGCTTTAAAAGAATGTCTGGATCAATTTGCAGCATGGTTAACACCAGATCTACATTCTGCCAACAGCATTTATTCTTTTGCGATATCCTCACAAACGAGCTAGTGTATTCCTGTAACTTCAGAAGTTCTAAAGAACCATTGACAGGGCAACATCTAATGACTTTATTAGTATAAGGTTTCAGATGGGCTTATTTGTTGTTCACTGCTCCTAGAAAATTATTCATAATTACTAGGTTATATTGTGTGTAGTGTAGGTGATTTCCTGCTAACATAAATTAGGATAAAAGGTAGCATGCCACAGGATCTTACATAGGTCAGTGTTAGGGGTTGGGGGTTGACAAATATATTTCCATGATTTTTCATGTTTCATGTATATGCCTATTAAAACATTGAAAATAAATGTGTAGTCCACACATTAATAAACCATTATTTATATCTGATGGGTAATCAATACCACGTATAAAATGAAATATTATCGTAATCCTGCAACACACTTCATATTTACAACAGAAATATATATGAGATAAACTGGCTTTTGCAGTTATCTGCTACCTTTATTGATTATAATTACATAGTGGATTGTAACAGTCATGGTGGCACAGCGGTAGAGTTGCTGCCTTACAGCAAAATGCAGCGCCAGAAACCTGGGTTCTATCCCGACTACGGGTGCTGTCCGTATGGAGTTTGTACGTTCTCCCCGTGATTTGTATGGGTTTTCTCCGAGATCTTCGGTTTCCTCCCACACTCCAGAAACGTACAGGTTTGTAGGTTAATTGGCATGATTAATTGGCTTGAAAAAAATGTTAAATTGTCCAAGTTGGCGATATGCAGAGTACTACTCTGCCGACTACAAAATTCAGAAGGTTCAGAAGGTTCAGAAGGTAAATCAAGACTAATAAAGTATATATCCATAAGCTACAAATAGAGATCACATTATCCTTTTATTATAGGGGGAGGTGAGGAGTGGAGGAGGCGGGGGGTAGAGGGATAGGAGGGGGGTCAGGAGGTAGTGACTGAGGGTAGGGGAAAGGAGAGGGAGTGAGAGGTGAGGGAGGAATTGGGGGAGAGGAGGAGAAGAGGGGAAAGAAGAGGGAGGGTGAATAGGAGGGGAGAGAGTGTTGGGATGAGGGGATGCCTGCGCAGTTGGGGGCTATGGGTGAGTGGTGTAATATTGCGTTGGAGGAACGAATTGCGTTGGGGACCAGGCCTCCCCTGTGACAGGGACCCAACGGATCCCACTTAGTCTAGTATATTACTAAAATCACTGCCCTCCTCTCCCTCTATTTCCCACTCCCTACTCTCATCTTGTTTGTTTGTGATCCTGAAATTACGCCAAATGGTACAGGCTAGAGCTACGTATTTTTCACCACCTTACTCACAATTGCCATGTGGCGTGTTTTCAACAAGTTTCATTCAGATTGATGTTATATTTTACAAGTTATTAACATTTTTAGCTTTATAAAATCCAGTTTGTGAAAAATTCAGCAGGGGCAGTTAGAGCTATAACAATGGGATCTCATTTACATAACCTGCCCGTGAACAGTCTTCCAGCCCACAATGACATCACAATGGGGTCAGCAGCTTCCACCTCAAGTGGGTTAGGGAGGGAGTGAGATTTAAAAAAAAATCCGTTTTAATCAGATTCTTGGGGAGAGGTTTAATTTACAAAAAGAAATTCGAGATTTTCATTGTGGAAGTTGCGATGGGGGGAGGTGACGTCCCCCCTCTCCCCCCACGTGGGGACAATTGATTGGCTCCGTGGAATGCTGACTGAGGTTAGGGGAAAGGAGATGGAGGGCGAGGTGAGGGAGGGAGTGGGTAAGGGGAGGAGGGGCAATGTTATTTATGTAGAGAGGGAGGGAGTGACTGAGGATAGGTGAAAGGAAAGGGAGGGAAATGTGAGGGAGTGGAGGAGGAGAGGGGAGCGGGGAGAGAAGAGGGAGGATGAAGAGGAGGGGGAGGGAGTATTTGGGGATGAGGGGCAATGAGCCGCGCCTGCGCAGTTCGCGGCTATGGGTGAGTGGTGGAATATTGCGTTGGGCGAACTGGTGGGATAGAGGAGAGATTACATTTTTTTAAATTGCAATTTTCATGGGGGGGGGTGGGTTAGAGGGGAGTTTTCATTTTTTTAAATCGAGATTTTCATTGTGGGGGTGGTGGGATAGGGGGAAGGTGAGGAGTGGGGGAGCAGGGGGATAGAGGGAGAGTAGAGGAGTGAGGGAGGTAGGAGGTGGAGGATAGAGGGAGAGAAAGGCAGTGAGGGGGGAGTGGGATGGGGAGGTGAGGAGTGGGGGAGCAGGGAGATAAAGGGAGAGGGTGTGGGGTAGGGAGGGGAGAGGGGTTATGGTGGGAGGGAGGGATTGACTCAGGATTGACGTCAGGACCAATTGGACACCGACCCCCAGGCCCACTGCAAGCACGGAGATCCCAGAGACCCACAGCCAACAGCAACCCAGCCCAGCCCCACTCCAACTACAGAGGAACCTGGGTTGCGGATGACGGGGCGCAGTTCGGGGCGTCGTAGGGGCCCATCGGGGAGCGGGTTCCTGTTGGTCCTGACGTCTCCGGCCACCTGCCATCCTCCGGGAACTGTACCGCCCTTGCAGGAGAGTGGGGTTGTTTGCAGTTGCAGAGGGAGGGGGCAATTCACATAAACATCCATCACAGTGAGTCTCCTCCTCACTGTGATGGAAGGCAAAGACTTGTCTCTCCCCTGCTCTCCATTCCTCTCCCGAAGTCGAGGTCAAAGCCCCCGGCGGGCGCTAGCAAGTCCGCGGCCAATCAAAGTCACGCCGGGCGATGTAGGGCCCTGCCCCGGGTCTTGATGTTGGAGCCCCCGGCGGGCGCTAGCAAGTCCGCGGCAATTTACAGCCGCGCCGGGCGTTGTAAGGCCCCCCTCCAGGTCATTCTCAACCCCGTAATTCGGGCGGGAGAAGTCGCCGCTGCCGGTGCCCCGCAAAGCAGTCTCCCACCGGGGACCTGCGAGTTCCCGGTGTCACCATCCACCGGAGTCGGGTCGCAGCAGCTCGCCCCCGCAGCTCTCCACGCTCCGAAGCTGGCTAGCTCCATGGAGGTAGGTCCGTAGGTCCACAGCTCCACAGCTCCCACCGCCGCCCACCGACCCCCAGGCCCACTGCAAGCACGGAGATCCCAGAGACCCACAGCCAGCAGCAAATCCAGCCCAGCCCCGCTCCAACTCCAGAGGAACACGTAGGGGCAGAAGCTGATGGTGTGCAATGTACGTCTTGTTCTTGGGGTGGCGGATGAGGGGGCGCAGCTCGGGCTGTGGGCAAACTGCCACTTGTCGCCGTAGCGGCCCATCGGGGAGCGGATTCCTCTGGAGTTGGAGGGGGAGGGGGTATTGTGCTGTTTGATCGCCCCCTGCTATCCCAGGGACAGGGAGACACAGCGGCTTTTTAGACTGGTGGGCAATCACTTCCAAAGTTCTGCCCACACAGTCAGTACACCTCTCCTACACTGCATTTCATACAAACATTTATTCTGCAAGAAAAAACGACATTGAAGACTCAAACTCGCGATCGAGTAACTGCCAGGATCAAGGCGCAAACTCGCGACCTTGCGGATATGAGCCGAGCACTCTACCACTGAGCCAGCCATTAAAATCTACGCTAAAAAATTTCCATTCCGAAGACCGACAAATTCTGAATTACGAAAAGTGTCTGGTCCCAAGGCTTTCGGATAAAAGGTTGTGCACCTGTAGTTGTAATTAGCAGAGACTTAAATTAGATGTAACTTTCAAGTTGTTTCTAAACACTGAAAATACATGCTTTAACCAAATGCCAGGATAAACTGAGAAAACAATCCAAACTATTCCATAGTGAGTGGATTAGTTTGGAAATTTCTAACCTGGGATCAGGTAAAAACATTTAAATTGAATTATTTTATATTTATGTTTAGTTTAATGACTAATTATTTAATATGATATTTTAATCATGTTTTTAAATGATGAAAATTACTTTAATATATCTGTTTATCAAATACATTTAGAGACGGTTACAAAGCTTTAATAATTCTTTGAATTATTAAATTAATAGCGAGAAACAAGGCTTCATCTCAAGTCTTGCCTTCTGTCAAAAGTAGTGAGAATGTCCTGAAGCAGGAACCCAGTGGAGATTCCCTATCTCAGAGTCAATCTAGTTAAGGGCCTATCACACTTGAGCGACATTTGCGCATCATTTACATGACATCATTTACGCGTCACAACGCGCGTCGTGATGCGTGCATTACACGCGCATAGCGCGTGGTGGTGTAGGCAGTGACGCGCAGTCACGCGCGGCGCCCCAAGATTTTGTGATTCACAAAATCTTTGTGCGCCGCCTGCGTGACGCGCAAATGACACCCAATTGTAGCAATGTTACAAAATTTTGAGATTTAAAAAATCAAGTCTGCAATTTGTCCCATCAGATAAAGCATAAAAATAAGTTTAATTTGACACCTAATTCACTTTCATATTTTCAGTATTAAAAAAGTTATGGCCATTTTCATACTCTGAAATTAGCATCTTGTTCCCTATTGCTTTTCCATTGACTTAACTCAAAAGCTGTGATCGAGGACAGTCAAAAGCCCATAATTTTCTTAAAAATTAAGAGAACCGAATGAAATGTCCAGTTATTATAGATTGAAGCATTCTGAAACAAATATGAAACAATCTTACTTGGATGAACTGAAATTAAAGCATATAATTAGTTAGTTACCTAATTGTAGTTAATTACAAAATTTAATTACTAGATCTAAACATCTATCCATTTCTTAAGAAAAGGATAACATTTTTAAATAGCCTAAGTGTCCAAATGACATTCACACAAGAATTCACAATATAACATGATTTTTAAATCTCATTGTCATGAATTGATAGGCCAATTGGAAGGAATTTAGTGTTTAATTCCCGTAAATTAATGGCCATTTTAATCATCTTGCGAGTGGGTTTTTGTGGAACGTTGTCGATTGGAACGTTGCAGTTTGCGGTGAATTTAAACCCCATATCGGCAGGAAAAACACTGCCGGTTCGTATGGGGCCCAAATCACATTTTCGCAACGTGAAATTTTGATTAAAGTAATCCTAAGAAGCAAGTTTATATGTAAAATATACGACTTACCTTATGTTTTGGCCCGTACGTGAGATCCGTTCTGTTGACTGCGTTGACGGCTTTAGAAGTCGCTTTTTATTTTATTCCAGTGCTGAAATTGTCCCGCGGTTTAAAAAAAAAATTCAGAGAACGGCAGTCGGAACGAATTTTTAGTATCAGGTAGAAGCCCGAGAAAATATATCTCGGCCAGGCAGGAGAAAACGGCATTTTAATCCCGCCCTTCCCCTCAAAGGTGCCAAAGTCGTGCACACGGCCAGTGACAGAACTGCAGCGCCGCTGAAGGTAAGTTTTGTAACATACCTACCAAGTGGGACAGACCCTTTAGTTCATGTAGTCCAGATTATTAATGCAGAAGGTCAGGGATTGTAGGACTGAGTTGATCTTGATGAATCTGAAAAGAAAATGTAGTACAGGAGACTGGCGTGATGGGTGAAAGATTTGGCAAATGATATTGGAAAATATCAAATTATCCATTATCCTTCTCGCTGCCTGTCCCGCTCCAGGTTTAAGCAGAGCGCTGTCAGTTGAACGCGTGGGAATTTAAACGAAGAGCTGTCGGCTACAGCGCTATGGGTTCTAAAAATAACGCTACCAGCTGGAGCGCTATGGCCACAGCGCTATGGGGCACAGACTGTTCAGGAAAATTCTCATATAACAATGAGTCTTTGGAATTCTCTTTCTCAGTGGTAGTTGATCCTTTGATTATTTTTCAGGCATTGGTAGAATTCTGGATAAGCCTAGTGGTGAAAGGATACCAGTGGGATTGCAGTTACATTGGGATTGGCCGTTTTTACCGAACGGTGGGTGGGCTCAAGGGGGAGACATGGAGGGGTGGAGAGAGGGAGAGAGGAAGGGGTGGTGAGAGGGAGAGGATGGAGAGTGGAAGAAGGAGGGAGGGGGAGATGGAGAGGAAGGGAGGAAGGGAATAAGAGAGGGAGGGAGGGAGGAAGAGAGAGAGAGAGAGAGAGCGATGGAGGGCAAGAGGGATGGAGAAAGGGAGGGAGAGAGTAAGGAGGGAGGGAGGGAGAGGGAGGCTTCCAAAATGGCTTCTACATCATTATCTGGTGCTAAAAGCAGAAAGCAGCCATTCAAACAGCAATATACAAAGAGATGGCAATGAATGCACTGTCAAGTGAGGTGCGTAAAAGAAATGTCAATTGGTAGCAAAGTTATGCATTCTTGTACTATTACATGGGTATGACTGCACATAAAAAAACATTTTTTTTCAGCAAAATGTCACCGCGTAAAAATACTGAAAACTTGGCAGCTCTGCATACAGTGCCCTCCATAATGTTTGGGACAAAGACCCATCATTTATTTATTTGCCTCTTTTCGCCACAATGTGAGATTTGTAAAAGAAAAAAAATCACATGTGGTTAAAGTGAACATTGTTAGATTTTATTAAAGCCCATTTTTATACATTTTGGTTTCACCATGTAGAAATTACAGCTGTGTTTATACGTTGTTGTCCCCCCCCCCCCCCCCCCCCATTTCAGGGCAGCATAATGTTTGGGACACAGCAATGTCAGGTAGATGATTATAGTCATGTTTAGTATTTTGTTGCATATCCTTTGCATGCAATGACTACTTGAAGTCTGCGACTCACAGACATCACCAGTTGCTAGGTGTCTTCTCTGGTAATGCTCTGCCAGGCCTGTGTTGCAGCCATCTTTAGCTTATGCTTGTTTTGGTGGCTAACCCCCTTCAATTTTCTCTTCAGCATATAAAAGACATGCTCAATTGGGTTCAGATCGGGTGATTGACTGGCCTCTCAAGAATTTACCATTTTTTAGGTTTCAAAAACACCTTTGTTGCTTTAGCAGTATGTTTGGGATCATTGTCTTGCTGTAGAATGATTTGAGGCATTTGTTTGAACTTGAGCCGATAGAATGTGTCTATACACTTCAGAATTCATTATGCTACTACCATTAGTAGTTGTATCATCAATGAAGATAAGTGAGCCAGTACCTTCAGCAGCCATACTTGCCCAGGCCATAACACACCCACCGCCGTGTTTCACAGATAAGGTGGTATGCTTTGGATGGTGGGGAGTTCCTTCTCCCCTCCATACTTTGCTCTTGCCATCACTCTGATATAACTTCATCTTCATCTCATCTGTCCACAAGTCCTTTTTCCAGAACTGTGGTTGCTCTTTAAAGTACTTCTTGGCAAACTGTCACCTGTCCATCCTATTTATGCGGCTAACCAGTGGTTTGCATCTTGCAGTTAAGCCTCGGTATTTCTGTTCATGAAATCTTCAGTGGACAGTGGTCATTGACAAATCCACACCCGACTCCTGAAGAGTGTTTCTGATTTGTCAGACAGGTGTTTGGGGATTTTTCTTTATTATAGAGAGAATTCTTCTGTCATCAGCTGTGGAGGTCTTCCTTGGCCTGCCAGTCCCTTTGCGATTAGTAAGCTCACCAGTGCTCTCTTTCTTCTTAAAGATGTTCCAAACAGTTGATTTTGGTAAGCCTAAGGTTTGGCTGATGTCTCTAACAGTTTTATTCTTGTTTCTCAGTCTCATAGTGGCTTCTTTAACATTCATTAGCACAACTTTGGTCCTCATGTTGATAAACAGCAATAATAGTTTCCAAAGGTGATTGGAAAGACAGGAGGAAAGACTAGGTGCTGAGAGCTCTCTTGTACATGCATTAAGGAGGCAATTAAACACACCTGAGCAATTACAAATGCCTGTGAATCCAATGTGCACCACTTGTGACAATGTGCACCACATGTGTTTTTTTCTATTACAAATCTCAAATTGTGGAATACAGAGGCAAATAAATAAATGATGGGTCTTTGTCCCAAACATTATGGAGGGCACTGTAGGTTATTATAATAAGTACAATTATTTTAATAATCACAATAAATTAAATTAAATCTCTTGCACAAAATGTTGTTTTCAAAAAGATCATACTGATAATCTAACTTGGATTATTTATTTTATATCATTGTAATTACCTTAACTATGTGATTAAAATTTTCATTTTTGAAAATAATCTTTTTGATTATTTTGTAATCACCATGATAAATTGATGGTTTTAACAGAACTGTTGAATGATTAACATGATTTATTGTTTGTTTTTGAAAATATAGTGAGATACATTTTCATATGTCTCAGAGCATCAGGAACTTTAGTGAGCTTCATGCAGGAAGACTTCTGGACCTGATTTTCCTTTCTACACCAAGAACGTGTTTTACGCGTGCTTGGTTTACATTTTTTTAGAATAATGCGCTTGTCTAATTACTACCGAAGTTTAATTTATTTGCTCCTATTTTCTGAAAAACATGCTCAAATTTATGCGTGGCAAACTTGCACATCAGCTTTCATAAGTTATCTTGTAAATTCAGCTTTGCTTAACAGAAAGAAAACTCAAATGATTGATGCAGCTATTAGGTTATATGTTTAAATGTATCTGCATTTGGGATATCAGGGCTCTCACTTAACGTTTTTTCCCTGTTGCCAGCCGGGCAACCTCGGCAGCTTTTTAGGTTGCCAAATGTTTCACGTGTTCACAATTTAATTAATCCATCTTTATGGATTAAAACATATAATAACATTGGGAATTAAAACACGTTTGATTGCATTCCGTTATCAAACAAAGTCAATGTTCGCTCTGAAGGCATTTCCAGCACAATAGGGTCGGGGGGGGGGGGGGGGGGTGGTGGGAGAGGGTGAATCAGTGCGGGATGGATAGATGGCGGGGGGGGTTGAGAAGGCAATCGGTGCGGAATTGATGGATTGAGGCAGGGGAATTAGTGCGTGTTGGTTGGAGTTGATAAAATTGTGAGGGGAGAGCGCGGAGGATGTCAGTGTGTTTGAACGGGGGGATCACTAAGGGGAGGATCTGTGCAGGATGGATGGGGGGATCAGTACAGGATGAATGGAATGCATCAGTACAGGATGAATGGGATGATCAGTACAGGATGAATGGAGGTAGACAAAAATGCTGGAGAAACAGCGGGTGAGGCAGCATCTATGGTGCGAAGGAAATAGGCAACGTTCGGGTCGAGACCCTTCTTCAGACTGATCCCCCCATTCTTCTTGAATGGGGGGATCAGTACAGGATGGATGGGGGGGATCAGTACAGGATGAATGGGGGAATCATTAAAAGATGAATGGGGGGGTCAGTACAGGATGAATGAGGGGTACAGTAAAAGGTGAATGAGGAGATCATTACAGGATGGATGGGGGGGATTGGTGCAGGATAAATGGTGGGGGGTCAATACGGAATGAATGGGGGGGATCAGTACAGGATGAATGGTGAGTGGCAGGTGAATCAATGCGAGGTAGATAGGGTGAGCAGTGTAGGATGAATAGATGGGGGGGGAGGTGATGGGTATGTGAGCACAGGGGGTGTCAGTGAGGACTGAATAGAGGCAGGAATGGGGATCAGTAAGGGATGGAGAGGAGGGGTCTCAGGATAAGGGGGTGGAGGGGGACGTACAAGAGAGAGAGAGAGAGAGAGGCGGGAGGTGGGGAGGAAGGAAGGTCAGCGCTCATCGGACAGGGACGGCATCATCGCCCCGCTGCCTTGGCCGTCCCTGTCCACCGCCAAGTGCCGCCGCCAAAGGGGGAGGTAATTGGGATCTCCTCGCCACCGCCTCCCCTCCTCCGCCATCCAACAGGAAGGTGCGGGGCCGAGCGATGCAGCTGCTTCAGACGGCAGAAGGAGGCCTCCCCCTTCCCCTCCCTCCTCCCGGCCTCGGCGTACGGGAGGGTTTGTTTTGAAAGCAGCGGCTGGTATCAGGGCAGGCGGGGTGCGGTAGGAGGAGGAGCAGGTGGAGCCGCTGTCGCCGCTGTGCGGAGCCGTCATTCGCTCCGGCCCTCTGTCACAGCACACCTAATATCTTTGCCCGCACTACAGTCGTCGCCGACACGAAAAGTCACGTTCCTTCTCTCCAGAGGTGCTGCCTGACCCACTGAGTTACTCCAGTTTTTTGTATCTATTTTCGGTATAAACCAGTATCTGCAGTGGCAAGCCGGGCAAAATTAATCGGCATTTAGGTTGCCCGGCGGCACTTTGGGTGGTCAATGGCACCCGGGCAACCGCTAATTTCGAGCCCTGCAAAGTAATAATACCACAGTCAGCATTTTACCTGAACATTTACACATCCAGTTTGAAAAGATCGCATTGTCAAAATCGTAAAAAACTGAAATATTTATTTAAGGATCACTGTTGTCTAATATGGTTTATTAATAGGAATATTTATCTGAACAACTCAAAAGTATATGAACATTTTGAACAATTCACTGTCAGTCAATTTTGCAATAAGTAATGTTGCTTCAGCTACAGGTATTTCCTATTACTGGTACAAAGCATAACTGTGAGGTAACCAATTGTGACAGTTTCAAGCAAAGGCAGGAGAAGGAACTCTAGAGGCTACTTAGGAAAAATAATACTGAGAGTAACTTTAATTCATAGCAAAGTGAATTTTCAGCCTTATTTACAGGTTTAAATCACAGATTCTAAATCTTAGTATACATTACTTGGCCTAACTGTTTTTCTTCTTTCTACAGATTTTTGAGCATGTGTACAAGACATTTTGGCAGTGTTGTGGCTCAAACAATTCGAACACACAAAACTGATCAGTTTCCACTGCTTCTTATTATAATGGGAAAAAGATCATCAAATGAAGTTTTGAATGTGATTCAAGGTAATTTCTAGTGCCCAATTGATATATCGGGACATAATTGTGTTAAAAAAATAATGTTTAAAACATATATAAATAATATGTAAATATATATACACACACACACACACACACACCCACACACACACACACATATACACACACACATATACACACACACACACACATACACACACACACACACACACACACACACACACACACACATATATGTATACTAGACCAAGTGCAGAACCGTTGGGCCTGCTCCCCCAACGCAGCCATTCCCTACCCGTAGCTCCCACGGGAGATGTGGTCCTCCAACTCAAGCCGTTCAGGACTCAGTAGTGCGGCTGTTTTTAAATGGCGTCTTTGAGGCGAGATGCGGGCGCCAGCAGCCGTTATGGTCGCTGGCCAGCAGGAGGCGACAAAGTGAGTGTGGGGGGGGGGGGGGGGGAGAAGGATTTTATTAAAAATGTGTACATAAACACGACGAAATTTAATCAGGAGTGGATACTTGCAATGAAAAGTGAAATCTCTACCGAAATGGAAATATTCTGGGCGTTTGTGGGGCTGGTGTTGGCGTAGCAATGAATCAAAGGCTGGCACCCACAGGCTGGCAACCATAAGTCAGGCAGAAACACTGCCAGCCAGCAGCCAGCTAGCCAGCAGCCACAGAGTTTTAATATTATATAGATAGATAGATAGATATACCTCAGGTGCAGTTGACTGGCACGGCAAGTGGAAAAGGGATTTATTAAAGCTTAAAATGTGAATAACTCTTAAAATATGACAACAATTTAAACGTTAAAGATGATATTTATTGTCCATTCTTTCTTGTTGCGTCTCTTGTTGCATTCTGCAGACGGGGAGGGGGACGGCTTCAGGCGGGGACTGTCGGGGGCTGGTGGGGGGAACGCCTGTAGCCGGGGTAGGGGCACGGCTTTAGGCGGGGGCCGGTAGGGGAGGGGAGAAGCGTCATACAGCAGGGGGAGGGGGACGGCTTCAGGCGGGGCCTGTTGGGGACCGGTGGAAAGGGGGGAGCGCTGCCAAGGCCTACCGCCTACGCTCTCCCCCCGGCACCCGACAGCCCACTCCTGAAGCCGTTCTCCTCCCCGCTGCAGGACGCTTCCCCCCACTGGCCCCGCCTGAAGCCGTCCCAGCTGCAGGGGGTGCAGAAGAACGTCCTGCAGCCTGGGGAGGGGGACGTCTTCAGGTGGGGGCTGTCGGGGGCCGGTGGGGAGCGTCCTGCAGCTAGCCGGAGGGGGACGGCTTCAGGCGGGGACTGTCGAGGGCTGGAGGGAGGGGGGTGAGTGTACTGCAGCCGGGGGAGGGGGACGGCTTCAGGCGAGGGCTGTCGACGGCCAGTGGGGATGGGGGGGGAACGTCCTGCACTCACTCCATCCCCCCTCAACTCCCCCAAACCCCTCCCAATCCCCCCTCCCCCCCGGTCCTGCAGCCGGGGGAGGGGGATGGCTTCAGGTGGGGGCAGGTGTGTTGGGGGGAAATGTCCTACAGCTGGGGACGGCTTTAGGCAGGGACCGGCAGGAGCATCCTGTAGACGGGGACTGTCGAGGGCTGGTGTGGGTGGGAGCGTCCTACAGCCGGGGGAGGGAGACGGCTTCAGACGGGGGCCGGAGGGGGGGGGGGGGGTGAGCGTACTGCAGCCGGGGGAGGGGGGCGGCTTCAGGCGAAGGCTGTCGGGGGTCAGTGGGGATGGGGGGCGTCCTGCACTCACTCCATCCCCCCCCTCAACTCTCCCCAACCCCGGACCTGCAGCCGGAGGTGGGGTACGGCTTCAGGTGGGGGCTACCTTGGCCTATAGCTGTCGTGGCCTTCCGCTACCTATCGTTGTCGTTGCCTTCTGGTGCCGTGGACTACTGCTGGCGCTCTCCACCGGCTTCAGGCGGGGACCGGTGGGGGGCATCCTGCAGCTGGGCACGGGGACGGTTTCAGGCAGGGACTGGTGGGGGTGGGAGAGCGTCCTGAAGCTGGGGGCGGGACGGCATCTGGTGGGGGAAGGTGTGTGGGGGGGGGTGGGGGGGAGTGTGTGGGCGGGAGTGTCCTGCAGCTAGGGACGGCTTCAGGCGGGGTCCGGCAGGAGCATCCTGTTGCGGGGGGAGGGGGACGGCTTCAGGCGGGGGCCAGCGGGAGCGTTCTATAGCCGGGGGGCGGGGGCTGGGACAGTTTCAGGCAAGGGCTGGCGGGGAGCGTCCTGCAGCGGGGGCGGGGCCGGCTTTAGGCGTGGGCTTTTGGGGGCCAGTGGGGGGTCCTGCAGCCGGTGGAGGGGGGTTGTGGGGGGAGGGGGGTGTGTGAGCAGGGGGGGAAAGAGCTCGGAGAAAAGACGTGGGTTGTGGGGAGAGGGTGGTATCACGGGGAAGGGGGACCAGAGGGGAAGGGGCTAGTTGACTATGCGATGGGATCTCACAGCGGTCGATGGTCGCTGAACGTTCTCTGCCGGGATCAGATTCTCCGCTTTCCGTTTGGCTACATCCCGGGCTGGGTTGAAGCGGGCTGCTTCCAGTCCCTCCGAAAATGTTGTCTGGTTGGAAACTTCCGCCGGCCGAAAACCTCCACGGGCCAGAAACCTCCGCCAGCCAGAAACCTCCTCTGGCCATCCAGAGCCTCCCTCGGCTCCATTAAAGACACGATGGCGCAGGCGGACCATCCCGCAGAGTGACTGGAGAAAAGACCAATCCATGCGGCGCTGAACGGCAGGAGAGGAGATTGATCTGCGCACGCGTGGTTTTTAAGATTTTTAAACCTCGCTAACTTTTAAATTAGAGCACTGATCGGAACGAAACTTGGTTTTAAATAAAGTTGTTCACAAAACTCACTTTTTAAAATATAATCGCCGCTTGCCAGCTGCTGACGTCACAATGCCCACATGCCCACCAATCCAGGCCCACCTGGCCCCGCCCCTCTCCCCCCCGCCGCTGTGGATTAAAGGTGCAGAAAGATCGAGAAAGTTGAACCTTCTCATAAGTTCTGCAGAACAAAGATTCTACAGCTCCATTCCGCTATAGGATCTTTGTTCTACAGATCTCGGAGCAGCGGCGCCTTACACGCTGAACCTTCTCCTCACTGTTGGCGCAGCTCGTGAAGCCCCGCCTGCCTGCGCGCTCATTCCAGCTGTGGGTTTCCAGAGTCAGAAGCCACTTCTCTCTCTCTCCTTATTTGGCAACCCGGCTCGCCTCCACCCCCCGACTCCTCTACTCACCTCCTCCCCTCTCCTTCCTCTCTCCCCTCTCTCCCCTCTCCTTCCTCTCTCCCCTCTCCTCTACCAAAGATCGTATACCGAGGATCTTTGCTCTCTACCCGTCACAGGGGACGATCGTCTGTCCCCCCCCGGCCCGGTCTGGCTCTGTCACGCTGGCGGAAGCCACGATCGGCGTCCTCAGATCGCTCCGTGCCTCGCCGCTCCGCCCCTCTCCTCTCTCTATCCCCCCCCCCCTCTCTCTCTCTCTCTCTCCCCCAACTCTCTCTCTCCCCCAAATTTGGTTATTAATTTCCTCGCTCTTTTAGTAAAAAACATCAAAAAAGATTTCAATCAAACTGCTGCATGTCACAGTGTCATCTCACAGATGTCCAATCACCATGGATCTTATTTCCATATGATATGACATCACAATGGGACAGGGGTGGGAGATTGGAACCTTCACGTGGTCCCACTAAAATCAAACTGCCGCATGAGTCACAGTGCCATCTCATGGATGTCTAATCACAATGGATCTCATTTACATATGACATCACAATGGGACAGGTGTGGGAGATTGCAACCTTCACTTGGTCTGGCGTGCACAATCAAATAAGATCAAATAGAGCAAGTTGTCCTGCACCTCTGTCTACCCCCCTCCCTATCTACCTCTCCCTCTCTACCATACTCCCTCTCTACCATACTCCCTCTCTACCATACTCCCTCTCTACCATCCCTCCTCTCTACTATCCTCCCTCTCTTTCCGCCCCTCCCCTCCCCCCCTCTCTCCCTTCCGCCTTCCCCTTCCCCCTCTCCCTTCCCCTTCCCTCCTCCTTCCCTCCTCTCCCTCCCCCCTTTCCCCTACCCACTGTCTCTCTCTCCCCTCTCCTCACTCTCCCCCTCTCACTCTCCCTTCTCTCTCTCCCTCCCCTCTCTCCCTCGCCCTCTCTCTCTCCCCTCTCTCTCTCCCTCCCCCTCTCTCCCCCTCCCCCCTCCCCTCTCTCCCTCCCCCTCCCCTCTCTCCCCCTGCCCTCTCTCTCGCCCTGCCCTCTCTCTCGCCCTGCCCTCTCTCTCCCCCTACCCTCTTTCTCCCCCTGCCCTCTCTCTCCCCCTGCCCTCTCTCTCCCCCTGCCCTCTCTCTCCCCCTACCCTCTTTCTCCCCCTGCCCTCTCTCTCCCCCTCCCTCTTCTCCTCCTCCCCTCCCTCTTTCTCCCCCTTCTCCTCCCTCTCCCTCTTCCTCCCCCTCCCCTCTCCCTCCCCCCCCCCTCTCTCTCCCCCTCCCCTCTCTCTCCATCTCCCCTCCCCCACTACCCCCTCCCTCACCCCTCCCTCTCCTTCCCCTACCCCTCTCCCCACTCCCTCCACACTCTTCCCCCTCCACCCCTTCCCTCTCCCTCCTCCTCTCCCTCCTCCCCTCCCCCTCCCTCCTCTCCTCCCCTCTCTATCCTCCTCACCTCCCCCTCCCCACTCTCCCCCCCCCTCTCCTCTCCCCTCCCCTCTCCATTTCCCCTACATTTCCCCTTCTCCTTCCTCTCTCCCCCCTGCCCATCACCTCTCCCCTCTATTCACCCTCTCCCCACCCCCTCCCCTCTCCCTCCTCCCCTCTCCCTCCCCCCCCTCCCTCCTCCCCGCTCCCCTCTCCCTCCTCCCCTCTCCCTCCTCCCCTTCCCCTCCTCCCTTCCCCTCCTCCCTTCCCCTCCTCTCTCCCCACTCTTCCTCACTCCACCCTCCCCCTCCCTGCTCTCCTCCCCCTTCCCATCCCCCCTCTCTCCCTTCCCCCTCTCCCATCTCTTCCCCCCATCTCCCCCTCCTCTCCCTGCCTCTCCACCCCCTTTCCCCTTCCATCCCATCTCCCCCCTCCTTCCACCCCTTCTCTCTCCCCTCATCTCCCTCCTCCTTCTCTCCCCTCATGGTGGTTAGTGGTGTGTGTTTGGGGGTGGGGGTGGTTAGTGTGTGTGTGTTTTGGGGGGTGGGGTGGTTAGTGTGTGTGTTTGGGGGAAGTGGTTAGTGTGTGTGCGTGCCCCATCCCCCTCTCCCCTCCTCCCCCTCTCCTCCCTCCTGTCCATCTCCCCCTCTCCACTCCCCCTCTCCATTTCCCTCTCTCCATCTCCCCCTCTCCATCCCATCACCCCCCTCAACGTGCATTGGGGGAACAGACCCAGCGGGTCTGCACTTGCTCTAGTTATCATATAAAACTCTGATATTGGATGTTTACTTGTGGAGATGTTTGCTTGCTTGAACTTTATCTTTGATTCACATCTCCTCGAAAACCCGACGCAGTAATGGTGAAAATGTTACATATTCCAGTAGAGATTTACCTCATGATTTCAAAAATCCCCTCATCTTTAAATTTGATTCATTATTTCCCAAGTTTTTTAATCAAAATTATTCACCAACCTGACATATTTTTTAAATCTAATGTGCTGAAGCGAGCTGGATAACGTCACAATGCCTTTGCTCCTCACAGCAAGCGGCGCAGAATTTTCAACGCCTGCTAGTTTACAAAAAAGACACAAGATGCTAAAGTAACTCAGCGATTCATCTCATCTCTGGAGATGTTTCGGTGACATTTCAGGTCATGACCCTTCTTCAGACTAATCATGGTGTGGGGGGGGGGGGGGGGGGTAAGCTGTAAGAAAAGAGGGGCAGGACAAAGCATAGCAAGTGATAAATTGAAAAAGATGAATGGGGTTTTTGATAGACCGATGGTTGGACAAAGACCAGAGATGAAAAGACAGAAGGTGTGAGATAAGGATTGAAGAGTTGCAAATTGGGAAGCTGGAGAAGGAATATAGGTGGAAGGGGAAAAATAAGTGGGGCACAGGAGAGAGAGGAGAAAAAGAAAGGGAGGGAAGAAGGAGGGGGAGAGGGTTGGTTAGTTACCTAAAATTGAACTGTAGAATTCAATGTTCATACCTTTGGGTTATAAGCTAACCAAGTGGAATATGAGGAGCTGTTCCTCAAATATACATGTGATCTCACTCTGGCAATGGGAAAAACTGGGATAGTTGAAACATTGACTGGAAAATTGATTTATAACCAAGTTCTAGAAGCCTAATCATATCTCATCAAAGGACAGTAGAGCAAAGAAAGATATGGATGATGATTAATAATTATGATAAATATTACCCTCCATCTATGAATAACAGTTCATATTTTTAATAAGGAAGACACAAACAATCTCCCAGAAGTACTGGAGGACAGAAGATCTAAGGGAGTCGAGGAACTGAAAGAAATTTTCATTAGGCGAGAAATAGTATTGGGTAGGCTAATGGGACTGAAGGATGATAAATTTCCGGGGCCTGATGGTCTGCATCCTAGGGTCCTCAGGGTGGTGGCTCTAGAAATAGTGGACGCATTGGTGATCATTTTCCAATGTTCAATAGATTCAGGATCAGTTCCTGTAGATTGGAGGATAGCTAATAGAGTTATACCACTTATCAAGAAAAGAGCGAGAGAGAAAACGGGGAATTACAGACCAGTTAGCCTGACCGGTGGTGGGAAAGATGCTGGAGTCAATTATTAAAAGGTAATAATGGGGCATTTGGATAGCAGTAAAAGGATTAGTCCAAGTCAGCCTGGATTTATGAACGGAAAATCTTCTGGAATTTTTTGAGGATGTGGCAAGTAAAATGGATGAAGGGGAGCCAGTGGATGTAGTGTATCTAGACTTTCAGAAAGCCTTTGAGAAGGTCCTGCACGGGAGACTGGTGACAAAAATTAGAGCACATGGTATTGGGGGAAGGGTGTTGACGTGGATAGAAAATTGGTTGGCAGACAGGAAGCAAAGCCCTGTGGCCCAGCCCCCCCCCCCCCCCCCCCCCGGGCTCTGGATTTAAGCCGTTGAACACATGATCAAGTCGTGCTACACACTCCGCTGGGCTCCTTCAAGTTCTACAACATGGCGGCGGTGGTATTTATCGCAGCGCGGGCGCGGACAAGCGCAGTGGAAAAGTGGCCCTGGCGGCCGTCACAGTCTCCCCACCCGACTGTCTGTCACGCTGGTGGGTGGGCTTCCCCTCGTGGAAGCCACGATCGGCCGGCCCTCCACTGCTTTTCACAGTCCTCAAATCGTTCCAGGCCTCGCTCTGGTCCACGCCGGCCGCATCCTAGCTCGGGCCCAGCGCCTGATGGGGAGGCTTGTGCTCTACGGCCAGGGGCAGAGAAAGAGAGAGAGGAGGGGCGGGATGGAGAGGGGGTGGATGGAGAGGGGGGGTGGGGGGGGCCTTCCTCTCTGCCCCCCCCCTCTCTCTGCCCCCACTCTCTCTGCCCCCCCTCTCTCTGCCCCCTCCATCTCTGCCCCCTCTTCCTCTCTGCCTCCTCTTCTCTGCCCCTCCCTTCCTCTCTGGACACCCTCCCTCTCTGCCCCCCCCCTCCCTCTCTGCCCCCCCCCCTCCCTCTCTGCCCCCCCCCTCCCTCTCTGCCCCCCCCCTCTGCCCCCTTCCTCTCTGGCCTACGGGTGAGTGGTGGACTATTGCGTTCGGGAACCTGCCCTCCCCTATGACGCCGCCCCCACACCCCTCAATTTCTACCCCCCTCCCTCTCTACCCCTCTCCACCCCTCCCTCTCTAGCCGCGCCTGCGCAGTTGGGGGTTATGCGTGTGGATAGGGCGGGGGATGGGATAAAAGGAGCGAATGAATAATATTAATATAATATCAAAGTGGTCTATTCCCTTGGTCTAGTAGATAACTAAAACTCTGATCTTGTGCTCTTCTGGTTTTGCATTTTTTTCTATTTGCGCAAAAACGGTACACGATAGCGCTACGAATTTTTGCC
This sequence comes from Amblyraja radiata, assembly GCF_010909765.2. Lineage (NCBI taxonomy): Eukaryota > Metazoa > Chordata > Chondrichthyes > Rajiformes > Rajidae > Amblyraja > Amblyraja radiata. The sequence goes on along the minus strand of NC_045965.1, from coordinate 38,442,527 downwards.
ACCTTACTCACCATCCTCTTGGACTACAAGGGCAAGACGATTTGTTCCGATCGTTGGCTTAAAAATCGTAAAAAACGCATTTGTGCAGACTAGTCTCCTCTCCTGTCAGTCGCCGCCACACTGATTGGTCTCCTCTCCTGTTAGTCACCGGGACGCCCTTCCTGCACCATCGGTCGCACTGATTGGCCGGGTCCACTATCAGTCACGGGTGGTGCCTGCCTCGCCCGGCAAGGAGAATATAAAGCTGAAGGAGCGGAGTGAGCATCACTTATGCTCCGCCGGCTGGAGCTGCGTCTGCGGGCGCCTTCGTTGTGCCGAGCCCACTTTAAGGCCTCCATGGTGCCCAGCCGCGGGCGCCGTCAGCCGCTTCGTACGACCTGGGCTTCTACCCGCGAGAACCTGGCCGGGGTTCTACGCGGCGATCCAGGAGGCATCGAGACGATGGGGCGGTGGTGGGGCCTCGCCGAATTTCAAAATCCGCGGAGAAATCTATCTCTTCCTCTTTTTTCAGAATTTTCCTGTCTTATGTCTGGTGGAGGAGTGGGGGAGTTAGGGAGTGGGGAATAGAGGGATAGGAGGGCAGTGGGGTAGGGAGGGGAGTGGAGTTATGGAGGGAGGGAGGGAAGGAGTGACTGAGGGTAGGGGAAAGGTAAGGGAGGAATTGGGGAGGGGAAGAGGAGAGGGGAAAGATCCTGCGGAGGTGAGTGGGGGGGATTGAGGGAGAGGAGGGGGTATGGATGGAGAGGGGGGAAAGGGGTGGTGAGGAAGGAGAGTGGGGAGGAGGGGGAATAGAGGGAGAGGAATGGGGGAGGTAGGGAGTGGGGAATAGAGAGGAGGGTAGTGGGGGAGGTGAGAAGTGATAGTGGGGGGGGGGGGGATAGGGGGAGGTGAGGAGTGGGGAGGTGAGGGATAGGAGTGGAGAGAATTATTGGAGGGAGGGAGGGTAGGGGAAAGGAGACGGTGGGGGAGGGATTGGGGATGGGGCGGAGCAGAGGGGAAAGAAGAGGGAGGGTTAAGAGGAGGGGAGGGAGAGTCCTGAGGGATGAGGGGAAATGAGCTGCGCCTGCGCAGTTGGGGGCTATGTGTGTGGTGGAATATTGCGTTGGGGAACGGGTTGCGTTGGGGGAACGGGTGAGGCGGAATATTGCATTGGGGAACAGACCCAAGTGGTCTGTACTTAGTCTAATATATATATATAATATATATATATATATGTATGTGTGTGTGTGTTCATTCTAATATGGATGCCATGATATTTGAATGAGGTACCTTTTTATGTACTCCAATGTCTTAAAAATTAATTGCCAGTCAAAGTGCATTATGCTATATTCATCTTCTTAAGATTTTTATTGTACTATCAAGTCTAATTCATCCAAATAGATCTTTCTTTATCTGGAAGATGCAAGTTAGTTAAAGAATATGAATTAAGAATAACTGCTGGCACTCAAAAGAAAACCTTTCAATCTAATCTTGAATTCATACCCTTTTTTAACAGTGCCACTTCTTAATGCCCTTCTAATGAAAGCTGGAATTGCTTCCCTATATTAAACATTCAGTAATCTTAATAACTTAAAGCTCAATTGTGTTCCTTTGTTGCTAGGTAACACAACAGTAGATGATTTAATGATGCGGCTGATGAATGCCATGGAGATCTTTGCAGCTCAACAACAAGAGGATATAAGGGATGAGGTAAAACTTGCTGTAATCTATAAGAATATCTTGTGAATATAACTTTCCAAAAATCAGAGAAGCATGCAAAAATAATAGCCAAGTATTTCAACAAGCATAAAAGATATGAAGAGACAAAAGCCATATTTAAATCAATTATTTATATTATAGGGATCTTTATTATTGTCAAACATTACAAGTTGCTTCACTGGAGCATTGACCAACAACATTTGAAACGGACCTGTATCACAAGATAACAGGGCAGCTGACAGTGCTGCTTGGTGAAAGTGTTGGAACTTAAACAGCTTCTTCAAGGAGAAACGGTCAAGAATTCTAGTGAGAAAATTGCAGAGTTCAGGATCCTGGCAACTGCAGCATGGCCTCCAATGTTGAAGCAATTAAATTCATCAATGAGGCCAGACCTGCAACGCAGATGTTGCAGACATATTGCAGGGAAATTACAGAAAGTTGTGGATGTAGCCGAGTCCATTGCATAGACAACCCTCCTCACCATCGTTTCCATCTCTACTTCATACTGCCTTGGGAAAGTAGCCAACATAGTCAACGACCTTTCTCACCTCAGTCATTCCCTCTTCTCCCCTCTCCTATGGGGCAGAAGAGTTATAATAGCTTAAAAGCACATACCAGGGATCCAGTTTCTTCCCTCTATTATAAGACTGCCAAACATTCTTACCATAAATTAGGGTGCAGTTCCAATCTACCTTATTGCAGACCTTGGTTTATTTTCTCTGTAACTATGACTCTATAATGCTGATTATCTTGACAGCAGGTAAGCTGAAGCATGGCAGAGTGGAGTAATGTCACAGTGGAGAAAAAAAACATTCTTATTTGAGGCACTGACATATGACCTGAAGCTGAAAATTGACACAAGGCTGTACAGAATCTGGCTAAAAATCAAAACTGCCAGAGATGAGCATGGAGTCAGTGGCAGAGAACAGACTTTGACGGGGTGACCAAAGTAAATATCTTTCCATTCTTCCCAAGAAATATCTTCCCATCCTTGTTTCATAAAAGGAACAGGATGCAGGTTCCGGTTTCAGAGCTTTTCAAAGGAGGAACTAACTGAAAATTACAACAGGTTATGGTGGAGGTTACATTTGTAAAAAGAGACAATATATGTTTAGTGTCAATTAAGGAGTTTCTGAAATATGTGAATGTGCCTTGAATGAAAGCCTAAGTAAATCAAGGAGCGTACAATTGCCTTTTAACCTTTCATGTAAAAGTTAAGTCAACAAACTGATTTATACATTATGGAATGTAACAAAGCTATTTTTAGTCTTGTCCATTTTGATTTATTGACCTAAAACGATTTACTTTTTTGCCAGTATTCAGTTTTTCTTCAATTATGATAAGGGTGGCAATATAACAACCTGGTCGTGTAAATTATGAACAGTTATGTTATGGAACACGTTGCTAAGAGAATTTGAGTTTGAAATGGAGGTTTTGTATGCAGTGCAAATGTAGCCAAATAAAAATATAGTCTCAATTTTAATCTTTAAGATTTTTTTTTTAACTTGGGTTTGTATTCCCTCAATCATGATAAACCATGTTAGTAGTCAGATCAAGTAAATGCAAATTTTTCAGACGTTTTTACATATAGGTACACTACACTAGAAAGCTTTGTTCCAAGATGTTGGCTGTTAACTTACCAGATGATTAATACCTTTTTGTTGCATGACAGACCACAAGATGTTTAAGTTAGTCATATACAAGTCTAATAAGTAGATACACAGAATAAACCACAAGTATTAGAATTTAGCACACCTGCCTTTTGCTGTCTGACTGTTGCCTGAGGATTAGGCTATTTTGTGGATTACAGTAACTCTTTCTGACAAGTTTGCTAGGTGGGGTTCATTTTAAAGACAGCAGTATTTGATAATATCTCCACAATGCATTCTTTTATTTCAGCTGTCAAAGGTTATTACTGTAAAAATAGTCACAGTTGCACAACTGACAAAACTTGTTGAAATTGCATTTCAGCACAAGTACATTGTGCAAAGCTGAACATGTTTGTATGCCAGAAATGTTAAATTACCAAGCAAATAAAAGTATGGACATTTATTTAAGCAATCCATTCATTGAAAAAACAAATCCATCAGATGGTGACATACACCACCTTTCAACCTTCAAACTATGCAGGGCTGAAAAACAGTTTTCTATTGAATTTATGAGATCAAAATTTACACGGTAAAATGGATATTTGTTGGTCAATAAAACCTTAAAGTGTAGTTGGCCATATTATTGTTTTCAGCTTAATGATAGCCCATTGAATTGTCTCAAAGCAAACCACTGATCAGCCAAACTAGCTGTGTGGAAAGGAAGTCCGACTCTTTTCCATGATTGTCAAGGTCTCGGTGACTGCGTTAGACCCCAAATATTAATTTTAGGGGTCAGATGGATGGAGAGTGACACATGCACACACTTAACCCAAGTTTACTGGAATTCTGTTAAGGAAGATTTAATTCAATTCTGATTTTTTTTTAAATTGTTAATTAATGGACAAAAATGAATTGAACAACCCCATCGAATACTGCTGATCCTAATCATAACCGTGACTCTATGGCCTTTAGAGGCATCCATTTGACTAACAGTTTAGAGGCTGAAGTGGTGAACTGCATCAGTATGTCTATTTGGTATTCACACCTCAGCTGACAAATTGAAATATAGCCAGAAGGCAAAATTGCAGCTGTCTTCACTCCCGGAATGCTTACAGTTTGATGCACTCATGTGGTCAGCCACCCAAAAAGTCAAAATTGGCTGCAAAATTTCCATAACTATGAATCTCACTTATCTCATTTTGAATTCTTCATGTTACCTTGAGTGTGTGGATATGTAACTTTTGAACTCAAAAGTCCACACATCTGCATTTAGTCAAATCTGAAATCAGTTTCAAATAGCCATGCTTCGGAGAGATATATCTTTCTCTCACACATAAAGCAATGCCTGTTGTTGGAATATTTGGCTTTGTGCGATGAACACCACCAGGATTGTACATCAGTCATGGCTGGCAGACTTTTCAATATTACCTTCAGTCACAACCTGCACAGAATTGCATTGGTGCTATCATTGTACAGCAAGCAATTCACCCAACTCTCTACAAGTGTCTAATCGCCTTTATCCTCTATCTTATCTTATATCTCCCATCGAAGATATATATATATCTTTATTTGATCTTCCAAAAAGTGTCACCTCACACTCATTCCATCTGCCTTGCTCTGACCAACTGACCACCTGATCAATATCACTCTGTGGACTGTGATTATCTCATAATAAAACATAACACCAATTTTCTTGTATCATCCCTCAATCTTCAATACTTGTTGTGATTTTTTTTAGTTACAATATCTTGCTGATGAACCTATTGAATGACCCATCCTTATGTGCAGTGTCTAGAACTAATCACAGTGCTGTTGGTGGGGTCCAATCAAATCATTCTACAGTTGAAGCATAACATTTTGTCTTTTGTCTCCTACATTGTTTGAGGAAAGGGCCAAAATTCTGTCTAATTGGTGTTATTTTTAACAGAGCGATCATGGTTTAGGGATTTGCAATTTTTAATCCGCTTCAAAGTTCCAGGCAACTATTTAGAAATTGCAAAAAAGAGGAGAAGCAATATTACATCTGCCCCCCCCAACTCCCCTCCCTCTCTCCTGCCTCACGGTTCAATATGTCCTTGGCAGATCTGCCTATACCATGACTCCTCTTCCGGGTGAGTTCTCAATTCCGCAATCTTTCAAATATGTGTCCACCACCTCCTTTAATATCTCCCAACGATCCAGCCTCAAAAACCTCCCAGATAAAATTCTAGCGACTCTCCACAAGCTATGAGAAGAAATTCCCTTGCATTTCACTGTCGCTAGGGAAAACAATGTGGAGGCTGTTGAACTAAGTGGGTGACATGCAGATATTCTGGAACATCTTTGTTTCAGGAACATTTCTGTTAGAAATATAGGTGCACAATATGATAAATCCCCAAAGCTATCTAAGGATGCTAAGGGAAGAAAGGGTGGAGATTGCTGGTACTTTGACAGATTTTTGCATCTTCATTAGGCACACATGAGGTACCAGAAGACTGAGGGATAGGTAGTGTACCTGTACCTTTTCATACCTCTAGTTTCCCTCTCCCCTGGCTCTCAGTCTGAAGAATGGTCTCAAACCAAAACATCACCTATTCCTTTTCTCCAGAGATGCTGCTTGACCCGCTGTTACTCCATTTTTGTGTCTATCTTCGTGGTAAACCAGCATCTGCAGTTCCCTCCTACACATTCGAAAATGAAATAGCATTGTTTTGTGCAGGGGAGTTTTGGCTCATAAATCTGATTGGGTTTTTTGAAAATTGGGCAAAGGGACGGAAGTTAAATGTAATTAAGACAGGTAACGTGATTGTGTGCTACAAGGATTGGTGCTGGGACCCCTGTTGTTTACAAATCCAATCCTGTTCTCACTCTGTGCCAAAACTCACACCTTGGCACAAACATTGTTATCTTAAATTTGCAAAACTAAAACAAATCATTTTAAGGCTGGCTATTTTAACATCAACAAATGATTAGAGTATAGGTAAATTCATTTGTAATTTTTTCTGTTTATGTATTTTGTGGCTCTCTATATTCTTATAGTCCTGTCCCACGGTACGAGTTCATTCCAAGAGCTCTCCCGAGTTTGATTCTAACTCGGAGATTTACAGTAATGGCCACTCGTCGGTACTCGGGTCTCTCGTGGATATTTTTCAACATGTTGAAAAATATTCACGTGTCTTCCCGTGCTTACCTGCCGTTAGCGAGTCTTCCCGAGTACCTGCCGTTAACGTTACGAGCCGCTGAGAGACGTCTCCGAGCTCCGTCGTACCCGCTACGTTCATTCTCCGTGCTTACCACGAGTTTGAGTTTTTTAAAACTCGGGAGAGCTCTTGGAATGAACTCGTACCTTGGGACAGGGCTTTAACTGGGACTATCGTTGCATAAATTTAAATTGATATAACATTTTTCAAATGTTGCAAAACCAAAAACAAAACAGTATATGCTGGAAAACTGAAGCAAAACAATACAATGCTAAAAACACTCAGTAGGTCAGACAGCATCTGGAAAGAGAAACAGTTATTTTTCTAACACCCTTCATGAATTGGGAAGGAGAGAAAAAAAGTTAGTTTTAACTTGCAGAAGGATGGTTCAGGCAAAGGGAATACCTCTAATAAGGGGAGGCTAGATTTGCTGTGACGATGAACTGTTTATGAAACTGGCTGGTTGATAGATGGAAAACAAAGAAGCGTGTAAAAGCATGTGAAAGGCAGATCAATATTGTAGGAAAGAGCAAGCAAATTAAGTAGTTTGAATGAAGAGAGCAAAACTGGGGGTGACCTACAGCAGAGCCAGCCAGTCCAGATGGAACCAAGGAAAGCAAAATAGATGCAATTGTTGAATTCACTATCGTATGGAAAGTGGCGAGGTGCCCAGATGAAAGGTACTATGCTGTTCTTTAATTTACTTTATGAATTCTCAGGTAATTGGACACCTTAAAAAATAGATCAGTTAGGCTCTCACTCTTTTACAGAAAAGATGGATTACAATTTAATTAAAGCACCCAGAACTTAATTAAAACATTAAGATAAAATTTAAAAGTTAATTAACTCTTTTTACCTTTACCGTTGGCATGTTTATTCAAATGAATGTGATTGTAAAATGTATCTGCTCCATGCTCTGATGCTGGAATTCAGCAATGGACTAGGTGGAGATGTACCAATATCTATTCTTCATCTCATCTTTGCAATTTGGAATAGCTGGCATGTAGTAGATATAATCTGGCCCATTGCTGTAGCTGAAGCATATAAGGATCCCAATATCTTCAGCATATGATGTTAAAAATGTACTTTTAACAACTTGTCAAAAACATCAGCTCCATGTTTTGGCTGGATATTGTAGACACATTACCGATGTGTCTACAACTGTGTCTCTCCTTATTTAAAGCCCCTTGTAGCTTTTGTTATATGCTAGCTTTTACAATGTTCATACATCTAGTCTTCACCTGTCATATTTATGTTTTCTTGCCTCTCTCCAGAGATCACAAAATAATATGAATAGACCACCAAGTACTTTAAACCTGCAACTCAATTAAATATGATCATGACTGTTCTCTTCTGACCTCATTTCTGACCTCAATAAGATCACCCCCCATTCCTTAACTCCAAGGAATCTAGACTCAAACTGTGTGGCCTCTCTTGATAGGACAACCCTTTTTTCCTGGTGATTGGCCTAGTGGATCTCCATCGTACTGCCTCCAATGTCACCACAACTTATTTTACGAGAAGGACCAAAACTGTATGCAATATTCCAGGTGGGCCCTCAGCATCATCCTATGTCCCTCTGTATTTCATTTACTTGCGGTCTCTCCCCATTTCGATAATGACGTTTTGATTTCTCTTACCACATATCACAAAAAGCTGTAGTAACTCAGTGTGTCAGACAGCATTACTCCAGAGATGCTGTCTGACCTGCTGACTTACTCCAGATTTTTGTGTCTATCTTCGGTTTGAACCAGCATGTACAGATCCTTCCTGCACATTTCATGACCTCACACTTTTCCCATATTAAACTCCATTTGCCAGTCTTTTGTCCGCACACTCGATCTGTTTATATCCTATTGCGTAATCACTGTATCCCTATCACCGTATGTTCTTCCACATGTTGTTTCATTGGCAAATTTGGAAATCTTACATATTGTTCCTTCCTCCAGGTCATTAATGTGAACTGTGAACATTTGGGGGCCAAGAATGGATCCTTGCAGTACTCTATTAGTTATCTGCTTCCAGTCTGAAGTGAACCCATTTATTCCAACTCTTTATTTTCTATGTGATAGCCAGTTTTCAATCTATTCTAAAACACGTCTACTAATATGAATCTTTGGATTCATAATTGTGCATGTAGCCTCTTATGTGGCAAATGGTTTTTGAAGATCTAAATACATCTACAGATTCTTCTCTATCAACTCTCTCTGTACATCATCTCCTTTCTTGGTAAATTAAACATTGTTCCTTTTCTGACATTTTACAGTTCTGATCATTAATCATCACCATGAAACATTAATTTTTTTCTCTCTCCATTGATGTTGCCTGACCTTGCGTCATATTTCCAACATTTTTTATTTTTTTATTTGTCGTCAATGTATTGTATCTTAATTTCCACTGATAATCACATACAGAGAATCATATTGAATTACTTCGTAAAGTGTATTCAGTTAACACCTATAGACATTAATTTATCCATTCTTTTAGTAACTTGTTTGTAAAAGGCCCATCTTATTAGTCAGATATGAATTTTAACCAAACTAATCCTGAACCTTTCTGATTATCATAACCTTGTCCAACCAGTCGGTGAATCTTCCTTGATGCCAAATTCCAGTAGCTTCCTCACAATTAATGTTGATTTGACAATTTTGTCATTATCCACCTTGACCTTCCACCCTTCTTAAATCATAGAGTGTCATTTTACAGTTCAATGGCATAATTCTAAAATCAAGAGCTTTGGAAGTTTATGACATGCGTCATGTGTAATTTCCTCAGCACCACTTTTCAGTTCACTGGAGCAGAAACCTTCCAGTCCTGGAGATTTGTTTACTTTAAGTCTCATTACATTTTCCATTAACTTTTTTCTATTTGTATGAAATCTATTAAGTCCCTCCCCTTGATTTTTTTCGCCTTTGCATTGCAATTACTTTGTCCTCTTTCCGTACCACAAAGGCAGATGCAAAGTTTAAATTTGACGTTTTCCATTTTATTAACATTCCTGCTTTTTATTGTCAACATACAATGTAAGATAAAATTTACAATCAAATTACCAGTTATGGATTGTGGGGGATTTTCGATAGCTTTACTTGAGGCTCACGTTTGTTTTTTGTTTTACTGTGGATAAGAATTTTTGGTAATGGAAAGAGAGAGTTAGATTTAGCTCTTACAGCTAAAGGAATCAAGGGATATGGGGATAAGCAGGAATGGGGTACTGATCATATTGAATGGCGATGCTGGCTCAAAGGGCCAAATGGCCTACTCCAACTATTTTTCTATGTTTCTAAATATAATATTTTGAATTCTCAGATAGGACATTGTTATTGTCAGGATCATAGGAAGAATGAGTAGTGTGTGTATCCATGTTTCTGCCCTTGGGTATATCTCATAAGTGAACTAAATCAAGTGAAAGTGAAAACGTTGCTAATTGTTCAAGTTAAATAAATGTTTTAAAACTGCAAATAACAATTACAAAGTATAGAACATTTGGAAAGATTATACATATCTATGAATCCACTATTGCTCTTCCTGCAATTGTCTTTTAAAGCTCTGCTAAGTTGAAACAAAACTGTCTTTCATGTAAGTCATAGTGTTAGACTTTTGTCAGTGCCTCCATTGGGATTATTAGCAATTCATCTCTAGGAAAGACATTTGACAATTGAGCTTATAACATTTTATTGAGTTTGTCGTACTGTGCAGAAGTTCCTATACTAGGAAATATGAAAACCTCATGCTGGATTGATTTTATATCATTTTGAATGGCTGTTTATTCTATTTTGTTAAAATGCAGAGTTAATCTAATGATATTTCATTTTCGCTATTCATTGAAATCAAAACAAAACAATGCAATACTGGAATAGTAGATGCCTATTCAGACATCCCACATTTCAATCCTGCCCTGCTGCTTACTACATATGGAATGTTCCTAGTTTTCCCCATCACATTAGCTAACTGTAATTGCATTCTTAACAAGAAATGTATCTAATCCAATTGTAATGATATTCATTACCCTTGCTTTAACTGTCTAAATCTGTGAAAATTACCTTTGATGTTTGTAGTTTATAATTCAAAAGTAAGATGAGAAAATAAAATTCATTGACCTTTTCTTCATTTGGGTTAAAAGTATAATTATGGCATGGTTTAAAATGAAGGTTAGCGCAGATTTTAATATTCTCATAAATAGAACTGGAGCTTTAGATGCTTGAATGACTGCCTAGTTCAATGTAATTACTGTGATTCATGGCTTGTTTATTTTGCAAGAGATGAATGGAATTGATCATGAATTGTTTCGACTTGCCACTGCACCTGATTTGAAATATCTGGGTTGCATACTGTCAGATAGGATAAGCTATCAAGATTAAATGTGTCACTTGCTCGGGTGAAACATTTTTGAAATTAATGTGTATAGTTTACACTTGACGTGCAATTTTAATCAGCCGTTTACGTATTGAAATGTTTTCATAATCACTGTTTGTAAACCTGTTATTGTTGTCTGATGTCTTCTGGGGAATAGGTTCTCATAAGGAATTTTCTCTCTTCATATAATTAACAGAAAACATTTGCGACAAATTACATTACTTTTCTCACAAAATGCACTTTTGGTTCTTTCTCTTATCAAGTCTGTAAACTAGGTGCCATTTAATCAATAAAATAAATTGTAAAATCAGATGTAAATCTCCCTAGATTTTGATTTTATGGTCATATTCCACTGATAGCTTGCAGCCCAATGGCATGAACATTGAATTCTCTAATTTTAGGTAACTAACCTGCAAAACAAGCCCCACCCCTTCTTTACCTTCTTAACCCCCTTCCCTCTTCCCTGAGCCCCACATGACTCACACCTGAAACATTTGATAGCAAACAGATTAAACTGCTCACAAATGATAGTACACAACAGGAAGACAAAAAAGCTGGTGAAACTCAGCGGGTGAGGATGCATCTATGGAGCGAAGGAATAGGTGACGTTTCAGGTCGAGACCCTTCTTCTTTCATAAACAAATAGTACACAACAGGGTCATTTTATGAAACCAATAAATGCTTTAAACTTAAATGCTTTGGGTTATCAACTTTTTAATATGTTTTTTTAATAAGGATGAACGTGAAGCAAGAGAAAGGGTGAAACGAGAACAAGATGAAGCATACAGAGTTTCTCTGGAAGCCGATCGAGCTAAGGTATAAATTAGTTGTATAATGGATATGAAGAAGGTTGTTTTATGGTTACAACAGAATAGAAATGAACAAGCAACATGGGCAAGTGAATGGTAGATTAATTTAACTAGTTAAACTGCAAAGTGATGCAGGATCTTTAAGCCAGGGCAGAACTTACACTGTGAATGGCAGGGCCCTGAGGAGTGTTGTTGACCAGAAAGACCTTGAGTGTGCAAGTACATAATTCCTTGAAAATGGGATCACAGATGGACAGAGTGGTGAGGAAGACAATGCCATTCTTACTTGCATCAACTAAGGCTCTGAGTTTGGGACATCATGTTGAAGTTGTACAAGAATTTGGTTAAACAGCACTTGAAGTATTATGTGCAGTTCTGGTCATCATATTATAGGATGGACATGATTAAGCTGGCAGTGCAGAAAGGATTTACAATCATTCACAAGTATGTTACCCGGATTGGAGTTATCAGTCAGCTAGGCTAGTTTCCCCTGGAGTGAAGGAGGCTGAGATGCACCTGTTCTTACACTAATTGTACTCCAACCTATTTTGCTTTAATCCTCCCCCCCCCCTCATCAACTCCCCACCCATAAATTCTACCTCTCATCCACATACCAGGGACAATTTACAATGGCCAATCTTAGGGATGTGGGAGGAAATCAGAACACCCAGGAGAAATCCAGGGCCAACGTTCAAACCCCACAGGGTAGTGAATGTGGAATTCTTTGCCACAGAAGGCTGTAGAGGCAGAGATAGATAGATTTTTGATTAGTACAGGTGTCAGAGGTTATGGGGAGAAGACAGGAGAATGGGGTTAGGAGGGAGAGATGGATCAGCCATGATTGAATGGCGGAGTAGACTTGATGTGCCGAATGGCCTAATCTACTCCTATCCCTTATGACCGAGAAAGCACCAGAGATTAGACTCAAACTCAGTCGCTGGGATTGTTGCAACAACTATTTCAGGTGCCTTTGGAATTTCCCCCTTGAAATTCTCTGCATCTGAACTATTCTCATCTCTGATGCTCATTAAAACACAGTTCTTTGGTTGAGCATTTCTGCATTTTTCCCTATATCTGGATTTTTGTCAACTTTAGTTCGACCTTCAACATGTGAAAAATTGTGGGATATTTTCTAACAACTTAAGCACACCAGAAATTCAAATTGTTCTTGCTGTCTCACATTAGCAGAAACTGTTTGTGATATCTGAGAAAAAAGGATGAAATTGAGAGGCACAACAGTTGGAATGTTGTGAAGAATTGCCATTAGTTTTCCAGTAATAACCAGTTAGATTCTCACATAAACCTGTGTGGAAGGTGAAGTCCTGTATTTCTTGGTAACTGTCCTCTAGCAATCTTACAACCACACGCTGCCATTAGGCACCTCATGAAATCCCGAGATGGAGTCCCACACAGTGACAAGAGTCCCAGAATTTATCACCAGATTAGGGGGTTGTTGTAGATTTAAAGCCAGAGAGTGGATATAAGGTAAGTGTTTGTATTTTGAATGTCTTAATAATTGGAGTTTATTTAAATGTTTATATGGTTATATGTTCTAGTTTTTGTTTAATATTGAGGGTTGAATTTATGTCCTGAACATGGTCTTACACTGGGGTTAGCACCAACTTCACCCAACTTGTTCATCAACTGGAATGTGAATAAAGGTAATTGGGAACTTAGCACCTAACAAAGACTCACTACTTTCCACAAAACCCAGCTTTGATCTTTTTGCATAGGAAACATTTTCATATTAAGTAGATCAACATTAAGGATTTTCTGTACTTTTTAAACTTTATATTAAATTGGGAATATAACATGTTAAGATTAAATGCTCCAACTTTTATTTTTCAAATAGTTTGAAATTACTCCTAATAAGTTTAAACTCTAAATTCATTTTATTCTTCAGAGAGAAGCACAAGAAAGAGAAATAGCAGAACAGGTGCGTCAAGAACAGATTCGAAAAGAACAAGAGGAAGAACGAGAGGTTAGAGTATATTAGCTGAACTTTTTTTTGTATATATGTTCTCAACATGTTGCACATGTAAATTTCATTTCCAAACAACAACCAGCCACTCAGTAGTAAAGCTGTGGAATCTGCTCACACCACTGTTTTAACCTGCATGCTGGTACTTCTGGTGCCAACCATGGTCGAGTGGCAGCACTTTGAGCCAAGCAGTTGAAGTTTTAAGTTTCATCCCATTGTCTTGATTACATTATCCAGTAGTGAGTTGCAACTCCATTGTATTCCATTTGACATTTCTTTGCCCACTCTCCAACCTGTAGGAGTCCTTCTGCAGACTCCCTGCTTTGTCAACACTACCTGCCCCTGCGTGTATCTTCATATCATCAGCAAACCTGGCCACAAAGCTCTAGCCCTTTGTATCTTTTGCTCAAGATTCCAGCATCTTCAGTTCCTTGTGTCTAATAAAAAGCATTTACTAGTTGCAGAACACGTTGGACAAGAATATTCTGGCAATGCACTCATTTTTCTGTGAATATCCATTCATTTACTCTTTAGCTTAAAGATCTTGACAGGAGGAAGATATACAAACTCATAAGGCAGGATTATTCTGGATCTGGCTCACTGTCTAGACTTGTAAACTGTGGTCTACCCACATTTTTTTCAAGTTACCGAAGGTTACACAAGCAAAGTCATCACATCTGGTATCCAGCGAGGCACGAAGGACTTTAAGCAGTGTGTAGGAATCACCATCAAATCTTGAGACCTCCCTCCCAATGGGAGCCTTTGTAGCATGCCAAACAATTTATTTTGATTTAGAGATACAGTGCGGAAACAGGCCCTTTGACGCACCGAGTCCGCACCGATCAACGATCCCTGCACATTAACATTATCCTACACACACTAGGGAAAATCTACTTTTATGCCAAGCCGATTAACCTACATACCCGTACACCAGGTCTCGGAGAAAACCCATGTGATCACGGGGAGAATGTACAAACTCCGTACAGACAGCACCCGTCGTCGGGATCGAACCCGGGTCTCTGGCTCTGTAAGACAGCAACTCTACCGCTGCAATTAGAAAGAAAACTTTTAAAGCAAAATAAAGCACTTCTCTGCTTTTGCTTTTACTTTTTACCAATATATTCAGGTCAGTGAGCTCACTTCCTATACCTGTACTTTTTCGTATAAAGTTGGGGTCAGATGTAAAAATCATTTTGACTTTCCTGAATTAGTCATTGCTGTCCCACGGGGCTCAAAGTTGAGATTGCAGCAGGATCTTGATTGATTGACCAGGTGGGCTGAGGAATGGTTGATGGAATTTAATACAGAGAAATGTGAGGTGTTGCATTTTGGGACGTCTAACAAGGGCAGGACCTACACAGTGAATGGTAGGCCTCTGGGGAGTGTTGCAGAGCTGAGAGATATATGAGTGCAGGTGTATGGTTCCTTGAGGTTGAGTCGCAGGTAGATAAGGTGGTTCAATGGGTTTGGCACATTATCCTTCATCAGTCAGAGTATTGAGTATAGACATTGGAAGGTCATGTTGTTTAAGACATTGGTGAGACTGCATTTAGAGTATTGTGCTCAGTTTGGGTGGAAAGATATTGTCAAGCTTGAAAGGGTTCAGAGAAGATTTATGTTGCCAGGACTAGAGGGTCTGAGCTATAGAAAGAGGATGAATAAGCTGGGTCTCTATTCGGAGCGCAGGAGGATGAGGGGTGAACATATAGTGGTGTATAAAATCATGAGAGGAATAAATTGGGTAGATGCACAGAATCTCTTGCCCAGAGTAGAGGAATCGAGGACCAGAGGACATAGGTTCAAGGTGAAAGGGAAAAGTTTTAATAGGAATCTGAGGGGTAACCTTTTCACACAAAGTGTGTATGGAACAAGCTGCCATAGGAGGTATTCAAAAGGGAACTGCAGATGCTGGAATATCGAAGGTACACAAAATTGCTGGGGAAACTCAGCGGGTGCAGCAGCATCTATGGAGCGAAGGAAATAGGCGACGTTTCGGGCCGAAACCCTTCTTCAGACTGATGGGGGGTGGGGGGGGGGAAAGAAAGAAGGAAAAGGGGAGGAGGAGGAGGAGCCCGAGGGCGGGCGGATGGGAGGGTGGGAGGAGACAGCTAGAGGGTTACGGAAGGGGAGGAGACAGCAAGGGCTAGCCAAATTGGTGGGTGTCTTCTCTGGTGATGCTCTGCCAGGCCTATTTTGCAGCCATCTTTAGCTTATGCTAGCTTTCGGGGCTAGTCCCCTTCAGTTTTCTCTTCAGCATATAAAAGGCATGCTCAATTGGGTTCAGATCGGGTGGTTGACTTGGCCACTCAAGAATTGACTATTTTTTAGCTTTGAAAAACTCCTTTGTTGCTTTCACAGTATGTTTGGGATCATTGTCTTGCTGAAGAATGAACCGCCGGCCAATGTGTTTTGAGGCATTTGTTTGAACTTGAGCAGATAGGATGTGTCAAAACACATCCAAATTCATTATGCTACTACCATCAGCAGTTGTATCATTAATGAAGGTAAGTAAGTCAGTACCTTCAGCAGCCATACATGCCCAGGTCATAACACCCCACCACCGTGTTTCACAGATGAGGTGGTATGCTTTGGATCTTTGGCAGTTCTTTCTCTCCTCCATCCTTTGCTCTTGCCATCACTCTGATATAAGTTAACCTTCATCTCATCTGTCCACAAGACCTTTTTCCAGAACTGTGGTTGCTCTTTTAAGTACATCTTGGCAAACTGTAACCTGGCCATCCTATTTTTGCGGCTAACCAGTGGTTTTCATCTTGCAGTGTAGCCTCTGTACTTCTGCTCATGAAGTCTTCAGCGGACAGTGGTCATTGACAAATCCACACCTGACTTCTGAAGAGTGTTTCTGATCTGTCGGACAGGTGTTTGTGGATTTTTCTTTATTATAGAGAGAATTCTTCTGTCATCAGCTGTTGGAGGTCTTCCTTGGCCTGCCAGTCCCTTTGTGATTAGTAAGCTCACCAGTGCTCTCTTTCTTCTTAATGATGTTCCAAACAGTTGATTTTGCTAAGCCTAATGTTTGGCCTATGTCTCGAACAGTTTTATTCTTGTTTCTCAGTCTCATAATGGTTTCTTTGACTTTCATTGGCACAACTTTGGTCCTCATTTTGATAAACAGCAATATAAATTTCCAAAGGTGATTGAAAGACTGGAGGACAGACTAGGTGCTGAAAGCTCTCTTATACTTGCATTATGGAGGCAATTAAACACACCTGAGCAATTAAAAACACCTGTGAAGCCATAAGTCCCAAACATTATAGCCCTGAAATGGGGTGACTATGTATAAACACTGCTGTAATCTCTACATGGTGTAACCAAAATGTATAAAAATGGCCTTTAATAAAATCTGACTATGTGCACTTTAACCACATGTGATTTTTTCTATTACAAATCTCAAATTGTGGAGTGCAGAAGCAAATAAATAAATTATGTGTCTTTTTCCCAAACATTATGGGGGGCCTTGTAGTTATTGCAACTGCAACTCACCAACCTTATTTATCTGAAGTTTTTCACTGATATAATGTGAAACGTGTACTAACGTGCAGCTAATAAACTCATTTTCTTGATGGGCTGAAGAAGGTTGAAGTAATTGTATTGTTTTCTAAACTTCATCTCCAATGAGATACTTACATTGAATCCTTTAGTGTGAACTTTAGGTGAAATAATTTGCATGTTCTCCCCATGTAAATTATCCATTAATAGCAATATAAAGAAATAAAGGGAGGTTGAAAAGCATGTGTGAAGAGGATGAGTTGCAAGGGCACATGGAAATATGGGAGAATGGGAATAATGAGATAGCTCCCATATTACCAAAGATCCTGACTGCTATATAAATCATTCTTTTTTTTATTAATTTTGGAATTAGAATTGTTCAACAACAAATGATCTAGCACAAGTGGTTGTGGTATGCCTCAAGAGTTCAACATGCAAAATTATATTATCCAAATATTATTGATATTAAAAAGAAGCATATTAAAGATTTATTATAAGCAGTGGGAATCAATGCACTGTTTTATTCCCAAGACTGACAACAGATTACATCATTGTGTTTAATCAATTATTTGGTTCAGGAATTACTGTAACCAGAAAGCAAATAATTTCATTACATGTGAACAAACTATCACGTGACTGATCTATTGCAGTAACCTGTTTGAACCTGTCTCAATTTCTATTAGTTACATACATCACTTCTAATAAATAGACCATATGGTGTAAGCATACCTCTGCTTTATAAACTTCATGGCGTAATGCCATTATTGTGAAGAACATTAAGAATTTAAATCCAATCCTTTGCAATAGTTCACGAGAATAGTTGGAAAACATTCCTGGAGCCGTTAATCTCTTGAAAACGACAGTACCATTGGTTTGTTTTTCTTTAAAAAAATATATATTTTTACTTTGTCAATTCTTGAATTAAATCCCAGACTATTTATTCATTTAAATTATAATTAACAAGGCCAAATATTGCTTATGTTAGAAATCTGAAATAAAAGCAAATCATGCTGGGGGTAGAGAGAGCTGAAACATTATTGGTTGTTAAATTTTAATTGGAACTGGAAAAAGTTAGCGATTTAATGGTTTTAATGCAAGTACAGAAGCAGTGAAGGGGAAAAAACAAAAACTGGTCTGCAATAGGAAGTCTTAATAAGGGCAGGACCTACACAGTAAATGGTACGGTTCTGGAGAGTGTTTAAGAGCAGAAGGATCTAGGTGTGCAGGTACATGGTTCATTGAAAGTGATGTCACAGGTAGATTGTTTAAGAAAGAACTGCAGATGCTGGATCATCAAAAAGGTTTTCGACACATTGGGCTTCATCAATCAGAGTATTGAGTATCTAAGTTGGGAGGTCAGGTTACAGTTATATAAGACAATGGTGAGGCCGCATTTAGAGTATTGTATTCAGTTTTGGTCACCATGTCGTAGGAAAGGTGTTATCAAGCTGGAAAGGGTGCAGAGTAGATTTACGAGAATGTTGCAGAACTCGAGGACCTGACCTATAGGGAGAGGTTGAGCAGGCTAGGACTTTATTCCTTGCAGCGCAGGTGAATGAGGGGTAATGTTATAAAGATGTACAAATTCATGAGAGGAATTGATTGGGCAAATTAGTCTTTTGCCCAGAGTCGGGGAAATCGAGAACCAGAGTACATGGGTTTAAGGTGAGTGGGAAAAGAATTAATAGAAACCTGAGGGGTACCATTTTTACACAAAGGATGTTGGATGCATGGAATGAGCTGCCGGAGGAGGTAGTTGAGACAGGTACTCATTTAAGAAAGATTTAGACAGGTACATGGATAGGATAGGTTTAGAGGTAACTGGGCCAATCGCATGCAGGCGGGACTAGTGTAGATGAGACATGTTGTTTGGTTAGGCAAGTTGGGCCGAAGGGCCTGTTTCCACGTTGCATGACTCTATGACTCAATAAGGTGGGAGTTAGAATCTTACAGATTTTAATAGTGTAAGATAAAAGAAGATAGAAGGGAAAATATTTAACAAAAAATGGGCTCAACAATGGTAAAAATGGGAGTGACGATTATTACTGAGTGGATGTTGAAGATATTTGAATACATCGGGTACTCTTGGGGTGGGGCGATTTCCTCGCAATGCTAAAA
Source organism: Amblyraja radiata (assembly GCF_010909765.2). Lineage (NCBI taxonomy): Eukaryota > Metazoa > Chordata > Chondrichthyes > Rajiformes > Rajidae > Amblyraja > Amblyraja radiata. The sequence continues at coordinate 38,423,293 of NC_045965.1, read as the reverse complement.
GAGGATATTGAAGAAATGCTTGGTGGTAGACATGCTATGGTGGAAGCTGATTTTATTTGTACGTGACTCCTGCTCTCTATAGAAGCCTCTTATTGTCCTGGATGAGAACAAATAGGTCAAGAAATGAAGTAAGACTTGGAGAAGCCCTAACTTCAGAATGCCCTGATAGTTCTTTTAAGGTCACTGCTGAAAAAAAGCCTTTTTTAATAACTACTTTTCAGGTTAGGCAGAGCTTCACTTGCACCTTCTCTAACCTCATAGTTTTATTGTATTCTTATAATGCCATTCTCTCATTACCCAGCTGTCTTCCATGTACTCAACATTTGTATTATGGAAAGACAATTTTTTTATATTATTTACATTTCGGCCTAGTTCAACAATCCCTACCAATTATTTTCTTTTGTCATATTTTGTTTTCTTTAGCATCACTTTAAATTCATTTTTGTTCACCCGTTTCATTGACCTTGTTCCCATGGTCCCTTGTGTGGTAAAACCGATTACACCTGTGTTTCAATAGCTCTCCTTACTATGTTTGAGATTTGAAGCCATTAAGCTTAATTTATTGCATTTTAGAACCAGAAAAATGTGGAAAATGTTTTATCGAGTTGTGGGAAAGCAATTTTGATTTTTTACATTGGCTCATTTCATTGCTCTATAAGACTAGCCCCCTATTCCCTATGCCACGTCTGTGTCCAAGATGAGGTGTTCCATACCAGGACATTTGAGATGTTCTCATTCATTAAGGAACGGGGGTTCCCTCTTCCATCATAGATGAGGCCCTCATACGTGCCTCCTCGGTACCCCGCAGCTCCACTCTTTCTCCCCGTCCCCTTGTCAGAACAGGGACAGAGTCCCCCTAGTCTTTACCTTTTAACCCATCAGCCGTCGCATACAACACATGATCCACTGACATTTTCGCCATCTCCAAAGGGATCCCACCACTAGTCACATATTCCCATCTCCAACCCTTTCTGCCTTCCTCAGAGTCCGTTTCCTCCGAAGCTCCCTGGTTAACTCATCCCTTTCCAGTCAAACCATCGCTCCCCAGGTACCTTCCCCTGCAACTGCAGGATATGCAACACCTGTTCCTGTACCTTCTCCCTCGACTCTGTCCAAGGACCCCGACAGTCCTTTCAGGTTAGGCAGAGCTTCACTTGCACCTTCACTTGCACTGCACATCTGCTGTATCCATTTTTCAATGTGTGGACTCTTATACAGTACATCGACGATACCAAATGTAGACTGGGCGATCATATTGCTGAACACCTTTGCTCAGTCCGGCTGGACCTACCTGATCTTCCAGTTGCCAAACACTTTAATTCCCCTTCCCATTCCCACACTGACCTTTCTGTTCTGGGCCACCTCCATTGTCAGAGTGAGGCCAAACACAAATTGGAGGAATAATGTCTTATATTTCATTTGGGCTGCTTACAACCCAGCAGTATGAATTTGATTTCTCTACCTTCAAGTAACCTTTGCATCCCCCCTTCCGACACCCAAGTTGTATTAACGTCTCATTGTAACTCATTTTCACCGTTATAATCTGAGTTTTTTGCTGAGTTACTCCAGCTTTTTTGTGTCTATTTTCGGTTTAAACCAGCATCGGCAGTTCCTTCCTACATATTCCCAATTAACTATCCCGAGTGTTTTAGCTGGAATTGCTGTTCTAATGTGGACTTTGAGCGGATATAGTGTACACTGTCAATTATAATTACACATAATTATAAACCCACAATGACTACTGCTGCTGAAAATTTATTTAAGATTTAACAATAAATTTGGCATTTCCATGTTTAACATTTAGTGTTTAATTTTGTGTTGAACACTTTATTTCCGATTGTGGCTTGCCAAAATAATCCATTGATTTTCTACATGAAAATTTAACTTGCCCATGATTTCAGACTGTCACAAAGTATTCAGAATGAAGACCAAATGACATAGGTACAGAATCCAGTCAGAAAACTGAATTTATTATAATTTAAAATTTCCCTTGGTGGCTCGGGTATATTATCCACATTGCATGATTTAGGACAAGATATTGTATTCAGTTCACAGATCCTTCAGAGTTACCTGACCTTCACACAGTAGAAACACAATTTATCTTGGTCTCTCATGTAATGAGAGCAAACAGATCATGAATCAGTTGCTGTTTCCCATTCAACTCTATACTGGCAGGTGACTTCAGAAACAATGCTGATCCCAACTGCAATGGTCCCAATTTAGGTAAGAATCTGCATCTTATGTCTTAAGTACATAGCTCTCCTGCTGGAGTTCAAATGTTGAGGGGATTTTAATTTTTACAAAAAGCTTGCTGTCAGTTTTTACAAGCCAATTGTTCTGTGGAACATCAAAGTTGACTTTATTTTGCAGCTGCTAAGAGTACAACTGCCTCTTCAGTATTGTTTGATACTGAACAACAAATATTGAAATAACATCAGTTCATCCATGATGTTACGTTCTGTGTTGATGCTTGATTACAAAATAGTAGTTAGCTTGCATTGCCTTTTGTTAGATGGATCATTGAAAACACTTTTTTTTATGAACCAATGATTTTTTAAATCAGTACATTTAAATGCAACCATGCTTAGAAGTACGATCAAAGGTTTTTTTGTAACTTGAACCCTCAGTTGTAGATATGCATGCTTTCTGTAATTAAGCATTTAGGCCAAAATTTAAATACAGCTAGATGAATTTACTTGTTTAAAAGCAAGTGCAATACGAGATGTTTACCTTCAGAAATGGACGTTAAAAGGCTTTGACTACCTGGTATCATCAATGAGTGTGCTGATTTTTTTTTTTAGATGTTTGGATCTTGCCAACAGTTTGTTGCTTCTCGTACAATAGTGTCCATTTATTCACAGCCTTTATTTAATTACTAATTTTCAGATACAGCTGGAGATGTTCTATGTAGGAATAAAGCATTTGCCTTTATTTATTTTTCTATTGGCCAAATGGATGTTTGTTCAGCTTGATATTTGTTTTACCTTAATATTATTAACATTATCAATCTAATTGTTTTGTTGAACAAAGTTGTACCCTCGTTGGGCCTTTGTTAACTTCTGTGGTACTGAGAGGCCTTAGAGAATGGTAACATTGGGAGCCAATAATATGTAACTGGAAAGAAACTGCTGATATTTTTGTTCTTCATAACCCTCTATGCTCCATATTCTGTATTATTGATCATTTTGTTGGATATTTGAGGAATTATACAAGAGATTGGAAGCTTAACTGGGGGTGAGGAGCAGCATTGGGCAGTAAGAGAAGAAGGGGAATGAAATGGACAGGCAATGCAGAAGGGTCGTGTGATGCAACGCATTATACTTAATCTAGTTTAGTTTGTTATTGTCATGTGTTCTGAGCTGCAGTAAAAAAAGCTTTTGTTTGCTTGCTACAGTCAAAGAAACATGAAATCTAGTAGTTTTGACTGCAAATATTTGGTTTTATAATTTGAGACCACGGAAACAAGGTATCAGTCATTGCAAGCTTCACAATGGACAAAGCATCTATACTTAACAACTTATACTTAACAACAAAGATAGACACAAAATGCTGAAGTAACTCAGCAGGCCAGGCAGCATCTCTGGAGAAAAGTAATAGGTGACATTTCGAGTTGAGACCCTTCTTCAGCACCAAAACATCACCTATTCCTTTTTTCCAGAGATGCTGCCTGACCCGCTGAGTTACTCGAGTGTTTTGTGTCTATTTTCAGTGTAAACCAGCATCTGCAGTTTCTTCATACACATTTATACAACAATCCAGTCAGTGGCAGATGGATCTGTCCACAGCTCAGCTCCCTTGGTACCGGTCACGACCCAGTCCAAGGTCGAAGTCCCAACCAGCGAGCCTCCCCCTAAGCTTTGTTATATCCTTGCATGCGTGTAGAGTAGCACATCGTATCTTACACTTAAATTAGACTCCTTCTTTCTTGCTCTCACCTGCACCCTTATTAGCAACAGATTACGACAGAATGTGTGCATTAATTTAGAGGAGAGGTGATGTTCTAGTTTATGTTCTCAGTATTTGCAATAGATCCAAGTCCTGGTTAAATAGTGGCTGCAAAGATTGTTAACCTTAATTTATTGTACATTTTAGTACAATATACAACACTACAGAACCTTCCAAGTTATTGACGTTTGCAGTCAAGGATGTTGATGAAGTACACAGGAGTCTGCTGAAATCTCATCTTTGTAATGTGGCCAGGACACAACAGTGTGGAAACATGGCATGACAAATGAAGCCTGTGCAACTTTTCTAAGAAACAAAAAAAGGACAAGAAAGGGAATGGATGTGAAAGGTTTGATAACACAGAACTAGTGTGACGGTACCCGGACGTGGCGTCGAAGGACGAGAAGCCGAAGCAAAGAAGTGGAAGCCAAATAACCGAATGGAAACAAAGCCAAAACGCCAAATAACCGAAAGCGTACAAAGCCAAAACACCAACTAACCGAAAGGGTCGTACACCTAAATGCAAACTAACCGACAGGGCGGGACACCTAAAAGCCAACTAATCGAAAGGCTTCTTCGCCTAAAAGCACTCACCGAATGGCTGCTCTGCCGAAACGCCAACTAACCGAAATGCTGCGTCGCCTACAAGCCAACTAACTGAATGGCCGCTCAACCGAAAAGTCAAATAACGGACATGACATCGCCAGGGAGCGGGACTTGTCAGCGATTGGTCCAGACCCCCGCCCCGCGTCCATTACATCACTGGCGTGTGAAGACGGGATGGTGGGGGCCATTTTCCCACACAAGCCATAGGTGACTGGGCACTCTGAACCCGAGCACCAAGTTGTAAGCGGCCGAAGGGGTGCGTCCCTCGGGACAGCCCCCACTCTCCCACAGCCACTGCCGCCCTCTACCTCGTTTCCCCCGTGCGGCCGCACTGTGACGGGCTGTGTGTCGGCAGCGCCGGGTGGAGCAGAGGTGTGGGACAGGTTATTTGGCGTTTCGGCTTTGTTTCCATTTGGTTATTTGGCTTCAACTTCTTTGCTTCGGCTTCTCGTCCTTCGACGCCACGTCCGCACACGAGTGTGACAGCCCAGGTTTAGGGGTTTTTTTGTTACCTGAAGCTAAGGTAGATGTCAGAAGAAAAGGGGCATGGTAGAATAAAGTATCTGTAAGTGGCCAAACTGAAATTGAGGCGGGAAAGCAGAGCTAGAGTTGAAATGTCCCTGAGCAGCAGATTAATTCTATTTGTAAACCGGTGCTGAACTTCATGTGCTTAGTAGAATTCAGGAAGTTGTCAGAAGCTGACTCTGGCAACAATTGAAAATATGGTGTGGAAAGATTGAAAGCTCTAGGAAAGTAAATAAATTATAAAATACTAATTATATATCGTATTTAATAGGAATAAACTTGGAATGGAGGAGAAACCAGGGCTCGAAATTAGCGGTTGCCCGGTTGCCAATGGCAACCCAAAAGCCATGCCATTTTGCCCGACTTGACAAGCTGAGCGGGCCCCCTCTTTATCTTTCTCTCTCTCTCTCTCTCCGTCTCCACCCGCTATCCATGTCTCGGGTCTCTGCCCGCTCCTCGTCCGCCGGCACGGCCGGCCGCCTTACACATGCGCACAACCACGGCCAGCACCAAAGATCCTATAGCGAGGATCTTTGCCCAGCACATCATCGGCCGTGGTTGTGCGCATGTGCCGCCCTGTACATGTGCACTGCCACTGCAACTGGTCAGCGTCGGCCACTTTCTCCCTCCCTTTGCATGGTGGGAGATCTGGCCACCATTGCTGTCCACTCGCCGCGACCGCTGAAAACCAACGCAGAATCACTCGTTCGAACTGGAGTAACTCCCTGGAGTAACTCTTGCTTCTTGGTTTCCAGGTCCTCCAAAAATATTCGAAATGGAATTTAAACAGAATTTAAACACCACCACCAAATTCTGAAAAATAACAGCCTATTGCATTTTATCTGTTTATTTATTGTGTATATATATATGGTTTATGGTATATAGACACAGTGAACTTTTATCTCCTGTTCTGTATTATGCTTACATATTCTGTTGTGCTGCAGCAAGCAAGAATTTCATTGTCCTATCTGGGACACATGACAATAACACTCTCTTGACTCTTGACTTGGACTTAAACAAAAAAGGGTTCTTGGGGAAAAAAAGAGCTACCTTAAATTTAATTGCTTCTGGTTGGGTACCTATAGTAGGGTGAAGACTATTCCATGCTTTAATTGTGCGGCGGAACTCCATGGAGCAGTCAACATCTCTGGATAGAAGAAATTGGGTGACGTTGCGGGTAGAGACCCTTTTTTAGATTCCCTCTAGTTTTAGTGTTTTAGTTTAATTTAAAGATGCAGCGTGGAAACACCGGGTCCACGCCGACCACCGATCACCCGTACACTAGTTCTATCCCACACATTAGCGACGTAAATCAAGAATCAAGAGTGTTTTATTCTCTCATGTCCCATTGAAATCCTTACTTGCAGCAGCACAACAGAATATGTAAACATAGTACTCTAAACAATGTTATAAACGAGAAAACAAAACAGTGTATATTTATATATGAATATATAACTATATATACACACACACACACACACAATTTCCCTCCTGGGATTAATAAAGTTCTATCATATAGTATTGTGTGTGTAGGAAAGAACTGCAGATGCTGGTTTAAACTGAAGATAGACAAAAAACTGGAGTAACTCAACAGGTCAGACAGAATAATAATAATAATAATAATAAGTTTTATTTAATGGGCGCCTTTCAGACATCTCAAGGATACCTTACATAGATTAATAGGAATAAAAACATATAATCAGAATAAAATAAGTAATAAAGACATCACAGACACAAATTAAAAACAAAATTCAATCCAAAAACAGAAAATCAAAAACACAATGTGAAGAGAGAGCAGCGGCAGCCAAAGCGCGCCAACGTCCACTCTCTCTTCACGGCAGCCATCTTGGACACATACTTACAGGATTACATTAGACAAAAAAATCATCCCCCCACAGTTGATACCACTGTGGGGGAAGGCACAATGTCCAGTCCCCACCCCAAGTTCACCCCAAAGTCAGGCCTATTGAGGCCATCGCAATTGCCTCTACGGAGGCCCGATGTTCCTGGCCGTTCTCACCGGGTGGTCTTGCCCCGGCGTCGGGAGAGTCCTCTCGGCGGCTGGGCCACCTGGAACGGCCGCTTCCTGGTTGGAGACCGCGGCTGCCGAAGTCGACAAGGCCACGCCGGTTTGAAGCTCCCAGGCTCCCGATGTTAAAGTCGGCGCCGCCTCTCCGCACTGCCGCCTCTCCGCTCCGCAGACCCGCAGCCCGGAGATGTTGCTCTCGGCGGTCCAGCTCACCAGAGCTCCAGCGCGTCGATCCAGCGCGGCGACCCAGGCAAGGCATCGCCCGCTCCGCGATAGCGCTCCAGCGCTGTGCCGCCACTGAGGCCGAGGTGCTGGGCGGTCCCCGCCAGGAAACGGCGCTCCAAGCCCGCTGGTAGGCCACGAGGACGGGTCGACGGGCAGCCCGGAGAAAAAGCTGCCACACCGACCAGGTAGGGACCTAGAAATAAAGTTCACACCTACCCTCCCACATTAAAAAGTCCATATCCCCTACAAACAAAAAACAGGACTCACTAAAAACTATAAAAAAACGAATTAAAACGGACGGCTGCTGGCTAGCAGCCGTTCACCAAGATGGCTCCTCCTTAAAAAATTGGAGTAACTCAACAGGTCAGACAGAATCTCTGGTCAAAAGGAAAATATTACATTTTGGGTTGGGTCTGAAAAAAGTTCCTGCACACAGGAACTTTGGAATGTGGAAGGAAACAAGAGCACGTGGAGAAAACCCCATGCGATCAAAGGGAAAAGGAGCAAACTCCATACAGACAGCACCCATATTCAGGATCAATTCCGGGTCTCTGGCAATTTTAGACAGCGATTTTATGGCCAATGTACTGTCCCATAGTCTTGGACTGAATTAAAACATACAGTAGCTGTAAAGGGGTACATAGCATCACTTAGAGATTTAAGACTGAAAATTGATAATTTTTTGTTTTTTTTAGTAACCAAAGTTATCAACGTATAATTTTGCCTCACACGCCAGGGATCTGTGTTCGATCCTGTCCTCGGGCACTGTCTGTGTTGAATTTGCACATTCTCCCTGCAAGCATGTAGGTTTCCTCCCACATCCCAAAGATGCATTGGCTTTGTAGGTTAACTTGTCACTGTAAAATTGCCCCTAATGTGTAGGGAATGTGAGGAAAGTGGGTTAACTGAACTTGTGTGAATGGGGAGACAAAAATGCTGGAGAAACTCAGCGGGTGAGGCAGCATCTATGGAGCGAAGGAAATAGACGACGTTTTGGGTCGAGACCTTTCTTCAAACTGATGTGAGGGTGCAGAGGGTGGGAAGAAGAAAGGAAGAGGTGGAGACAGTGGGCTGAGGGAAAGTTGGGAAGCGGAGGAGAAAGCAGGGACTACCTGAAATTGGAGGTCAATTTTCATACCGCTGGGGTGTAAACTGCCCAAGCAAACTATGCGGTGCTGCTCCTCCAATTTACGGTGGGCCTCACTCTGGCCTTGGAGGAAGCCCAGGACAGAAAAGTCGGATTCGGAATGGGAGGGGGAGTTGAAGTGCTGAGCCACCGGGATGTCAGGTTGGTTATTGCGAACCGAGGAGGTATTGGGCAAAGCGATCACCAAGCCAATGCTAGGTCTCACCGATGTAGAGCAGCTGACACGTAGAGCAGCGGATGCAATAGATGAGGTTGGAGCAGGTGCACGTGAACCTCTGCCGCACCTGGAAAGACGTCTTGGGTCTTTGAATGGAGTCAAGGGGGGAGGTAAAGCGATAAGTGTAGCATTTCTTGCGGTTGCAAGGGAAAGTGCGAGGAGAGGGGGTGGTTTGGGTGGGAAGGGACGAAATGACCAGGGAGTTTCAGAAGGAGCGGTCTCTGCGGAAAGCCGACAGGGGAGGAGATGGGAAGATGTGCCAGTGGTGGGATCCCGTTGGTAGACAAAGCTGGAGAAAATCTGCGGGTGAGGCAGCATCTATGGAGCGAAGAAATAGGCGACGTTTCAGTTCGAGACCCTTCTTCAGACTGATGTCGGGGGGGGGGGGGGGGGTCGGGGTCGGGAAAAAGAAAGGAAGAGGCGGAGATAGTAGGCTGTGGGAGAGCTGGGAATGGGAGGGGAAGGAGGGAGAAAGCAAGGACTACCTGAAATTGGAGAAGCCAATGTTCATACCGCCGGGGTGTAAACTACCAAGCAAAATATGAGGTGTTGCTGCTCCAATTTGCGGTGGGCCTCACTTTGGCCATGGAGGACGCCCAGGACAGAAAGGTCGGATTTGGAATGGGAGGGGGTTGAAGTGCTGAGCCACCGGGCGATCAGGTTGGTTATTGCAAACAGTGTAGGTGCTGTGCAAAGCGATCGCCAAGCCTGCACTAGGTCTCACTGAGGTTGATCATACGCTGAATAATCCAACCAGAATTTTGTTTGGAAGTGGAAAGAAATAATAGAAATTGCATTCATTGCAATGTGTAAAAGGAGATAAGATACTGTATTGTAATTTTGCTGCATGTCATTGTGGTATATATCATGTCTTGATTGGTGAATATGTTTAGTTTGTGACTTTATTTGAAGCAGAAATAATATGTGAATGCTTCATTGACCATAATTCTGACTGGTAACTACGCACTTCGTCCGAGCACATTATCGCACGTGTCATGCCAGCCGTCTTAAATGACCACCTAAACTGTCATTTGGCAACCTACAAAGCTGCCTAGGTTGCCCGGCTGGCAACAGGGAAAAAAAGTTAAGCGAGAGCCCTAGAAACTAATCAGCCACACAAAATGTAGTGCTAAAAAATACACCTCCACAAGTGATTATAACATTACTTTTAACAATTTTAAACATAAGACTATTTATAAACATGAACATATTTAAAACCAAAAGTTTTACACAAAAAAAGGAAGATAATGTAAGATCAGAAATTAAGGAAGGACATGAACCTCTGCATAATTTGCAGGTAGGATTTGGTAAAGAAAGATCTGTTTGAGTGACCTTTAATGGAAGGAACAAATTACATTTAGCTTAATGGATACAGAATTTGGAAGTGCTTGACAAAAAACGTTGATTAGATTTTTTGAAATATTCTGTAATCTTGTAATTTAATTCATAACCACATTATTTAATTATTATTACAAAATCTTCTTTATAAATGGAGTAAGCAAAAATAGATTGAAGCTCCCTTCAGATTTCAACTCTTTCTAGTAAAAACAATGGTGAAAATCTGAAAATTGTTACAATTCATAGTATTTTCCATATTTATTGCAAATTTGTTCTGCATATTGTTGTATTGACTACAGGTGTATTATGTCTCATAAATGAAAAGGGCAAAGGCAGGCCTCTGACCTGATAACTATTTTTCTGAAGATCGGTGGAAAACCGATCTCTGTGCTTGCATTTATTTGAGGACTTGCTCAGGTTTTTTTTTTTTAATTTGTCTAGGCTATTCGATTGTCTCTTGAGCAGTCATTACCTCCAGAGCCAAGGGAGGAGAGCTCTGAACTTGTCAGTAAGCTGCGTATCAGAACACCACGTGGGGAATTCTTTGAACGACGTTTCTTAGCAGCCAACAGACTCCAAGTTGTCTTTGATTTTGTGGCTTCCAAAGGCTTCCCAAAAGATGAATATAAACTACTAAGCACCTTCCCCAGAAGAGATGTAAGTGTATCGTATTATCTTTTCATGAGTATTCTACACTTTAACTTAATGTACATTCAGTTTGGAAAGGTTAAAACCAATGCTGCAGGAGTATGGGCAGGGCTTTGCAGAAACATTCAAGTCGTAAACTTGCTGGTCATTCTGTGCCAGTCTTTTTCTGACTGCTCAGATGTTGAACTCATCGTGCAGGAACAACAGCTTAATTCATGCAATTGGAAAATGACTGTGATGGACAAATGTATCAGGTAGATAACAATTTTCATATTAATCAAGTTTACCTGAGTTTCTTGGTATTCTTTTGAATGTATAAATGTATTAATATTTGTTTAAAATGTTTTAAAGCTTATTTGTTTGAGTTCAAGTCAAGACACTTTTGGAAACTCCAATTCAAAATGCACCTGAATGCTTTGTTAATGAGCAAAGCCCCTACCTGAGATGCGACAAATATATTTTCGGTGGCACAGTGACGCAGCTGGTAGAGCTGTTGCCTCACAGCACCAGAGACCAGGGTTTGATCCTGACCTTTTGTGCTGTCTGTGTGGAGTTTGTACATTCTCCCTGTGACTGCGTCAGTTCCGTGCTTCGGTTTTCTCCCTCATCCCAAAGACTTGCAGGTTTGTAGGTTAATTGGCCTCTGTAAATTGCCCAAAATATGTAGGGAATGGATGTGAAAGGTTTGATAACATAGAACTAGTGTGAATGGGAGAACTGTAGTCAGCGTGGATTTGCTGGGCTGACATACTTATTTCCATGCTGTGTCATATCATTAATTTTCAAAACAAAACTTGTTTTCTTTTCTGAAATTTGTAGCTGAACTATCAATGTGAAGAGAAGGATGGAGTAACACTTTTGTTGTGAATGCTCAGGTTTGATATTAATGTTTAATGGAGATGTGACCAGCCAGAACTTCGGTTGAGAAAATAGTAATGATTGATTACTGTCAAATGTATCAAGATACATTGAAAAAATGTTTTATGTGCTCCCCTGTCAAATCATACCATATATGATTACAATCAAACAATATGCAAATGTAACAGATAATGCAAACAGAAAACTAAACAGACTGCAAAATATAATGTTGCAGCTAAAGATAAAGTGAGATTTTAAAAAGTGCAAGGGCCACAATGGGAGATCAGGAACACATCCATAAGCTTTTGAAAGCACCATTCAAGAGTCTGATAACAGCGAGAAAGAAACTGTTCCTGAATCTCGTGGTATGTTCTTTCAATTTTTTGTATCTACTAACAGATGGGAGAAACGAGAAGAAAGAATGACCAGGTGTGAGTGGTCCTTGATTATGTTAGCTGCTATCCCGAGGCAGTGTGAAGTGTAGGTGCGGGAGGTGGCTAGTTTGCGCGATAGACTGGGCTACATCCGCAACTCTGCAACAATTTACCTTAGAAAGGTCCTGGATATAGCCATGTCCATCCGTGTGAGACGGGTAGATCTAGATAATTCCATAAAGCCATAAAGTGTTGGCAGCTGGCCTAGCCAACAGTCAAAGCTAAAAAACATTTTATATTATTGAATGCTTGACAAAATAATGAAAACAACATTAAAAATCAAGGAAAAATAAATATAAAACAAAAAGCATATGAACACTTAAAATGACTTAAAAGTACTAGTCAGTAGTATCCCCAGGATGAGCACTAAGAAATTAAATTTACTTTCGAAATGGAATTATTGTTCCTAACACACAGGCCAATAGAAGGCATCATCATGATGAGTATAATAGGATGGATCAGGGTAGATTTAGCTTGCCACTCGTGGTGCCTTCCTCCATGCACTTACCTGGGCTGAGAGTGAAGACCAAATGTGTTGAGCTGCTATACCCAGGATTAATGTGATGAATGTAGTGCAGCCTCAAGAACATTAACAACCGAGGCCTTGCATCTGTGACACCCTGACACCATGTGGCACGAGACAAGTTTGAGATAGAGTGTATGTCCTTCGAAGATTTGAAGCTGTTTTTTAAAATTATTTTACAAATGATATTTAGAGGCATTTAAAAGTTTGTACTAAATTTAAATGTCAAAATTATTTTTTAAATTAACTAAAAACACCAATAAATAATTAAAATGTAAATAATGTACCTCTTCATCTATAGGTATGGAATTCCCAATCATGTGCGTGGGAACTCCAATCCTACACTAAGTCTGGCTGGTTTAGGAAGAATAAGGCACATTGCCCAACATGAATCTCTTTGAGATTAGCTGTTTGTCCATCCTAAGTCAGGGAGAAGCTAAATAATTTGGCACAATAAATATTTTTTGTTTGCCAAGAGGTAACATTTCATTCTTAACTTGTTATTTAGAGAGCTTGGTCACAATTGGCTTACAGGGGATTCCTTCATAAAGGCTGTTTTTAAAAGAATGATTTTGAACTGATTTCTCAACAGCTTCTAGATTTGGAAGTGAGCAATGAAAAGAAAGGAAGCCCCATTCCGTGAAGCTAACCGATTCCCAATCACAGCAGGGCAACCTTCATGGCCATATACATTTATTCAGTGTTATTCAGTTGAACTGTTGTTGATTGTTCTTTTGAATGCAAATTATTTGTGTTTGTGGCATATGTTTTTCCTGAAATCTACAATTCAGTACATCTACAATGTAGCCTCTTTTTCATTCACTTGTTCCAATAATCATTTACTTCTACTTTACTGTTGTAAGTCATCATAAACTAGAAAAATAACTCCATGCATTCATACTCTGCCTGATCAGCATCAAATAATCATTTTCACTGATGTCTCAGTGGTTCTTTTGGTCATTCTTCCTTCTCCCCAGTCCCCTTGGGCAGAAGATACAGAAGCTTGAAAGTGCGCAACTCCATACTTGGGAACAGCTTATTTTCGGCTGCTATCAGGTTTCACCATAAGCTAGGGTACTATTTAATTCACCTTTACTTCATTGCAAACATTGGACCTTGTCTATGAAACTGGTGCACTACAATGCTGAGAATAATATCCTGCACACTGAATCTTCCCTATTGCTCTACCATCTATCATATCTATATACTTTTAAAACTCTGTGTGTGTGTGTGTGGGTGTATGTCAGATTCGATTTTCAGATTAGATTTTTAGCCTTTGATTCGGTCCGCCAAAACCACACGCAAAAACTCTGAGATTTTTTTCATTTCGCTAGCGATTTCACTTTTACATTCGCAAATCCACTCCTCATTACATTTAGACATTTTTATGTACACCTTTTTTAATAAAATCCCCCACCCCCCCCCACGCACTCAATTTTTAAGATCTAAACGGCTCTTACCAGCTGCGACGTCACAATGCCCACATGCCGACCAATCCAGGCCCACCTGCCTCCAGTATGCCTCCAAGTACGCTCGCGCCACGCCTCCCGCTGCTGGACTCCAACGCGCGCCCGACTGCCCCCCCCCACTTCACCTCTCTCCCCCATGCCCCCCCCCCCCCCCGTACTCGGGGTCTGAAGCACCGAGGATGCGAGGCCATGGAGCTGAGGCTGCTGGGCGGCCGTACCCCTCTCCTTCCCTTCTCACACCCCCCGTTCTTCTCACATCCCCCCTTCTTCCCCTTCTCCCCCCCCTTCTCTCGATCGGCCAGCCCTCTGCTGCTTTTGACCGTCCGCCCGCTCGCAGCAGCAGGGTCGCCCGCTCAAAACACGCCGCAAATCGGAAACCCCAGCTCCAAAAGGCAGCGGATACCCGGAAACCCCAGCTCCAAAAGGCAGGAAACTCCCCTGCCTCTGTCCCTCTCTGTGTGTCCCTCTCTGTGTGTGCCTCCGTGTCCCTCTCTGTGTGCCTCCGTGTCCATCTCTGCGTGCCTCCGTGTCCCTCTCTGTGTGCCTCCGTGTCCCTCTCTGTGCCTCCATGTCCTTCTCTGTGTCTCCGTGTCCTTCTCTGTGCCTGCGAATTGGGGGCTATGTGTGAGTGGATAGGGCAGGGCATGGGGTAAAAGGAGTGAATTAATAATATTCATATAATATCAATGGGGGTGGTTAGTGTGTGTGAGGGTGGCTAGTGTGTGTGTGTGAGAGGTTGGTTAGTGCGTGTGTGACGCCTCAGGCCGCCCCCTCCCCTCGCAACCGCGCGTTGGGGGAACAGACCCAACGGGTCTGCACTTGGTCTAGTATCTATTAAAACTGTGTGTGTGCGTGGGTTATTTCTCACTTAACATCACTAATTCTTAACATTAACTTTTAATTTCAAAGAGTTAAAAAAAAAAAATATTTGCTGTCTTCATTGACACCTTAGTGTGTGTGTGTGTGGGGGGGGGGGGTGAGGGGGGGTGGTGGTTAATGTGTGTGTGACGCGCAGGCTTCTCCCCTAAATTCCATAGAGCTGCCGACAGCTTTCGAGCATGAGACACACACGCTTCATTTCCAGAACATCCCCTCCCCTCCGTCCCCCTCCCTCCCCCCCCACCTCTCCCCCTCCACCCTCAGCCCCCTCTCTCCTTCTCTCTCCTCCCCTCTCTCTCTCCTCCCATCTCTCTCACCCCTCCTCCCCCTCAGCCACCCTCCCCTCCACCCCCTCTCCCTCTGTCTCTTGCCCTTCTGTCTCTTGCCCTTCTGTCTCTGCCCCTTTCTCTCTGTCTCTCCCCATTCTCTCTCTGCCCTCACTCTCTACCCCCCCCCCCCCCCTCCCTCTAGACGCGCCTGCGAGTTGGGGGCTATGCTTCAGTGGATCGGGCGGTTATGGGGTAAAAGGAGCAAATTAATAATATGAATATAATATCAAGGGGGATAGTTAGCGTGTGTGCGGGGGGGGTAGTTAGTGTGTGTGAGATGCCGCATGCAGCCCTCCCCGCAACCACACGTTGGAACAGACCCAATGGGTCTGCACTTGGTCTAGTACATAATTAAAACTCAGATCTTGTTATCTTCCGGTTTGTGCCGTCTTTCTAATTGCGCAAAAACAGTACGCGACAGCTTACTCACCGTTTCCCCTTGCTGCGAGTGCACCAATTTTCGTTTCGATCGGTGGTCTAATGTAAAAGTTAGCGAGGTTTAAAAATCTTAAAAACCGCGCGTGCGCAGATCGATCTCCTCTCCTGCCAGTCAGCGCCGCGTGGATTTTCTCCTGTCACTCCACGGAACGGTCCGCCCCTTCCTGCGCCATCGCGCCTGTTCTGGAGCTGAGGAACGCTCTGGATGGCCGGCGAACGTCTCCAACCGGACACAATTTTCAGAGGGACCAGAAGCGACCTAGCCCGGCGCTGCCCTGCGCGGAGTCGGAGATGTCGACAATATCACCAAACCGAAAGCAGAGACTCTGATCCCGGCGGAGGAGAACGTCCAGGGACCAGCGCCCGCTGTGAGTCCCCATCACACCGTCAGCTCCAGCCCCCCTTCTTCATCTATAGATATGGAATTCCCAATCATGTGCGTGGGAACTCCAAACCTCCCCCCCCACAATTCCCTGCATGACCCCACATACCCCTCCCCTCACAACCACCCCGCCCCCTCAACCCCCCCACCCCTCCCTCTCCGGCTCTACAACGTTCACTGTCCCCCTCCCCTTCCCCCCCCACACACAATCCGCCCACACACACCCCCCTCACCCATACACACCCCTCCCCTCCACACCTCCCCAGCCCACACACATCCCTTCCCCACACCCCTCCTCTCCCCCTCCCACATCCTCCCTCCCCCCACACACACACCCCCTCCCCCACACACACCCCTCCCCCACACACCTCCCTCCCCTACACACCCCCATTCACCCCTCCCACACACTCTTCCCGCCCACACACCCCTCCCACCCAACACCCCCCCCCACCATAATAATAATAATAATAATAATAAATTGTATTTAATGGGCGCCTTTCAGACATCTCAAGGACACCTTACATAGATTAATCGGAATAAAAACAGATAATCGGAATAAAATAAGTAATAAAGACATCACAGACACAAATTAAAAACAGAATTCAATCCAAAAACAGAAAATCAAAAACACAATGTGAAGAGAGAGCTGCGGCAGCGGCAGCCAAAGCGCGCCAGCGTCCACTCTCTCTTCACGGCAGCCATCTAGGACACAGACTTACAGGAATACAATTAGACAAAAAAATACTACCACCCCGCCATACACCCACCCCGCCACACACCCACCCCAACACACACCCACCCCGACACACAGCGGTAGGCCATGGCAGCGGCAGGGATAGGCCACGGCAGCGCTCCCCGCCCTCCCACCGGCCCCTGACAGGCCCCACCGTAAGCCGTCCCCGTCCCCCGGCTACAGAACGCCCCTGCCAGCCCCCGCCTGAAGCCGTCCCCAGCTGCAGGGGACGGGGACGTGCCATGCCCGTCAGCTGTGCCTGCGCAGAAATACCTGGGAATGGGAATACCTGGGAATGTCACAATGGGAACCCAATGGGCGGGAAAGGCTGCGCCACCGGAGAGCCGCTATGAGTGGAATGGGGGGGGGGGGTTAAGGGGGGATGGAGTGAGTGCGTGGGGGGGGAGGGAAAGGCGGGAGTGGGGGGGTGGTGAGGGGAGAAGGGGGGATCAGGGGCGTCACAACGGAAACCCGTTAGCCGCGCCTGTGTAGTTGGGTGCTCTGCATGAGTGGTAGGGGGGACGAGACCTGCCGTGTGACAATGGGACCCAACGGGTCCCACTTATTCTAGTTAGACTTAAGATTGACAATTGTATTTATGTGTGGTATCTGATCTGATTGGATAACATGCAAAACAAAGGTTTGCACTGTACCTCAGTATACATGACAATAATAAACCTAAACCTAACTGTCTAAGTAAATTAGCCTTACAATATTGATCCTTTTGCATCATTGTTGCTTATTTCCCAATGCACTCTTATTTAACTGTTGGCACTGAACCAATTTATTTTTACTGGCACGTTCATGTTTTTAGTTGTTAAGCTTGATCTATTTAATGTCACCTACTTAAAGCTCTAATTGGAAGCAAACATCTAAACTATCAGACTTGGAAAAATACTGGAGACACCAGAGATACTGGCAAAATAGCAAACTGCTGCTGGAAGAACTGTACACTATTGACGGCTTGATTGTAATCATGTATATTTCTGCTGACTGGTTAGCAAGCAACAAAAAAGCTTTTCATTGTACCTCGGTATACATGACACTAAACTAAACTAAACGCCAGTGGAGGCAAAGGGAAGATTGACGTTTTGGATTAAGAACCCGCACCAATGTAGGGTCTCAACACAAAACATCAACCTTGAAAAATACTGATAGTTCTGTATATTTTCTGTATATTTGACCTTGAAGCCAGTTACAAGGCTGTAACAATGTTTTTATTACTAATCTTTATTATTTTTACACATGAAGGAACTGTAAAAATGCAAGAATTCTGCATGGTAGTCAGCTTTATGATAACACTGCATTCTGCAAGGTTTTATTAGCTAAAAATAATATATTATTTATACAATAATACCTGAATCACTTTTAAAATGACACACATCTGTCTCTTCAGTATGGAGCTCAGGGTCTTATTTGGTGTTTTCAAGCAACGTCTGCTTGGATTGCTTGAAGAATCAGCAGCTGGCAGGAAGATTACCTACAGGGATAGTTAGCTAGGCACCAAACCACTTCGCTTTGGACCGGTTTCAAAAAAGTGCCTTTGGACATTAACTACAAGGCTGGCATATGGAAAAAATCCTCATACCTTTACCAAGTATTATATAGATTTATCAACAAATGATTTAATAAATATTTGCACATAAATTTCAGATGCAAACCATCTGTTTCAAAAATAGTTTTACATGCCATTTGTGACATTGTGAGGAAAATTATTCTCTGCAGTTTCTAAATCCCTTGACTTTCCATTATTCCTGTACATTTGCCACTTTGATGATGCCCTATGATCAGTCCAAAATCTGTTTTGAATTAATTTACAGGTCTACATAAGAACATAGTTTATTTTGTAGTTGTTACAGGATACTTGTTAATTGAAGAAAAACTCAACAGATTTCACAAAATGGATCAATAGGAATTTTTTTCCTGTAACAAACAAATAATACCATATATTTCAGAATGCACCATACTTGTTTGTAAACTAAATTACATTTAAATTTTGTCGTACAAAGGGAATAGAGCAAATAATTTAACTTGTATTTCATGAGGAATTTTTAATACACATGTACTAGATTTATTAATGTTCTATTTAAACCATGTAAATCTATCTTTAACACGTAAATTAAAATGTTCAAAAATATGCATTAAATTAAATTATTCTCATTTAGTTAGTTATAAGCCTCAATTATATGGATATAATTGTATATTTTTCACAATTGGTTTAGTGTGCTAATTTTGAAAAAGTATAATTTCACTGAATAATGGATTTGACTTTGGTAGTACACTAATGTAAGTTCATAAATATGTTGTGTAGGTGCTCCTAACTCTGTTCAATATTTCTTCCCAATTGAAATCTAGTCTCTTTGTAGCTCAGAAAATGGACCTGATTAGTCAGTTATTTAAAGGATTGACCACCTCAACGAGTAAATTTTTCCCATCGATGAAAAATCAGAGAGATATTAATGTTTTTTTTTTAATTGCCATTCTCTCTGCTGCCCCTGCTGGTGGGAGGAGGGAGGGACTATAAAACCCGGAAGTGGTGTGCCTCACTCAGTCTCTGCAAGATGGAGGAAGCGAGAGGTTCACGTCTCTCTGAGCTCTGAATAACACTGAACACATGTCTACTCAACTGTGAGTGCCCTTAATGAGGGTTGAAAATGAAAATAGGTTGGTTTGAAGTAAAAAGGCACTGCAGATGGTTGTTTTGGGATTGAAAAAGGCACTGCAGATGGTTGTTTGGGTTGAAGTAAAAAGGCAGTGCAAATGGTTGTGGGGGGTGTTTGGGTTGAAGTAAAAAGGCAATGCAAATGGATGTTTGGCTAAACTTGACAACTTCCTGTTTGCACTACTTTGATTTTAGATAAACCTGTATTCGGTGGCCTTGCACCCTGCTTAAAATGGATTTGAATTTGGTGGCCTTGCACTCTGCTTGAAATGGAATTTCAAGGAATAGCCGTGAGTCAACTGCCAGCCCACCAGCCGTGAGTGAGCTGCCAGCACATCAGGCTTGAGGGACTGAGCTGCCACCCCAAGAATCCATTTGGCCCACAATGTCCATACTAGCCCTCTGGAGACCAGTAGTCCCTTCAGCGCACAACACCCATACCAGCGCTCCAGAAAGCGCCCCCCCACTGGCCACCAATATTGGAATTGGTGGAGAGGTGGAATATTGCGTTGGGGGACCAGCCCTCCCGTGTGAACATGGGACCCAACGGGTCCCACTTAGTCTAGTATTATACTAAAACTCTCTTTGTGGCAATCTGGTTAGTTTTCCTATTTCCTTCCAAATGCTGAGCCTTCCCATTTTCACACATTCTACTTACATTTTTCCCGTCAAGGTGATAATCATCTTCCCGTCGCATTCCTACCAACATTTCCCAAGTTTTTAATCATTTAAAGTTTTATAAACAGCCCCAAATCTCACCCATTATCCGACCGACACTGCACTCTCCATCTGGCACATTCCAGATTTTCAAAAAACTCCAGGAGGGAGAGGCACTCCAGCGCTCAAACGACAACTTGCAAAGCAGGACGGGACACTCTGGGAGGGAGAGGCACTCAAGCACTCGAGAGGAGTGGTGGCGGCTGACGGTGCCCGAGGCCAGACGCCTGAGGTCTGGCGCCCGAGGCCCGACGCCCGGTGGGGAGGGTGGTGCTGGAGTAAGGGCAAAGCCCGCAGCTTGGGATGGGGCCATGATCGGGGCCGATAAAGAAGGCTCCACTGGAGCCAAGGACAAGTCTGGGTCCGGGGTCAGGGACGAACCCGGAGATGAAGTCAGGGCCTGGACTGGAGCCCAGGTAGCGGCCGAACTGACGGCTGGAGTCTACAGTCAGGGCCGGCCGAGTACAAGAACCAGGCTGAGTTCCAAGCCCTGGCGCTGCTCTACGACCAGGATAGGTCCCGAGACAGGGAATGGGAGTGAGGGGATGAGGATGAGGGAAATGAGGAGGAGGGAGATGGGGTGGGGAGTGGGGTGGTAGAGGGAGATGGGGGGGGTGTGGTGTGTGGAGGAGGGAGATGGGGAGGGGTGGAGGATGGAGATGCCCCCTCCATATCTACCCCCGCTCCCATCCTCTCTACCCCCCTCCCTCCTCCCTCTCCCTCCCCCGGTCTCTCCCTCCCTGCCCCCCACGCTACCATCCCTCCTCCTCCCTCTTTCTCTCTCGACCCCATCCTTCTCTGCCCCTCTCCCTCTCTACCCCCTCCCCCCCCCCCTCCCCTGTCTCTACTCCCCTTCATCTCTACCCCCTCCATCTCCCTCTCTACCCCCCTCCCTCTCCCTCTCTAACCTCCTCCCCCTCCCTCTCTGCCCCCTCCCTCTCCCTCTCTAACCTCCTCCCCCTCCCTCTCTGCCCCCCTCCCTCTCTCCTCCCCTCCCTCTCTGCCCCATCCTCTCTATCATCCCTCCCTCTCTACCCCCCCCCTCCCTCTCTAGGGATTGAAGAGGAGGAGGAGGGAGTGCTGGGGGATGGGGAGAAATGAACCGCGCCTACGCAGTTGGGGGCTATGCGTGAATGGTGCAATATTGCATTGGGGGAACGGGTGAGTGGTGGAATCTTGCGTTGGGGGAGCAGACCTAACGGGTCTGCACTTGGTCTAGTAACATTTAAAAGCCATTTGGACAGGTACATGGGCAGAAAAGGTTTAGAGGGATATGGGCCACACACGGACAGGTGGGACTAGTGTAGATGGAGAATCTTGGTTAGCATGGCGTTGGGCTGAAGGGCCTGTTTCCATGCTGTATGACTATAAACATTTTAAAACATTTATATTTACTAAACTAAATCAAAAAATGAATACAGTTCTGCTCGTCATTCTGAGATTTCAATAGGCTTGCTGGTTGTGTGCCAAGGGAAATCATGTTTTTAACTTGGGTTTGGGGAAATATATGTAATCTTCTGCCCCACTAGATATCATGGGAAGTCCATCGATGCAGTGCAGATGTATCAGAAAGAAATATTGGACTTCAGCCGGTGTTTGGGAGTCTCAAGCTTCAATCCATGTGCAAGTGAAATCTGGCAATTTGGTTATTGTGACTTAATTATAACAAAAGTTCCAATTGCAAAGGAATTGAGATTGTTTAATATATATCATATATGATTTATAATAAGCATCTAAAGTTCTCTGCATGCTCTAATTCAAGTATCTTTGGTCAAAATGTCATCTCGCTCCAAACTGTACGTGACAATGCAACAACACAAAATATTGTTTTTGATTTCAAGGAATCTTGAACAAATCATTTACTCAAATTTGATGCATTTTTCCACAAGAAATTTATGTTGGATCTTACAGTTATGGGATACAACATTTTTGGTTTTAATACATTGTAAAATTGACACAATACTGGAAGTTTGAGCAAAAAGAAAGTGCTGGAGGAAGTCAGAAGGTCAGGCAGCATTTGTGGAGGGATATGGACAATGTTTCCGGTCGGGACCCTTTAATTAGTTCCTACTATATTTTGCTTTTTGACATCTTATTTAGAGTGTTTTGAATAAAAATAAACATTGCAACATGGTTTATACAGTATCTCAAAGCTGAACGTGCAATGATGAGTCCGTTAGAGAAGAATATTACGAATTTAAATTAAAAAATGGTGCAATAATGTCATAGAGAAGAATATTATAATTTGAAAGAAAAAAAATAACTTTTTTTCCAGGTTGCTAAGTAAGTGTACCTCAGTACGAACAAGTTGTATCTGTTACATCGGTGCCTTTCAGTGTAATGGAACACTGTTATGTTTACTCTTCATTTGTTAATGTGCATTTTTTTAAATTTGTCTATTTCTTCTTCCACTGTGGATTACTGCCAAAACCCATGCTTTGCAAAATAGTTAAGCCGTATCCATTATATGTTCTTCTGGCCACACCACATTATTTACCATCTCCCTATAATTATTTTAACTTTCAAATGAAATTTTGCCTGTATATCACTGTGTTCTTCAACTTCCTTATTTAGGAATGGTATAGAAATTTAATTTACTGGAAGCCTTGAAAGTATAATAGGTCACCCATGGCCAAAAGAGCAAAATATGCTGACAAAAGGAGATTATCGAGACCTATGTAAAATAAGATCATGGAAAGTTATTTACAATAGACTAGTGCGGTGTGCTAATTAAGCACACATACAAGCCAGATGAACAGAAATGCCTTGGAGCGAAGCAAAACAACAGCTTTGTTTGTTGACAGATGCTGGAGTGTTATTGTCTGTTAATTGGATAATGGTGTAAACATTTGCAAACTCAGATGTCCTTAGTGAATTCAATGTTTGAAGGGCAACAAGAGGCATGATCTCTATGTATGACTATATTTGTGTGTTCTTATGCAAGCTTTCAGGTGAATACTTCAGGCCACCGTGATCATTTACTTGGAACAACTAAACTGAATATTAGAACATATACAGTAAAATAAATCTGATCTTGAATACAGTCTAGCTTATTTCTTAAAGTCTACTGAATACTGTCAAATAGAACAGCCTTGTGTTTATTCCATTATCAGATATAGCTGCAGCTCTTTGCAACTGGCTGCTACCATTCTTGCTCAAGTCTTCTCATTGGAGTTATCTGTAAGGATTTTAAAAGTGCCATCTCATTAGATATAAGCCTGCAAAACAAAAGCAAAGCTGCCAAGTTAAAACTGAAAATCACCTTCTTTCCGATTCGTGAATGTGCTGATATATAAATATTTGCAATATTAATTGACATGATAGATAGAAAGAAAATATAAACATGTGATTCTGTCACATTAGAATGAATGTCTTGAAATAAACATACAATCAATTAATTTAAGTTACTTAATTTAATTATCATATTCATTTAAAAATAATCAAAATTTGATAATTAAAGTTCCTTTATATTTTCATTTGTCCACAATTCAGTTTTGGCCTTTGTATTTGAATTCTCAATTTAACAGCTCGCCCTCAGCTAAATGATTCCATTAATATGAATTCAGTCACTGATCAATATTGGTTATTGATACCATTCATTTAACCACCTACTCCATTGACATGAATGCAGTGAACTATTTATAACAATAGCTTGCTAAATCTATAAGACCTTCATCTCTGGGGAAAAGTACAAGATGGTTAACTATATGCAGGAACTCTCTAGGGAAATGGGAAAAAGAGATTTAACATCCCTCCAAACTTCATCGCTGCTTGCTTGGAAAGGAATCACAATACTGTGTCGTCTACAGTATTTGTGCCAAACAGGATTCACAATAAATTCATAAAAGAAAATGAATCCTGCATAATGGGTCAGCTGTTTTAAAAACCACCAATCCAATTGAGACCACACATATGGAAACAACCTTGCCAATTGAGACCACACATATGGAAACAACCTTGCCATCAGAAGTGCTGCCTGAATGTTAAGATACCCTCTAATTTGTACATGGCTTTATGCTGGTGAAATTTATTTCATTTTTAAACTAGAAACCAAGTTGCTTGTTTAATCTCATCCGATCATGAAGAGACGATTGACAATAGATTTGTCAAAAGACAACCAACTTGGTCTGGAAATCAAGAATGAAAACAGAAATTGCTGGGAATACTTACCAAGTTAGGCAGCATGTATAGAGAGAAGCAAAATTAATGTTTCAGATTGATGACCTGTCATCAGAACTCAGGAAATTTAGAAATCAAACAATTTCCAACTTTTCCAAAGATGCATCATTGCCTCAACGATTTTTATTTCAGTCTTTCTTGGCACAATGTTACATCTCATCTCCAACAAACCTCCTGTGGGATTTGAGCTAATTATAAGAACTAATGGGAAACTATTCAACTGTGCAAGCTAAGGCAATTACACTCCAAAACCAAGTTCTCCAGTACTTTAGTAACTGAGCTGTTAAATGCAAACACCAATTTCATAAGTATATGCTCAGTGATCAAGCTCCAAGACGTCATCAGTTCATTTCCTGAAGCATGAGATTTATTATTGTCACATGCACCAGGATACAATAAAAAAAAAATTTGCGTGCTTTCCAGGGAAATCATATCAAATGTTCTTCAGATTGATGTCAGGGGAGTGGGCGGCACTGGGATAAAATGTAGTCAGAGACGGTAATACTGGTCGGAGAACTGGGAAGGGGAGGGGATGGAGAGAGAGAGAGAAAGCAAGGGCTGCTTGAAGTTAAGAATAAACCGATGGGTCTGCAATTAGCTGAAATGGAATATGTGTTTTGTAGATATTTGGGCAGCCTTTCACGTTGTCTTGCTACTGTGGTAGAACAGTTATGCACAATAAAATGTTAAATTTTGTGACTTAACCCGATGGGAATAATCTCTGGTTATAAAGGATTTCTGAAATAGAAAGTTTTTATTTCTCAAGGATGTACCTGGTATGGTGGATGGTTGGCATGCAATTGCCTCCATTGGATTAGTTTTAATGTTGTAATGCATATATTAGTTCAAGAGCAGTGCAGAATAGATTTTATTTGTGCTAATTGTTACAAAGATTCTCTTTGTGGTGAAGTGTTTGGTCAAATCTTTATTTTAAATTATATTTTATAATATGCCTGCATGTAAAATCTTATTCAAAACTTCCAAATTCCAATATAGTCAGCTGGCGTTTCTTCGTATTTGAATTATTTTGTGCATTCCTTGCTTCATGGAAGGGAACAAGGAGGAGGGAGAGTGGAGAATGGGCCCAGAATACTTTAAGAATCTTCACAGAGTTAATCAAATTGCAGAATGTCATATAACTTATTTACAAGATAATGCTCCCTTAAACAGGAAATAAAATTAATGATTTAGCACATAATTATATTTTAAGTCTCAACATCTTTTGTGAGTATTTTGACAAAATCTCTACAAAGCTGAGGCCACGCGCCAACTCTCGGACACCTCCTCCTACTTACCCTTGGACCATGACCCCACTGACGAGCACCAGGCCATCATTTCTAGCACCATCACCGACTTCATCAATTCCCACGCCCTGCCCGACCAAGCTTCCAACCTCATCGTTCCCCAGCCCCGCACGGCCCGTTTTTACCTTCTCCCCAAAATCCACAAACCCGGCTCTCCCGGCAGACCCATTGTCTCTGCGTGTTCGTGCCCCACCAAACTCATCTCCACATACCTTGACTCCATCCTATCCCCCCTGGTCAAATCCCTTCCCACCTATGTTCTAGACACCTCAGGCACTCTCCGCCGCCTCCACGCATTCCACTCTCTGGGCCCTCACCCCCTCATCTTCACCATGGATGTCCGGTCACTCTACACCTCCATCCCCCACCAGGATGGCCTCGGAGCCCTCCGGTTCTTCCTCGACCAGAGGAGCAACCTATACCCAGCCACTGACACTCTCCTCCGCTTAGCGGAGTTGGTCCTCACCCTCAACAACTTTACATTTGACTCCTCCCATTTCCTCCAAACACAAGGCGTAGCTATGGGCACACGCATGGACCCCAGCTACGCCTGCCTCTTTGTCGGGTACGTTGAACAATCCTTGTTCAATACGTACCAGGGCCCCATCCCCGACCTCTATCTCCGTTACATTGACGACTGCTTTGGGGCCACCTCCTGCACCTACACACAACTGACTGACTTCATCCACTTCACCACCAACTTCCAACCGGCACTCCAATACACCTGGACCATTTCCGACACTTCCCTACCATTCCTTGACCTCACCATCTCCATCGCAGGGGACAGACTCCTGACCGACATACATTACAAACCCACTGACTCACATGGCTATCTGGACTACACGTCTTCCCACCCTGCCCCCTGTAAAGACTCCATCCCCTACTCCCAATTCCTCCGCCTACGCCGCATCTGTTCCCAGGATGAGACATTCCATACCAGGGCATCGGAAATGTCTTCGTTCTTCAGGGAACGGGGATTCCCCTCCGCCACCATAGATGAGGCTCACACCAGGGTCTCATCCATACCCCGTAACACTGCTCTCTCTCCCCATCCCCGCACTCGCAACAAGGGCAGAGTCCCTCTGGTCCTCACCTTTCACCCCACCAGCCGGCAAATACAACACATAATCCTCCGCCATTTCCACCACCTCCAACGTGACACCACCACTCGCCACATCTTCCCATCTCCCCCCATGTCTGCCTTCCGCAAAGACCGCTCCCTCCGCAACTCCCTCGTCAATTCTTCCCTTCCCTCCCGCACCACCCCCTCCCCGGGCACTTTCCGTTGCAACCGCAAGAAATGCAACACCTGTCCCTTCACCTCCCCCCTCGACTCCATTCAAGGACCCAAGCAGTTCGTTCCAGGTGCGACAAAGGTTCACCTGTATCTCCTCCAACCTCATCTACTGCATCCGCTGCTCTAGATGTCAGCTGATTTACATCGGGGAGACTAAGCGTAGGTTGGGCGATCGTTTCGCCGAACACCTCCGCTCAGTCCGCAATAACCTACCTGAACTCCCTTGGCTCAGCACTTCAACTCCCCCTCCCATTCCCAATCCGACCTCTCTGTCCTGGGTCTCCTCCATTGCCAGAGTGAGCAACAGCGGAAATTGGAGGAACAGCACCTCATATTCCGTCTGGGGACCTTGCGTCCGGATGGCATTAACATTGAATTCTCCCAATTTTGCTAGCCCTTGCTGTCTCCTCCCCTTCCTTAACCCTCCAGCTGTCTCCTCCCACCCTCCCATCCGCCCGCCCGCGGGCGGCTCCTCCTCCTCCTCCCCTTTTCCTTCCTTCTCCCCCCCACCCCCCATCAGTCTGAAGAAGGGTTTCGGCCCGAAACGTCACCTATTTCCTTCGCTCCATAGATGCTGCTGCACCCGCTGAGTTTCTCCAGCAATTTTGTGTACCTTGTATCTTATGAAGTATGTTTTGTGATTTACTACATTTATTTGTCATATCTTGATTTTACATACTTTTAAGTTAGATTCAAGTGAAATCAAGCCATATAAGCCATTGCATATTCTAGTAATTATAAACATTGAATGTTGGCTTTTCGATATGTATATCTACCAGAAATTTACATTTTATTTGTGGTATAACATTTCAATATGATGAATGCACACAATACATGTTACAGAATTTAAAAATATTAAAATGGAAGATTAAGGAGTACAGGTGCATAGTTCCTTGAAGGTCGAGACGCAGGTAAATAAGATGGTCAAAAAGGCTTTTGGCACTTGGGCCTTCATCAGTCAGAGTATTGAGTATAGAAGTTGGGAGGTCATGTTGTAGTTGTATAAGACGTTGGTGAGACCGTATTTAGAATATTGTGTTTAGTTCTGGGCACCATGTTATAGGAAAGATATTGTCAAGCATGAAAGGGTTCAGAAAGGATTTACAAGGATGTTGCCAGGACTAGAGGGTGTGAACTATAGGGAGAGGTTGAGTAGGCTGGGTCTCTATTCCATGGAGCGCAGGAGGATGAGGGGAGATCTTATAGAGGTATACAAAATCATGAGAGGAATAGATTGGGTACATGCACAGAGTCTTTTGCCCAGTGTAGGGGAATCGATGACCAGAAGAAATAGGTTCAAGGTGAAGGGGAAAAGATTTAATAGGAATTCGAGTGGTCAATTTTTCACACAAAGTGTGGTGGGTGTATGGAACAAGCTGCCAGAGGAGGTAGTTGAGGCTGGGACTATCCCATAGTTTAAGAAACAGTTAGACAGGTACATGGATAGGACAGATTTGGAGGGATATGGACCAAGCGCAGGCAAGTGGGACTAGTGTAGCTGGAACATTGTTTTTTTTTTTTTTTTTTTTTTTTATTTAATCAAAAATATTTATTCAAATATTAAAATAGTATTTACAATACAATAAAACAAAACACCACCATAATACAAGACGAACAAATATGCTAAGCAACTGCTAAACAACTATATTGCAATCCTTGTCCACGATACATTCAACCCCCCTCGGTGCCCAGCGGTCGCGGAACTCCATTGTTGGCGGTGTGGGCGAGTTGGGCCAAAGGGCCTGTTTCCACACTGTATCACTCTATGACGCTAATTAAATCTAAGTTCAACAGATCCAGAATGTGGACATAAAAAGCTGGATTAACTCAGCGGGACAGGCCACATCTCTGGAGAGAAGGAATGGGTGACGTTTTGGGTCGAGACCCTCTTCTGAAGAAGGGTCTCGACCCGAAACGTCACCCATTCCTTCTTCTGAAGAAGGGTCTCAACCCGAAACATCACCCATTCCTTCTCTCCAGAGATGCTGCCTGTCCCGCTGGATTTCTCCAGTTTTTTTTGTCCATCTTCAGTTTAAACCAGCATCTGCAGTTCCTTCTTTTACAGATCCAGAATGTAAATGTTTCAGAAGAATTACTTACAGAAACACTTAACAATTCTACTTATCAAGCTTTCAAAATAATTCACCATGTCAGATTATTTTTCCTTGATCAATGAGTTAGATGGTTCTGCGAGCCAGCTAGAAGTTTCACACTAAACCACACGCGAGCTGCAGTATGCTCAGCATTGTGCTCCATTTCTCTGTGCGTACAGGTGCATCTGACCTCCTTCTGTATGAGCCAGGTCCATGTTCATAAAGTGAAAACCTAGATTAGAATAGATGGTTAGGTAGGTAATGTGTTATAGTTGCATTATAAGGGAAGTGGTCGACCCCATTGTGGTAAACAGTGAGCATATCTGCGGCAAACGTGGGCTACTTAAGGAACTTTAACGTAGGATAGCTGAGGCGAGTACCAAGCTCCAAACACTGCAATACATAAGGGAGGGGGAGAATTACCTGGACATGATGTGGAAGCAAAGAGCAGGTTGGTTAATACAGAAACGTGTTGGGGTAACTCAGCAGATCAGGCAGCATGTCTGGAGAACATGAATAGGTGACGTTTCGGATTGAGACCTTTCTTCAGACTGATTGTAGGGTGGAGAACTTGGAATGGGATGGGGTGGGATCCAGTGGTTTTGATCCATATAACTATTAATGAAGCTTCAGAGATAGGGCCATGAAGGAGGTTCCGCTGAGGGATTATGAGGATCTTGGGGCAAAATTGAAAAGCAGAATCACAAAGGTGATAAACTCCGGATTATTACTTGAGCTACATGCAGATTGGGAAGAGAGGATAGGATTAGAGAGGTAAACGTGCAGCTCAAAGCTTGGTATGAGTGAATGGGTTATGTTTCATGAGATGCCAGGACCAGAAGTGTGGTGTTCTATTGGGATGGGTTCCATGTGAATCATGCTGAGGTCAATGATGTGGTGAATCACATAACTAGGATTGTAAATACTGTTTTAAACTCGCCAGAAGTGGAAGGTTTAATGAATGAGGCGGAAATGAAAGAGCAGTGGTACGAAGGATGTGGTCAGAGAGAAACTGACAGTTGTAGTGTGATAAGCTATGGCGGAAGGATCAAATCCACAGTTGCAATTAAATGAAGATAAATCAAAGCTTAATGTTCTTTATGATGCCTCCAGCATTTGTTGATAGTTGATAGCGCAAATAAGTATGATGCTATAATTATTACAGGTTCGTGGTTACAATATGACCGAGAATAGGTATTCAATATTCCAGTTTAGACATTATAGTTGCCCCTCAACCCACGATGGGGTTACGTTCCGATAAACCCATCGTAAATCGAAAATATCGGAAGTCGAAAATGCATTTAATACAATGCGACCACGTGACCGGAAGTGACGTGCGGCATCGCTGTCGTTGCCGAGCATTTGCCGATCGTAAAGTCAAAATACCGTAAGTCAAAGCATCATCCAGGAAAGCATCTGTATATTAATGGAACAGGCCCAAGGGGAAAGAAGGTGCGCTGTTAATCAGGGAAGGTACAGATTCAGATTAGTTTATTGTCATAATGAAATCCCTGTTCACATGAAGCTCATAAAATAAACAGTATACATATGGCAAAGGTAAAGACAACAATAAATACAATGGCAAGTGCAAAACAGCCAAAAGGTGCGAAAATTGTAGTGCAGCCCAAAGCAGTCAAAAAATAAATACCGAAGTACAATAACAGGGTAACTGTAGAATATGTGCCAGGAAAGTAGTGATTGGTTCAGGAATGAAGAATAAGCTGTTCTTAAGTCTGGACATCTGTACTTTCAAGCTGCTAGAAGGTAAAAGAGAGAAAAAGGAATGGCCACAGTGAAAGATATCCATGATGATATTTGCAGCCTTACTGATGCAGTACAACATGAAGATGGACTGAATGTAAGGAAGTGAAAAGCCTGTGATGGATTGGGCTATGCTCACCACTCTGCAAGTTTAGCCAGTGAAGAGCAGAGAAATTACCATAGCAGGCTAGGGTGCATCCCGTCAGAATACATTCCATAGCACATCTGTAGAAGTTTGAGAGAATCTTCATTGACATCTCAGCTGGTGTGAATTGAAGCTTACTTCCTCGCGTGACCACTCCAAAGCCCTGCTGACAACATGTGATGTCAAAGGCCTTCCAACTGTTTCCAAATGTCTTTGGATATGGTTTGAACATATGATGTTCCATCTCGAACTGTATTTGGGATTCTATCATATTGTGCTCATCTCAGGGATTTTTTAACCACAAGATCCCTGGATTGTAAACTGTCTCTTAGAACAGAGCATTGGAATAAATGGGTCCTTTTCGGACTTGAAGGAGGTAACTAGAAGCATCAGTTCTGCGGGAATCAATTCTTGCTCACAATTGTTCCACTGTTTACATTAATGACCTGGGGGAAGAAACAGTGTCTAAGATTTCCAACGTTACCAATGATACAGAAATGGGTGGAAGAGCATGTAGTAATAATGTTGTAGTAGCCATTTAGCTCAGTACTTAACTCGGAACTCAATCCTTGAAACGTTCTAAAAAAACTGTAACTACAAATGTTATTGTGATTCTGCAATGGGATGTAATTAGATTGGGTGAATGGGCAAAAAACTGCAAATGGAGTTTAGTGTTGGGATGTGTGAGATCATACAGTTCGGTTAGAAAAATCAAACGACAGATTATTATTGAACAGCAAAGTGTTCCAGATGTTGCAGTGCATGAATCACCAAACGCTTGCAAATAAGTCTAACATGTAGTTAAGAAGGAAATAGCACATTGACCTTCATTGCAAAGAAAGGTTTTATTGCATTATTCAGAGTGTTAGGGAGCCCTCACCTGGAATATTGCATGGAATTTTGGTTTCTTTACCTAAGAAAAAAATGTAACTTTGGAGGCAGTATAGAGGAGCTTCACTGGGCAAATTATTGAGATGAGATGGTTGTCCTACTTAGAGAGACCTAATATTTTGAGACTGCATTCCTTGTAGCATAGAAGAATGAAGGGTAACCTTATTCAAACATATAAAATCCTATGTGGTAGGAAAGAACTGCAGATGCCTATTTAAATCGAAGGTAGACACAAAATGCTGGAGTAACTTAGCAGGACAGGCAGCATCTCTGGAGAGAAGGAATGGGTGATGTTTCAGGTCGAGACCCATCATATGGGGCCTCGACAGGATAGATGTTAGGAGCAATCATACACGGGAGAGTCTTGAACAAGAGGACATAATTACAAGAAAAGGGGCCGAGCATTTAAAACTGAGGTACAAATATATTTATTATTGCATAAGGTGGTGAATCTCTGGAATTCTCTGTCCCGAAGGGTGTGGCAAGCTGGATCATTAGAATTATTTAAATGGAGGTGGATAATTATTTGATAGATTGAGGAATAGAGGGTTATGGAAAATTAGCACAGAAGAATTGAGCCAAGCAATTGGCATGATCATGTTAAATGGTGAGGTAGGCTTGGGGGACCTGATGGCACACTCCTGTTCCTATTGTGTTTTTGTGTGTTCTCTACCCCTCTTGAGTCGCCGTTGAATATCAGGGGACTCTAGTTTTCTGAGCTGAGGAGATGGATACACGTCGTATCTGACCCCTCGGCTTTACTCCAGCTAGTGTTAGCACACCTGGATAACCAAGGTAGGGTACCTTGCTTTCTAATTTAAGTGATATTGTTTAATAATCTCTGTATAAAGTGTGTATAAAACCACAGTCCACAGACATTTGGAAAGCCTTTGACAGCACATGCTGTCAGAAGGCAATTTGAGTGGTCAGGGGAGAAGAGTGGGCTTCATTTCACACCAGATGAGGCTTCATCATCACTTGCAGCTTTCTGCAGCTTGGCTGTGGCAACAAAGCCTCTAGGACAATGGGAGACCCAGTTACGATCAGTCAGTGTCACCGCCAGATCCAGCAGGAGGCGGCTGCTAGCCTTAGACCAGGATAAAAGATCCAGCAAAATTGGTATAAAGTTTAATTTGAGCTATTGGTATATCTAAATTGGGGCTTTTATTTCTTATTAACTATTGCAGTAAAAATTGTGAACACATTAAGCTTTATTTACACTACCTAATTAAAATCTACGGTGCTAGTATTTTCATAAAGTTTGGGTGCAGCTATAGACTTTAAAGATAAGTCTTTTGAATATAGCTCAATAGCATTCCAATAATCAAACAGTTCTGTTCCAAAGAATGATGATAGTTCATTCTGTAAAGCGAATATGAATTGTTTTATCATCCCACCTGTTTGAGTGCTCAGCTACAGGAATTTTTCGTATAATAAACCAGAATGACCTTTGCACCAGGTGAGTGCACTTGTACAATAGTTTGGGCGTTATGCTCGGATTATTATGAAGCAGTGTTTAAATGTTACTTTCGTTTGTTACTTAACTCGCAATTTTTTACAACTTTGGGAAAACCTCCCTAAGTATGAATGTGAATTCAAAATGTGGCTTTTTGCCTGGCAGTTTTCATATCTACAGAAATCCCACTAAGATTTTTTAATTTTTTATTTTTACTAATCATTGTCATGTGATTTATTAGCTTTCTTTCCTATGTGTACCATTTCCTTCACTCATTTTCAGCAATTATTTCTGGAAGGAACTTTCCTCCCGTGCCTACAGTTTTTCTGATAAAACAAACATATGCAGAAGTGGATGAAATAACAGCAACTAATCTGGCAGCTCTTAAGAATTGTGTGTGCGAGTGTGTATGTTTGTATATTTGGAATAACTTACAAATAAGGGACTTGCATCATTTAATATAATTCCAGCATTTGTGACAGGTTATCCATTATTCCCCGCAGTTTATATTTTCACTTGATTGTGGGGCAATGATTTCTATAAACTTTTATGTTGGATGTCTGTACTGACAGCATTGATATTCCTGGCAGGTACAGGTATCCAAATCTCTTGTGGCTAATTGGTAAATTCCTTATCATATATACTTGTATTTCATGAAAAAGGCCAAAATGCTGCATCAGATCACCAAACATAGTTTCAATTGATTTTCCTATTTTTGAAACCGGCAGAAGTCCTGTTGCATACTGCTGCATTCTAATTCAGTACAGTGGAAAACCATAGCTCCTGTGCCCGTTTCTATCTAGATTGATAACGCCATTGATTAACATTTATCCATATGTGTAAGATATGTACAAATTTCAGGCCATTTCATGACTCACCAGTTCAGATAAAAACAGTGTGCCACAACTGAAGGTGTTACTGCTAACGGTGTAGAGTGATCATGCACTGACATCCAATACAGAGCCATTAATACCCCATTATTAAAGCTGTACAACTTTCAGCCCACTTTGTCCATGCCTACCAAGTTAGCGTATTGGGCTAGTCCCATTTGCCTGCATTTGGCCTATAGCCCTCTAAATCCTACCTGTCCACATATATATGTCAAAGTGTCTTTTAAAAGTCTTAATTGTATCAGCTTCTTTTGCTTCCTCTGGCAGCTAATTTCAGATACAGATTACCCTCTGTGTGGAAAAAGTTGCCCCAGAGGTTTCTCTTAAATACAGTGCCCTCCATAATGTCTGGGACATAGACCCATCATATATTTATTTGCCTCTGTACTCCACAATTTGAGATCTGTAATAGAAAAAAAAAATCACATGTGGTTAAAGTGCACATTGTCAGATTTTATTAAATGTTTTTTTATACATTTTGGTTTCACCATGTGGACAATGCCCATTCATACAGTTCATTTCTTTGCTTCAGATAGAGGTTGAATAAGATTCAAAGAATATCCATTGAGGGAGGAATTGATATATCGACTTCCCTGCTCTCCCCACGTGTACTGTAAAATCATTCAGGCAGGGAAGTAGGGGAACAACAAACTTGTCTTCAA
Source organism: Amblyraja radiata (assembly GCF_010909765.2). Lineage (NCBI taxonomy): Eukaryota > Metazoa > Chordata > Chondrichthyes > Rajiformes > Rajidae > Amblyraja > Amblyraja radiata. Next base: position 38,388,511 of record NC_045965.1, on the reverse strand, counting down.
GACTAGATATTGGTCTATGAGTTCTGTATTCTGACATATTTCTGTATGGCAGTGAAATACGGATTATGTACTGCTATTTAGAACGATGCTGAGCAACTTCCTGACAGAGAAAGCAAAAACTTGAATAATTATATTGCAATGGTGCAGAAAAGAGTAAGTTGTAAATAATGCTTACTTCTGTTTGGAAAATGAGACCGTTCTTGTTAATCATACAAATAAAACTGAATTAGTAAATGCCCATACCTTGTTTAAAGATATGTTTTTATGTCAGAAATAATTAACTGGTTTAACATTTTGCCTGAAAATAATATTTATTCTCTTTTTTAATAGGTATCTCAGTTTGATCCAACTGAAACATTGCTGGAGGTGAAACTCTATCCTCAGGAAACTCTCTTCCTGGAAGCAAAGGAATGAATTCATCCTTGGGACTCTGGCTTCCCAGATAGTTGATATAAGCTCAGCTTACGTCTGAAAGTTGCAAGATCCACTTTTATTTGTCCAGCTACATGCCACAACTATCTGCCTCTTTCAAAAGCTCAAAATCAACATCATCATTGTAAAACGCCTGTATGCTGCCAACCTCAGAAGAAATGTAGATGTTTACAAAGATATATAGGAGGAAAGCAATCTGTGATGAACACTGACTTACAACCTTCACACTATTCTGGCCTATGTTTATTCATCAATGCACTATTCAAAGGTGAAGTGAATTATATTAGTTAGAATTGGTTTCCCTGTACCCATTCAACCACAAAATCTGTAATACAGCCAGTTTTTGGAGCAAGTGCTTTGATTTGAAATTCTGTATTTGTTTTAATTCAATACATACTTGAGACAATGCTCATAAATGTGCACAATTCCATGTCTGGATTTCTACTTAAAGCCTAATTTATAATGTCACAGTAGGCATGGGATATTTCTTGGTCATTGAGATTTAATGCGATAATTTGGACGGTGTATGATTTTCATACAGTACGATTTTCTTATTTGGTTTACAACTTCAGTAAAATGTAAGTGGAGTATAATTTTCCATTTGTAGCCATCTTTCATATTAAACCCGTCTTTTCCTTTCAGGTGGTTACAGAAATAAATTGTTGTTGGTTTATATTACTTCCATCAGAAAAGGTCAGGAATAAACTGGTGTGGAAAAAAGACTAGTCAAAATTTTTATATGCTCAAAACATATTATGAGATCAAGTGTGTAGGATAGAACTGCAGATCAAGTCAAGTATCCTTTATTGTCATTCAGACTTTTCAGTCTGAACGAAATTTCGTGCCTTGCAGTCATAACATAGAATAAAATAACAAATCCCACAATAAACACAAATTTAACATCCATCACAGTGAGTCTACCAGGCACCTCCTCATTGTGATGGAAGGCAAAAATCTTAAAGTCCTTGTCTCTTCCCTCCTTGTTCTCCCTCTGCGTTGAGACGATCCAGGCTTCCGATGTTGTGACCCCGCCGGGTGATGGTAAGTAAGTCCCGCGGCTGAATCCGAGCTCCGCGAACGGGCCGGTTCAAACTCCGCGGCCCGGGGCGGTCGAAGCTACCGAAGTTACCACCCTCCAGTCCAGCGGACGAAGCTGTTGTTGTGGGAGCTCCAGAGAAACAGGGTTCAGTTCCAGAGAAACAGGGTTCAGCTCCAGAGAAACAGGGCCGAGTTCACTGGTACCGCGGCCGAGGCTCCGAAGTCGGGTCGCCACCGCTGCCACAGCCCCGAAGTCGGGTCGCCGCCGCCGCAACGCCACCACAGCCCCGAAGTCGGGACGCCACCGCTGCCACAACCCCGAAGTCAGGTCGCCGCCGCCGCAACGCCACCACAGCCCCGAAGTCGGGTCGCCGCCGCCGCCGCAACGCCACCACAGCCCCGAAGTCGGTCAGCCTCGCGTTGGTAAGTCCTGGCTGGCTCTGCCTCCGGAGCCTCATGGTCGGTCCCAGTTGGAGGCCGCCAGCTCCGCGATTAGGCCTCAGCGCAGACGGAGACGGGGGATACGACAAGAAAAGGTCGCATCTCCCCGAAGGAAGAGACTAAAACAAGTTACTCCCACCCCCCCCTCACACATACACAACTAAATAAACTGAAATAAACTGTAGCAACAGGACAAAAAGAAAACAAAAAAAAAAAGACAAGTGGACTGCAGGCGAGCCGCAGCTGCTGGGGCAGCGCCGCCACTTAGATGCTGGATTAAATCGAAGGTAGACACAAAATGCTGGAGAAACTCAGCGGGACAGGCAGCATCTCTGGAGAGAAGGAATGGGCAACGTTTTGGTTCAAGATCTTTCTTCAGACTGATTACGTTATCTTTTGCTAAGGACCCCATCATCATATGCCTAAAGGTGCAATGAAATGAATTTACCATGCAGCATTACAATTAAAAAAGGACATAATACACAACATAATTCAACACAGACATCCACCGCAGCATTCTTCAATACAGTTCAGACAGTCCTCCTCCTCCCTTGTTCACCCGTGGTCGGGGCCCTGACCCTCCGTTGTCGCCGCTTCGGACGGCCCGATGTCAAGCCTTCTGGTCGGGATGGTCAGAATGCCGACGTCGGCACAGGTCGACCACTTCCTTACCGGAGACCGCGGCTTCAAGATGTAGGCCGCAGGCTGGCAGTCGGAGCTCCTCCTGCGACCCCCAGCGAGGGATTGCCTGCTCCACGGTGGAAGGACTACTCCACGCCTGCCGCCAGAAGCTCCACAGACCGAGGCTCCAAGATGTAGGCCGCAGGACAGCGGTCGGAGCGCTTCTCCGGCGACCCCCGGCAAGGCTCCGTGATGTTAACGTCCCCGCTGCACCGCCGCTGAAGCTCTGGGCCTGACTCCAGGAAAGGCCACACCAAACCAGCTGTAAGGCCGCGAGGAGGGATCGAAGAAGCGACAAGGAAGAAAGTCGCATCTCCATCGAGGTAGGTGCCTGAAAAACGGTTTCCCCCTATTCCCCCCTCACCACCCCCCATACAAGACAGACAGAGAAACACTAAAACATACTTTTGGACATGCTAAAAAAACAAAAAAAGACGAAACAACGAACCTGCTGCAGGCGAGGCAGCCGACTCACAGCGCCACCGGAACGGATAGTGGCTATCCATTCGTCCCAATAGCACATTCCATTCTGAGTAGTCAAATTATTGTTGATGTAAATATAGTAGCTTTTGTTTCTTTCTACAAAGCAATTTCCTAACATGCTAATTGCATTGTAAAATGTCAATGGCTATAAGTTGCTTTAGAGCAGTGGTTCCCAACCTTTTTTAGCTCATGGCCCCCTTGGGATCTTTTAATTTTTCTGTGGCCCCCCCTGACATTATTAACAGAAAAAAAGTACTTCAATATTATAATACCTTCCATAAAAATACCAGTGTCTATTAATCGCACATATATTCTCTTTTATTCTATTCCACAAACATCAAAAATATTTCAACTACATAGATTTAAATTTATTAGAACTGAAATTTAGGAGGCAACAGGGTGGTAGTTCTGCGGCCCCCTTCATTGAACCTGTGGCCCCCTAAATCCCAAAATCTTTCTGTGGCCCCCCTGAAATTTGCCATGGCCCCAGGTTGGCAATCACTTTAGAGTATCCCAACATGGTGAAATACTTTTTCTAGTATTAGGGAAAATGCTATAAACTATTATTAAGGACACTGGGCAAAGTCAGCATGAATTTATAAAAGAAAAATCACATTTGATAAATCTGTTTGAATTATTTCAGTACAACAGGCATTAGTATATTTGTACACCCAATGATGATTAAACAAAATTAGAGCTCAGGGTATTGGGTGTAAAATACTGGTCTGGATTGCCAATTGATTCATGAGCAGAAAACATTGTATCTCAATTAATTATTTATGGGCTAGGAGATATGGCAAATTGAATGCTACAGGAATTGGCATTGAATTGATTTGAATGAAGAGATCAGATGTACCATACATGGGTTCGGTGATTCAAAACTGGATGAGATTGTAGGCTGTAGGAAGGATGCTGAAAAGCTTCAGTGATACGGGCAGCTCAATGAAATGGGCATGACAGATGAAGTATAATGTGGAAAAATATAAGGTTGTACTCTTTGATAGGAAACATTGTAAAAAGTGTTCATTTTTAAATGGGATTGAAATGGATTTCAAGGTTCTTGAAGGGCCTTGTACATGAACAATTGAAAGATCATGTAGATACAGCAAGAAATTTTGGCTTTAATTGCAAGTAAATTTGAGGGTATGAGAAGAAACGTCTTGCTCCAATTATATAGGGCCATGGTGGTACAGCATTTGGAAAATTGGTTCTGAGTGTGGCCTCTATGTGTAAGGAAGGATATATTTGCAATTGAGGAAATACAGTGAATGTTCATCAGATTGATTGCTGTGACGATGGGTTTGTCATATGTGGAAAGGGAAGCAGACTGGGCCTTTACACCAGTACCTTACATATCTCTCCCACAAGACCACTGAAGAAATCAGTATTAAAAGACGTCATCAATGCTGCAGTGCCAGGAACCTGTTTTGAATCCTTGCGCTTCCCCATTGCTGTGCTCGTAAGAGGTCAGAGCAGGAGTTGTTCACTTGGCTCTGAGTCTGCACCATCAGTCATTAAAATAATGGCTGATAACTGCATGCTGCTGGGCTGGGAATCTGTGCGCCAGAGACCTTATGATGCACCACTGCTCTCCCTGTGGCCAAAACCCAGATTGTTAACATGGAAACAGCAGCTTCCATCACATCCCCATATCTCAACACTGAGCATCCTGGCACAGCAGCAGGGATGGCAGGGCAACTGCCAACTTCCTGACATTGAGGATGCCAGCACAGAGCGACAATAGGTGCAGGAGTAGGCCATTCGGCCCTTCGAGGAAGGGCATGGAGGACAGAGACAACTCAGTTTCCCAAGTGCATAAGGAGGCCAAGGTTCAGGCTGTGGATGTCTGTCTTAAAGTGCAGCTGGGCGTGTACCTGTGTGTTCAGACGAGTGGGCCAAGAAAACTATTATGAATCAACATTCTGCATGGTCGGGCTAACCTTGTATTCTCTTGGAATCAGAAGAATGAGAGGTGAAAACTTCAAAATCCTTGCAGGACTTGACAAGGTAGATGCCTAGACTATATTTCCCATGGCTGGGTTCACAGTTTCAAAATAAGGAGTCAGCCATTCAGAACAGAAATAAGAAAAACATTCTTCACACAGGCTAGGGAATCTTTGGAATTCTTTACACAATGAGGTGGTGGAAGCTCTGTCACTGCATACATTGAAGGCAGAGAGAAAGAAATATATACAGATGTAAAAAAAACAGGGGTTGTGGGGTTAGTACAGAAAAGAGGCACTGAAATTAAAGATTAACCATGAATTTAGTGAATGGAGGGGAGGAGGGAGTAAAAACACAGTTAAATCCCTCCTGGTTCTATTTCATGTTTTCGTGAAATAAATAGAAAAAATCATGGCCACAAACTTTCAACATTGCATAGATAAATATGATATCTACTAGATATAATCTGGTGTCCTGATTTGAATGTTTGCTAATAATACGGGCAGGTAAGTGACACTTGTATACTTAGCAAATAATATGTGGTGATACATTTTGGGAACAGGATAAAATCAGGAATAAAAATCTTAATTGGTGAATTAGCAAAGGAATGCGACTATAAAATGTGTTGGGAGTGCAGATGCTGGCAAGGGTGAAATTTTATTTTATAATTCTCTAACTTTTGCCGAATGTTTGTTTGGTTAGTTTAGTTTAATCTGGAATATCATATACTATTTTTGGCATGTCACTAATAAGGATATTGCAAGATAAAATTCAACATGTAGCCGAGAAGTGTACACCAAGAGGCAAAAGGAGAACCTGTGGGATGAAGAAAATTAAAGAGGAGAGAACAGGCTCTCTTGTTAACATTATAAGAAGATTATCATAGAATAATGAAGAATACAAACAGAAATAAATGATGCCCTAAATTATACGTGTGGATTAGACACGAATATCAAATATATTCTCAATTAAACAGAAATGTTTAACCAGATGGTGATCATTTCCAAATTAATCAAAGTTTTAAAAACAGTTAATGATTGCCTAAGTAGTTTGACAGAAAACAGGAAGATGAAACTGGTAAATCAATGTCTCAGTGGCCTGCATTCAGTTCAAACAAGTACATCAGATGGCCTGTTGCTCTACCAAAATTCCAATGATTTTGAGCGATTCTCAGCAAAAGGCTCAGCAGTGTTTCATAACATGCAAAGGTTATGTCAAATTTACCCATTGGAGACAACGAATGTAGGTAACTGAAAAGCAAAAATCTGCAGGCACTGGAAATATGAAAACACTGGAAATATATAAATCAGTTCGGACAATATCATTGGAAGGAGAAATGGAGTCAAATCGATGATGTAACTCTGATGCCTGATCATGAGATTGAAACATGGCTGTTATCTAGGTCACTGGTGTATACATGAAAACAATGGAATATATTGCTACTTGAGTGAATGATTGATATGATATGTCCAAAAAAAAAGTCAGAAATGCTCACAACCCATTGCCTTCAATTTGGTTAAAAAGTTCCAATCAATCTATGAAATTATTCATTTCCGGAGAAACAATTATCTACTTTGTAGGAAGTTGTGATTTTTATTTTCGATCATTATCTTGTATTATCCCAGCGTTCTTGTGCATATTCAGTTAAACATGGCATACCTCTGAATAACGAAGGTTCATAAACCTTTAGAGACTGCCAATTAATTTTCAACAGCCATGGTATTCATCAAGGTCTTGTAATGCATATAAGCCAATCGGCGGCGGCGGCGTGACTCACCCGTTTTTTTGTCTAGCTAAATGTAGTGTTGGTGTTTTTTAATACTGGTTTTAAATGTGTATATGTGGAGGGCGGGGGAAACTGTTTAAAATCTCTTCCCTGTCCGGGAGACCCGACCTTTTCCCTGTCGGGTCTCCGTTGTCGTTGGGGCCTAACACCGTGGAGTGGCCTCCAACCTGAACGACCTGGGGGCTCGGGAGACTGCGGAGCTGCGGACTACTCACCATCTTGGGGCTGGCCGGCCTCGGAGCGTGGGGAGCGGTGGTGACTCGCTGCTGCGACTCGACTCCTGGGGCTCGGAGGCTCCAGCAACGCAGCCGCAGGTCCGGTGGACTGGGACATCGGGAGCTCGCGGGTCCGGGTGGAGAGAGAGACCGCTTCCCGGAGCTCCCGCAACGCGACTTCTCCAGCCCGTGTCGCGGGGTTGGAACGACCCGGAGCGGGGCCGTACATCGCCCGGCGCGGCTTCATGGCCATGGGACATTCCAGCGCCCGCCGGGGGCTCCAACATTGTGACTTTTAGACCGGGGGCGGGGCCGTAAATCGCCCGGCACGGCATAAAATGGCCGTGGGACTTATCATCGCCCGCCTGGGGCTTGGACATCGGGAGAGAAATGGAGAACGGGAGAGAAAAGACTTTGCCTTCCATCACAGTGGGTTCACTGTGATGGATGTTTGTGTGAATTAAATTGTGTGTATGTCTGTAGGAAATTGTCTTTGTATGGCTGTGGAAACGGAATTTCGTTTGAGCCTCACTGAGGCTCAAATGACAATAAATATTGTATTGTAAACAAAGACATGTGCATAGGCAGGTATTGGTTTATTATCTTTACACGTACCAAGATGCAGTGAAAAACTGTTTTCATGCTATCTAGTCAAATCATACTATACATGAGTACAATCAAGCCATACACAATACAACAGATAGTACAAAGAGGAAAATATCAAAATGCAGAATGTAGTCAGAGAGCCCGGAAATAAGCCTTTCGGCCTAACTTGTCCTTGCCGATCAACATGCTAGACCCATTTGCCCATGTACTTGTCCAAATATATTTCAACAGTTGTTATTGTACCTTCCTTAACTACTTCTCCAGGCAGCTTATTCTGTGTACATACCACCCTCTATGAGAAAAAGTTGCTCCTTGGGCAACTTTCCCATTTCACCTTAACCCTATGCCCTCTAGTTCTTGGTTCCCCTATCCTGGGAAAATACAATGTGCATTCACCCTAGCCTGATGATTTTATGCACCTCTATAAGATAATTCCCCATCCTCCTGCACTCCAAGGAACAAAGTTCTAGCCTATTCAACCTCTCACTGTTCTCATACCCTTGAGTCCTGGCAACATCCTTGTAAATCTTCTCTGCATATTTTCCAGCCTAATGAAATGTTTCTTAAACCAGGGTGAGCAAAACTGGATAGAATACACCAAGTGCAGCCTCACCACCATCTTGTATGACTGCAACATAACATCCCAACTTCTATGTGTAGGAAAGAACTGTAGATGTTTGTTTAAACCAAAGATAGACACAAAATGTCCGTGGGATGCTGCCTGTCCCGCTGAGTAACTCCAGCATTTTGTGATTAGCCCAACTTCTATATTCAGTTTCTTGACAGATATAGCACCAGTGTACCAAAAGCCTCTTCCCCCTGTGAAGCAACCTCCGGGGAACTATGTACTTGTACTCCTAGATCCCTCTGCTCTACAGCAATCCGCCGGGTCCTACCGTTCTCTGTGAAGGTCTTGCCCGGATTTGACTTCCCAAATGCAACACCTCACACTTGTTTGAATTAAATCCCATTAGTAATTCTTTGGCCCACTTTCCCGGCTGATCAAGATAACCATCTTTATTATGTATGATACCTATTTTAGTGTCGTGCTAATCATGTTACCTTAGTGTAAATAGTCTGGTGTTGCAGCATTACATTACATAAAGCCTCAGGGTACTTATTTCAAGGCTGTTGGTAGCTGTGTGAAGTTCATCTCATGTAAGCTTAGCATTAGCATGGGATGGGATGTAGACTGCTGTCAGGATAGCCAAAGGGACAACTTTTCACCATTTGCAGGAGCTCCCCCAAAGTGCAAGGAATATATCACAAACAGAAATGTAACCAGTCTATTCCTTGTTTAGGATCACTGGATAATTTGGGAAAACAATTATCAATCAGGGAGATATGAATCTCTGGAGTGCTTCTTTGGAAACAATTGTAACTACAGAAGTAAAGGAAAGCAGTGTTCTATTTTGTCAGACACAGATAGGAAGAAGCAATTGTTGGATTGGGACCACAGTGCAATGGAATAACGAATTAGTAAGGAGAATTGAGCAGTGGATGTCAAGGGGAGCCAATGGATGGAAAGTTAGCTTTAATGATAGCTCTGAAACAAATGAAATGATATTAAGAAATTCTACTTAAGGTATAGTAGGTAAACTGAAAAACAAAATGATGTGATGCAATCAAATCAGAAAATATCTAATCCAGGAAAAAAATTATATAAAAATGTGAAGATTTCAAGAATGAATTTAGGTAAGGCTTGTACATGCCAATAGCGATAGAAATTTGAACTTAAATTTCAAATCTGATTGTTTTTTATTAACATGGGCTGTGGGCCAAAAGCCTTTGTATGCCACAGTGTCAGATCTTTGAACATGAAAATAGGTTCATGTTCATGACCCAAAGGCCTCATGTTCTTTTGTTTCTGTATTCTTTTTACAATTTAACAATATTGTTGACCCAAAAGGTTTTCTTTTTTACCACGTGGAATATCACAAAGAAGGTAAAAATATATTTGTACTTAAGCTATCTTAATGCTTGCCATGTTGACTGGGCAAGATGTAGGGGATTGGAAATTAAATTTAAAGACATTAAATTACCTAAGTAATATAATTTATATTGCTAACACAGCTAATTCTATAGGAAATAGGTAAAAAATTATTTATTTCCAGATGATTTTACAACCTAAGCGTAAGTAAGCAATTTATTTTGAATCCATTTCTTCAATAATATGTTATTATGGAAATATTTTTGCATGTCATTGCTTACATTTTCCGGGTCAGAGGTTCAGGGTAACATAATATGGACCTGGCTGAAAATCAGAACTTCTACAAATAATTGGTATTCTGAGCAGTGGAATTGAAAACTTCCAGGATTTGATAAGGAGAATGATTTTCACCCACACTTTAAAGAGACACACATCATTAATCATCAAACTATAAGCTAACTGTCTATGGCCAGTATCCAATATTGACACATTGCCAGGTCTGCTGAGTGTTAAACTGCATTTAGTTTTTATTTCAGATTACCAAGCAGATGATTTTATTTTATTTTTATCCTCAATTGGTTTTATCTCATATTGCTCCTAACAAAAACCATTGTAAACAATCATATGCAGATATATTTCCAATATTATTGTACAATGTAAAGAAAACAGATGATAACAATTTGCATCCTTTCGCTGCTCACATTGATGCCCCTGCTGTTAGGTTAGTTAATGATGGACATACAGTTTGGATCGTAGGTTTCCTACACTTTGAAAGACATTTTAGCATCTTAAGAAACATCTGAAGGTGCCCAACATGTTTTTTACAATAAATATACTTTCATAAATTTGTCTTAAGGCTTCATCTGCCTTGTCCAAAAAATCAGGCTTATGCACTTGTGTATATTGTTTTTATTTACCCTCTACTGCCCATATTTTAGTTTTTCTCATATTTCATTGTCCATTTCTCATTTGCTTGAATATTTAAAAAAAATCAAAAGTACAATATTAAAAGAAAATGAAGTGCTTTTCTAAACAAATTACTTTTTAAAGATGGCCCTTACAAAACAATATAGTACCATTTTAGTAAACAATTTCAAATCTTTCGAGCCAAAGAAGTTGAAAGCTGATTGGGGGACATTCTCGTCAGAGGTTTTTATGTAGCCACAATTTTACCTAGTATGAAGGTGTTCTCCTTTTGAGCTTACTTACTTACTCTCTGCCTATTATGCCTCCTGGCATGTAGGGCAGCAACGAAGGTCCTCCACTCCTGTCTGTTCTGGACTAGCTTCTGGACACTATCCCAGGTCAGGTCCATTGTTTTCATTTCCTCCTCTACAGTTCGACACCAGGTGGTTTTTGCGTGTCCCTCTTTTCTTTCTCCCTTCCATGCAGGACTATTCTTGGGATGCTGTCTGGTATTCATCCTAGCATCTGTCGATAGCCCTGGATGTCCATCACACCCAGTAGTGTTGATTCCTTCAGTTGCTGTTTCCGTAACATATTTGTTTTACGAGACAGGGTTGTTAGCCCTGTGATCAACCTCCAATCTGGAGGACCAGTGGATCGCTCTTCATCTCGCCTCTACCCTTCGACCTGTCCAGCATGGGAGACCCAAACAGGAGACGAATCTCCCGCTGGCATAGCTCTAGGGGTCACTGAGACACACAAGCTCCCCGACCACGACAAGGTTGCAATCCAATGGGGAGCTTTTGAGCATTGGCATTTAAATTGATTAGTTATTTTCCTCCTCTGCACTGCACACACTCACAGCTAGTTTTTTCCACTGTAGATTTGTACTTTGCTTTGAGACATTGATCTTTCTTTTCTGGGTGCAGATACAATTAAAATTATGATATGATTCAGCAGATATGATTCTGGGTGCAAGCAAAAAATACGGAGAACCAAATTTAGAAATTGTCTGGTTCTTTCAAGAGTCAAATCAGACAGCTGTGATGGGCATCTCTGCCCATGTCAGTGACAAATAATGAAAATTTGCAATTGCAGCACCTTGTCCTGGTGATAGAATGAGATCAAATTGCTTTTTTTGGAGTTGCTGAATTTGCTGGAATGTACCACAGCTGAGCCTGAATGTTGGACCTTTGACTTTAGGTGCGTAGCCTTGTGATATTCCAACAAATAAAATATTTCTAAATTGGCACCCTGCCATTTAACGAGGCAAAATGTCTGAGAATGGTTCTGGGGTCTATCCAACTTGTCAGTGACAAATTACATTTTACGGTCACTTAGGTACAAGCAAAGGGAAAACACTTCATGTAAGCCACCCAAGATCAGTTAACCTCATGCTTCACATTTTGCTATGGTGCAAAATTGATTTGTGCTGCTAAACTGGCTCACTTAGCTAAATTTATGGTGTGGTTAGAATTGCCATTTATGTTTTTTTTTTAAATCTGTACAAAGGGACACAGGTGCACAAATAAACTGCCCATGTAGTGGTGTACGAACAACGGGTCATAAATTTTAAACTGCATGAGCAGATTGTTATTTATTGTTTAACAATGTAATTTATCTGTATTTATTTCTTCATAAGTTCACTATTATATTTTACTTTGATCAAAAACAGTTGCAAGTGTAAAATTATTTTCAGCTTTTGTAAGAAAGTTATTACTGTAGAACTAAACAGGATTGAATTAAAGTAGGCATGGCTTTTAATTTGCACAGGTGAATAATACAAAATAATTTTACTTTAAGATTTTGCTTATTGAATATTTAAGACATAAAAGGTATTGAATCCAATTAAGTATTTTTCATATGGTCCAGGAAAAAATTGTTGTGATATTTATTCCTGGGGAACATGAAGCTTTCAACCATCTCTACGTTTACGCCATCAATGTATGCTGGGGTGTGTGTACCGCTTTGCTTCCTGAAGTTGATCACTATCTCCTTTGTCTTGCCGACATTGAGGGAGAGGTTGTTGTCTTGGCACCAGGTTACGAGGTTCTCATTATCATGCATCATCTCGCTATTATTTGATATCCAGCGCACTACGGTGGTGTCGTCTGTGAATTCCTGACCAGTTAGGTGTGAAGCACTCACTGAAAATGGGCAATTGCATTGTATGATACTGGATTACCAGTCTTAAACGCCATAGACTTATCCTTTAGCAGGTTGGTGAGATTAGGGTTATTTTATATGCAATGGCCAAGAAATCACACCACCGGCTCTACTTCCTTAGAAGGCTTAGGAAGTTCCACATATCCTCATCAACCCTCACCAACTTTTATAGATGTGCCAAAGAAACCATTTATCGGAATGCATCACAGCATCGTTTATGAACAGCTCCATCCAAGGCCGCAAGAAATTGCAGAGTTGTGGACGTTGCCCAGACCATCACGCAAAGCAATCTTCCTTTCATTTAATCCACCTACACTTCACTCTGCCTTGGCACAGCCGCCAGCATAATTATCCAGACACACCCCGGTCATTCCTGCTTCTTCCCTCTCCATTCAGGCAAGAAGTACAGAACTTTAAAAAAGCATACTTCCAGATTCAGGGACAGTTTCATCCCAGCTGGGAACTGAACTATCCTCTCACCAGCTAGAGACCATCCCCTACCTCTTTGGAGACCTTCGAACTATCTTTATTGGACTTTATCTTGCATTAAATGTCATACCTCTTATTCTGTATCTGTACACTGTGAATGGTTTGATTGGAATCATTAGTTTTTAGTTTTAGGGATTCAGTGTGGAAGCAGGTCCTTCGGCCCATCGAGTCCGCACCGACCAGCGATCCCTGCACATTAACACCATTCTACACACACCAGGCACAATTTTACATTTATACCAAGCCAATTAACCTACAAACCTGTACATCTTTGGAGTGTGGAAGGAAACCGAAGATTTCGGAGAAAACCCACGCGGTCACAGGGAGAATGTACAAACTCCGTTCAGACAAGCACCCGTAGTCAGGATCGAACCCGGGTCTCTGGCGCTGTAAGGCGGCAACTCTATAGCACGCAACAACAAGCTTATCACTGTACCTTGGTGCGTGTGACAATAATAATAAACTAAATTAAAGTAAAAGGAAGGAACTCTGATGTAAATAACTCGGAGACAGCTTTAAGGAGTGTTTGGAAGCTAGAATTTGTGGTAAGAAATGGGAGTAATCTACATTAACAATTGTTAAATTAACAATTATTTCTACATTTGTATGGCTTTTCTCAGCAGATTCAACTCGTTCCTGTCCTAAAAATATATGGGGGGGGGTTTTAATTATATAATTTGTATATTTCTTCCATTCAGAAAATAATAGTAAATGAATGTTATTTTTTTTTAAATAGCATGGAGAACAAATTATAATAGCCATATATTTTATTTGCAGAAATAAATAATAAAAATATTTCTAGCAATATGCCATTCTTTGCAAAGTTGGTATTAATTATCACGACAGCAATAGGGGATCAAACACTCTTAAAAAAATGTTGGTCCCTTAACTAGACTTTTGCACATTATTGGGGACAAATCCTTCATAGGCTGTTGACGGGCCAGGCAGATAGTGGTGTATGCTGTTAGTTCTATGTTCTTTACTGAGCTGTTAATTCTCATAATAATAGCTCTTACTAAGTATTGAGTGGCAATAATTATATAGATAGAGAAATGTACTTAATTGTTAAGGAAGTCTGAAATATTTAATGGTACAAAGTACTGAATGCCCTCCTCCTGTGCTGTAGCATACTAATAAAGCCAAATGTGAAACCAGTACAAGTCAAAAGAGCATTACAATCAACAATAGTATTTCATTCAGACTTGCACTGTGATTACAACTGTGAGAATTTAGGTAGCAGTGGCATAAACAGACAGGCAACATTGAAAGGGTAATGAAGTTAGAAAATTGTGGGAGATCCTGGCCAAATCCAGATTGTCATGCACCCCTGAATTACCCTCCCCCTGCACCAGTTTACTTTGTTAATTATTCATTTCTGGGATGTGGATATTACTGGTAAGACTAACATTTATTTTCTTTTGGTGAACCACCTTCTTGAACAGCTGCATCCCAGACTTAATTAAATCAGAGGAATGTAGTAACAGGAGGAGCCTATTTTCTCCCTCATGTTTGATCCGACATTCAATGGTTGAGTTCAGACCTGACTCCACAACCCTTAATACCTTTGGCTACTAAAAATATATCAATCTCAGATTTAGAATTAACAATTACCGGTAATCTGGCATCAATCGCTGTTTGTAAAAGAGTTCCAAACTTTTATCATCCTTTACTTATGTTGGTATTTCACTCCTGAAAGACCTAGCTATAATGTTTATACTATAGCCCTTAGTCTTAGATGGCCCACCTTACGGAAGTTTGTTTTGCTTTTGATTCCTGTTAATAATCTTAAACTTAAGTTAATTCATACCTACTTTAAATTCTGGAATGTCATTCCAGGTTGTATCATCTGGTCATTTATAATAAAAGAGAATGAAAGAATGCATGACACCTAGATTTCCAGAAGACTTTTGAAAAGGGGTGCATCAAATATAATTCCAGAAGATTAAAAAAAACTTGCCATGGATAGAAGATTCAATGGCTTGCAGGAAACATGCATAAATCAAGATCTAACGTGCAGTGAGCCACAGGGATCAGTGCCACAGCATCATAAATTTACAATACCGGTATATGTAAATTATTTGGATAACAATTTGAAGGCACAGTTACTAAAATCATTGATAAAAGAAAGGTGGATAGAAAGCAATCGTGAGGAAAGTATTCACATTCTGCTAATAATTAGGAAAGCTAACAAGAGTGTTTGGCTCTGGAAAGAAAATGAAGGAGGTAATGCTTCAGTTATGTGATGTATTAATGTGACCAGATTTGGAGTACTGTGTTCAGTATTTGGTCTCTTTGTTTAATGGTTCAATTGTACTTTATTATCATATGTACCTAGATACAGTGACATTCTTTTTTTGCATTCAATTCAGTAAAATCATACTATGCAAAAGCACAATCATAAATAAGTACAAAGGTGCAATGATAAGTATAAAGGTGCAGAGATGCTGTGTGGAAACAGGCCCTTTGGCCCACCGAGTTCACACTGACCAGCGATCACTTGTACACTCGTTCTATCCTGCACACTAGGAGCAATTTTGGGAAGCCGATTAACCTACAAATCTGCATGTCTTTGGAGTGTGGGAGGAAACTGGAGCACCTGGAGAAATCCCATGCAGTCACAGGGAGAACATGTAAACTCCATAAAGACAGAATCCATAGTCCAGATCGAATCCAGGTCTCTGGCGTTGTAAGGCAGTAACCATGGTATTTACGGACTTGGATGTAGTCTGTCTTCTCATCATCAAAAGGGGATTGGACGTACAATGTTTTGGTTGGAGACCCTTCAGAAAGGTACAGACCCAAAACATCATCCTTCCATTCCCTCTACAAATGCTGCCTGACCCATTAAGCTCCTTCAGCACTTTGTTTTTTTCCTCAAGATTCCAGCATCTGAAGTCACATGTCTCCATTCTTATCAAATCTGGTTGTATGTGCAGCACATTTTATTTTTGCTTGACCTGACTAGACCCATCCTGCAAATCTGAGAGCTTGCCCATTATCTCTGTTTCCTGCCCCCTAAACCAAATTCCTAAATTGCCAGTTTGCCTTAATTTCCACAAACTTCAACTTTAACTAGCAATATCTTACAAAAAACTCTTTCAAATGCTTTTTGTTTGCAGATTAATTTTAACTAAATTTAGAATCTTTCCAGCTGTTTTGAGTTTTTCCACTGAACACTATCCCATTATGATTATCAAAGTTCATGTTGAATTATACCAGCTACCTCGTAAATGATAATGTAGCACATGGTTATCTGTGACCTGGCTCATTAAGTATATTGGCATAAAATGGAATACTTTAAAAATCCAGAAAAGGTAATTAAATCTCTGGAAAAACAAACAGATGTAACAATTTGGGTATAGATCTTTAAAGAGACAAAAGTGTTTAATTGTCAAATGCACTGGGACTAGACAATGAAATTCTTATTTCCTGCAGCTTTACAGCACATTAACCCAACACAACAGATAAATTTACAATAAATAATAATAAACTAAATTATCAGGTACGCTAGGTAACCAGACCATAATAATAGAAGAAAGACACAAAAATCAGGAATAACTCAGCGGGACAGGCAGCATCCTCTGGAGTGAAGGTAATAATAATAATAATGGATGGGATTTATATAGCGCCTTTCTAATACTCAAGGCGCTTTACATCGCATTATTCATTCACTCCTCAGTCACACTCGGTGGTGGTAAGCTACTTCTGTAGCCACAGCTGCCCTGGGGCAGACTGACGGAAGCGTGGCTGCCAATCTGCGCCTACGGCCCCTCCGACCACCACCAGTCACTCACACACATTCACACACAGGCAAAGGTGGGTGAAGTGTCTTGCCCAAGGACACAACGACAGTATGCACTCCAAGCGGGATTCGAACCGGCTACCTTCCGGTTGCCAGCCGAACACTTAGCCCATTGTGCCATCTGTCGTCCCGGGTATGGGTATGGGTGACGTTCCGGGTCAAGACCCTTCATCAGACATGGAACTTGAAATACGTAGTGCAACCTATCAGAAGTTCATTGTGCTGACGCAAGGTTGTGGTTCAAGAGCCTGATTGTTGCTGGCAAGAAGCAAGTTCCTGGAGGTCATGGTTCTTGGGCTCCTGGACCTGCTTCCTGATGGTAGTAGTGAGATGCGAGCACAGCCATTGTGGTGTGGGTTTTTGATGATATTAGCTGCCTTCCTGAGGCAGTGCTTCTCGTAGGTCCCTTTGATAGTGGAGAGGTCAATACCTGTGATGGACAGGTCACTGTCTATCACTTTCTGCAGCCTCCTTCATTTTTGGGTGTACGAGTTACTGAATTATCGATTTTTAAATCAGAATTTTGAGATGGACAACTGAAAAATCTACAGTCTTGTGTGCCAAGTTCTTTCACAAACATGGAGACAAAAGATACTGTAAATGCTGGAATCTTGAGCAAGAAACAAAGTATTGGAGGAACTCAGTGGGTCGGGCAGCATCTATGGAGGTCAGATGCTGCCTTATTCACTGAGTTCCTCTGGCAGGTTGTTTTTGTTATTTTTGCAAACAGTTTAGTGGCCTATAAAATGATATTTGAAGTATTTAAAGCATGTGATCGTATCTGAAGATGATAAGGATGAGATAGGAAAAGTAAGTTATATTATGGTGACATAGCAGAAGAAACACACACAACCAGGACTTTGCAAATAAATTGTGTTCCAACATAGCGATTTAAAAGGTGTTGGATAGTGATGTGGGAAGTGGAGAATCAATATATGTAGAATCTGCCGAAAATAGGAGAATAAGAACAGTCTAGATCAGGGAAGTTTTAAATGGGCATTTAAGAAAGAGTCAGTAAAACTAAGGAAACAAGCTCTTTGCAAGATTAGTTTAACGTTAATACCTAACCAATCTAATGTTTTGAGAACTGCTAGCCAGCTCAAATAACCCACTGATTTGGTGATAATCTAATCCTTCATTAGCCTTGGAGAATTATATTTATACATCAATTAGGGTGGTGCTGCAGTTAGAGCTGCTGCTTCTCATCTTCAGATATTCTGGTTCGACCTGGGTATTATCTGTATGAAGTTTACAAGTTCTCTCAGAGGCTGCCTGGGTTAATGCTAGGTACCATCCACATTCCAAAGATTTACTGATACATTAATTGGCAACTGTAAATATCCCTTAATGCTGGCAGGTGGCAAAAGAATCAAAGGGGAGCTGATGGGCATGAGATTGTGTCAGGAGCATGAGTATGGAGAAATGAGCCTAAGAATAGGATTAATATGATTCCCTTGCCAGGAGCCACCATAGACCTGATGTAGTCTCTGGAGCTGAGAAGCAGCAGGTCTAACTGCAGCACCACCCCATACTGATGTATAAATATAATTCTCCAAGGCTAATGAAGGGTTAGATTCTCTCCAAGCCTCTGAGTTATTTGAGCTGGCCAGCAGGCTAGAAGTAAACCAGGCCATGAATTATTTATTTTATTATGCTTCAGTCACCATGTGAGATGGTCAGAAATGAGTTCAGGCCAGACCCAATTCTTGTACAAAGGAATGAAGTATGTTAGATTTATATTTAGTTATCTGAGATATATATCCTAACATCTGATTTGCTTTTGTAATAACCTTGTAATACTTGATTCATGAAGTACAATCCACTCATCCTTGTTCCACTCAGAAAACTAAGCATAATAACCTGCATGGTGATGTCAGTGGAGGTTAAGGGACAATGACATCTGTCCATCATGCAGTGGCTGTCAGATCTGGATAATCTGCATCCATCCTTTGATTCCTTTACCATTCACTTTTGCCCTTCTCACCATTTATCATTTAATCTCGGCTTTTCCTTTTGTTCCTTCCCCTTCCCGTGCATTCTGAAAATTATAATAAATCTTTGAACTTTTCCAGTTCCCATGAAAGAACCATTGACCTAAGTGTTAACTGTTTCTTTCACTGTAAACACTGCCACATTTGCTAAGTATTTAAAGTTCTCTAGTTTTATTTTGTATTTCCAGCAGATTTAGCATTTCAGGCTTTGTAGTGATACAAGTTTGCCTGTGAATACTGCTGTCCCAGTCAAACATTACTGTATTCATATTTAAAGGTTTCTGCTAATCACAAGACCATTTCTTGATGTATTTTAAAACACCTAAAAGCCATTGTTTGCATCTAAGATCCTTGCATATGGATAAAACATTGCTTTATTCTGGCCACGATCAAAATGTCTGCACAGACACACACACACATAGAAGGACTTAGTCCAGTGTTATAAAAGGAAGGTACAGCATTACTGGTGGAATGGAAGGCAGGATTAATTAAAACCATCACAGCTACACAAAAGATGCACGTTTTCAAATATGTAAAAATATATTAAAGAATACAGCAAAATCAAAGAGATGACAACATTTTCAAAACTGATTACAAGATATTCCAGCAAACCAATGAAAGGAATGCAATTCTGTTTGCACAGTGGTCAGAAAAACCAAAAGCAAAATTCTGTGGGTCTGAACTAAAACAAAATATTATCTGATGGAAACGTTCATCAAAGTGAAACTTTTTTTGTTCGCTCCACAGTTGCCTGACCTATGGAATATTTGCAGCAGTCTCTGTTATCATTCTAAATTGTGGAGAAGCAAAATTTACTGAAATTAATGAGAATGGTTATATTGTATAACCTGGTCATTGGTGAAAGTATCTAACTTGACAAATTGGTAGAGCAGGATATGTTGGTTTAACCAGCCCACAACATTGATCATCAAATAGTGCACAGTTGTACTACCTACGAGTTTAGACCATTACCAATCAATGCTAATGCTGGGGGTGGGGGTTGACTTTGTTCTCAGATCATCAACTACCTACGGGAACACTCAGAATTAAATTTCTGGTAGAGAATTAAAACATTGGCAGGAACAAAATTCTTGGTTTCATTTATTATATGACCAGAATATAGTTATTGTGAATAACTCTGATATCTTTTAGGTAATGGTTCTGGGCCTGCAATGAAACCAACATACTGGTTTGTTCAGCAGAGAACTGGTTTGGTGAGATTCAGTATGGCCAAGTATTTGGTATGTGTTCCTGTGTATTCTTCACGTAGACGAGGATTGATCGTATTGCAGGTGGGAACTTTGTGCTGGCAAAGGGAAAGGTTTCTAAACCCCTGTATAAATGTTGTAAGCTTTGTCAAATGTTATGAAAGATGCAAATTGCCCACTACTATTATATAAAAGAGAATTGTTCCCTTTTAATACAGACATTTTGTCAGTATTATCTGGCTATGTTTTCCTGATCTACTTTGTCTTAAAGTTAAAAGTCTTGTACTTGTTTAGTACCTTAGGTGGTGTGTGGCTATTAACAGGCATTTTTAAATGTAGTCAATGTTATAATGTAGGGAATGTGTTAACCAACGTTTACAGGAAGCTCCCGTGAACAGCCACGTGATAATGATTAAATAGTTTGTTTTGTTGATCACGACTGAAGAATAAACTTTGATTATACACCAAACCTCCACTTTGAAAAATTACCAAAATATTTTACCTCCATTTGCATAAATACCTTCTGTAATGTACTTCCAATAGTACAGTGTAGTTCTCATGTGCAAGTCTAATGTCCTCATGTCACGGAACTGAGATTTCAGAGTTAGCCACAAATGACTATACTCTGGTCACACAATAAATTAACGCAATGATAATTGGTTTCTGCCATTGATTTAATTCTCAAGTAAAGTTTACTGAATGTACCCATGGACAGTTGATGATTTGAAAAGGAATCCAACCCCCAATCCCCACCAACCAATAATAGCAATATTTAGACGATCCTCCATTGGTGATCATCTAAACTTTTGGCTGATACAATTGTGTACCATTTGATGATGAATCAGTATTATGTAGTAATGTTAGGCAATTCTTATCTTTCATGGGAAGGTGGCAAATAAAGAGCTACTAAAACATAATTTTAATTTATATTACATTTTTTTGGAGATAATAAGTTTGGCATATGTCTTTTAAAGATTCTTCCTAATAGAAATTGCAATAATTATCGGCATAATGTTAATTTGATAGCAACTGGATTTTTCTGCTGATTAGATCTTGCTTTTAGACTGCTAATCTAAGGCATTTTTTTAAATCTAAAGAGGCGAGAACAATAAACTTAACCTGTGTAAAGTTTTCTAGTGATTGTGATATCTACCAACAACTTTGACATGTGGAAAGAATTCTACAAATACAGTATATCATACTTTAGCATTCATTGTTCACCCTGCCCAGTGTTGTATCTGTGGCAGGTAAGAATAAATTTTGAGTTGATAATGGTCTAAGTGGTTGTACAAGGCACTACAATTTTTTTTAAATTATTTCTTTTCTGGACATTGCAGATATAGCCAACATTTATTACCCATATTTAATTGCTCTTAATAGAGTGGGGATGAGCCTCATTCCTCAGCCCCTGCAGTCTTTCTCATGCATATTCTTCTAAGTCAGAATGGTGTGCAGCTTGGAAAGGAATTTGAGGTTGTATTAATCCCATGTACCTCCTCATTTTTCATCATTTGTAATGGAGGGCATGAAGTTTGGGAAGTGCTGCTGGGGTGACCTAATGAGTAACTGCGATGCATTTGCGGCCAATATATACCGCAGTCTCTGTGTGCCAGTGGTACCAAGAAGAGTAAGGTGACGTGCCTCAATGACTATCGACCAGTGGCACTAACGCCGGTGGTGATGAAGTGCTTTGAGAGGTTGATCATGGAGCAAATCAACTCCTACATCGACAAAAACCTGGACCCACTGCAGTTCGCATACCGCCACAACAGATCAACGGTGGATGCGATCTCGCTGGCCCTCCACTCCGCACTGGACCACTTGGACAACAAAAACTCATATGTCAGGCTGTTATTCATTGATTACAGCTCGGCATTTAACACAATCATCCCCTCCAAACTGGTTACCAAACTCGCAGAACTGGGTCTCTGCGCATCCCTCTGCAACTGGATCCTCGACTTCCTCGTCCACAGACCACAGTCTGTTCGTATTGGTGGAAATGTGTCGGCCTCAATAACAATCAGCACGGGAGCACCTCAAGGCTGCGTGCTCAGCCCCCTGCTGTACTCACTCTATACCCATGACTGCGTAGCGAACCACAGTGCGAACTCCATCATCAAGTTCGCTGATGACACCACTATTGTGGGGCGTATCACTGATGGGGATGAGTCAGAGTACAGAAGAGAGATCGAGCAACTGTCCATATGGTGCCAGCGCAATAACCTGGCCCTGAACACCAGCAAAACCAAGGAACTGATTGTGGACTTTGGAAGGAGTAGGAGGAGGACCCACAGCCCCATTTATATCAACGGGTCGATGGTTGAAAGGGTCAAGAACTTCAAATTCCTGGGGGTGCACATCTCTGAAGATCTTTCCTGGTCCGAGAACACGAACGCAATTATCAAAAAAGCTCATCAGCGCCTCTACTTCCTGAGAAGATTACGGAGAGTCGGATTGTCAAGGAAGACTCTCTCTAACTTCTACAGGTGCACAGTCGAGAGCATACTGACCGGTTGCATCGTGGCTTGGTTCTGAAATTTGAGCGCCCTGGAGAGGAAAAGATTACAAAAAGTAGTAAACACTGCCCAGTCCATCATCGGCTCTGACCTTCCTTCCATCGAGGGGATTTATCGTAGTCGCTGCCTCAAAAAGGCTGGCAGTATCATCAAAGACCCACACCATCCTGGACACACACTGATCTCCCTGCTACCTTCAGGTAGAAGGTACAGGAGCCTGAAGACTGCAACAACCAGGTTCAGGAATAGCTACTTCCCCTCAGCCATCAGGTTATTAAACCTGGCTCGGACAAAACTCTGATTATTAGCAACCACTTTCTGTTATTTGCACTACCAGTTTATTTATTCATGTGTGTATATATTTATATCATGGTATATGGACACATTTATCTGTTTTGTAGTAAATGCCTACTATTTTCTGTGTGCTTAAGCAAAGTAAGAATTTCATTGTCCTATACAGGGACACATGACAATAAACTCACTTGAACTTGAACTTGAACTTGAATGCATGTTTATGGTGGTAAATCAGATATTAAAATGGATGTTATATCCTGGATTATGTTAAGTTTCATGAGAGTTGCTGGAGCTGCATTCATCCAGGCAAGTGAAGAGAATTCCATCAACTCCTGCTTTATGTTTTATGGATGATAGATACTTTGTTGAGACACCACATGTCTATGAAAGATCAGAACTCCACGACAAATCCAATCTGTGAGGGGAAAGGCTCAAGAAATCTTGAGAATGACATATGTTGTATTTTTGGGGTTGCATGTAACAACTTAGTGCTCTCTTGAGTATTTTTATGCTGGACTGTGAGCGGTTTTACCAATGGCTATGCTGGATCACACTGTGTCCTGAGCAGCAGATTGATCAGCATAATCTACTGATGATCAAGTCCATTTCAATACATTGTTTTTTGCTGAACGTAAGTACTTCTGTTGTGCCCATTTATTTGTCACAGGGCAGTTGAAAGATTTTTGATGAGATTCGAAACAATTAAACATCAAAAAATATTTAAACCATGATGTATATGAAAACAATTGAAATCTGTTTACGTCTGAACAAAGAGGAACGTGTAGGATGTTTATCTGAATCTTCTGAAATGAGAAGTGTGCCATCTTCCCAAGACATGTGCTGTTTCTGCAGGAGTCTGGAAGTTAAAAGGGATGAGCTGAAATATTATAATATAAATTAGTTTATATTATAATTCCTCGTATGTTGAAAAACATACTTGGCAAATAAAGTACTATTCAGATTCAGATTCTGATAGTTGAGTTTCTAAAGCTATAGATAGGTAAGCGCAACGGTAAACAGAAATAAAAATGAATTGTTGAATTGTGTAGATGAATGGTGAAAGTTCTACCTCAGCATTAAAATGACTTGATCTCTGCTGAATATTTAAATACTGGATCCAAAATGGAATTCTAGTTAAAGTTGTAATCCACGTCAATATAATATAAACAATGAAAAATCTCTTTCATTTGAGAAGTGCCATGTGAAGGATATTGAAGGGTTGAATACTTTTGGTTAAAGGCCGTGAATCATTACTGATACTTGGAATTAAGATTCATTTTTGTATTGTCTTCAGGTATGCAGTTTTAATCAAAAGGTCGAAACCTATTGTTCTTTGTTTATTGTCTGCTTTACACAGCCACGATCTTTGCTCATCAAACTCTGCAACCCCTGCCATCTGCACACATGTTGTAACTAAAGGCTTGGGTATATGCTTTGATGACTGTCAGGCTTTTAACACTTTAAAGATCACAGTCTGGAATTTGGAATGGCATTGTGAACCGCACTCGTGAATTAATATTTCCAAGTGAATAAACGCAAGCAACAGATTTAACAAAAATAGTCATGGCATGGTTTTAACGAGTAGCTCCAGGCAATTTCTGGTCTGATGCTAGGTCTTTTCGGTTTAAGAAGAAATTATGGCTTTTTTCACGCACGCATGTTTTTTTTAAATCAGTAATTATGCGCTGCGCATTAAATCGCTGGTAAAGTATACGACATGAAGGAAATGAAAGCCTAATTGAGCTTCAGCTATCGCCTACAGTCACGCTCATGTCTCGCAAATAATATTAACTTGATATAACTATTTTTGTATGTTTAGGGTTAAATTAATTAATTCGTTAGGAAGGACAATTATTGACAGTGTTGCGTATTAATTTAACAAGTTCCTTTTTATAGAACGATGCTTCATAACAAATTTATACATAAATTTAATTTACTATGGTATTTATCTCTGTGCAAATGGATCTGTCTCTACGTTGCGTTAAGTTTGGTAACTCAAATTAACTCAGGTTTCATTACACGCCAGTAGGGCCTAATTGAGTTGTTCGAGGAGAAAATTGGAAATTTGTCCTACTTAGCTTTGGAAATCAAGCAGCTTGGCAATACAGTTACTTATTGAACGTGGCATCAAGCAAGGAAAGACCACGGGAGCAAATAAACATACATGCCAGAAACTATTGCGAAATTATCTACTTTTATTTTTAATTACAATATGTAACTTTTATATATCTTTATGTTCGAATATGTAACTTTAGTTGGTGTAATATTTGATTTTGTTAATAAAAATGAAATTCTATTTTGCATAAATTATAACTACGGGTAATGTTCTCATATTATTACCAAGACCTACTAAAAATATTGATCACTTTTAAATATTGTTTTAAAAGGCCTGCAAGACGAATGTGTTGGGCTGACTGAATTTTAAATCTCTTGTTAGTGTCACGGTTGATGCACTTCGTCAATTCGTTACATAATCACTCCACATTCCGCCTCTGTATTTTCGTAGATATAGTTTATATATTTGAGTAGTAAACCTTTTTTTTTAAAGTCTGCATAAATCTAGCTTTGATGGTCATATGATGAAAGCAATACGTTGTTAATTATCCAGCACGCTATTTTAAATCGACGTTAAATGGATACAATATTAATATTAGTTGAAGTTATAGAGATTAACAATTTCCATGTCGTATAGATTCTTGAATATTATTTTTCAATGAACTGACAATTTTATGAAATTAAAAGTTGTCCTCTTTAAAACAACAACACCTATGTACCCATCTACCACGTAGCAAATTGTTTCGCTGGTCTGTGCGCTCTGGACATTTTGACATTTTAATTTTCAACACAGGAAACCTTTCAGTCTTCCTGAACTAAAAGCTAGCACCTACAGTTAAACGTTTTGAAAATATTCATAACGGTTCACGAAAGGGCTGATAAACTAGAATTTACCATACCTTGGCGAATGGAAGCGAAGGGGCATTTTATTAAGTTTATATTTGCAACATGTCTGGCCTAAAGTGTGATAGTGATTGCACCTTGACGCTAATACTATAGTTAAAATAATAATATCTATACATTATTGTTCGCTTGTTTTTCTTCGGGAAACCGATTTGTCATTGTGTAAACCAGCTACGAATATCACATGCACATACAGAACGTCAGCTTGCTTATATTTGACAAGTTCTAACCAAAGTCTCAAATTATTGCAAATGAAACAATTTATTAGGACAGGAACGTTCATATTCTACAGCCTTTAACATAAACTATTTAATTGCCCCTGCTTTTCTAACGGTGGAGAAACGTTATATTTCTATTTGCAGTCTATTTTCAAATGTTAAATATTAACAGTAAAACTGTACCTCGTGTTTACCTTTGTTTGTACCTTATCTAATTAATTACCGAGAAATTGTTGGCATTTTAATTAAATACTGGACAAGTCGACACGCTAGAGTATCCGATCCCCATTTTTTCATTTTAAATTAACAATTACTAGGCTCCCCCGGAAGCCAACATCTTAATGGAGAGAAAGTTTATATTCTTATTTCTACGTTAATATTAGTAGAATTTAATACACACCGAATAAATAAAATGCACGAGCAATTATGGAGGAAAGTTGAAATACAACCATAATTGTCCAGCTCTGTGATAGAGTAAAAATACGGTAAATTGAATCTTTTAAATGGATTTATAGAATCCATATATCAATTTCAATCTTGAAATATCAAACACGTCTTGCAAACGCTCCGGCTAAATGTAGTTAATAGCATTGGGTACAAATCAGATCAAAGCGCGCAATCTTCTACCGAGTTATTAGATTGACAAACGTCTTGGGACATATACTTCTTTGAAATTCTGTGGTGATCCACACTTATGTTTTTATATGCCCTCGGTTATATGCCTAATTACCCCCCCCCCCCCCCCCAAAAAAAACCCCGCATTGTTTGAGTTAATAGCTACCTAAGTGTAATATGCTTTATTCCAGATAATGAATTTCGAGTTTGTTGTCTTATTTTGTCTTTACCATAACCTCTGACATTCCTACAGGAGCTGTAAAACTGTTAAGCTACTTGGCAACTACAACGAGACAACTAGCAGAACTACCCCCACCCTATATATGTGTATGTGTGTGTGTGTGTGTGTGTGTGTGTGTGTGTGTGTGTGTGTGTGTGTGTGTGTACACACACACATATAAATACACTCACACACGCACATATATATGTATATATATACACATACACACACACAAAATAACCTCTTTTTAAATATAGAAAGGTAGCAGGGATCGTGAATATCTGCGTTCCACAGAACGGCTTCCTTGGAAGCTCTGGCTTGCGAACTAAGTAGCATAATTATTGCTTCATAATTGTACTCTTTTTCTTTAGCTTTTATAACATTTAGAATCAGCCACGCTTGGAATCAGAATGGTTGTGACATTTAGGGCCCGCGTGATTGTGTGGAACACTTCAAGTTTAAAAAACAAGTCTAATACAACTCCGAAGGCTAAAGAATACTCCTTTGAGCGAACACATTGAGTTTTGATTTCGGACAATGGTGTTTCTCAGATTTCTTCCAAAACCTGCATCCATCTGTGATCTAAATGCAATCTTTTTTTTCCTCTTCAATTCATTTGGCAAAGACGAAGCAGATGCATGAGACGGGGCTTGAATTTTAATTACAATGAATACCTGGAGCACAAAAAAATGAAAATCGTTTTCATAAGGTCGAGAGAAAATCATTAATTTAACACGATATCATTTTAATCACCCGTTCCTAATGAGATTCGACGCGTATTGATTTTGACTACTTTAAATAATCGGATCGAGATTCTAAGAAATCTCGTTAGGATCCGTTTTGTTGCAGAGACTAACGCTATTTTAACATAGCCCTAAAATAATCTTATTTTTAGTTGCATAAAAAGACACGTGCTGGTGCTATTGGTAGTCTCCCCTTAAACCAACGCATCTCCTTTGTGAAGAGTTTTGAAGCCAGTGTGCGAGAGATGTGGTACTAGTGCGCCGTTTTAAGTGGTCAATTAGTACTTTGTAGATGTTTGTTCCTACAGTTGCCGTAGTTTCTTTCAGAATGATCAGTGGTGCAGTTATAACAACATGCAACTTTTTTTTCTCTTAAAGCCCCCTATTCACATTACCTCAAAGTGCCTTTAACCGGCGCAGAGGTGCGAAGATAAAATTGTCTGACGCTTTAATCCACGCCGGAGGGGTTGGAAAAGAAAGAGGCAGAAATGGTCCTAAAAGAACCGAAAATCCACACAATAGCTGTGGGAATCTGGTCAGAGTTACTCATTGCGGGCTCTTCCCTGGAAATCCGTCAATTAGAAATAAGAGCATTATTAAACGGAACTGGCGGATTTCTTTAAAGGTGAGGCTGTTTGCTTAAAAAGCAATTCACTTTCGAAGCTTGACTTGAAGAGCTCCGACATGCTGTCAGCAACGGTCCTTGAAGGCGATTAAACAGAATTGGACATTGACAACCTTCTGTCAGATGTCGTACTTAACCCAAGTACAATGTTGTGTGAGAAAGCGTACTTTAAGACATGTAAATAAAATAATTACAAAATTAAACTTGACAACCAATATAAGATACTAAAGCGTTGCACGTAGTATGCTCATATTCAGTTTAATGTATATTTGAGGGGTGCGGGTAAAATTCGCGTAAATCCATAACTATAGCCAGCCCTGATTTGTACGCTTGGTGTAACATTAAGAAAAATGAATAGGCACATATAACCGTACATGGGTAGAATATCGATGCATGTAGCAGCTAACAAAAAATAAACTTTAACTCATACAAGTCATTCTAGATCTATTTTAGACAGCACTTTCCCAACATGGCATCGTAGCATAAATGAGAACGAAACGGTGATCTTATATTACCATATAGAACCAACTAATTAACATTTGCGTTGTAATCCTGTTGGTTAACATAACATCGCATAAATGGAAATATAATGTTTAAATTAAACATTTCCTTCGTAGTTATGCAAGTAATGAAAGATAGAACTAAGCCCAATTCTCTATTCTGTAGTTATTTTTAGGTTTGGTGAACAGCCGTAAGGGAAAGATTGTATTTGTGAAGAGGACATTATCACATGCCCCTTGCTTCTCAAAGAGGTTAACAACCTAATGAACACTTAGTTAGGAGACGAAGCGTGCATAAGTGTTGGGTTTCCCAAAGCTTATCTGATGTTATATGTGCTACTCTAACCTTGTAGTAACCTAATTGTTTCAGCTCCCGCTCCGGGGAGCGGCTCAATGGCAGTGCGGGACTGGGCTGCCTTCAGGTGGGGCAGCAGTCGCCAGCGAGCCGTGAGAATACAGCTCTCGGGACTTAGGGTCAGCAACATGCTGCTACATATGTTGGGTCAATCTTTCCTTTGTGCTAATTTAAAAACCCGGAAAACACAATCGTCTCTAGGTTTTAAGAAAGTGTTGCTGGATTTGCTCCAGAACAGCTTGTTCAAAAATGAAAATACGGTTCAGCTACATTGACATTATAGTTCAATTTAAATCCAAACTATAATAAATGCACGTTGATCAAAAGATTAAATCACTTTTTTTCGACTTGGTTCTTTTAAAAACTAGCTAATTTAAGGGTTGGCAGTTAATACTGCCCGATTATTTACGTGGTTACATGATTCGTGTCTGCTCATCTTTTGTTTCCGCGCATACAATAAACACGCATCCTTCAACTGTTTATGTAACTCGTTTTCGCGACATATCTCCCTAATTCATGCTGAGATGAATCGTTTGTTTCCCAACTATGTATTTAAAAATAAACTGCGCTTAAACAAACTCAAGGAAGAATGCTGTATCTTTTGCGTAAATTGTTGCAATATATCTAGCCTGGGTCTTGCCTTAAAGTGAGCCTCCATACCGAAACAAAATGTAAAATTCCTAATGTTAATTTTTTTTATTTTTGTAGATTTGGCCGATGTTCTAATTCAACACGTATGAAACATTGTAATCAACACCATTGACATAAACTGCTTGGTGATATCCGGCTGTTAAAACTTAAATATTTTGTAAAGCTACTTGAGTGACGTCTGTGAAAGTGAGCTTGAAAATCGGATATCTTGAGGTAATTTTCATTCGTCTAAGATTCGTCCTGAGATAATTACTTTTAATGTCAAAAAGATTCAGTTTAATATCATCTCTATTAGACTCTTGGCTAGGTAATTAAAGGTGCAGATTAAACCAGCGGGAAACAGATGGCATTTACTTACACTGATTCATTCAGTAAACAATGAAAAAGTCAATGGAACAGCCCTGGAACAAATGAAACCTTAAAGACCACTTACATTAGCAGGTACATGAGGACTGTCATCTGTCAAAAGGAGAGAGAGAACAGATAATAAACACTTAAGGGTAGATCCAGATAAAAAGTACTCGGATAAGCAAGAATATTGGGCAAATTTGTTGCCCAATAAACAGCCTAAAGCGAGAATATTTGCTGGAATAGGAATACGTTTCAAAGGATAAGTACGTAATTTGACTAAAATCAAACAATGTACATGTGTCAGTGAGCTGTCAGTGCATTTGAAAGAGTACATTTAGTAGATGCTTTGTTGAACAGATACCAACACGCGAATTTACCGTTTATAATAGAAAGAGCAGAAAACAGGATACAATAAATACCGATAACGAAGTTTGAATGTTGTAAAGAAACCGACTTCCAACCTAACGTCTGACTCAATGTAGACGCTACTGCGCCTTTCTATGTTTCTGCTTTTTACAATTACAACTGCGGTCACCGGCACCACCAAAAGTGGTCAATACCGTTTCAGTTAAACTAGACGAACGTTAAACCTCTGAAATGAGTACACACACACACACACGTTTTATTTTTTCCGTAGCTTCCTACGGTTGGTATTGGTTTGAAAATAAGTTGTACATTTTGATGATTTTATATTTGGTTGCTTTTAGTTTTTACGAACGCGAACAACGAATTATCATATTTGAAGGAACATACAAAAAGGCATTTGTTGGAGATTTACAAATGAATCAATATTCAGCAGGTCGGGTCGCATCTGTGGGAGAGAAACAGAGTTTAACGTTTCAGGTCGACGACCCTTCAGGAGAAGGGTTACATGCTGATGAAGGGTCCTCGACCTGAAACCTTTCCAGCGCTTCCTGTGTTATTATCGTTTTTGTAAGGTTTGTCAATAAATCATTCTCTGTCTATTATATCTGTAATCAGTCTAATGCAGAACCGAAATAGATAACTACTGACAATTATATAGTTCACCGATAGCCACAGGTCGCCTAATGGTTGAAACGGATTCAATTGTATGCTTGAGATTCAGCCAATATTTGGTAACGTTGACTAGACTTCCCCGTTTGGTGAAATGATGATTACATTTTATAACAAGTACAATGTTCAGATAAATGCAGTTAAAAAATTTAACATGAAAACTTTGACAAAGCACTGCACTTACATTGTTACTGACTTCCGGTTAAAGATTATTTACATGGATACACTCGCATCTCTGAACTAATTGACTGTTTGATTTTCGCCAAAGTCAATGAGTATTGAACTGAAATGAAAGTCAAAACCGGGAGTTGTGTTACAACAATTATTTTCAACTGATCAATGAAAACCCTTTAATCGCTTCATTGTTTTAATAATTTCTTAAAACCCATTTAGTTCAATGGACGTAAGTGTTTAGTTTATGTAGTCCTGAGCCTGTTTGGTAAAGGGCTAAGTTCGGTGATAAGTTATTTGCAACCTTCCTTTTCTCTTCACAGGTGCTGACTGTCCGGTTGTGTATTTCCATAATTTTCTCTTCAATTAATATTTTAATGAATCCATTTATTCAAGCGTTACCAATTATTAAGGCCACTGTGTTTTTTTTTAAATGACGTACAGCACACAGATCATCTGTACAGTTCGAACACAAAACAGCCTTTCTGGGAACTGATATGTTTGGAATGTCACATTCTACCATAATTCAATGGAGTCCAACCATCATCAACATTATATTATTCCAGCCAAGGACTGCATGATTTCACATATCCCAATGGAAGTCAATATCTATTGAATTAAATAACAACACAAACATGTAATGCTATTCATTTTCTTAATTGAAACGGGGTATTCGTTATCAAGGCGCGAAATTTGCTCTAAATAAACCCGTCAATTCAGGCTAAACGATGCACCTTGCAGTGAATAAACGCGAACAGCGGATAAAATTACCAGTTAAATTACCCCGGCTGTTCTAACAAAGGAGGAGGTGTTTGACAGTTGATTGATTTATGTAGATTGAGGAATGGCATCCCAGCACGATCCGAATATTATCTATTTATTTTTTGATTCTTCTTCGTTTGTCCTGTAATTTAAATCTATTTCATAATTATATTAACATGAACTATGTGCCGTTGCGAACCCTAAATGTAGGTACAATTAATTAAATCAGATGGATAGCTTAGCTTGTTTGGTCAATTAATTTTAATTATCACCAATTATGGACAAAAAACACACCCGAATCTTTAATGTTAATATTCTGAGAGTAAATCTGTAGCTCTAACACTCAATGATCTGTCGAGGGATGGGGGTCGACCTTAAATATGTGGTCAAACAGAACATTTAAAACATTGTGCACAAATACAAGCTCTGCCAATTTTTTAATTTGGGCTATATTACAGATTTAGCCATTTCGAGTTTTAGGCCTTAACTAAACATGTTGACGATACCGTTCGCATAATGCATGATTTGAAGGTTCGATATCCCAGGGTCCATTTACATTTCTGTTAAGTCTTTCATTTAATTGACAAACAACAGTTTCTTTATGCTCCTCTGTGCCTTTAGATATGAAAGCAATAGTATACAATGTGGGCGGGACTGGCAAAATAGAGTTGCGCATTAATCACCATGTGATTATGTGAGAAGTTATGTATTAATGTCCGTCCGCCATTTCCGGGAACCTACTTCTGGGGCGATGTTGTTACCTCCGTTTTCAGACACACTCTGCTCTTCCAGACGGGACACTGTTGGAGCGTTTTCCACTAAAACGATTCTTTGACTTGTACTGGCAAAGGTCCAACTCTTCATTATCGTTTGGTTCATTATATTTGGTTGAAAAATGTGCTATATTAGATATAAAACAGCCAATTATGCATGGCACAACATTGTTTTTAAGTTTGATTAAAGTCATTTACAGCAGATAATATAGATCCATATATTTGATACCCAATATTGAACCTTGAATCAAGTTACCATTCGTGATTAAGGACGGTGCAGTTCGTGTTTATGGTGTGAAGCTGGTGAACTGAACATGTGATTACAAGGTCCCTTGTTTTAAACTATCATTATATAATATAGCAATATTTTTACATTTTACATAGCGCCTCTCGCGTTCACAGCCAAAGATTGACAATGGAAAAATACAAAAACGGGCTTGCCTAATACAGTGATCAAATGTTGCAAGTACATTAGTCCACCCAAATGCCGTATCTGATTATGACAGCCAACCGATTTCGACCCGTCTTGGAAAAGAGCAGAGGAAATAAAAAGTATGCTGTAACTTACCCAGAGTCCAAAGTCTGACTAACTCTGTGCATCGTGTTATTACAACGAGAGTCTGCAAAGTAAACAATTTTAATGGACATTGTGTTGTGAAAAAACTAACCCCTCCAAAAACACCAGTCACCAAAATAAGGCACAGTGGGTGTTTAGTTTAGTGAGAATAACATAGGTGCTGCTCGGATGCTGTTGTACATTCGCCTTGTTATTTTGGAGCTTTCAGGTGGACACTAGGTAACTAACCAGGGCCAATCAGAAGTGCGCTTTCAACCGCGTGCCACACGGCCAATCGCTGGAGCCACATGTTGTCAATTTCATTCTAATGAAAACGTAACGAGCAACAACAGAGAGAGCGCAGGACTGGGCTCATTCACCCCGCAACGACCAGCATTCATGCTAATGTCATACACTGATCCCACTCTTTCCCAAACCGCTCCTACACACCTTCCTTGTCCCGTCTGCGCATCAATACCTCGCAATCTCAACTATTTCCAAACGGAGCTTTCACGGGTAGTTTGAGGGTGAAATTGTCAGCCATCATTTTTCGAATTAGCAGCTTCGATCCCAGAGTAATGGAATTGCGTACGGACCTGTCCGGCGCCCAGGCCACTCAGACAACTATACCTGTGTCGGTGGCGGGGACGCTCCTCCGTGCTCCGCCTTTGCTACTGCGCGCCACCGAGAAGTACCCCAGGACTCCCAAGTGCGCCCGATGCAGGAACCATGGGGTCGTCTCAGCTTTGAAGGGCCACAAGCGTTACTGTCGCTGGAAGGATTGCATGTGTGCCAAGTGCACCCTGATCGCTGAGAGACAGAGGGTGATGGCGGCCCAGGTGGCCCTGAGGAGGCAGCAGGCACAGGAGGAGAACGAAGCTCGGGAACTGCAACTTCTGTACGGGACGGCGGAAGGATTGGCTCTGGCAGCTGCCAACGGCATGATGCCATCCCGATCTTACGACGTGTTCGGTTCTGTCTGCTCCGATGGTAACGCAGGTACAACCTTATTTCACAAATCTTTTAGAAACTTTTGATCTAAAAAAAATGACCGCAGTTACGATAATAATTCGTACGATAGTCTTCGCCAGCGATGTACGAGTTAAGTTTAAAGGCTATAAGGTAGCAGTTTAAAGTAAAAAGATCCGTGTTTGTAAAAAGTTATCCATCACAAAATCAGAGGCGTACTTATGTCAGAGTTTAACAGTAATATTTCAGAAATATTTTAGGTTTACATATCTTTAGATACTTTAATTTTTAATATAATTTATAGTATTAGTTTCTGAGGATAGACACAAAAGCTGGAATAACTCGGCGGGGTAGTTTCTGAGGATCTGATTTACAAGCCCGCAATGAAAACGTGTTAAAAACAAATTGCCGCTCGGGAAGTATTTACAAGAGAAGTTTATCGCTGGTATTGTCCAGCCTGCCTCATCTCTAATACTCAATGGAGTTACGTAGGCCTCAGATGTTATTAATTTGATGTAATAATTAATAAACAATTAATCTCTTCGGAATTTAAACTTTCAAACGAACATAATTAAAAGCGCGTTTCTCCTTCCGCCGAAAAGTGATACGACTTAAGAAAATGTATGTTTTCGGATTCCAAATGCAACTCATTCAATTCGAAGTGAGAATAAAATTATTTTGGAGATTATCACGATTATCAATGCACAAACATTGTGTAAAAGAAGATTTAAGAATATGAACTTGGTACATTCTCATATGAAAGGACCGAGACAGAAACGGCTGGTTTAATGTTTGCTTTGGTGATAGTGATAGCGACAGCCGTCCAAGTACATGAACGTAATCACATAAAGGGCAATTTAGTACTAATTTGTAATTATTTTACATAAAGTGGGAACGGATTTATTTAAAATATTTTCACTGCAATTGATACGTCTGAAGCTTCATTTTCCGCGTAACTTACATTGTTGCCATTGATCCATTTTCGCAGGTCGCCCCTGAAAAGGAAGAATTTATTTTTCACTAATGCCATTGTAGCTAATTAAAACAACAACCAAGCAACGTCGTTTCTACTGAATTATAAGCATTGCGCTTGGCAGACCCAATCTCAAATTTAAGAAGCGACTTCGAGTTTTGAAAATGAGATTATTTATTAGCGGGAATATTTAGTTTCGGGATTCTGACAAAACGGCATGTAAATGTAAAAATACATTTACCGGTGGTTAATTGTTACCTATCAAAACCACAACCTGTAAAATACATATTTTGAGCTTGGTCGCGAATGCGTTGATGGTTACTTTAGATGTAGCAAATCTTAAATAAAAAATAATCGCAGCATATAGCAACGGTTTAATACATTTCAAACTTGATTTGCAGAAACTAAACTCCAGAAGTATGAGTTATTTCAAAAAAGTTTAATGCCGAGAGCTGTTACTCCTCAACAGTCCTTGGTGAAGCCGATGGCCGGTGACAGCGAGTCAGGTACTGGCAGTGTACCCGGGACCTCGTCCCCTGATGTTCGTCACGGATCTGGGTCTGAGAACGGAGACGGAGAATCATTCCTTAATTCCCCAATCTGTAAAGTTCTGAAGGAAGGAGAAGATAGTCCAAGGACAATCACGCCGCTGGGCTCTGATTCTGGGTCAGAGGCGGACAAGGACGAGAGAGATGGGACCCCGTCCACAGCTGCCCGTCAAAGGACACCCATAGAAATTCTCACCAGGGTCTTCCCTTCACACAAAAGAAGCGTTCTAGAGCTCGTCCTCCAGGGTTGCGGAGGGGACGTTGTCCAGGCTATTGAACAGATCCTGAACAATAGAGAACAAGAAAAGATATCCGAAGAAACTTGGCAAAGAGATAGGACTCACCAGACTGTTCAAGGACCTACATCACATAGACCTCTGGTAGCTGGGACCGTGCCTCCTGCTATTGGGAATCTGGGCAACAGGTCTGCTTTCTCCCCTCTCCAGCCTAACGCGGCCCATTTTACTGCAGATCCCAGTACTTATGCCATTGGGCCACATCTAGGACTCAATCCTCTTCGCTTAGCATATTCAGCCCATAGTAGGGGACTTGCTTTCATGACGCCTTACTCTACAACGGGTCTTGTCCCAACATTGGGCTTTCGTCCACCCATGGATTACGCCTTCAGCGACCTCATGCGAGATAGGTCCAATTTACACAAAGATCAAGTGTATACTAATGGACTTTACGGATCAGTTGTAAATAATAATCCGGAAAAACAGTAAGTTGCAAAACTCAACGGCGTCTTCAAAGCGCCACAAAGCACAGGTGGAATGTTGGAAATTGTCTCATGCCTGTTTTGCTATTTTTAAAACATGTACGAGAGGAGTTAAATATTTAACAGCATTAATAAACATTGTACAATAAAGTGCTAACGTGCAATTTTGTTATAACAGTATATTTCGCTGGTATTGTAATTCATAGCCATAATCACGAAGTTCCTTTGATTATTATGTACTTAGATTCTTAAGTGTAATGTCTAAACACAATGGAATTAATCCTAAATTATTAATGTAAATGTAGAAAATACGATATTCTAATGGAGCGGCGGTCAACGTTCAAGGTGCGGAGTAAATATATTGTAGATTTAAGTCGGGGCTTATTTTGCGACTGCTTCAAGTAGAGGAAGGGAAATGTGTATATAACAAACGTACGGGAAGTTAGGTGCGTTTTAATTGTATTTAGGCAAAAGCTACAGCAAGTCAGTAGCGCAATGTTTGTACACTTGCACTGTATATAGAAGCTTGCCGCTGATCTGTGTTCGTTCTAGCTTTTTTTGTGTACGACAGTTAAAGTTATGTGTTTGAATTTGATAGAAATAAAGGTTATTTTGTAAACAAACTACTGGATACGTATCTTGAATTAACTCTCTAATCAAACAAAAACAGACACAGCACAATGGTTTATTATTGATATAAATAATTGCCTTGGAAATCTGTTCTCTCCAAGTGGTAATATCAGGAAGTGCAAATAACGCAGCCGCGGCTATCAAAACCATAGTTAATAACGAAATAAAAACAGGTTTCATTTCTGTGAATATACAAAATTGCTGAGATGTTGTAGGAAGCTCACTTTTAGTAATGAACGAAAATAAATTACAATAATTTATGAAATGCATAAATTTTGCAAGCTTTCATAAAAAAAGAACACTGGACTGACTTCATGACTATCTATATTTGATAAAGAGCGACCAAAGAGTAATAAAGAGTATTGATGAATTAAGATTGTACAACTCGCCAGACTGGTAGTTATGGCAACCTAATCCTACTAAACGGCTCTCTGGCAGAGTGATCTATTTACTTTCTTACTACTAGAACTGTGTAAACATCATGTCTAAAAGGACGGCGTTAAACCTATAAACTACTTCTGATTGCAGAAAAGGAAATATGAAATATAGTTGAATACAGCAAGGTTCATAAATTTTACCTCCGAGAACAAAAAAAGTTGAGTATTTTTTAGTTGTTGCGTTAACAGAATTATATCGGCATTGGTATCAAGTAAAGGCTAGATACCTGTGCTATTTGAAGGCCCTTGACAATAATTCCCAGTAAATCAGTCAAAACAAAACATTTTGCAAGTACTACGAACATACTAAAGTCTTCTCCTTAAATCTTCCAGACTGTGAAACACAATATGACTACAATACAACGAATTAATAAAGTGGGGCTTTAATAGTGAGCTAATTTGATTGGGTGGCCTAACACCACTTTAATTGAAAAACGGACCATGTGTTTAGGATGGCTGCAGATTGTCTACCATAAAACATGCCTAACATCTGAATAAACTTTCACAGCTGAACTAATTCGGGGTTTCTATATTTGGGATTACTACCGCGTGCATTAGCACACAGAATCGTCACAGTGGTTGTGTAAAATCACAATATTGTCTTTGATTTTGTCTCCGTCAGACCGCAGATTATTCCCATCATTACTGAAAAACGTGTCACATTTTGAACAAGAGCTTTGATAGCATTTGGATGTTTACAACATCCTGCTTTAACATTTATCATAAAAACCCCCATTACATTCTCTCGTCCTCTTTATCTAACCGGTTATAAACTAATTTTGCAACCCTAACTATACAAATTCTTTAAATATGACATCTGTTGTACATAGTGAAAAACTCACCAAATGCATATCGCCGAAACACTAATGTTTTGCAGTTATGTAGCCCTTGCTCTATTTAACCGGAATAATATTCGCTATTTCACCGTCATCTCAAAAGATTTGAAGCTTGCTTTACTCTTTGCAATAAGGAAAATAAGCTACAATAAACTAGTATATTAAAAAAATCCAAAGTGAAAACCGTAAGTTAAAAAAAAAAACAGGGATTAAATGCCGATTCCTGAAAACTTGGCAAGAAAATATTTACGTTAATTGAAGAGACTTATTCCTGCCGGTATATCTGACCTTCTGATGTTCCAAATAAGCATTCAGGAAGGCGGTTTATAAACAAAATTATAATTACAAATCAGTCGTCAAAGAAAATAAATGGAAATAATTCACTGACTATCCCGAAAACCATTTTGCAAAACTTTTAATAATCATTAAACATTGATAAGCATTTATATTTACGAAACCTGTTACAAGAAATACTTGAATTTATCACAAACAGCCGTGTTACAGAAGGAATCATTAATTTAGTAATCAGTGAGTTTGAATGAACGTGTGATTCCAACAATTACGGACCTCATTCACAAATGGTGAATTTGGGAACACAAATGGAAAGTTTCATAATTGTTGAATAGTATTAAGGATCATAGAAATTCAGTGATCATACGAACCTCACATTTAGGTTAATTGTACGCAAGCCTTGTTAGATGGACTTAGTCTGGGTTCGCACAGAAAAAAATAGAATCTGATCAGCACCGCTGGTTGGAACAAATGGAAATCACACTGCGGCTCACACGGACTCTCTTGGTAAGTAAGGGATTTGCAAAATTCAATATTGCCAATAAATGGCGTCTGGTTTAGTTAATTCATTCATATAGAGGATTGCTAAAATATATAATTCCCCATTATGCGATCATGTTTCAGGTCCCGGGCAGCAGAACTCGTGATGAAATGAGTTTCAAGTTAAGCTCCATATTCTTTATACAACGCACTTTAGAAAAACCCAGAGAAAATCACGATACGATCATATGCCCGACACCTTGGAATAATACGATTAATTTAATTGTTTAATTTCGAGGTGCATGTCTAGTATTTGATTATCTAAAATGGGCAACGTGCCACTACCGCGTAAAACAGGAAAAGGAACGCAACTAGCTCTATCTTTTGGCGCAATTCACAGTAAATTGTCAGGAGTTCAATGAAGATTTAAGTTTATGATTGTCTTAACGGCCACAAACTTATTTTACACACACATAATCTGCACCTTCCTTTTATTCATAATCTTGATATATTTCAAACTGCAAAATATCATCAAAGTTCTTCAGGTCGAGGTGAAGTCGGATCATGTGTTTTTGGTTACATTCTCAAAAAATGT
Source organism: Amblyraja radiata (assembly GCF_010909765.2). Classification (NCBI taxonomy): domain Eukaryota; kingdom Metazoa; phylum Chordata; class Chondrichthyes; order Rajiformes; family Rajidae; genus Amblyraja; species Amblyraja radiata. Next base: position 38,348,573 of record NC_045965.1, on the reverse strand, counting down.
TTTTTAAAAAGACCCTCGTCAAATATTTCATTGCTCGACGTGGATAAATGTGAATTATTAAACCGTGGCGTCAGGTGTGATATTTATTGCCACAAATGATAACTTGTAAAGCAAAAGTGAGCTCATGCAGCTGGTGCTGGTGTTAAATTAGCATCAAAACTGCAAATGCTGTATTGTCTTCCACCATGAAAATTGCAATCAAGTCACAGTTGGTCACTGCGGCATTTTAGTTTTAAACGTCGTCACGAATTATTGCAGAAAAGTTGTTTTGTGCCGAATGTTAAATGAAGACTTAAATCCAAGCCTCTTCCCTGTTCTTGCTCTGTGCTCCAGCGCCCTCTTACGCCGTAAGTCAGCAGTTGTTATTTCTGAAGCCAATGCAATGGAAACTTATCGCGTTTTACACATGGCAAGTCGATTTAATGCCAGACCATTAAATGGAATACTCCGACGGACCTTGGATACAACTTGAGCAAATTAGTGCAGTTATTCAGACCAACATTTATGTTAAAATATATGATGTTCAGTGCACATCAGTAGTAACATTACTTCCAAACGTTGAGCAATTGTTTCAACTATATTCAAGAAATATTCAAGGCTTACGACCCGGTGCAGAGAAAAATAAGTTGTGTTGATCTCTAATTTACAGCGGACGAATTACACGGAATTGCATGTAAAATGTGACTCTAAAAATGAAAACAGACCAGAAAGAATCTTAAGTATTCAGATAGAGCATGTACTGAAAACGAGACAGCATAAAAATAATTTAGATTAGAACTAATGAATATAAAATTAAAACTGAATATTTCTCAACTTAGAGATCGGAATTGTCTCTCAATAATTATAGTGAATCAGGGGTAGATGATGTTTTCTGATAGCATAAAATGGACTATGTGGTCTCTGTACTGTGTCCATTCTTCTAATCCTCCCTTTTAAATTTAGTGGAAAGTTGAATTTCATCAATGGGTGCTGAAGTGCCACTTGTGCACACAAGCCACTCGTTGTTAAAAGTTTATAGCAGCGTCTTTTTCTGCGCGAAGCTATACACAATGAATAATAGGTCCAAAAACATGTATAGCAATACAATTAAGGTACTCAAGCCCCATTTTAGCCAAAATGATGAATTTGAAGCTATTTTGGGGGGGGGGTTTATGATACTTTGCACTTCATTAATTATATTATCCCTTTAATATCCCTTTCTATTGTATCAATCATGTTTCTTGGTGCTTTTTCACATATCTTAAGGAAAACTGCACTGTGCAAACTTGGCACAGATTTTGGAGCCGTAATCTAAACCCAGCCAGAAAAGGGTGATCTTACGCCTTGATTTTATTATAATCAAGATTCATGCATTTTCTGCGGTAGTACAAAATAAAACATACGCGATAGCGATAATGAATACATCTATTTAGTTTAAAAGTGAGTTTCCCCATTTACTTTACAGATTAACTATTAGCCTATTCTATTTAATTGTATAGGTTTCATAGTTCAAAATGCAAAAAAAAAAATCATAATTTTATTTTTGTTGTAACATGAGGGTTATTTGGAATGTTGGCAATACCTGTGTAATTTTCACATTTTCATCTGTAGTGTTTGTAATTTTCTGCTTTCAACGTGACCTCTTATTCCAAAACTATTCTTGGAAATGTGCATCCATGACCTGTTCCCAGACCTCTGAAAAAAAAAGGTTCTTTGTTGACAGCTGGTTGGCATTCAAAATCGGCACTGTTTGTCTCATCCTCTGTTTTTGCCTTGTCCTTTGATTTTACCTTCACTTGGAAACTCCTTATGGAAGTTTAAATGTAATTGGGTTCAATTTTAATAGGGAAGACACAAAAATGACTTGTTTATTGTCAGTTTACTAAACTACCAAAATAATGCTCCACAAGTTCCTGTTGTACATTTGTTCATAAAGCACGAGTTACTGTAATATCTACGGAGATTGCTCCTGCTCTGGGTAATCAACATTTCAAACCCCCAGCCCTTAATCATTTTGTTTACATGTTATCCATTCAAATTGCAATAGACATCAGAATATTTTGTAAGAAATTGCATACATTTACTTTTAAAATGCAGTTGATTTCCACTGCATTTTGTTAACCTGTTAATAAAATTTAAGTTGTTCCTTTTGGTCATTGATTAATATTTTACACATCTTTGTCACCGATATTGAATATGTATTCAAACGATTTTAAATTTTCATCATTTTGATGAAGAAAAATAAACCATTAAGAAACTCTACACTTTAACATATACAAAACATTGTTAAGCTGTTAGTCCTTTTCATCAAACTGACAGAATAATCATATTAATAAAAGGATATCATGTATTATCAAATAATTTCAGTTTATTTATAATGGCCAGATGTTCTGGGGGAACAGAATTATAACCAATCTAATAACCAATCTGTTTGCAGATATTTTAATTAAAACCATAGTAATACAATGTGGGGCTTTGGCAATCACACTAGTGATTCCTTAAACACCTATAATGATGTCACCTGCATTGGAGGTTTTAATGATGTCAACATCTGTAAACTTCCAACTAAGTCTTTCACAAGAAGATAAACATTGATGAATTCCAACAATAATCTTCACCTCATTTATGACCCATAACAATGTGGCACATTTCATTCTGCAAGGTGGATACATGACTTGAGCCCAGGCTTTTATCTCCATTTCAGACAGCATCATATTCAGTACCTGCCCTCTGCAGTCAACACTGACCTTCTTCGATAGGCTTCAACCTCCACTACTTGGAAGTACTTCGCAGCTCAAATGGAACTTCTGAAAAACGGCACGGTACACTTTCATTGCGATGTTTATGTGGAGTGTTTGGGCTATTCATTTTAGCTCATTTCGCTTTGAGGAAATCTACAACAGTCTTTGTTTTGCATTGCTCAGTGCATCGCAAAGTTTTCATTACTACTGCATCCATTTCTTGAAGGATTTACCCAGCACCTGCCTTCAGAGGATTGTAATAATAAATTGCAGATGCTGATATACCAAAGAAAGACATGGAATTCTGGAGTAACTTAGCAGTTCAGGCAGCATCTGTGGAGAAAATGGATAGGTGACACAAAATGCTGGAGTAACTCAACAGACACAAAATGCTGGAGTAACTAAGCAGATACAAAGTTCCCATTCTCATACTAATCTTTCTGACCTGGGCATCCCCCATTGCCAGAGTGAGGCCACAAGCAAACTGGAGGACATCATATAGGTAGCTTACAACCCTATGGTATAAACATTGAATTCTCCAATTTTAGGTTACTTCTTCAAGCTCTTCCCCCTCTACAAACTCTTTCCCCTCATCTCTCTCACCCAAACCCTTCCTCCCCTTTCTTCCCTGCCCCAACTCCTCTTCCCTGAGCCCTGGCTGACTTTGCCTTAGTTTCCCCCCCACCCTCTCCATCTACATTTTTTTTCCTCCAGCTTCACAATTCCCAACTTTTCTATCATCAAGCTTCACAATGCATGATTCTTTATCCTTTTATGCCTATCAAAAATCCCCCTCACCTGTGATCACCTTTTACTGGCTCTGATTTTTCCTGTCCCTCCTCTCTTCCAGCTTTTTTTCTCACTTTTTCTCACTTTTTCTCATTTTTCTAGTAACGGACAACCTACTTTATATGGATTATGCTGGCTTTTGGCCAGGTCATTGCACAAAGGACTAGGTCACATGTTTGACCTGCTTCAATAAATAAGGCTTTCAAAAAAAATCAAAGACAAATTGGACTGACCGCTGCCTACTAGTTTAAGATCAATAATTACTGGTTAATCCAGCTGGAGATCTTCTTTACTGAGCTGTCAACAACGAAAAGTTTCTCCTCAGATAAAGTTATTTGGGAGTTAATGTTGAAGATACGGTGAAATTGTAGATGAATCAAATCAAAATTCTATACAGTCCACATTGCTGTTTAAACTTCCAAATCAACAAGAAGTAGTTAACCAGATCTTGGCAATTGGTTTACGCTGACAATATATGCTTTAGCTTTCAGGTGCAATCATTTTCCAAACTGGGAGAAAAGCTGAATGCTGATGTTTCTACCATGGTGACTCATGCCCAGTTGCATCATAACAGTGTCCAGTATTACACAAGTGCAATAAGTAGCCATTTGGAATAGTCAGAGATTGAACCATGATCCAAATCGTTTGCACTTAACATTCAGAGAACATTTGAAACAAAAAAAGCAGTTAGGTTTAATACTAGAAACAACACAAATGGCAAACTGGTAGGAAACAGTTAGAGAATAAATGCTCATAACTTTCAGTCATCCACTCTTGTTCTCTTTAGGCAGAATGTGGCCACAACATTGGTCTGGTCACATTACACAAAGCTGACATTCTGCTCAATTAAACTATGTGGCTCTTATTGGAATCCTTTTCTCATTTCCATGAACTCCTCATGCTAGTCATAATAACACCAGGTAGGGACCTGTAGAAGATTGCATCTAGAAAGTTGGTAGTTAGTGTTTGTGACAGCCCAGTCCTGCTCCTTCATTTGCACCACTTTAATTTCCCACCATTATGCTTAACATTCTGTGGTTCCATTAACCTCGCCTTTCCACCTCCAATACCAATTTCAGTAACGCCCTCATGAACAGTTTACTCAGCTTTCATTAGTCATGTTGCAACTAGGTGTTACTAAATTGTTATGCAGCCAATTGTGCATATGTGGATATAGAACATATGAGACAGTTTAGAGGATGTCTCACATCACTAACTTCAGTCCACATAAGGATGCATTGATGGAACAAGACACAATGCCATTTTGAGCTGGATCTAGGGCAATTGCCTGTGGTTCCTGCCCAACTGCATTTACCAGGCCAGAAATGGAGGGCTAATCCCTTTCCAACATGACAGTATGTTAATAACATTATCCACCATGCCATAAATAAATTATGGAGATAATTCACATTCTAACTGTTTGTATTTGGGGCAGTAATGAAGATACCTTGACCGTGATAAAATTGTAAAAGACAGAGAATTAAGAAAAGCCATGTCATTTCAGATGCTCATGTATGTAGGGTGCTGTTATCAGAAGGGATGTGACAGAAATGGAGGAACTGGTAGAATGTGATGGAATCATGACAACAGGTTATGTGGGAGGAGATATTGACAGGATAGCTGTGAGAGTCTCTGGGCTTCCAGTGGATGTTTGTTGCTAAGATGGAGGGAGAGAAATCCAGAAAGGGAAGGGTCAGAGAAGGACCAAGTGAACATAAGAGCAAGGTGGAAATTGGCAGCAAGTGTGGTGACATTTTACACTCTGTGCAAGAGCAGGAAACAACACGAGTAGTATTGGTCGACGTACGAGAGAAAGAATTGAGGCAGCAGGCCTCAGAAGTATTGAAACCGACTGTTCCACGAATCCCACTAAGAGGAAGAAGTTTCTTAGGCTGATGTGAGCTCTGATAGCTAAACATTGGACGGAGAAAGAGACTGAATTTAAAGGATAAATTGTTCAATGTAAGAATGATTTCAGGCAGGTAAATAAGGGTGAAAGTAACGGGGACTGATAAGGCCTATGTTCAAGTAAAATTAGAAGGGCCTCAGATTATCCACATGTGGGATGAAGAGATTATATGTCCACGATCAAAACGAGCTGGTCTGTATCACAATCTAATCTTAGTTGAGCCAGGATTTCAGATAAAAACAGCACAAAATCTGCATGTAAATCCTTCGGTGGACACTATTCCATTACTTCTTCCCCTGTAGGAATTTTATTCACCTAAGCCCAATATGGTTTTAAAAGTGTTGAGCATGTCAGGTATGTCTCCAGTGCAGAATTATTACAACTCTCACCTTAACAGCGATGAGCCGGGACTAGCACATCATCTTTCACAAATATAGGACATTCCAAAGTTCATCAGCCAATTATGTAAACCAGTAAAATGTGCTAATCAGTTTAAAGCAAGGAAATTAACTTTTATACAAGATATCTCATACTGCGATGAGATTAATCTGTTTTAGTAAGTTTGGTTCAGCTCGGACACAGGAAGAACTCTCCGATTCATTCTCTGTTAGTGCCATGTGATCTTTTATGTCCGTCAGGGTAATTGGATAAAGTCTTCATTTATTGCCACAGATGAAAGTTAACAGTCACTTCCCAGTATGGAACAATGAGATTACAGCAGGTAATGAGGGATTAAAAATAAAATCAATAGATAACTCACAGCAGCAACCAAATATATTTGCTTCTGTAAAGAAATTGGAAGCACAAGCTGAATTGGTGGTAAGATTCGTTTAGGCCATTGGCCTTTGTCATTACTGGGGCCACTCTTCTTAAATGGAACAAATGAACAGAGTTAGACACAAAATGCTGGAGTACCTCAGTGGGACAGGCAGCATCTCTGGAGAGAAGGAACGGGTGATGTTTTGGATCAAGATCCTCTTACAGATTGATTGGGGGGGGGGAGAAAGCTGGAAGAGAGAAGTGACAGGACAGAGTGTGGCAGGTAACAGGTGAATACAGTGTGTGATAGGCAGACGGTTGGACAAAGGACACATAGGAAAAAAACAGGTGTGAGGCAAAAGGGTTGAAGAGTTGTGAACTATAAAGCCAGAGGAAGGAATGTAAGTGGAGAAGGAGGGGGAGGGGAGAAATAGGGAGTTGAAGGGGGGGGGGGGGGGGGGAGAATTCAATTATCAAACCGCGGGGTTGTAAGCTACCCAAGCGGCCTTGGAAGAGCAAGCTGTGACTCTGCCACAGGTTGGGCAGAAGCTGTTTGATGGGACAGGGTGGGTAAGTGATGCTCCTCTTCTGGGCTTCTGTCCGACCTGTTACTGTTTTTTGTACCATATTACTACTGACAGATCTTGAGTTTAATCAACAGGGACATAAAACATAAGATTACACCTTCTAGCCCTCAGGCCACCTCAACTATTCAACTATAATCTGCTTCCTTTCTCCACTATTCCCATATTGTCAGTTCAATCAGTTGAACAATTTAATGGAAGTCTGCAGAACTCTCACGCTCAACACAACCCCCCAACACCAAGCTAATCACATGGCTGCCGTTATGGGTGGCTCTACCCATGGGACCCATTGCACAAGAGGTCTGCAAGCAGAGTGTGCTGTAAGTTGCATGCAGGCCTCAGGCAGTAGAACCCAGGCTTCATCTTCAAATACAACCCTGCCTCGTAGGCCTTAGGATTATATATTTCTAAAATTAATTTGCCGGATGTGTACATTGCTTGCATTTATGATCCATCACTCATTCCTCCAAACTGAAGCTATTAAGAGTCAACTGCATTGGTGCATCAAGTCATTCAAGCCAGAACTGAACGGAGTGGATTGCTCTACAAAGGACCAGAATTTCTTTCCATGTTTCCTTCCCTGAAGGAAGTTAATGAAACGGATGTTTTTTAATTAAGATAGTTTCAAGGTTACATTTTGAGGTTTTCATGAAATTCCAGATTTATCGAATGATTTGAATGAACATTCACCAGTGGCCCCTGCAGGGTTTTGGCTCATGTCTCCAGGATCAACAATCAACATCACCTCATTTTCTGTCTAAGCACGCTATAGCCCTCAGGGCTCAATGTTGAATTCATCATCTGCACACAACAAACCTTTCCTGTTGTTGTGAGAGATAGACACAAAATTCTGGAGTAACACAAAATGCTGGCAGCATCCCTGGAGAAAATGGACAGGTGATGCTTTGGGTTGGGACCCTGCTTTAGGCTGTTGTGAGAACTGGCCAGTTTTGAAGTCATATTAACTCAGTTTTCCTCACTCCACTGATGCTCGCTGTCTTGCTGATTACTCCCAGAACTTTGGCAGCATCTGAGGGTGACTAGTGTCTTCCTTTAGGCAGCATCAGCAGCATTTGTGATACCTGGACATGCTTGGTCCCCATCTTATCACATAGATTCCCTTTGTTTTTCAACATATTGCTCACTTGTGTTTTCACTTTGTTGATGAAAGGACATTATTGTGAAATATGTATCTTGTTTCTCTCTCACTGGATGGGGAAATGGAACTGAATGGATTGCTCTTCCGAGCTGCTGTGATTCTGTCATTCTTGGAGGCATGCAGCTCATCGCTCCAATTACTGCTCCACTTTGCCCATTTCATTATTGCCCTAGATGCAAACAGCCATTTACTCTGGGACCATTAATCTCAGGACCAATGTCACTAAAATCAGTAACATTCATAGCTGTGGTGCTGCCTCTAGGACCTGGTTGTGCTCTCAACGGCTGAGCAGAATTAACGGAGAACAACACAAAAGCGAAGGGTGTCAGGGTCAAATTGTAGACTGAGCCCACTACTCCAACCTTCCCATCCAAAGCACCAGCCTTACTCATTGTATCTCATATTGCCCTACTCTAACTCCCTCCCTCACCCACACTTCCACCCATTCTATCCCTTCCAATTCCCCTTACTCACCCCATCAGCTTTCCCATCTCCCCTTCATTCACCTCCCTTTGCCTCTCCCTTCCCTTTCCTTTGCCTCTGCTTACCTCCCCCACCTCATCCCATCCTAACTTTCCTACTCCACCTCCATCCAACACATTGGCTCTTCTCCTAAAGTAACCCTGAAAAGCACTGTTCAGGAAATCAATCTAGAATTAATAGTAGATATGAAGAACATACAATTGATCCATCTGTAGGTTTGTCACTGTTTTAGTTTTTTTTTAAATATCAGATCTCTTTCACATTGTTTCATCACCAAAATGTGGTTTTCTTGTTTTCAAATACACAGGACTAGATGTTAAAAGTCCAAAGTGCCAAATATCAATTTACTCCCGATGGTGATGGGAGCCTTCTGCACTCACCTATGGTCCTCCGATGTTGAGAAAGGCTAGGCAGACACGTCATTGGGGTTATCAAGTGGGCACCTACTTTCATCGACATTTCGCTAATTGAACCCACGACGTCTCCAGTAGGCTCAGTAGGTGCATTCTGGCGTCCCACAACCACCCCCCTCTGCATCTGTCTAGTCGGCTATTTAGGAGACCAAATGGGGTCTTTCCTCTTCAGCCAGAGCCACTGGCTACTCCGCCCTGCCACCCGTGATGTTTCTTTGATGGCCTGGCGTAGGGCTTGTCCGCTGATCCCCAGGTCCTTCATCAGTCTTAAGGTAGATGTTGCCACGGATCGTCGACATCCAACTTCTACCGGGCAGAACTTAGCTCTCCAGCCCCGCTGTTCTGCCTCCGCTGCAAGCTCTGTATATCGCAGTTTCTTTCTTTCGAAGGCTTCCTGCACAGCATCCTCCCAAGGGACTGTGAGCTCCACAAAATACACCATGCGCTGAGAGTTCGACCAGAGCACAAGATCAGGCCTCAAATCTTGAACTTATTTTTGGAAAGTTCTGCACAGATTTATTGGCAATCATTGTTGCACTTCAGTTGTGACAGTAGATGTCAAGACCTTGAGAAATCTGGAAGTAATGAGAAACACCAAGGAAAAACACCATGTCTTTCTTTTAATTAGGTGGTTTATGTACTCTTCTGTAGACATAAAATATGGTATAAATTCATTCAAACAAAGGCTTTGGCTTTTTTCATCAAAACTGGATTTTGTGTAGAGCTCCTATCTGCTTACAATTTGCAATTTTCAATTTTCGAGCAACTATACAGCTAATTGTAGTTGGAACATTGTGTGCAGTTTTGGTCTCCTAAATTGAGGAAGGACATTCTTGCTATTGAGAGAGTGCAGTTTAGTTTCACCAGGTTAATTCCTGGGATTGCGGGACTGACATATGATGAAAGAATTTAGAAGGATGAGAGGGAATCTTATAGAAACATATAAAATTCTTAAGGGATTGGAAAGGGCAGATGCAGGAAAAATGTTCCCCATGTTAGGAGAGTCCAGAATCAGGGGTCACAGTTTAAGAATACACTAATGTTCCATTGTGTAAGCCATTTAGGACTGAGATGAAGAAAAACATTTTCACCCAGAGAGTTGTAAATCTATGGAATTCTCTGCCACAGAGGGCAGTGGAGGCCAATTCACTGGATGTTTTAAAGAGAGTTGGATTTAGCTCTTAGGGCTAACGGAATCAGGGGACATGGGGGAAAAAGCAGGAATGGGATACTGATTTTGGATGATCAGCCATGATCATATTGAATGGCGGTGCTGGCTCGAAGGGCTGAATGGTCTACTCCTGCACCTATTTTCTAGGTTTCTATGTAATTGTAAAGTAACAGCCGATGTGTATAAGTATATTGGTGTATTGTAGAAGTACTGTAATGGTCAAATCCAATTGAATTATAAAATTGAATTAAATTTTGGAATGAGAGTACAATGGAATATTTGTGAATAATACAATTATTGTGGACATTACAAGGGATTGTGTTTTGTAGAACATGAGCCAAATCTGTAATTTAGAAAATTTCAGTTAAGTGGATGTTGTATCCATTTTGGATAATCCAGAAAGAATTTTCTATGAAAAAAAGATTCTGTTCAACTTTTGTCCATTTAATTTCTGATCATCATTAAATATAAGCATATTTACTTAAATTTGAGATAATTAACCTGAAACATAGTATTCTTTTTTCCCCATTCACTCTTAAATAGTATTTACTTCAAACTCTTGGACTTACTCCTGAGGGACTGCTTGACCTGTTGCTTATTTATGGCACCTTCCATTTCTGATATTCAGGATCCATAGTATTTACCTTCAGTAATTGTTGCATGCAGTTGAATCAATGCTAATACAAAGCAATAGTCTGGTCATGTGATAAAACAAGGGCCTGGTGTTTGGGTGTTAAGTTAAATCAAAATCTCACAAAGTATGAGAATTTGAATTATGTATATAAAGAAAACATAAAATTCAGAAATAAAAAAAAATAGTAATGGCAAAAGTGCGGCATTGCCTTGTTGTAAAATCAGTGGTTCACTAGTTTTTGTTTTGGGGAGGAAAACTGAAATGTGGTTACATTTTTAGAGCTTCAGGAAACATTCAGTTGCAGTGGGGCATCAATGAATATACAATTCATGCAGGGCTTTCAAGCACAAAGTTGATTATTTCTTAAGGTTCATTTGATCTATACTTTCAGAGGAAGTATGAATAAATTGAGTGCTGGTTCTTTATATTTGTGCCACTTGGTTTCAAGCAGTCCATTCTTGTGCTGTCCGTGGGGCCCTCTGTACATGCACACAAACTGCAGATTGTTCACTAAATATTACGGACACAATTAAACATATGTATTAATGTAACCACAAAGTAAATGGCTTAAATGAAGAGGGGTCTCTGTTAATTGTCAACAAAATAGAGAGAGTACAGAGGAGATTTACTAGAATGTTGCCTGGGTTTCAGCAACTAAGTTACAGAGAAAGGTTGAATAAGTTAGGTCTTTATTCTTTGGAGCGCAGAAGGTTAAGGGGGGACTTGATAGAGGTCTTTAAAATGATGAGAGGGATAGACAGAGTTGACGTGGATAAGCTTTTCCCATTAAGAGTAGGGAAGATTCAAACAAGAGGACATTACTTCAGAATTAAGGGACAGAAGTTTAGGGGTAACATGAGGGGGAACTTCTTTACTCAGAGAGTGGTAGCTGTGTGGAATGAGCTTCCAGTGGAAGTGGTGGAGGCAGGTTCGATTTTATCATTTAAAAATAAATTGGATAGGTATATGGATGGGAAAGGAATGGAGGGTTATGGTCTGAGTGCAGGTAGATGGGACTAGGGGAAAATAAGTGTTCGGCACAGACTTGTAGGGCCGAGATGGCTTGTTTCCGTGCTGTAATTGTTATATGGTTATATGGTTAAAACGAAGCACCTTCAGAATTCCGACTTGTGGCATTTACCAGATGACTTAGATTGTCACCAGTGAAGATATGAACAGATACAACATCAAGTAAAAATACAAAAAAAATGCAAGCAAATTTATGTTTAGACCATGTCATTGCTTCTTTGTGTTTGTTGGCACCTTGTCTATGAGTGAAAGAATGCTCATAAATTATTGCTCCTTCAGTTGAAAATTTGTTTAAAGTTTCTTTCCTAAGTTTCTTCCTTGAGCATTATTTATCACCTGATTAGCTTTCCATGCTGTGGAATTAAGTTTTAAAACAGTCAACTTTCTTCAAAGGTGATCAACTAGGCTAGAGTACAACTTACATGCTAGTTATCGCAACCTCTCTGTGATTTTGTTTTTGTTCCAAGGATTTTGAAAAATATGATTCAATGAACTTTGTTACACCTGAGTTAATTATGCAGTGGTGTGATGTTATATTTTTGGCACTTATCAATGCATGTCCTTCAGGCGTGCAGGTGTTTGAAAATGTCAGAACAAGTTGTGCAAGCCAAACACACATTCTTTTTGAAAGAGAAACTTAATTGCTGACGTTTCAGTTGTCACTACCATTTGAATGCAGTTTTTGATGTTCTCCTGTCAAACAAACAAAACCAAATAATATTCAAACTTTGCTACCAGTGGGAGTCTTTTGGGGCTTTTCAGGCTTGTGTTTTCTCTTTTGGATGCTATTGGACCTGCCAGCACATATGGAATTTTGTATTTTATTTTAATTAGGTGAAATAAAAAACAGTTTTTATGTGGATTATCTTCATTGTATAAAGCTCACATTTGTCAGATTAAGTGGGGTTTTGTTTGAAATAATGAAAAACAATATTTCATTTTGTGAAACATCATCACAATAGCATTCTCTTTCACAGACTGAGAGTTACGTGATGAGGCTAACCCTATCACTCAAAGAGATGTCAAGAACAATTAATCTTGTCAAAGTTAATTATGTAATTGCAATGATGGTTCAAATGGTATAAAAGTAAAAAACAACAACACTAATCCAGCAATCTCAGGATTTGACGTGCTAGACTAGTAGATTTTCCACATTACTGGATCTTATCCTATTTCTACTTCAACACACTTCCAATCTACTGTTTTCAGACATTACACAGCAACATAATACATTTTCCAGTGAACAATGTGAGTTGAAAGAAAACAAACCTCCAGAGAATTTTAAGGGAATGTGGGAGACAGCCTGGTGAGCCAGATGCCAAATCATCAGGATTTCTGAATAATCAGATATTGGATTGTTGAAGTTTTACTGTAACTGTAACGGTTCAGCTGCGGGCCAGTGGCTGCGTACGTTGGACTGGAGGGCGGCAGCTTCGACCACCCCGGGCCGCGGTGTTTGAGCCGGCCCGTTGCGGGGTTCGGTGAGCCGCGGGACTGTTTGTGCCATCGCCCGGTGGGGTATCGCCTCAGTGCAGAGGGAGAAGAGGAGGGAAGAGACTGCAGCCCTAAGATTTTTGCCTCCACCACAGTGAGGTGCTTGGAGGACTCACTGTGGTGGTGTTAATTTGTGTTTATTGTTGTTATTATTGTATGATTGTATGTATGACTGCTGGCACGAAATTTCGTTCAGACCGTAAGGTCTGAATGACAATAAAGGCATTCAATTCAATTCAATTCAACTAGAGTTGGTAGAGATCGAAAACATAAGAAAAATCAGGAAGTGCGGAAATTATCAAAGTCTGGCACACCTGTGAATGGAGAAAGTGACTAAAGATTTCAGGCAAAGGATTTTTCACTGAGCACGAATAAACTAGGATAGTGATTGATCATAAACATTGGAATTTTGTATTCACATTGTTCACTCCAAGTTTGACATTCACATGGCAATCGATCCCTCCAAGAAACTCCGACCAACCGTGGATAACCTGTCGCAGTCTCAACCAAAGATCATGGTCTCATAGACTGCGGACAGGCATGGGGAGGAGCAAATCAAACATGCTGAAGTGGGGATATACCGAAGAAGAAGCGGCAGACTGCGAGTGCGGGCGGGGCCTCCAGACTATGGAACATCTCTTGAGCTGTGACGTGCTGCATGACACATGTACTGTAAAGGACCGTGCAGAGCCTAACGACGTGCCACTAAAGTTTGCTTGCTATTGGCAAACAGTTGTGTGATGACACGAAAAAGAAGAAAACAAGTTTTAATTGCTTTGTCACTTATGACGGTCTTTAGCTGCAAAGACACAGTTTTGGAACTGCAACCCTAAACCTTGCAACCTTAGTCCCTCTCTCTCTTTCTTTAAGGCTTTCCTTAATACCCTAAACACAAAGACAGCAGATACTATAATCTGGTGCAAGCGCAGATCAGATCGTATCTGTGAAGGTAGAATGGTGGACAATTTTTGGGTCAGGGCGTGAGTGTGAGGGATTAACACTTTTTTAGTTTAGTTTAGAGATACAGTGTGTAAATAGGCCCTTCGACCCACCGAGTCCGCACAGACCGGCGATCCCCGCACATTAACAATATCCTACATACATTAGGGACAATTATACATTTATACCAACCAAATTAACCTACAAACCTGTACGTCTTTGGAGTGTGGGAGGGAACCAAAGATCTCGGAGAAAACCCACGCGGACACAGGGAGAACGTAAAACTCCATACAGACAGCACACGTAGCCGGGATCGAACCTGAGTCTTTGACGCTGTAAGCACTGTAGGGCAGCAACTCTACTGCTGCTGCCCTCTCAACAAAATACTGGCGAAGAATTTTGGAAAAATCTAATTGACAGAATGCTGTGAACATCTGCTGTGAACATCTGTCAACATCTGCCAGAAAATCTATGAATATGCACATATAATTAATAATAAGAATATACCATGATCTCTTTGCTTTTAAACAAATCTATTGAACATTCAGTTGCATTCCTCAAGAATGCAAGTCTGAAGAAGGGTCCCGACCTGAAACATTAGCGATCCATGAACTCCAGAGAAACTGCTTGATCTACTGAGTTATTCTAGCACTTTGTATTCCATGCAAGATTCCGGCATCTGCATTCCTTATAAATTGCTGGAGTTTGAGTATAGGATTACGTGCTAGTGGAGCATTTAATTGTCTTCTAATTGTATAGGTATTTGTCTCAACAGAAAGGCCCTTTATGAAAAAGTTGAATTTTGACAGCTTTTTGATGAAGTAATTTAAAGAATGTAATTATTTTTATTTTTATATGCAAACAATTTAAGACTTCTGTGTGTTAAGAATACAATGTTCCATAAATAATAAATGAAGTACTTTTTTGTGTTTGAATTTCCTGGATAACATGAAAAAACGAAAAAAAACCGGTGTGTAATGTCTCTAGATGGCAGCAGTTCCATTGGTAGGGTCTTTTGGTTGTAAATTATTTTTTCAATTGGCTCCCTAATTATTATCAACCAGCAATATTTCAAAGGCATCACAAAGATAAATAAACATTCAAATCTCAGAGAGATAACGGCTTAACTTTTAAAATGACAGAGCAGGTTCTCTGAGGAGATTTCCCCAGATCTGTCAGTGGATAAGGCCCCAACGGAGCTTTTCCCAAGTGTGAACCGATTCACAGGCCTCTGCTCGGTAATGCCAGGCCCAGATCTCCTCACAGAGTATAACAGAGCTGCATTAACATCTACAGAGTTCTCAGCTGCCAGCAAATTGCCGCCAAAAGAAAGGTGTGTAGGGCTTTTTGCTTAATTTAGTTACAATGTTTTAATTTTATTTTAGTTATTACCTCAGGATTTGCAGGCAAAATTGTTTGGTAGGTACAAATTGAAATAAAAATAAAATAAAATGTTGTTTAAAATGGGACAGAGGAGATAAGATGGGAAGGTCAATACATTCGATTAACTGCAGTGAATTGGGGAAAATAACTATGGAGCATTGGTGTTTAGGTCCCCAAACCATCATAGGAGATGAAAGGGGAAATATTTAATTACGTTTCCTGAAAAGTGCCAAAGCAATAGACCAGTAATGTCAGGTAATTTTCAACTATCAGACCATTTAATGGGAATAATTCATGTAATTTGTTTACAGAGCTCAGTAGTTAATCAGAAGTAAGACCAACAGAAGTGGGAGCTGTTCTGGATTTGGTTCCTGCTAATGACTGAATAAGAAGAATGGGATTGAGTTGGATAACACATTGGTGGTACATATTACAATTCAGGTAGATTTTACATGGAATTGTAAAAAGGACCAAAGAACAGGAACAAAACTTATCAATTTGGTTAGGTCAGTTTTACCAGGATGAGAAATAATTGAGTAAAAGCAGTCAGGAACTAAGTTCTCGAAGGAAAATCAAAGGCAGGTAAGTAGGAGAAACTAAGATGGTGGGACTCTCCAGTGTAGAATCTGGCTGGGTGTTAAGCAACACAGATTGGGATAATAGAAATAGAGCAGCTCATATAAGAGAATCCATCTTGCTGAGATCACAGAGAATGTGGCTTAAATACAAGTGAAGTTTAAACCAATGAGCTAATGAATGGTATAAAATGGGAAAGCAAAGCAGTGGGGTTTTTTCCCATTCATTTTGATGGTTCATATCAACTTTGGCCTGAAGTATTTAACTTTGGCCAGTGCGTAATGTGAGCTAGGATGCTTTATATAAGACATAGAAGAATGAAGGGGAAATAAAAGCAATCTGATCAATGGCATTATGGTATGTGATCATTCAGGAAGGTGTAGTGAAAAAGAAAGTGGCAGTGGTAAAAGACATGTAGTCAGATATTGTTCATTGCATCAATGGGTTGCAAAGACAGTTTCATGTCTGTTGCCAAGGTTCAGGACATCTCCTGGGGTGGGAGATTCCAACCTTCGCGTGGTCCACCCTGCTTTGACTAATGTAATCAACCCGACGTGCACAAAGAAATAGATGTAGTTTTTCATACAACATGATCTACAACTTTAGGCTGTTAGAAGAAGAAGGACATCTCCTTGGCTGGAGAAGGACCTGCAGTTGGTCAGGAGAATCCTGTTTCTATGGTCCAAATAGGAACTACCCTAGAAAATAATTCTCACACTCTTTCCAGCTTCTTCCCTTTTTTGTAACATAAGGCAATTAAAATTGGACTCACTGCTGCAAATACAGTTTGAATGTTTCATTAAAGATTTTGTACAATCAAGTTCAAATGTTTTTCATTTGAAATAAACCCTTGTGCTTGATTTTGATGTTTTAATCAATCTTGCCAACATTCACTTTTTATGTTTTGTGGATTTATACTATAGGATGCCTTTTAAAACCAAATTAAGATTCCTATTTATCAAGTAAAATATTCTTTGTTTTTTTCTTTCTTACCAAAATGTGATATCGACGTTGAAATTGCTCTGGCCTTAACCAGGCACTTTATTGAGATGAATCTCACAGAGCTTAGCTGCTGGTTCTATAGAGAGCCACTAGGTGGCTGCAGTGTTCACGTTGGTGAGTTTTGCGCTGGTGCATCTCAAGCCTGGAGACACTTGAAGCTAGATGTTGTCATGTGTCCAGATTTGGACCATTAAGTCCAGGGGCATCCATAACAACCTGAGGCAAGGGGTCAGATACATTTCATAATGACCCCCCCCCCTTAATGCCACGAATCTATTAAAAAGATAAATGGTTTATTTTTGCTTCAGTAGAGATGATAGATTACAACACAAAATATCGACTTCCCATTTCCCTCCATAGATGTCGCCTGACCTGCTGAGCTCCTTTAGCTTATTGCTTATTGTTTATTGCTCTAGTAGTATGCTGATTCATTAGTTTAGTGATGATTGTTTACATATTTATTAGTGTTTTATTATTTTTTATTGAACTGTTTCTAAATGTCTCTAATGATCAGGGACACAGGAAACAGTGAAGAGACTTTCTGAGCAAGAGTGGTGGTCTGGGCTTTGGCTTTCAATGTCTGAGGCCTAATTGTCTCCTTCAGTCCCATGCTAAGCAACAGAGCCTGGTAGTAAGATCTCAAGGTTAATGGAAGCCAAGTGGGAGCAGGATGGGAGCGCAGTCTCAAAGGCACCTTTGGGTATGTTGTGAGACATGTGTTGGGCTGAGTGCGATTAGTGTCATTGTCTTTTCATAGATTGCTGCATTCTCTTCACTGCTGACTATCCCCTCTCTCAACACGGCTTCCACCACTACCCCTGGCACCTGACACTGTGTGGAAAAAAAACTTGACCCGCACACCCTAACCTTAAAGCAAGCCCTCTAGTCTTTGACATTTCCACCCTGGAAAGAAGCTCTGACTGTCTACCCACTATGCCTCTCATGATTTTATATACTTTTATCAGTCTCCAATGCTCCGGAGAAAAAAAAACAAGTTTTTCCTACCTCTCGTAGCTAATATCCTCTCATCCAGGCAGCTTGCTGGTAAACTACCCATACCTTTCCAAATGTGAGTAAATACTAAATGTATCAATCCTATCCAATAATTTCCCTACCCTCGATGTGAGGCTCAATCATCTGTAATTTCCTGGATTATTCATATTTTTCTTCGTAAATAAAGGAACAATATTGGCTCAATTTTCTGAGATCTCATCAGTGGCTAAAGAGGATCTTCATTAAGGCCTCTATAATCTCTCTTCTCTTGCCATCAGGTCCTGGGGACCTATGATCCACATTTATGCTTTTTAGGAGTTCCAGCCATCTCCTTCTTGATCTCAAAATCTCAAAATGCCCCAGCATATTAGTATGATCGCAATGATTACAAAATCCTCCATTCCTTCAGCTTGGAGAATACTGATGCAAAGTACTCATTTAACACTTTGTCCACATCTGACTCAGAATAAATTCCCTGTTATCCTGTTTTCTCCCTACCCTCTTGTTCTTAATGTGTATATAAAATGCCTTGGTATTCTTTAATCTGCTTAATATGGATATTTTAAGGCACTGTCTGCCCTTCCTAATACCCTGCATGAGTTCTTTCCTGATCACTTTATTTTTCCACAAAGGCTCTGTCTGATTTCATTTTCTCAGCCTTACATATTGTTGTGAGGCAAATGAAACTTAACACTACTCGTAATTTACTTAACTTTATTTAAGCTTTAAGCAACTTATTTCTTTAATAAATAAACTCAGAAACATCTGACAAACATGGCTGATTCCGCAGGCCTTTCCCGCCCGAAATACTTCGCACATGCGCACACTCCGGAATAGTCCTACACATGCGCACACTCTAGAAGAGCCCCGCACATGCGCACATGCGCCCACTTCATTCTCCCCTCCTATTTATAAGTTGAGACGGTCAGGAGGTTTGATATGTCTTGATGACCGTCACAGCACTGGAGCATCAGGAGATAATGGTGTTTCAATAGCTGGTGGTAGATATATTGCTTGGTCATCAACTTCACTCATATTGTTATTTACATTTACAATTTTAGAATTTCTATAGAAGTTTCCATAGGGGATGATGGAAGTGTTGGAGGAAGTTCTCGATTCGTGTTATCAAGAAGTGACGGAGCTGACGGAGAAGACGGACATGATGCAAGGTCACGAAGTGAGGCAGTTGACTGACATCCATCATTTGATACTTGATAGTTGCATAAGAAGGGTTGACATCAGTCAGTTCAACTTCATCAACAAAGGGCTCATTCTTATTTAATCGGACATAACGACAAAGCAACACAGGCCCAGGACTAGTCAACCATGATGGCAAAGAAGTACCACTAGAAGAACGCCATTTGAAGTTAAAGAATCGCTCATGTGGAGTAGTATTGATAGCAGTTGACAGTAGAGATCTGATGTCGTGTAATGCATCTGGTAGCACACATTCCCACTGATGATCTGATATGCCATTTGACTTTAAAGCCAGTTTCACTGCTTTCCAAATGATTCCGTTATACCTCTCAACCTGACCATTTCCAATAGGATGATATGGTGTTGTTTTACTTGTTGCAATTCCTCTATTAGAAAGGTAGTCTTTTAAATTTTTTTGCATGAATGAGGTGCCCCTATCAGAATGTATGTAACTTGGAAATCCACAGAATGAAAACAGTTGATCTAAACATTTGATAACCATAGCAGCTGACATATTTGGACAAGGAAAGGCAACTGGAAACCTCGAATATTCATCAACTAAGGTAAGTATATAAAGATTTCGAGAAAGGATGGTAAAGGCCCTTTGAAGTCAATACTCAAACGTTCCATAGGTTGAGTAGCTTTGATCAATCTTCCTTCTTCAGGACAGAAGAACCTTGGTTTTAATTCAGCACAGATTCTACATGAAGCACACGTCATCTTCACATCTTCTGTAGAGAAAGGTAAGTTTTTGGAACGAACACAGTGTAACAAATGAGTGACTCCAGGATGACACAGCCCATTGTGAAGATCAGTGAGTGCAGAAGAATGAACTGCGGCACAAAATGCTCGAGTTAATGTATCCGGAGCAACATTATCCTTACCAGGGCGGTACTCAATTGAATAACTATATGCAGATAATTCAATCCTCCATTCATGAATTTTATTGTTTTTAATCTTCATTCGTTTCCGATTATCCAGCATAAAAGCTACTGAACGCTGTTATCTGTTATCAAAGTGAAGTGCTGGCGAGCAAGGAAATGACTCCATTTCCTCACTGCTTCAATAATTGCTGTAGCTTCCTTTTCGACGGGTGGGTAGTGCAATTCACTACCTTGGAGAGTACGAGACATGAACGCCACTGGTCGTCCTCCTTGATTTAATGTTGCTGATACTGCTAAATCAGAGGCATCACATTCAACAACAAAGGGGAGATCCTCATAGATGGCGTGTAATGTCGCAGATTCCAATTGTTTCTTTAAAGAAGTAAAGGCACCAATTGTTGTAGAGTCAAGGGGGAAGGATTTTTCAATCAAAGGTTGAATTTTGTCAGAAAAATTTGGTATCCATTCAGCATAATATGCAAACATCCCAAGAACTCTTCGTAGAGAGTTTAATGTAGCTGGAACAGGTATCTCTTTGAGTGGCTGGAATCTTTCTGGATCAGGCTTGATTATATCATTTCCATCCAAATAACCAAGAATATTAATTGATGACACTGATGTTATTGACAGCCTCATTTAATGTTAGATTTTTAGAATGCACAACATCTAGAAACCGTTATACATTTTCATCGTGTTCAGCTTGGTCTTTTCCTGCAATAGTTACATTATCAAGATAAGGGAAAGTATCTTTAAGGTTTTCTTGTTCAACAAGTTTGTCCATCTCTCTCTGAAAAACAGCCACGCCATTAGTTACACCAAAAGGAACTCTGCAGTAGTGGTATAATTTCCTATTTGCTTCAAACGCTGTGTATTTCTTCTCTGATTCCTTCAAAGGAATTTGGTAGTAAGCACTTTTTAAGTCAAAAGTAGAGAATATGTTATACTTAGCTAGTGTATTGATAATCTCTTCTATTCGAGGTAATGGATATGCATCAAGCTCCGTGAATTGGTTTATAGTTTAAGAGTAATCAATGCAGTCTCTTGCTATGTCTCTCCAAGGGGTCCTTAACCACAACAACTTGCGCCCTCCAAGGGGAAGAGCTGGGTTCTATAATACCTTCTTGTAAAAGATGAGTTATTTCTGTGTCGATAAAGTTCACCACGTCTCCCCGGGGAGAGAGAGGGGTGGAACCGGGGCTGTGTGCGTGAAGCAAGGCGACTGGAGGGACGGGAGGGCTGCCGTGATTGAACGACTCCACCTCCCCCTCTCCCCCTTCTCCATTCCCCCTCACACCCCCCTCCCTGTCTACCCCTTTCTTCCCCCTCCACCCCTCTACTCTCTCTCCGCCCCACTCTTCCCCCTCCACCCGGGGTAGATCTACCCGAGCCGAGAGTAGATTACTCCCTCTCCCCCATGGCTCTTCCCCCATCTTTTCTCCAAGCTCACTACCACCCGCCCACACAGCCCTCTCCCCCACAACTCCCTCCGCGCACACACCCTCCCCCACACACCCACTCCCACACACACCCCCCAGCCCAAACACCACCCCACTCACAACCCCCCTCCACCCACATACTCATCCCACCCACACACACACGCCCCACCGCCCACACGCCCCGCCCACCCCCCATCCCCCACAAACCCCCCTCCCCACAACCCCCCTACCCCATAAACCCCCCTCCCCACAAATCCCCCTCCCCAACAATCCCCCCCCCCCCCCCCCCCTGTTGATTGCGACAGCAGCTAGGGATGCGAGCTGATGAGTGAGTCTGGAGCCGGTGAGTGCGGTCGGGACCGGGAGCCGCTGAGCCCACACACCCCTCCCCCCTACCCCCACCCCCCCCCTACCACACACACCTCTCCCACACACCCCTCCCCCCCTCCCACACCCCCCTGCCACACTCTCCTCTCCCACATCCCACCCTCCCCCCACATGCCTCCCACCCACACACCCATCCCGTCCCCCTCCACACCACTCCTCCCACCCCCTTCCCTCACATCCCCCCACACCCACACACCCTCCCCCCACACCCCCCATCTCCACATCCCCCCACACCCCCTGCCTCCACACCACCCCCATCCACACACTCCCACCCCGCATCCCCCCAACACCCACACACCCACCACCCCTCCCCCCACACCCCCCATCCCTACATCCCCCCCACACCACCCCCATCCACACACCCCCACCCCCCACAACCCTCCCACCCCACAACCCCTGGCCACAACCCACCCATCCCACACACCCCCGCCACACACCCACACAGCAGTGGTCCACGCCAGCAGCAGCAGTAGGCCACGGCAGCGGCAGGGGTAGGCCATATTTTAAGAGTTATTCACATTTTAAGCTTTAATAGATCCCTCTTCAACTTGTCGTGCCCGTCAGCTGCGCCTGCGCAATCATACCTGCTTGTTCTACGTCACAATGGGAACCCAAGTGGCTGCACTGCTGGAGAGCCGCTAAGAGTGGTTGTGGGGGGGGGGGGGGGGGTTTGAGACGAGACGGAGTGAGTGCGTGGGGGGGAAGGGCAAGGGTCGGAGTGGGGGGTGAGGGGAGGAGGGGGGAATCGGGGTCACAACGGGAACCCGTCAGCCGTGCCTGCGCAGTTGGGGGCTATTCATGAGTGGGGGAATATAGCGTTGGGGGACCAGGCCTCTCGTGTGAGAATATGACAATAAAACACTCTTGGATCTCTTGACTCCCTTTGACGCAGCTGGAGTCAGAAAAGATAATCAAGTCCTTACCTACACATGAACCTTTAAACTGATCTGGTTCCTCCTATCTCCTGCTAAGGCTGTCAGGCCTGAAAATACAACTAGTTCATTCGCTTTACCTCCCCCCAAGACTCCATCCAAGGACCCAAGCCGTCTTTCCAGGTGTGGCAGAGTTTCACCTGCACCTTCTCCAACCTCATCTATTGCATCTGCTGTTCTAGGTGTCAACTGCTCTACATTGGTTCACCCAACACCTCCGCTCAGTTCGCAATAACCAACCTGATCTCCCGGTAGCTACGCACTTCAACTCCCCCTCCCATTCCGAATCCAACATTTCTGTCCTGGGCCTCCTCCATGGCCAGAGTGAGTCCCACCGCAGATTGGAGGAGCAACATCTCATATTTTTGCTTGGGTAGTTCACACCCCAGCGGTATGAACATTGACTTCTCCAATTTCAGGTAGTCCTTGCTTTCTCCCTCCTTCCCCTCCCCTTCCCAGCGCTCCCACAGCCTACTCTCCGCCTCTTCCTTTCTTCTTCCTGCCCCCCACCCCCACCCCCACATCAGTCTGAAGAAGGGTCTCGACACGAAACATCACCCATTCCTTTGCTCCATAGAAGCTGCCTCACCTTCTGACTTTCTCCAGCTTTTTGCCCACCTTCGATTTTTCCAGCATCTGCAGTTCTTTCTTAAACAGTTTATTCATTGAGATTGGTCAGGCAGGAATTTTGAAAGACGTGTTAACTGTGCATTATGATTAATTTTTTATTATTTTTTATAAAACTTTGTTGAACTGATTGGTTATATGCCCTTAGCATGTTTTATCTCCCAGCTCAATTTAGTTATTACGTTAGCACGCTGGAGGTTGTTTGAAGCTGTGTCATTTTGTTTTCAAATTATTAAACATGTAAAAGTTATATCGTTCTGTTTTCTGAAAGATTCTGCTATATTTTTTGTTTTAAAATGGATGGATGCAATCAGTCCAGACCTGTGGCCTTATCCTCTGCATTTGATTAGTTTATTAATACAATGAAATATTTTATTTACTCCTTTTTATTTTTAACTGCAATTACATTATTTGTAATCTCATCTTCTAATGTCATGGGTACTTGATCAATCTCTCATCCTGTTCATTCCCTAAAGGTCATATTCCTATTCCAACATTCTTAAAATCTTGCAAAATTATTAGCACTTTGGTGTAAGGTTCTTCGATAGCTTCACAGTTCATCTTTGCCTATGTAATAATTGATATTTTGATTTTCCTGTTCCCTCACCATGCCTACCCCCTACTGTCTAACTATGTCGTGCTTTATTTACCGTTGTGTTTTATCCTCTGGATATTTACTAATAACTCATATTCCACATCACATATATAATTGTCTCATTTGAATGTTTAATATGTCTCATAAATCACCACCTGTATATAATTCCACAATGGAGCAAGTGATCTTCTGATTGAAAAATTACGCTTATTTCATAGGTTAATAAGAAGCTATGTTTATTTTTTACCAGTACTAATTAATTGTTTAGCTTTAGCTTTTTTTAGAATCCGATAGCACATCAAAATGTTCAGATTTACACATAAAATTAGGATGGTTATTGTAATATTGCATACAGACTGTGATGAGCCAAGTGATCAATTAATCCTGTTTCTTTGATGATATTTGTAAAAAGGTGGCCAAGACGCAAAACAATATCCTTGCTTTTCATCAAGCAGATGTACAGAACTAAAATCTCATTATACTACCTCACTTGACACAAATAATTCTGACAAGTGAGGTGTGCTAGTTTACTAGATGAATTGAGTTGTGACCCATCTTTGAGCTCAAAAAGGCAGCCGGCATCATCAGGGACCCATACCACACTTACCACGCTCTCATTTCACTCCTGCCATCAGGAAGAAGGTATAGGAGCCTGAAAACTGTAATGTCCAGGTTCTTCCCAACAATCATCAAGCTGTTAAACAACATATCTTCCAAGTTTATGAAGATGAAATCCGAGAGTGTTTTTGAGGAATATCAAGGAAGCAGGGAATCGGAGGGGGCCAAAAGGGGCCACGAGATGTCATTGGCAAAAGATAGACACAACATGCTGGCGTAACAGCAGGACAGGCAGCATCTCTGGGGAGAAGGAATGGGTGATGTTTCGGGTCGAGACCCTTCTTCAGAATGTCATTGGCAGGCTGGATTATGAAACCCATGGCTTTTCATAAGTACATTACAAACAAGAGGATAACTAGGTAGAAAATTGGACCACTCAAGGATAAATAAGGGAATTTATCCTTTGTGTTAGAGAATGTAGATGAGATATTATGAGAGGCATAGATAGGGTGAGACAGAACCTTTTACCGGGGTGGAAATGTCAAAGATTTAGAGGTCATGGCTTTAAGGTCGGAGCGGAAAAGTTTAAAGAAGATGTGTGGGGCAAATCTTTTACACAAAGCATTGTGGGTCCCTGGAACATTTGCAGGGAGTGATGGTGGAAGCAGATACAATAGTGGCATTTAACAGACTTTTAGAAAGGCATATGGATATGTAGGGAATGGAGGGATACGGATCATGTGCAGGCAGAGAAGATTAGGTTAACTTTGTATCATATACATCATTTACCTTATTGGCTGAAGTGCCTGTTCATGTGCTGTGCTATTCTGTTTTATGAATATGTTGTTGAAAGACGATTTAAAGGAAATGACTGCTGCAATAGAAGCATTGATAAATTCAGGGATAAATTAAATTAACTTGGACTTAGTTAACATAATTAAAATAAAAACGTATTTATTGGCACAAATATCAAAAATCCATATTAATTGTAATTTACTCAATATCCACTTTTGTTCATTTTGATCTTGCTTTCAGTCCTTGATGGAGTGCGTGAAAATATCATTTAATCTATTTGTGTCACTTTCATCACCAGCAGAGATAAATACTAAGAGAAAGATACAAAATCTGACAATGGTGACAGGTAAAAGATGATTTGAAAAGCCAAGGATATAGCAGGTCTGAGTAGTTGTTCATGTGAGCAGGAAAATAAATTGAGTTTTTGCAGTGTTCTACACATAATACTAATTTACTTTTTTTTTCACTATTGGAGACCTTTTAAACGCAAGAATCTTTGTAAAATAGATTCAAATGGAAAAGACTGTGTTGGACAATGTTTCTGTTGCTGATCCGTGCTTGTAAAAGATCTTCCTCAGCCTGTAGAATTTATTCAGATTACATTCAAATTTATTACGTTATTTATTTTTGGTATTTCACAATATAGTTTTAAATGAAGAAACTATTTGTGTGATATTTCAAGCAAAATCCTAAAGCTGCCTCTAACTTTGCATTACAAAAATATCAAAAATATAAAAGAGTTAAATATACTTTCCTTACATGAAATATGTTGCTATTTTAAAGAATGCCAATGATGTAGAGAAATTATGTTCTTCATACAGTCAAAGATGAATGAAAAAATCAGATTGATGTGCTTTAATCATTAATAATAATTTCCATGTTGAGGGTCAATACATAGATGTGTGTTTGACATGGTATGGTTGTGTGCTTTTTGATTTACTCATGGAAAAAAATATCCTGAATGATTGGATCAAAATCTTGGGTATTCTTAGTAATCCTTCCTCTCCCTTGAGGTTCTAGGTGTGTAATTGGAAGAAGCTGACATATACTAAGTGGTTAAACCATAAAATAAGTTGTGTTTGCAAATAATTAATATTTTTATTCGCCAATAGAAACAATTCTATTCTGCAAAGAAAAACACTTGGACATATTTCAATCCAGCCCAAGGGTGAATGCCTGGAGATTTTTTATCGAATTTACATTTTTAATTATTTCATTTTTTTCAGTAAATCTATTAAAATAACCATATTATATTTTTTTAATGTAACTGTTCAAATAAATTAAAGATTGTTTTTATCATATTACTGTCAAGATTGTATTGTCATGATCATTTCACCATGAAACTGACAATCACTTCTGAAGTGCTTATTTGCATGTAAAAAATATGGAATAACTTGTCACCGACTCTCTGGTGCCCTACAGGGTGAGTTGTATTACAGACTTAGACAATAGACAATAGGTGCAGGAGTAGGTCATTCGGCCCTTTGAGCCAGCACTGCCATTCACTGTGATCATGGCTGATCATCCACAATCAGTTCCCCATTCCTGCCATCTCCCCATTTCCGTTGACTCTGCTATCTTTAAGAGTTCTATCTAACTCTCTCTTGAAAGCATCCAGATAATTGGCCTTCACTGCCTTCTGAGGCAGAGAATTCCACAGATTCACAGCTCTGTGAACACGTGCCCCTCCTGCTCCCCCCACCCCCGGGATTTCCGCCCCTGAGCTGTGACCCCTGGTTCTGGACTTCCCCAACATCGGGAACATCTTTCCTGCATCTACCCTGTCCAATCCTCTAAGAATTTTATATGTTTCTATAAGATCCCTCTCATCCTAAATTCCAGCAAATACAAGGCCGATCAACCCATTCTTTCATCATACGTCAGTCCCGCCATCCCGGGAATTAACCTGGTGAACCTACTCTGTACTTCCTCAATAGCAAAACTGTCCTTCACCTATAAATTCACCTGTCTCTGACTGTAAGGGACTTACATTCGTCTTCACTAAACTTTTCCTTTTTAAATACCTAAAGAAACTTTTACAGTCAGTTTTTCTATTCCCCGCAAACTTTCTTTCATGGTCTTCTTCCCCCCTCTTAATTAACCCCTTTGACTTCCTCTGTTGAGTTCTAAATTTCTCCCAGTCCTCTGGTTTGCTGCTTCTTCTGGCCAATTTATATGCCTCTTCCTTGGCTTTAACACTATCCTTGACTTCCCTCGTCAGCCACAGTTGAGCTGCCTTCCCAGTTTTATTTTTTCGCCAGACAGGGATGAGCAATTTCTGGAGTTTATCCATGCGGTCTTGTTATCTTCGCCATTGCATTTCCACTGTCAACCCTTTTAGTATAATTTGCCAGTCTATCATAGCCAATTCTCATCTCATACCTTCAAAGACTCCTTTAATCAAGTTCAGGACCCTAGTCTCTGAATTAACCGTGTCACTCTCCATCCTAATGCAGAATTCCACCATATTATGGTCACTGTTGCCCAAGGGGCCTTGCACAACTAGATCGCTAACTAATCCTTCCTCATTACACAATACCCAGTCTAGGATGGCTGCCCTCTAGTCGGTTCTGCTACATATTAGTTTAAAAACCCATCCCGTATACATTCCAGGAAATCCTCCTCCTCAGCACTGTTACCAATTTGGTTGGCCCAATCTATGTGTAGATTAAAGTCACCCATGATAACCGCTGCACCTTTGCTACATACATCCCTAATTTCCTGCTTGATGCTATCCCCAACCTCCCTACTGCTGTTTGGTGGTCTGTATACCACTCCAACAAGCGTTTTCTGCCCTTGTTATTTCGCAGTTCTACCTATACCAATTCTACAGCATCCAAGTTAGTCTCTCTTTGCTATTGCATTAATCTCCTCTTTTACCAGCAATGCCACGCCACCTCCTCTTCCTTTCTGTCTATCCTTCCTGAATATCGAATACTCCTGCATGTTTAGCTCCCAGCCTTGGTCACCCTGGAGCCATGTCTCCGTAATTCCAACTGTATCATATCCCTTAACAACTAACTATGCATTCAATTCATCCACCTTATTTCAAATGCGCCTCGCTTCAAGGCACAAAGCTTTCAGGTTAGTTTTTCTTATCTCCCTTCTACCTTTTGCTTCTGTCCTCCTTTTATGGCCCTCTGTCTCCTTGCATTGGGTCCCAATAAACAAATTTGTACCTTGCACCTTGAACCATCCCCCTATTCTGTTAGTTTAAACGTGACCTTTCCTACACTCTCTTTCCCGTTAGCTGCACGGATACGCATCCACATTGTTGACTCCACTCCCCCACTTGTTAGTTTAAACCCGTTAGAGCATTTGATGGCTCTAGGCCTGTACTTTGCTGGAGTCTAGAAGGATGAGTGGGAATCTCATTGAAACTTATTAAATAGTGAAAGGCCTGGATAGAGTGGACGTGGTTAGTTTAAACCCACTCGTGTAGCACTAGCAAACCTGCCTGCCAGAATGTCGGTCCCCTTCCAATTACGGTGCAACCCATCCCTTTTGTACAGGTCACCACTGCCCCAGAAGCGATTCCAGTGATCTAAAAATCTAAATCCTTGCCCCCTGCACTAACTCCTCAGCCACACATTCAGATCCCCTATCACCCTGTTCCTACCCTCACTAGCACGAGGTACTGGAACCAACTCAGAGATAACCACCCTAGAAGTCCTGCTTTTCAGGTTAGCGTATGATGAGCATTTGATGGCTCTAGGCTTGTACTTTGCTGGAGTCTAGCAGGATGAGTGGGGATCTCATTGAAACTTATTAAATAGTGAAAGGCCTGGATAGAGTGGACGTGGAAAAGATGCAACCACTATTGGGAGAGTCTAAGGCCAGAGGGCACAGCCTTAGAATAAAAGGACATACCTTTAGAAGAAATGAGGAGATGCGGAGGAATTTCTCTAACCAGAAGGTGGTAAATCTGTGGAATTCATTGCCACAGATGGCTGTGGTAGCCAAGTCTTTGGGTATTTTTACAGCGGACATTGACAGATTCTTGATTAGTAAGGGTGTCAAAGGTTACGGGAGAAGGCAGGAGAATTGGTTTGAGAGTGAAAGAGAGATCAGCCATGATTGAATGACGGCGTAGACTCAAAGGATCGAATCGCTTAGTTCTGCTCATGAATTAGGGACAAATTCATAAATGAGTTCATAATTTATGACTTATGAAGAACTAATTTATGTATGTGCATTATAACCCTTCAAGACTAATAATTAAAAATATTTTAGATTTAGAATTATTTTTAGATAGTTTTCAAACATTTTATCAAAGTTTCCATCTTAAATGCATGGGTGTATTCTAATATAAAAGCTAAGCTCCGAGGATGTTGAAAGTCTAAAAATGAAATTGAAAATAGAAACATAGAAACATAGAAAATAGGTGCAGGAGTAGGCCATTCGGCATGATCATGGCTGAGCATCCAACTCAGTATCCCGTACCTGCCTTCTCTCCATACCCCCTGACCCCCCTAGCCACAAGGGCCACATCTAACTCCCTCTTAAATATAGCCAATGAACTGGCCTCAACTACCCTCTGTGGCAGAGAGTTCCAGAGATTCACCACTCTCTGTGTGAAAAATGTTTTTCTCATCTCGGTCCTAAAGGATTTCCCCTCTATCCTTAAGCTGTGACCCCTTGTCCTGGACTTCCCCAACATCGGGAACAATCTTCCTGCATCTAGCCTGTCCAACCCCTTAAGAATTTTGTACGTTTCTATAAGATCCCCCCTCAATCTCCTAAATTCTAGCGAGTACAAGCCAAGTCTATCCAGTCTTTCTTCATATGAAAGTCCTGACATCCCAGGAATCAGTCTGGTGAACCTTCTCTGCCCTCCCTCTATGGTAATAATGTCCTTCCTCAGATTTGGAGACCAAAACTGTACGCAATACTCGAGGTGTGGTCTCACCAACACCCTGTACAACTGCAGTAGAACCTCCCTGCTCCTATACTCAAATCCTTTTGTTATGAATGCTAACATACCATTCGCTTTCTTCACTGCCTGCTGCACCTGCATGCTTACTTTCAATGACTGGTGTACCATGACACCCAGGTCTCGTTGCATCTCCCCTTTTCCTAATCGGCCACCATTTAGATAATAGTCTGCTTTCCTGTTTTTGCCACCAAAGTGGATAACCTCACATTTATCCACATTATACCGTGTGCTTTAAGTTTGCATCCTAATCTCTTATGTGGGACCTTGTCGAAAGCCTTCTGAAAGTCCAGATATAACACATCCACTGGTTCTCCCTTATCCACTCTACTAGTTACATCCTCAAAAAATTCTATAAGATTCGTCAGACATGATTAACCTTTCATAAATCCATGCTGACTTTGTCCAATAAATTCACCATTTTCCGAATGCTGGAATGACTTAGCAGGGCAGAGGGCATTTGTATTTTGATCTTCCAAACTATGTGTATTGGGTAGAACATTATAGGATGACATTGATCGGAGAATAGTTGGAGTGGTGATGCTGTCCAACATCTGATTAGATCTAATGGTATCTGGATCTATAGGCTGCACTTTAGAGTACTTTACAGCATTAGAAAGAAGCAGCTTTTGGCACACATGCCTATGTCAAGGCACAAATTCACAGATTTCAGCGACTTGAGTACAATGCTTTTATTTAATCTGATTCTATTTTAAAAATTGCGGTAGTTTGGCCAATGGTTATCCCTCAACAACTCTTCAATTGTAGCTTGAGCTGTAGATATTTCTGTAGAAACTGCTTCAATCGGCTTGGAAAGTATCTCTATGATAATCATGATCATTTTTCCTGGTAATAGACCAGCACAATCCACACCAATCCTTGACTATGGTTTGTTTAGATCGAGCTATTATGTTTGTGCTGAACATGATGCAAAGACCAAATCTTATCTACTTGAAGATAATCCAAATGCCCCTATTCCCTGCATATCCATATGCCCATCCACAAACGTCTTAAATGCCATTATCATATCTATCTCAATCACCACCCTCACCAGTGCGTTTTAAACATGTATCACCCTCAGTGTTAAAAAAAAATGACCCAGTACATCTCCTTTAAACTTTGCCCCTCTCATCTTAAAGCTATGTCCTTTAGTATTTGATTTTTCTATCCTTGGAAGGTTCTGACTGTCTACCCAATCTATGCCTCTCATAATTTTATAAACCTCTATCAGGTCTCCCTGCAAACGCCGATGCCCCAGATACTTCTATCAAATGTCCCCACTACTTCCGGCATATCCCAGTCATACAAACAAATAAAAAAGCTATGCTTAAGTTAGTTGTCGAAACTCCTTTATGTTTTTGCATGTTTTTGTTTCAAATATCAAATTATTGAAAATTGAGTTTTTCCTCAATTGTTGAGGTTATGGTGGGCATTTATAGATTTGGGTTGTTGATTCAGCTGTAAGTTTTGGCAATATTCAGTTATTAATTTATATGCTTTTTTAAAGTCAGAACACCAGCCAGCAGAGGGTGCAATGTGGAAATGTTCAAATTGCCAAGACTGATCCAATCTTTAGTCATTTAGCAGTTCCAAAAACAGCTCCAAAATCATTTGTGGATGCGCCAAATTATGTTTATCAAAGCTCTTTATAGTACATGAGCTTATGAAGAAAATTCCAAGGTACAAGCCCTTTGTGCTCATTTCAAGAAGTTGATTTTGTAACCTAGATTTATTATTATCCATTCATTTAATTCATCAGTTGTTGTAATAGGATTAGACTAAAAATAAGCAAGAACATGGTGAGCGTAATGGGCCTGTCCCAATTAGGCGACTGCAGGAGACTCTGTGGTTGCCACATGTTCGCAGGTGGTTGCGGGGGGGAGCGCCTTCATGATCATGAGGTGTTCCCGCATTCTGGGAACTAGTCGTGGCCTCATTGTGGTCACTGCAAATTTGTCAACATGTTGAAAAATTAGCGGCGACCAGAATGAAGCCGCCATGGACAGTAGCGAGAATTCTCGTGCCGTAGGTGGGTCGCCAGGAGGTCCTAGTGGGTTGCCAGGAGGTCGAAGGTTCTTGTAGGTTGTAGCTGGTGCTGACTGGTGAATTTCATTGGCTCATTAGGAAAAAAAAACGTAAGCAGTAGTTTTCAGAACCAAGGATAACCGACCGATAATGTTAATGTCTGCTGAGCTTCACAGCCGTGTATCTCTGGCTTCTTAAATGTTGTCTCCACTCCTTCTCCCCCCTTTCCCGCCCTCTCCCCCTTCTTTTAAAGGACTTATGTGACCCTTCCCGTACACTGTGCTTTCACCGTCTTTTAAATAAATATATTTTTATTTATTAGAAGTACAGTAAATTACAAGAGTACAATCCAGATCTTATTACATTTATTGTACCCCTTCATTTTTAAGCTTTAAGGAAAGATATAGATAAAGAAAGTAGAGAAAGTGAGAGAAAGAAAGATGTGTTTGTGTAAAAGAGTGATCAATGAGAAAAAAACCCAGAGACCCATTGGTTAGAGACAAGAATTAAGAAATAGACCCTAGAAAAGAAAGGAGGAAAAAGGAAACAAAAAAACCAAAAAACAAATCCAAAGCTCTATTATTAAAACCGCGCAAAAGAGATATACCAACTTCATATTTTTCCTCCCCCTTTACCAGATCCTGACATCATTTCTTTTTTGAAGTACTGATGCACCTTATTCTTGTAGGTAAATGCAGGCCACGTCTTTTGGAAGTGGTCTGATTTGCCTGCAAGGAGGAGTCTCATATCTTCCAGGTGTAATGTTTCAAACATATTTGAAATCCACATATTTAATGTTGGTATAGGAGCGTTCTTCCAGAATTTAAGTATAAGCTTTTTTCCCCATTATTAGCCCATAATTAAATAGATTCTGTAGATGGGTTATGCATGCAACCTATAATGTAGTTACCTCATCACCACTAACCACGCCCCATCATATTACGGATGCCGTTCGGCATCAACTCTGCCAGCGAGGTATTTCAGCGTTCTATGGAACAATTATTCGCAGGTCTGCCCTGCGCGATTATTGTGGATGACATTCTGGTCTATGGGAGGGATGTGGCCGAACATGACCACAACCTCCGGCGGATTTTGGACCGTGCTCGGCAGATTAATTTGAAGCTCAATCGGTCAAAGTGCAAGTTCCGGGTGCCTGAGGTCACATATGTCGGCCACGTTTTCACGGCCCAAGGGTTGAAGC
The DNA here is from genome assembly GCF_010909765.2 of Amblyraja radiata. Classification (NCBI taxonomy): domain Eukaryota; kingdom Metazoa; phylum Chordata; class Chondrichthyes; order Rajiformes; family Rajidae; genus Amblyraja; species Amblyraja radiata. Next base: position 38,314,966 of record NC_045965.1, on the reverse strand, counting down.
CAGACCCGCAAAAGACCAGCGCAATCTCTGAGCTGCCCGCCCCGACAGACGCTGTCAGTCTGCAGCGCTTCCTGGGTATGGTGAATTACCTGGGGAAGTTTATCCCCGACCTCAGCGAGTTGAGCGCACCCCTGAGACAGCTCACAAAGAAGGACATTGCCTGGGCATGGTTTCCGCACCACCAGCAGGCATTTGATCTGCTAAAGACGAGGCTGGTCAGCACACCTACACTGAAGTTTTTTGATCTGCTGCGTCCGATCGTGGTCACTTGCGATGCCTCTCGATTTGGTCTGGGTGCTGCCTGCCTGCAACCCCACGCTGGTGACTCGCTGCTGCCCATCTCCTATGCCTCCAGGACCATGACGGACACAGAGCAGCGCTATGCCCAGATAGAGAAGGAGCTGCTGGCGGTGGTTTTCGCGTGTTCGAAGTTTAAGGACTTCTTATTTGGCACCAGGTTCACCGTTGAGACGGATCACCAGCCACTGGTAACGATACTTAACAAACCAATACACTGCGCTCCTGCCAGGCTACAGCGGATGATGCTGCAGCTACAGCGTTTTGACTTTAAAATCGTATATAAGAGGGGCACCGAGATGCATGTGGCTGATGCACTGTCCCGGGCCCCCCGTGCCTCCTGCGACCAGCACCCCTTCGAGCAGTCGGACTTACAGGTACTGAACGTCAACTTCGTCCCTTCTCACCAGCTGCAGTGCTTGGTTGAACACACCGCAAACGACCCCGACCTGCAGCAGCTTGCTGCTGTCATCAAGCGGGGGTGGCCCACCAAACGGAATTCGTTGCCTGCCAGCGTCCACCCCTATTTTTTGGTCCGCGATGAGTTAGTCCTCCGTGACGGTATTATTATCAAAGGACACAAAGTTGTCATCCCGGAATCGCTGCGTGGCTTGTATTTTGATGCCGCCCACATGGGTCATCCCGGGGCTGATGCCACCATCTCACATGCCCAGGAACAGTACTACTGGCCGGCCATGGCTAAATACATCCAGGCCAGGGTGGATTCCTGTCCGGACTGTCACTCGCTTGCCCCGCATCAGCAAAGACAGCCACTTTTGCAGCAGCCTGCCCCTGACATGCCCTGGTCTTCTCTGGCGGTCGATATCTTCGACTGGCGTGGGAGGCAATACCTTGTGCTAGTAGACTCTTACTCGAATTGGTTCGAGGTGGACCTCCTCCCTGCCATCACCTCCGAGATGGTGATCAGCAAGCTTCGCCGCCACTTTGCCACGTTTGGTTCCCCTGTCCGGCTGCAGACAGACAACGGTCGCCAGTTCACCAGCGCCGAGTTTCGAGCATTTGCCACAAAGTGGAACTTTAATCATTTCACTAGCAGCCCGGAGTACCCGCAGAGCAATGGTCTAGCTGAACGGGCGGTCCGCAGCGCTAAGCACCTGCTTGAACAAACCCGCCTCTCGAACGGGGATTTCTATCAGGGTCTCCTGAACCTTCGCAACATTTCCAGAGACAGTACCATGGGATCCCCTGCCCAGCGACTCATGTCCCGAGTTGTCCGCCCTCCGATGCCTATTGCCCAGCAGTCCCTGATGCCTAAAGTCCTGCAGCCTGCTGATGTCCAGAAACGTATTGCCCAGAAGCACGAGATCCAGCGACGATCGCATGATAAATCCTGCCGCCCTCTTTCTCCACTGATGCCTGGACAGGTCGTCCGTTTGCAGACGCCCACCGGCTATTCCCGACTTGCCACCGTCGTCGGGTTTGACAGCGCGCCACGGTCCTACCTCGTGGATTTCGAAGGGACTGTATACCGACGCAGCCGCCAGCACCTGCTGGCGGTTAACGAGCCCAAACCACCTCCTGCGGTTCCGTATACCCCTCCTTCGCGTGTCGAGCCTTCCTCCACTAACGTACCATCTGCTCCCTGCACGCCACGGTCGGTCCTTTTGCCTCGGATAGCCCCCCCTGCTCCTCCCGGGCTTGCTCCCCAGGCTCTGTTGTCTCCTGCAAGGTCTTCTCTCTCTCCAACTTCAGATCGTTCTACCCCTCCATTCTCACCTGGCTCTCCTGTGCCTCTCCGTTCCCCCTTCAAGCTGGGTTCCCCACCCATCTTCTCTCCCCCTCCTGTTTCTGCTCCTGTCCCTCCTCCTATTCTTTCGGGCGGGGAGGGTGAAGGTGCTGTGCGCACTCGCTCGGGTCGGATTGTAAAACCTCCGGCTCGCTACGGAGAATATGCTTAGCTTTGCAGGTACTGTATAATAAACCTGCTACTGTAGTAACTTGTTCGAATTGTAAGGGAAAGGATGTAGATGGGTTATGCATGCAACCTATAATGTAGTTACCTCATCACCACTAACCACGCCCCATCATATTAGTATAACTGTAGTATCCTCCCTTTGTTCCTCCCACTAGGTCCCAGTACGCCTGAAGGCTGGATGCAGTCAGTGCTGGGACGTGTGTGCCATGTGCTATAATAAACTACCAGTAAAGGTTACAGTGTGTCAGCAATCACTCCTTTACAGATTCTTTTGAAACACATTTAGTTCAGGGCTACCTTCCATTGTTCCAAAGATAATCCATTCAGGTTTTGGTATCAGTTTTATTTTGAATAATTTTGTAAAGATTTCAAAAATTTCAGTCCAAAATTTTTGTCTTTTTATACAAAAAACAAATCAGTACGCTATGGTAGCTTCTTGAGATCGGCATTTATCGCAAATAGGTGAAACGTTAGGAAAAGGTTTACTTATTTTGGTTTAGTATAATCCATGTAAGATTTTGAATTGTATTAGAGTGTGTCTAACGTTAATCGAGCATTTATGCACATATTGTAAATGTTTATCCCACCTCTCTTTTGAAAATTTTATAGCTAGTTTTTGTTCCCAGTCTCTTCTAATACCGTTGGTTGAAGGTATTTCTATATTTAAAATAATGTTATTTATCAAGAGCAGAGAGGCAGGGGGTGTAAAATGAGGGTAGAAGCAATAGGTAGCAAGGTGAAAAGTAAAAGTGGCAGGCAGACAAAACCAGGGCAAAAATCAAAAAGGGCCACTTTTCAACATAATTGTATAAGGGGTAAGAGCGTTGTAAAAACAAGCCTGAAGGCTTTGTGTCTCAATGCAAGGAGTATTCGTAATAAGGTGGATGAGTTGAACGTGCAGATAGCCATTAATGATTATGATATAGTTGGGATCACGGAGACATGGCTCCAGGGTGACCAAGGCTGGGAGCTAAACATCCAGGGATATTCAATATTCAGGAGGGATAGAGAGAAAGGAAAAGGAGGTGGGGTAGCGTTGCTGGTTAGAGAGGAGATTAACGCAATGGAAAGGAAGGACATTAGTTTGGAGGATGTGGAATCGGTATGGGTAGAGCTGCGAAACACTAAGGGGCAGATAACGCTGGTGGGTGTTGTGTACAGGCCACCTAACAGTAGTAGTGAAGTTGGAGATGGTATCAAACAGGAAATTAGAAATGCGTGCGACAAAGGCAAAACAGTTATAATGGGTGACTTCAATCTACATATAGATTGGGTGAATCAAATTGGCAGGGGTGCTGAGGAAGAGGATTTCTTGGAATGTATGCGGGATAGTTATCTAAATCAACATGTAGAGGAACCAACGAGAGAGCAGGCTATTTTAGACTGGGTATTGAGTAATGAGGAAGGGTTAGTTAGCAGTCTTGTTGTACGTGCCCCCTTGGGCAAGAGTGACCATAATATGGTTGAGTTCTTCATTAGGATGGAGAGTGACATTGTTAATTCAGAAACAATGGTTCTGAACTTAAAGAAAGGTAACTTTGAGGGTATGAGACGTGAATTGGCCAAGATTGACTGGCAATTAATTCTAAAAGGGTTGATGGTGGATATGCAATGGAAGACATTTAAAGACTGCATGGATGAACTACAAAAATTGTTCATCCCAGTTTGGCAAAAGAATAAATCAGGGAAGGTAGTGCATCCGTGGATAACAAGGGAAATCAGGGATAGTATCAAAGCGAAGGATGATGCGTACAAATTAGCCAGAAAAAACAGCATACCAGAGGAATGGGAGAAATTCAGAGACCAGCAGAGGAGGACAAAGGGCTTAATTAGGAAAGGAAAAATAGATTATGAAAGAAAACTGGCAGGGAACATAAAAACTGACTGCAAAAGTTTTTATAGATATGTGAAAAGAAAGAGATTAGTTAAAACAAATGTAGGTTCCTTACAGTCAGAAACAGGTGAGTTGATCATGGGGAACAAGGATATGGCGGACCAATTGAATAACTACTTTGGTTCCGTCTTCACTAAGGAAGACATAAATAATCTGCTGGAAATAGCAGGGGACCGCGGGTCAAAGGAGTTGGAGGAATTGAGTGAAATCCAGGTTAGTCGGGAAGAGGTGTTGGGTAAATTGAATGGATTAAAGGCCGATAAATCCCCAGGGCCAGATAGGCTGCATCCCAGAGTACTTAAGGAAGTAGCTCCAGAAATAGTGGATGCATTAGTAATAATCTTTCAAAACTCTTTAGATTCTGGAGTAGTTCCTGAGGATTGGCGGGTAGCAAACGTAACCCCACTTTTTAAGAAGGGAGGGAGAGAGAAAACGAGGAATTACAGACCAGTTAGTCTAACATCGGTAGTGGGGAAACTGCTAGAGTCAGCATGGAATTACGAAAGGTAAATCATGTCTGACGAATCTTATAGAATTTTTCGAGGATGTAACTAGTAGCGTGGATAGGGGAGAACCAGTGGATGTGGTGTATCTGGACTTCCAGAAGGCTTTCGACAAGGTCCCACATAAGAGATTAGTATACAAACTTAAAGCACACGGCATTGGGGGTTCAGTATTGATGTGGATAGAGAACTGGCTGGCAAACAGGAAGCAAAGAGTAGGAGTAAACGGGTCCTTTTCACAATGGCGGGCAGTGACTAGTGGGGTACCGCAAGGCTCAGTGCTGGGACACCAGCTATTTACAATATATATAAATGATCTGGATGAGGGAATTGAAGGCAATATCTCCAAGTTTGCGGATGACACTAAGCTGGGGGGCAGTGTTAGCTGTGAGGAGGATGCTAGGAGACTGCAAGGTGACTTGGATAGGCTGGGTGAGTGGGCAAATGTTTGGCAGATGCAGTATAATGTGGATAAATGTGAGGTTATCCATTTTGGTGGCAAAAACAGGAAAGCAGACTATTATCTAAATGGTGGCTGATTAGGAAAAGGGGAGATGCAGCGAGACCTGGGTGTCATGGTACACCAGTCATTGAAAGTAGGCATGCAGGTGCAGCAGGCAGTGAAGAAAGCGAATGATATGTTAGCTTTCATAGCAAAAGGATTTGAGTATAGGAGCAGGGCGGTTCTACTGCAGTTGTACAGGGTCTTGGTGAGACCACACCTGGAGTATTGCGTACAGTTTTGGTCTCCAAATCTGAGGAAGGACATTATTGCCATAGAGCGAGTGCAGAGAAGGTTCACCAGACTGATTCCTGGGATGCCAGGACTGTCTTATGAAGAAAGACTGGATAGACTTGGTTTATACTCTCTAGAATTTAGGAAATTGAGATGGGATCTTATAGAAACTTACAACATTCTTAAGGGCTTGGACAGGCTAGATGCAGGAAGATTGTTCCTGATGTTGGGGAAGTCCAGGACAAGGGGTCACAGCTTAAGGATAAGGGGGAAATCCTTTAAAACCGAGATGAGAAAAACTTTTTTCACACAGAGAGTGGTGAATCTCTGGAACTCTCTGCCACAGAGGGTAGTTGAGGCCAGTTCATTGGCTATATTTAAGAGGGAGTTAGATGTGGCCCTTGTGGCTAAGGGGATCAGAGGGTATGGAGAGAAGGCAGGTACGGGATACTGAGTTGGATGATCAGCCATGATCATATTGAATGGCGGTGCAGGCTCGAAGGGCCGAATGGCCTACTCCTGCACCTGATTTCTATGTTTCTATGTTATACAAGTATGATATTAAGTTTGCTGATTCAGCCTTTGTCTTCATTGCTTCGTCCAGTAAATCTGGTGGCATATTATGATAATCTTGTGTATATTTTTTCAGGTAGTCAGATATTTGAAGATATTTAAAGTAATGATTATTTCTCAGATTATATTTTATTTGTAATTATTGGAATGATAATAATTTTCCATTTTCGTACAAATCTCCGAGCGTTTTAATTCCTATTCTGTCCCATTGTGTAAATGATTTATCTATAATAGAGGGTTTAAACGTCGGATTATTGGCTATTGGAGATAACAGAGATAGATTTCTTAGTTTCAGGTTATGTTTTATTTGTTTCCAGGTTCTAATTGTACTATGTATAATTGGATTTTTATTGTATTTTGTGTTATTCAAGTTCATTGGTGAGAGGAGGATCGCTCCAATATTACACCGTCTTAATTACAGCGCCAACCTTCCTGTTCATCACGGTGTGTGTCTGTATCACATTGGCTTTGCACCGTGTGAATTTCACTCGGACAGCGCTCCCCCGCTTGCCCTGTCCCCGCCTGCATAACGGGCTGGTGAAGGAAGCGATGAGTGTGTTTGTGTTCCAGTCGGACAGTCACTTTTCCAGTCGCGGATTTTTAAGGGGACTACCGGCGACTTGACTGGCGCCTGAAAAATCGTCTAAGTGGGACAGGACCATAAGATTAATCGTATATCACATTTTAAAAAAAAAGGTTTTTAGTTTAGTTAAGTTTAGTTTAGAGATACAGCGCAGAAACAGGCCCATCCGCCCACCAGGTCCGCACCGACCAGCGATCCCCACACATTAACTATATCCTACACCCACTAGGGACAATTTTTACATTTACCAAGCCAATTAACTTAATATTGATTGATGTTGCCCAAACCGCAAGTATGTCAGACACATAGAGGACTTCAATTGTTTGGCATAACAACACAGCAGATAGTGCAGCTTCCCCAGACCTCCTGTGAGCAGGGTTTAATTCTGACCTCTGGATGCCGTGGAGTTTGCTCTGGATCACTGGTGTGTCTCTTGGTGTGTCTTGTGTGGAGGGTGGTAGGGAGGGGAAAAGAGGAAACCGTTTTTGGTCGCCTCCTCCACGGAGAGGCGACTTTTTCCATGTCACCTCCCTCGCAGCCTAACAGCTTGGATTGGAGCGGCCTTTCCCGGAGTCGGGCCCGGAACATCAGCAGCAGGTGCAGCGCAGACTTTTCCATCGCAGAGCCAGAGAGGAGTGCTCTGATCGCTGGCCTGGTGATTTTGACATCATGGGGCTGTGGTCTGCGTGGACTTCCATTCGGAGTCTGGGATCCCTTGCCGGGGATCGCCGGGGAAGTGCTCCGACCACCGGCCTGCGTCCTATAACATCCTGAAGCCACGGCCTCCGGTAGGAAAGTGTCGATTACGGACCTCCAAGCCGCAGAGTGCGTTTGACCGTACCGACGTCGGAGTTTTGATCATCCCGACGAGGGGGCCTGTACATCGGGCCATCCGTAGCGGCGACTGCAGAGGGTTTAATCGAATATAGGAGCAAAGAGGTCCTTCTACAGTTGTCCTGAGCCCTAGTGAGACCACAACTGGAGTATTGTGTGCAGTTTTGGTCCCCTAATTTGAGGAAGGACATTCTTGCTATTGAGGGAGTGCAGCGTAGGTTTGCAAGGTTAATTCCTGGGATGGCGGGACTGTCATATGCTGAGAGAATGGAGCAGCTGGGTTTGTACACTCTGGCGTTTAGAAGGATGAGAGGATATCTCATTGAAACATATAAGATTGTTAAGGGCTTGGACATGCTAGAGGCAGGAAACATGTTCCCGATATTAGGGGAGTCCAGAACCAGGGGCCACATTTTGAGAATAAGGAGTAAGCCATTTAGAACAGAGACGAGGAAACACTTTTTCTCACAGAGAGTGGTGAGTCTGTGGAATTCTCTGCCTCAGATGCTTTCAAGAGAGAGCTACATTGGGCTCTAAAAAATAGCGGAGTCAGGGGATATTGGGAGAAGGCAGGAACGGGGTACTGATTGGGAATGATCAGCCATGATCACATTGAATGGCTCAAAGGGCCGAATGGCCTGCTCCTGCACCTATTGTCTATTTATGGCTCCGACCACGGGTGAACAAAGGAGGAGGACTAGCTGGACTTTGTTGCCTTCCACCACAGTGAAGATTGCTGTGGTGGATGTTTGTGTTAAATTTTATTGTGTAGTGTATGTTCTTTTTAAGTGTGTTGCAGCTGGCAGATTCATTTCACTGCACCTTCGGGTGCATGTGACAAATAAAATTGACTTTGACTTTGCACGTTCTGCCTATGATTGTTTAAGTTTTCCGTGTTGATCTGTTTTCCTCCCACATCCTAAAGACATGCTAGTTGTTTGTTTATTGGTTGCTATAAATTAAGCTGAATGTAGCTGGTTGGTCGGAGAATCCAAAGGGTTTGTAACTGGGTAAATGTGAGGGAATAGGATACAGGGAAACAAGCGGGAGTATGGGATTTGGGAAAATGCTCTGTGAGTCAGCATACAGTCAATAGGCCACATGGTGTCTTATGGTCATATGGAAATATGGATTGAAATGCATATTATCCACATGGCATTTATAATCAACTAGCAGATGCTGATTTTAATTCTGTTTTTGCCTGGTCACCAAATAGGTGCTCCTGACATTTAATATGATGAATTAATTTATTTTTAAAACACAATGAAATGGGAAGTGGAGCCAGTTTAATTGTAAGCTATCCAAGATAGTAAAACTGTAAACTATCAATCAAAAGGTGCCAACACAAATCCTTAAACCTCTCATTGAAAAATCATCCAAAATGTCACATTACCCACAGCAAAGACCGTATAAAATATCATTAATAACTGATGAATTGTCTCATATAAACCTGTGCAGATTTCACTGGCTTTTTGCTAGTTATAAAATCTTAAATTTATGAATTAAGCCGTTCTTGCTAAATCCTCGAAGGGGGTCAACTCATGAAGTTTTAAACTAAGCTTTTATTAGTGGCTTATAAAACAATTTATAACATTTAAATGTTCAGGGCTAAAAATGTGAGATATAGAGATATTAATAACTCAGAATTTGTTTACAAGGAGGTATCAGATTTGAACTATATTAATTTTTCAATAACATTTACTGTAAACCACATTTAAGAAATTAAAACCAATTTGTAAAAAAAGCACATCTTTGCTTCAATTTTTAGTGAAGGTTTTGGGGGTGGGGTTAACTCAAATGAGTAGGGCTCCACTATATATACTGCCAATGTGGTTGTGAAAGTGAGGGTAGAGATGCCAAGTGTTTCCAACCTACGGCTCGTTGCATTACAGGACACTTTGGTGTAGTTTGTGTGGGGGTAGTTGATGGGTTTATGTCAACATGGGCACCTACACCACAATCTTCTGAGTGACGATAGATTGAGACAGGAGTGGGGTATTTGGGGATCGATGGCAATATCCAGGGCTTCACAGAAATTCAGGAATAAATACAAAATGTATTTTCAGTATCTTCACTGCTGGATGTCCCAGTAGAATGTATTTTAGTGTTATAGTGTTCATAGTGTTAACATAGTTCCCAGCAGAAAAAGCAAGAGAATGAAATCAATCATATGTCACATACTGATTATATCACTCACACAGGACCAGTCACTCGCCAAGCTGACTGCATCGTGCATATGAAGGGCTGCATTTGCATTTGCATTTCACAAAGCTCATTATGGCTGCCGGGGCTATTGGTGAAGCTCCGAATGAAACATATTTGTGTTTGATTATCTTACTTTAATATCAAAAATAAACCAAGGAATATTATGTTGGCAATTGGTTAATTGAAAACCAATTGCTGTAAAGTAGTAACTTTCATAGTGTAATCTTCATGTTTTTTTTAAATTTTCAACTGAATTTGTATGCTTTCTAGAACTATCATAAAAGCTCATAATGAACCTGGTATCTGGGACAAACATGCAAAACTGCACCAAAGATAGACACAAAATGCTGGAGTAACTCAGCAGCTCAGGCAGCATCTCTGGATAGAAGGAATGGTGATGTTTTGGTTTGAGACCCTTCTTCAGACTGGGTTACTTCAGTATTTTGTTTATCTTTGGTGTAAACCTGCATCTGCAGTTCCTTCCGACATAAAACTGCACCAGAATGGCTCGTGGCAAGTTGTTTTTACAGAATTTCCAGCGAAAATTGACATTCAGGGTATGTACAGTATACTGAAAGCATTGCATTTCTAATCATAAACTTGACACTTCTGTGTTATTACAGCATCACTGTCAGAGATTGGTGTCAAATGAGATAGACTCCTTTTTTCCTCTGAGATGGGCCGAGAATTGAAATTTCAGATATTGAGGGATATGCAAAGCAAGTAGATGGATACAAATAATCCTGTCCTGCTTTTACTTCTTAAATTATTTTTACTTACATTATTTTCCCATCCCTAACCAGGTGATTTTCTTGAACTATTTAAATAAATTTGGTGAAGTACTATCATTGTGTGAGGGCTTGGAGCTGCAGAATGTAGACCCAAATCTACAGAAGGAAAAGTAAAACATTTCCAGATCAAGAGAGTGCCTGACCTGGAAGGGAAATATGGGGGATGGTGTTCATGAGCACCTACTGCAGTGTGGGTGGCAAATTTAGTGGGCTGGTCCAGTATGATCAGACTTGTTCCAATGAGTTGGAAAATAATTTATATTACCGATTGCTATATACAAATTATGTGAAGAACTACTTACTTAGTGATACTGGCTGCAATGTATCTGTTGTCAGCACATTCTGAATAGTAGACACTAAAGCATGTGCACTTATTGCAGGCATACGGCTGGTAGTTTTGATTTTCGTACAGTTTTTTTATACAGTAATATTGCAGATGACATTTATAGCTAGTTGTTAATAGTCAGTTTGTTTCAACTTAAAATAGACTGTCTATTCGCAGTCATTAATTTCCTCTGCTTACAAAATCTATAACTATCTGAATTTATTTCTTGCATAGAACTGTATGCTGTGATAAATACAGAGAATTCATTACTTCTAATGTTCTCAAAACAGTAGAATATCAACAACTGGAAGCAAAGTTTAAATTATAACTTCTTATTCCTTACCCAGTAGGAAATCTGGTAACCATTTTGTGCGTTAATTGAACATTAAAGCCATTTTGCCCGTGTTTGAAATCATTTCCAAATGGATTAGCAACATTGATTAATTAGCCTAGGCATCTCCACGTCTAGTTCACCTCAGTTTGGTTAATGTTTGCTCAGTGTGAATTATAGAGTTAATGACATCATAGGTCAGGCGTGCACATGCCCACCACTGTCGATAGAAATTGGAGCTTCTGGGTATACCAGTGACCTTTGTCATTAACTCAGAAAAAAATGGAGTACATCAGACAGGGTTTGGAATTGAGACAGCAATTAAAAGGCCTGTATTGTCACATCAATTTCCTGCACAGCATCCCCCAGCTGTGTGGCCAACATGAATTATTCACTGGAACTTCCTTCAATGATTGAAGCTTTTATTGTACAGTCACTTGAGACCTGCTTGCAGAGATCAGTTGATCAGTCCACAGCTCACAGTGTGCTTTGCTGCAATGGATTCGATCGGACCAGTTCATCCTGTGAGAGTGGTTATGGCCTCAGACTCACAGAAGAGTGGTGTGTCCTCCCTCGCCTCCATGGCAGTCCATCTTCTAGTGTGCGGTGGAGAGAGTTCTTTAAGCACTGACCTCCCTATGCTCAGTGAGGCAAGGACAAAGCGGCTGCAAGCTTTGCTTATAGTCCCATTCCTATCCATGAATCTGAGTGATAAATGTAGTGTTGTTACTTCCCACACGTTTGTCCAATTTTGCAAATGCTTTTGAGAGATCGAGGTGGGTGTTAATACTATATATACATGTTTAGCATACCAAGAAAGAGAGCTACAACTTCTGGCCCTCTATTTTAATTTCCAACTAGTCCACTGAAAAAAAAAACTGAGAGCGAAATGTTAAAGATGGGATAAAGGACTGTGATCTGCCATCGTAAAAACAGAAAATATTGAAATTACACAGCAGGTCAGGCAGCATCGGACAGGAAAGAAACAGTTAATGATTCAAGCCGAAGACAGAGAACATTTCTGAAAGTGTGAGCTCAGGTCTTGTCACAGGGATAATTTGCTGAGGTATCATGTCAAAGATCTAATGAAAGTAATGAAATGAGGACAGTTAGAAGTAGACAGTTCCCCCAGCCTACTTTCCCTCCATGATGCGACTCGACATGCGGAGTTGCTCCAGCAGTTTATGCAATGCTTGCCCTGTCCAGGAGGACACGGGGTGAGAGCAGAGGTGAGAGAAATGGACGAGAAGTGGTCAAGGGCTTTGTCACGTATAAACAGAGAGGAAGCTATGGTTCAGGAAGTAGTCTGCTGTGTGTTTTGGGGTCTTCATTGACACCTTAGCTTGCTCCTGTGAGATCTCTAGCTCTATTTCCTTATCCATCTAGAACCAGCGCAGTGCCAATCCTTTAGATTAATTTTGTTAATCCAATAGGATCCTGTCATGCATAATAATAAGCCTCTCCCCCCACTAACAATGTTTGCAAATAATCAACTACTGAACTCCAATATCAATACATTTTAGAATAATTAATAATGAATACACCATCAATTATCAAAAAGTTATTTTTAGAACATGTATTTTAGTTTCCAATGTCTGGCGTTTAATACAATCTGTGTGGGAATTTTTACAGAATTAACCACCGTATGTTCCTACAGTATATTCTTGAATTTTGTTGTTAACATTTCTCGGAGGAAGACAGATTCCGATCTGTGCCATCAGCAAACGAGTGTACGTGACTCTCCCAGATTCTAAGTAATTTATGAGTGGGATTTCCAAATCACATTCTGCCAATTAGAGAAACATTTTTTTATTACCACTCTTTATCCTACCTCTCAGCCAGTTTCCTAACCAGCTTACACCAAGGTGGCTAACAAAGTAGATTGACTCAATTGTAGATCCTCTGCAGATACCAAACTAAATATAAACTGGAACTACTTGTTAAAACATAGATGTTGCAATTTTGTGTCAGTGGAGAAAACATTTATTCATCAGGACATGAGTGAGTAGATTGGGCAGATATATTTTTATAGCTGCTCTGAAGTGTTACATTATCAGAAGTCATTTCTTTTGCATGAGAAGCAAGCTTGCTCCAGTAACTACGATGGATACATTGCCTTTTTGTGTTGGACAGTAGCAATTTGTTCTCCCAGCATTTTGAGCAACCAGCATTCCAAAGCAGATTAAATACTTATTCATCTCATTTGTTTGACTGCGATATGTGGAAATTGGTTAGAAACATAGAAACATAGAAATTAGGTGCAGGAGTAGGCCATTCGGCCCTTCGAGCCTGCACCGCCATTCAATATGATCATGGCTGATCATCCAACTCAGTATCCCGTACCTGCCTTCTCGCCATACCCTCTGATCCCCTTAGCCACAAGGGCCACATCTAACTCCCTCTTAAATATAGCCAATGAACTGGCCTCGACTACCCTCTGTGGCAGAGAGTTCCAGAGATTCACCACTCTCTGTGTGAAAAAAGTTCTTCTCATCTCGGTTTTAAAGGATTTCCCCCTTATCCTTAAGCTGTGACCCCTTGTCCTGGACTTCCCCAACATCGGGAGCAATCTTCCTGCATCTAGCCTGTCCAACCCCTTAAGAATTTTGTAAGTTTCTATAAGATCCCCTCTCAATCTTCTAAATTCTAGAGAGTATAAACCAAGTCTATCCAGTCTTTCTTCATAAGACAGTCCTGACATCCCAGGAATCAGTCTGGTGAACCTTCTCTGCACTCCCTCTATGGCAATAATGTCCTTCCTCAGATTTGGAGACCAAAACTGTACGCAATACTCCAGGTGTGGTCTCACCAAGACCCTGTACAACTGCAGTAGAACCTCCCTGCTCCTATACTCAAATCCTTTTGCTATGAAAGCTAACATACCATTCGCTTTCTTCACTGTCTGCTGCACCTGCATGCCCACTTTCAATGACTGGTGTACCATGACACCCAGGTCTCGCTGCATCTCCCCTTTTCCTAGTCGGCCACCATTTAGATAATAGTCTGCTTTCCTGTTTTTGCCACCAAAATGGATAACCTCACATTTATCCACATTATACTGCATCTGCCAAACATTTGCCCACTCACCCAGCCTATCCAAGTCACCTTGCAGTCTCCTAGCATCCTCCTCACAGCTAACACTGCCCCCCAGCTTAGTGTCATCCGCAAACTTGCAGATATTGCCTTCAATTCCCTCATCCAGATCATTAATATATATTGTAAATAGCTGGGGTCCCAGCACTGAGCCTTGCGGTACCCCACTAGTCACTACCTGCCATTGTGAAAAGGACCCGTTTACTCCTACTCTTTGCTTCCTGTTTGCCAGCCAGTTCTCTATCCACATCAATACTGAACCCCCAATGCCGTGTGCTTTAAGTTTGTAAACTAATCTCTTATGTGGGACCTTGTCGAAAGCCTTCTGGAAGTCCAGATACACCACATCCACTGGTTCTCCCCTATCCACGCTACTAGTTACATCCTCGAAAAATTCTATAAGATTCGTCAGACATGATTTACCTTTTGTAAATCCATGCTGACTTTGTCCAATGATTTCACCACTTTCCAAATGTGCTGCTATCCCATCTTTAATAACTGACTCTAGCAGTTTCCCCACTACCGATGTTAGACTAACTGGTCTGTAATTCCCCGTTTTCTCTCTCCCTCCCTTCTTAAAAAGTGGGGTTACGTTTGCTACCCGCCAATCCTCAGGAACTACTCCAGAATCTAAAGAGTTTTGAAAGATTATTACTAATGCATCCACTATTTCTGGAGCTACTTCCTTAAGTACTCTGGGATGCAGCCTATCTGGCCCTGGGGATTTATCGGCCTTTAATCCATTTAATTTACCCAACACCACTTCCCGGCTAACCTGGATTTCACTCAATTCCTCCAACTCCTTTGACCCGCGGTCCCCTGCTATTTCCGGCAGATTATTTATGTCTTCCTTAGTGAAGACGGAACCAAAGTAGTTATTCAATTGGTCCGCCATATCCTTGTTCCCCATGATCAACTCACCCGTTTCTGACTGCAAGGGACCTACATTTGTTTTAACTAATCTCTTTCTTTTCACATATCTATAAAAACTTTTGCAGTCAGTTTTTATGTTCCCTGCCAGTTTTCTTTCATAATCTATTTTTCCTTTCCTAATTAAGCCCTTTGTCCTCCTCTGCTGGTCTCTGAATTTCTCCCAGTCCTCCGGTATGCTGCTTTTTCTGGCTAATTTGTACGCATCATCCTTCGCTTTGATACTATCCCTGATTTCCCTTGTTATCCACGGATGCACTACCTTCCCTGATTTATTCTTTTGCCAAACTGGGATGAACAATTTTTGTAGTTCATCCATGCAGTCTTTAAATGTCTTCCATTGCATATCCACCGTCAACCCTTTTAGAATTAATTGCCAGTCAATCTTGGCCAATTCACGTCTCATACCCTCAAAGTTACCTTTCTTTAAGTTCAGAACCATTGTTTCTGAATTAACAATGTCACTCTCCATCCTAATGAAGAACTCAACCATATTATGGTCACTCTTGCCCAAGGGGGCACGTACAACAAGACTGCTAACTAACCCTTCCTCATTACTCAATACCCAGTCTAAAATAGCCTGCTCTCTCGTTGGTTCCTCTACATGTTGATTTAGATAACTATCCCGCATACATTCCAAAAAATCCTCTTCCTCAGCACCCCTGCCAATTTGATTCACCCAATCTATATGTAGATTGAAGTCACCCATTATAACGGTTTTGCCTTTGTCGCACGCATTTCTAATTTCCTGTTTGATACCATCTCCAACTTCACTACTACTGTTAGGTGGCCTGTACACAACACCCACCAGCGTTTTCTGCCCCTTAGTGTTTCGCAGCTCTACCCATACCGATTCCACATCCTCCAAACTAATGTCCTTCCTTTCCATTGCGTTAATCTCCTCTCTAACCAGCAACGCTACCCCACCTCCTTTTCCTTTCTGTCTATCCCTCCTGAATATTGAATATCCCTGGATGTTCAGCTCCCAGCCTTGGTCACCCTGGAGCCATGTCTCCGTGATCCCAACTATATCATAGTCATTAATAGCTATCTGCACATTCAACTCATCCACCTTATTACGAATGCTCCTTGCGTTGAGACACAAAGCCTTCAGGCTTGTTTTTACAACACTCTTACCCCTTATACAATTATGTTGAAAAGTGGCCCTTTTTGATTTTTGCCCTGGTTTTGTCTGCCTGCCACTTTTACTTTTCACCTTGCTACCTATTGCTTCTACCTTCATTTTACACCCCTCTGTCTCTACGCTCACACATTTAAGAAACCCTTTCCCTTTAACTCCATCCTCCACTATCCCATTCGACACCCCACCCCCCTTATTCAGTTTAAAACCACCCGTGTAGCAGTGGCAAACCTGCCTGCCAGAATGCTGGTCCCACACCTGTTAAGATGCAATCCGTCCCTTTTGTACAGTTCCCCCTTACCCCAAAACAGATCCCAGTGATCTAAGAATCTAAATCCCTGCCCCGTGCACCAGTTCCTCAGCCACACGTTCAGGTCCCGTATCTCCCTGTTCCTGCTCTCGCCAGCACGAGGAACTGGAAGCAAACCGGAGATAACAACCCTGGACGTCCTGCTTTTCAGCATTTTTCCGAGCTCTCTAAAGTCACGTTGCAGAATATTCATCCCCTTCTTTCCGACATCGTTTGTGCCGACATGCACTACCACTTCCGGATGTTCACCTTCGCCCTTGAGGATTTTCTGCACTCTGTCCGTGACATCCTGGATCCTGGCACCAGGAAGGCAGCACACCATCCTCGCATCCCGTCTGTTGCCGCAGAAACCCCTGTCCGTACCTCTCACAATGGAGTCTCCTACTACAATGGCGTTGCCTGCCTTAGGCCTTTTTGGTTTTGGCTCAACAGCCCTATTCGCATCACAAGCCAGTCCGCCGCCCAGTGTAAACACCTCTTCTGTCCCGACAGCTTCTAAGTGGGTGAACCTGTTCACAAGAGGTACAACCCCCGGGGACGTTGGCATTCCATGCTTCCCTCCCGTTCTCACTGTCTCCCACCTTCTCTCTTCCAGTACCTTAGGTGTAACAATCGTACTGTAGGACTTGTCGAGGAACGACTCCGTTTCTCGGACGAACCGGAGGTCATCCACTTGCTTCTCCAGTTCCCCAACACGGCCCTTCAGGAGCTCTACCTGGATGCACTTTTCGCATTTGTAGCAGCCAGAGGCACCAGCGGTGTCCTTGACCTCCCACATACTGCAAGCATCACACTGAATCAGCTTGCCTGACATCTCCTTCTTTCGTCTTTCCCTCTGCAGTGTTTTGCGTAGTCTCCTCTCCTCAGCCTCCTCGCCGAAGACTCTCGTTACTATGTTTGCCCAGGAATAAAGATTATTTTTTCAGGAAAGTAGTTGCTATAAGTGATAAATGAGTCACACCTGTGTAACAGTCACTTCTCCCTTTTGAGGACTTCAATTTTCAGAAATATGTATTTGGAAAATTCCCATCGTATTTTTACAACTTGTTCTGTGCCAACATGATTAACATTGTAAAATATAGGAAAACATGCTGAACTCTCTAAACTTTGTTGCAGTCTGAGTAGTGGTGGCATGTATTTAGGCCTTCAATATTAGAGTAGTGGGAGAGGTACGTTCCTGGAAATTAAACATAGAAATTTGCAGGGAATGAGCTGTCAGGAGGCGAATAATCTGTAAACAATGTCGCCACAACTTTTGGTGCTGACAAAGTTACAAAAGTTCACCGGACATTCTTATCTACTGCCTGCCGCTGCACGTGTAACCAGGCTTCACCCTCCCCCCACCCCTGCTGGATCCCCCCTTGGTACTCGACGGCCCTCCCCCCCCCCCCCCCTCACTGTTCTCGCTCTCCGACGGCCTATCTCGGTCTGGACAGCCCTCCCCACTCTCCCATGGCCCTCCTCTCTCTCCATGGCCCTCTTCGCTCTCCGAGGGCCTTCATCACTCTCGAACGGCCTACCTAGCTCTTGATGGCCTACCTCTCCCTCCAACGGTCTCCTTGCTCTAGGCGCTTGCTTGCAGGTCTCTCCTCGAACTCGTGGTGTGGGTCTCGATGCTGGTGACCGTGGGGCCGACTTTGGAGTCGGCAGCAGGAGAGCGAGGCTTACTGGGAGGGTGTACCGGCGCCAGCGTGTGATCCACGGCCTGCTGGAGGGCTCGGCCCCACATACTAGAAACACTCCCGGCGTGCTGCTTATTAGCTGTATGAACTTGGATTGTTTTCTCTGGGGCGTTAGAGGTTGAGGGGAGATGTGGTAAAAGTATATAAAATTCTGAGATAGATAGGGTAGACAGTCGGGTGGAAATGTCGAAGACTAGAGGATGCAGCTTTACGGTCAGAGGGGACAAGTTTAAAGGAGAGGTCTCGGGCAAATCTATACACAGAGAGTGGTGGGTGCCTTGAACACATTGCCAGCAGTGGTGGTGGAAGCAGATATGACAGTGGTGTTTAAAAGGCTTTTAGATAGGCACATAGATATTTAAAAAATGGCAGAATATGGATCACATGCAGGGAGAGGAGATTAGTTTAACTTAGCATTATGTCTGCATGGACATTGTGGGCTGAAGTACTTTTCCTGAGTTGTGTTGTTCTATTTTCTATATCCAAACATCCAGTATATTGAGGCATGTTATCTCAAGGTTGTGCTGTATATGGTTATCAATGTGTTGGGCCCAGGACAGGTCATTAGAGATGTGTATGCTCAGGAACATGAAGCTACTGACTCTGTTCACTGCTGTCCCGCCAATGAAGATGGATGCATTGTCCTTCAGCTTTCCCTTCCTGAAGTCAACAATCAGCTCCTTAGTCTTGGTAATGTTGAGAGCAAGATTGTTATTCTGGTACCACTCAATCAGATAATTCATCTCCCTCCTGTACTCTGACTCATTGTTATATGTTATTCATCCAACACTGTCATGGATTGAAGGTGTGTAGAGCAAGGGACTGAGTACAGTGCTCTGGTGGCCTATAAGACCCTAAGACATAGGAGGAGAATTATGTATTTGGCACGGTACCCGGACGTGGCACCGACGGACGAGAAGCCGAAGCAAAGAAGTCGAAGCCAAAGAACCGAATGGAAACAAGGCAGAAATGCCAAAAAAACGAAAGAGTACGAAGACGAAATGCCAACTAACCGAAAGGATGGGACTCCTAAATGCAAACTAACCGAAAGGGCAGGACGCCTAAAAGCCAACTAACTGAAAAGCTGCGTCGCCTAAAAGCAAACTCACCGAATGGCTGCTCTGTCGAAACACCACCTACCCGAAAGGCGGCGTCGCCTACAAGCCAACGAACCGACTGCCACTCAACAGAAAAGTCCAATAATGGACATGACGTTGCCGGGTGGGCGGGACTTTTCAGCGATTGGTCCAGACCCCTGCGTCCATCACATCATTGTGGAGGGATGAACATTGTCCCACACCTCCGCTCCACCCAACCCGCAGCCCGCGGAGGGTGACCGTGGGAGAGTGGGGGCTGTCCCGAGGGATGCACACGTTTGGCCGCTTACAACTTGGTGCTTGGGCTCAGATTGCCCAGTCACCTGTGAAAAAATGACTCCCACGCTCCCGTCTCCCCCTTCTCTCTCCCCTCTTCTCTCTCTCCCCCTCTCTCTCCCTTCTCTCTCTCTCTCTCCCTTCTCTCTCTCTCCCCTTTCTATCTCCCCTCTCTCTCTTCTCTCTCTCTCCTCCTCTCTCCCCTCTCTCTCCTCCTCTCTCCCCTCTCTCTCCTCCTCTCTCCCCCTCCTCTCTCTCCCCCTCTCTCTCTTATCTCCCTCCCTTATCTCTCTCCCCTTCTTTCTTTCTCTCCCAACTTCTCTCGCTCCCCCTTCTCTCTCTCCCCCTTCTCTCTCTCCTCCTCCTCTCGCTCCCCCTCTCTCTCCCCCACTTATGCAGAGCGGCTATGGAAGTTGAGAAAACTGGCAGCGGTCCGTGTGAAAATACAGCACCTACCAACAATGAAGGCACAAAGCCCTTCCCACGGGATGGGGTTTTAACTCGGCATTAAAAATCAAAGCAGAGCTACATTAATTTTAAAACAAAAATGTTACATGTATAAATCGTTCTTACATTCGGGAACCTGGTTAATTAACTGGTGGCATTATTTCCCTACTTCCCGTTGGATTGCAACCTTGTCGTGGTCGGGGAACTTGTGTGTCTCAGTGACCCCTAGAGCTATGCCAGCGGGAGATTCGTCTCCTGTTAGGGTCTCCCGTGCTGGACAGGTCGAAGGGTAGAGGCGAGACGAAGAGTGATCCACTGGTCCTCCAGGTTGGAGGTTGAGCACACGGCTAACAACCCTGTCTCGTAAAACAAATATGTTATAGAAACAGCAACTGAAGGAATCTACACTACTGAGTGGAAGACCTTTGTTGCTGCCCTACAAGCCAGGAGGCATAGAAACATAGAAACATAGAAAGTAGGTGCGAGAGTAGACCACCAGGTCCGTCGAGCCCGCACCGCCATTCGCTCATGGCTGAACACTAAACAGACACACTTACCCACAAACAGTAGACACAAGACACAGAACACAAGACACTACCCTCCCCTTTATACCGCTATCACCCCTCTCCACCCCAAGAACCTCGTGATCTCCTGGGGGAGGCAAAAAACCGGATAAAAACCCAGGTCCAATTCGGGAAAAAAATCCGGGAAATTCCTCTCCGACCCCAATCCAGGCGATCGACACTTGTCCAGGAGATCACTCAGGTCTTACTATACTAACCATACCTAGGTCCATATCCCTGCCCTCTCCCCGTAGCCCCTTATCCCCTTGGCAGCTAAAAAACCATCTATTTTAGACTTAAATATATTTAACGTTTCTGCTTCCACTGCTCCCTGGGGCAGTGAATTCCATAAATTAACCACCCTCTGGGTGAAGAAGTTCTTCCTCATCTCAGTTTTAAAAGAGCCCCCCCTTATTCTGCAACTATGTCCCCGAGGCATAGAAGGCATGAAGACAAAGAAGATTATTTCCCTGTCCTAACTGCCTTTGCTTTAGCCGGTGGTCCATCCATTCCATCCCTCCCTTGCAAAGATGTGAGATTTCAATATGAGCGCACTTGGTTGAATAGATGCAAGCGGAATGTAAAGCGTCTTTTCTAGGCGCGCAATACACAAAGCCGATGAAATGAGACAACTGTCACACCAAAGATAGACACAAAATGCTGAACAGGCAGCATCTCTGGAGAGAAGGAATGGGTGGCGTTTCGGGGTCGAGACTCTTCAAACTCAGTCTTCAGATCTAAAGAATGGTCCCGACACGAAATGTCACCCACATTTGTAAGAATGATTTATACATGTAACATTTTTGTTTTAAAATCAATGTAGCACTGTTTTAATTTTTAATGCCGAGTTAAAACGTGGGAAGGGTTTGCGGCAGCTGGTTTCAGTGTGCCTTCATTGTTGGTAGGTGCTGTATTTTCACACGGACCGCTGCCAATTTTCTCAACTTCCATAGCCGCTCTGCATAAGAGGGGGAGAGAGAGAAGGGGAGAGAGAGAAGGGGAGAGAGAGAAGGGGAGAGAGAGAAGGGGGAGAGAGAAGTGGTGAGAGAAAGAGAGAAGGGAAGGGAGAGAGTGTGGGGAGAGAGAGGGAAGGAGAGGGAGAAAAAGAGAAGGGGAGAGGGAGAGAAGGGGGAGAGAGAGAGGGAAGGGGAGAGAGAGGGGGAGAGGGAGACGGGAGCGTGGGGGTCATTTTTCCACACAAGCCATAGGTGACTGGGCAATCAGAACCCTTGGGACAGCCCCCACTCTCCCACGGTCACCCTCCGCGGGCTGTGGGTCAGGTGGAGCGGAGATATGGGACAATATTCATCCCTTCACAGTGATGCAAAGGACGCAGGGGTCTGGACCAATCGCTGACAAATCCCGCCCCCCGGCAACGTCCGTTATTGGACTTTTCTGTTGAGCGGCAGTCGGTTCGTTGGCTTGTAGGCGACACCGCCTTTCGGGTAGGTGGCGTTTCGACAGAGCAGCCATTCGGTCAGTTTGCTTTTAGGTGACGTAGCTTTTCGGTTAGATGGCTTTTAGGCGTCCCGCCCTTTCGGTTAGTTTGCATTTAGGAGTCCCATCCCTTTGGTTAGTTGCCGTTTCGTCTTCGTACTCTTTCGTTTTTTTGGCGTTTCGGCCTAGTTTCCATTCGTTTCTTTGGCTTCGACTTCTTTGCATCAGCTTCTCGTCCGTCGACGCCACGTCCACACACGATTTGAGGATGTTGAGTCTACTCTGCCATTCGATCATGGCCAATCTATTTTTCCCTCTCAACCCCATTCTCCTGCCTTCCCCCTGGCTAGTTGGAAAGATCATGTGGCACGGAAATCGAGAATCAATGTGACCTTTACCTCCATGATGAGAGTAATCTAGGCACATTGACATGGCCGGAGATCTTCCTACAGAATGTCAAATGCCCAAGTGACGGCAGCATTGGAAAACCTAAGCCTGTGACCTTGTTCTTCAGCAAGCCCAAGTAGGATTTATGTACATCTGAACAGCCTGTGTGCGTAGGATCATCAGTGTTAGAAATGGGCATGCCTTGTATACTGACTTTTCCTGGAGCAGATTGATACCAGTAATGTAACCCAGGAAATTAGGTTCAGCATAGAACACAGAAACAGGTTCTTCGACTCAACCTTTCCATGCTGACCAAGATGTCTATCTGAACTAGTCCCATCTGCCAGAATTGGCCCATAATCCTTTAAACCTTTTCTATCCATGTACCCATCCAAATATCTTTAAAGTGGTCAAGGAAAGAGCGTTCACGTCGCAGCCCTGTTTTCACCAATCTTTCCAAGAAGCACAAGAAGCGCAAGACAGACACCAATGTATGCAGATGCCGAGAAATGTGTTCAGCTCTGGCTGAACAACTTCTAATCTTGTGTGTGGGCTCGATAAGAAGAAGAATATCTTTAAAGTGAACATGAACTTCGGAGGCCAAGTAATTGCAAAGTTGCCCAACTAGGTCTCCTGACAGCAGCAGGGTGCATAGAACATAAAACAGAGAGCAGTACAGAACAAGATTGGGCCCATCAGTCCATAATGTCCATGCAAAACTTGATATACTTGTATATACTTCTATCAGGGATCCCTGCAACCTCTGGCATTCCAGGGAAAATCCAATTCTGTCCAACTCTGTAGGTAACATTCTGGTAAACCTGCTCTGCACCCTTTCTAAAGCCTCCATATCCTTCCTGTAATGCGATGATCAGAACTGCACACAATTTTCCAAATGTGGCCTAACGTCCTGTAAAGCTTTATAATGATATCCCGACTCATATACTCATTGCACTGACCTGTGAAGGTCAGCATATCAAATGCTTTCTTTCCTACTGCATTGAATGGTATTTCCCCTGATTGAGTAGTCTAGAACTAGGGGTTATAATCTCAGAATAAGGGAAAGATTATTTAACACTGAGATGAGGAAGAAGTTATTTGCTGGGAAGTTGATGAACTTCGGGGCTGCAGAGAATAATCGGCATCGGTGTGGTTTTAACACTGGAGAAACACCTGGTCCAATATTGTGACAGAATCAATTTCACTATTTACATCAGAGATGTCGTCCAGTTACGGCATTTGTAGGGAGATGAGTCCCTACACTTTGATTTCAGGTCATTGTGTATAATAAATGTGCATTAATTGGTCTACACTCCAGACTCATGTACATTTCCGTGCTCTTTAATTTTTAATATTTCTGGACTACCCCATATTTTCTGCAATGAATTGCATTTGCCACAACTTAAGAACTCATTAAGATCAATAATTAAAGGGATGCAGGTGCAATGGTTGAATTGCTTATTTCACTCCGTTTATTAAATTGTTGTGTCCTCTGATCCTTTAATCCGTTAATAGGTCCTGGTAATAAGTTTGTCATGGTAGGAAATTTAACTTTCCCAATATAGACTGGGACTGCCAAAGTTTCAAGGGCTTAGATGAGCTGGGATTTGGCAAATATGTTTAGAAAAGTTTCCTTAGGCAGTATGCAGAGGGCCATAAAAGGGAGACGAGGCTTGACGTTCTCTAATGGAATTTGGCATGGCAAGTGACTGAAGTATCAGTGGGTGAGCCTTTTGGGACCAGAGACCACAGTTGGATTAGCTTTAAAATAATTATAGATAAGGACAAAGCTAGTCATGTTAAAGTTCTAAAATACGGCAAAGCTAACATTGATAGTATTGGAGAGGACCATGCAAACGTTGATTGGAGTAGGTTGTTTGTGGGCAAAGAAACACCTGGAAAGTCGGATGCTTTTAAAAGGGTCATAGTGAGAGTTCAAGGTATGCATGTTCCAGTTGGGGTGAAGGGCAAGGCAGGTAGGTGTACCAAACCCTGAATAATGAGGGAAATTGAAGCTCTGGCCATTGGTCTGTGGCTATTGGTGTGCCTCAGGGTTCATTGCTAAGCCCATTGCTGTTTGCCATCTATATCAATGAGGCAAGATTAGGACATTTGCAGATGACACTAAAATAGGTGGTATTGTAGACAATGAAGATGATTATAAACAATTACAGCGGGATCTTGATCACCTGGCTAAGTACGCTGAGGAATGGCAAATGGAGATTAATTCAGGTAAGTGTAAGGTATTGCATTGTGGGAAGTCAAACCAGGGAAGGACCTTCACAGCGAACGGCAGGGCCCTGGAGAGTGTTGTAGAGCAGAGGGATCCAGGAGTACAAGTAGATTATTCCCTTAATGTGGCATCACAGGTGGTTAGGGTGGTGAACACGGTCTTTTGGCATATTGGCTTTCATCAGTCAGGGAAGTTGTGATGTTATGTTACACTTGTACAAGAAGTTGGTGTGACTATACTTGGAGTCTAGTGTTCAATTTTGGTCACCCAGCTGTAGCAAAGATGCCATTAAGCAGGAACGATTGGAACCAGGATTTGAGGAGCCACAGGGAGAGGTTGGGCATCTAGAACTTTATACTTTGGAATGCAGCAGATTGAGGTGTGATCATATAGAAATGTGTAAAATCATGAGGGGAATCATGAGTCTTTTTCTCGGGGTAGGGAACTCAAGAACTTGATGGCATAGATATAAAGGTAAGATGGAAACAATTTAATAGGAACCTGAGTTTCCTATTAAATTGTGGGTTTATGGAACAAATCACCAGAGGAAGTAGTGGAGGCAGGTACAATAACAACATTTAAAAGACAATTTGACAAGTACATGGAGAGGAAAGATTCAGAGGGATGTGATCTAAACATGGACAAATGGAACCAGTTTAGAAGGGCTAAGTTGATCGGCATAGATGACTTTGGCTGAAGGGCCCATTTCTGTGCTATGACTTTATGACTCTATTACTTTGTTCCTGATCACTCTGTGCTGTAATGTGATGATTTTTTAATTGTTGATTTTGGTGTCCTCAGCAAGTTGCTGTTTGTATTCTCTTTCAGTAGACCTTTCGGGGGTCAAGGAAAAAGCGTTCACGTCGTGGCTCTGTTTCCACCAATCTTTCCACCACCACGCACAAGAAGCACAAGAAGCGACAAGACAGACACCATTGTATGCAGTTGCCGAGAAGTGTGTTCAGCTCTGGCTGAACAACTTCTAATCTTGTGTGTGGACTCGATAAGAAGAAGAAATAGACATTTTGATGTTTGTCTCAATTTTGATCAAATGCAACTTTTAATAAGCTTCTAACAAGCTAACCCAGTACTACCATGAAATCTCTGTAAATAAACAATGCCTAGAAATTGGACCTCTTTACATATTAGCATTAAATACAACATGCATTCAGATTGCACTAGTAAACATTTCTGCATGGGTTAGATATCATTGGGAATTTGGCCTGGGCACTTCTCTTCATCTGAGTCCACCTTGAGATTCCCAGCAGCAGCATGGTAGCCGCTTCCATGTCCTCTGATAGAAACAGCCTGTTAATGGTGCAAAACTACATACATGTATAACAAGGGCAAAACCCACATCACGTCAGCAAAGAGTCTGCATAGGGATTTTACTATTTTGCTCACAGCCTTTACTAAACATTTTTCTTCTGTGCTTTGCTTTTGTCCACAAGCATCACTGACAATTGCAGCATCTCTTTCTTATGCGTTTCAGTACAAGATTTTATGATCACTAATCCCTTGATAAATCTTTCGGCCACTGTGGCTTGGAGCCACTCACAGTGCAGGGGCTCCATGGGCCAGAACATCTGGAAATGCTCAGATGGGCAAGTTGCACTGTGCCACCTTCTCCCCACCAACCATCCCCCACTCCATGCTATGTTTTTCCCTCACTTCCAGGGCAGCCTTTTACAATATGGACACTGTGGAGAGTGTTCCCAGCACTCAAATTTGTGAGTGTTGGGAACATTCAGGTTGGGGGGGGGGGGGAGTTCACCACGGGTACCATGTAATCCCGTGCTACCTGCTCCATGGTCGGATAGTCGGCGACTAAACCGTCTCCCCCACCTGGTTTGCCAGGTGAGGTGGGGGCTGTGGACCTCCAGCAGGACCAAAAACAAGACCTGTCAAAGGGCGGATGAGCTCCTCGCGAGCCAACGACCATCCACACTTCAATAGAAGTTGCGATCACTGTCGTACATAGCATTGTAAGGCACCGTGCCCGTTGATGTTTTTAACGATGATGATAATGATGATGATGAGTACAACAATGGAAGGTAAATACCATCAGCAACCGGGTGCATAACATTTTAAAGCCTAATTCAGCATGAGAACTGCTCTAAATTATTTTTACTGGGTTTTCCTATATTTTCCCAACTTTCTTTATGGGTTACCATATTGGGCATAAATGCAATAGATCCTACCTGTCTAGTGCACCAAAAATTGCAAACACCAATCTCTGGGCATGAAATCGACAATTCAGATTTACTTGAAGGTACTTACTAATTACTTTTTTCAACACATTAATAAAAGAGGAGTTGAACTGCAATTTACTTTTTGTGTCAACTTAACTGTTTTCATAAAAAGGAATAAAAATTAATAATCGGAGTGTAGTTATTTCATCAGTTTTATTCTCATAATAATATCCATGTTCAACTCGTGGAAAGAAATAGATTAAATTTTCCACGGTTTAGGTTCCACATATCTATTAATTTCAGTTTGCCATCTGAAAAATCTCACAGATATCTACAATATATTTACATTTCCTATTGAGAATGGGCCATGGCTGATATAGCACAAAATTAAAAAATTGAGTAGCCTTGCTAAGAGGAATTACTTGCAAATGTTATTGATGATCAGCATTAATAATAACAATAATAATACTTTATTGTCATTGTAAATACATACAACAAAATTTCAGGTGCACTGCCCTTACAAGGAGTATATATTAGCCTGAATAAAGTAACTATGCAAGCATCACAAAACTGTACATATCCTGATTCTATAAAATGAATAGAATGGATTTACATAATAATATTGCGATTTCCCCATTTCATTCAATTGTAATACAATAAACATATTAGTCTTGTCCATAATTTGTTTCTATCTGATGCAGTAAAATATTGCAAACCACACCACATATCAAAGTACTGTACGTGTCTTTTCCGTGTGTACTAGCCAACACATATTTCAATCAAAACTGGAAATAATTATCTGACCATTTATCTCATTACCTGTATGTAAATTTTCTGATTTTTTTTCTCGGAATGAAAATATTGATCGCACATTTCAAGAGAATACTTAATTAGCTGCAAAGCGCTAAGTTATCCAATAAAAATGAAAGACAGTACACACATGCAAGATCTTTTTTTAAGCTTTGTGGCTTCTATTTAGGCAAGGTCACTGTAACAAGGTGATTCCAGTCTTTAATCAAATGATGTCCAACACTATATTTTAAAGCACTTGATTGGATCTTGATTCCTTTCACATTCCGGGCCAATTTAATAAATGGAGTACTGAACTCAATTATCCAATGTCTTCAGCTTGCTGTTTTCCTGATTCAACTCAATTACACTTGAGAGCCCTCTTTCATTCTTCCAGCAAATAGCAGAAGCCACCATCAAAAATAAATTATATGCACATGCAAAATAAATGTATTTCAAAATCATTTCTTCCAGGCAATACCGGCACTCATCTGACGTGTGCTCCATAAAAATAGTTATGTTCTGATAGTATTATAAACAAGCTTGCATTAAAGGCCAAACATTAGAACCATTTTATATAAAATGCTTACTATAAATAGTAATTTCCCTTTCTATATTTTGAACAACTAATTTTTGTATAAGCAAAATATGTTGCAACGGTCTGTTTTCAGATTTTTTTCACCTTTAGGCCACACAGTTACATTCATTCCATTTCTTTTTCACCATAATCCTCCCCCTCCCCCCCGTTCCTTTTCTTCACCACCCTTCCACTTCTATCTCTCCTCCACTCTCTCTTTTCTTCACCCTCCCACTTCCTATTCACTCTCCTTTCTATTCTCTCACCAAGGCAGATCCCAGATGTGCTTTGACAGATCTGCAAACAAAGCCATAATGAATATGCAATCCACATGTAGTCAGTAGACTGAATAAGAGAAAAAGAGAGATCTGCAGCCCCTCAAGCTTGCACTGCCATCCAACAAGATCATGGCTGATCGCATCTCTTCTGCCTGTTCCTCATAGATTCCTAATGATCTAAAATTCCCGTCATCCTTGTAGTCAGTAGGGAAACACAGTACTTGCTGTGCAGCTCATTAAAATAAATGCTCACAGATCAATAATGGCGCAACTTCCTTTCTTCCCACATTGATTTCTGTTAGGGTCAATTCAAGGAGAAGTCTGGCTTCCAGCAACTTGTTATTAATCTGGTTTACCAAAATATCACATTCAAAATTTTTCAAAACCAAAAGTAGGAAAGAGAAAGCAATACAAAAAAAAGATTTTGCAAAGTGGGAAATAAAGGTTGGAACATACAATGTATAGATTAAAAACTCAAACATCATAAACAAGTATAAAAAATCCAATATATTTTGCAATGCACGAAGGAACTACATTACTTTGGAATAATTACACAGAGTGAGGGTATTCTCCAAGGAGTGATTATGAGCATGGGAGCAGGAGTAGGGATGGAGTGACACGAGTGGTGCTGTAGTTTGTTGGGCTGTGAGTTACCTGCCTGCTGACAAATCCCTAACAACCCTTTGCTGAGGAAATGAGACTCAGCAGCAACACACTGGTATTTGTTCTCAAGGCTGGAGAGAAAGGGAATGTGTGGGAGAACTTGTGTAAGGGGAGAAGATACAGAGGCTGGAGAGTAATGTAGGGGGGCCCATTGCAGAGAAGAAAGAATGGGTCAAGTGACAGTATATGAGAATGAGTGAGGGAGTGAGAGTTGTAGGGAAGGTGGAAGATTAGGGGGTGAGGGGACAGTGAAAATAAACTATTCCGTTTCCTGGCAGTCGTGGGTCATTGCAAACAGGATCATGGCAGTAAGAGGACAAGGGGCAAGTGGCACGAAGACAATAGGTAGGGGCATCTGTGCCTGAGTGCACCCATGTGTGTGCAATAATGTGTAGGTGCTGGCAGGTGCCTGTGCCCCCCTGTGTGTGTGTTGGTGTCCATGCACTGAGCCTGATCTCCAGCATTTTGTAGCATATGCCACTGAATCATGATGTTGTTGTGTCAATGCAGCTCAATAGCTGCCAAATAAATGGGCAGCTCAAAGAACAAGGCAATGGGTACATCTCTTTTGGAAGAGGAGGAACAATATGAACTCTGATGTCAAGGATAAGCTAATCTGGCAACTCCCTCCATGAGCAAGTCACCCTGTGGCCCACTCTGATGCACAACTGCATGTACACCCTAATCATACTCTCTATGCATATGGATAATAGCAACTTCTATTCCAACCTTAAAAAAACGTACATGGGCTGTATCCCAGAGAGAGAATCGCTGACCTCAATACCAGTGTCAGAAGGGATATAACCCTCCAGCAAGGCATACATGGCAAAGAGGGTGTGGGAAAGCTAACTTCAACAGTCTTCCTCCTGACAACATGCTTGTTAGATGGTCTTGTCTCAACCAACATCCTTTGTTGTCTTGGGGCAAGTGATATCCCTGTTGATATTTTAAAACTTGGCAGAGTGGAACCTCAGTTATAAATTCACAGCCTCTTCACACAAGTTCACAAGTTCTAGGAGTAGAATTAGGCCATTTGGCCCATCAAGTCTACTCCGCCATTCAATCATGGCTGATCTCTACCTCCTAATCCCATTTTCCTGCCTTCGCCCATAACCCTTGACACCCGTTCTAATCAAGAATTTGTCTATCTCTGCCTTAAAAATATCCATTGACTTGGCCTCCACAGCCATCTGTGGCAATGAGTTCCACAGATTAACTACCCTCTGACTAAGAAAGTTCCTCCTCACCTCCTTTCTAAAAGAACACCCTTTAATTCTGAGGCAAAGACCTACATTGGGGAAGAGGTGAACACACCAGGGGCATGCTAGAGATACCAATCTTGACCATTCACATGAAAAGAGACCAATGCCAATTCACTGAGTAGGCTGTCATCCTCATCCTCATCCTCACCTTAATTGCCTCCTACTCACTGAATGAGTCCCTGCATCTCAAGATTGGGTCACTGCAGAACTATGTCCCCAATCCCAGTGCAGATTAATATCAAGTAAAAATTGTGTTGTTTCCCCAGAATTATTGCTGTAATACTGTACCCTTCCTCAAATACACACCCCACTAGAATGGAATAAAGCCAGAGGACAAATGGGGGATTGTTCAATTTATGTCCCCTCTATTCCAGGACCGAGTTCATATTAACTTCAGTATTGTGCACAGGCAAGACCAGCACATGAACATGCTTAAAGGTTGAACTCCTTTTCATCATTGACGTTCACTGAAGCATACAGAGAATAATATAAAAACGGGCGGCACGGTGACGCAGCAGTAGAGTTGCTGCCTTACAGCGCTTGCAGCACCAGAGACCCGGGTTCGATTCCGACTATGGATGCTGTCTATATGGAGTTTGTACGTTTTCCCCGTGACCGTGGGTTTACTCCGAGATCTTCGGTATTCTCCCACACTCCAAAGACGAACAGGCTTGTAGGTTAATTGGCTTGATATAAGTATAAATTGTCCCTAGTGCATGTAGGATAGTGTTAATTTGCGTGAATCACTAGTCAGTGCTGACTCGGTGGGCCACAGGGCGTGTTTCCACGCTATATCTCTAAATTAAATCTAAAAAAACAAAATAAGCGACACATTTAACATCTTCAAAACAAAGGTCATTGGGCAACCTGCAACACTTCTTTGATATTAACTCAGTTTTCAACTTTCCATTAACACTCTGCTCGGCATTTGCTACAAATCTGATCTTAATCTAACCTTTGTTTGTTTGTGTTCTCCCTTTGTAGCTGTCCGCATTCACGTATCAACCAGTTTACCACCATGACAATGCTGGCCAAATATGATCAGAGATATTTCCTTTGTCCTATCCATCTCCCCACCACCTCTGCAACGTCGGAGTAACTTATTTTTCTTACGCCGTTCTGGTGAAATGTATGTGACTTGAGACATGAACTATTCCTCCTTCCTGCTTATTGTTTTATACATTCTGTATTTTTTACATGTTAGAAGTAATATTGTTAATAGCCTATTACAGTTTATTTGCATTCAGCTGCTATAATTAATGAAAATAATTTGAGTGGATATTTTTATGTTGTATGTCGAATATAAAGAAAATTATCTACTTGAGAACTTTATCACAAATAAAACAAATACATTTTCTCTTCAGCATAAAATGATGAAGATACTGAGAATATTCATATCTCTTTTCCAAACCTGAAGGCTATTGCCTTTTAAAAAATAAAAACAAATCAGGCAGCCCTATCTGTGAAATAAGAAATCTGCAGTATGTAAAACTGCTGATGGGTTTCCAAATGTCACATACTGATTAGGCTATTCAGAAATTATATTTATTTTCTTTAAAAAAATCCCCTTTGTCACTGTCTATTTGTATTTTAAATTGCTTACTTGAGCTCTTATTTTCTGCAGTGTTACTGCAATGCACTTTCTTATTATCATGGTTACACTCTGATGCTCTGCATACTTCTCGAACTTTCCAAAAAATATTGCACTGCAGTCATTTTCGTTGCTGTTATGCTAATGGAATCAGGAAAATCAATTGTCCTTAAGGAACAGGGGAATGAGATATGCTGTAAATGCCATGCTATGAGTGATTGGTTGATTGCTGGATGGCAGTTCAAACGAGCTTCATCTCTACATTATCCTGATGAATTTTTATAGGCCTGCCTTTCTAATAAAGCAGTGGAGGAAGTTTATGGCTTGCAGCTTCTGGGTGATTTAATGCAGTGGTACTGTAGCTATGCAGAACAAAGATAGCTTTCTCCAGTTTTAAAATATAGGTTTACACTGTAGCCTACCTCATTTTGAATTTGTCAGAAATGAAAAATAAGATGGGTTACTTGTATGTATGAAAAAAGAGCAGATTGAATTTGACTAATTTTAATTATTTCTTTTCCATTTTTATTCATAACTAGAGTTTGTTTAGGGAGATTTACCCTACTTTATTGTTCCTGCAATTTGACCTGAACATGTTTAAGGAAAATGAGAAATTAAATTTAAAATAGTTTATTGAGAGGATTAATATCTTGAATTGCGGACACTGAACATAGTCTTTTAATTTCATGGCATTTCAGATTTGATTAAATTAGGCAAGTTATATCTGCAGAATTGTTTTTACATTTACAGCTCTACAGAACACAGAGTAACTGAAAATAGGCAGAGATTTTAAATCTTCATTGTCAGAAGAAAGATATGCAATAATGCATAGTGTGTTATGGGCTGACATATTCATCCTTTTGTTTCAACTATTTGTGCTTAAATAAACAAGACCTTCAGAAACGTCTTTGTTTTTCATTATTCTTATCTAAGGCCCTGCCTTCAGCTGTCTAGACCGTATTTTCTAAATTCCTTTCCACAACTTCTCCATCTTGCCTCATATTTAAGGTGCTGCTGAAAACTATCTCTTCAATCAACATTTGATTTCTCGCCCTAATATCTCCGCATGTGGCTAACTGTTTAAATGTCACCTATTTTTGCTTTGTTCTTTCATCATAACAAAGAATGTTATTGTTGAGGTAAAAATGAATTGATTATTTCTTAATGTCAAGTTCATGTCTGTTTGCTGTTCATACATTCATTCAAGGTATAGGGCTGCTTTTCCGTCCACATGTAGATTATTTGGTCAGCTCTTGGCTGAGATACAGTAATATAAGGTTGATGTTTGTTGAAAGTGATTTTTATGCCTTGTCCTTGATCTTCATCCTGCATAGGAGCAACATATCAAAGCCTGGGAATCTCTCTGACTTGTATCATCACCTAGTGCTCAATAATTGAAGGATCCCTTTACTTTGGTGAATGATCATGAGAAGATTCCTTTCTTTATCATCACAGCTTCACGTGGATTATTCTTTTCATTATTCACTGTCATTCCATAAATAGCTGATTCATACAATAATTTGGGTCACCTTTTGTGTTAATAAAGAAACACAAAATTGTGCTGCAACAGGACCTAGATAATTTCAGTGTAGGTGAAAGATTGGCAAATAAGATTTCATGTAGGAAAATGTGAGATTATACACTTTAGTAAAGGAATCAAAAGACAGACTTCTATCTAAATGGAGAGGGATTGCAAAGGGATCTTTAAGTTGTTTTAAATGAAACATAAAAAGTTAGCACATAGGTGCAGCAAGTAGTTTGGAAGGGGAATGACAAATTTGCCTTCATAGCAAGATGATTGGAGATTAGAAATTGAGAAGTACTGTTACTATTGGCTACATTACATAATGCAGGCTACGTTTGGAGTACTGAACACAGTTTTAATCCCCTTAGTTCAGAAAGGATATACTGTAATAGCATTGGAGGCAGTCCGGAAAATAACTACCAGGCTTATTCTTGGATGAGAGGGTTATCCTATTAATAGCAGCTAACAAGGTTGGATCTGTATTGTTTGGAGTTTAGGAGAATGAGAGGTGAAACATTAAGATCCTGAGCGGGCTTGATGGTGAAGCGTTTCCACCAGTGGATGAAGAGATCTTGTACAAGATAAGGGGATGTTCATTTGAAGATAAAGTGTGTAGAAATCTTTTTGCACAGAGGTTGGTGAATCTCTGGAATTTTCCACCACAGCGACTGGAAATTAGATCATTGGAGATGTTTTAAACGGAGGAAGATAAAATTCTGGAAGGTTAAGCTGTTTAGATATATGTGAAATCGTTGCAGGAAAGGAAATGGGCCCAGGGGCACATCAGCCATGATCGTATTGACTGGCAGGCTAAGCTTGAGTGACTAAGTGAACTACTCCAACTCTCATTTTCTTGGTTTCTTATTTACATCATAAAATGTTCCTCTGTTTTCTTTGCATTTTTGTATGTTGATTGCATTTAACAGACCATGATAAACTCCTGGGTGAAGTGCCACTTTAAGGATTACCATGACCATAAGAAACAATGTCACATGCTTGCATCATGCTTGCAGATCAGTTAAAGACCTACTGCCCCAAGTAAAAGCGCTAGGTCTAAGTGAGTAAGTGGGTTGCAGTGCTGCTTCGCTCCAGAGACTAGTTAAGAAGAATCCCTAAACCTCCTACATTTAATCTTGCTTCCAAGCTCCAGCTTTATAAATTCCTCAGTCCATAAAGTGGCCTGTTACAGTCTACTCTGGCCCATTCATAGTGAATTTTAAATTAAATAGCTCAACTTCCCCTAAAACTCACAGGTGCCATGCAAACAACTAAACATATTGTTCATTAATTTTTCCAAACCATTTTAGGTCTGAAGTTGAGTTCTAAGTATTCAGTCAATTGTGAATTTAATTATATTCATATATATATATTTATTAAAAACAAAAAATAATTAAATATTTAAACTTTGTCAGATTGTATATTCAAAGCGCTTCAAGAACACTCAGTTTTACTGCATACTGTATCATCGCAGCCATGCTGAAGAGAACCTTAGCTGAATAATAGGATACCCAAATTCTCCAGTGGGATTCTACATATGCCTCTTTATTTGTCTCAATGCTTAGAAAGTGTCTGTGTTGCAGTTCATGAACAAGAAGGGTAAAGCTTGTCTAAAGGAATTTTTTGATTCCTTGAAAGGTGGCAATATTGTCAATTTTTGAGAGCTACAATATCACCCCAGTTTTCTCATTCTAAAAATCTGCTGCAGGTAGACACTGGCTGATTTACCGTGCCTCTTTTACCAGCTCATTAACTAAAGCAACAGATCTGTTCATATTTCATTGCCCTATCTCCATATCCTTTCACATCATACTCCCTAATTCAATATTGTTCTTCACTCAAAACATTCAAGTAATCTAATGGTGTGATTTAAACAATATGAATAACAATTCTGAAAATACATTTCATAAAATATCAAAGCAAATATTCAAAAGTTTATGATCCAAGCAAGAGTTCAATATAAGCTGCTTGACACCCAGGTTACTATATTGAACAATATTTGAATTTTTGTTCATCTTTCTAATTAGGTTCAACACAATATTGACATTTCTGTTTAAAGAAAAGAGGTTCCATTGATTATTGGGATAATTGTCACTTAATTCATCTATGTTTTGCTCTCACTTTCACTGTTAGCAATAGTCTCATTAATGTCAACTATTTCCATGTCAGGAGCTCAAATGTCAGTCTTCCTGGTTATCACCAGAGTGGATTCAAAAGTCATAGTTGAAAGAGAAAACACAGGCCATCAGATATATTAGCTATTTGTGTCCAATGTACAATATTCCTCTGCTGGTGATTATGAAGTTACAGGGTTAAGAGTACTTGGCTAAGGACAAGCTTTCAGAATCCCCTTGATGGTTTTATTGATAGTGCATGAAGTACCTCAACTGAGTGCTTGCAAATGCCATGTGTAAAATTAACATTAATTTATTGCTAATATACGCAGTGCCTCGACACATCAAAGCTTTGCCTTTTAGTGTCTGCACTTCTGTTTTCATTTTTTAAAGATTTGTTTGCTTTTCCAGTGAGTTAAGAATGCTTTCTTTATTTTCTCTTTGGATTCGATGTAACAGATTACAGGGATCTTCACTGTCGACTGGTCACACCTACTAAGGAAATGATGCTTCCAAAAATATCATGCATCCTTATCATCCAATATCAAGTTCAAGCATTTGTTTAAGAAAGAACTGCAGATGTTGGAAAAATCAAATGTTTCTCCAGCATTTTTGTCTACCTTCCAGTTCAAGCATTAGTCTGATATGCAGATCAATACAATGAAGTCTATATTCCTACTAAAGACTATATTTTTGCACATACACACACAAGTACATATAATAATGAAGATAGAGGTTTAAAATGTAGATTTTCGTTGCTATAACCACAAATATTATCAGACAGTATAACAAATATGATCAAGAAAACAGACACATTCCAGAATGAAGAGCCATGCGATGAAACTAAATGCAGGAGATTTAGCAGAAAGGGCAGGAGAGAAAAAGGTAATGTAGTCAATTGTTAGACTGAGATGTTCCCAGTGTTATATTAAATAAATGAATGAAGAAAATGGGTTGAGGGGCTATTAAAAAAAATCGGTAAATACAGTATGATTAGAATCATTCATTGGTTTGGAGAGTAAATTAACCGATTGAGCAGAAATGGAATGTTTCCACGTTCAGACTTCACTGTATAAATCCTACCCTGTTTTTATGGAAGATGATTGGAAAAGCACTCCTGTGTGACAAGGTCAATTGTAAATCAACATACATTTTTAGATTAAATACATGAATAAATGGGATACAGTTTTCAAATTAGATGCACTCTACTAAAGCTTGTCCCATGTAAACACTATAAAATATGCAACTTTGGCACTTTCTAAACAGAATTCACAAACAAAATGAACTTTTTCTAGACTAGCTGACCTCAGATATTTTCCTCTTGCAGATTTTATGAATTAGTGCAGCAGCCTGGAGTCAGTCTGTCTCTGGCAGATTTAAGAGAGATTTCTCTGTGGCTCTGTATCTCAGACAGCCTCCTCTCTTCTCAGTTGAAAATGCGGTCGTCTTACTCCTCACTCACCCCTGGCTGCCAGCTCAGCATTTCCTGTTGCACAAAGCTATCATCTTGAATGAATTGAATAACAGAATCATTGGTACGGAAGTTGGTCATTCAACCCATCGAGCATAGTAGTTTGTTGCAAACACACTGAGTGTCCATCTGGGCAATTTATTTTTCAATTGAGAGGAAGCTAGTTTTTGTGCAGCAATGTGGTATTGCAAATTGTATAATGTTTTCTGCTGCACAGGCACATAGTACACTGCAGTATAGGTTACCCAAGGGGTGACAAAGCAGAATATTTTTCTAATGGTGACTAATGGTAGGTAACTTCAGGTAAGTAAATCACAAACAATGTTCAAAATGTCAAATAGGATGGGTATTTTGTTTTAAGCAGGTAGGTGTAAACAGGAGAGGTCATGCTTCATATGCAGAATCTTGCTTCAGTAATATCTGGAGCACTATGTTCAATTTTTGGTTCTGTAGCACAACGGATATTTTGCCTTGTCCAGTTTAATTAAAGTCATAATAGGCCTTGGAATTAAAATTTGAGTAGGCATTACATAAATGTGGCGTTTAGTCACTTTAGTTTATAAAGATGAAGAAATTGATGCCTTTTGAATTGTGGAATTATTACAACTCAGAAGTGATCATTCAACCCATCAACACTATACTGGCTTCATTAGGTTCATTCCCCATATTTGACATTAAATACTCACAGCTCCTGAAATCATTAAAGTATACTCAAGGCCAAATGTTTTAGGTAATAATATTGTAGAGATCTGGCTAGAATTTGGAGTTGGGACTAAGTTCAATACAGACATGATCATAGTGTGTGCAGGTCAAGATTCAAGGAATCTGGGCAAATTGGTCAATTTCATCTAAAGAAACAATTTCATTTGGTTGGGAAATTACAAAAAGGGAATATGCTCTTCCAATCTGCACTAGGATACCTTGGAATCAAATCAGTTATCAGTTGTACAAAGACTTGTGAATATCAAACATTCTCTCATCCAGATGTGTATGGTGGGTCAATTAAAATTGAAATGAGATTAATAGATGATTTTAGGTGAGGGTGCTAGCAAATGAATGGAGATAGGGAAATGGAATTGTGTAGATCAATCTTGTTAATTGATTAGCAGTAAATATCTATGGGACTGTGTGAGTTTCTCCTGTTCCTGTAAATCGTGATTTTTAGTGTTATTTTAATTGGAGTGTTGTCTTGTGATTTTAGAGTTACGTGGCCATGAGAAATGCAAGTCAGTTCCTTGTCAACAGTGATACTGAATGCGTTTGGGTACTTTCCTGTAGTTAATTGCTAATATTCTGGAGTGTAGATATGAAAATGCTGATGTGATAGAACTCAGTTCCAATAGTACCAACAGAGGCAATATTCAGAAAAGGTTGAAGAAAATCTAAGAACATTTAGTGAAAATTACACGCTATTTGCAATATTATTTCATTTAAACATTTTGGGATTTCATGATAATTTAATATTCCATCCAATTTAAAAAAGGATTCCTTGCCCTTTTTCTGTCCTCAGTTCCTGTTAGAGCTTTAATTTATTAGTGCTATGATACTGCAAACATGCATCTTTTAAGTCATCTTATTTTAATTGCCAAAGGCATTAAACCTATTTCAGATAAATAAAGTATGAAGTTAAGTAACTCAAGTAGTTGCGTATACCATATGATGACTGTTATCAGTAGGATTCCAGAGAACTGAGTACGTGATCTTTTGGTGCTTGCGG
Source organism: Amblyraja radiata (assembly GCF_010909765.2). Taxonomy (NCBI): domain Eukaryota; kingdom Metazoa; phylum Chordata; class Chondrichthyes; order Rajiformes; family Rajidae; genus Amblyraja; species Amblyraja radiata. Next base: position 38,276,186 of record NC_045965.1, on the reverse strand, counting down.
TCATAGACTCATAAAGTCATACATGGAAATAGGCCCTTCAACCCAACTCATCCATGCAACCAGGGTGTCCCATCTTACGTTACTGAGTCTCATTTGCCCACATTTGGCCCATCTCCCTCTAACTCTTTCCTATCCATTCTGAACCTCCCCCTTCCATAAATAGAGCTAAATATAGGGGGCATGATAAAGAAATGTGTAAATATATAGAAATGTGGGCATATGTCTGACAATGAGGAGGATATGTGGAATGGATGAGCAGAAAGTGGTCTCTCACAGAAACACGAGGAACAAAAGTAGGCCACCTGGCCTCTCAAACCTGAGCTGCCATTCAGTATGTAGAGTCATGGAGTCATACAGCGTGGAAACAGGCCCTTCGGCCCAATATGCCCAGACCAACCAACATGTCCCCTCTACACTAGCCCCACTTGCCTGCATTTGGCCCATACCACTCTAAAACTGTCCTATTCATGTGCCTGTCTAATTGTTTCTTAAACGTTGCAATAATCCCTGCCTCAACTACCTCATGCGACAGCACCTTCCATACACCCACCACCCTTTGCATGAAAAAGTTACCCCTCAGATTCCTATTAAATCTTTCCCCCTTACCCTTAAACCTATGTCGTCTTGTTCTCGATTCCCCTTCTCTGCGTCTACCCAATCGATTCCTCTCATGATTTTATACACTTTTATAAGATCACTTCTTAACCTCCTGCGCTCCAAGGAATAGAGTCCCAGCCTCCTCAACCTGTCTCTATAGCTCAGACCCTGAGTCCTGGCAACATCCTCATAAATCTTCTCTGTACCCTTTCGAACTTGACAACATATTTCCTATGACATGGTGTTCAGAACTGAACAAAATATTCTAAATACAGCCTCACCAATGTCTTATATAACTGCAACATGACTTCCCAACTTCTATACTCAATATGTTTAAGAAGGTACACAAAAAAGCTGGAGAAACTCAGCGGGTGCAGCAGCATCTATGGAGCGAACTGCAGATGCTGGAAAATTGAAGGTACACAAAAATGCTGGAGAAACTCAGCGGGTGCAGCAGCATCTATGGAGCGAAGGAAATAGGCAACGTTTCGGGTCGAAACCCTGAAAGCTGCTGCACCCGCTGAGTTTCTCCAGCATTTTTGTGTACCTTCTATACTCAATACTCTGACTGATGAAGGCCAATGTGCCAAAAATATTTTTGACCTCCATATTTACCTGTGACAAATTAGATCTTTAAGGAACTATGTTCCTTCACTCCTAGATTCCTCTGCTTTACAACATTCCCCAGAGCCCTACCATTCATCAATACAATTGTATAGTAGATGCTGCCTGCCCTGCTGAGTTACTCCAGCACTTTGTGTGCCTTTGAGCAGATATATGCATCGTTCTTCTCAATTTCACCATGGAGCATGTTTCTGTGCATTACAGAATACTGGCTGCTGGTTTGCTTCTCTTTTTAGTGACTGGTGCAATATTCAAAAGATCCTTGTTCTCCTGCCACCCGTTTCTGTGGATTGGATGCTGATTGATGGTGAAAACGGAGTTGTCTGTTGGCTCTGTACAGCTCTGTTCTAATACTCCTGCTGCCTTGTTCCCCTAATATTGCTGCCTCTGACTTTCTGCTGAGCTGCTGTCCGGGTTCAACAGTGACCGCCTCGCTGTCAGCTGCATTAGAACTGTTAATAATTTACGAACAAATTAAAAATAAATTATATAAATCTCACAGCTGTAGTGATGAATGCAATTCCTACATAACCCTGCTGGTAGCTAATCCCAAACAAACCCTGTCAATGGGCTATCGTGCCCTGAAATAGCTTAAAACTTAAAATATTCATTCCAGTTAATTTATCATTTTACTACGTGTTTACATCCATTTCTCGTGCCTGTAACCTTTGCAATATTTCTTTGTTGTATATCTTTTTAAACTGTTTGTGTCACTGGCATTTTGGGTCTTTCTCTGGCAGTGCCTCAGGGCTGTTACAATGCCAAACCAATTCTCTAAAGAATAACGCCAAGCAATGTCAAACAGGGCAATCATGCATAATTCATTTTTAGAGTGCTTGTAGAGCTTGGAATGCCAATTTCACATCACCGATGAACATCTTGCCATTTCGGGTGTGAACCATCGACCTTGATCCTATTTGAAAGACATACTGTAACTATTTTTACCAGTGAAAATGGGTTGTGTTTTAATGTGAAAGAACTGCCAGTAAATTATTATTAAAGGTGTGCATGAATAACAATATCATTTTGCTGTGCACATGAACAAATTCTGCATCATTTGATGCCGGATAAAATGATTACTGACAGAGCAAAGCCAATTGACCTAAGTACGCTCTCAGAAATTAAGCTTGCCTGTTTTCAAATTTATATCGTGTCAACTGTTTGAACCTGGTCAAATAAACCTAAACTTTGCCACATCATATCTTGTAGCCATTTGCTATGTTATTTTGTGATCAACAATGATCAGTAATCAACTCAGCGTTATAAACTTTGGTACATCTTTCAACAATGAAATCATCATGACCATTTGTGATATGTTTGAGATAATGATTGTTAATGCAGATTTGAAGCTGAAGATTGTCTTTGTTATCAATGGTGATCCAGGAGGTGAAATATTTGACAGTGCCGATGGAGGTCTAATTGCTATGTTCCTTGATATGCTCAAGTTTCCCCCCTTTAGGACTAATGCGGCTTTTTCACGGGGCGACTTGACGCAAGATGTAACCAGAGTGAAGTGGTCGTGGTCTAGCACGATATCACACGATATAACGGGGGGGTAGATAAAGAGTTCCCACGGTACTTGGCATTTCTGTTATTTGTGCGAGTGACTTGTCCGTCTCCCGAGCTTTCCCGTTAAATCTTGAATGAACATTGTGAAGTGTTGTTAAATCATCACGTGGCACAAATGATGTCACTTTTTTTTCACACACTATAAATATCCTCCCTTGGTTGAATTGGCTCATTTGGAGACATGTTTTACTGTGTATGTGGGAGACACAGATGGACTGAGCACAGTACCTCGGTCTTACTGTGTGTGGGAGAGGGGGAGAAAGAGACGTACACTCACAGAGGCAGAGTCTCTCAGCCTGTGTAAGAGGGAGGGAGGGAGAGAGAGAGAGAGGCACACACAAGGTGGATGTGAAATCTCACCTGCCTGTTTCAGTGACAGACACCCGCCGCCAGTAAATGAAGACACCCCCATCTGTCTCCCCCTCCTCTCCCTCGACTCCCCCACCTTTCCCTCCCAACTCCAGTCCCGTTCCGACCCCCTGGGAAACGGAATAGAGCAACAATCAACTGCTGCCTGTGCGCTGATATGACAATAAATACTGAGTTAAAGAGTTCCCACGGTAGACTGTAAAACTGGGACCCTGGTTCTGAACTCCCCCAACATCAGGAACATTCTTCCTGCATCTAGCCTGTCCAATCCCGTAGATACTGATTAGACCGGTATCTATTTATTTACTTTATTAATGATTTCAATTAAATATTGGGAACATCAGGCCGCAAACGTTATTTCTTGAGTGTTAGTGCTGGACTTTGACTCGACCTTCCTAGTTAGCCGGCGCCTGAGACTGAGCCAAGCAATGTCCAGACCTGACTTCAACTCAAAGTGATGGAGGAACTCAAAGGGTCAGGCTCGTCCAACGCTCTGTGTTTTGCTCGTGATTCCTGCGTCTGCAGTTCCTCGTGTCTTCAGACCAGAGTTGCCACTTGACTCCGAGATGACCATCACAGAGCATACGGAAGATAGACACGAAATGCTGGAGTAACACAGCGGGACGGGCAGCATCTCTGGAGAGAAGGAATGTGTGACGTTTCGGTTCGAGACCCTTCTTCAGAGTCTTGTCCCGAAACGTCACCCATTCCGAGGGTCTCAAATGAGGTAGGTAGTAGTTCAGGAATGCTCTGTGGTTGGTGTTAGGATGGTTCAGTTACATAAGTGCTCAAATGTAGGCACCGTTTTCGCAGTGGAAGCTCCGAGACTGTGCAGCGGGCGATTGTCGTGTTGGCTGGGACTCCTGTTATCCATGCAGGGGATTGACCTCAGTCTGAAGAAGGCTCTCGACCCGAAATGCCACCCGTTCCTTCTCTCCAGAGTTGCTGCCTGTCCGGCTGAGTTGCTCCAAGCAACTGGTGTCTATCTTCAAAGGACTGACCACCGGGCTGGATGTCGGGGCTGGTGTGTTGCGTTTCACACACCGAACTGTCCAATTAATGGTAACAGATGGGCACTGAGGGAAGTCCCCCCCCCCCTCCCTTCTCTGTTTATCTGCCCTTTCTTTAACTTTTGTGCCTCTATGCAAGTATCTCGCGAGCCATCCCAGACTGCCCATTTCTGCTCCCCCTCGTCTTTAATAACTACATTTCCCTAACAATTACTGTCTTTGTTAGTTATAGGAGCAAAATTAGGCCATTCGGTCCATTAAGTCCACTCCGCCATTCAATCGCGGCTGATCTATCTCTCCCTCTGAACCGCATTCTCTTGCCTTCTCCCCATAACCTCCTGACAGCCGCACTAATCAGGAATGTATCTATCTCTGCCCCTATTCTTCACCCTTTTGACAGTAGTTTTGTTTTATTGGAGACGCGGGAGACAGCGGATGCTGGAATACTGAGCAAAACACGAAATGCTGGAGGAACTCGGTGCATTTGTGTTTAAGAAGGAACTGCAGATGCTGGAAAATCGAAGGTACACAATAATGCTGGAGAAACTCAGCGGGTGCAGCAGCATCTATGGAGCGAAGGAAGTAGGCAACGTTTCGGGCCGAAACGTTGCCTATTTCCTTCGTTCCATAGATGCAGCTGCACCCGCTGAGTTTCTCCAGCATTTGTGTGTGTGGGTGGAAGTAGGGGGGAGGGGGGGGGGGGGGGAGAGAGATAAGGCAGCCTGAAAAAAGTGTCGCCTGTCCATTTCCCTCCGTAGTTGCTGCCTGGCCCGCGGAGTTCCTACAGTCTTAGAAACTGCTTTAGACAAAAAGAGACACAAACTGCTGGAGTAAAAAAACTCAGCAAGTGAGGTACCTGAACACTCAAAAATGAAAAAGAATGAAAATGTGATTATTTCACCTCCCTTCAACTATTTTGTGTTTCAGCATGAGAGGGATTATAACATTAGAGACATTCATCTTGTAGTGATGTGTTAATGAAGAATTGCAGACATCAATCTGATAGTAAAAAATATATTTATTTAACAATGAGGTAAAACAAGCACTGACAATCAAACTGCTCAGTTACTCACCGTTCGCAGGAGTTCCCACGGTACCCGCAAGAGTTATTACGGATATCGCACGGATATCGCACTGGCCACTATGTTCATACAATGTTGCAATGCTCAACCACAAGTGTACAAGTCACTCTTGGAGAAATTCAAACTTTCTTGAATTTTCTCCCGTGTGGCCAAGTTACACGATTACCTGCCGTTAGCGCTACGGTGGTCCACGGTGGTACACGAATGCCGTACTGTTATCGCACGAGGTTCCCACGATGTTAAACTCTGGTTAACTCTTGCGTCAAGTCGCCCCGTGAAAAAGCCGCTCAAAGATGGAAATTAGTCTTAGACAATAGACAATAGGTGCAGGAGTAGGCTATTCGGCCCTTCGAGCCAGCACCGCCATTCAATGTGATCATGGCTGATCATCCCCAATCAGTACCCCGTTCCTGCCTTCTCCCCATATCCCCTGACTCCGCTATTTTTAAGAGCCCTATCTAGCTCTCTCTTGAAAGCATCCAGAGAACCCGCCTCCACCGCCCTCTGAGGCAGTGAATTCCACAGACTCACCACTCTCTGTGAGAAAAAGTGTTTCCTCATCTCCGTTCTAAATGACTTACTTCATATGCTTAAACTGTGACCCCTGATTCTGGACTCCCCAAACATCGGGAACATGTTTCCTGCCTCCAGCGTGTTAATACCCTTAACAATCTTATATGTTTCAATGAGATCCCCTCTCACCCTTCTAAACTCCAGAGTGTACAAGCCCAGCTACTCCATTCTCTCAGCATATGACAGTCCCGCCATCCCAGGAATGATCCTTGTAAACCTACGCTGCACTCCCTCAATAGCAAGAATGTCCTTCCTCAAATTAGGGGACCAAAACTGTACACAATACTCCAGGTGTGGTCTCACTAGGGCTCTGTACAACTGCAGAAGGATCTCTTTGCTCCTATATTTGATTCCTCTTGTTATAAAGGCCAACATGCCATTCACTTTCTTCACTGCCTGCTGTACCTGCATGCTTCCTTTCATAGAGTGATGTACAAGGACCCCCAGATCCCGTTGTACTTCCCCTTTTCCCAACTTGACGCCATTTAGATACTAATGATGCTTGATGCTTAATGCTTGATGTATCATAGTCTTGATGCTTGATGTATCATAACTAGGCGAGCCTTTCACAAGACTAAGAATATCAATGTCCACACCAAGATGTACTTTATTAATTTAGCTGTAGCTAAGATAATGATGGAATTTTTCTTGTCTTATATGTCGTTACCAAACCCTGCATCATGATCATCTCCTGATACATTACCCGTGATATCTTCAGCTCCATTTTCTCATAGCCTCACCTGTGACATTAATATGACATTTTCATTTTTCTAATATTATGACCAATCATCTGCATCATACTAACTAACTTTCAGTTTAGTTTAGTTTAACGTTACAGCATGGAAACAGACCCTTTGGCCTACTGAGTCCACATCGACCATTGATTCCCTGTTTACACACTAATTCTATGTTATCCCACTTACACAGTTATTCCCTGCACATTTGGGGCAATTTACAGAGGCCATTTAACCTACAAACCCACATATCTTTGGGAAGAGGGAGGAAACTGGAATACCTGGAGGAAACGCATGCGCTCACAGGGAAAACATGTAAACTCCATGCAGACAGAACCCAAGGTCAGGATTGAACCAGAGTCTTGGCTGTGAGGTTGCAGCTCTATCAGCTGTGCCGTTGTGCTGCTCTTAGTAATAATGTGCTGGATTTACTGTTTTACACAAAGTGAATTGAGTGATCAAACTGAAAGTAAGCATGCAGATACTGCAGGCAGTGAAGAAAGCTAATGGCACGTTGACCTTCATAACGAGAGTATTTGAGTTTAGGAGCAAGGAGGTCCTACTGCAGTTGCACAGGGCCCTGATGAGACCACACCTGGTATTGTGTGCAGTTTTGGTCTCCTAATTTGTGGAAGGACATTCTTGCTATTGGGGGAGTGCAGCGAAGGTTCACCAGGCTAATTCCTGGGATGGTGGGATTGACATATGATGAAAGAATTGATTGACTGGGCTTATATTCACTGGAATTTATAAGGATGAGAGGGATTCTTAAAGAAACATATAAAATTCATTTGGAAACTTGTCCATCTCCTGCAGCTTCACACAGAGATGACCACTTTGGGTTTTGAATGGCGCTATTATCTTCAGGTATCATTTTTTATCTATCTATCTATCTATCTATCTATCTATCTATCTATCTATCTATCTATCTATCTATCTATCTATCTATCTATCTATCTATCTATCTATCTATCTATCTATCTATCTATCTATCTATCTATCTATCTATCTATCTATCTATCTATCTATCTATCTATCTATGCCAAAAAGGTACACGATAGCGCTAACATTTTTGCACCACCTTACTCACAATTGTCCTGTGGTGGCTTGTGTCAAGTTTCATTCAGATTGATGTTACATTTCACAAGTTATTTCACATTTTTAATTTAAAAAAATCCAAATTTGAGAAAAATATCTTCCCTCTGCAGCTATAACTTCACAATGGGATTGTAACCCTACCAGCGACAATGTTGCAATCCTGGCACATTCAGTCCTGCAATGTTGCAATCCTTTTTTTAATATTCCTGGCAGCAAGTATATTCCTGGCAGCATGGAGGGAGGATGCATTATTTTAAATTTTAAAGTCACAGTACAATGATTTTTTAAAAGTTTAAAATGAGGGAGGGTGAATAAGGTGAAATGAGCAGCCCCAGCGCAGTTGGGGCTATGGGTGAGTGGTGGAAAATTGCCTTGGGGAATGGGTTGCGTTGGGGGGGCCAGGCCTCCCATGGGGGTTATGGGTGAGTGATGGATGATTGTGTTGTGGGAACGGTTTACGTTCAGGGACCAGGCCTCCTGTGTGACAGTGACCCAACGGGTCCCACTTGGTCTAGTATATTACTAAAGCTCTCATCTTAACTGTGATAAGTTTGCGAGTTTGTTTGTGCACGTGCTTTTCATGCCCTGAATTATGCCAAAATGGTACACTATTGCGCTACAATGTTCGGACCACCTTACTCACAATTGTCTTGTGGTGTGTTTTTTTTAATCAAGTTTTGTTCAGATTGATGTTATTATATTTTAAAAGTTATTCCCGTATTAAAATTTACAAAACCCCAATTTGAGAAATTGTTCTTCCCTCTGTACTGGAACTAACAGCTATGACATCACAATGGGCTTGTAGCACTGCTCACTACAATGTTGCAATCCCAGGACATTGAGTTCTGGCAGCCGAAGCAAGTGCAATTGCATTAAAAAAAAAATTACATGAGGGAGGGTGAATAAGGGGAAATGAGCATCCGCTGCGCAGTTGGGGGCTATGGGTGAGTGGTGGAATATTGCATTGAGGGAATGGGTTGCATTGGGGAACGGGTGAGTGGTGGAATATTGCTTTGGGGAATGGGTTACGTTGGGGGACCAGGCCTCCCATGGGGGCTATGGGTGTGTAATGGAATATTGCGTTGGGGAACGGGTTGCATTGGAGGACCAGGACTTTTTGCACAAAAGTCCGCAAGCATTGCCACTTTCATTTCACTGCACATCTCGTATGTGTATGTGACAAATAAACTTGACTTGACTTGACTTGACTCCCGTGTTGGGGAACAGGTGAGTGATGGAATATTGCATTAAGGTATGGGGTTGCGTTGGGGGACCAGGCCTCCCATGGGGGCTATGGGTGAGTGGTCAAATATTGCGTTCGGGGAACGGGTTACGTTGGGGGACCAGGCGTCCCGTATGACAAGGACCCAACGGGTCCCACTTGGTCTAGTATTTATTAAATCTCTTTGGATACTCCTTAATCCTATCTGTCAGATCTATCCCCTGCTCCATTTTGTGGTCCTGATTTCCTTCTTGAGTATGCTCCTCAATCCCATTTGATCCCAGCTGCCTATACCTGATCCTTGCCTCCTTTTTCCTAACAAGAGCTTAATTTCTCTCATCATCCAGGTTTCATTACTTGCCTTGCTCTTCACTCTCACAGAAACATGCATACTTTGAACACTCATTATCACACTTTTAAGAACAACCCACTTTGGGAATTGGGAATTACCACTGTTTCTTGGTTTAGAAAAACATAACATTTTTGATTGTATGTGCAGGTTTACAGAATTAATGATCAAACTGGAAGAGCTAACATAGTGATTGTCAATCCAATTTCTTGAAGTTCATGGATTATTTTTAACAATAATCCAAAGTCTATATATTTTTCAAACAAAATCTGTGTGTAAATAAGGAGTTCAAATGATAGAATGATCTTCACATTGGCATCTTATGTAAATGAAAGTACATGGCAACGCAAGGGAAAACAAATTGCTGTCCAAACTTTGGTAATATCATTCTTTATCAACATAGCATGCAATCTCAGAACAAAGCTCTCCTTCCTATAAATCGTAAATAATCATCCCCCACACAGATGTCCCCCTGAGAGCAGATAACTTCACATCTCTGCTACTCTTATCTGCTGAATGGCACGTTTATCTCAACTGATAAATTCAGCTTATCATGTTCATTCATCATCTGCAAAGTTTCCAAGCACTTCCACATTTCATAAGACTTGACTGTAACTGTGCTTGAAATAACACAATGCATTTAGATCTTACAAACGCATAGTCTATCTCCAGGATATGATCACTCGACATGAATGCCCTTAATATGAATGAGTTCCCATTATATTACTGAGTTCAAAAGTCTGATGTAATACATATGTTTGTTTCCTATGAATAACAGAACTACCTTCTTCTCTCGCTCCTCTTTTAGTAACAGTTCTTTCTTCTTCACCTTATGTGCTTTTGAAGCCATTCATTACAATACCGTGGAGGTAAGGTTACCATGTTGAGTGCTGTTTGCGTATCTTCTGACTCATGGACAACAATTGTGTAAAAAGATGTAACCCTTTGGTTACCAAAGGACAGCCTGCTGATTATTTCATGTGTAAAAATTATGTTAAAGTGTTTTGCAGCCTCAGCACTTTGTGACATTTGATTTTTGCATACGTTGATTATATTTGCCAAGTCGGCCATCAGGACGAGGTGCTACATTTTCTTTGGAGGCATGTACATCTTGGATCCATGGTGCAGGACTGGGGTATGTGCTCCACCTGTTCCATGTACAACAACTTTGAGAGCACTATGCACCTAATGATCTGGTTCTTGCACTCCATTAAGAGGGAGCAGAGCTCAGACATTCACAATTGCTGTTTTATCTTGATTGTCTGCTCTCAACATTTTTTGTCATACAACACAAACAAGAACCCCAACATCTTCAGATAGGTAGACTTGATGGTGAATGGAACAAGGGAACAGTCTGGCCTGTTAACAATGACCTTACTCTTCCTGCAGTTGACTTTAGGCCCGGATCCCAGCCTACCCTGGTCCCAGAAGTTTAGTTTAGTTTAGTGATACAGTGCAGAAACAGGCCCTATATACCATCAAATCCTCACCAACCAGCGATCCACACACACTAGCGCTATCCTACACGCACAAGGAACCATTTACAATTTTTACCAAAGCCAATTAACCGACCAACCTGTACATCTTTGGAGTGTGGTAGGAAACCTGAGCCCCTGAAGAAAACCCTCACAGGTTATAGGGAGAACGTACAAACTCCGTTCACTCAGCACCCGTGGTCAGGATTGAACCCGGGTCTCTGGCGCTGTGTGGCAGCAACTCTACCTATAACCATATAACAATTACAGCACGGAAACAGGCCATGTCGACCCTTCTAGTCCGTGCCGAACACGTATTCTCCCCTAGTCCCATATACCTGCGCTCAGACCATAACCCTCCATTCCTTTCCCGTCCATATAACTATCCAATTTATTTTTAAATGATAAAAACGAACCTGCCTCCACCACCTTCACTGGAAGCTCATTCCACACAGCCACCACTCTTTGAGTAAAGAAGTTCCCCCTCATGTTACCCCTAAACTTCTGTCCCTTAATTCTCAAGTCATGTCCCCTTGTTTGAATCTTCCCTACTCTCAGTGGGAAAAGCTTATCCACGTCAACTCTGTCTATCCCTCTCATCATTTTAAAGACCTCTATCAAGTCCCCCCTTAACCTTCTGCGCTCCAAAGAATAAAGCCCTAACTTGTTCAACCTTTCTCTGTAACATAGTTGCTGAAACCCAAGCAACATTCTAGTAAATCTCCTCTGTACTCTCTCTATTTTGTTGACGTCCTTCCTATAATTAGGCAACCAAAATTGTACACCATACTCCAGAATTGGCCTCACCAATGCTTTGTACAATTTTAACATTACATCCCAACTTCTATACTCAATGCTCTGATTTATAAAGGCCAGCACACCAAAAGCTTTCTTTACCACCCTATCTACATGAGATTCCACTTTCAGGGAACTGTGCACAGTTATTCCCAGATCCCTCTGTTCACCTGCATTCTTCAATTCCCTACCATTTACCATGTACTTCCTATTTTGATTTGTCCTGCCAAGATGTAGCACCTCACACTTATCACCATTAAACTCCATCTGCCATCTTTCAGCCCACTCTTCCAACTGGCATAAATCTCTCTGTAGACTTTGAAAATCGATTTCATTATCCACAACCCCTCCTATCTTAGTATCATCGGCATACTTACTAATCCAATTTACCACACCATCATCCAGATCATTGATGTACATGACAAACAACAGTGGACCCAACACAGATCCCTGTGGCACCCCACTAGTCACTGGCTTCCAACCTGACAAACAACCATCCACCATTACTCTCTGGCATCTCCCATTCAGCCACTGTTGAATCCATCTTGCTACTCCACCATTAATACCCAACAATTGAACCTTCTTAACCAACCTTCCGTGAGGAACCTTGTCAAAGGCCTTACTGAAGTCCATATATACAACATCCACTGCTTTACCCTCATCAATTTCCCGAGTAACCTCTTCAAAAAATTCAAGATTAGTCAAACAAGACCTTCCAGGCACAAATCTATGTTGACTGTTCCTAATCAGACCCTGTTTATCCAGATGCTTATATATATTATCTCTAAGTATCCTTTCCATTAATTTGCCCACCACTGACGTCAAACTAACAGGTCTATAATTGCTAGGTTTACTCTTAGACCCCTTTTTAAACAATGGAACAACATGTGCAGTACGCCAATCAATCCTCCGGCACTATTCCCGTTTCTAATGACATTTGAAATATTTCTGTCATAGCCCCTGCTATTTCTACACTAACTTCCCTCAATGTCCTAGGGAATATCCTGTCCGGGCCTGGAGACTTATCCACTTTTATATTTCGCAAAAGTGTCAGTACTTCCTCTTCTTTGAATCTCATAGTTTCCATAGCTACTCTACTTGTTTCCCTTACCTCACATAATTCAATATCCTTCTCCTTGGTGAATACCGAAGAAAATAAATTGTTCAATATCTCCCCCATCTCTTTTGGCTCTGCAGATAGCTGTCCACTCTGACTCTCTAATGGACCAATTTTATCCCTCGTTATCCTTTTGCTATTAATATAGCTGTAGAAACCCTTTGGATTTACTTTCACCTTACTTGCCAAAGCAACCTCATATCTACTTTTAGCTTTTCTAATTTCTTTCTTAAGATTCTTTTTACATTCTTTATACTCCTCAAGCACCTCATTCACTCCATGCTGCCTATAATTATTGTAGATCTCTCTCTTTTTCCGAACCAAGTGTCCAATTTCCCTTGAAAACCATGGCTCTTTCCAATTTTTACTATTTCCTTTCAACCGAACAGGGACATAAAGATTCTGTACTCTTAAAATGTCACCTTTAAATGTCTTCCATTTCTCTTCCACATCTTTCGCATAAAACAAACTGTCCCAATTTACTTCTTTTATATCCTTTCGCATCTCCTCAAAGTTAGCCTTTCTCCAATCAAAAATCTCAACCCTAGGTCCAGTTCTGACCCTCTCCATAATTATATTGAAACTAATGGTATTGTGATCACTGGTCCCGAACTGTTCCCCAAAGCATACCTCTGCCACCTGACCTGTCTCATTTCCTAACAGCAGGTCCAGCACCGTCCCTTCTCAAGTAGGTACTTCTATGTATTGCTGCAAAAAACTATCCTGCACACATTTTACAAACTCCAACCCATCCAGCCCATTTACAGAATGTGTTTCCTAGTCTATGTGTGGAAAATTGAAATCTCCCACAATCACTACCTTGTGCTTACTACTAATATCTGCAATCTCCTTACAGATTTGCTCTTCCAATTCTCGCTCCCCATTTGGCGGTCTATAATACACCCCTATAAGTGTTGCTATCCCTTTCCCATTTCTCAGTTCCACCCAAATAGCCTCCCTAGACGAGCCCTCTAATCTATCCTGCCAAAGCACGGCTGTAATATCTTTCCTGATAAGCAATGCAACACCTCCACCTCTTGCCCCTCCAATTCTATCACACCTGAAGCAACGAAATCCTGGAATATTTAGTTTCCAATCACAGCCCTCCTGCAACCATGTTTCACTGATCGCCACAACAGCATACTTCCAGGTGTCAATCCAGGCTCTAAGTTCATCCACCTTTCTTACAATGCTCCTAGCATTAAAATATACACATTTAAGAAACCCACCCTCTCTTATTCTCTGTTTATTGTCTTTTTCCTCTCTCTCCCCTACATTTTGGGTCAGAGTGCTACCATTCTCTGCCTCCTGCCTCACACACTGACTGCTAGCTTTCCCAATTTGAGTCCCTCCCCCCAACCATACTAGTTTAAAGTCTCCCCAGTAGCCTTTGCAAATCTCCCCGCCAGGATATTGGTCCCCCTCGAGTTCAAGTGCAACCCATCCTTTCTGTACAGGTCGCACCTTCCCCAAAAGAGGTCCCAATGATCCAGAAACATGAATCCATACCCACTGCACCAGTCCCTCATCCACTTATTTATCCTCCACCTCGCTCCATTCCTACTCTCACTGTCGCGTGGCACAGGCAGTAATCCTGAGATTGTTACCTTTGCAGTTCTTCTCGTTAACTCTCTACCTAACTCCCTAAATTCTTCTTTCAGGACCTCTTCTCTTTTCTTACCTATGTCGTTGGTACCTATATGTACCACAACCTCAGGCTCCTCTCCCTCCCATTTCAGGATTTCTTGGACATGTTCAGACACTATGCGCCACTGTGCCACCATGCAGCACATACTGATTAATTTGCTAACTGACCCTGGATCCAAGCAGAAGATGGTGGCATCAAAAACTTACAGGGAAGCGTAGATCTGAGCAACCACACTGCCTGGCAACATCCATCCCATGTCCTTCCGGGCAGATTCAGCAGAAACTTATAGTCAACATGCAAACAAGAATGAGGAGAATGGGCAACTTTGCCTGGCTCCAGATTTGGTGAGAACCCTTATTTATTTGGACTGAAATACTGATGTTTGCGTAGAGCTCTACGTATCCAATTCTTGATTCCCTTCTCCCCCCATAACCTATGGTCTGAAACCTAAAGACACGTATTTTCAGTTATTTGAAACTGCAGGTTAGGATTGGGTGTATATATTCATTCTCATCCTTTCAAGATATAAGTTAATGGTGCTTACCTTTATATGAAATAACATTCAAGACTTTTTGCCATCCGATTTGGATGAATATATAGGTATTTCCAGATAACACAACATTTGGTGGAGTTGTGGACAATGAGGAAGGCTGTCAAAAGATAGCAGGATATAGATCAGTAGGAAATTTGGGCAGAAAATGGCAAATATATTTAATCTGGACATGTGTGAAGTAATGCTTATCGGGAGGTCAAAAGCAAGACAGTAATGGTAAGGTTCTTGGGTGCATTGACATACAAAGGAATCTCAGGGTGCAAGTCCATAACTTACAGCAAGTAGCAACACAAGTGAATAGGGTGGAAAAGAATGTGCGTGGCATGCTTGCCTTGAGTGGTTGGAGCGTTGAGTATACAATTTGGGAAGACATGTTGCAGTAGCATTAAACTTAGGACAAACCACATTTGCAGAATTGTGTGCGGTTCTGGTTGCTGCACATTTGGAAGGATGTGGAAACTTTGGAGAAGGAGCAAAATATATCTACCAATATATTGCTTGGTGTGGAGTGTATTAATGAGAGGTTGGGCAAATGTGGATTGCTTTCTTTGAAGCATTTGACACTAATATGCATTCTGATAGAAGAGTATAAAATTCTAAAAGCCATACTGTAGCTATTGTCTTTTATGGAGGGTGGAAATGTCAAATGCCAGAGCGCATACGTTTAAGGTTTAACGAAGAAAATTTAAAAGAGATTTTTAAGGCAAGTTGTGTTTTACTGAAAGAGTGGTAGATGTTTGGAAGATATTACCAGGAGAGGTAGTAGAAGCAGATACAATACCAACATTAAAAGGGGCATTTAGACTTATGAACAGGGAATTGAGGAATATGGATCATGTGCAGGTTGATGGGATTAGTTTAATTTGGCATCATGATCATTGCAGAGATGATGGGCTAAAGGGCCTGTTAGATAATGTGAATAATTACAAATCATTGCACATCTGAATTCTGTTACTACTATTTTCTAGATTTAGTGAATTGTTTATTACTAGATTTGGACAAAAGCAAATTATCATCTACATTAAAAATTAATTTGTAACTAGAATTTGCTGATAAACTGAGAGTACACTCTAAATGCAAGTAAAAATGTCCTTGAAGTTGCTGCATCTTTGATTCAGATTAATAGGCGATTAGAGTATATTTAAGAGGAATTTGATATTTGTATTGGAACAGATGGCTGACTTTCATTGCCAGTTGACAGATACTGCATTGTCAACACTTTAGGGGTTTACAAAGAGAAAACAGCAGTAGTAAACTTTAATTGGTATCCAGAGGATTTATATAATAAGATGAATCAAATAGGAAAGCAGATAGAAATAGTTGATTAGTTTAAAATGATAATATTTGGATGTCAGTGGTAGGTGAAGGGGTATTGCGAGAGCTGCATGGGATTCACATCAGAGATTATAACCTAAGAAAATATTTAAGGGAAATTTGTATGTAGTTGTAGATATTAATCTGCAAAGTCACAGATGCATTTAAAATTGCTTCAAGCAATGGTCCAGTTTTCCAAGCAAAACATAAAATACAGGAGTAACTCAGCAGGTCGGGCAGCATCTGTGGAAGAAATTGATAGGCAGACTTCTGAAAAAGAGGAAAGGTCCCAACCCAAAACATCACCCATCCATTTCAGATCGGGACCCTGTTCTTCAGGTCTGCCTATCCATTCCCTCCACAGATGCTGCCTGACCCATTGAGCTACTCCAGCACTTTGTGTTTTGCTCAATTTCAAGCATCTGCAGTTCCTTGTGCTTTCCCATTTCCAGTCCCAGCTCCACATAAGTATGTTAAGGATTCCTGCATATGCACATGTGAATGTGGAAGTTCTGAACGTCTGAGAGCTTGCTCTGCTGTGTGTTCCAGATCAGATCCACTGCTCGATTCCTCACAACAGAGTATGAAGCTGCAGTGGTTTCCCACTGTGTACAATACGTGAAGATTGTTTTAGGAGCTTGAATATTTAAAAATAGTTTTAAAATAGTTTTGAGTGTTTCCGTAAATAAGAAACATTCAAAATCAGTGTTTTGCCAGTATTGCTAGCCCACGAGAAAGGAGGCATGGTTTAATCACTTGGAATATTGCAGGTTCCCTATAGGAAGGAACGTATACAGACTAGAAGGCACACAAAAATGCTGGAGAAACTCAGTGGGTGCAGCATTTGCAGTTCCTTCTTAAAACGCTGAGTTTCTCCAGCATTTTTGTGTACCTTCGATTTTCCAGCATCTGCAGTTCCTTCTTAAACTCTTATACAGACTAGATTCTGCTGCAGAGTCGAGCCTGATCAGTGAAGGTGCACCTAAATCCATTCAGCATGCTACCCTCAAGAGATCCATACACTGTTTGGCACTGCAAGAAATAGTTGACAGGGTATGCAATCAAACTAAGTGTGAACTTATCTCATAGGAACCCTGAGCAGATTGCTATTGATCACACATTCTGGCTCAATATGTCTTCTATATCTTAAAATATTTCCACCTATTGACTGCAGAATTGAATGTTTGTATACAAATGTTATGATCAGCTGTTAGTAAGATATAATAAACCCTTCTATGCAATGAAAAATCCCCTTAAAAAAAAAGTAAACCCAGCACAATGATAAATCATGAAGCAAGCTCGCCAGCATCTCTGCTTTCTTAGAAATTTAAAGAGATTCGTCATGTTACCGAATACTCTTAACAACCTTCTATAGATGCACCATCGGAGTAACTTGATGGTTGCATCATGGCCTGGTATAGCCACTCCAACACACAGGCATGCAAGCTATTGCCGAGAATTGTCTACGCAGTCCATCATGGGCAGTCTTCCCTCCCCATCATTGAAAGGATCTGCATGAGGTGCTGCCTCTGAAAGGTGCCATCTTTTATCAAGTATCCCCACTATCCAGGCCATGCCATCTTGTCACTGCTACCATCGTGCAGGAGGTATAGAAGCTGATGTTCCACGCCACCAGGTGCTGGGAACAGCAACTTTCCTATAACCATCAGGTTTTTGAACTGACTGGTATGCACCTATTGCTGCCTTACCAACAGAATGGACCACCTCGCACTACCATTGACTTGTGTGCTTTGAACTAATGTCTTGTATTTTGCAGTCGTTTTCTTTTCACTGCTTTAGAGAATTTGTGTAATTTATGTAGAATCTATGTTTTTGTGTGCTTTGTGAGTCTGTGATGCTGCTGCATGCAACACTTTCATTGTACCTGTTCCTCATGCTAGTGCATATGACAATAAATGTGTCTTAGAGTCATAGAATGATACAGTGTGAAAACAGGCCATTCGGCCCAACTTGCCCACACTGACCAACATGTCCCACTAGTCCCACCTGCCTGTTTTCAAGAGAGTTAGATTTAGCTCTTAGGGCTAAGGGAATCAAGGGATATGGGGAAAAGGCCTGAACGGGATACTTAATATGGATGATCAGCCAGGATCATATTGAATGGCGGTGCTGGCTACTCCTGCACCAATTTTCTATGTTTCTATGCTTGGTCCATATCCCCCCAAATGTGTCCTATTCATGTATCTGTCTAACTGTTTCTTAAATGTTGGGATAGTCCCAGACTCAGCTACCTCTGGCAATTTGTTCCTTACACCCACCAGCCTTTGTGTGAAAAAGTTACCCCTCAGATTCCTATTAAATCTTTTCCCCTTCACCTTGAATCTATGTCCTCTGGTCCTCGATTCCCCAACTCTGGGCAAGAGATTCTGTGCATCTACCCTATCTATTCCTCTCATTATCTTACACACCTCTATAAGATCACCCCTCATCCTCCTGCGCTCCAAGGAATAGAGTCCCAGTCTACTCACCCATAGCTCAGACCCTTTAGTCCTGGCAACATGCTCGTAAATATTCTCTGAACCATTTCAAGCTTGACAATATCTTTCCTATAACATGGTGCGCAGAACTGAACACAATACTCTAAATATGCTCTCAGCAACGTCTTATACAACTGCAACATGATTTCCCAACTGCTATACAATACTCTGGCTGATGAAGGCCAATGGGCCAAAAGCCTTTTTGACCACCTTATTTACCTGCGACTCGACCTTCAAGGAACCATGCACCTGCACTCCTAGACCCCTCTGCTCTACAACATTACCCAGAGGCTTACCATTCATTGTGTAAGTCCTACCTTTGTTAGATATCCCAAAATACAACATCTCATATTTCTCTGTATTAAATTCCATCAACCAGTAACACTGACTGCTCTCAAGCCACTTCCATTGACTGCCCCAAGTTCCTCCGTCCTTCTGTCTTTCTCCTTGGTAAATAGAGAGGATAAATACTCATTGAGGACCTTGCCAATCTCCTGTGGCTCCACAGAGGTGACCGCTTTGATTCCTGACTTGTGTTGCATGGATATTTTCTTCTGAAACTAGTTCAGATGGTTAATTTTAGATGTGTTGTGATGAATCCTCCATTCAATTCAGCCTACAGTGGCATGCAGCTGAGATTATATTTTCCTTGTTGCAACTAACAACAAATTGTGCCCTAAATTCTACTTACAAGTTTGCAGAACACATCACTGTAGTGGGCTGTATATCGAATAATGACAAGACAGAGTACACGGTTGAGATAGAGAGCTTAGTAACAGGAAGTCAAGACAATATCTTTCTCAATATTAGCAAGACGATGGAGCTTCTGGAAATGAGGTGCATGACCCAGTCAGCATCAAAGGTGCCAAAGCGGAGATAGTTGAGAACTTCAAGAACTTACTGTAGGTGTAAATATCATTAACAATTTGTTCTGTACCAAACACATTGAATCTATGATCAAGAAAATACATTAACACCCTTACTTCCTGAGAATACTAAGGAAGTTCAGCATGTCTCCAATGAGTCTTACCAACGTCTACAGGTGCACTGTAGAAAGCATCCTACTGGGATGCATTGTGGCTTGGTTTAGCAATGGTTGCTCTCAAGACTGCAAGAATTTGCACAGATTGTGGATGTAGCCCAGTCCATCACACAAATCATTAGTAATGGAGAAGTGCTGCACATTATTTGTAAGGTGTGATTCTGTGAGAAGAACTATATCTACTACTGCTTAACTCATTTGTGAGACGGTTCTTCCAATGTATACACCAAGCCCCAAAGTTTGTGAGCAGGGCCTTGCAAGGTTGCCTGGACTAGGACTAAACATGCCCTGAATGAATTTGGTGCCCAGTTCAAATCCAGCTAGTGTATCATTTGGTTTTGTATTGATATGAATGTAATGGTGATTGTGCAACTCAGTGGTCAGCTGTGCCATTTCACTGGGCAATGAAGAGTCAACCAGATTGCATGAGACTAGAGTGACATATGTGGCAGACCAGGTAAGGATGGTGGAATTCCTCGCCTAAAGGGCATTGATGGGTTTTTATGACAAACTAGTCTTTTTTTTAATCAACTTTATGAAAGCCTGGTTGTGATTTTTAAACTATAGATTATTCCACAGCTGCTTTGGTGAGACTTCAACTCAGGTGTCAAGATTACTGAATCAGAACTTTGGGTTACTAATGAGGCAATTTACAGAAATGGATAAATAAGAGGGTGTAGCGGCACCTAGTGGTGGCCCTGGTAATGTCAAACCCTCGCTATTGGCTAGCGCGGTCACGTGAGCGGGGGAGCTTTTTCGCGGGTTTTCTGTAAAACCAATCATTCGAGCGTTGGAGTGAGCATCGTTTATTTAGGCTGACAATATCGACTCGGGGTATCACTTTATTTTCGTTTAAAAATAAAGAACTTTGTTATACCCGACTGTCTCGACTCGCCAAACTGGTGACCCGTTAGTCCGATCGGTACTTGGACTTTCATCATGCAAGCCGCCGCCATCCCCAATGCCCAGCCTCCCCAGTAAAACGCCGTGGGCCTGGAACTGCCCGTTTTCTGGGCAGAGCAGCCTCAAGTGTGGTTCGCCCACATAGAGGCCCAGTTCCATCTTCGAAATATCGTTGCGACGCCACCCGATATTTCTACGTGGTCGGGGCGCTCAGCCAAGAGACGGCCACGCTGTTGCTGCCCTACCTACAAGACCTGCCGGCCATCGGCAAGTACAAGGGCCTCAAGGCCCTACTGCTCTTTTGGGCTCAGCCGCCGAGATCGCGTCTGCTCCACATGGACGGCCTAGGCGATCGGAAACCATCCGCTTTGATGAGCGAGATGCTTGCGTTGATGGACGGCCATCGACCCCTTTGCTTTTCGAGCAGGCGTTTCTAGAGCGAATGCCCCGTGACATCTGCTTGCTGCTCGTCGGGTCGGACTTCACAGAACCTATGCAGTTCGCCAAGCGGGCCGACGAATTGTGGGTTGTGAAACAGCAGGACGGCGGGTCCATCCACCAGGTGTCCACGCCCATACGCCAGCAGCCCCGCAAAGATGCCCGACCCTCTGCTACTGTCGCCACGCCGCAGCTGCTCGCCGGAGACCGGGTTAAGCGCTAGTGGTTTCCGCCGCTGCCACCCCCCCTGCATGTTTGCGGGAAACGCCTCGGCCGATTGTCAGTAGGGGCTGTCACGATCGGCCAAAACAACTGCCTCTACGTGCGAGACCGCCATTCAGGACTTCGTTTCCTGGTCGACTCGGGGGCCATCGTCAGCATCCTCCCCCCGACTGGGTTGGACAACCGTGTTGGCAAGCGAGGCCCTGTCGACTGCCGCCAACCGTAGTACTATCCTCACCTATGGCACGCGGACCCTATCCCTCAACTTCGACTCCCGCCCATAAGACTGGACCTTTACCGTTGCAAACGTGGCCCAGCCGCTGCTGGGCTCCGACTTCCTTCGGGCTTTTTCACTCCTGGTGTACGTACGGGGCGGGTGCCTCGTTGCACCGGTGGGCCCCAGCCCTGTGACCCCGCTATCCATGGAACCCCCAGCACACAGCTGAACGTGGTGGCTCAGGTCGAGGGCTCGTATGCCTCCCTGCTCGCGGAGTTCCCAGAGCTATTCACCCCCCGTTTCCGCGCGGCGACCCTCAAGCACGGGGTAGTGCATCATATCCCCACCACGGGACCACCATTACACGCTCGGGTGCGGCGGCTCCCACCCGACAAGCTGCGCATCACCAAGGAAGAGTTCAAACTGATGGAGGACATGGGGATCGTACGGCGCTCTGGGGGTGGAGACCATGCAGGGATTATAGGTGCCCGAACGCCGTTACGACCGTGGACCGCTACCCTGTTCCTCACATCCAGGACTTCTCAGCTCATCTGGAAGGAAGTTAGGAGGTTGCAAGGTGACCTGGACAGGTTGAGTGAGTGGGCAGATGCGTGACAGATGCAGTATAATATAGATAAATGTGAGGTTATTGTATTGTATTGTATTCAAATTTATTGTCATTGTCTCAATTAGAGACAACGAAATGAATTTCCCTTTACAGTCAGTATCATAAAAATAAATAAATAATAAATAATAAAACATATTAAAAATAAAATAGAATTTAAAAAAAAGCACAAACACAGAAAGTTGGTGAGGAAGGCACCATAGTCCAGCCAGCCTCCCCTCGATCTTCCCAGATGTTCACCCGTGGTCGGGGCCTTCCGAGCACCCGCAGTCGCCACCCCGGGCGGCCCGATGCTCAGGCCCTCTCACCAGGCTGATGGAACGCCGACGCCGAACCCCGACGGTGAAAATCCTCCTCAGCGGCCCGGACCTCCCAATCAGCCGCCTCCCACCGGAGTCCGCAGCTCCCGAGTCCGCAGGCCGAGCCGGGTTATCCACATTGGCGGCAAAAACAAGGGGGCAGATTTTATCTCAATGGGGTTAGGTTAGGTAAGGGGGAGGTGCAGCGAGACCTGGGCGTCCTTGTACACCGGTCACTGAAAGTTGGCTTACAGGTACAGCAGGCAGTGAAGAAAGCTAATGGAATGTTGGCCTTCATAACAAGAGGATTTCAGTATAGGAGTAAAGAGGTTCTTCTGCAGTTGTATAGGGCTCTGGTGAGACCACTTCTGGGGTATTGTGTACAGTTTTGGTCTCCTAATTTGAGGAAGGACATCCTTGTGATTAAGGCAGTGCAGCGTAGGTTTATGAGATTGATCCCTGGGATGGCGGGACTGTCATATGAGGAAAGATTGAAAAGACTAGGCTTGTATTCACTGGAGTTTAGAAGGATGAGGGAGATTCTTATAGAAACATATATAAAACATTTTCACACAGAGTTGTGAATTTATGGAATTCCCTGCCACAGAGGGCAGTGGAGGCCAAATCACTGGATGGATTTAAGAGAGAGTTAGATAGAGCTCTAGGGGTTAATGGAGTCAAGGGATACGGGGAGAAGGCAGGCACGGGTTATTGATAGGGGACGATCAGCCATGATCACAATGAATGGCGGTGCTGGGGCCGAATGGCCTCCTCCTGCACTTATTTTCTATGTTTCTATGAGCTACCTTTTTTTTTGAAGGTGGACCTGGTCCACGGTTTTCATCAGATCCCTGTTCACCCAGACTATGTCCCAAAGACCGCCACCATCACCCCGTTTGGGCTGTTCGAGTGGCTCCATATGCCTTTCAGCTTAAAAAACGCCGTGCAGGCGTTCCAGAGACTGATGGACATGGTGGGTAGGGGATTGAACTTTGTTTTCCTCTACTTAGATGACATCCTGGTTGCGAGCCGCTCCCAACAGGAACACCTCACGCACATGCGGGCGCTGTTCCAGCTGCTCCAGGACCATGGGCCCGTGGTCAATCCCGCCAAATGCCAGTTTCGGCTTCCACATAATTTCATTCCTGGGGCATCGTGTTACCTCACAGGGCGCGACCCCATTACCCACTTAGGTAGAGGCCATCCGGCAGTTCCCCTGGCTGCTCACTGTCAAAGGGCTGCAGGAGTTTGTCGGCATGGTTAACTTCTACCATTGTTTTGTGCCGGCAGCTGCCAGGATCATGCGGCCCCTCTTTCAGTGCCTCGCTGGTAAGCCACGGGACCTTGTTTGGTCCACCGAGGCCGAGGCCGCGTTCGACGGCGTGAAAGAGGCGCTGGCCAAAGCCACCTTGCTAGTACACCCACGGGCCACAGCCTCGACTGCTCTCACGGTAGATGCCTCCGATACGTCCGCGGGTGGGGTGTTGGAGCAGCTCATTGACGGCCGCTAGCCTTTTTCAGCCATCAGCTGAGGCACCCCGGGAGCAAGTCCAGCGCGTTCGACCGGGAGCTCCTCGCCCTGTACTTGGCCATCCGTCACTTTAGATACTTCCTGGAGGGCAGACCATTCACGGCCTTTACTGACCACAAGCCCTTAACGTTCGCCTTGGCCAAGGAGTCAGACCCTTGGTCCGCTCGACAGCAACGACACCTGGCATTCGTATCAGAGTTCACGACGGACATACACCACGTGGCCGGGAAGTTCAATAGTCGCCGACGTCCTGTCCTGCCCGGCCCTCGCAGCTGTGGTGGCCGTGGACCATGGTGTTGATTACATGGAGTTTGCTAAAGCACAGCACTTGGACGAAGGGATGGATGGCTACAGGACAGCCGCTTCAGGGTTGCGGTTGGCCGACGTTCCGTTCGGTCCCACGGGAGCGTTGGTACTGTGCAATGTTTCCACCGGGCGCCCACGCCCCATTGATCCCGCGGGTTGGCGGCGCCGGATTTTCAACGCCATCCATGGTCTGGCCCACCCTTCAATTCGGGTTGCGGCTTGGGCTAGGTCCTGCATCCCCTGCCAGACATCCAAGGTTCAGCGTCATGTACGGGCCCCAGTGCAAGACTTTATGGTTCCCTTGGGCCGTTTCCAACACATCCATGTGGATTTAGTGGGTCCGTTACCCTTGGTGCCATGCATCTCCTCACGGTTGTGGATCGGTTTATGAGCTGGCCTGCGGCTATTCTGCTGTCGGACACCTCCGCCGCGTCTTGTTCCTGGGCTCTTGCCGCACACTGGATTGCTCGGTTCGGGGTTCCGGCAGACATTTCCACCGACCGGGGGGCTCAGTTTACGTCCTCATTGTGGGCTTCGCTGGTGACATTATACGGGGCGCAGCTGCACCACACCATCGCCTATCACCCCCAGGCCAACGGGCTAGTGGAACGATTGCACCGCCACCTGAAATCGGTGCTGAAGGCACGGCTCACGGGTCCGGACTGGACATTACTTATAAGGCCATCATTTATTGTGCACACACATTTGTTTCAAAGGAATATGGTGGTGAGCCTCTTTCTTCAACTGTTAAGGCAAAAACCCCTGATTACGCTATTATGGAGGAAATTGCAGGCTTTGGATCCAGCAAAGTTAACAGAACAGTGATGCTAGTCCATGTTAAGATGGTATGTAAGGATACAGGGTGGTAGTATTCCCATGTACCTGCCACCAAGGTCCTGGTCGGTGATCGAGATTGTGTGGTATAACAGTAAGGTGCTGTTGCGCATCTTTAACATTGCAGACATTGCAGTATGGTAGACACTGCAGTCACATTGTCTCAGTGGTGGAGGGTTTCAGTGTTTAAAGTGGAGGATGGGGTGCTAATCAAGTGTGCTGTTTTGTTCTAGCTGGTTGCTGTATACAATATACATTTTCTAAGACTCTCAATGTGCCTGCTGTCAGGATGACAACAATAATAAATGCTAGCACTAATACATTAATTCTCCATCCTCGCCTCTTGGCAGGTGAAGTTCTAGGTTGGTAGAAAAGCCTGTAAAATGTATTCTTGTAACATTTATTCTCCTTGTCATTCTGAACACAAGATAAATGCATCAACAAAAATGCAAATCTAATCAATTTCACATCCCAGCAACAAAATAGGACAACACAAAATGCAATGTTCTTCTCCTGAATAGCCATTGAGGATGTATATAAGTATTTGATTGTAATTAGCAAACCTACAGTTCTATTGGCATTCATGTGCCTGAGACACTCCTGCAGCTGAATCTTTAGACTATTCATACAACACCTTTATTTATGTGCACATTTAACATAAATAATGTTGTATTTTTCTCTCTGTTAAATAGTTTTGTCTTGTGTGCTGAACAGTGTTCATTGTCCCGAATCAGTTGGTGGGGAAATTGTTACGTTTTATTGCTAAAAAAATGTATTACACTTTCTAATATGTTTCCACCTTTACATATAATCTGAATTATTTACCTCATAAAATGGTGCTTAATTTATATTTATTTGAAGTAAAATAATGCTATGGTATCTGAATAAATTTAAACAATAGTACATTTCATCTGATTATTTGAAATAAATAGGCCAAATTCAAAAATAGATTAATCTTCCCTTTTAAGTGGGGAAGGGAAACGCTTGTACTACTTAAAGATGCATCCATTAAATTGTTCCAACAGTTTACTCTTACATGGGGATCTTATTTCAGTGATTTCCACCATACTCTTCTATTTTCAAAACTGCAATAGTTTTTGATTACAATGGGCAACTATGCTCACATTAGGTCCAATCTATCCTCGTTAATATCCACAAC
This sequence comes from Amblyraja radiata, assembly GCF_010909765.2. Classification (NCBI taxonomy): domain Eukaryota; kingdom Metazoa; phylum Chordata; class Chondrichthyes; order Rajiformes; family Rajidae; genus Amblyraja; species Amblyraja radiata. Next base: position 38,249,983 of record NC_045965.1, on the reverse strand, counting down.
ATCCCAACCACCTCCACCCCACACTTCAGCAGCTTTTCAATACATAATCTCAACTTTCCATTAAGCTTATTGTTTTTGTTCTTTTGTTCTTTTGATGAATATACTATAACTTTCTCCCATCAGTATAGAGACTTTAGCCTTTATCCTCCTGCAGCTTTCACTATCTCCTGGCAAATCTAGGTCAAAATTCTCCATGTCCATCTCATTGCACCAGCTGTACAGCTCCCATTATCTCTCTCATTTAAATAAGAATCACAACACAGTAACGTTCAGTTCATCATATCCATTTTGACCATCAAATCCTGTCTATACAAATTCCATAGACCATAACCTTGGCTTTTCATAGCAAATTGATATAGTCTGGTACCCATAGCAATTCTGGTACATGCCAGTAGCTGGCATGCACCATTCAGTGATTTAAAAAAAAGCCCAAGAGTTGTTTCATCAATAAAGAAAGTTGTTACAAATATTAGGAAAGGTTCATAGACATACCGAGAGTGTGGGAAGGAAAACCTTGCACAAATGAAAGGGCAATTAGTTAAGGAAAGGATTGATGACAAATAGCTATAGATGCTGCATTGAGAAGATAACAGGAACATTTCAGAACCTGCAAAATGAATTCAGTGTTTATAAGTTTGTGTAGAACACTGATACAAAATAATTAGAGCAGAATTTTGCAAATTAATTTTATTAATTAATTGCGATGTTAGGCCCCACTCCGAGTCATTTAAACCCCACGATTCTGGCGGGAGCAGTTGCTGTTGCGGGAGCTCCGAAAAGCGGTCTCCCACCAGGGACCTGCGAGCTCCCGATGTTCCTGTCCACCGGGCCTGCGGCCGGAGCCTCCGAAGCTCCAAAGTCGGGTTGCAGTTGCGCGCCACCACAGCTCTCCCTGCTCCGAAGTTGGCCAGCTCCGTGATGGCGAGTCCACGGGCTCCATGACTGGAGCCCTCAGGTTGGTTCCGGTTGGAGGCCGCCACCGGCTCCACAATGTTAGGCCCAATGACACCGGAGACCCGACAGGGTAAAAGTCGGGTCCCTGTACAGGAAAGAGATTAAACTGTCCCCCCCCCCCCCCCCCCAACCCCAACATATATACAGCTAAAAAATAATAAAAATTAGAACCAAAAACATACATCTAACGGGACAAAAATGAAAAAAGAACAGACAGACTGCAGTCGAGCCGCTGCCGTTAGGCACCGCCACTTCGCATCTGTCTTAATCTATCTTAAATATCTGTCTTAAATGTCAATTAAAAAGTTTATAATATATCTTCCCCTCAATGTAATGTACTAGTGGTATCAAAACAACCAAGTTTATATAGTATTTTATAGATCGTATGACCTTGATTTTTTTTTTAAACGACAAAACTGTAATTGGGATTAGTTGACTCAAAACTGATTTCATTCAATCGCAACATCAACAAAAGTAGGGATTTAGACTTAATACACTATCCTGTGTGACACTGAGCCCTTATAGAGGGCTGCTTAATGTTCGAGATAGTGCAATATCTGTCAGTAAAATTCCTTCTTGGTAGTGTAAGACCAGAGCCTTCTGTTCCTGGCAAAGTCTGAGTTTGTGATGTACAAGAAAGATGACTCACTTCCTTTAACTAAATAGCTTTATTTAGATTGTGCATTATACCATATTTACCACTATTACAAATCACTTAAAGTACTTTGAAATTACATGATCAATTGGACTTGCAGGTCTCCAACAATTGATAGCTGCTGTGTATGAATGTTCCTCAGATAGTCAGCCCGAGCCAGACATACTTGTTTGGATCAATTGACTAGATTGATTCCATCTCCAATTGTGATGGTAGTTTTCTATTCCTCTTGCTCTTCATCCTAATTATCTACAGCTGGAGTATGTGATTATCTACATCATTGATTCCTGATTGGCCACCAAAGCCCAATTCTTCTGATATTTTGATTACTGTATTTACCAACCACATTATTTATGTCTTCATTGTTAGCTTGTTACGTAGGCCTAGGTTATTAGTTGCTGTGAGAAGTTTTATCTTAGGTCAATCAGCAGTGGTATGTTTATTGGTTTTGCAGTACTTCCACAAGTTAGGATTTATTTAATGATTATTTAATGATGTAACACAAAAACATATAATTTAAGGTCCTTGCTTATTAATTGTCCACTGTTGTGCTTGTCCTATGAGAGTCTTATTTCTCCATTTAATTTAATCATCTGTGTCCAGAAGGATAATTCAACAGGGCTTTTAAATATGGATTAAAGTATTTGTAAAAGTTAAATAAGTGTCTCCTTCTTTGCCAGTGCTTTGGTATCTAGGATGACTTGCTTCCACTTGTAGTGATTGAAGATAAATTTTTGCATCAGAACATAGGCAAGATCTACATATTTTACTACAGGGGAGTAGGGTGTGTTTAAAGGCCATTGATGATAGTTTGAGTGGCTATATACCTCTACAACTGTGTTAACTGTGTATGCATAGGTTTCATGTGATCTCATTAGAAAGACTCAAAACAGTCACTTTCTGAAGGCTTATCTTTTAAAATGGTTCTGTGAAAGACATTTGTTATCTGGGTGTGCAGTATGAGACCCATACCCTTGTAGCAAAGAAATCCACAATGGTTTGGAACTTAGCCTCTAAGAACATGCACACTCTAACAAGTTTGTCCTTGGTTCTGGAGCGGAGGCAGAATCTACTAATTGTGGAAGAGTAAATCTCTGGATAAATACTTTCATATATCAAACTAAGAAGCAAAATTATGAATAAAGTTGTTCAGATGGACCAAGTGAAAGCCATTTGTTAGTCCAATTAAAATATATGAGGAAAGCAATGATAACTGGTCCAAAACATACAATGAAAAACCTTTTTGTTACAGCACCAGTGAGCAGTAAAAGTCAGAATTCTGGCTTGTGATTGTATTCTTTCGATGTTCATTTAGTGAAATCTGAAAGCTTCCATTTACTTGGGACATTTTCATATTGACAACCCCCTTAAAGTTAATACATAGATATAAATGAGCGTACATATGAATTCTTATTATTTATGATAGGAGTGAAAAATACAATGAATATACCCAGATAGAATAAGTATTTAGGGATGTTAATATGTCTGTTATTGTTTTAATGGGGAGGCAGCATTTTTAAAATTTATTGTTGGAGGTTGAAAAGGTTTGACTTTTTGTTACGTATTTTGCTAAATTTCCAAGAACAGGAATAAGCTACATTAAAATAGTGTTATTTGAGTAGGAAGTTTGTCAATGAAAAGCTTGCTCACTTTGATTATCTTGTACATCAATTTGTGATGTAGTTCGGTATCAATGGCGACCTTTAGTACCGGAAAGTAGCATTTACTATGACTGCTCTTCAATCTTTCAGCATCAAAAGTAACAGTGACAATAGTTCTGTTATATACTGCTACGAAGAAATGAACTATTAAATCTACATTACCGCCACATACTGTAAATTCAAATATACAATTTAAAATATTGTCTGGGAGAATATTTTGTGCAAGTGACCACTTTAAAATATTGAGAGTTCTTTTCATCAAGAGGCTTGGTGAGACCAATCCTCTGAGATGCTCGTTCTTTTAACCTACACGTGAATCAGCTCAACCCCATTGTTAATATTCTGTGAAAATTAGGCTTCTGTGTAATATATATATTCTAATTTAATACCGTATGTGGGCTGACATTGTTTTATAATGTTAGTCATCCCTGCGTTCTTTGTTCTGGATGCTCCCAGATGGCATTCCGTTTAAGAGTATGTCTTTTCCTTTGCCTGCCCTTTGGCAGTACAGAACACATCAAAATTTAAACCTTGCCAATTTTTCCTTTTTTGGAGAGGCATTGCATCTTTGCCAGTTCTTGCCTCTTAACAACCCAAATGAGATCATCAATTTGACATTTAGGAGAAGATTGAGTGCAATTAACAGCTGCAGCTGAGTTGTTCAAAATCTGATGCAGTGCTGTGATACTTTATACCATCTGGCCATTACTTACTTTTTTAACTTAAAACTAAAAGCTTCGTTTAAAAAAAATACATGCAAAATCCCAAATGATGCACCACATTCATTTTTATTCACTAGTTTTAAAGTATGAAATCTATTTAGAGATGACAATTAATTTTAATTAAAGATGATAGGGTGTTCAAGAAGACATTTTGGTGCACTTGCCATCAAAAACCAAAGCAATGAGATAAAAATTGGGACATCATGGTGCAGCTGTACAAAATATTGTTGTATGGATTAGAATTCTGGTTGTTCTACTGCGGGTAAGATGTGGTGTGTAGAGTGCAGTAGAGATTCATCAGGAAGGAGGGCTGTAGGTATAAAGAGAGGTTGGATAGGCTGGGTTTATTCTTATTGAATGTCGAAGGCTGGGGCATGACGTTATAGAGGATCTCGTAGAGAAGATACCATACATCTACAACCATTTTCTCGAACTTCTACAGAAAGTATTCTGTAAAAGGTATGCAGTCCTGGTTGCCGCATTTGTAGGAAGAATGCAGAGGCTTTGAAAAGGGTGCAGAGGAGATTTACCACCTGGATTAGCGGATATTTCCTACAGGAAGAGGTTGGACAGACGGAGTATTTTCTTTGGAATGTCGGAGGTTTCGGGGAGATCTGATAGAAGTATGTAGAATTATGAGAGACATGGATAGGGTAGACAGTCAGAACTTTTTCCTCCAAGATGAAAAAAATCATGTATTAGAGGGCATAGCTTTAAGATAAGAGGGGCAAAGTTTAAAAGAGCAACATTTTTACACAGAGGGAGGTGAGTGCCTGGAACGGCTGGTGGTGCAGAACTGCTGGGTGTGGTGGTTGAGGCAGAGTGCTGAGCTAACAAGCAAGTCAGTTTCAAACCCAGAGACGGAGCAGCAGCAGCAGGAAGTTTCAAATAAAGTTATTGGGGTCGTTGGGAACAAAGTGATACAGGATCACGTGATGTGCAGAGCTGCATGCTGTGGAAGCGGGTGCACCCTATTGTGGTTACTTGTGACCACATCTGCAGCAAGTGTTGGTCGCTCGATGAAGGCAGGCTCAAAGCTGATGATCTGTAATCTGAGTTTCAAACACTAAAACACATCATGTACAGGGAGAATTACCTGGACGCAGTGTTGCAGGAGATAGTCACACCTGATTCACTATGTCCAATTTGGTCTGTGGGCAGGAGTGTTTGACTGCGATTGAGGCAGGTAGGGGTATCCAAGAAGCAGTGTTGGATGAGCCTCAACCCTTGAGCTTGCCTAACAGATCTGAGATTCTTGTTCCCTGAGCAGTCGAGAGTGGGCGCCATATGATAAGCAATTTTACCATTGGCACAATAGATCAGGGAAGCATTCAAGAGGGGGGGAGAAAGAGACACATAATTGTAATTGGGGATTGTACAGAGGGGAATAGACACAAAGGATCAAGGGTCCTGAAGGCTGTGCTGAGTCCGGGACAGCCCATATGACTTAGAAACATGGAAAATAGGTGCAGTAGGCCATTCGAGCCTGCACCGCCATTCAATATGATCATCCAACTCAGTATCCTGTACCTGCCTTCTCTCCATACCCCCTGATCCCTTTAGCCACATCTAACTCCCTCTTAAATATAGCCCATGAACTGGCCTCAACTACCTTCTGTGGCAGAGAATTCCACAAATTCACCACTCTCTGTGTGAAAAATGTTTTCCTCATCTCAGTCCTAAAAGATTTCCCCCTTACCCTTAAACTGTGACCCCTTGTTCTGGACTTCCCCAACATCGGGATCAATCTTCCTGCATCTAGCCTGTCCAAATATGTTTCTATAAGATCCCCCCTCAATCTTCGAAATTCTAGCGAGTACAAGCCGAGTCTATCCAGTCTTTCTTCATATGAAAGTCCTGACATCCCAGGAATCAGTCTGGTGAACCTTCTCTGTAATCCCTCTATGGCAAGAATGTCTTTCCACAGATTAGGAGACCAAAACTGTACGCAATACTCCAGGTGTGGTCTCACCAAGACCCTGTACAACTGCAGTAGAACCTCCCTGCTCCTATACTCAAATCCTTTTGCTATGAGGAATTACAGAGGAATTTAGAGTGGGAGGGGAAAGATCCAGTTGTTGTAGCCCACGCTGAGGGAGTTTGAGCACTAAGGACTAAATTAAAAGCAGAACCAAACAGGTAATAATCTCTGGATTGCTACCTGAGCCACGAGCAAATTGGCATAAAGTCGATAAGATTAGAGAGTTAAACTCAAATATTGCTGTATGAAATTTGGGTTTGAATTTGTGGGACATTTGTGGCATCAGTGTTGGGAAAGGAGGGAGCTGTTCTGATGGGACAAACGCCACCTGAGCCCTGTTGGGACCAGGGTCCTGGCTAATCGCATACCTAGGGCTGTACATAATGCTTTAAGCTAAAAGGTGGGGGTGGGCTCAACAGACTGGAAAAGTATGAATAACATTAACGGGAAGGAAAGCACAGGAGAGGTTACTGAAGTCACTGGAATAAGATTATAGGACAGAAAGTTTAGAAATGGACAAGTCCCACGTCAGACAACATGGGGACCAATTTGAGAAGAGGGGTGGCGAATACAGAAAAAAAGGTGTTATATTTAAATGCATGCAGTATACAAAACAAGGTGGATGATCTTATAGTATGGTAGAAATTGGCCGGTACCATTTTATGGGCATCACAGAGTCGTGGCTGACAGAGGATCAGAGCTGGGAGCTGAATATCGAAGGATACACATCCTATTGGGGAGGCAAAGTGGGCAGAGGCAGTGGGGTAGCTCTATTGATAAGGAACAAAATCCAATCCTTAGCAAGAAACAACATAATAGAAGATGTACAATTGTTGTGGGTAGAGTTAAAAAAACTGCAAGGGTAAAAAGAACCTGATGGGAGTTACGGATGTAGGGCACAAATTACATCAGTAAATAGAAAAGGCATGTAAGAAAGGCAATTTTGCAATGGTCAGACACAAAATGCTGGATGTAACTCAGCAGGACAGTCTGAAGAAGGTTCTCGACCCGAAACGTCGCACATTCCTCCAGCATTTTGTGTTTATCTTTGGTTTAAACCAGCATCTACAGTTCCTTCCTACACATTACAGTGGTCATGGTGGATTTCAATGTACAGATACACTCGGAGAGTCAGGTTGGTACTGTATCCCAGGAGAAGGAATTTGTAGAATCCCAAGGAAATGGTTTTTAGAGGGTATTAGCTCTAAAGAGAAAATGTACAAACTTGGATTGTTTTCTCCTAAGCATAGGATGCTGGGGAGACCGGATAGACATCAGAGACATCGATACACCACCTGTCTGATTTACAAAGCTATATTTCCCTTATTGCATATAGGAATACATTGAACCACAGTGGGCATATCTTTAAAATGAGGGGAGCAAATTTTAAAGATGTGCAGGGCTGATATTTTATGCAGAGTGGTGGGTGCACTGATGGGTGGAGGAAATGAAGGAGTATGGATCACATGCAGGCAGAAGAGATTTGATTAACTTGGCATTGTGTTTGGATTGGACAATGAGCCTGTTCCTATGCTGTGCAGTTCTATTTTTATCTTCATTTCTTGGTATCTTATTTGGATACATTGAATGCCATACAGGAATGAACATAAATCACAAACGAAGGTAATTTAGAAAAATGTAGACTTTTTAGTTTTTTATTTGCTGACAAGTTTATAAACAATTTTAGAAAATAATTCAACGGTTAAAAAACTATAATGAAAAGCAATGGGAGAAAAGGGGCATTGTCTGTGGATTAATGACATCAATCATCAGTGAATTATTCATCTGTGGGTTAAATTTCAAGTTGAGACACTTGAGCGAAATTGTTTGGACCCTTACAACACTGAGGGAGTACTGTTGAGGATCCAGTCTCTTGTTTTAAAGAAGAGCAGTAGAGTTATTCTCCAGTGCCAATGTTTATCAATCAAGTGCACTAAAACAGATTATTCATTATTCTGTTTGCTAGAGCCCGATAAATAGAAATTGTATTACTGGTATATCATTAAACAGTATTATAGTGGGTGAAATGTACTTTTGAATAAATTGAAGCTATGAATGGTGCTTAGCATAATTCCCAAACTGTGAATGAAATCATGTTCTTTGATTAATTTAAGGCTTATTTCACTGGAAACAAATTGCTGGTTTTTAATTAAAAATGTCAGTTATTCCTGAACTAAAGTATGAGATTATATACCTAGATAACTTTTTTCTTCTGTGATGAACTGTAAATAAAAAGTCAATGCTGGAACCTCGCTGCAGATTCCAATGCTGGGAACCTCGCTACGTCCGTGAATAGGGGAATGAATCAAAATCTTAGGTTAAAAACTCATCAGAACTATGTCAATTTTTATTTCAGATTTCCAACATCTGCAGTTTTTCATTCACTTATGTGATGTGCCACTGTGCGATATAACAAATGTTGTGATTACTGTAATTCATTGTGTCAAGTATTTCTGGATATCATTGCTGCTGTAAATGTCAAATTTACTGTAGAATCATCAGTGAACAGTGTATGATCATATTAAACACTTCAATTGTTGATTTGTTCTGCAAAAAGATTTGTGTTTAATGCCAATACTGTATGCTACTGTCGTTATTAATTGGGAAAACTAAAAACAATGTTCAAATTACAGGAAAACTTTGAAAATCCATTGCCCGTAAAGCAATCCTAATGAATGGGCCTCTAGCTCACCGGGTGATGATTGCCACGTTCCCCATCGGTCTGCCAGGACTCAAGTTCCTGCACTCTTCTTCCACACACTGGTCCCTGGTACTCATCCTCCCTGTCCACTTGCCAGTGTACCAGCTTTGCAATTTGCTCCACTGTCCTGGGCCCAGGCTTCTGTGCTTCTTTTAAACTTGCAAGGTTCAATGAAATATTACTATCTAACAACGTTCATTGAAAAAAAAGTAAATGAAAATTTTAAACACAGTGGACCGCAGATGCTGAAATCCTGAGCAAACAATAAAGTGCTAAGGAACTTCAGCGGCATCTCAGGAGAGAATGGACAGGTGATGTTTTGGGTCGGAACCTGGATATCAAGAAGTCCCAGCAAAACGTCACCAGCTGCATTTCCCAGCAGAGGAGGGAGGCATGGACTGTAGCAGCTATCTGAGAAAGAAATGTTTTATTACATTCATCAATTCCCTGATTCTATCACTATCTTATTTACAGCAGTCAATCAATTTACAATTTACCTAGCACATTATTGGGTTCTGGAAGACACGAGCAGTTTGTGGAAATTCAGTCACAGGGAAAATGTGCAAATTGTACCCAGACAGCACCTTGGAACAACGAGCAGTAGCACTAAATACTGTGCCACATGGTACTTTTACAGTCTACTCAAAGTCTCCACACTTCAATCCATAATGCCCACAGTAATTAAGCCCCAGAAGTCACCTTTGCCACACCTCTGGGGCTTTGAATGAAGATGGAAGCTATCCCCTTCTCCCTTAAAACAGTAACTCTTCCACTTTTCTGATGTTTTGCTGCTAATGGAGGGTGCACTTCACAGGTATGTGCGCAGAAGCTGTGTTCAACTGAGTTTGTCCTGCTGGAAACTGCATAGATACAGTTTCACCATGTATTCCTGTTTGTCATCCATTCCAGAACTGTTTCTTTCGTCTTTTTGGAAATTTGGTGGGAGATCCTTTGGGTCTTACATTTGCACACAACTTTAACACGAAAATGGGTGGTCCAATTTCAAGACCTGTGAGTTTTTACATTTTCCATGGTGTGATTGATGGATCCTGGGTAACAATGTCAATTCTTCCTTCACTAGCTTCTCAGACCAATTTGCCGTCCTACACACGTGTTAGGAACCAGTACAATGAGAACCACACATATAACAAAACCATCATTGAAAAATACAATTAGGCTTCTGAAACACAATCCACCAGTGAAACAACTCGTAAGATCATAAAAATATAGCAATTGGAGCACGGTACTCTGCACACGTCAGTTTATTGTTTGACATTAAAAGTACAAATAATTCAACACAACAGTTTTATGAAAAAACATTTACAGCTGTATTCAGAAATAATCTAAATTAGCTATGCTAACAATAAGTCATTCATAATTTGTGAAATTTTACTGCCTGGTCCTAGAAATATTTTAATTAAACAAACACATTGTAGAGAAAATTTTACATGCCTTCCCCACTAATGCTTAGTAAATACTGCAAACTCTCCCAGCAATTCAACTCATTCACAGCAGATGGTAATATATAATCCCTGAAAACCGTTTGAGGGTTCTGTCAAAATTTTAGTTCAGCATTTTTAAAGTAATACATTATATGCTTGCACACTTGCTCTTTGTAAATCCATCTTCAATGTAAAAGTATTTCCTCTACATGCAATTAGTGGGTTTAGCATTGAAAAATGCACAAAATAAGCACATTAACCATAACAACGATACTAATAAGACAACTTTATTGAAAAGTTTATTAACAAGACAAAAGCAATAGCAAATTTAACTATCGACTATATTATGCATAGCGAGTTACTGTTCTAGTATACAGGGAAGAGCATGACCTTTTGACTCTTACAAGCACAACATACTAAAATTATCAGTGCACTGGACAAAGGAGCGGACTCCCTCAGCCATTTTGTTCCCTTAGCTCTCCGCATAATGGAAAATAAAAGCAATTTGTCCATCCCTAATATTAAGAAAAATATTCACAACCAACATGACAATATATTAAACAATATTTTGTATTTCTGCACTAGTAAATATTTAGATACTTCAGTTCACAGTATCATTTGGAACCATTTTGCCATTGTAACAAAACAATCAAATTCTTACAACTTAGAAATAAAATAAAATCAATCTTTAAGAAATAGACACAAATGTAAGAAGCATCTTTCTATTGGATAAAACAACTAACTAGCAAAATTTGGTTTGGCAATATGCATCAGATCAGCAACAAATTAAATAACCGATAAAGTGAAACAAATGCCAATGATATGCTGTTTGCCAAAATGGAATATTAAAGGCTGAAATGTAATCAAGTCATCAACAAATTCAACATAAACAATTAACATCAGTGTGAATAAAACAAGAAATGCTCGTATTTTTATTTGGAGTTAAGATATGTAATCTCATTAGCACCTAGCTACTGCTTCAAGGAAGTTTTGGCATTTATTTTAGGAAAAAAAAAAATCAGCAATTTTATGGCATTGCCTAACTGTTACTGATGACTTAAAAAAAACGTTTAGCGACTAATCTCCTTGCTTTTGGGTTTTGACTGTGGGGGAACTGTGTGCCTGGGGAGATCACTCCCTGCTATTTTGTTATGAAAGATATGAACATCATGTTTTTTTCCCCATCGTTCAGAAAAACAATCTACAGTCCAAATTTAAACATACATCTTGATCCTCAAAAGTATCAGCACAGAATGTGACAAAATTGTCCTTTTCCCCTGTATAAGTCAGTCAAAATATTCATTTTCAAATCCAGATCCTGTAAAAATCCCTTTTTTAAATATAAAAATAGATCTTTTGAAACCCATTTTCAGCAAAGAGACCAACTCTTTGGCAACATTGTTTAAATTATGTCATCAGGTATCCCCCTTTCCAACCAGGTAATATTTGATGTTTACATGATACAAAGAAAAGGGAATAACTAAAACATCTGCAAAAGCGCATCAGCAGATCCGTTTTTTTGAAATATGGGGTGGAAGGGGTGCTGTTATAGTTAATCAATTTTGATGTATTCTTTTTGAAATTTATTTTTTGTAAAAATGTCAATTTTTCTTCATCTTTTTAAATTGAGAATGGGTGACTTAAAAAGGTCCACCAAAGGCGGGAAAAGTAGCAGGCTGGGTAAAAATTCCTGCACACGTTATCTATGTATAATTTGAACAAGAGCTATGAAAGAACATTCAATGCATCAAAGTTTTCTAGCATTATAAAATCATTTCCTGCTTCATCACAGAATATTTTATGTTAATACTCAGGCAACAATGGCTTATGAAGTCCATCTTCAATATAAGCCTTTTAAAGTTCCATTTGTTCTTGAATTTAACACTAAATTGGTACTTCAAGATTTGTGGGTTTTGTTGGTTTTAAATGATACTTGCAGAACTCTATCACCCAAGCGATATCCATTCAAGCTTGCAATTGCCATGGCTGCCTCATCATAGTTTGTCATGGTGACAAACCCAAATCCCTTGCACTTGTTTGTGTTAAAATCACGAATGACCTTGACGTTGTTGACGGCTCCAAATGGTCCAAAAAGCTGCCAGAGAACACTTTCATCTGAATCAGGAGAGAGGTTGTAGACGAAGATACACCAACCTGTTCCAGTATGTCCAGGAATATTCATTCCAACGAGACTGGTCATGCCATCAATTGTGATGGGTGAGAATCTGTCAAAATTAATTGCTACTTTGAGATACAATCAACCTATAATTTGTCATATCAGATATATTTTAACAGAAAATTTGATTCAGTTATAACACATTATAGTTGACCATTAGCATAATTGCTATAATATATTTAACAACCCAATATTATATTGTTACTTTATTGTAACTAGTTAAACAGTTTATAATACAAAATTAATTTTAACATTTATTAGATATAATTTTTGAGAAAGCATTTAAAAATCAGCAATCATCATGAAAAATATTTTAGTCTGTTGAAGCTTCAAACTCAGTTTTTATGTATAAAATCATTTGATGTTTGTGGATGTCTATTTAACTTATTGTAAATATAAATAATATAATCCAAGTTTCTTTTTCATTGACCAAAGGTCGATTCATTTTGTTCTAACACCCGCTTCCCATTGTTGTATAAAAATGTTGCTTAAAAATTTAGGCCTCAATCTTGCCTTAAAACTCACAACTCTGTGTTTGAAGCTCTCGCAAACTATAATGTAATTTAATCTTGTTAACAAAATAGAGGAAACAAATTACTGGGAAGCACTGAACTGTGAAAACTCCAAATGTAGTGATAGAGGTGCATACAGCGGCCTTTATTCAACTGAAGAATTAATGAAAATTCAAAAACTTCCAATAAGTAATAATTTTTAAACAAGATGAATAAATGTTGGTAATTTTCTGCCTATTTGCACATTAACCATGAGACACAGGATCACTGTGGTTATTTTTCTCCATTAACCTCTAACCAGCAGCAGTGGCCAATCTGCTTGCGGAATAGTCTTTTTGATTCTATTTCATATGCAGCTGTTGCACCTGAATCAACTGAATCGAACAACCTGCAAATTAAAGAAGTGTGCAAACAAGAGTTATGGATCTTTTTAAAGAACCAAAAGAATTGAACTCTGAAACAAAAGTTTAACATGCTGGTGGAAAAAATAAAAATGTTAGTCAAAATAAATTAGCAACATCTGTGCCAACATGGACATCTGGCAGTCTGTGGAGTTCTAATTACCTCTTTACACCATAGGCCATATTAAGCAAATTGTCCAGCCTGAAAAGAGAAGGAGTCCTTGGGTTAATGTTTCACAGATGGCAGCTCATTCAATGGAACACCTGCTAAATGGTCCTGTTTGAGCAAGAGATCTAGAACTACTAAAACACATAATCTAGTAATCATTACTGCCCCACTTAGTTTTTCAAATCTGAGCAGTTGGATTTATTTTTAACATTTTATAAATGGCATTGGTTTAGTTTATTATTGTTATGTGTAACAAGGTACAGTGAAAAGCTTTTGTTTGCATTCTATCCAGTCAAAGAAACACATTGATTACAACCAAGCTGTCCACAGTGCGCAGATAAAAGATAGTCCAATAAAAGATAGTCTCCAATGAAGTAGATGGGAGATCAGGATTGCACCCCAGCTGTTGAAAGGATTGTTCAGTTGCCTGATAACAGCTGGGATGAAACTGAACCTGAATCTGGAGGTATGCATTTTCAACTTTCTGTACCTCGATGGGAGAGGGGAGAAGAGGGAGTGACTGGGATGAGACTGGTCCTTGGTTATGCTGGCAGCCTTGCCGAGAGAGCGTGAACTGTAGATCGAGTAAATGGAAGGAGGCTGGTTTGCGTGATGGTCTGCACTATGTCCACAATGTTCTGCCATTTCTTGTACTCTTGGATGAAGCTGTACCCAAACAAAGCCCTGAATACTAAATACATTTGGAATTCTACAATAAAAAAAATCAACAAAATTGGATTCGGTGTGTAACAGATATATGACTATCATGAAGTGGGATTGTACATTTGGTATGATTTTAATCATACCTTTACTTATAGAATTGTGAGTGGCAGGCAGACTGCTCAATTACCAAAGTAGGCTCAACATTTCATTCCTGTTGCCTGCTATTTTAACAGCTCAGCTTTTGTTTTAGGCATCTGCTAGACACGGATGATGTTCTCGTGATAACATTTAAGCACTGGTCGCACTATGTAATTAAAACCTCCAAACCATGCAACAGAAATTTCACCTTCCAATTTGAACTTAATTTTTATTATCCTTATTCTATATTATACAATGTTAATGGTTCTCTCTGGAAAGGTACAAGTACATTCCGCAAAAAAGCAACTCTGCAAATTCCCCACCCCATTTACAGCCACATGTTCCTCTTCAGATTATTAAAGCTGGTGTCATACCCAAATTCAAGTTCATTTTTCCAGCATTCACCCCCCCCCCTCCCCTTTAGTCAGTGTCATAGAGTGACAGTGTGGAAACAGGCGCTTCGGCCCAACTCGCCCACCAATGTCCCAGCTACCCTAGTCCCACTTGCCTGCGCTTGGCCCATAACCCTCCAAGCCTGTCCTGTTCATGTACCTGTCTAACTGTTTCCAAACGATGGGACAGTCCCAGCCTCTGGCAGCTTGTTCCATACACCCACCACAGTCGGTGTGAAAAAGTTACCCCTCAGATTCCTATTAAATCTTTTCCCCTTCACCTTGAACCCATGTCCTCTGGTCCTCGATTTCCCTACTCTGGGTAAAAGACTCTGTGCATCTACCCGATCTATTCCTCTCATGGTTTTGTATACCTCTATAAGATCTCCCCTAATCCTCCTACGCTCCATGGAATAGAGACCCAGCCTACTTAAGCTCACATCCTGTTGTCCTGGGAACATCCTTGGAAATCTTTTCTGAACCCTTTCGAGCTTGACAATATCTTTCCTATAACATGATGCCCAGAACTGAATACAATACTCTAAATGCAGCCTCACCAACGTCTTATACAACTGCAACATTACATCCCAACTTCTATACTCTGACTGATGAAGGTCAAAGTGCCAAAAGCCTTTTTGACCACCTTATCTACCTGCGACTCGACCTTCAAGGAACCATGCACGTACTCCTAGATCCCTCTGCTCTACAACACTATCCAGAGGCCTACCATTTACTGTGTAGGTCCATTAGTGCAGATAACCATTTGTTCTGGGAGATATTCCATGCTGCATAGCAGCTGAATGGAACTGAGCGATCGGAAAAACATCAGAAGAAAAAATGTCCTCTTTGCTGACACTCAAACGATTTTGGAACAGTGGAACCTCAGCCATTTATGTGGCATGTGATCCAAGGAATGACAATAAGGAGTTTCTGGTTAAAACAAATATTACAACGTAATACTTGTTTGGAATGAGAAGTGGGGCACAGAAGTTCGACGTAAGCAAAATAGGGAATTATTGAGAAAAGTGTTGCCTATGTTGTTGAAAAAAAGAATTAAGAATTCACGCAAGACCATTTGAAATAATTGTTGATGCTTTAGGTTATTAACAGATTTCTGCCATAAATTCCCGTTTTGGGGCAATTACTGTTCATGTTCACTGGATTGTCTGCTACGGGAAGTTCTTGCAGTTACCACCTGTGTTGTCTTGTGCAGGTTCAAAAAGAATACTACATGAAAACCTTCAGGTCATTACTGTTTTTTTCTTTCTTAACATTTGGCTACTAGCTCTCATTTTAAATAATCCTTAGCATGCTTGCACAAAACTGTTCTGTAATAAAGAATGGGCTGCTTATTTATTTATACAGTCAGGTAGTTATATTAAAATGAGGGCCTGAATCATGCTGGCAATATCATGGGTCTCTCGACCTCTCATTAACTTAAATTGCTGGAATCTTTCTTAACATTTCGCCACTTGCTCTCACTTTAAATAATCCTTGGCTTGCATAAAATTGTGCTACATAATGGGTGCTTATTTCTTATGCAGATGGGCAGACATATTAAAATGAGGGCCAGGTTCATGCTGGCAATATTGTGAATCTCTCTCCATCTGTCGTAAACTTAAAATGCTTGATGGCCAGATCTTAGGATCTAAAGTAATTGTGTAGTGTTGGTGATCCAGTACAGAGGAGTGAAAAAATAGATTAATTAGCTGACAAGTAGATCTTAAAATGAAATATTTTCTGCTAGAAGTCCCTGAATTGAAGGAAATACTTTTTTTCTATCAATATTTCTGGTGTGTTGGACATTTTATTCTATTTTCTTTTGCAAAGAGGGACCACAGTAAATCATTTTCATTGACACCTTGGAGACAGTCTTCAAATCAATATATAAATATATATTAGTTAAAATTTAAATTGTACTCTGATTTGCTGCCTCAGCACTGTCAAATCAAGAACATTTACCTCTGAAAGCAAGATGTTTGTGCAATATAAACGACACGCATTTATATATTTTCTTTTCCACAGAAAACTCCTTAAGTATAATTACGTAAAGTGACTGCCAAACGAAGCAAGGCGGGGTGAGCAAAATCTTCATCAAATGGTGTTTTTTTTAAAAGAAACAATCTAAAAGGAAGGGAGGGGGAACATTTAAAATCATGAGACCTAGAGATGTGTTAGAGCAGACACACAGATATAGAGGAACAAAAGTGGTAGCTGGTGATCGGAGGGAGAGAAAGAGGGTGGAGGGAATGGATGCAATTTTAACCACATCAAGCTGGAGAAGCTTCCCAACATGCAGACGTCTAGTCTAAAAAACAACCCTCTACCACAATCCTTTGCTTTCTACGGTTAAGCTAGTTCTGTATCCAGATAGCTAGCTCTCCCTGAATCCAATATTATCATGAAAAATATATATCCAGATTTTGTCTTTGCATCTTGCTTGTCTTGTGGTTAGATTAGTTTGATTCATCCCCTGGATGTAGACATTTGTCCATGGGGAATGATCAAGTAAGTTCAGCCTATACACACTGAGATTTTGAAGAATGATAGATGATCTCATTGAAGCATGAGCATTCTGAGAGAAACTGACTCATCCGCTTTTACTAAGGAGAAAATCATGGAAGCTAAGTAATTGAGTCATAGGAGTTGTGAAGTCTTGCATCATATATGAATGAAAAAAGAGATAGAGGTGGTTTTAAAGGGCATTACGATGGATAAATCCCCAGGGACTGACAAGGTGCATCCTTGGACCATGTCGGGACCCAAACAGGAAAATGCAGGGGCCCTTGCAGGGCCATTTTCATCATCTTTATCCACAGGTGATATTCTGGATGACTGGAGGATAGCTTATGTTGTACAGTAATTTAATAAGGATAGCAAGGATTACAGGCTGATGAGCCTGACATCATTGGTGAGAAAGTTGTTGGAGGAGATTCTCAGCAACAGGATCTATCGGCATTTGTATAGGTAAGTGCTGATTAGGGATGGTCAGCATGGATTTATGCTGAAATTGTGTCTCGCCAATCACAGAGGTTTTTGAAGAGGTCATCAAGAGGATTGATGAGGGCAGGGAAGTGGATGTTGAGTATATGGATTTTACTCTGGTAATGGGATTGGCCCAGGATGGAAAAGTCAGTATGGGAATAAGATAGGGAGTTAAAATAGTTAGCAACCGATAAAATGGTTAGCAACTGCAGCAGGGCTTAGCGTACTGAGCGCAAGTGTTCAGCGAGGCGGTTGTTGAGTCTACTCCTTGGTCTTGCCAATGTAAAGGAGGCCACTGATTTCTCCAATTTTAGGTAACAACCTACAAAAATCCCCTTCTTCCCTGTGCCCCACCTGGATGCACGCCACTTTCCATTTCCCCTTCCCCCTACATTCCTTCCCCTGGCCACATTTCATGCATCTTCTATCTCACACTTGTTGTCTTTTCATCTCTGATCTTTATCCACCCATCTGCCAATTAAAAACCTCCCACACCTGTATCCAGCTATCACTTGCCATGCTTTGTCCCGGCCCCACCTCTCTTCTGGCATTCACCCCTCTACTACTATCGGTGTGACGAAGGATGCCAACCTGAAAATTCACCTATCCATATTCTCCAGAGATGCTGCCTGACCCGTTGAGTTACTCCAGCACTTTGTGTCTTTTTTTGTAAATGTAGCATCTGCAGTTCATTTTGAACATACACCTATCCATTGTCGTGCTATGTTGTGCAGCAGGCTATCAGCACTCTTTACATCCTTGCAGGAGTATGCTGATGCTAGTGTTTCCAATTTGAAGGAAATTACCCGAAATTCGGGAAATTCTGGTTGTCCGGGTAATTTGAGGGAAATGAAATAATTTCGGGAAATTTCCGCATCTGGCCTGCGGAGGGGTGTAAAGGTAATACACACAGCACTGCCAGTTTGGCGTTCGAAGGTTTTAACAGAGCGCTGTCAGTTTAACGCGTGGGAATTTAAACGAAGAGCTGTCGGCTGCAGCGCTATGGGTTCTAAATATAGCGCTACCGGCTGCAGCGCTATGTCCACAGCGCTATGAGTCACAGACTGTTCGGGAAAATTCTTGTATAACAATGAGTCTTTGGAATTCTGTTTCTCAGGAAGTTGAGCCTTTGATTATTTTTCAGGCAGTGGTAGAATTCTGGATAAGCCTAGTGGTGAAAGGTTACCAGTGGGATTGCAGTTACATTGGGATTGGCCTTGATTTTACAGAACGGTAGGTGGGCTCAAGGGGCAGAGAGGGAGAGAGGGGTGGAGAGGGAGGGGATGGAGAGGGGAGGGTGGGAGGGAGGGAGAGAAAGTGAGGGAGGGAGGGAGGGAGAGACAGAGGGAGAGAGAGAGAGGGGAGGGAGGAAGAGAGAGAGAGGGGAGGGAGGGAGAGAGAGAGAGGGGAGGGAGGGAGAGAGAGGGAGGGAGAGGGAGCGAGAGACGAAGAGAGGGAGGCAAAGAGGGGGGAGAGAGCATAGTGAGACACATGAGAGCAGGTTGAAATAATGAAGACAACAAAAGCTGTTGGAGGCAACGAAAGCTGAATTGCATAACACTCTGCAAGTGAGTAACAGAAGCAGGCAGATACGGTGTAGTTACATAGATCTGTTTTGCCTTGTTCTTCTTTGTGTTGTTAACGTGTGCACGTGAAAAAACAACAAATAGCACGCAGGAAGCATCTTGAAAATTTCTGGAAATACCATCAAATTCCAGGAAATTTGGGATTCTATTTCAGGAAAAAAGAATTTGAGGTGTGGAAGTACTTGCTGAAGCAGTGTTCAAAGCACCTAAATCACATTTTCAGCATTCTAAGAGTTTGCTCAGCAATTTATTGAGTCATAAGAAGAGTTTGGAGTTTCCTGGCAGTTTTTTGGCTTATATCCATTTAAGTCAGCATTTTTAGCCTTTGGTTCAATACAGTCAGCACCATACACTATAATTGCCCTAGACTCCCACCCTGCTCCCTCAAATGCCAAATATGGAATAGCCCAGGGAAATATCAAAATAAAATAATCATGCTAGCCGCCTAGATATTTGGCACATACCTAGAGACATCGCCCTTTGTATGCAGATCTATGGCACATTAATAGAATGAAGTCCTTTCTAATTCATAAATGCCCTATGGAGTGCCTTTACTATTGTAATACTGCAATCTCATGGGACAATAATCAAACCAAAGCAGCTAATTCAAATGCCTTTTTGTTCTGGCTTATGTCACCTGTGGCAAAGTTGATGTTTCTTCGAGAAGACATTAGTTACTTGCCTTACACAACTGTGTGCTGACAGCTGATAAATCTTGATTTACGGTATCTTAGAATGACCTTGAATGGTACAAACGCATCACTTTGACAGCATCAGACAGAGCAGATATACAAGCTGACATCAGATTTTATTGCAGGTGTAGAGATCTGCTTCCACCTGGCATGACAGCCTTAGCCGTCTGAGATATAGCTGTTCCAGCATATTAAATAAACTGAGCCACATAGATATACTATCAATGCAAAGTAAAACCTCCCTTTAGCTGTGATTGTCTTTTCAGCCCTCACTAATTTGCAACAGCAGGTGTATCAGATGCTCTTATGGTTATTCAACCTAGCTATCCTCTGGGTCCCATGAAATTACTGCATAAGAAGAAACTGCATTTTTGTCTTAGTGAAGAACTGGTAACTGCAATAGAGAAGTAAGCTAAACGATAAGTATATGGAACAATCATGATACCACTTGGTCCAAAATAAGAAGGATAACAACTCCAGTGAAGAAAATCTTTCACGGAGTCACTCTATTGTGCAGTTGTGAGCTAGTGCTTATTGTGAAAAACACTGTCACATCCTTAGGACCCTTCCAGAACCCTCTACTCTTGCCAAGATTCAGAGCTTAAAAAGCCAATGCACCCTGGGTTAAAACTATAATTGCAGTTTTAGCTTGCCATATGGCAAGTATGGCAAGATGGCGCCTGCCTGTGACGACTTTTACGGAGCACCAGAACAGAAAAGGTTCACCTACAACTTCTATCAACTCACCCGGATCAGGGAAACGGCAGTAATCGGTGCCGTTTCGGTTAAGCTGCTTGGGCACCTGAAGGCGCTGGCAATTTCGCGATCTCCCGCAGCTGCGGGAGCCCCGGACTTTAAACGTTCCCATGCTGGCTGTAAAACTCCCGGCCCGACGGAGGAACGCAGGTACGGTACCTGGAAACTCCGGCATGACCTCCAGAGCCGAAGGGCTGGATCCTCCAGGAACAATGAAGCTGGAGCTGCCGACTTTGAAGGTACCCCCGTTCGTTACGGAGCTGGAGCTGCCGTCTGTGAAGGAATCTCCGTTCCAGCGCAGGTTTGCAGAAACAACAAGTACAGTAAACACAGTACCTGGAAACAAAGGGGAAGCCTCCATCGTGTCCGGAAACGTGGCCGACGGACAGGACTTCAGGTCAGACTGAAGCGCAGGGGACTTCGGCCCCCTCTCCCTACTATCCTACTGGCCAATGTACAGTCCCTTGAAAATAAAGTGGAGGACTTAAGGGCAACGCTGCTTTATCAAAGGGAGCTGAGGGAATGCTCTGTGTACTGTTTCACAGAGACATGGCTCATCCCCAGACTCAGCGGTCCAGCCTGAAGGGTTCTCCATCCACCGTATGGACCATACACTGGCATCTGGGAAAGGGAGAGGAGGAGGCGTCTGCCTCATGGTCAACTCTGCGTGGTGCTCGGATGTGGCAGTCCTTTCCAACTCCTGCTCTCCGCACCTGGAACATCTGGCGGTTAAGTGCCGTCCCTTCTACCTCCCAAGGGAATTCACCTCCATCATCCTGACCGCGGTCTACATCCCACCCCAGGCAGACCTCCGTCTGGCACTGGAGGAGCTGCACGCCGTGGTCAATAAACACCAGACGTCTTACCCCGAGGCATTTACCGCCATTGCTGGGGACTTCAATAAGGCAAACCTCAAGAAATCACTCCCGAACTTCCACCAACATGTCTCCTGCTGCACCAGAGGACCAAACACCCTCGACCACTGCTACATCACCATCAAGAATGCCTATCGCTCTATCCCTCGCCCTCACTTCGGTAAATCGGACCATACCGCAGTGCTGTTTCTTCCTGCCTACAGGCAGCAATTGAAAAGCGCACCCCCAGAGGTGAGGACAGTACAGAGCTGGTCGGGGGGGGGGGGGGGGTGGGGGCAGAGGAACAACTCCAGGACTGTTTGGAGTCTGTAGACTGGGCAATGTTCAAGGACTCGGCAACGGACTTGAACGAATACGCCACAGTCGTTACAGACTTCATAAGGAAATGTGTGGAGGACTGCATCCCTACAAAAACCTTCCGAGTGTTTCCCAATCAGAAACCTTGGATGAACTTTGAGATCTGCACTCTTCTGAAGACCAGACACCGGGCATTCATGTCTGATGATACAGTGGTCTACAAGAAGTCCAGATACGACCTTGGTAAGGCCATCAAAAAGGCCAAAGGGGACTTCTGCTCCAAACTGGAGGATGAGACAGATGTTCGGCAGCTGTGGCGGGGCTTGAATGCAATCACCTCCCACAAGGCAGCTCGAATGTCGGCGAAACATCACTCCCTGACGAGCTCAATGCGTTTTACGCAAGCTTTGATAGGGAGAATACTGATGTGCCTTCCCGAGCCCCCATTCGCTGTGATGGTATTTCAGTCTGTCTCAGAGGCCGACGTCAGGAAATCCTTCAGAGGGGTGAACTCTCGAAAAGCGCCTGGACCTGATGGTATACCCGGTCGTGTTCTGAAAACCTGTGCGGACCAACTGGCTGTTTTTTACGGACATTTTCAACCTCTCACTTCTGAGGTCCCCACCTGCTTTAAAAGGGCATCAATTATACTAGTGCCCAAGAAGAGCAAGGTGACGTGCATCAATGACTATCGACCAGTGGCACTAACGCCTGTGGTGATGAAATGCTTTGAGAGGTTGATCATGGCGCAAATGAACTCCTACCTCGACAAAAACCTGGACCCACTGCAGTTCGCTTACCGCCACAAAGATCAACGGTGGATGCGATCTCGCTGGCCCTCCACTCCGTTCTGGACCACTTGGACAACAAAAACTCATATGTCAGGCTGTTATTCTTTGGGTTAGGGTTAGACTTTGGGTTAGGGTTAGACTTTGGGGTGAACATGGGGTGGGGACTGGACATTGTGCCTTCCTCCACAGTGCTACCCACTGTGGGGGGATGATTTTTTTTGTCTAATTGTAGTCCTGTAGGTCTGTGTCCAAGATGGCTGCCGTGAAGAGAGAGTGGACGCTGGCGCGCTTTGGCTGCCGCTGCTCCCTCTTCACACTGTGTTTTTGATTTTCTGTTTTTGGATTGAATTCTGTTTTTAATTTGTGTCTCTGTGATGTCTTTTTTACTTGTTCTATTCCGATTATATGTTTTTATTCCGATTACTATGTAAGGTGTCCTTGAGATGTTTGAAAGGCGCCCATTAAATAAAATTTATTATTATTATTATTATTCATTGATTACAGCTCGGCATTTAACACAATCATCCCCTCCAAGCTGGTTACCAAACTCGCAGAACTGGGTTTCTGCGCATCCCTCTGCAATTGGATCCTCGACTTCCTCATCCACAGACCACAGTCTGTTCGTATTGGTGGAATGTGTCAGCCTCGATAATAATCAGCACGGGAGCACCTCAAGGCTGCGTGCTCAGCCCCCTGCTGTACTCACTCTATACTCATGACTGTGGAGCCGGTCATAGTGCGAACTCCATCATCAAGTTCGCTGATGACACCACTGTTGTGGGACGTATCACTGATGGGGATAAGTCAGAGTATAGAAGAGAGATCGAGCGACTGTCCATATGGTGCCAGCACAATAACCTGGCCCTCACCACCAGCAAAACCAAGGAACTGATTGTGGACTTTGGAAGGAGTAGGAAGGGGACCCACAGTCCCGTTTATATCATTTATATGGTTGAAAGGGTCAAGAGCTTCAAATTCTTGGGCGTGCACATCTCTGAAGATCTTTCTTGGTCCAAGAACATTGATGCTATTAAGAAAGCACATCAGCACCTCTACTTCATGAGAAGATTATGGAGAGTCGGTTTGTCAAGGAGGACTCTCTCTAACTTCTACAGGTGCACAGTAGAGAGCATGCTGACCGGTTGCATCGTGGCTTGGTTCGGCAACTTGAACGCCCTGGAGAGGAAAAGACTACAAAAAGTAGTAAACTGCCCAGTCCATCATCGGCTCTGTCCTCCCTTCCATCGAAGGGATCTATCGCAGTCGCTGCCTCAAAAAGGCTGGCAGCATCATCAAGGACCCACATCATCCTGGCCACACACTCATCTCACCACTACCTTCAGGTAGAAGGTACAGGAGCCTGAAGACTGCAACGACCAGGTTCAGGAATAGCTACTTCCCCACAGCCCTCAGGTTATTAAACTTGGCTCGGACAAAACTCTGAACATTAATAACCCATTATCTGTTATTTGCACTTATCAGTTTATTTATTCATGTGTGTATATATTTATACAATGGTATATGGACACACTGATCTGTTCTGTAGTCATGCCCACTATGTTCTGTTGTGCTGAAGCAAAGCAAGAATTTCATTGTCCTATCAGGCACAATGGGCTAAGTGTTCGGCTGGCAACCGGAAGGTAGCCGGTTCGAATCCCGCTTGGAGTGCATACTGTCGTTGTGTCCTTGGGCAAGACACTTCACCCACCTTTGCCTGTGTGTGAATGATTGGTGGTGGTCGGAGGGGCCGTAGGCGCAGATTGGCAGCCACGCTTCCGTCAGTCTGCCCCAGGGCAGCTGTGGCTACAGAAGTAGCTTACCACCACCGAGTGTGACTGAGGAGTGAATGAATAATGCGATGTAAAGCGCCTTGAGTATTAGAAAGGCGCTATATAAATCCCATCCATTATTATTATTATTAATAAACTCTCTTGAATCTTGAGCTTTTTTCAATAAGTAACGAACATATTTAAATGACCAAAACTGACTACCCTGTGGCTTTTCCCCCAATTATTGCCTGACATACTTGGTTAAATTCAAAAGTTGGCATGTTCACTGAATGTTTTTGCTGATTTAACCCTCTGCCTGGTTCAGATTTAACCTCGTGCTTTGTGCAACAATCTACTATTTCTCTTGGGGTTAAATCTTCCTCAGAGTTCATGGCATGGAAGTTGTGTGGAGGCCTGTTGGGAAAAATGCTTTAACTAAAGGATTGCAGTCTGCAGTTGAGCTTCCTGAGGAATGTGCGATTAAGTCTCTGAGAGAGAGAATTCCAAAGAGGCATTGCTTGGTTAGAAAGCAGGCTGAATGTTTAGAGGATGTTCCTGTACTGGAGGTATTTAGAGCTAAGAGGCATCATTTCAGAATAGGAGTTCGACATTTTTAGTTCTTTATCTAATTGTTAGCATGCTGTGCTCCCTGGTTCTTGACATTTCTATCAATGGAAATAGTTTATATTTATTCTATTCATGACTTTAAATATATTTATTAGATCTTCTCTCAGCTTTCTTCATTATCTATTCTCTATTATCGACCTCAGAAAGCATGGCAGAGTACATGACCCAATCAGAATCAATGTGGCAGATGTGGAAATGGTTGATAGCTTCATTTTCTTTGGTGTAAATATTGCCAATAATCTGTCATGGGACAACCACAGTACAGTGGCAGCCAAGAAGGCAAACCAATCCCCCTACTTCCTCAGGAGACTGAGGAAATCTGGCATGTCTCCAATTACTCTTACAAACTTCTACAGATGCTCCACAGAAAGCATTTGTGTCTTTTTACAATACTGGAGAGATTTTGAGGAACAAGATTATTATTCAGTTGTGTACACCAATACACTGTTCTTAACAATAATCTACACATCATGTGAAACCTTATAAATAACAGATATAAATTAGATAACTTCAAGACCGAAAGTCAAAAACTATTTTCATGACTGACAAATCTTCATTGTTTTACCACCAATTTGGACACCAAAAATGTGACATTAAAAACGCTGCCACATTTAGTCATGAATATTGAATTCATAAATAAACTTCATATGGCCCCTCATACATACACGTTTTGATAATGATCTAGGGAAATATCTTCATCAATACCAGGAGAAAACTACAGTAACATAAAAATAATACAGTACAGTAAAGATCCCGTAACGGTCGTTGTTCTTGGTGTCCATTGTCACAATGACCGTTATTGGGGGGGTCGGTACCTCCGTAAGTGAAATCACGGAGGCTCCAAATCTCTAATGCTTTTCACAAACCCAACGAGGTATCCTATGGTAGTAGCGATTTTTGAGCGAGTTAATTATTTTTTCTTATTTTCCAATTTAATATATCAAAAACATTGTGGTGTCAAAAACATGACGACTGTTTACGATATATTTTCCGACATTTTTAAATCAATAAAAAAAACTTTTTGGACATAAATTGGTCATCAAAACTAAGAAACTGAGCCAATCTTCAATTTGGCAACACACTGTCCCTTGTTTACCTTTCGTATGAACCAAGTCGCTAACTTCATTCCTTTGTGTCAACTTCCGGAAGCTCCACAACGATCGTTACGGAGACATTTTACTTACAAAAAAATCATCCCAAATCAAACGTTCTGATGAATCATTGGCCATCAATTTAGCTCAAATCCATAAGGTAATGTATTGTTTAGATCACATTGGTGAAAATGTTTGGTTTTCGCTAATAATGTAACGTTCGTTGCCGTGTCCACTCAGATGGATGCAGTATTCTACTAGATGAGCAGGTGAATGAAGTGGAAACGGTGTTTGCAATTTTATTGTTCCATGTGGTTTTCATAAACATAGAAAGGAATAAGAAATACGTGCACTTACTGTGCCAACCAGGTCACTGGTGGACACCACGCGACAACCGTTACACAAAATGTATTTGTGTATTCTGATGCCATTTTCGGAAACTTGCTATCAATATGCTATATTTTCTTATTTTTTGTTGATACTATGAACCTAATAAAGTGCTTGTCAACTTTTTTGAAGGAATTTGAAATTTGACCCCCTTTGTCACATTTTTGTGTGCAGACACATATTGTTGGGTTGTATTACAGCTTAGTTTGGGAACAGCTCTGTCCAAGACTTCAATAAATTGCAGATTTGTGGATGTAGCCCATTCCATCACACAGACCAGAATCCCCACCATTGACTCCATCTACACCACGTTCATTCCTTCTTTTCCCTGTTCTTAGGCAGAAGACACAGAAGCTTGAAACGCGCATCACTAGACTCATAGCTTCTTCCCTGTTATCAGACTTCTGAACAGTTCTTCCATGAGCTAGGGTACAGACCAATTCTCCTCTACCTCATTGAAGACTGTCTGAGCATCTTTCCCTTCGCTCTGCCTATTGTACTTGAGTTTGGTTTGATTGTATTTATGTATGGTATTATCTGATTTGATTAGATAGCATGCAAAACAAAGTTTTTCACTGTACCTCGGTATATGTGACAATAGTAAATCAAAATCTATACAGGGAAAACATTTTCATTTTTTTCAGTCAATGCACATAACTAAAGTTCCTGATCTGTGGAAATATTTTAGTAAATCTTTTCTCTATCCTCTCTGCAGTCTTTACATCTTTTCTGAATTGGGGCATCAAGAACTGCAGTGGCTGAACCAGTAATTTGTAAAGGATCATCTTCACTTCTTTCCTCTTGTTTATATTCCTATTTATAAATCCCAAGATTCTGTTTAATTTTTAAACACTTCTACAATCTGCCCTGCTATTTCAATGAACTGTGAACATATATCCTCAGAATAATCTGTTTTTGTACCCTTTTTAGAAATGTGCCTAGGTGACATTTCAGTTTTGTAGCAGGACTAGGAAAGCAATTGGTGATATTCAAACTTCAGTGTTGCAGGAAATTTTGGCATAGAATTTTACAGCAAAAGGAGACTGGAATTTACATGAACAGAACGGTTCAACGTTGTTTATTTGAGATAATGATGTTACTTTGAAGGATATTTTGAAAGGGGGTTATTTTTAGAATTGAAAGTTTAATTTTCAGAAGTTTAATGGGACAAATCTTGGGTAAAAACTAGTAGATCCAAATGACGAGGTGAACAGGGAAATACAGTGAAATCGGAAAAAAATGGATATTCATTTTAAGACATGAAACAACTGGAAATTGATTATAAAAAAAAGTCCACAAACTCTTTAAATATGCACAGCATTTTATTTCCCTGCAAACCAATTTCAATTTCTGTTTATCTTCATGCCCAATCTTTGGTCATCTATTTGTCATTTCAATTCTGCAGCCATCATTCTCTAGAGATGAGATTGGAAAATGAATGAGAGAGGTTTAAAGAGATCGGCAGTACGTACTAGAAAAAAGGTAGCTAAGTGTCATCAATGGTTTCTAAGATCATCCTGCTATATGGTCCAGCTAGATCGAGTTGCAGAAGGTTAATCCAGTTGATTTCATTTGCATTCACTGGAGTTAAGGAGGTAAAACTGGGGCCTGCAACTGGGGTTGGTTGACTAATATGAAAGAGTATTTATTATTTCTGAGGAAAAGTGGAAAAATAAGATAGATTGGAGTTGCAAAAGTATGTGGTGACAGAAAGTCAATGGTTGGGCAAGATTAAAATTAATTTGTAAGGAAATAAGCTGATTTGGATATTTAAGAATACAAGATATTGCTCTAAATAAGGTTCTCTGGTAGTTTCATGGAAATGCCATTGGATATGTTTATTTGGGAGTCTTATTAATTTACGTAGCTTTCAGGGTAGGGAACAGTACTGTTTATGTTCTCCTCAATTTGGAAAGAGTTACCACTTGAGGGCAGCAGTGCAGAAATTCTGGCATTACAGCCAGTTGAAGTGTGAAATCTATGCCTGCAATTACCACTATTTGCTGATCATGTAATTTTAGATAATCTTGATTCCCTACAAAATCCATGAGGTTTTATTGAAATTAACTGTGTGTCTTCCCACAGATGTCCATTTTTAATTCAGATGTTCATATCTGCTGGAAAGAACAATCAATACATGTACAGATTTACAATTAAGTCTTAATCAAGACTTCATCATAAATCTGAATTCTTGTCATAAAATAGGAGTCTACATTTCAAGCCTTTTGTATCCTGACCTTTATATTTCAATCACAATCTGCAGCATCCCTAATCAGCCAGACACCCAAGAAGGAATTTGATCTAAGAATTAGGAAACAGGTGAAGTTGGACTTGTTATAATAGAATCTCTTAAATACTTTCCCTTAAAACTTTGGGCCTTTTCCACTTTACTGCATGGCCCCTTCACTCCTCCTATCCGATCTGATGAAAAGGATTTTGAGGGTCACCAGCAATTTCTTTGTTTATAAACAATCATTTTTTGAGAATATTGAGGTAAGAAGGACAGAAGGGCTACCTCAATACCTGCAATGCATAGATTATACAAATTAAAATCAACAGACAGCTTGACTTCCTGGTGAAGCCAAAGGGATCCTGCAAATGATTTTGACCATTTGTCTTCAGGGTGTTACACCGAAGGAATAATGATTGGCTGAACACTGATCCTACAAAGGTCAGTCCCGTTACATGCATTGCATTTGTTCAAGTACTAAGGAAACAAATGCAATTTCTGTTAAATCTCTCCGTTTGAAAAATGAGATTATTTAGGATAATTAACACCATTGGTATTAATTTGTGATTCAGTAGATTTAATTTAAAAAAAAAAAAGTAATATAAAAACAAATTTAGGAAAATATTTGCCACATCTCCTGAAACCAAATTCATGTTCAATAGTCTGAATTTGATTCTCAAGTTTAAGCAGTGTATTATTTTCTTGATATTTTCTTTTGTTGTTTCCTATTTAAGTTAATGTGCACTTTGTCTCACACCTTTTCCCAAAGTACATATTAAATCAATTTTAACTGAAAACTGTTAAATACAACATAATCTTGCTATCAAACAGAAGTTTACACTGGAGACTAAGTTCCTAATATAAAGTACAAACTTAAATCATAAATAATTAAATTTTCTATAAAAATAAATTTCACCCAAAGGTAATGATTACAGAACAAAACTATTAATTCAGTTTCTCGATATTTTACTTTTTAAACAGCATTCACCCCAAAGTTGCTCATATTAAGGTATGTATTTTGTCATTACCTGAACCTCTGAGCTTGGTGATGAAGTGGCCCAGGATAACGTCTGCTGGGTGATTGATACAGCTGTGAAAGTAATGCTTGGCTTGTTTTCTGGCTGGGATTATTGGCAAATTTCACAGTAATTGGTTCTGTAGCACTGGAAGGTTTCTGCCCATTCAGTCCCTTGATTGCTTCCTCTGCTTCTATCCTTTTGTCAAAACGAATAAATCCAACTCCTCTTGAAACACCTGAATATAGTTCAGATGCACAGATCATTCCCAAGTTATATTTGTGAAGTAAAGCGCGGCATTCACATATTGTTTAAAATGCAAAAAAAAAAAATTATAAAGAACAACTACCGCTTCATGCTGGGTTCTTCTCATCAGAAACTAGCAACAACTGTTAATTGATTTTCGGAACTTAAAAGCCCCAGATGCCAAACTACTTCCATGTATGAACAATACAATTAAAAGAACAGGACAGGTTAAATACGGCATTCTTTTTAGAGAACATACCACAGAACAAGCCTTGAAATGTGATCCAAAATGTAAAGCTGTTAATTGGTGATTTATTACAGGCTCTTCTAATATTTCCAAACTCTAGAGTCACATCAGGCACAACCCACAGATCTAAAACTTAAACCAAGGGCATTTAGTGACATTCTATCACGTATAGGGCCCACATACATTGACAGCAATGGAACGTACTTTGTACAATGCATAAATACCTTTGATCAATGAGCACTGCAGATGGTGGAGCTTGTGGAAGAATCATGTTTGTGAAATGGTTGGTGATTTGGGAGAGAATCAGGAGAAATAATATAAAAATGCCAAAGCTGGCTTCAACCCTCCATTTTCTGTTTATTTCATACCATTTGACATCACTGAACACGATGTCTATGCACATTCACCTTATAAGAGGAGGTAAGTGAAACAAAAGGAACTGCAGATGCTGGGAAAATTGAAGGTAGACAAAAATGCTGGAGAAACTCAGCAGGTGAGGCAGCATCTATGGAGAGAAGGAATAGGCGACGTTTCGGGCCGAGACCCTTCTTCAGACTGGGGCGGGAAGAAGAAAGGAAGAGGTGGAGACAGTGGGCTATGGGAGAGTGGGAAGGGGAGGGGAAAGAAGGAGAAAGCAGGGACTACTTGAAATTGGAGAAGTCAATGTTCATACCGCTGGGGTGTAAACTACCTAAGCAAAATATGAGGTGCTGCTCCTCCAATTTACGGTGGGCCTCACTCTGGCCATGGAGGAGGTCCAGAACAGAAAGGTCGGATTTAGAATGGGAGGGGGAGTTGAAGTGCTGTGCCACTGGGAGATCAGGTTGGTTATTGCGAACCGAGCGGAGGTGTTGGGCGAAGCGATTGCGAAGCCTACGCTTGGTCTCACCGATGTAGAGCAGCTGACACCTAGAGCAGCGGGTGCAATAGATGAGGTTGGAGGAGGTGCAGGTGAACCTCTGCCGCACCTGGAAAGACTGCTTGGGTCAGATGGAGTTAATGGGGGAAGGTAAAACAACAAGTGTAGCATTTCCTGTGGTTGCAAGGGAAAGTGCCAGAAGAGTGGGTGGTCTGGGTGGGAAGGGACGACTTGACCAGGGAGTTACGGAGGGAGCGGTCTCTGCGGAAAGCCGAAAGGGGAGGAGATGGGAATATGCAGCCAGTGGTGGGATCCCGTTGGAGGTGGCGAAAATGGCAAAGGATTATTTGTTGTATGTGATGGCTGGTAGGGTGGAAGGTGTGGGGGATGGGGAGTGAGAGCCGAGTTACGGGGTATGGAAAAGACCCCGGTGAGAGCCTCATCTATATTAGAAGAGGGGAATCCCCGTTTCCTAAAGAATGAGGACATCTCCGATGCCCTGGTTTGGAACACCTCATCCTGGGTGCAGATGCGGCGTAGACGGAGGAATTGGGAGTAGGGGATGGAGTCCTTACAGGAGACAGGGTGGGAAGAAGTATAGTCCAGATAGCCATGGGAGTCAGTGGGTTTATAGTAGATGTCCGTCAGTAGTCTGCCACCTGTGATGGAGGTGGCAGACAGTTGAGTCTGTTTGCCATTCAATAAAATCATATTTTATCTAATTTTTGGCCATATCCTGCCAAATGTCTGTTCCCCTGTACTTTGCAGTGGTTTTAAAATCCATCTTTTCCACTCTTGAATATACTTAATAACTCTGCATCCACAACTCCCAGGTAGAGAGAAATTCAAAGATTTACAACTCTGAGAAAGGAAATTTCTCTAATTTTTTGTTTTAAGTTGTGATATCTGTATCTTCAGACTATGTATCTTAGTTTCAGAATCCCTGTCAGAGGAAACATATTTTCGGCATCTATTTTGTCAAGCCTCAGAATTTTATGTTTCAATGAGATTGTTCTGAGTCCAGACAACCTTTTGCTTAGTCTCTCCTGATCAGACACCTCTCACCATGAGTCAGTCTAATGAACCTTTGCTGTTCTACCTCCAAAGCAAGTACATCCTCCTTTAAATACTGTGCAGATTAGACCAGCTACCAGTACTTTAGCTGTGTCTCACCAAGCCTTAAATGGTTGTAAGAAGACTTTCTTGATCTTGTTCTCCACCCCCTCCTATAAAGACTCAGATTCTGTTTATCTTCAGAATTGTGTGCTTTACCTGCCAGCTAACTTTTTGTGTTCCTTGCTCAAGGATATCCAAATCACTCTGAACATCAATATTTAATGTTCTTACTTCATTCAGTGCTTCCCCTATGTTTTGTGCTATCTGTCAAAGTGGGTGGCAGTTATAAAAATTAGTAGAAAAGGTTTTGTTTTTTAAATCATTTTTACACTACATGGTGTTTGTTCTTTGTATCAGAAAGCATTTCCAGAATTTGATGTGTATGGAGTTCTTAGAAATACTTCATATCATTTAAAATCTCAATGGCTAAAAAAGCCAGAATCGACAATTGACTCCCATTCATTCTATCATTTCAACATCCTTGCAGTTAGAATTATCTGTAAGACTGCCTTGAGGCCATTGTAAATATACTTAAATAAAGTTATGGAATGTGATGCCTGAGGTCTATATTTTTTAAACATTGAACTAAATAAATCTATGTAAATTAATTGCAAATTACCTTCTTTCCTTGGTCAGAATTTTGAGCTAATGAATGACCAATGTTTACTATCATTTATAAATTCTTAGAAAATGTAACAACCCATGCTAGCATTCAACACGACCAGGATATAATTTAGGCTTCAATTGACTTGTGACCAGTAACATTTCACCCAAGTACCAAACTTCAACAGGAGTCTATTATTTTCATTCAACTGTGTTACCATCACCACCAACGACCCATCATCAACATTCTATGCATCACCAATGATGAGAAACCTAACTGGGCCATATACATAAATACTGTCTACATGAATATGGCAAAGAATGAATATCTTACAACAAGGGACTCACTTCCAGGTACCCAAACCTTTTCATTATCTACAAGACATCATTCAGGAGTGAGAAGGGGAACTTTCCTCTTGCTTGGATGAGTGCAAATAAAGCAGCACAAGAAGCTCAACACCATCCAGGTCATTGCAACTTTATGCATTTTCTCCCTCCACTCTCAGTGTACCATTTTTGCATCATGCCCCATTTACAAAGGGTGCTCCAATTACTTGCTGTGGCTACTCTGACACATCCCAAATCCACAACCTCGGCTGGAAAGATAAGGGCAACGGGGGACAGAACAGCAACACTTGAAGATATTCTTCTGAATTTCACACAATCTCAGGGGCTGGGTCTAAATACTGTAACTTCTTGCCATGTAGCACCATGTAAAAATCTTCACAAGGTGGTAGCAGTTCATGATGGTGCATCAGAACCACTATTCTGGCAATATATTCTGGACTTACAAATGACACCCATAATCGTGTATGTACATAAAAACAAGTCATAGAACATAAGGTAGCATTTAAAAGCCCTAGAGCAAAGTATATATGTGAGATCATTATCATGCAAGTTAGAGAAGACCCAAAGCAAATCATCTTGAAATACAGCTCAGTTATTGTAATGTGTTGTCTCCTGCAGCATTCATTCCAGCTGTAGGTTTTCTGTGAATTATTATTATTTCGATCAATAATTCCTTAAGCATATTATCATTCCATGTTCAGAAACAATAGCAATAAGCTTAATTCTCCTTGAGTACAAATCAACATCTTTCTTAACAGCTACCTCTCCCAATTGTGCTTCAGATACCAATGGAGATATAACGGTCAAAAACATATCCACTTTAATGGTGCATTATTAGTTAAGTATGAGTGTATTATTACTTGCTAATATTAAGTAAAACTACTTTTGATCATTACTGCCATACTATTTTGAGAAACAACACAATTTAATTAAAAATGGCAAATTCTTATATGTATTTTTTGTGTTATTCCAATAATTTGAACTAATATTAGTGACATTGCTTGTGGAAGAAATAATACTCATGGAATTTTATTAGGTATATCAGTTCTCACAAATCTCACCAACATGTCTGAATTATATTTCATTTTACCATTCGATTAAAAAAACTGATGTGCAAATTGGATATTCCAGAAATTTCTTAATTTTGGTTTGGTTGGAGTGGAATTCATCGCCCAGATCTTTGAGATAGGGACTGCACAATATAAACAGAAGCCTGTGCAACTTGAGGTTGATGGTTGATTTTGTTGTGTGGAAAGCTTTATGATATAATCTTGTCTCAAGACCAATTTGTTTTAATGATGTTTCTGAATGCTGCTTTCCTGAGGACTGATTGCAATTGCCTTTGGAAAGCTAGTTTTTAACAATTAAATCTATAAGAAAGCATTGAACCAAATGCTGCTGGGGCAAAAGCCATGACCGGAATCCCTTTTGTATTCAATCACAAAGTTTCCTCCCAGATCAGAGTGTGTACATTGTGTGAGGAAAACAATTCTGCAATACATTTTTGGGGATAAAAGGGGAGTGAGATCATATCTCAAATTCTTTCCCTTTCTACTCAGTGTACAATATTTCAAATCATGTTATTCCAGTAATTTCAGCCCACAAGTACCTATGATGGGTTCATCATTATTTTGGACTAAATATTGAAGTTTGGGGAAAAAGGCTTAATTTCTACTTTTACTCTTTGTCAAATACACAAAGCATTTATCTTAAGACAATGGTCTAGATTTTCAGCTTTTCCTTTTGTTGATAATTAACTAGATTTAGGATTTACAGAGGTACTGGCCCTTTGTGTGTGTCGGAATGTGACCGTACCTCACTGAAAGGCTGTCCCCCGGGTCAGATTATACTGTACCGGGTGTTCTAAGCATGAAAACATGAGTTCTAAGCACTTGAGGAATACTAAGGATTGAAGTGTAAAAGATTATCAATTTAAACATCTTATGCCAAGAAGAGCATTTCCAATACCATAATGATCCTAAGGCCAGAAGAATAGCCAGTCGGAAGCATGTCCCTTTGACGGGTACTCTTCAGGAAGTATTCCTCAATAAAGGCGGCAAGGAGGAAAGACTTAATATTAAAATTTATTGTTTTCATGACATTGAGCACACAGAATAGTCAGATGTGTTAATTAACAGGATTGACCCAAATACAGCTCTCACTGAGAAACTAAGAATGAATTCAAAGCAATCTGAAAATCAGAATGTATGATAAACTGAGCCAGTTCTAGGGAATCTTTCCAAAATACTGTAACATTTAAAGATTTATTGTTCTACTCAATGCACAGTAAATTTATAGTTGAAAAATTTTTTTTTTGAAAATGTTCTTACAGTTAATAGGATGGTGATTCTCATCTGAAAAAGTAGGATCAATGGCACCTACCAGTGACTTGGTCAACTAAAA
The DNA here is from genome assembly GCF_010909765.2 of Amblyraja radiata. Taxonomy (NCBI): domain Eukaryota; kingdom Metazoa; phylum Chordata; class Chondrichthyes; order Rajiformes; family Rajidae; genus Amblyraja; species Amblyraja radiata. Next base: position 38,214,492 of record NC_045965.1, on the reverse strand, counting down.
TTCTGGAAGTGATGATTCGGCCATATTGTGAAAACATCTGCTCTAATTCTTTTTGAGTCATAGATTTAGGAAGGCCACTAACATACAAATTAGCATCACGGATTGATGCAGAGCTTGGACGAGCATAAGAAACCTAGAGAAAAGATAAAAGGAAGAAATTTTGCTCAGCCATAAAAATTGGATGCAATGATCCACAAACAGTTTCTTTAGAATAATTGGTACTACTTTTGTGTTATCACATATCTATCCATTTATGAAATTAGTAAATTCATGCTGTCCATCTTATTTCCAAAGACTCCACGTATTTACTTTATAAATTAATGGATGATAATTTCACGAAGATAATTCAATTTTTGAAGGCAGAAATATTTTAGAATTGAGGTCGAGATCCACATGATGGTAAGTAAAAGAGTAAAACCGTTTGAATAGTGGCAGACATTTGTTAGGCCATAGTAAGCCCTTGAAAACATCTAGTCGAATGTGTCTAGCATATTCCCTGGTCATTGCAAATAGCCTCAGGTGTGCTTCAGCCTTTGATATATATGGCAGTACCAGTAACAATGCCACAAATTAAATGGTGAACTTTGCCCAAAGTTGGCCTCTGGTACATTTAACACGTGTAAAACAGTTATAATCATCTAGAAACTAGATTTTGCTCAATTTTGGTCCATTAAATGTTAGTTACATTTCGTCTTAACATCAATTGGGCATTATCCCAAATAAAAACGATCGTAAATTGGGACATACTTGCTTTATTCATCCAAGATGTAATAAAATCCCATCTCCGCAATTAAGCATGCAGCTGGCATGACATCCGGAAACTGACTCATGGGATATTATTCAGTGGTTTAAAGATATCTCTCCATGATAGCCATAGATGGGGGATCATGGAAAATGAAATGTAGCTGTTGCGGACATTGAGTATATAGATACACAGAACAGGACAGCACAGGATCAGGTCCTGTCAGCATGTCATCTGTGGACTTACCCAATAGCAACTGCTCCCAATGTACCCTCCATAGCTCCTACCTAATGACATTGTCATCTGCCTTGCCCCAATTAAGTACCTGCCACCAACATCCAGACCTATTCCTATTCAAAACTAGCTTAAAACTTGTGGTCACCATCTCCAAAATGCTCTTTCACCGTAACACCAGTCACCTGGAAAGGCTTGTTTTCCAATACATGGTCCAGTATGGTCTCTCCTTGAGTCGAACTATCCACAAACTGTTTAAGGAAACTTTCTTGGTTACTTAGATGGCCACTTTCCATTTGGATGATCGAGTGTCGTGCTTTGGCTGGTGACAGCTTCAGAGCCACAGATTCGGGTATTTGTGAGATTAAGGTATCAGTGAAAAGATACTTTGATTTGTGTTTTAGATTGCTGAAAATCAAATTTTAATACTTTTTCATATTTCAATAATATAAAAATGGGTCCCATTAAATCATGCACATTTCTCTATTTTCAGTCTGATGTTTTGAGTTATTGCTTCATTGAGATAAGAATGATCTGATCTAATTTTTGTTGTTAAGTAATTAATGGGCATATTAATGACAACATGTGTAAAAAAAACTATGACGTGCCAATTACACCTGCAGTAGGATGAATGACAATGGTAAATACCTGGTTTGACCTTGAATACAACAGGACAAGGGCATAAACACTTCAAAACGTGTGCAATGCATTACTTAAATCCGATAACATGGCTGAACATAAGCTTAAGTAACAGTACATTTTCCGTCTAGTTATGTTGTGATATAGCCTAATTACCTCTCCCTCCTAGCCTCATGCTTCCAGAGATATTCCTTTTGTATTATTCCTCTCTCTCCATCTCTGCAACTTAAATCTAGCTTGTTTTATCACCTTCCCAGTTCTGATGAAAGGGCTGAAATGTTAATTGGTTCTCTTTTCAGACACAGCCTAATCTTCTGAATACTTCCACTATTTTCTGTTTTTATAGGTTACCAACACATACCCACACACCACGTTCCTTGACATTCAATCTACTCCACCCCAAATAATAACAAATGCCTCCAATGAAAATCTGAATCTCCCATTCCTCAGGCTAACTGTCCACATCTTAGTTATGAACTGAAATCCCCAAAACTGACAGGCCATCATGTTCTTGTTCAATTCTATCACCCCCTTTCCTGAACACAGAATAGGCCTCACCGGGAAAAGTGAAGATAGTGGCCTATGGGTCTCGAGATGGAAATAACCTTAAATGGTGCACATTAATTCCTCAACATAAACTGAAGAAAATCACTGAACAATTTTTTTAAATTAAAAAGTGATGATTTTAATATCTAACCCGCTGTTCATTTCAAAAGATATAATTTTCACACTGGAAACTGCTCAAATCAATTGTATCCGCCAATAATGAAAACACTATCTGAGGTTAACAAAATCTGGGCAACAGCTACAAATGTATACCGCTTTCTGCAGGGGAGTTTCTGATCTTGCATAATGGCATAATGTGGGTGATATTGATTCAACTGCTTATTACACATTTCTTGCAATTTTTATTTCTACTGAGGTGTATAATGTGAACTGAATAAATATCAGCCATTTCATTTTTCAGAGCAAAGTTAAAATTACTTTGTATGATTTAAGATTTAGACAAAGCAATATTTTCATCTAATCAAACATTTGTTACACAATGTAAAAAGTAATGCTTAAAAAGAATTGCGTCTTACCTTTATGGTTTTGGTCTGAAGTCTAAGTCCATTTAAAGTATTAATTGCTTTTTCTGCATCCTTTGGATCGACATAATTCACGAAACCATATCCCAAACTTTGCCCTATTTAAGAGGAATTGTAGATGGCCAAGCTTTAGTTTCTGAAAAATGAAGTATTAAAACACTGCAACTCACCAAGAACAATTTTGGTTCCTGAAAGAAGTGAAACAATCTTTAGTTGTTTTAGTAATGTATCACCAACCACCAATCTGCACCCCACCTACCAACTTCATCTTAATATGATCAAAGGACCAACTTTATAATAAAACTAACGTAATAGACAAAGGTGCAAGAATTTATTTGTAGTTATGAATATTTCATGGATTCAAAATTAAACGTACCAAAATATTTGTTGCAATATCAACATTAAGATCATAGTATAATCAAAAAATCCCTTTTAAAGTCAAAACATAAAGCATACTTAGATTATCAATTAATATTTTGTTTCATTGATACCTTTTTAAAATTGCCATGCTTGCACCATAGGAGACAACATGAATAAAAATGGTAGGTAGACACAAAATGCTGGAGTAACTCAGCGGATGAGGCAGCATCTCTGAAGAGAAGGAATGGGCAACGTTTCCGGTTGAGACCCTTCTTCAGACAAATGTCAGGGGAGAAAGCGGGGCAAAAATAGAATGTAGGTGGAGACAGTAAGACTAGTGGGAGAATTGGGAAGGGGATAGAGAGAAAAGGCAAGGGCTATCTGAAGTTAGAGAAGTCAATGATCATACCGCTGGGGTGTAAACTACCCAAGCGAAATATGAGGTGCTGTTCCTACAATTTGCGCTGGGTCTCACTCTGAAATGAAGGAGGATCAGGACTGAAAGGTCAGATTGGGAATGGGAGGGGGAGTTGAAGTGCTGAGCCACCGGGAGATCAGGTAGGTTAAGACGGACTGAGCGGAGGTGTGCAGTGAAACGATCGCCGAGCCTGCACTTGGTCTCGCCGATGTAGAGAAGTTGACACCTGGAACAGCGGATACAGTAGATGAGGTTGGAGGAGGTGCAAGTGAACCTCTGCCTCACCTGGAAAGACTGTTTGGGTCCTTGGATGGAGTCAAGGGGGGAGGTAAAGGGACAGGTGTTGCATCTCCTGCAGTTGCAGGGGAGACTACATGGGAAGCGGGTAGTTTGGGTGGGAAGGGACGAGTTGACCAGGGAGTTTCGGAGGGAACGGTCTCTGCGGAAAACAGAAAGGGGTGGAGATGGGAAGATGTGGCCAGCGGTGGGATCCCATTGGAAGTGTCGAAAATGTCGGAGGATTATATGCTGTATGCGACGGCTGACGGGGTGGAAGGTGAGGACAAGAGAGACTCTGTCCTTGTTACGAATGGGGGGTGAGGGAGTAATAGCGGAGCTGCGGGATATCGAGGCGAGCCTCATCTATGATGGAAGAAGGGAACCCTCGTTTCCTAAAGAATGAGGACATCTCCGATGCCCTGGTATGGAACACCTCATCGCGGGGGCAGAAGCAGCGTAGTCCGTCTTAACCTATTCCCAATCTGACCTTTCTGTCCTGGGCCTCCTCCATTGTCAGAGTGAGGCCCAGCGCAAATTAGAGGAACAGCACCTCTTATTTTGCTTGGGTAGTTTACACCCCAGTGGTATGAACATTGACTTTTCTAACTTTAGATACCCCTTGCCTTCTCTATTCACTTCCTCATCCCAGTTCTCCCACTAGTCTTACTGTCTCCGCCTACATTCTATATTTGCCCCGTCCCCTCCCATGACATCAGTCTGAAGAAGGGTCTCGACCCAAAACATCGCCCATTGCTTTTCTCCAGAGATGCTGCCTCACCTGCTGAATTATTCCAGCATTTTGTGTCTACCTACGATTTAAACCATCAACTGCAGTTCTTTCTTACACATGAATAAAAATGGTAATAAATCCATTTTTAACTGGCCCTTAAATGGAAATTGGGTGGCATCAGTAGTAAAGTTCCTGAGTTTACTGCATCACTCAAATTCCTATTTGAACATCAGAAATCCAGAGCAGTATAATTTAATCCATGAATATATAGTTGCTACAGTATGAGTAGGACTAAGAGTCACCTGATTGGTGTGTTTGCTCCAATATCAGCACAAAGAACTGGCACAGCTTAATGCCTGACCTACTGTATATTGATCTGGCTTAGTGCCAGAGGGTAGTAGAATACCAAAGCATGCACCCCACTGACAATATGATGATATCTAAAAATAAAAACTCATGGTTTCATTTCATTGTTTTGCTTGCACATCTTGCAAATAAAATCATTAAATTATATTGCACAAAAGGAGACTTAGTGTCTAATCATGCCTGCAATGACTGTTATAGACCTGATCACTTGGACATGCTATTCTTCTCTTTCCCCCTGACAAGTATAAATTCAATACTTTTAAAAAATTCTACTGGATGTTCTTATACCATCTTCTTTCGGTTGAGCTTTTGAGATTACACCAACTCATTCCATTAAAAACATCTTATGTTCTTTGTTCTTGCGGTAGATACTTTAAATTGAGTTGACCTGTTATCACATTCAGCTCAGAAGTATATAATCCTGTATTTTTACGAACTGTACAGAAATCTTGTTTATCTTGTATTCGGATAAGGGGGAGAATGAGGGCCAGGGCAGTTTACTGTTCTGGATGTCAGATGTGGGGGGTCATGGAGTCTGAGTGCCCTCCAGACGTCCACATCTGCGCCAGGTGCGTCGAGATGGGGCTCCTAAGGGACCGTGTTAGGAACCTGGAGCAGCAACTCGATTACCTCTGTCTGCTCAGGGAGAGCGAGGAGGTCATAGAAAGGAGTTACAGGGAGGTGGTCACTCCAAGACCACGGGAGACAGAAAACTGGGTCAGTTAGGAAGGGCAATGGGCAGAGGCAGGGACTGGTGAGTACCCCGGTGGCTGTACACCTTGAAAATAAGTACTCATGTTTGAGGAAGGGTGGGGGAAGACAGCCTACCTGGGGGCAGCGACAGCGGCCGGGCCTCTGGCACAAAGACCGGTCCTGTTGCTCAGAAGGGTAAGGAAAAGAAGAGGAGGGCAATTGTAATAGGGGACTCTATAGTCAGGGGGTCGGATAGGCGATTCTGTGGACGCAGACAGGAGACCCGGATGGTGGTTTGCCTCCCTGGTGCCAGGGTCAGGGATGTGTCTGAACGTGTCCAAGAAATCCTGAAATGGGAGGGAGAGGAGCCTGAGGTTGTGGTACATATAGGTACCAACGACATAGGTGAAAAAAGAGAAGAGGTCCTGAAAGAGGAATTTAGGGAGTTAGGTAGAGAGTTAAGGAGAAGGACTGCAAAGGTAACAATCTCAGGATTACTGCCTGTGCCACGCGACAGTGAGAGTAGGAATGGAGCGAGGTGGAGGATAAATGAGTGGATGAGAGACTGGTGCAGTGGGTATGGATTCAAGTTTCTGGATCATTGGGACCTCTTTTGGGGAAGGTGCGACCTGTACAGAAAGGACGGGTTGCACTTGAACTCGAGGGGGACCAATATCCTGGCGGGGAGATTTGCAAAGGCTACTGGGGAGACTTTAAACTAGTATGGTTGGGGGGAGGGACTCAAATTGGGAAAGCTAGCAGTCAGTGCGTGAGCCAGGAGGCAGAGAATGGTAGCACTCTGACCCAAAATGTAGGGGAGAGAGAAGAAAAAGGCAATAAACAGAGAATAAGAGAGGGTGGGTTTCTTAAATGTGTATATTTTAATGCTAGGAGCATTGTAAGAAAGGTGGATGAACTTAGAGACTGGATTGACACCTGGAAGTATGATGTTGTGGCGATCAGTGAAACATGGTTGCAGGAGGGCTGTGATTGGAAACTAAATATTCCAGGATTTCGTTGCTTCAGGTGTGATAGAATTGGATGGGCAAGAGGTGGAGGTGTTGCATTGCTTATCAGGGAAGATATTACAGCAGTGCTTTGCCAGGATAGATTAGAGGGCTTGTCTAAGGAGGCTATTTGGGTGGAACTGAGAAATGGGAAAGGGGTAGCAACACTTATAGGGGTGTATTATAGACCGCCAAATGGGGAGCGAGAATTGGAAGAGCAAATATGTAAGGAGATTGCAGATATTAGTAGTAAGCACAAGGTAGTGATTGTGGGAGGTTTCAATTTTCCACACATAGACTGGGAAACACATTCTGTAAATGGGCTGGATGGGTTGGAGTTTGTAAAATGTGTGCAGGATAGTTTTTTGCAGCAATACATAGAAGTACCTACTAGAGAAGGGGCGGTGCTGGACCTCCTGTTAGGAAATGAGACGGGTCAGGTGGCAGAGGTATGCGTTGGGGAACAGTTCGGGACCAGTGATCACAATACCATTAGTTTCAATATAATTATGGGGAGGGTCAGAACTGGACCTAGGGTTGAGATTTTTGATTGGAGAAAGGCTAACTTTGAGGAGATGCGAAAGGATTTAAAAGGAGTAAATTGGGACAGTTTGTTTTATGGGAAAGATGTGGAAGAGAAATGGAGGACATTTAAAGGTGAAATTTTAAGAGTACAGAATCTTTATGTCCCTGTTCGGTTGAAAGGAAAGTAAAAATTGGAAAGAGCCATGGTTTTCAAGGGAAATTGGACACGGTTCGGAAAAAGAGAGAGATCTACAATAATTATAGGCAGCATGGAGTAAATGAGGTGCTTGAGGAGTATAAAGAATGTAAAAAGAATCTTAAGAAAGAAATTAGAAAAGCTAAAAGAAGATATGAGGTTGCTTTGGCAAGTACGGTGAAAGTAAATCCAAAGGGTTTCTACAGTTATATTAATAGCAAAAGGATAACGAGGGATCTAATTGGTCCATTAGAGAGTCAGAGTGGACAGCTATCTGTAGAGCCAAAAGAGATGGGGGAGATATTGAAGAATTTCTTTTCTTCAGTATTCACCGAGGAGAAGGATATTGAATTATGTGAGGTAAGGGAAACAAGTAGAGTAGCTATGGAAACTATGAGATTCAAAGAAGAGGAAGTTCTGACACTTTTGAGAAATATAAAAGTGGATAAGTCTCCGGGTCCTGACAGGATATTCCCTAGGACATTGAGGGAAGTTAGTGTAGAAATAGCAGGGGCTATGACAGAAATATTTCAAATGTCATTAGAAACGGGAATAGTGCCGGAGGATTGGCGTACTGCGCATGTTGTTCCATTGTTTAAAAAGGGGTCTAAGAGTAAACCTAGCAATTATAGACCTGTTAGTTTGATGTCAGTGGTGGGCAAATTAATGGAAAGGATACTTAGAGATAATATATATAAGCATCAGGATAAACAGGGTCTGAATAGGAACAGTCAACATGGATTTGTGCCTGGAAGGTCATGTTTGACTAATCTTCTTGAATTTTTTGAAGAGGTTACTCAGGAAATTGATGAGGGTAAAGCAGTGGATGTTGTATATATGGACTTCAGTAAGGCCTTTAACAAGGTTCCTCACGGAAGGTTGGTTAAGAAGGTTCAATTGTTGGGTATTAATGGTGGAGTAGCAAGATGGATTCAACAGTGGCTGAATGGGAGATGCCAGAGAGTAATGGTGGATGGTTGTTTGTCAGGTTGGAGGCCAGTGACTAGTGGGGTGCCACAGGGATCTGTGTTGGGTCCACTGTTGTTTGTCATGTACATCAATGATCTGGATGATGGTGTGGTAAATTGGATTAGTAAGTATGCAGATGTTACTAAGATAGGTGGGGTTGTGGATAATGAAGTAGATTTTCAAAGTCTACAGAGAGATTTATGCCAGTTGGAAGAGTGGGCTGAAAGATGGCGTTTAATGCTGATAAGTGTGAGGTGCTACATCTTGGCAGGACAAATCAAAATAGGACGTACATGGTAAATGGTAAGGAAATGAAGAATGCAGGTGAACAGAGGAATCTGGGAATAACTGTGCACAGTTCCCTGAAAGTGGAATCTCATGTAGATAGGGTGGTAAAGAAAGCTTTTGGTGTGCTGGCCTTTATAAATCAGAACATTGAGTATAGAAGTTGGGATGTAATGTTAAAATTGTACAAGGCATTGGTGAGGCCAATTCTGGAGTATGGTGTACAATTTTGGTCGCCTAATTATAGGAAGGATGTCAACAAAATAGAGAGAGTACAGAGGAGATTTACTAGAATGTTGCCTGGGTTTCAGCAACTAAGTTACAGAGAAAGGTTGAACAAGTTAGGACTTTATTCTTTGGAGCGCAGAAGGTTAAGGGGGGACTTGATAGAGGTCTTTAAAATGATGAGAGGGATAGACAGAGTTGACGTGGATAAGCTTTTCCCACTGAGAGTAGGGAAGATTCAAACAAGGGGACATGGCTTGAGAATTAAGGGACAGAAGTTTAGCGGTAACATGAGGGGGCACTTCTTTACTCAGAGAGTGGTGGCTGTGTGGAATGAGCTTCCAATGAAGGTGGTGGAGGCAGGTTCGTTTTTATCATTTAAAAATAAATTGGATAGTTATATGGACGGGAAAGGAATGGAGGGTTATGGTCTGAGCGCAGGTATATGGGACATGGGGAGATTACGTGTTCGGAACGGACTAGAAGGGTCGAGATGGCCTGTTTCCGTGCTGTAATTGTTATATGGTTATATGGTTATATCAAGCAATGCCTTGGCATTTGTTAAACCATTTTGCTTCCTATTCACAGTATAATTCAAGGGTCAACCAACTTTTAATGAGTTTTTATCGTTTTAAAGGTTCTATGGTAATATAAGCATTTGAATAACCAATTATATCATTTTCGGTGAATTATCTTGTATATCATGCTTGCAAAACAAAATTATGTATTAAAAATATTGAATAAGATATTAAAGAAATGTTTTGGATAGCTGTAAACTGGAAACTAGAAGTGAAGGTAAATTTAAAGTCTTCTAATTTGTCATCTAATATTCAATATGTAAAGTGTCATATTTTCAGTAAAATGTGTAGGAAGGAACTGTAGATGCCGGTTTATACTGAAGATAGGCACAAAATGCTGGAGTAACTCAGCGGGTCAAGCAGCATCTCTGGAGAAAAGAAATAGGTGACGTTTCAGGTCGGTGCCCCTCTTCACAGTCTGAAGAAGGGCTCCGACCTGAAACGTCATCTGTTCCTTTTCTCCAGAAATGCTGTCTGACTCACTGAGTTACTCCAGCATTCTATGTATATTTTCAGTAAAGTTTGCTATAAAATATAACAGGTTTAGCTGAGGCAGAAATCATATATAATTACTATTATTTTCAATAAAAATATTTTATGCACTTTATATTAAGGTTGTTTCACCACTTAACAGATAACTGATAAATCACCATATATGCATTGCAAGGAAATCGTGTGAAGAAACTAACCAAGCACTAGCCGTACTGTTAGATTTATTAATTCAGTACTGATTAATGAAAATAGTTGCGACACATTTCAATAAACCAATTTTACTTATTTATAATCAAATTGTTATATTACAAACATATTAATGTTTATTATAAATAGACCGTAATGCAACATATGAAATCAGTTTTTCAATTCCAACAACAGTTTAGAAATACATTTTTCTAAACCTACCAGTACTTTTTATATAAATTGTACCAATGAAACATATGGAGACAGGAAAAAGGCAGTAAAACAAGGCAGATTTATTCGTACCAACTGTCTGTATTTAAAAAAAATGATAAAATGGTATCTTATGTTGAGCCTTTTGACAATACTTTCACAATCACAATAATACTTTATTAGCCAAGTATGTTTTGCAACATACGAGGAATTTCATTTGCTAAGCCAGTCATACAAATAAAAAGCAACAGAACACACATAACACATTTTACATAAACATCCACCACATTCCTCACTGTGATGGAAGGCAAAAAAAAGGTCAATCTCTTCCCTTTGCGCTCCCGCGTTCGGGGGCCTCGAGCCCTCGTGTACGGGACGATCTTGACTCCTGTAGCCGGCGATGTTTGGGCCCTCCTCATCGGGGCGATCAGCTCCTGCATCGGGGGATGTAAGCTCCCCCGCGCCGGGGCTGGTCGAACCTTCCGCCATGTTGGAGCTTCCCGACTAGCCTCTCCCGATACTGCGAGCTCTCGATGTAAAGTCTGCAGGCCGCGGGTTGGAGCAATAGAGCAAGTGTAAGGGATCGATTCCGATGTTAAGTCTACGCCCCGCAGTGGGGCCCAAAGTCAGTCCGAGGAGGTCTCCAGCTCCATCGATGGTAGGCCGCAGAGCGACCGGAGACACGATCTGGAAAGTAATCGCATCTCCGGCAAGGTAAGAAACTGAAAAAAAAAGTTTCATCCGACCCCCACCCACTCCTCCCCACATAAAACAAACTGGAGAACATTTACACAAATTTTTAACCCACAGTAAAAATTAAAAAAAAGACGGAAAAAACAGACAGACTGTTGGCGGGGCTGCCAATCGTGCGGAGCCCCCGGTGGTATACTTTTAATGCATTAGAGAAATTCTTTCTGAATAAGTAATTTATCAAAATAATTACAGATATAAAACCCGAAGAAGGGTTTCGGCCCGAAACGTTGCCTATTTCCTTCGCTTCATAGATGTTGCTGCACCCGCTGAGTTTCTCCAGCTTTTTTGTGTACCTTCTAATTTTAACCTCTCTAATTTGAACAGCTCTCTGCTCAAGAAAAGTAAACTTGCAATTGAGGGAGCAGCAAACATTCACCTGATGGCTTTTTGGGATGGCAGCTTTATTGTACAAAGAAAAGTTAAGTGGAGGGTAGACACAAAATGCTGGAGTAACTCAGTGGGTGAGGCAGCATCTCTGGAGAGAAGGAATGGGCGACGTTTCGGGTCGAGACCCTTCTACGGTCTGATCTGGGCGACGTTTCGGGTCGAGACCCTTCTTCAGACTGACCTCAGACTTAAGTGGACCCGACCTGGCTTGAGCTTAAAAGAATCAGAGGTGATCACACAGAGATGTTCAAAATGTACATGGGGTTGACAGGGTAGATGCATGGATGAGGCTTCCATTGGCTGGAGTGTCTAGGAGGTTGTGGTCTCAACATAAAGAAAAGCCATTTAGTATTTTACATCTAAAGGAGAGTGAAACTTTATAATTTTCGATACCCAAGGGCTACAGAGGCTCCATCATGGTGTCCTTTCAAGACAGAAATCAAAGATTTTTAGATTCAAGTCATATATGGTGGAGGAAGGCGGCAATTATATTTATCATGACACAGACGGAAACCATTTTCCCCTTCAAAGCCGCTGCCAACTCCCAGTGGAGCAATCCCATTACTCCCATTTCCCCAACCTCCTTATTTCCCCGTATTCCTGTAGCATACAATACAATAGAACTGTATTTATCCCAGGAGAGAAATTGGTCTGCCAACAGTCATAAAACACAAGAAGATACCTGAAACATGAAATTAAAGTAACGAGTGGAAAGTCCAGGATTGGGGATGTGTAACAATTGGGGGTGGGGGGGGGGGGGGGGAGGCAGTCAACCCCACAACAGAAGAGGGAGGAGGAGTTGTACAGTTTGATAGCCACAGGGAAAAAATATCTCCTGAGGCGTTCTGTGCTGCATTTTGGTGGAAGGTGCTCCTCAGGTTGCTGAAGGTGCTCCTCAGGTTGACCATTGTTTCGTGGAGGGGGTGAGTTGTATTGTCCAAGATGCTCTGCAGTTTGAAGACTATTTCAAGAGTCAAGTCAATAGAGTTTAACTGTCATATGTTCCGAAATGGAACAATGAAATTCTTACTTGCAGCATGTTTGTAAACTCAGAACTCGATAACATAACAAACAAACCAAAAAAGTTCAATAAATAAAAAAAACGAATATAGTGCAAAACAAAAGCCCAAAGTCCCTAATGCAATCAGTTCATAGTTTGAAGTTTAGTTGGTGTTTAGTGTTCAATAGCCTGATGCTTGTTAGGATGGTGTTCCTGCACCAGGAGGTCACGTTTTTTAAACTTCTATACCTTCTATACCTTCTTCCCGGTGGCAGGAGTGAAATGGGAAAATGGCCAGGGTGGTGTGGGTCCTTGATAAGGCTGATTGCCTTTTTGAGGTAGCACCTTCTATAAATTGCATCAATGGTGGGGTGGTCCATATCCGTGATGGACAGGGCAGTATGCGATTAGTCGAACCAGGCCATGATGCAACCAACCAACATGTTCTCTACCATACACCTGTAGAAGTTCAAGAAAATATTTGTCGACTTACAGGATCTTCCCAATCCTCTAAAGAAGTAAGAGGCATTGATGGGCCTTCTTTATGACTGCATCAATATGCTGGGTCCTAGACAGATCTTCTGCGATATGCACGCCCAGGAATTTGAAGCTGGTGTCTCGCAGACATCCATCAATTCCCTTTTGAGTCTTTTTGTAATTACACCAATGTGCAATTTACTATAGACAAGTTCCAGTCAGTATGTCTTTGGCATGTGGGATGAGAGGGCAAGGTGGAAATAGAGCATGGGCGGGAGAAGAGGAAGATGTGGAAGAGGAGAGAGAGAAAATGTTCGAACTCCATACAAACCTCATGCCTGCAAATGAGATTCAGGATCAAACTCAATCCTGGGTCGTTAAGCGATGGTGCAGCAACACTGACTGTTGCAGAACCATACCTTCCTGTAATAGAATATCAGCCATGTTCTTATAGAATGGAGGTCAACTCCTGCTTTCATTTCTTATCTTTTTAAATGTAGCTGGAGTTGCAGTTAATTTCAGACCACTACCATGCGCCAAGTGGAAAGCATTTTCTTCTTATCTCCTCCAGTCCTACTATTTACTTTAAATCTGTGCTCACTGAATTTTGATCATTTGGCTAATTCATTTTGGTCCTTCCTGGCTAATTCATTTAGACCCCTCATTTGTCATATACCTCAATAAAGTTTCACCTCAGCTTCTTAAGTTAAAATAAAACAACTACAGCAGCAACAAACATGAGCGGCACGGTGGCGCAGCAGTAGAGTTGCTGCCTTACAGCACCGCAGACCCGGGTTCGATCCCGCCTATGGGTGCTGTCTGTACGAATTTGTACGTTCTCCCTGTGACCGCTTGAGTTTTCTCCGAGTTCTTCGGTTTCCTCCCACACTCCAAAGACGTGCAGGTTTGTAGGTAAATTGGCTTGGTAAATGTATAAATTGTCCCTAGTGTGTGTAGGATGATAGTGTTAATGTGCAGGGATCGCTGGTCGGTGCGGACTCGGTGGGGCCAAAGGGCCTGTGTCCGCGCTGTATCTTTAAACTAAACTATCCAATCTTTCTGCATGGCTGGAATGTTCCTTGTAAATCTTATGGAAATTAAGTAATTAAAATCAAAGCAGTTTCCCTAATTCTAAAGACCTCTGGGATCACAAAGTACATTTTTATTGATACCCAGATATTTGATAATTAAACTGTTATGTCTGTTTGTGTATAATATTAACATTTTATGACTATTAATGGGTTATAAAATATGTACACAAGAGACTGCAGATGCTGGAATCTTCAGCACAAATAAAATGCTGGAGGAACTCAGTGGGTCGGGCAGCATCTGTGGAGTTAATGGAAAGGTGATGGTTTGGATCCCTTATGCATAGTTATGTTCCTTGAACAATAAAGTGTCCTATTCTGCATGCAGTATGACACAAGTTACAATCAAGCTTTGGCTGATAATTGGCAGAATAACATTCATGCAACATTGCATCATTAAAATCTATTAATGAGCCCAATATCAACTAAGAATGATTTGAAAGTTATTTACATCAACCATTGGCTATATTTAAGAGGGAGTTAGATGTGGCCCTTGTGGCTAAGGGGATCAGAGGGTATGGAGAGAAGGCAGGTACGGGATACTGAGTTGGATGATCAGCCATGATCATATTGAATGGCGGTGCAGGCTCGAAGGGCCGAATGGCCTACTCCTGCACCTAATTTCTATGTTTCTATACGAATACTCCTGCAGGAAGCAGTTCAACCTGAATCCCATAACCTTCATCTCCCAGCAACTACAAAACATGCGTTAGTATGGAATTTGCCTACATGGACAATGAGGAAGGATAGCTACGTTTACAACTAGATCAAGATTGCTTGGGAATGTGGGCCAAGGAATAGCAAATGCAATTTAACTTTAAACAGTGGGAGATGTTGTACGTTAAACCAGGGCAGGACCTGCCCAGTAATTGGTAAATTCCTGACGAGCATGGTAGAACAGATAAAACTATAGTATAGATGCATATTCCCTTGAAAATAGTGATTCAGGTGGACAAAATGCCAAAAAGGGCATGTGCATACCTGTCCTCATTAGAAAAGGTATTGAGTACAAAAGTTAGGACATCGTGATGCAGATTTACAAGTTGTTAGGTAGACCACACTTGAAATACTGTGTGGAGTAGTGGAGGGTGGTAAATTGGAAAGGTTGCATAAACGATTCACCAAGATATTGTTGGGACATGTGGGCTTGAGTTATAGGGATAGGCTTGGATATTTTTTTTCCTTTGGTGTGTAGGAAGCTAAGGGATGACTTTATTGAAATCTACAAAATTGAGAGGGTCTTGGATAAAGTGAATGTACATGAAATTATTTCCAGGGTAGAAGATTCTAAAATTAGAGGTCAAAGGCTTAAAGTGAGGAGGGACCTCAGGGGCATCTATTTCAGTTAAAGAGTAATCCGAATCTGGAATGAGCTGTGGGAGAAAGCTCTAGAAGTGGATACAATTACAACTTTTAAGAGACATTTGGACAGTTATATGGATAGAAAAGATTTAGAAGGCTCTGAGCCAAATGTGACTTGCCCAAAATGCCAACTTGGTTAGCATAGACAAGTTAGGCCAAGTGCTTCCATGCTGTATAGCTTTATGACTCGGTGTAGATATAACATCCAGGATGCTCAACATGATCCGGCAGTTTATTCCTCACCTTCCCCTTATACATTCATGCTTAATAGGTAATGAGGGAGATTTTTTTCAGTGGGTCCTTATAGTCTGAAATGTTCTCTTTAGGAATGTTACAAGGTAGATTCAACTACAGGTTTCAAATGGGAACTGCACGTATAAAGTTAACATTGCAATGATATGTGGAAATAGTCAGCAGTGGGGATAATTGGATAGATCTCAAAATGCCATCATAGCCACATTGGACTGCTTGACCTCTTCTTGCTGTATGATTTTATGTTCACTAACATCCTGTGGTTGCAGTGTGTATCATCTAATAGCCACAGGATGTATTGTAGCACAATGCAAAATTTCCCCTTCAACATTCACTCACTGGAATGGAAATTTAAGGAATGGGGAATATAGTTGTATGTATTTCCATTATGCAAATATAAGCAGTACACCAGGGCAACGTATAAAATGTGTAGAAAAATATTGATCTACATACAATACTGCTAAGAAGTACACAAAAGAGAAAAAAGACACAAAGTGCAGGTGTAATTCAGTGGGTCAGGCAGCATCTCTGGAGAATATGGATATATGATGTTTTGGATTGGGACCCTTCTTCAGATTAAAATTGGAACCTGTGTTAAATGGTAGCACACATCATGATTTAAAGTAACACTTTACAAAAATTATTTAACAATTTCAGATAGCTCTATATTATGTTCTGTACTATATTCTGTGATGCAACAAAATTGTTACAATTAAAACACAACAAATTGGTGCAGATGATTGAATAAGTAAATAATAGGCAGCAATAACCTGTTTCTCATTTTTCATTTGTCATGCCAATAAATATTTTAATTTTTGTTCAATGTAATAATCGTACATCGAATGGTATTAAAAGTAAAAACAACAGGCTGTCGAACAGATACCCATTTGAATCAATTTCATTAAGCCTAGAGAATGAAATTATTAAAACAATAAACAGCGATCATCTTTAAAAAATAAATGCTCTCTTGGATCCCCTCATTTGACTTCAGTAGTCACCAATAAAAGGTAATATATCTCTTTTATTTGCTTTAATGCAATATTTTTGTTATCATTTAATTTCTTAATCACATCTAGCTAAATTTCAAATATCTGCACTGTTGAATCAGCAAACTACAAGTATTATTGTACATACAAATATGTTAAAGGTGATGCTGTGCAGTTTACCCACAAATGTTCTGGGGGCTTTATCATGGATTATACATATTTAACATCCAACTTTTAGATTTGCACATGTCGCCAAGCTCACCCACATGATGTCCTACCATGACTGGAGTTCTTAAAGTTCAGGTTTCAATTATTGTAAGAAGTAGTGGGTAGACCTGATCTGAAGGATGCTGGAACACACAGGTGCGGGCAACCTGCTTCATACGACACTGTAACGGCGGAGTTGGGAGAGGATCAGAGTAGTCAAGCCCCATCCCTGCCAAAAAAGGAGCCCAAATTCAAAATGCTGAAAAACCTGATGCCTTGTTGCATCAGGTCCAAATTCATTGTTCTTTTCTGAAATGGACAATCCAATAATGGAGCAGGGGGTTATCCTTTTAAAGGATGTTTGAATGACTGGCATTTAAAGACTGCAAGGATGAACTACAAATATTAAATCAGGGAAGGTAGTGCATCCGTGGATAACAAGGGAAATCAGGGATAGTATCAAAATAAAAGATGAAGCATACAAATTAGCCAGAAAAAGCAGCCTACCAGAGGACTGGGAGAAATTCAGAGTCCAGCAGAGGAGGACAAAGGGCTTCATTAGGAAAGGGAAAATAGATTATGAAAGAAAACTGGCAGGGAACATAAAAACTGACTGCAAAAGTTTTTATAGATATGTGAAGAGAAAAAGATTAGTTAAAACAAATGTAGGTCCCTTGCAGTCAGAAACAGGTGAATTGATCATGGGGAACAAGGACATGGCAGACCAATTGAATAATTTCTTTGGTTCTGTCTTCACTAAGGAAGACATAAATAATCTGCCGGAAATAGCAGGGAACCAGGGGTCAAATGAGATGGAGGAACTGAGTGAAATCTAGGTTAGTCGGGAAGTGGTGTTAGGTAAATTGAATGCATTAAAGGCCGATAAATCCCCAGGGCCAGATAGGCTGCATCCCAGAGTTCTTAAGGAAGTAGCCCCAGCAATAGTGGATGCATTAGTGATCATTTTTCAAAACTCTTTAGATTCTGGAGTAGTTCCTGAGGATTGGAGGGTAGCTAATGTAACCCCACTTTTTAAAAAGGGAGGGAGAGAGAAAACGGGGAATTACAGACCAGTTAGTCTAACATCGGGGAAAATGCTAGAGTCAGTTATTAAAGATGAGATAGCAGCACATTTAGAAAGTGGTGAAATCATTGGACAAAGTCAGCATGGATTTATGAAAGGTAAATCATGTCTGACGAATCTTATAGATTTTTTCGAGGATGTAACTAGTAGAGTGGATAGGGGAGAACCAGTGGAGGTGTTATATCTGGACTTTCAGAAGGCTTTCGACAAGGTCCCACATAAGAGATTAGTATGCAAACTTAAAGCACACGGTATTGGGGGTTCAGGATTGATGTGGATAGAGAACTGTGAGGTTATCCACTTTGGTGGCAAGAACAGGAAAGTAGACTATTATCTGAATGGTGACCGAGATGAGAAAAACATTTTTCACACAGAGAGTGGTGAATCTGTGGAATTCTTTGCCACATAAGGTAGTTGAGGCCAGTTCATTGGCTATATTTAAGAGGGAGTTAGATGTGGCCCTTGTGGCTAAAGGGATCAGGGGGTATGGAGAGAAGGCAGGTACAGGATACTGAGTTGGATGATCAGCCATGGTCATATTGAATGGCGGTGCAGGCTCGAAGGGCCGAATGGCCTACTCCTGCACCTATTTTCTATGTTTCTATGCTTCCTTCTGTTAAGGCAAGGTTTCTTGTTGAAGGATTGCACCCTTTCCCCATTGTGTGTCTGAGACACAGCAGCTGCAGTGACGTTAAATGTTTGTCATCTATGTGTAAATGTGTCACACGTATTTGCAGCATAAGATTCAGAATCACACTATGATCTAGTGCTGACAACATTAAATGACTGATTTCACAATTCAGTTCAATCACATTGTATGTATAAATTGCAAGACAATTGAATTTCTAGGTTGATTCTTAAAATAAAAATCTATCCAACATATTTCTTTGTCTTTCACACATTACAATTCAGACTGATGTTGCATCCTGACTGTTACACGTTGTGCTACTTATAGAAAATGGTACTGATCATCGGAGGGGTTAACATCTTTCACATGAAGCTATCTTTCATCCAAGGAGTAAAGCACATGAAAAATCCATCCAGTTGAACAATAACTGTTGGGAAATGGGCAGCGTGGCACAGCGGTAGAGTTGCTGCCATATAGTTAGTGCCAGAGACCCGGGTTTGATCCCGACTACGGGTGCTGTCTGTAAGGAGTTTGTACGTTCTCCCCGTGATCGCGTGGGTTTTCTCCGAGATCTTCGGTTTCCTCCCACGCTCCAAAGATGTACAGGTTTGTAGGTTGATTGGCTTTGAATAAAATGTAAAATTGTCTTGTGTGTGTGTGTAGGATAGTGTTAATATGCAGGGATCGCTTGTATCTCTAAAAATAAACCACTCCTACACGTGACATCTGCCTCTCACAATAATAGTTGTTGTCCAAACCATCTGATTTACCTTGAGCTCTTTTCAGAAGACCTCAAGGTAAATCAAATTGGTTACGTTTTATTGCTAAGGCTAATCGAGAGAGAGAGAAAAAAAATCAATTTCTTCAGAATTCGGGAAAAGAAAATCACTTGTTATTCTGAATATGTAACAAATCTTCAACCACTCTCAGGAACATTTATATATCCTGTTTGAGTTTCTGGCTGAACACATTGCAGATATGAATGTTTTTACACAAACCAAAATATTCTTAGAAGGCGAAAAGTGTATGGATTGTCTTTTTTTTTTTATAGTAACCAGTACAATAACACAACATAGAACAGAGACACAAGAAACTGCAGATGCTGGAATCTTGAGCAAAAAAAAAGTATTGGAGGATCGCAGTAGCATCTGTGGAGGGAATGGACATTCCCTCAATTTCCTCCATAGATACTCCCTGATCTCCTGCAGTTTTTGCACAACATAGAACAGTTTTCATGGATGAAACAGTTTTACAGTATTACAAAAGTATCATTACATATGAAGCATGACACATAACCTCATTTTGTCACAAATATGTACAGACCTTTCTCTTTTATAGCTTTAAAAATTTGTTTTAAATAAACTGTTGACACAACCCAGACCGTCACTCAAACCAACCTCCCTTCCATTGACTTAATTTACACCTTACGCAGCCTTGACAAGGCCACCAGCATAATCAAAGACGAGTCACGCCCTGGCCACTCCCTCTTCTCCCCTCTCCCATCAGGCAAGAGGTATAATCAGGCAACGTACATGTCCAGATTCAAGCAGTTTCTTCCCAGCTGTTGTCAGGCAACTGAACCAACCTACCAACAACTCTAGAAGGCCTGAGCTACTATCTATCTCATTGGAGACCCTCAGGCTACCTTTGATCGGACTTTACTGGACTTTATCTTACAATAAACATTATTCACGTTATTCCCTTTATCATGTATTTGTACAGTGTGAATGGCTCGATTATATCATGTATTGTTTTTCTGCTGACTGGTTAGGACGCAACAAAAGCTTTTCACTGTACTTCGGAACACATAACAATAAACTAACTCAACTCAAATAGGTGGATAACATAACTAAACAGAATCGGAACTTTTCAGTATTAAAATTTCAATAAGTAAGCAAGATTAGAGTTTGAAAGACCAGCGTGGCGCACATGTGGCTTAAAGGTTCAAGGCAAGTAGTTGATTTGAAATTAATGGGCACCTTTAAATTGGTATTCTAAAAGCTTTCCGCACTCTGGCAATGAGATGGTATTCAGGCCTAACCATCTGTAATTTCTCTTCGACACAGCAAATCCTTTGGAATTCAAAACTGGATTAATCTAGGCCTACTTGCTGTCAGCAGCAAGCTGGCTATGGCTTACCAGATGGTAAGTAGAAAGTTAGCATTTATAGATTTGTTGGTGTTAATTTGCTCATATGTGCCATCTTGATCCTAAATATCAAGGCTGTATATGGCAGTAGTGCCTTGTGCAAAGTGATACCAGTATGTAAGTGGTCGAGAAAAAGCAGAATAAGTCCTTCCCACACTACAGGTGGATAAAACTGACAGTGTCAACCTTATCAAGAACAATGCCCCCGAATCACTGAAAGTTGAAGTATAGATACGGTCAACAATTAGGAAAGCAAACGTACTGTTGGCCTTTATTGCAAAATGATTTAAGTAGTAAGAGTAGAAACTTCCTTTTCCAGGCACATAGGCCCTTATGTGAATGCACCAGGAATAATGGGCTCTTTACCCAAGGAAGAATATAATTGTGATAGAAGGAATGCAAAGAGACTTCACTGGATTGCTTCATGGAACAGTGGGTTTGTGATCGGAGGGGAGATAAAGCAAATTGGCCCTAGATAAAGGAATATGGTATTTGTGCAGGGAGGCGACATTAAGGTAAAAGATCAGCCACATCTCAGAGAACGGCTTCTCCTGCTTCTATTTCTTTTGTTCTATTGAAGCTAGTAATATAAATAAAGACCACATAATTCTATCTAACCTTCACCATTTTTTATGTTTCCAGTAAAATGTAATCCATTTAGGTAACCAAGCTAATCTTGACATAATTGCCAGTGCTTTGCTTACATTTTGCTTGCTTTGCACAGCATTCACTTACGACTTTGTTTTCTCTGATGCACCCATCAATTCTCCATATTCCTTTTTAAGTCTTCTGATTGTTGAAATTCGAATGGATTTTGGGTTTTAGTCAACATTATAAATGTATCAAGATACTGTCCTCTTGTTAAACTGAACTCAGAAAGCCCATTGCACGTTGACTGTGGATGCCTGAAGTGTACACTGCAGCTGCTGTTCTAATAGAGTGGTTACATTGATGGTTCCTATATTAATTATATACCTTCTGACCATTAATCTCAACCCTCTTAATGGTTTTTAACAAGTGTCTTAGTATTATCAAAATATAATGGTATAATAATTATACTCTAGTATTACATTCTAATACAGAAATTCCAGGTCTTGAAGAGTAATAAATTTAAAGTCAAAGAAACACATGTGGCTCATGACCTGAATATCATTGGTCTACATTCTCATTCCTTGTATGATTTCACACTTTTCTCCAGTAAATTGAATCTGCCACGTATTGTGATTCTTCCGACCCATTTATATTCTCATAGTGATCATCAGGAATTAATCACTATCCCATTCACGGTTTCCCACAAATCACAATTTGGTATAATCAACAAATTCTGAAACCTTACTCTGAATTCCTAATTCAATTAATCAAATAAAGCAATGACCCTTGCACTGACCATCGCTTTCCACCAAACTCTAAACTGAAAAATATTTACAGGCCATCCCTGTTTTACCACTGTTTCTGTTGTGGAAATTTGCTATTTTAGAATTCCCAAATCACTACGTAAAAATTTTAGATGTAGAATAAAACTCACTTTAATGGAGCTTGTGTGAAAAAGTAACTATATCAAAACGAAATTCATTATTTTTCAACAAGTGCTCCTTGTTGCATTTGCAGATGAAGCATTACGTAAAATTAAGATATGGCCTACTTTCTAGGGACGCAACCCTACACTCGTATATTGTGGGGATCACCTGTATTACTTTCCACAAGGAAAGTTACTTATTGGTTTTACTTTCTCACCCAAGGCTGTTTTATCCACACGTTACTCATGTTTATATTCTGCAATGTTCAGTTTTACCGAGCAGCCTTTTACTTGGAGTTTATCGCGGGCAATTATGAGACTGAGGTAATGGAGGAATATGCATCAAATCTAGGGAAAATAAATTAGTTTAAGTTGGCAACATGTTTGGCACAGACATCATGAACTGAAGGGTCTGTTCATGTGTTGAAATATTCTATGTTCATTTCAACACATGACATTTCATATACATGACATTTACTGTATTCCCTTATCAAACTTCACATATCTAATATCACAGAACTTAGTGACATGGTGTCAGGACAATAACCTCTCCCTGAATGTCCGCAAGATGCAGGAGATAGTTATTGACTTCAGGAAGCATGGTGGAGTACGACATCAATGCGACAGGCAAGGCGGCACACCAACGCCTCTACTTCCTAAGGAAATTCGACATCTCCAGGACTTTTAGGAACTTCTATAGATGCACCATAGAAAGCATACTGTCAGGTTGCATCACAGCTTAGTTGGGAATAGCGAAGACTGCAAGAATTGCTGAGAGTTGTGGTTGTACGCGAGTCCATAACACAGACCAAACTTCCCACCATAAACTCCATCTATATTTCATGCTGTCTTGGGAAAGCAGCCAACATAATCAAAGACTTGTTCCAATCTGGTCATTCCTTCTTCTTACTGCCCCCATCCGGACGAAGGTAGAGAAGCTTGAAAACGCATACCACCAGACACATGAAGGTTCCTTCCATAAGCTAGGGTTCAATTCACCTCTACCCTATTTAGGACATTGGGCTTTGTCTAAGGAACTAATGTGCTACAATACTGTGAACTGTATTCTACACACTGCCTCTTGGCTCTTTCTATTCTACTCGAGTTTGAACTGATTGTATTTATGTATGGTATATCTAAACTGGATGAAGATGATGCAAAACAAAGCATTTCATTGTACCTTGGTGCATGTGACAATAATAACCCTAAACCTCTACAGACACAAAGTTCTCCAGGTGTTTCTTATTTCTTTTTTTCCCCTTGTGGAAAGTATGTAAAGCATCCCCTTTTTAAAGATTATATTACAGTTTTACTTGCCAGTCTTTAGTTTCAATTTAACTTGATCAGATTCCCCATTAACCCATCAATGTCAGTTCTCCCCTATTTAAGAAGTCCTGCTTCAGACGAGAGTATGAATTAAAAATGCCGCAAATGTTCTGGCCAGGCAGTACGTATGGGAGAAAAAGGGTTAATGTTTAAGATCATTGTCACTTCATCAAAGGGTTTTAATGAATAATAAATTAACCTAAAACTCTGTTTTTCTTTGCACAGGCACTGCATGACCTGCTGAGTATTTTCGGCACTTTCAAGTTGCATTTCGTATTTCTAGCATTTTATATTTCTAGTATTTCTTGCTTGTCATCCTATTTTAGATTGCTTTTTTTGCCTTTCTCCATTACTAGTCTAAACATTATCATATGATGATTGTTCAAGAAGGAACTGCAGATGCTGGAAAATCGAAGGTATACAAAAATGCTGGAGAAACTCAGCGGGTGCGGCAGCATCTATGGAGCGAAGGAAATAGGCAACGTTTTGGCCCGAAACGTTGCCTATTTCCTTCGCTCCATAGTTGCTGCCGTACCTGCTGAGTTTCTCCAGCATTTTTGTCTATTATCATATGATGATTGCTGTTCTCCTGGTATTAAGTGCTGTCTAATTGAAAATAACCACTCTAATTCCATTTTTGCAATAATCTGCTTTATTGATATATTTGATTGGTATCTCTTATGAAGCCAGTCACGTCACTCTTCATACAAAATCAGCTCAAAAATTGGTTCAAGAGGATGGCTCCATCACCATCGAAGAACATTAGGATGAGCAATGAATACTGGCCTTACCAACAATACCCAGTTCCCCAGAAATCAATAAATATGTGAAAATACTTAATGGGTATTATGGCATGTACAATTTCTTACCCCCCCAGCAAATCTACTTTTCACCGTTCTGAAGTTACTGATCTGTCAGGGAATATATCGGTTTGCATGATTTCAAATGTATTTGTTTGGGTTGCATTTGATGCTCCCTAATGTCCACACTCATCCCTTTAGTCATTCCCAGTGCGGGCCAGCAATAACCTCAAAATCTTGCTTCTACAACCATTCCGTGAAGGGGTACAATGTGTACGTATCCAAGACTTTCTCGTGACGCACCCTGAAACCATGCTCACAGAACCACCCTGATTGTCTTTGACTGCTTGCATGAAAGAAAGCCCGTTTCACTGTTTTTAAAAGTCTCTTGTAAAAATGATCTAAAATCTCAAAATTACTAAAAGAAAAGAAAAACAATTGTGACCATATTAAAATCTACAATGCCATGAGAACACTACTAAGGAAACCTAGATGGTGTAGTGCTAGTAACATGTTTGTGGCTGTAGGAGTCAGTACTTTAGAAGCTATCCTAAGAAATCATATGTATAGATTCGTTGGCAGGATAAATGACTCTTAAAAATGTAATTATCGCAGCCTTGTTAACCATAGCATTACACACTACGAATCTAGATTTTAAATCATGTATTGTGTTTTTTGTATACAATTTATGATGCTTTTATAAGTGATATACTAAGATTGTATTTTATGGTGTTTTTATATGCAATGTATTTTATGTAATGTCGTCCCTTGTCTGGACCTTGAGTCCGAAATAAAGCTTAATAAAAATAAAAAATATATATAAATAAAAATAAATCAAATTTTAAAAATCCTATTAATTAAGTTTGGTAATTCCATTCTAATGAATAGGACAGCCAAAGTATATGGCCCCTCATCTCAGTAAGTTACTGCCTTGGGCTCTATGATCAATCCATGGATAGAGAACGAAACAAGATGTGTATTTTCCAGCTAACTAATAGTGGCATCCAGTCTTAGAAAGGCACCTGAACTAACTGGATAAACAATCATGTCAATAACTGGCTTTGCAGCCCTCAAACTCTTTGAACATTGCAAACTCAAATGGATAAATTTGTTGCTTCCTCCAACATAAATTGTATCTAATTACCTTAATGCATTGGATGTGAATTCTCATATAATACTGTGCTGTGAAACATTCCCCCCGCCCCCCTCCCCCATGTCATTCTCCATGGATGAGACGACTGTCATAGCAGATAAGTTAGACAGCAGTGAAAAAAGGTGCAGGGGTTAGCATGTGAGTTCCGTCTCATCCATAGGTCTGAGTAGAAGTTAGATTTTATTATTGTAACTCCAACAATGAGCACTTGCTCATTGTGCTCTTCTTTTCTTTCATAGAAACATAGAAACTAGGTGCAGGAGGAGGCCCTTCGGCCCTTCGAGCCAGCACCGCCATTCATTGTGATCATGGCTGATCGTCCCCTATTAATAACCCGTGCCTGTCTTCTCCCCATATCCCTTGACTCCACTAGCCCCTCGAGCTCTATCTAACTCTCTCTTAAATCCATCCAGTGACTTGGCCTCCACTGCCCTCTGTGGCATGGAATTCAATAAATTCACAACTCTCTGGGTGAAAACGTTTCACCCCAGTCTTAAATGACCTCCCCTTTATTCTAAGACTGTGGCCCCTGGTTCTGGACTCGCCCAACATTGGGAACATTTTTCCTGCATCTAGCTTGGCCAGTCCTTTTATAATTTTATATGTTTCTATAAGATACCCCCTCATCCTTCTAAACTCCAGTGAATACAAGACTAGTCTTTTCAATCTTTCCTCATATGACAGTCCCGCCATTCCAGGGGTCAATCTCATGAACCTACGCTGCACTGCTTCAATCACAAGGATGTCCTTCCTCAAATTAGGAGACCAAAACTGTACACAATACTCCAGATGTGGTCTCACCAGAGCCCTATACAACTGCAGAAGAACCTATACTGAAATCCTCTTGTTATGAAGGCCAACATTCCATTAGCTTTCTTCACTGCCTGCTGTACCTGTAAGCCAACTTTCAGTGACCAGTGTACAAGGACACACAGGTCTCGCTGCACCTCCCCCTTACCTAACCTAACCCAACCCCATGGAGATAATAATCTGCACCCTTGTATTTGCTGCAAAAATGGATAACCATTTTTTATCAGTTTATTTATTCATGTGTGTATATATTTATATCATGGTATATGGACACACTTATCTGTTTTGTAGTAAATGCCTACTATGTTCTGTGTGCTGAAGCAAAGCAAGAATTTCATTGTCCTATACAGGGACACATGACAATAAACTCACTTGAACTTGACCTCATATTTATCTATCTTATTATACTGCAACTGCCACGCATCTGCCCACTCACTCAGCCTGTCCAGGTCATCCTGCAACCTCCGAACATCCTCTTCACAGCTCACACTGCCACCCAGCTTTGTGTCATCCGCAAACTTGTTAGTGTTGCTCCTAATTCCCTCTTCCAAATCATTAATATAAGGTAAACAGTTGCGGCCCCAACACCGAGCCTTGCGGCACTCCACTCGCCACTGCCTGCCATTCTAAAAAGGACCCGTTCACTCCTACTCTTTGCTTCCGGTCTGCCAACCAATTTTCTATCCATGTCAACACCCTACCTCCAATACCATGTGCTCTAATTTTAGTCACCAGTCTCCCGTGCGGGACCTTAACAAAAGCTTTCTGAAATTCTAGATACACTACATCCACTGGCACCCCTTCAACCATTTTACTTGTCACATCCTCAAAAAATTCCAGAAGATTAGTCAAGCTTAATTTCCCTTTCATAAATCCATGTTGACTTGGACTAATCCTTTTACTGCTATCCAAATGCCCCATTATTACCTCTTTAATAATTGACCAGTATCTTTCCCACCACCGAAATCAGGCTAACTGGTCTGTAATTCCCCGTTTTCTCTCTCGCTCCTTTCTTGAAAGGTGGGATAATATTAGCTATCTTCCAATCCAGAGGAACTGATCCAGAATATATTGAACATTGGAAAATGATCACCAATGCGTCCACTATTTCTAGAGCCACCTCCCTGAGGACCCTGGGATGCAGACCATCAGGCCCAGGGGATTTATCATCCTTCAGTCCCATTAGCCTACCCAACACTATTTCTTGCCTAATGAAAATTTATTTCAGTTCCTCTACCCCCCTTAGATCCCCTGTCCTCCAGTACATATGGGAGATTGTTTGTGTCTTCCTTAGTGAAGACAGATCCGAAGTACCTATTCAACTCTTCTGCCATTTCCTTGTTGCCCATAAATAATTTCACCCGTGTCTGCCTTCAAGGGACCCACATTTGACTTTGCTACTCTTTTTCCCTTAACATATCTAAAGAAGCTTTTACTGTCCTTCTTTATATTCCTGGCCAGCTTCCCCTCGTACTTCATCTTTTCAGCCCGTATTGCCCGTTTTGTTTCCTTCTGGTGTCCTATGAAAGTTTCCCAATCCTCTGACTTCCAGCTACTCTTTGCTGTGTTATACATCTTTTCTTTTAGTTTTATTCTATCCCTAACTTCTCTTGTCAGCCACGGTTGCCTCCTACTCCCCTTAGAATCTTTCATCCTTTTTGGAATGAAATGATCCTGCGTCTTCCGGATTATGCCCAGAAATTCCTGCCATTGCTGTTCCACCATCATTCCTGCTAGGATCCCTTTCCAGTCTACCTTGGCCAGCTCCCCTCTCATGCCTTCATAGTCCCCTTTGTTCAACTGCATCACTGACACTTCCGATTTAACGTTATCCTTCTCAACTTGCAGGTTAAAACTAATCATATTATGATCACTATCTCCAAGCGGTTCCTTTACCTCGAGTTCTCTTATCATATCTGGTTCATTGGACAACACTAAATCCAGAATTGCCTTTTCTCTGGTCGGCTCCATTACAAGCTGCTCTAAGAATCCATCTTGGAGGCATTCTACAAACGCTCTTTCTTGGGGTCCTGAACCAACTTGATTTTTCCAGTCTACCTGCATATTGAAATGTAGATTCACATATAGAGTGACTGCCCTTAATATGAATGAGCCCTAAGAAGATTTCAGAAAACACAATACTCAGGATTTTGTTGGAAGATCAGCAAATTTTCTGGAATATTGAATGTTATGCCAATTAATTCTCCAACACATATATAACTGTTCACTTATGTTTACATTATAGAGTGGAATCATTCATTTTCCAGTGAATCTGGAAAATTTACAGAGAGAACCCGGCCCCAGTAAGTTTCGTAGCAAACGTATCCAGGTGAACTGAAAGGGATTGTGGGAACCAGGGCCCCATCGATGTTTTAGTGCATGAATCACAAAAAGTTAGCAATCAGATCAAACAAGTCGTAAAGAAGGGTAATGGCACATTTGCCTATATTGCAAAGGGGGTTGAGTTTGAGAATAGTGAGATTTCTCAGTGGTTTTATTGGTTAGACTTCACCTAGAATACTGTCTTCGCTGAGGATCGCCACCTCCTTGGAGTGGAGAAGCTTGCATGTGCCCAAGATTCTGAGAGCTAAACCATCTGGGGCTATGGTCCTGGCATGGTCACCCATGGCATGCAGGTCAAGGGGAAGTTCTCAACAAAGTGCCACTCAAGAAGACTTAAATGGTGAAAAAGGTGGATGATAGTGGCTGGCCAGCAAGTGATGCACCACAACACTGGAAGGACAGAAGAAGGCTGCATGGAGAGACTCCCAACCATCATGGAATCAATGGCATTGGACCTGGGTCTGTCAAGGACCGTGTGGTGATTGTCCATGCACCAATCTCCCCACGTTAAAAGAAGTCTCGCAGATGTCTACCAGGAGGGGCATTCCTGTTTCACACCTATGATGACCAACAAACTGTGAGGGTTACAGGATAATAATTCTCTTGCAGCTCCTAGGCATGATCTGGTTCACAGGCGGTCGGTGTTAGATTCAGTTGTTGCACTCTGGGACTAAGGCTGAAAGAGGGAAGCTGAGGGAGAAGAATGTGAGCTACAACTTCTTCTGGAAATGGAAACCTGCTGGTAAGCTCAGGATGTATGGTGTTGGGTATGCTATACACAGTAAATGGTTAAAATGCTTCCTGAATTCTCCATAGGCATCCATGAACATCTCATGATCATCTGCCTGAGGCTCAATAACAACCAGATGGGCACTGTGGTGAGTGCTTATAGCTCTACACCGGACTCACCGATCCTGCGAATCATCTGGGAAGACAGACGCACTAATCCCAGTGTACTTGAAGAGGCTAACATTGACTTTGTCACCACCACAATCAAATACCAACAGATGGATTGTCCATGTTATCAGGATGCCCGACTACCATCTCTCAAAACAAATCCTCTACTCCTAACTACTGGCAGGACAGCAGTTCCCTGGAGATCAGAGAAAGAGCTGTAAGGATAACATCGGCATCAACCTCAAAATGTGCCACATCTGCCCCACCAACTTGGAGGACATCACAGAGGACAGAGCAATGTGGAGAATCACTGTTTACAAAGCAGCTGCACTCTGTGATGGAGACGTCTAATGGCCTGCATAACGCGTGCCAGCAACAAAATGACTCGCAACCAAGGCAGCCTAACCATAGTCCACCACCAATACCAATCATCCATTCCCCCACTGCAAACAAACATGTGACTTCAGAGATGCAGCACAGAAAAATGTCCTTTGGTCCACGCTGACCAGCGATCACCTCGTACACTTACACTATCTTACAGGAATAATTTTACAACTTACCCAAAGGCACTTAACCTACAAACCAGTGTTGGAGGAAGCCAGAGAACCCGGAGAAAACCTACGCGATCATAGGGAGAACGTACAAACTCCGTACAGGCAGCACCCGTAATCAGGATCGAACCCGGGACTCAGGCTATGTGAGGCAGTAACTCTACCACTACACCACTCTGCCGCCACTGCGGCTCCAGAATTGGTCACAGAAAGCAAACAACAGGAGGATGTTCATTGTCGATGATGATGATGAGAATGCTATGTATAGTTTTCTCCCTTTACCTTAAAAGAAATGGTAACATTGAGTCAATTCACCAGGCTAATTCCTGGGATGAAAGAGTTGTTCTATCAGGAGAGGCTAGACACTTTGGGTCCCTATTCAATGGCGTTTAGAAACATACAAGATCCTAAGGTTCGAAATGTTTTCACAAGCTAGAGAGTCATGAGCAAGAGGACGTGGTAACTTAAAACCCGAGGTCATAGTCATTGAATGTGGAAAATGGCCCTTCGGCTCAACTTGCCACACCGAACAAAATGCCCCATCTACACTAGTCCCATCTGCCCGCACTTTGCCCATAACCCTCTAAACCAGGGGTAGGCAACCTTGTTCTGCATAAGGGCCAGGACGCATGTCCGTGAGCGGATGGCGGGCTACATCTATCACGTGTACTCATGGATCCCGCCCTGGATGGCAGGCATCAAATCATGTGTTCACATAGATCCCGCCCCTTCAAGGACGCCACCCGGAGTACTGGGCCCTAGTTATGGGCTCTCACGAACATGGCGTACCTACGGACCATTGCTTTGGCTCTGTCCTGAAGGCAGTGGCTCAAATACTCACACTCACTCATCCCCAGCCTATTGACAACCCCGATCCGGACAGTGAAGCCCAGACACAGAAGGTACGCGGCCATGCCGGCGGCTTTGCACAGGATGCGGTGCAGCCAGAGCTCGGCACTCCGCACTTGCGGCCACCTTGCGTCCTTGTGTCACCGTGCTTGGGCGCCGTGGTCTGTGGCCCGGGAGGTACCAGAGATGACGGAAGTCTGCAGGCTGGATAATTATGTGGGGAAAAAATACGCCTGCGGGCCGGATGATTTCGGGTTACGGGCCGCGTTTGGCCCAGGGACCGTAGGTTGCCGACCCGTTCTAAACCTATCCTATCCATGTACCTGTCCAAATGTCTCATAAACGTTATGATATTACATGCCCCAACTACCACCTCTGGCAGTTTGTTCCATATATCTACTACCCTTTGTGGGAAAAAGTTACCTCTAAAGTTCCTATTAAATATTTCCCCGTTCACCTTAAAGAATAGACATTTCTTTAATATAGATATTTATTTTTCTCGCAACAGGTAGTGAATCTCAAGGTTGGAAGAGGACAGTCCATTGGATATATTTAAGAATGGAAATAGAGAAACATTTGAAAGACTGAGGAATTAGGGAATCATAAGTGATAGGAACAGAATTAGGCCATTCAGCCCCACATGTCTACTCTGCCATTCAATCAAGGCTGATCTACCTTTCCTTCTTACCCCCATTCTACTGCCTTTTCCCCCCATAACCTTTGACACCTGTACTGATCATGAATTTATATCTGCCTTAAAAATATCCATTGACTGGGCTTCCACAGCCTGCTGTGGCAATGAATTCCACAGATTCACCACCCTCCGAGTAAAGAAATTCTCCCACATCTCCTTCCTAAAGGAATGTCCTTTAATTCTGAAGCTATGACCTCTGGTCCTAGACTCTCCCACTAGCGGAAAGATCCTCTCCACATCTACTCTATTCAGAATCTGTGGAAGTGTTACAGAAGGGGAGTTGAGAGCAGCATAGATCTATTGACTCGTGATGCAGCCATGATCTATTGACTCGTGATGCATGCTTGAGAGGCTGTACCAACTACAAAGTTCCTTTTATCTTGGTTAGCACTACTTAAGGGGGGGGTCCCAGGATACAGGGGGGGGGGGGGAAGAGAGATAGAGGGGGAGGGAGAGACAGGGGGAGGGAGAGAGACAGAGGAGTCTTACTCATGCTTGCACCAGTTCTACAAAACCGTGATTATTCACCCATAGCAGCAAATCAAACTGGTAACATTTGCTGGCACTTTCTCTGTTGCAGATTAAGGGAAGGGAGAAAGTGTATCTCAGGAACTCACTATACTGCAGGAAAGAGTGTTTAGTATAATTGCAAATCCGGTCATTCGTGCCAAGGCCACAGATAAAGCCAAGATAATTGAAGATGGCCATATGCTTATGATGAATCCTCCTGGCCACAATCCACTTCTCTCTGATTTCACAATCTCTCCTTCTGACTCACAAGAGATGTACAGTAAAAGCATAGATTTCCTACCTTCCTCAGCAAACATTCCCAACTACATTCCAAAACCAGTTTTACCATAAACAATGACCACCTAAAGTGCCGCCGGGCAACCTAAATGCCGAGTCATTTTGCCCAGCTTGGCACTGCAGATACTGGTTTCTACCGAAGATAGACACAAAAAACTGGAGTAACTCAGCGGGTCAGGCAGCATCTCTGGAGAAAAGGAACGTGACGTTTCGTGTCGACGGCGGCAACAGCTGTAGTGCGGGTCAAATATATTAGGTGCGGGGTGACGGAGAATCGGAGCGAATGACGGGCCCTGCACAGCAGCAGCGGCTCCTCCTCCTCCCGCACCTCCTGATAACGGACGTTGCTTGCCACTCTGCCAACGGCGCTTTCAAAACAAACCCTCCCGCACGCCGAGGCCGGGAGGGAGCGAGCGGGAGGCCTTGTTCCGCCATTTGAAGTGTCTGCACCGCTCGGCCCGGCACCTTCCTGGTGGCTGGCGGAGGAGAGGTGGCGGTGGTGAGGAGATCCCAACCGCCTCCCCCTTTGGCGGTGGACAGGGACGGCCAAGGCAGCGGGGCAATGATGCCGGTGTTGTCTGAGGAGCGCTGACCTTCTTTCCTCCCCACCTCGATCTCTCTCTCTCTCCCTCCCTTTCCCCGTCTGTCGCTCTCTCCCTCTCCCTCTCTCTGTCTGTCCCTCTCCCTCCCTCTGTCTGTGTCTCCCCCTCTGTGCCCCTCTGTGTCTCTCTCCCCCCCCCTTTATCCTGGGACCCCTCCTCTCAATCCCACTGATCCCCATTCCCACCTCTATTCAGTCCTCACTGTGCTCCCCTTCCCATGTACCCCCTCCCAACTATTCATCCTGCACTGATCTCCCTATCCACCTCACATTGATTCTCCTGCCACCCCCCATTCATCCTGCACTGCACCCCCCATTCATCCTGCACTGCACCCCCCATTCATCCTGCACTGCACCCCCCATTCATCCTGCACAGCACCCCCCATTCATCCTGCACTGCTCCCCCCCATTCATCCCGTACTGACCCCCCCTCCATTTATCCTGCACCGACCCCCCATCCATCCTGTAGTGAACCAACCATTCATCCTGTAGTGAACCCCGTCCCATTTATCCTGCACAGACCCTCCGATCCACACTGTACTGACACCCCCCATTCATCCTGTACTGATCCGCCGATTCAAGAAGAATGGGGATCAGTCTGAAGGATCTCGACCCGAAACGTTGCCTATTTCCTTCGCTCCATAGATGCTGCCTCACCCGCTGAGTTTCTCCAGCATTTTTGTCCACCTAATTCATCCTGTGCTGATCCCCCCCATTCACCCTGTACTGATCCCTCCCATCCACCCTGCACTGATTCCCCCCCCATCCATCCTGCACAGATCCCCCCATTCAACCCCAGACATCCCCCGCGCTCTCCCCTCACAATTTTACCTACTCCAACCAGCACGCACTAATTCCCCAGCCTCAATCCATCCATTCTGCACCGATTGCCTTCTCAAACCCCCCCCCCCCCAAAGTGTTTTAATTCCCAATGTTATTATTTGTTTTTAATCCATAAGGATGGACTAATAAAATTGTGAACACATGAAGCATTAAAACCGCAGTGTTCGATTGTCACTGCTACAGTTGACACGTTATTACAAATTCATTTTACTGGCAAATCGATGCTCTTAATATGGAGTATCAGTACAGTAGTTATTTAATGACAACATTCACAACTATACGTTGGATTTATCCAGATTTTACTTTTACAGTCGGTCATATACATTACAAATTTGGTCAGGAGCTATTTCAGTTAATATTTTATTGCAGCTATTCACAATATAACCATATAACAATTACAGCACGGAAACAGGCCATCTCGGCCCTTCTAGTCCATGCCGAACACTTACTCTCACCTAGTCCCATCTACCTGCACTCAGACCATAACCCTCCATTCCTTTCCCGTCCATATACCTATCCAATTTATTTTTAAATGATAAAATCATACCTGCCTCCACCACTTCCACTGGAAGCTCATTCCACACAGCTACCACTCTCTGAGTAAAGAAGTTCCCCCTCATGTTACCCCTAAACTTTTGTCCCTTAATTCTCAAATCATGTCCTCTTGTTTGAATCTTCCCTACTCTCAATGGAAAAAGCTTATCCACGTCAACTCTGTCTATCCCTCTCATAATTTTAAAGACCTCTTTCAAGTCCCCCCTTAACCTTCTGCACTCCAAAGAATAAAGACCTATCTTGTTCAACCTTTCTCTGTAACTTAGGTGCTGAAACCCAGGCAACATTCTAGTAAATCTCCTCTGTACTCGCTCTATTTTGTTGACATCTTTCCTATAATTTGGCGACCAGAATTGTACACCATATTCCAGAATTGACCTCACCAATGCCTTGTACAATTTTAACATTACATCCCAACTTCTATGCTCAATGCTCTGATTTATAAAGGCCAGCACACCAAAAGCTTTCTTTACCACCCTATCTACAAGAGATTCCACCTTCAGGGAACTATGCAGTTATTCCTGGATCGCTCTGTTCAACTGCATTCCTCAATTCGCTACCATTTACCATGTACGTCCTATTTTGATTTGTCCTGCCAAGATGTAGCACCTCACACTTATCAGCATTAAACTCCATCTGCCATCTTTCAGCCCACTCTTCCAAATGGCCTAAATCTCTCTGTAGACTTTGAAAATCTACTTCATTATCCACAACATCACCTATCTTAGTATCATCTGCATACTTACTAATCCAATTTACCACACCATCATCCAGATCATTGATGTAAATGACAAACAACAGTGGACCCAACACAGATCCCTGAGGCACCCCACTAGTCACCGGCCTCCAACCTGACAAACAGTTATCCACCATTACTCTCTGGTATCTCCCATTCAGCCACTGTTGAATCCATCTTGCTACTCCACTATTAATACCCAACAATTGAACCTTCTTAACCAACCTTCCATGTGGAACCTTGTCAAAGGCCTTACTGAAGTCCATATAGACAACTTCCACCGCTTTACCCTATCAATTTCCCTAGTAACCTCTTCAAAAAATTCAAGAAGATTAGTCAAACATGACCTTCCAGGCACAAATCCATGTTGACTGTTCCTAATCAGACCCTGTTTATCCAGATGATTATATATATTATCTCTAAGTATCCTTTCCATTGATTTGCCCACCACTGACGTCAAACTAACAGGTCTATAATTGCTAGGTTTACTCTTAAAACCCTTTTTAAACAATGGAACAACATGCGCAGTACGCCAATCCTCCGGCACCATTCCCGTGTCTAATGACATTTGAAATATTTCTGTCATAGCCCCTGCTATTTCTACACTAACTTCCCTCAATGTCCTAGGGAATATCCTGTCAGGACCCAGAGACTTATCCACTTTTATATTTTTCAAAAATGTCAGTACTTCCTCTTCTTTGATCCTCATAGTTTCCATAGCTACCCTACTTGTTACCCTTACCTCACATAATTCAATATCCTTCTCCTTGGTGAACACCGAAGAAAATAAATTGTTCAATATCTCCCCTATCTCTTTTGGCTCTGCAGATAGCTGTCCATTCCGACTCTCTAATGGACCAATTTTATCCCTCGTTATCCTTTTGCTATTAATATAGCTGTAGAAACCCTTTGGATTTACTTTCACCTTACTTGTCAAAGCAACCTCATATCTTCTTTTAGCTTTTCTAATTTATTTCTTAAGATTCTTTTTACATTCTTTATACTCAAGCACCTCATTTACTCCATGCTGCCTATAATTATTGTAGATCTCTCTCTTTTTCCGAACCAAGTGTCCAATTTCCATTGAAAACCATGGCTCTTTCCAATTATTACTCTTTCCTTTCAACCGAACAGGGACATAAAGATTCTATACTCTTAAAATTTCACCTTTAAATGTCCTCCATTTCTCTACTACATTCTTCCCATAAAACAAAATGTCCCAATTCACTCCTTTTAAATCCTTTCGCACCTCCTCAAAGTTAGCCTTTCTCCAATCAAAAATCTCAACCCTTGGTCCAGTTCTGACCTTCTCCATAATTATATTGAAACTAATGGCATTGTGATCACTGGACCCGAAGTACTCCCCACGTCATACCTCCGCCACCTGACCCGTCTCATTTCCTAACAGGAGGTCCAGCACTGCCCCTTCTCTAGTAGGTACCTCTATGTATTGCTGCAAAAACCTATCCTGCACACATTTTACAAATTCCAAACCATCCAGCCCTTTTACAGAATGTGTTTCCCAGTCTATGTGTGGAAAATTGAAATCTCCCACAATCACTACCTTGTGCTTACTACTAATATCTGCTATCTCCTTACATATTTGCTCTTCCAATTCTTGCTCCCCATTAGGCGGTCTATAATACACCCCTATAAGTGTTGCTACACCTTTCCCATTTCTCAGTTCCACCCAAATAGCCTCCCTAGACGAGCCCTCTAATCTATCCTGCCAAAGCACTGCTGTAATATCTTCCCTGACAAGCAATGCAACACCTCCACCTCTTGCCCCTCCAATTCTATCACACCAGAAGCAACAAAATCCTGGAATATACATCAATGATTTGGATGAAGTTTAATGTGGATAAATGTGAGGTTATCCACTTTGGTATCAAAAACAGGAAGGCAGAGTACTATCTAAATGGCGTCAAGTTGGGAAAAGAGGAAGTACAACGGGATCTGGGCATCCTTGTGCATCAGTTTATGAAAGTAAGCATGCAGGTACAGCAGGCAGTGAAGAAAGCGAATGGCATGTTGGCCTTTATAACAAGAGGAGTATAGGAGCAAAGAGGTCCCTCTGTAGTTGTACAGAGCCCTAGTGAGACCACACCTGGAGTATTGTGTGCAGTTTTGGTCCCCTAATTTGAGGAAGGACATTCTTGCTATTGAGGGAGAGCAGCGTACGTTTACAAGGTTAATTCCTGGGATGGCGGGACTGTCATATGCTCTCTTCCATGGTCCAGGATTTATTGACACAGGTTGATCATATGCTGAATAATCCAACCACATTTTTGTTTGAAAGTGGAAAGAAATAATAGAAATTGCATTAATTGCAATGTGTAAAAAGAGTTGAGATACTGTATTATAATTTTGCTGCATGTCATTGTGGTATATATATCATGTCTTGATTGGTGAATATGTTTAGTTTGTGACTTTATTTGAAGCAGAAATAATATGTGAATGCTTCATTGAGCATAATTCCGATTGGTAACTACGCACTTCGTCCGAGCACATTATCGCACGCGTCATGCAAGCCGTCTTAAATGACCACCTAAACTGTCATTTGGCAACCTAAAAAACCGGCTGGCAGCAGGGAAAAAAAGTTAAGTGAGAGCCGTGCTCTCTTCAGGCAAGATCTCCCACATGGCCAAGCAAGAAGGCATCCTGTTAGCTTTCTATCACATCCAAGATTCAAGAGAGTTTATTGTCATAATATGATCTGCTTAGACTGCTAACATACAACTTAGAAACATAGAAAATAGGCGCAACAGTTGGCCATTTAGCCCTTCGAGCCAGCACTGCCATTCAATATGATCATGACTGATCATCTAAAATCAGTACCCCGTTCCTGCTTTTTCCCCATGTCCCTTGAGTCCCTTAGCCCTAAGAGTTAAATCTAACTCTCTCTTGAAAACATCGAGTGAATTGGCCTCCACCTCCTTCTGTGGCAGAGATTTGCACAGAAACTCTCTGGGTGAAAAAGATTTCCCTCATCTCAGTCCTAAACGGCCTACCCCTTATTCTTAAACTGTGACCCCTGGTTCTGGACTCCTCCAACATCGGAAACATTTTTCCTGCATCTACCCTGTCAAATTCTCTAAGAATTTTATATGTTTTTATAAGATTCCCTCTCATCCTTCTAAATTCCAGCGAATACAAGCCCAGTCGACCCATTCGTTCATCATATGTCAGTCCCGCTATCCTGACCTGGTGAACCTATGCTGCACTCCCTCAATAGCAATAATGTCCTTCCTCAAATTAGGAGATTAAAAATTGCACACAATACACCAGGTGCGGTCTCACCAGGGCCCTGTACAACTGCAGTAGGACCTCCTTGCACCTAAACTCAAATCCTCTCGCAATGAAGACCAACATGCCATTAGCTTTCTTCACTGCCTGCTGTGGTGAAAACTGCCCAACGCATCACCGGTTCCTCACTCCCCTCCATTGAGTCTGTCCAAAGCAAGCGATGTTTGCGTAGGGCGCGCAGCATCGCCAAGGACTGCTCTCACCCCAGCCACAGACTGTTTACCCTCCTCCCACCCGGGAGGCGCTACAGGTCGCTCCGTGCCGGACCAGCAGGTTCAGGAACAGCTTCTTCCCTGCGGCTGTTATACTACTTAACTCTGCACCTTGGTAATTGCCAGTCACCTTTCCCCAGCACTACTACTACTGTATGTACGTATATATATTTATTGCTCATTATTCTATGTTCGCTCTTCTGGGTGAGATGCTAACTGCATTTCGTTGTCTCTGTACTGTACACTGCACAATGACAATAAAGATTGAATCTGAATCTACCTGCATGCTTACTTTCAGTGACTGATGTACAAGCACACCCAGGTTTTGTTGCACCTCCCCTTCTCCTAATCTGATACCATTCAGATAATAATCTGCCTTCCTGTTCTTGCCACCAGTGGATAACCTCACATTTTACTTCGGAGTCACGTGAGTGACTACATGAAGAAGCTCGCCAGGACGCATGCGTGTCATATCGCTTTCACGCTTGCGAAACGACAGGCGGGGTGGAACGTTCCCCCGCAGCGGTAAGTTTGAAACCGCGACCTACAGGTAAGTGATTTACTCTGCGGTAGTTTTTGTCCCCGCGCTGTTTTTATACAGGGGGGGAAGCTGGACAAAATAGTGTCCACAAGTGCCGCGAGTAAAGCTGGCTGGGGAGGACCGCGAAGTTGCGGGAGCCAGCAGCAGCTGAAGGCACAAGCCCCGTAAGGGATCAGCTGTGCCGACTTTTTGTCCCGCGCTGGCCAGAACACCACGGCCGGGCGGGAGACTATTCAGAATGGGGCCGTCGACTTTTGACAAGTCGAAAACGGAGGAGGCGGGGTGGAACGACGTTCCCCCGTAGCGACAATTTAAACCAGGACCTGCAGGTAAGAGCTGCGGTCTTTTTGTGTTTTCCCATGCTGATTACAGGTGGAGAAACCAACGGGCTGCGACAAAGCTGGTGAGGGAGGACCGCGGAGCAGCGGGCAGCCAGCAGCACTCGGATCACCGATAGTGGGATCAGCTGTGCCCGATGTCGCCTCCGCACCGGCCAGATCCACGCGGCCGGGCGGTAAGGTTAGACACAAAACAAACAAGGTCGTGGACTCAGAGGAGTCCGACTTTGAACAACCGCAGGCGGCCAGCGATCGAGAGCGCTGGAGCCGGATGGAGCGGTGTGTGGAGCATTTGCTCCAACGTGACAAGACTCCGGGAGATGGAGTCGGGTCACTGTGGGCCCTATGATAAACCCACAGCAGTACCTCTTGAAGGGCTGCACAGTGGTTCTACCTCATCAGAGGGGAGCACTGCGGGTCAGTTCTGGGCTGACCAGGAAGAGGGGTCCGCAGAAGGAAAGACAAGTGTGCAAGGGGTGCAGGGACTGTGCAAACCTGGGACCACAAAACCACCAATACTATTGTTTGGAGGCAACCTATCGAAGCAAGTCAAGGAGCTCGATGAGGAAGCAAAAACCCTGGGACTAATAAAAGGGACTCCAACAAAAACCCACTACAGCCAAAGACAGCACCCCTACACACCCACCAGCAGAACTGGTGAAAGCTCGAAGGCCCGGTACTCAAAACATGAGTCTTTTTAGGCCATGGCCCAGGCCGGCCTTCTTGGAAGATGCGGGGACCTCCAACGCCAACCAAACCGAAAATCCAGACACCAGCGCAACAACAGCAGCGAAGAACCTACAAAAAAGTAGTAAACCTGCCACTGGTAACTATGGAGGTAGGTGGGTCTGGTTCCCTACAAAATACAGGGAGCATGGAGGTTGGGGGAGATTACACTCTTTTCTGAATGCATGGAGCATGTTAACAACCAATACTTACATCTTAAACAGTATCCAGGGACATACAATAGAGTTTATCCACAAGTACAGCCCTCCAGTTCAACATATACCGAACCGAAAGTTCGTGCTTTCTGATAAAGAAAAAATCAAAAGCGCAAGCTGAACTGGAGCAGCTTTACGTAAAAGGTGTAATTGAGAAAACTCAACACGAACCATTAGAATTCGTGTCCAATATATTTACCAAAAACAAAAAAGATGGTGGTTGTCGCATCATCATAGATCTGACAAAATTGAATACATTTGTACAATATATTCACTTCGAAATGGAAACCTTTGTTACTGCTAAACAATTAATTTCCAAAGGTTACTTCATGGCCAGCATCGATTTAAAAGATGCTTACTATTCAGTGCCTATACGAGGTGACCACAGATGTTACTTAAAATTCAACTGGATGGGACAACTCTGACAGTATAAAGCACTGCCAAATGGTTTATCATCAGCCCCCAGGCTGTTCACAAAATTTTGAAACCAGCCCTAGCGTTTCTATGGAAATGTAAACACATGGTCATGGCATATTTAGATGACATACTCATTGTGGGCAAAACTTTGGAATTGGCCAAACAAACTGTAACAGCCACAAAACAGTTATTTGAAAAACTGGGATTTATTATCCATCCAGTTAAATCTAAACTAACGCCTTGCACTACTATGGACTATTTGGGGTTCACCATTGACTCAGTTCACATGTCGGTGACTCTGCCTAAGGGAAAGGCTAGAGATTTAATAGAGGCTTGTAATAACCTCATTGACATCAGCAAACCATCCATCAGATTGGTAGCAAAAGTAATTGGCAAAATGGTGGCTGCCTTTCCAGCCACACAATTTGGACCTCTACATTACCAAAACTTACAGAGAGCAAAAATACAAGCACTCAAAATTAATGCAGGTCACTTTGACAGACCTATGAAACTACCAATCAAAGCTAAAATGGAACTAAAATGGTGGATAGATCTGGCTTTGTTCCAATCCAATCATTGTCAGTAACCCTTCCATGGTACTATAAACTGATGCCAGTGCACTTGGGTGGGGAGCCACTAATACCATCACCAGCTGTGGAGGTAGATGGACTGCTCAGGAGGCATCATTATTACTCACACTGGGCATAAACTACCTGGAAATGTTGGGTGCATCCCATGGCCTAAAGTCATATTGTACTGGGTCATATCACCAGCATGTTAGACTACAGATAGACAATACCACCGTGGTAGCATACATTAACCACATCGGTGGAAACAAATCGACATCATGTGACAATCTGGCTAATACAATTTGGCAATGGTGTATCCAGAGAGATATTTGGATATCAGCCACTTACCTACCAGGAAGACTAAATTTAGTGGCAGATACCAGGTCACGCAAATTTAATGAAAACACCGAATGGATGTTGAATAAAAAAGTATTTGCTGATATTACAGCAAAATATGGAACACCAGATATCGATCTATTCGCATCCAGACTTAACCACCAGTTATCAAATTATGTTTCATGGGAACCAGACCCTGGGGCAGCGGCGACAGATGCATTTTCGCTGCATTGGGGGGAAATTGTTTATTTACGCATTCCCTCCTTTCTGCCTCATCAGTCGGGTATTAAGGAAAATACAACAAGACTCTGCATCTGGTATTTTGGTAGTACCCGATTGGCCTACTCAACCATGGTTCCCAGTGGTATTAAACATGGTATTAGAACCATGTATCACCATCCCACATAGACCAGATTTATTGCTACATCCCGTAACAAGGGATAGCCACCCATGCCATAAACATTTGAACTTATTAATTTGTAGAGTTTAAAAACACCTTTACTACAACTGGGACTGACGGACCGAACAGTGAACATGATCTCGGCGGCCCAAAGACAGTCAACCAAAAAACAGTATCTGGTCTATATCAGGAAGTGGGAGATGTACTGCCATAAAAACAACATCACCTACAGAGACATGAACATCCCGTCTGTTCTGGAATATCTGGCAGGCCTCCACTATGATGAGGGGCTCAGTTACAGTGCCATCAACTGCGCCAGAAGTGCCCTATCGACTTACCTATGGCAGGGGACAGAGCGTTACTCTGTTGGGACTCACCCACTGGTAACAAAACTTATGAGGGGAATTTTTAATACTAATCCCCCAAGAACCAGGTACTCCCAAATATGGGATGTAAGTATTGTCCTGAAGATGCTCAGGAATTGGTCTCCAGCAACAGCTCTGTCTCTATACAGACTGACATTAAAAACAGTCATGCTAATGGCATTGGTCACGGCACAGAGGGTACAGTCACTGCATAAACTAAGACTGGACAACATGACTTCCTCAACAGAAAATATTACGTTTCATATCTATGAGTTAGTAAAGCAGAACAGACAAGGATCAGCAGGCCTCAAT
The DNA here is from genome assembly GCF_010909765.2 of Amblyraja radiata. Classification (NCBI taxonomy): domain Eukaryota; kingdom Metazoa; phylum Chordata; class Chondrichthyes; order Rajiformes; family Rajidae; genus Amblyraja; species Amblyraja radiata. The sequence goes on along the minus strand of NC_045965.1, from coordinate 38,171,680 downwards.
ATACAATTTAGGTCATACGCAACAGATGACCGTCTCTGTATAGTAAGACATCTGTCGTTATACATGGAGACAACGAAAATCCTAAGAGGCAATGAAAAGGCACTTTTGGTCAGCCACAAGCAACCACACAAAAGAGTGACGGTCCAGACCATCTCAAGATGGCTGAAACAGGTGCTAACACAGGCTGGGGTGGATACTAATATGTTTAAATCTCATTCCACCAGGGCTGCAGCTACATCGGCAGCGATACAGTTGGATGTACCAATGGACCAAATCCTCAAGGCAGCAGGATGGTCTGGGGGAAAAACATTCCAATTATTTTACAACAAACCAGTAATGAAACCTGGAACGTTTGCAGAAACAATTTTAAGTTCTGTAAATTAATTTAAACCCATAAAAAGGGGTTATAATTTTGTGTTAACAAATTTTATGATTTCAATGTCGAATTCATGTCCAAATTATGTTAACAGAATTCCTCCCAGTCATCAAGGCAGACGTGATGCATGGACTCGTTTCCACGGCATGAAATCACAGAGCTTTAAAATCTTCACGTAGTCACTCACGTGACTCCGAAGTAAAATAGTAAGATTAAACGTGAACTTACCAGTTTGAAGTTTGATCTGTATTTTATGAGGAGTTACGATGAGGGATTACGTGCCCTCCGCTCCCACCCTTGATCATATACTTAACTGGTATCTCTTCTCTAATCTTACTATGTTTAGTCATTACAGTTATCTGTGATTTCACACCGCTGCTTTGAAGAATGACACGCATGCGTCGTGGCGGGGTTCTTCACGTAATCTCTCATCGTAACTCCTCATAAAATACAGATCAAACTTCAAACTGGTAAGTTCTCGTTTAATCTTACTATTTATCCACATTATTCAGCATCTGCCACGCTTCTGCTCACTGACCCAACCTATCCAAGTCACCCTGCAGCGTCATAGCATCTACCTCGCAACTCACACTGCCACCAAGCCTTGTGTCATCCGCAACTTTAGAGATGTTGTATTAAATTCCCTCGACTATATCGTCAATATATATTGTAACCAACTGGGGTCCTTGCGGCACCCCGCTAGTCACTGCCTGCCATTCTGAAAAGGACCCTTAAATTCCTACTCTTTGCTTCCTGTCTGCCAACCAGTTCTCTATCCATGTCAATACCCTACCCCCAATACCATGTGCTCTAATTTTGCACACTAATTCGGTTGGCGGCGCGATACTGTTGCAGTCTGTCTTTAAAAATTATTTTTGTCTAGTTACATGTAGTTGTTGTGTTTTTTTATACTGTTTTTAACTGTGTTTATGTGGGGGGCGGTCGGGGGGGGGGGAAATCTCTTCCCTGCACAGGAGACCCGACCTTTTTCCTGTCGGGTCTCCGTTGTCGTTGGGGCCTAGCACCGTGGAGCGGCCTCCAGCCGGAACGACCTGGGGGCTCCAGTCACGGAGCCTACGGAGCTGCAGACCTACCATCGTGGGGCTGGCCGGCCTCGGAGCGTGGGGAGCGGTGGTGGCTCGCTACTGCGACCCGACTCCGGAGCTCGAGGCTCCAGCAACGCAACTTCTGTGGACTGGGACACCGGGAGCTCGCAGGTCCGGGTGAAGACCGCTTTCCGGAGCTCCCGCAACGCAACTTCTCCAGCCCGTGTCGCGGGGTTGGAACGACTCGGAGCGGGACCGTACATCGCCCGGCGCGGCTTTAATGGCCGCGGGACATTCCAGCGCCCGCCGGGGGTTCCAACTGTGACATTTAGACCTGGAGCGGGGCCGTACATTGCCCGGTGCAGTCTAAAATGTCCGTGGGACTTAACATCGCCCGCCTGGGGCTTCAACATCGGGAGAAAAATGGAGAGCAGGGGAGAGAAAAGACTTTGCCTTCCATCACAGTGAGGAGGAGGTTCACTGTGATGGATGTTTGTGTGAATTAAATTGGTTGTGTGTCTAGTAGGAATCGTTTTTGTTTGTATGGCTGTAAAAACAGAGTTTCGTTTGAGCCTCACTGAGGTTCAAATGACAATAAATATTGTATTGTATTGTAATCTCTTGTGTGGGACTTTGTCAAAGGGTTTTTGAAAGTCCAGATACACCACATCCACTGGCTCTTCCTTATCCATTCTACTTGTTACATCCTCAAAAAATTCCAAAAGATTAGTCAAGCATGACTTCCCCATTATAAATCCATGCTGACTTAGACCGATCCCGTCACTGCTTTCCAAATGCGCTGCTATAACATCTTTAATAATCGACTCCAGCATCTTCCCCAGTCCCGATGTAAAGGGCCTGTCCCACTTGGGCGACCTAAGCTGCAAGTTTAGAAGAGTTTGCCCTTGACTCAAACTCGCAGCATGTTCGACACGAGGGCCTAGGAGGTCGTATGAGGTGGCTGGAATTCTCCTTCATGCTCGAGGGAGGTTCCCGTCTACTCTCGGCCTCAGCTAGTTTGCGGAATCTTTTTCAGGATGTTGAAAAATTTTCCGCGAGTAAAATGTGGGTGGCAAGGATCTTTTTCACTCGTAGTGCAGTGGAGTGGGATCTCTATTTACTTACAGGCAGTCGAGGGCAGCCTTAGGCATTTTGATTGGTTCATTGGAGTTTCAGGACCAAGGAAGACCTACCGTTAGGTAAAATGGCCACTAAACTTTATTATACTTCTTAAAAGTGTCTCCACTCCTTCTGACTCCCTTCTCTCCTTCTCCCCCCTCCCCCCAACGCGCTCTCTAAAGGACTTACGGTACTCTGTGGCAGCCGTTTACCTTCATCTTCATCGCGCAGACAGCGCTCCTCCGCTTTCCCTGGCCCCCACCTTCGTGGTGTGTGTGTGTGTGCGGTCGGTAGATGCAGCTCGCGGTTCGGTCGATCCAGCTCGCGGTTTCAACGCGGCAGGTCGATCCAGCTCAAGGCTTTCCAGGAGAGTGCCCTTGAGCTTGAAGGTCGAAGGCACTCTTCTGGACTCGCAGATTAGGTCGCCCAAGTGGGACAGGCCCTTAAGGCTAACTGGTCTCTCTCCTTCCTTTCTTTAAAAGTGGAGTTACATTAGCTACCCTCCAGTTCACAGGAATCGATCCAGAGTCGAGAGAACGTTGGAAAATGGTCACCAATGCATCCACGATTTCTAAGGCCGCCTCCTTAAGTACTCTGGGATGCAGACCATCAGGCCCTGGGGATTTATCCGCCTTCAGTCCTAACAGTTTACCCAACACCATTTTCTGACTAATGTGGATTCCCTTCAGTTCTTCCCTCCCACTAGATCCTCGGTACCCATGTCTTTCAAGGAGATTGTTTGTGTCTTCCTAAATGAAGACAGAACCAAAGTACTCGTTGAACTGTTCTGCCATTTCCTTGTTTCCCATTATAAATTCACCTGTCTCTGACTGTAAGGGACCTACATTCATCTTCACTAATCATTTCCTTTTTACATACCTAAAGAAACTTTTACAGTCAGTTTTTATATTTCCCACAAGCTTACTTTCATGCACTTCCCCCCCCCCCCCTCTTAATTAACCCCTTTGTCCTCCTCTGTTGAGTTCTAAATTTCTCCCAGTCCTCTGGTTTGCCGCTTCTTCTGGCCAATTTATATGCCTCTTCCTTCGATTTAACACTATCCTTGACTTCCCTCGTCAGTCATGGTTGAGCCGCCTTCCCAGTTTTAATTTTTCGCCAGACAGGGATGAACAATTTTCAAGTAGCAACTAAGTAAATACGTGCTGCTGAAAAACCAGGACATTTCTATTTGGAATTACAGTACACAGAAAGCCATTTAATTCTCTAAAGTATTCAAATTAAACAAACAAAAAAACATTCCTTGGACCTCACACAATTGCCTGAGTCAGGTCCAAACTAACCTGTTATTTTATCTCGAACAAGTTTGCATGATTCAATTTCACCAATGCTCCCAAACAAACTTCTGAATTCTTCTTGTGTCATATTTTGTGGAAGATAGTTGACTATGAGGTTGGTTTTGCTGTCATCTGTTGGAGCCCCTGTCTGCATCGGTGATGAGCAGTTCCTACTGTTGCTTGATGGACCATTGGGAGTGTTGGATGTAGGGCCATTTGACACCTGAGGTTCCATGGTGCTGATTATCTAAAAAATAATACGAAGTACATATCTGTTAGTAAAGAATTCAAAATTTGCTTGAACTATTTTAAATATCACAATGAATAGTGAATATAAAAAGATTACTGCCACATTCTAGCATTGTATTCAATTACAGATTTTTATTCAGTCATTAGGTTCAGAAAAAATCCTTTGGATCCTTAATGCAGGACAAATGCACAGTGCCTTTAGAAATGTACTGGCTTATTAGAGAAATATGCATTTGTTAAATTAGATACATTTGATATATAACCTTGTGGCAAATACACCCTAATCCAGGCATAATTCTGATAATCTCCTGTGCACCCTTTCCAAAGCCTCCACATCTACCTGTAATGGGGCGACCAACTCTACACATAGTACTTCAAATGCAGCCTAACCAAAGTAATCTAAAACTGAATCATGACTTCCTTACTTTTAATGCCCTGACCTATGAAAGCAAGCATACTATATGCCTTTATTACTAGTGTAGGCCTGTAGTATGATTAAGTGTCAGATCATATACTTTAGGTGGAAAATGGAGCACAAAACAAGAGCTTATAGTCAACGAAAAGTCAATGAATGTGGAAATATTCAGATACGTATGCAGAGCCAGGGAATTTTCTCACGGTTTTCCCAATCAGCTATTGCAACTTTGGTGAAAATTGTATTCATGTTTACATAGGGTTTCTGTTGATATTCACTAAAGTTACAGCCATTGTACGAGAATGTTAAATTATTATAAATGATATTTCGTTGCATTAATAAACACGCACATAAAATAAATATCAACAGCAAAATTGTATATGTTGTACAAGAACATACAAATAAATGAACATTCCACAGAAAACTTTGGTTGAATCACAGATGGAATATTTTACATCATTTGGGTATACCATCATTGAAAATACATTGGGAGCATTGATTCAGTACAGATTAGATTTACCAGGATATTGTCAGAAAGGGAAATTCAAACTGATGAAGTGACTTGAGAAACAGCTGCTACTACACTGCTTGCATTGATTCAAATTAAGTGGGCATACACATCCTGAATCCTGGATGGTCTTCTTCTTGCATATGGTGTGCACAGCCTAAAGTTGTAAGACAACTTGTCTGTTTAATCTTCCATTTGTGCACGGCAGGTTGATTGCATTCGTCGAAACAGGATGGACCACGCGAAGGTTGCAATCTCCTGCAACACTGGATGGTGTTGAGCTGTTTGAGAGTTGTAGTTAGCTAAATGGCGAGCATTCCACCTCTACTGATTTGTACGTTACGTGCGATGTTCAGTCTTTAAGGGGTGAGGAGGCAGATCACATGACAAAGATGCTCAATTTCTGACCTACCCTGCTTAGATTCAGTACTTGCATGGCTGGTACAGTTGTTTCCAGTTAGTGGTTTTGATGACGAGATACTCTATGTGGTGATGCCATGAAATAGGACTAGCAAAGAACAAGTATGAATACAAAGGGCAGGTGTATTATAATTGTTGCATACCTTTAGTGATCTACAACATTTTATATATTTGCTTAGTAAATCATTGCGGATATTTTTAACATTGGGAAAAAATATGAAACGGGAAATTTAATATGCCATACACCACTGAAAGGAAAATCTGCAGGATGCACTGCAGATGATCAATCTGATATCTCAATTATAAATGACAAAGTATAAACGGCCAGTGTTGAGTTTCCTTTTGTAAATAACTTGTCAAAAATCACTGTAAAATTCAACAAACATCTCCAATGCTCAACGTTAAAATAATGAAACATGAAATTTACCCTGAACAGAATCACAGAAAGGTAATTAATAGTTCCCCGAGTCTGTGCCATCTTTAGCCATGAGCAATTCAGTTTGCCTTCTACCCTCTCCACATAACTGTGCAAAAATGTTTTAAACTCAAATACTTATCCAGTTCCCCTTTGAATGCTGCAACTGAATTTGCATAGCAGATTTTAACTACTCAGTATGCAAAAACAAGTATCCTTTGTATCACACTTGATTCTTTTGCTAATCACACTCATTCTACAATCTCTGGTATTTAACCCTTCCTCCTCAATGAGGGTATTTTCTCTTTCTGTACTGTGTCTTGACTCATTATGATCTTATATATTTTATCAGGCTCTTCTATTCTAAAAACAGCAATCTCAGCTTCTCCAGACCATTCACATCACGGAAGTCTCTCATCCTTGGAAACCATTAGGTAATCTTTTACTTTCTTATTCTTCAAGTAACTACACTTAAACATAACATTACAAATTGTCTTAAGTATCAATAACTGAACAGGAACTGTGTATTTAAATATGTATTAAATTGAGTCATGCAAAATAATGCACAATACAAATGCCAAAAATAACTTGCTACTTCAGTCCTTGATAACATGGTAAAATTTCACCAGAGTTACAAACCTCCCTTAATTATTTTTGCTTTATTATAAATTTCCATGAAACACAAGGCAGGCTGCATCAGCCATTACGCAGCAGCAGACACTGGTATCAGTAGCAAAAACAGCAAGGTTATCATTGTTTAATCACTAGCACAGCAAAAAAAAAGACATTTTTAATGTGATAACTGGAGAAACTGCATGGTTCAATGACTTGCCACATTTGTGAATCTTGCACTGAAAACTTGCATTTATACCAAAAAGTATTTAAATGTCTGAATAAAATGCATACAATCAGAGTCCAATATTGGAAATAAAATCTGCATTAGCATCTTTACTTTTTAAACTTTGCAGTATATATCCTAAAAGAACATATCCATTTCTATATACTCAATTGACTTCCTTCCTTTATCCAGTTATTTTGAGACACCATGAACACTAACACCACCACCCCTTCCCAAAAACAATAATCCAGCAATTCTTTGCCTTCAATTACATCCTTTTTAAAGGTTATTCTTTTAAAATCATGTAGTCTAAGCTACAGATACCACAAAAGTGGATTACAGTTTTTACAATTGTATTGCTGCAAATTGAGCCCTCGTTAAAGTTGCATTGCTACAAGTTGAGCCCTTTCAATTGCAAAATTGGGCACCCTTGTGCTTAATCTGTAATATTTATGTTTAACTGAAACTAAATTCCATTAGAGAAATGAATAAATCCAAATAATTTCAAGTTATGCGCAGGTGCAGCTAAGCAAAATTCCACAAAATGCAATTTACTGTTTCATAGCACCAGAAATGCAAACTTGTCAATACTTAATGATTATTAATCAAATCAGAATAATTTATTCCAAAATTATCACAATTTGCAAACTTCTTTATATTACACCACAAAGCCACTGATGTAAAGAAAAATATTATTGAAGTCTAAGAATCCAGTTGAATTCATGTGTATAAATATAATATTGTTGATAACCTGGAAATGCAGGCAGAAGGTTGATTTGAGTTGATGACAAAAGGCTATAATTGATTTAACTTTGAGATTGTGCACTGCTTATGATAAACACCTAATTATAATAACTATTTTTGCAAGACTATACTCATAATATGATTGTTAGACATACTTTTTCTGCAAGACAAATAGCAACAAGCAATTTCATCAGTTATTAATTGTAAATCATTGTAATTTCTTGGATCAATTATGGTCTGAATTAATTTCATCTAAAGAAACTTAAATTATTTCATTCAGAAAGGATTCTAGCTGCATTTTTAAATACATTAAAAAGATTTCTTTAGCTGTTACTGATTTTTTGTCATAAATGCAACAGGATTGAAATTCATGGAAGAATGTTAGAATAAAAACATAATAGGCACCTGTATAATAACTTTTCAAAAACAAAATCATTGCAAAATATTGATGTTTGCAGAATCGTTGAGATTTTCTGAATGTTCTTAATGACATTAAAAATGAATGTATTTAATACCATTTAAGTTATTTCATTTTAAAATCATTTTCATAAATTTCTCATGGAATATTTACATTAAATGAGAAAAATAACGTAATATTATAAAATTGGTTTATAGACACCAAAACTTCTAATTTAAGAATGATGTATTTTGTATCTTATCAGAAATGTATTAATATTAAAATATTTAAAGTGAAATTGATATATTTCAGATATTTCAAGAATACTTTACACAAAAAGAAACACCTAATTATATTACACAAGTAGAGAAATAAGTACCCTACAGTACACTGCATTGATATGTGACAAGCAACACGTATTTTCGTTAAACCTTTCATCTTCATGATCTGTACAATTAAAATTTGTTGTGCAATGTGTTTCTTAACTCACGGGCCTTACTAAATTCTTCGTGATCTAATATTATTTTACACTATGATATTCTCAGGTCATCAAAATAGTTTCCCAAAAATAACATGCAAATACCAAAAGGATAAACTTAACAGATTCCAGAAATATAATGCAAGGTAGCTCACATTAGGAACGCGACTACCTCAGGTTAATAGTCAGCATCTTTGTTTTCAAAACCTCAAACTGAATGCATCATTCTTATTGATATAAAGATTAATTCATTTATCTTTACTAAAACAAAACATTTTTACTGAATTGTTATAACTTTACAGCATTATGATCTATGTCATACATATTCAAATAATTGTATTGGTAGACCATACAGAATATCTGTTGGAAAATTCAAGCAATGATCGCAACCGCTACCATCAGTGTAGTCCCATCGGAGTGCAGATTCATTGGCAGTTTATATATCAAATTTTTAATTTACTCATTGGCTCATATAATTTTTACTCCTTTGACAAGTTGGTTTCTGCACTAAGACAATCCAATTAAATATATTATTTCCTTTTAAAGCACAAATGTCTAATAAAAGCCTAAACTGAGGTAGCCTCCAGTCGGGAACATAATTAACACCTTTTGAAACAATTAAAGTTGTGCCTCATTGAATGGAGAAGACAATCACAGTGCCTTTCTACTGTTTGCTTCATGTATTCCCATATGACTGCCACCTGCTCTCAGTTCAGCTTCCTTTAGCTCGTTTCCCTGGCAACCTTTCACAGGCTTTTCCTTCTAGCTATCACTTTCAGTTCAGCTGTTCAATCTAATCTTATTTATATTACACCCATCAAAACAAGTAGCTGATGAAATATGCCTACAGAACACTATGAATGGAAAACAAATGAATAATTCTATATACGTCTTAAAATTGTCATGTCGAATACATGCTTGATGTTCATAGACCTCAGAAATATGGTTAAAAAGCCAAATATCATTCCTCTATTAAGACAACGGCCCGATGTTTTCAAATATTATAATAAACAAAGAACATGTTATTGATAGCGAAGAAAACAGCACATCTTGTAAAGACCTACCATTTTTAAACCACCCCACTCCATTTTTGATTAGCAAGAGATTTCTGGTCTTCAGTTAATCAAAACCAAAAGGGCGTTACGTAGAAGCAGGCATGCCTCGCTACAACATTCATATAATCGAGTGACAACAATTCAACATATAACAGTACACAAGCCTCCTCCTCTCTGATGAGGTCACGATGGCAAACTCTTTGAAATACAATATGCAGTTGTACGGGTGCTCACATAAATCACATTCTTTAATCATTGTAACCATTGTAAGGTACTTTCGCCCACTCTCCCTCTCCCTCCCCCCCCACCCCCCACTCATGCCTGGATATTAAATAGATTTTCCGATTTTGTTGTTTTCTTACAAATAGATTTTCACTAATGCATAAATAGTAAAATATATAATACAATGAACCATTTCCAAGCAAAATAAAATTATACTAAGCCGCAGTACCTACCATAACCATTCTCACTGCAAAGGATTATATCTTTTTGAACTTGAAATCTTCAGAAGACTTTTGATATTTCAATTCCTTTGTTAAGATCCAAAAAAAACAGTGGAATTGTTTACACAAAATAAAATTATAAAGCAGTAATGAATTTAAGTTGCCGGAGACAAACCGGTCCAGAGAATTGGCTGGCTGCTTTACCCCTTTACTCCCATTTATGGGACCATCTGTCACTACTGTTCATATCCGATTGGCTAGAAAAATAAAAGGCTGTCATGACATCAGCTCCTATTGAAATTAGCCTTTACAAGATTGACGATGTTAATGATGCAGTGACCTCTATCCATAACAGAGAAAAGCTTTTGAACTGCACCATGTCCCTGGTAATTAGGCCAGAATTAAGAAACCCAACACACACACACAGATACTCAATTTTGTTTGCTATAAATTTGCAAGTCACATCAATAATTTGCAATCTGCTGAAGTCAAGATGCCATATCTCAAACATGCTTCAATGCCTGCATCTCATATCCATTGTCAGGCAAACAGAGCTTTTCAATTTCTTCCATCTTATCTACTCAGACAGTTGCTTTTCAAGATGTGCATAATTAATGTAAAATCTTCAGCCCGCACACTATTTTATGTATAAATAAGTTACACAGAGATAATGACATTTATTTAAGGAATTAGTGCCTTCAAATGCTTTTTTCCCCCTTAAACAATTATTTTGTATTATTTATTATCCAAAATGAACATGTTCTGACGTGATATTCAGAACTATTCTAATAATATGTACTGGCATTGTATAACTTGAAACAAAATGTTATACTCTGGTCTTTCAAATCCTTCTATTTCAAGTTAAGCAATACAATATTTATTCTCAATGTAAATGTAAAAATAATGTGAACCAATCAATGTTATTTTTCTAGTAACTTTTAAAATAGAAGTAAGGAACATACATATAACTTCTCCTAACACTAGCAGTGGAACCAACACAACCAAAAACACAAATTTGTTTCTGAGAAACAAGTACATTGGTATATATTTTTATAAAATCAAAGACTCTTTTCTAGCCCATTGATTAAGAAATAAAAATGTGTGGCAAATTAATGAACATGTGAGAATTTTGGTCTGCAAGCAGCAATAGGACATCATAATTCAAATAGTCAAATCAATGAAACGGTTCCAGAAGTGGAACACAAACATGCTTTGGCAACAATATAAAATAAATAAGGCACGGTTTTAGTTTGTGTCAAATGAAAACCTTGTCTTGGTACTCCACATTAGATGGCGGATCATAGCTTTTCCACTAAACGCTTTTCCTTGCTTTAAAAGAGCAATCACTTCCACCTATGATGATAGGGCCCACTTTCTGTGAAAAGTGATCAGGTAATGTTAATCTTCGAGACCTTCATGACAGTTGTCTGCAATCACCATGATCTCTCATCAGTGCCTGATTAACAAACTGTTTATCTCTACGGTTAAAGGTACCTCAGGATCAGTAGCTATCAAGCTCACAGAATCCTGATACAACCATATTCCAATCCTTTTAGTTTCATAAGCAGCAATTCTTCTGCATTTTGACATAATAAACACAATAACATTTCAGGCATTAAAATAGAACATAAATGAATCTATTGAACAACACAAATAATACATTATGTTTGACTTTTTAAACTAATTGCCAAAACGCTATAACAATTTTATTTTATTGAAAATAGTTATGCAGTCTATGTGGAAACATTTATCAAGAAAGCAGGCATACTATATCTCATTATTGAATAAAGCAGCATTTAGCGTCTTGCTAATTTCAAACATTTCACTGAATAGTTCCTTTTTACACAATCAAAATACTTCTTTTGAAGCACATTTAACCAAAACGTTTACATAAGGGACCTTGTTTTCAACATTATATACACAACAGATTGGTCATTTTTTCTTTGGTCTTAGTCTGCAGTAACCTAACAGATTTCTTCCCTTATCTAATTCGCATTAAGACGATGTTAGATGTATTGCTCATCAGACTTTGTTACTCCAACATGGCTGTTGAGCAAATATTCTCCTCCAGTTACAGTTCTCTGAATTACCACAAGGTGAGCAGTGTACACAAAGTTAAATTTTCCCCTACATCTTTTAATGCTTACATCAGTTACCTTCTTTATACTAAAAAAGCAGAAATATTACGACATAAAATTAAGTCTTCGTAACCATTATTGGTTAGAGGGAATATGAACGACTTTACGAAGAAACTTGAAAAACTAAAGATATTAAAAAGGCAAATACTGAAACTGAAAGCTTTCTGATAATTAATTGATTATCTTGATCCCAAATAATTAAATCTCATTCAATCTAGAAAACTGTGAATAGCACAGTAAGATCTGTTAATATCACAGACCACTTTATAATTTTATCTTCCATGCCCACTTCTTTGGTCTGGAGACTTCAGCACAAACTATGAACCTTTTTCTGCCTGCAGGTATTCTGATTCACTAGCCAGTGTCCCTGGCCTTTTTATGCTCTCTGGATCACTTAATTACTACCTGCCAACATGACAACAATAGCCTCAACTTATTCCACGATCCTTTACATATCCTAACTTTGTACCCCCCACCTATCTCTGAATCTGCAGCACTCCTATATTTAGAACCAACCCAACACTGTCACAAAAGCGATTGGACAAAAGCAGTTTGTTGTTTAGCAAAACGATCGCTATGGTGAAGATTTACAGTTCTCTAATATATTTTCATATCTCCATTTGTCCTAGGATCCATCACTGAACATCAGGTCACTATCTCTCAGACAGTTACTGCCCTCATTCTCGCAGGAATTCTACCCTATACTGCCTCAAACCTCATAGTTCCCCAACACTGCGCTAGATAAACAGGTGAACCCAGCTCCATTCTTTTCAAAGCTTAAACATGCTAGTTTTCCAAATTTTCCCAGGTCTGAAAGAAAGGCCATGGACCTGAAACATTAATTCTGTTTCTTGTTCCACAGATGCTGCCTGACCTAATTAGTGTTTCCAGCATTTACTGTTTTTATTCAACATTTTCTTTCTATTCCAATCTTATCTTCTTCCAGCAAAAAGAGGGCATTTAAAGTACACATTTAATTAGAATCTACAACATGGAACAAGACATATAGTGGGATTGTCACATCCAAGGTACAGGAAGAGAAAAGCTGGGTGACCATGAAGAAAGGAAATAAACACGTTGTGCAGGTGACAATTGTGGCCGGCCATTCCCATTCAAAACAGATACAGCCTCTTGGACGCTGTTGGGGGGGGGGGGGGAGATGGCAATATGAAGCAGTACCAGGCAGAGCTGTGGCACCAAGCTGGGACTGAGGCTCAGCAGGGAAGTGTTACATCAGGCAGAGCCAAAGTGGTAGGTGACACTTTAGTTAGGGGTGCAGACAGGAGATTCTGTGGCAACAGTCGATAGTGCAGAATGGTATGCTATCTCACTGGTGCCAGGTCCAGGATGTCTTGGAGCAGCTGCATGACATTCTCAAGGTGACCAGCCGGAAGTCGCTGTGCATGTTGGCTAGGACTGGCATCTTAATGTTCCAGGGTACAGGTGCTTCAGGAGCTGCAGGACTAAGGTTGTCGTGTAAGGCTTCCATTAAGGGGATTTTAACTTTCCCAATATTGACTGGGAATGTCATAGTTCAAAAGGTTTAAATGGGGCAGAATTTGTCAAATGTGTTCAGGAAAGTTTCCTCAGACAATATGTAGAGGACCCTACACGGGAGAGGCTAACCGATGATCTAATCTTCAGAAATTGGGTGGGGCAAGTGAATGGTGTTCGTGGATGAGCGTTTTGGGACCAGCACCAATGTTCTATTATGCTTAAGATAGTTATGGATGGAGACAGAGCAGGCCCACAAGTTAAAATTCTAAATTGGGGCAAGGCCAACTTTGATGGTATTAGACAGGGACTCGCTGAAGTTGATTGGAGCAGGTTGTTTGAAGGAAAAAGAACATCCAGCTACTGGAATGTTTTTAAAAGTGTGCTGACAAGGGTCCAGGACCTGCATGTTTTGGTTAGAGTGAAGGGCAAAGCAGGTGGGCGTAAGGAAGTTTGGCTGCCGAGAGAAATTAGGTCTCTGTTCAAGATTAAAAAGGATGCACGGGGAAAGCATAAGCACCCTGGAGGAGTTTCGGGAACTGAGGAGCATGCTAAAAAAGGAAATCAGGAGGGCAAAATGAAAACAGGAGATAGCTCTGGCAGATAATATTAAGGATAATTCGAAGAGAATAAATCAGGGCCCTCAGGAATCAAAGTGATTAACTCTGTGTGGAGCCACAGGAGATGAGCAAGGATGTGCAATGAGTATTTCTCCTCTGTACTTACTGTGGAGAAAGACACGAGGACTGGGGAACTTGAGGCAGTCAATGGAAGTGTTTTGAGGGCAGTCAGTATTACGGTGCTGGAAGATTGGAAGGTGGCAAATGTTGTGCCTCTATTTAAGAAGGGCTGCAGGAGAAACCATGGGAACTACAAGCCAGGGAGACTCCTGGGAGTCCAAGTGGCAGGTGGGACTAGTGTGGATGGGACATGTTGATCAGTGCGGGCAAGTTGGGCAAAAGGGCCTGTTTCCACATTTCATGCCTCTATAACTTTGTGGTCAGAAAGTTATAGAATAAATAGACTTACAAAAGAGTATTCTGAAGGATCAGACATTTAGATTGACAGGGGCTGATTAAGGATAGTCAGCATGGTCTTGTGCATTGGAGATCGTTTCTCACAAATTTAATTTGAATTTTTTGAAGATGTGACCTAAATGGTTGATGAGGGCAGAGCTGTAGACGTTGTAGCTGTACAACCTGAGTGTTGTAGAGCGGTGGGATCTAGGAGTGCAAGTGCATAGTTCCTTGAAAGTTGCGTCACAGGTAGATAAGGTGGTCAAGAAGGCTTTCAGCACATTGGCCTTCATCACTCAGAGCAGTATAGAAGTTAGGAGGTCATGGTATAGTAGTGCAAGACATTGGTGAGGCCACATTTAGAATATGTGTTCAGTTTTGGTCACGCTTTTATAGGAGATGTTGTGAAGCTGGAAAAAGTGCATAATCCATGTCCTTGTATATCAATATGCCTATCCAAAAGCCTCTAAAATGCCTATTGTTTTTGCCTCAACCACTAACTCTGGCAAAGACTTACACGCACTCACCACTCACTGTAAAAATGGTGCCCCACACATCTCGTTTAAACTTTGCCCTTCTCAACTTAAAGAGATGCCCTTTAGTATTTGTTTTTTCTATCCTGGGAAACAGGCTCTGACTGTCTACCCAACCTACAATTGTTTTTTTCTTTGCAGTCAAATATATAACTCTCAAAAGATGACTATAATAAAATCTTGATTAAGTTTCCATTTTCCTATGATGAACAAGCCACTGGTTCAGGTAATTCTCCCTTGCAAAATTCAGAAATCACTACCAAATAGTCTGAGATATGGAAGAAAAAATGTGTTCTTATGAAATTTATCTTTAAAAAAAATAAATAAACACAGCATTTATTATCTTGCATTTCCTGAGCGCTGCTTCACATTATGGGAAAGGCACAACATGAGCAGTTTTCTAGGCTCACAGGGGTAACCTGTATATTCTTTTTGCCAATATGCCTCTCGACTTATTATTCTGACTGAGTGCTGGCTCCTGGAGAAAGAGTAAAACCCTGTTCAGCACATGACCTTTCTGGGCATATGGCTCTCACCCTAAATTTCACCAGTCCCAAAGGAAATGCTGAGAGGGTTGGGGGAGGATGGGAAAAACATTGCATATCGTAAGATCATAAGTGATAGGAGTAGAATTAGGCCTTTCGACCCATCAAGTCTATGCTGCCATTCAATCATGACTGATCTATCTCTCTCTCCTAACCACATTCTCCTGCCTTCTCCCGAAAACCTCTGACACCGAACCACAGAAAAGCTTGGGACGCTGGAGTTGATCTTGGAGGTGTTTGAGATCGGAAGAAGATAGACAGCTCACATCAGGACAGCTCAGAAAATCTTCTAAAGATCTTGTGCAGGGAAGTATGCAGATCTGAAATGTGGATGCAATTTTTGTTTTTGCCCCAATTAGATGTTCACACTTTAGTGAGGAACTCTTGGCTGTTAGAGATTTGGGTCCCAAGTCACAAACTCTGCTGTCGACTCTAACTTTACCATTCTCACAATCTCACAATGGACGGTAGCTATCAGGGACTGTATTTACATTAGTCCATTTAACTAGCCCCAAAAAGAGTATCCTGACACCCGTCACAACTAAATATTATTCAAATGCCCCAGTTAAGCAGACAATGGTGGAAGGCAGGGGAGGGCTAGGAAAATTAACTTTATCACATTCAAAGCATGTGAAGATGTCCTGAGGTTACCCAGGTTGCTAGAATAGAATGCGGAAAATTTGCAGTGAAGAGCGATACTTGAGAAGGCATTGGTGCTCCTTTCACCATTCTCACAAAAATGAAATGCTAACACAAGCTGGCGCTGCATAGAATTGTAGTGGTGGAAGGGATTGATCGGGAGCATCCTGCAGGTTCAATAGATAGTGAATCTGAATCTGAAGGTTGGTAGCCGTTCGAGGTAGATGCCTCCAAACATTCAGTGAAGGAAAGGGTATACAGAAGTAACTGCTCGCAGTGATTCAGGTGATCTGTCTTCTAAGGTGATGATACTTGACCAGTTGAGTTCAAGAAAAGTAGTTCCTTTTTTGCCTTAAGTCTTTGATTTGGTCTTACAGCACAAAGGTCTTCAGACTCAAAGCCACTCAACATACCTTTGAGAAGAATGATTTTTAAATGATACGCTGTTACTTAGAACAACTAGTCAAGAAAATTTTGTTTTGCTAACTTAATGAAACATATAGGTCATTTTGTAGCATAATCAATCTTACTTTCACCCAGATCTGCAAAACAGAATTTATGTTCTGACTGGTCCACAGAGACGGAAGATCTAAGGGTTATAAATCCTTGTAATTGGGCCTTAATTTGAATCAATAGACATATAACAATTTCAACATTTCCATTTGAGGAATAAGAATAATTCGAGGAACAAAACAATTCAGTTATTAGTTAAATAATATCAATGCAGTAGATTATATATCTGTGATGTATTAAACTTATGATTGTTTTTGTATAGACAAGGCTGTTTTTAAAAATTCGGATGTGGCCTATTTTGAATTGTTCTGGAGTCGTAAAATCATAAAACATAAAACAAATACAATGAAAAATTGTAAGTCATTATAAAGTGAGAGCAAATAATAATCCCCAAAATGCTGTTTGAAATGAATTATTTTTCAGAATTCAGTCACAGCCCTTCGTTTTTGTTGGAAATGGAAACAGAAGAAAGTTAAAAACAACTTAAAATGGTGCTGTCCTAAGGCAAATTTATCCAATCAATACTGACTTATTGATGTGCCACCATCTGCCGTACTGCTTAGCAGTGCTTATTACAGTATAATAAACAGTAGCGGCTGTGTCATTTTCAGTCTATTAGCGAATCACTGGAGCTTTCATATGCAGGAGTATTATGAAATCCTTCTAAAACAGACTTTATACTGGTTTCTTGATGGCTGCATCTGTGGTTCATTTCCTATTTCATGCTCAGCAAAGCAAGCAAACATACTGTAAACTGCCCAATAATTTCAGCTTTCTTGTCCTTTAACCGTGAAACCTATTAATGCCAAGGCTTTTGTGCAAATGCAGAGCCAAAGTCCTACATTTTGAGGAATAGGTAGTATATAAAGCCAAAGCAAATACTGGAGATCCAAAAATGATCAATTGGTTATCTGTCATGTAAAAACAACCCTAAAGGCCAGGGAAGTGTGGGAGCGTGTAAATGCACCTGCCTGGGCAAGTGTGCAATTACGTGACTGATTCATTTAAGATACTGTGATATCATTCGTCCATCCTCAAGTCATTTCTGTCTCAGGATCATGGCAAAAGTATGAAAGATCATGTTTCTCCTACAAATACTTAGTTGGCAAGATGATAAGCCTCAAAATATTATTCATCATTAATATCTAAGGTGTTACCTGTTAGGGGGGATTTTATAACATACTTTTGCACATGAAAGCTGTACTAGTTTTCCAAAGTTCTGAAGGTAGCATTTAGTGTTTATTATTGCTCTTCCCCTCTCGTATTCATTGGTCAGCCCCAATTGCTCTGGCAGTTAAGAATCAATTACATTTTTATAATTTGTAGAAATTATTGCAAGTTTGCACTCCCATTTATTTATTTATTTTAATCAATGCTTAGTTCAACCTTTGATTTTACTCGTAAAAAACTGCCCCAATAGTCATGGTTATAATCTTCGTCACTTTATAAAGCTCTACATTTAATCTGAAAACTACTCTTAATTTTAAGTTATTGTAAAATGAGACAAAATCTGGTTTAAAATGTACAAATATTTCTTGATACAAACATTGGTCACCTACTAAGATGCATCTTTGCCAGTTCTACTTTTGTATCACTGTAATGGGCTTTACTTAAGTTTTAATGTTGAATTTAAGAATATTAAACGCATTGTGAAACTCTATTCACTCTTACCCAGTTAATATTTTACCTTGGTGTTAATTAAACCCGTCATAACAAGATCGAAAATAAACTGTTCATTGGCTGATCCCACTTTTTATTGTTGTAGGAAACAGTTTTTAATGCACATTATGAAATCCTCTGGGCTGCTAATTTAAACTCATTCATCACAATGTATGCCACTAATTTTGCAATCTTAAGGACCTGTCCCACCAGCATGCGATTGCATGCGTCTAGCGCGACCAAACGTGATCGCTTGAGGCGTACGGCCGCGCGGGGCTGGTCCCATTTCGAACCGCAGGGGCGTATGGAGTTGTGCGGGGCTGGTCATTTGGCCCTCAAGCCTGTTCTGCCATTTAATAACATCATGCTTGATCCTTTATCTTAATGCCTGCAGCAAACCCCATATCCCTTGATTTCCTTAACATCTATAAAATCTGTCAACATCTGTCTTAAATACACTCAGAAGTAGAGCATTCGTCACCCTCTTGGGTGGTGGATGGCAAAAAAAAAAATCACTACCCTCTGGGTGGAGAAATTTTAGTTCTGAATGGCCACATCCTTATTGTTAGGCTGTGACCCCATTCATAGTCACCCCACTTGGGGCAACATCAACTTTGCATCTACCTGTCATACAGTTTAGGAATTTTCAATTAGATTATTTCTCTTCTAATCTAGAGTATAGGCCCAGCCTACTTAATAATTCCAAACCAGGAATCAATTTGCTGAAACAAACAGAATAGTTTTAATTATTTGTTTAAAGAGGATAAATAAATGGAGTCAGCAGTAAAACCAAGTGCACAAAGTGCTTTGTTTTCTCATGCTGACTAAAACATGTGTTTTTCAGAAAACCAACCTTATGTACTGAATCCCTACATCAAGTTATGCACAGTCTCACCCCTTTACTTCACACCTGACTAATTTCAAACTTTTAAAAGTGAGGCTGCCAGTCGGAACAAACTTTCACCTTTCTTGATGCGTCACAATGTCTTCAGTTCAGGTTTTTGCTTAACAGCTCTAAGGTAAATATCATTATATGGCTGAAAGTAAAAAATAATGGAGATGCTGGAAATCTGAAATAAAAATATATAATGTTTGATTCACTTCTAATCTGGTCATGCTGAGCGTTTCCAGTTTTCATTCTATGATAGCAAAAGGTCTCACTGGTCTACACAAAATTGCACATATGCAGCTACATCATATTACTAGTTCTGCAGTCCATATTGGAATTGCTTTGTTTATTCGTTTGCGGTTTTTGTGCATTTGATATTTAATTTATCTTCTGGAAGTTAATTGATATTTTACTTTTATTGTAATCTTGTTGGAACAAATATCTTCAAACTAGCATTAAGATCATTGAATAAATAATTAAATACAACGGCCTGTTTTTTTCACAGACCTCAACAATATCTGAGGCACAAAGCATCACCTCATCTCATTGAGCATGGAATTACCATGCTGGCAACATTCAAATGGTGGCATTGGTTTGAGCTAACTCAATTTGTTCATTTTGTATGGTCTGATCCACTGCTCAATAAAAATCACCATTTATTGGACAGGACTCTTGAGGCCATTATGTTCAACGAGCAGGATCTGATATCGCCTAAATCTCAGATTTACAATATTCGATACCAGCTCAGTTATGACAAATTAACCTAAACACATTTTGAGGGAAATGTACTGAATAAAAGAAAGAAACAAAGTAAAAAACTGCAAAGATGTGCCCTTAAGGCAAAGAGATTGAGGATCTCTTTTGGACTGGATTTTCCATTTGGACTGGATTTTCCATCAAAAAGCTGGCAGTTCCATTTACCTATCTAACTGAGTGAAAACTGTGGATTCCCAAGCAATGGCAGAAATCCTGCAATTCTGCAGAACTGGTCACCACTGAGTGGACAACTGTGTATTCAGTGGGTCCAGAGGGAAAGAGAAATGTTCCTGGATTTTCAATCTGCTAGTTGTCCACTGGGCTCATTGATTTTAATGGAGAGAAAAACATAAGAGCTCTGGAGAGAAGGGTTAGTAAAATATAATTTTCATTTTCATTTGATAATTTAAATGAGTAAAATGCATTTGATTATTTTAAATCATTTCCTAATATTTTTGTGTATTATAAAATTGATAAAATAAAAGCTTTTAAAGGTGTTTTGTATTTTTAATTGTTTCTGAATTTTACTGATCATTTATCCTCAATACCACCCTTGCTATGACTTAATTCCTGACAACATTAACTTCACAATTCTCCAATGCACTTTAATTTCTGATAGCCTAAAATTATCCACTACAGTTGTTGGAATGAGAAGTGAAAAATCATTTTCTTTGCTTATCAAATCATTGTTATTTATAGCAGGATCAAAATTGCCTGTTCTACAGGTGTTAAGAAAGATTTGGATACAGGATGTAAGGATGAGCTGGTCTTAATTAGAAATAACCTTATCAAGACTGAAAAATTTAAATAGGCCCCTAATGATTAGTAGATAATAATCTACATTTACAGTTCCATATTTGATGTGCCAGCAGATTAACAAGATTTGAGTGTGGATGGATCCAATTAATTTTAGATGGACAGTAATTTTTCTGTCATCTGTTTAGGTCAATTAAAATATGTTGAATTCTAACAGCCTCACTTCCGGTGGCGAGGCGAGCAGATGGCTGCTTAATCTCGAGCTCTCGATACCAAGTTTAAAACTAGCCTCCCTTAATTCACTAATTGCCACATAATTCACAGTTTTCTGTATTGGAATGAGTGGGGGAGCGACAACTAGAAGTCAAAAGAAACGTGAGACAAGAAAGAAAGAATTCACCAGAGATGGACAAAGCTCAAACAATGACTCGGCAGAAACCGTATGCTCAATGCTTCACAATATCAGTAAGGAAATTTGGGACATCAGGGCTGAATATAAAGTGCTTACATAAACTTAAAGAAGACATGAAAGCCGAACTCAAAGATCTGAAGCAAGAAATTTACCATAAACTATCTGCTAACTCCAAACAAATCCACGCCCATGAAACCAGACTAAACAAAGCAGAGGCACGAATCGAAGAGGCTGAGACAATTAGCATGGCTTTGAAAAATGTGCTGTTTAAATCTATGAAAAAACAGAAAGTCATGCAAGAAAAACTGACTGATTTGGAAGGACGGTCTAGACGAAATAACATTCGCATCTACGGCGTACCCGAAGAGAAAGAAGGCAAGAAGAAAAATTAATGTCTGAATTTGTGGAGCAACTTTTGAAAACTGAACTCGCAATAACAACGGACACCAACGTACGGATCCAGCACGCGCACAGAGCTTTGGCTCGCAAACCGGAACATAACGCACCACCTAGGTCCATAGTGGTAAATTTTCTGGAGTTTAATACTAAAGAAATGGTATTGAAAAAGGCCTGGGGAAAGAAGATAATGATTGACAGGCGACATCTATCATTTGACCACGACTATGCAACGGAGGTTGTCCAGAAGCACAAGGCATATAAGGGAATAAAGAGGGCCCTGATGGAGAGAGGTGTCCGCTTCCAGACCCCGCTGGATAAGATGCGCATTCACTGGGACTCAGGAATATGCACATATCATAGTGCACAAGACACAGCGCAGGAGCTGAGGAGGAGAGGCTACTCCATGGAGACACCAGATTACAGCGCTGAGGAGCTGGCGGACCCAGAGATGGAGCGTCTTCTCCAGGCTATGACATGGCAGAGAGTTGGAAAGAGGAGCGAAGATGGGAGTGAGACAGCAAAAGAGCGACTACAGGAGTCTGAGCAGACCCTATCCAACTAGCTTTTATTGTGTCACGACTTCTTTTGGACTAGAAAATAAGTGCTATCGGATGACGTTGGACGATACTAGGATGCGTGAAATGGAGTGTTTCACCTCTAGTGAGGGGCCCTCTGGGAGGAGGTTTTCCCCTCTACCTGCCAACGGAGACTCAGGGTGGCAAGGAATCACCCTTACTTGGAAGTCCACTGTTTTCTCTTTTATTTAATTTTCTTTATTTGGCACATGTTGTCCAGATGTTCAGACCGGCACAGTTCCAAGTTATCTGGAGATTTATGAATGCAATACAGGATTAGGTAAATTAAATGTCACGTAATACTATTAAATTGGTGTCACTCAATGTAAATGGTTAATAATAATCTAGTTAAAAGAAACAAGGTCCTGGCCAAGAGCGGAACTCGCTATCAAAACATGGAGGGGACGGGGGACACAATTTTTTGGCGGACACACCAAAAACCCTGAAGAAGGGTTTCGGCCCGAAACGTCACCTATTTCCTTCGCTCCATAGATGCTTCTGCACCCGATGAGTTTCTCCAGCATTTTTGTGTATGCAAACATAGTACTCTGTAAACAATGTTATAAATGAGAAAACAAAACAGTGTATATTTATTATGAATATATAAATATATATATATGTGTGTGTGTGTGTATAATATATATACCCACACACACAGTTTCCCTCCTGGGATTAATAAAGTTCTATCGTATAGTATCGTGTGTGTAGGAAGGAACTGCAGATGCTGGTTTAAACGGACGAGAGACACAAAAAGCTGGAGTAACTCAACAGGTCAGACAGAATCTCTGGACAAAAGGAGAATATTACATTTTGGGTTGGGTCTGAAAAAGGGTCCTGCACACCTTTGGAATGTGCAAGGAGCACCCGGAGAAAACCCATGCAATCAAAGGAAAAAGGAGCAAACTCCAGACTGTCTGTGCTGTCTGCACCCATATTCAGGATCAATTCCGGGTCTCTGGCACTTTTAGGCAGCAACTTTATGGCCAATGTACTGTGCCATAGTCTTGAACTGAATTAAAACATAAAGTAGCTGCAAAGGTGGACATAGCGTGACTTAGAGATTTAAGACTGAAAATGGATAGTTTCTTTTTTTTTAGTAACCAAAGTTATCAACGTATAATTTTTTGTGTGGTGGAAAACAAAATATAGTGGCACAGCTAGTAGACTTGCTGCTTCACACGTCTGAGATCTGTGTTCGATCCTGTCCTCGGGCACTGTCTGTGTTGAATTTGCACATTCTCCCTGCTAGCTTGTGGGTTTCTTCCCACATCCCAAAGACGCATTGGCTTTGTAGGTTAACTCGTCTCTGTAAAATTGCCCCTAATGTGTAGGGAGTGGGCGAGGAAAGTGGGATAACAGAACTTGTGTGAATGGGTGGTAGACAAAAAAGCTGGAGAAAATAAGCGGGTGAGGCAGCATCTATGGAGCGAAGGAATAGGCGATGTTTCGGGTTGAGACCCTTCTTCAGACTGATGTCGGGGGGGGGGGGCGGGAAAAAGAAAAGAAGAGGAGGAGACAGTAGGTTGTGGGAGAGCTGGGAATGCGAGGGGAAGGAGGGAGAAAGCAAGGACTACCTGAATTTGAAGACGCCAATGTTCATACCACTGGGGTTATAAACTATCCAAGCGAAATATGAGGTGCTATTCCTCCAATTTGCGCTGGGCCTCACCCTTGTCATGGAGGACACCCAGGACAGAAAAGTCAGATTCGGAATGGGAGGGGGATTTTGAAGTGCTGAGCCACCGGGAGATCAGGTTGGTTATTGCGAACTGAATGGAGGTAAGTCACAAAGAGTGGAAGACAATCGAAAGCTCCTTGAGTCAAGACATGGGGACTTTGGCAGTATACCTACGACAGTGGCGTCTAAAGCTGAGCGAAGGCAAAACAGTGTCAACAGCATTCCATCTAAACAACAAGGAAGCAAAGCGAGAGCTAGCTGATTTTGTTAATAACAGGCGCTTGGACTGCCAACAAACACCCATTTAACTCGGCGTAAAGCTGGGCAGGTCGGTTACATTTCGTCAACACCTGGCTGGTCTCCGCGACAAGGTCACATAGCGGTCTCATCCGACGCCTGGCAGGAACAAGTTGGGGAGCCAGTCCATCACTCTTCGCATCTCTGCCTTAGCTCTTGTGTATGCCCCAGCTGACTACTGCGCACCCGTATGGAGTAGAAGTAGGCATACTAGCCTGGTAGACACGAGCCTGAGCAGCACCTTGCGAACCTTCACGGGGTGCCTTTAACCTACTCCAGTCACTATACTTGCAGGTATTTCGCCTGCAGGAATCCGAAGGCATGCAGCAACTCTGGCACTATCTCGTCGTGCCATGGACTCAGATCACCTCCTCCATCAGGTTATCAGCAGAGAGCAGAGGCCATCCCGACTGAAGTCCTGTCATCCCTTTGCTCCACATGGAAAACAACTCCTAGCATCCATCCAACCAACTGAGCCAAAAGCACACTGGATAGCCACCAAGTGGTCACAGGAGTGGAAGGCAACCTTATCTCCATTACACAGCTACATTTCTTCACCAGATAAAAGCTGTCCCCTGGATCTGACCTCCCCAGGGGAGCATGGGTGAAGCTCAACAGACTTCGTACTGGAGTTGGGAGTTTCAGTGCCAGCATGTGGAGATGGGAACTCCGCCAGAGCCCAGCCTGTGAATGTGGAGCAGAACAACAGACAGCCAACCATGTCATCTCTGGGTGCCCACTCTACCACCCACCAAATGGAGCTCAGGGACTTGCAGACATTGACGCAGAGACAACAACCTGGCTGCTCAACACCCAGCTTGAGATCTAACTATTCCTTTGGTTTATGTTTCATTCTCAAGAAGAAGAAGAAGACGACATATAAATGACTATCCATTTACTGGGTTGGTTATGTTGGGTGGGCGGCGCGACTCTCGTCAGCAGCGGCCTCTGCAGTCCGTCTGTCTTTTTATTATCTTTGTTTCGTTTCTATGTAGTTTTTATTTATTTTTTTGTCGGGGTATGTGTGTGTGGGGGGTGGGGGTGGGGGGGGAACTTTAAAATCTTTCCCCTGCACGGGAGACCCGACCTTTTCTTTGTCGGGTCTCCGTTGTCGTTGGGGCTGGGCAACGTGGAGCGGCCTCCAGCAGGAACGACCTGGGGCTCCAGTTGCGGAGCTGCGGACTACTCACCATCACGGGGCTGGCCGAGTCTGGAGCGGGTGGAGCTGTGGTGGAGCGCTGCAGCGACCTGACCCCCGGAGATTCGAAGGCTGCAACTGCGGGACTGGCGGACGGCAACACCGGAAGCCCGCGGGTCCCTGGTGGGAGACCGCTTTTCGGGGCTTCCGCAGCGGCGACTTCTCCCGCCCGAGTTGCGTGGTTGAAGAGCACCTGGAGCGGGTACTTACCATCGCCCCGCGCGGCTTGGAATGGCTGCGGGACTTTGCGAGCGCCCGCCGGGGCTCTAACACCAAGACCCGGTGCGCGACCTTGCATCACCCGGCGTGGCTTTAATGGCCGCGGGACAATCACCATCGCCCACCGGGGGCTTTGACTTTGACTCTGACATCGGGGGGCAGTGCAGGGGAGAGATACGTTTTTTTGCCTTCCATCACAGCGCTGTGATGGATGTATGTGTAAATTGTGTTGTGTCTCGGGTCTTTTTCATTTTGTATGTATGGCTGCAGAAACGACATTTCGTTTGGACCTCAACGGGGTCCAAATGACAAATAAATTGTATTGTATTGTATTGTATTAAAATTGGCACTAGTTTGTAGAGGACAAAGAAATACGAAATATCCATTAAAACATATTTCTTGGTAACCACTTTGTAAAAATGTAAGTAATGCTACTCAAATAACAACAGAAGTTAAACTCAAACAAGTTTCTCTAACCAATGGGCCTCCATTCCTCCGACCACAGTTATGCCATTGCATAAGAACACCAACATATCTGTTTCCTGGGGTGAGTTAAATATTTTTGTCTGGCTCTGTTATAACTCATATAACGGTGGTGGCGCAGCGGTAGAGTTGCTGCCTTACAGCACTTGCAGCGCCAGAAAATGCGGGAATAACTCAGTGGGACAGGCAGCATTACTGGAGAGAAGGAATGGGTGACGTTTTGGGTCGAGACCCTTCAGACCGTTGGGTTGTAGGTTACCTACGCCGAATATGACGTGTTACTCCTCCAATTTGCAATGTGGCCTTGCTCTGGCAATGAAAATAAATCCACGAAAAGCAACTGGCCCAGATGGAATTCCTGGCCATGTCCCCAGGACTTGTGCGGTTCAGCTGGCAGAGGTATTCACAGACATCTTTAATCTCTCACTACTCCATTCTGAGATCAACACCTGCTTCAAGAAGAGCAGTGCAAAAGAAAAGTAAGGTAGTATATCTTAATGACTACCATCCAGTGGCTCTGACATCCACCATAATGAATAGCTTTGGGACACTCAATGACACACATTAACCTCTCCAAATGAGCCTCCCAGCCAGTTTTGATCCATTGCAGTTTGCTTACAGGGTAGAAACATTTTCTGATCTGCTGTTTTAAGTTCCTGATTTTCTTCAAGAAACATTTGTGCATGGTTTAATACTTTCTTTGAAAGTAATATTCTGGTAGCAATAGACCTTACCACAATCTAGAAAGAAGTTTACAATCAATTAAGTTTACAATTTCCTCTCAATTAATTGATGATATTTCACACTCACAACATCAGTCCAGAATGGTATCTGTTATGCTCAAGTAGATGCCAAGTGTGCCAAATGCCATTGAGAAAAATAGAAGATATATGATTATCTTCATGTCTAACCTTTAGTGGAATTAGTCTATAATTAACTAAGTTAGACACAAAAAGCTGGAGTAACTCAGCAGGACCGGCAGCATCTCTACAGTGAAGGAATGCGTGATGTTTCGGGTAAGACGACCCTTCTTTAACTGTGATTTCAAGAAGGCAGATCACAATTCTTAAAGGTTTAGGAAGGAACTGCAGATGCTGGATTACATCGAAGATAGACACAAAATGCTGGAGTAACTCAGCGAGACATGCAGCATCTCTGGAGAAAAGGAACGGGTTACGATTCGGTTCTGAAGGGTCTCGACCCGAAGCATCGCCCGTTGCTTCTCTCCAGATATGCTGCCTGTCCCGCTGAGTTACTGCAGCAATTTGTGTCTATCTACAATTCTTAAAGGTTTTGGTCTGTTCTTTCATCATTTACTGCAAAAATTTTAATTGTGCAAACCCTATTCATTACTTTATCCCATATTATCTATCAGGAAAATATATACTTCGGTATGAACATTGAATTCTCCAATTTTAAGTAACCTCCAATTTGCCAGTAAGACACAGTGGTAATTATGAGGAGAGAGATTACAGGACAAGAGTGGGAGAGGTGAAGATCTGGCATTCCCCTCAGCATGATGAATATCTGGAGAAAAGTACTGTGTGCTTGGGGCCGGGAAACCTGATAGTACCACCACAGGAAAATCCGCAGGAGGTGGTTCATAAGTTCCTAACTGATAGGAGCAGAATTAGGCCATTTGGCCGATCAATTCTATTTCGCCATTCAATCATGGCTGATCTATCTCTCCCTCTCAACCCCATTCTCCTGCCTTTTCCCGAAAACTCCCAACACCCGTACCTCACGTTCCTCAGGTGTGAGAGTCTCCACTGATTTGACTAATACAGAAAAAAAACATTCTTACGATGTATAGAAAAGTGAGCTATGGACTCCAAAACAATGTTAGTCAGTCATCTCAGTAGATGGATCAAGAATTAATTTATTCAGGTATTGTGATAAGTGTATTTGGCCTTGCAGAGCAGAATGTGAAGGATTAATATGTGTTCTCAGCTCTCTTTACTGATCAATGGTGAAATATGTTGGTGTTAATATTTGAATTGTGGTAAAGGATCAGTTTTTCTCGGTTGGGGATTAGAATTTAGTCAATTCCAAACAAATGAAGTTCCCTCCACTAAAAAAACTCCAAGGTAATTCAGCGGGTCAGGCAGCATCGCGGGAGAGCATGGATAGGGAGCATTTCAGGTTGAAACCCTTCTTCAGACAGATTATGAGGGTGGGTGGGGGTAAGAATTAGAAGAGAGGAGGGGCAGGGGAAAGATAAAGTATGGCAAGTATTAGGTGAACACAGGTGAGGGGGGTTGTTGATAGGCAGATGGTTGAGCAAAGGTCAGAGATGAGAATAAAATGAGACAAGGTAAGAACAGTCCTTCCACAAGCCAGGGTACTCTCTTACCCCCCCCCCCCCTCTCTCGTTTCTTGATCTCTCTGTCTCCATCACAGGTGATGGTTGTATCGACTGACATCGACTACAAACCTGCCGACTACCACAGCAATCTGGTCAATACTTCCTCCCATGCCGACCCTTACTCTCAATTCCTTTATCTCTGTCGCATCTGATCCCAAGATAAGGCTTTCCTTTCTGACATTCCAGGTGTCCTCTATCTTTAGTAAATGTGGTTTTCCCCGCTATCAGAGATGGATCCCTCGCTTGCATATCCTATGACCCATAGTTCTGCTCTCGCTCCTTTTCCTCCCAGGCGGAACATGGCTAATTCCCCTGGTCCTCACCTTTCACCCCACCAGCCACAGAGTCCAACGTATCTCCCTCCAACATTTACTAACCTAGTCACCTCCAATGTGATCCAATCACCTGTCACTGGTTGCTACCATTTTCACTCCTTTTCCCATTCCGCCGCAAACCTTTTTGTCCTGGGCCTCTTCCATTACCAGAGTGAGGCCACAGGCAAACTGGAGGAACAGCACCTCATATTCCAATTTTCAAAATATTTTAATAAATTAAAATGATTCAACAATAGACAATTCTTGCCATATTGGCACTTCCAAGTGGTATCAGCACTGAGGCAACCATTGGATGAGTATCTAAACAGTTAAACCCAGGGGATAAAACCCCACTATTTTTTAAAGAACATAGAAAACATTGGAACTTTTTTCAAGCTGCGCAGGCAGATCTCCCAATGTCAACAGTGTCCTTTTAAATGACAAAATGTCACAAAATTACACTAGTTAAACTAGTTTAATTAGTTATACTGGTAACTATACTCTGAAATTAGTTGTGCTTAAGCAATGTCATGAGGTGCATCCTAAAGCTCCAATTTATGCTAATAAGGAAGGTTCCCCATTTTGCAACAACATTGGTGACATATACCTCATTGATGTCATAACACCTCATGACATATGGTTGATGCTGGAAAAATGAAAATTATTGCTATCTTGATTAAATTGTGCAAAATTCCTTTTATGCAGAGTGTGTGCACAGGTAGATCCACATTGAATACAACCAATCCTTCTGCAAGTGTGTTTCTAATCAGGATTCAGAGATTTACTTGAAAATGTAGTTCTAGGGGAGAATTGAGTAGATTCACTTCTGAAGGCCAAGTTATCAAGATCAAGTTATCAAGGCCAAGACAAGTGGGAGTGCAGTCAGATAAATTTTATAGGATTAAAATGTGGATGTGGAGAATGGGATGTTGACCATGGCCTGCAGTTTGAAGTCTTCAAAGAGTGTTTGAGAGTGCCACCAGATGAGGCAGGAGATTGGGTGGGTATCATTACAAGTGATGGAAGCAAGTAAACTGTAATCACAATTTTAACATAATATAATAAACTAAGGGTGAAATATTTGCAAGGGACGTCATGGTAATTCACAGTAATAAAGGTTACTAAAAAAAAATAAAGGAGACTGAAACCTGACATTTACAAATTTGGAAATTGTGCCATGTACACATAATCATTATACTTAGAAAAAGCGAGTTCTGTGAAACTCCACTGTACATTTCCCTCCAGTCCAAAAAACTTTTCACTTGTATGTTCCCTCTTAATTTCTGATTTACCAATTTTCTATCCATGCTTTGAAAGATTCTTTTATTCCATTAACTTCAATCTCAATGTTGAGTCTATTTTATGACTCCACATCAAATATATTTTTGAATTATTTATACATATTAACACCATTCCTTTCATCAACCCTCTTAGTTACTTCATCAAATAAATGTAATGGTTAATAAAACTATGCTCTCTCTGATCAATACACACTTATTCCAGTGACAGTTAATTCTGTTCTTGCAATTAAATGGACTAATCTGTGGTTACTGGCTTAATCCCAACAACCTATTTTGAATTTAGTGCAACATTTGCAATTTTCCAGTCATACAAACAGAATAGTACAGAAATAAAGTTCACCACATCCATGCTGATCTTTCTGCTTATCTATGTTAATTCCATTGGCATGCATTAGATCTTTATCCTTTTATGCCCTGCCTATTCAAGTGCTTGTCTAAATGACTTAAATATGTTTTACCAGACCTAGGATACTATGAAACTATCGACGTTTGGAAGATTATGGCCAGGAGCTCTGCAACTGTTTTTCCTTTACTTCCCTCAGCAACATAGATCCTTCCCATCGTGTTGTGGTTATTTAGCTATTTTATGTGGAGCTAACACAATGAATATCTTTACTATCACTTTTTAAATCTAGTCAAAATCTCAATCACCTTTTCATTTGATTCTATTTTGCTGAATAATGTAAAGTACTTAGTCATTCCTCAGCTAAGCCCTATGTCTCCACAAGTTAATTTCCCCTTTGGCCTTTGATTAGTCCCACATTTAGTCTTGGAATCCCTTTCCCGTTCACATGCTGAAAGAATATTTTTGAATTTCCTTCTATATGTTTGCTGCTAATCTTTTCTCAGGATCCATCTCAGATTTTTTTTTAATTTACTCCCTTTACTTTCTGTAACCAGCCTGTGTTAATCTGCTATCCAGAATATGTTCTTTTATTCTGCTCTGTATCACTTTCCATCTTTTTGGATATCCATGGAGCCCTGTTTTTTGGTAGCCCTACTCTTCTCCCTCATGGAAATGTACTCAAATTGTAATTGAAACATCTCCACTTTAAGGCCTCCCATTGTTATGGTTTGCCTGTCATGGCTAATAAGAGAAGGATCACATGTGGACAACTTGTGCAAAGTGGGTACTGATTAAAATGGAGTGGAGACACAAGAGACTTGTAGATGCTGGAATGATGAGTGTTTGGCTATCACAGCAAAAAAAAAATTGGTTAAAAAATTTGCAAAGAATGGAGAAACTCCAGCAAAATTACAATCACCCAGGCAGTACTAGACCAATTGTCTTAAGCTATGGGGCTGGCAAATCTTCAAGTCCTGATGGACTTCAGCTTGGGGTCTCGAATGTTATGAATTGTGAGATTGTTATCTCCTTTAGTCAAAAAGGAGGTAGAAAACAGGACACCACATAATATTTTTTTGTTGGACAAATGCTATTTATAACGGCATTTTTTAAATTCATGGTAACGAGGCAAAATCAACATGTTTTTGTGATAAAGATCAAGGGTTTTATCAATTTGTTGGAGTTCATTGAAAAGACAACATATCCTGTGGATACAGAGACACTGATGAATGTACTAAACTCAGATTTCTAGAAGGCATTTGAAAAATTGTTATAATATAGAAAGTAAAACCTCATGGTCTTGGAGGTAACCCATTGGAATTACCAGGATAATTCAGTCATGGATATATTCGTTAATTGTATAGAACATTGACAAGACTACAAGAAAACAAGATTGGTCAGGGGGGGGGGGGGGGGGGGGAGTGAAGTGGAATGATATCATAGAAGGAAAAGCAAAGCAAAGTATATAGTGGATTTAGCCATGATCTGGGGTGGAAGATTGCAACCTTCACGTGGTCTGCCCTGTTTCGACTAATGCAATCAACTCGACGTGCACAAACAGAAGATCAAATAGAACAAGTTGTCCTACAACTTTAGGCTGTGCATGCCACACTTAAGAAGAAGAAGAAGCCATGATCTTATTCAATTATGTTGTAGGCTCAATAGGACTACCTACACCCAACAATCTACATTTTATGTACCATTGAAGCAGATAGTGCACTCCAATCACAATCAATAAAGGTTGTTATGACATTGCTTAGAACTGTCTAGGGGATTTCATGGACAGTTGGACAATATTCAGTAAGAGTTTATAAAAGCAATATGGAAGTTCGAGAAGATAAAAGATCCCCAAACATTTTAGACAAAAGGGTGCCGTTTGGACAGGAGAGTTCAAAAGTGGCCTTACATTTTGTGCCTTTAAGTGAACAGTTTATAACGTCCAGCGGATAATGGCATGGCGCCAAAACGATTTAATCTTACTATTGATCCTCCCCCCTCCCCTCCATTCATAATTACGCAAAATCGTATATGAAGCAGGTAAACACAATGTTATGCAAAATAATATACAGTTTCTTGGGATTCTTCGCGTACCCACATTCAATTCCCCATTGCGACGTCTCTCACCAAGCCGAGTCCCCCCACCCCCCCACCCCACGTTTCCATGCTTTCTCCGATTTGGCGCCAGTGCCAGAATTTTGGCGGTTGTAGAGCAAAAAGCGGGCAAGGACCACTAACAAAAACGTGTTCCATTGAATGGGATCTTCATCCGTTCAGATTCATAGGCCGAAAATAGTGGTTGGAAAATCATTACACATACAATTTTAAGTTATTTGATTGATAGTTTGACATTGAATGGAAACGCTCTACTCTTGAACTTTATTAGTGATCATTTGCAAACGTTCTTCCAAAAGAAACAACCTCGCGATGTGTAAAGAATAACCAATCATCCTTGTGTTAAATGTTTTCCAGGCAGATTCATAAATAACTGATAAAAACATGACAGAACTGAGTTAAAAACTCTGCAATAAATAAAACATCGATTTTCTTACCTAGCCACACTTTTAAAAGCCAATAGTAGCTCATTTCACTTTTAAATTGCCCGTCCAATCTTGTTATTTTGACATAATATAAACAGATTCAATGTACTTTGTTAACAGGTGCAAAGAGTCGAATTGGACCCATTGAATTTTCATGTTTTCTCGTACAATAAGCATAAACGAAATAATTTGATGCTTTCGATATGACTTTGACTCCAATTAATATTTTTTCAAAGAATGTAGAAATGGTGTATCATCGAAGCTAGCAGTTCTTCAATTTAAACTTTTCAAACTTGGTTTTGGCACATCCCTCAAGCTATTTTTTGACTAAATGTGTTTCATATTGAACACTTAAACTATCTAAGTAGAAGAACGTTAATAGTTTTAATTTACCTGAGTTTTTAAACGCATCCTTCTCGCTATCTTTGCGTACCTTTCCTGTGAAGCTGTTGGGGACTGGGCGAAACGGAATGTAACAAAACCCACCGTGCAAGAGCCTCGCACATCAGGTGCCCCACCCCCGTTAATCCTTCAAACTGCAATGCTGCTTGCAACCAATGGATGCAATACAAAAAATATAACAAATAGTTACCTTTTTTGCTTTAGTATCTCTACATATTTAAAAAAAAATCCTAAGATTTTGTTTTTACACTGGAAGCATTCTACTATTTGCAGAATGCTGATTCCCAATAATTGTCAAGAACCGCTGTCTTTTTGAGTGCATCGGCGGCGTGCACTCGTGTGGCCCAGGGCGTGAGCGCGCCTCTCGCTGAGCTCAGCCCCAGGCGCGAGCTCGCGAGTGAATGTTAACGGTCGCCTGTTCGATGTGCTTTGCGCCACTTGCCAAGCTGCCGAATACTTGGAGCTTTGTTTGAGGCCCACGCACTAAGTAATTCCTCCCCGATCGCCAACCTTTGCTCACTTCTGGCTCTCTGTCTTCCTTGCTCTCAGTCAGTCACTAGGGTAACCAACTCAGCGTTGTTATGGATAAATCTGGGAATTCTGAGATTGAAATGGCGGACAGGAGAAATGATTCTGGTGTGTAAATTTGCTTATATCGACCTATTAATTAATTAATTTAATTTGTGTTCAGGTGCTTTCCCCATGAACTTTTGGAAACTGCACCCTGTCAAATAATTCAACAATTGTGTCGGATAAATTTCGTTTGACTACCGCAGTGCTTTTTAATTCGTTTGTTAGCACATCAGTTCTTACTACTGTGGTTTAATTTTGGGGTAAATATTCGAGAAAGTATTCAAATGTTACTTCTGTATGTAAAAAATATTCAAATTAAAGGAATAACAAGCAATGTAAATCCAAGAATGTGTGGAAATTCGGTTTGTTTACATGTTGGTCCAAAGATGGTCCACTAATGTGATGAAGGTATGAATGCCACTAAGAGTGAGAAGATGTTTTGCTGCATTTTTGTTGCATACCAGTACATTTCTCATGTCCGTGCACCGTCAGCCCGACAGCTGCCTCTGTTTAGCTTGTAATGTGACTGGTGGTGGTGCATATTATTTTAAAACGAATGACTGGCTGCACGATTTCTTTAAATGTTCTTCTAATTGATCGTTTCTTAGTAATACACCCATTTGTGTGCCAGTGTATATTTATATTCAATTTTGACATATAAATTTCATTCTCAGGGAACATTTAAAAAAATAATAATAGATATAATATATCTAACAACATTTTTCACTGGAAAAACCGTCATCTCGTTCTGATTGACCAAAAACATTCATTCTGTTTTTATCTTTACAGATGCTGCCTGACTCGCATTTCACACATTTTCTATTTTTATTTCAGATTTACAGCATTTTAACTTTAATACATTTATATTTTAAATAAACATTGCCTTATAATTTCTAGAACGAGTTATTAACATAAGCAACAGCAATGAAAGCATGAAAACAAAATACTGCAGCTGCTGGAAATAAGAAGTATTCAGCAGATCAGGCTGCATTAATGGAGAGAAAAGAAAGATTAATTTTTGTTCAATTTCTCTTCAGTTGAACTTATTAATGATGAACATTAGGTATATTTGTGTCATGATTTCTTCTATGAGACCTGAAATCTATAAATCACAAAGTGTTTATTTGTGCAAAAAAATTAATAAACCACTTCTGCCTTAGTTCTCCTTGGATTTTTGAGATGCTGTGGAGCACTAAAAGAAAGTTCTTCAAGTAATATTAATTGCAAGCCAACACAAAGTGAACCTCTTAAAAAGCTGATCAAGACTGGTTTTCTACAACCTTTTTATTTCTAGGTTTCAGACAATCCAATGCATTTACATGTGTGTTCAAGTGTTTATGTGATCTCGTGGCATCTGGCATAAGCAAGCTCAGAAAAAAATCTTATATTTATAGTTCTTAATTTTGCATGAGTAGGAAAGCAACAGTGTTGGCAGCTGATCTTACACAGACATGTGGTCAGGCATGGATGTTCCATTTTCCAACAGTGGTTGCTTTCAGGTATTTGTTCATAGGTATCCCATGTATCCAACAACTGTGATGGCATCAGTGAGACTTGGTCGCCAGTCAAATTGAAGAATTGTCACAGACAGCAGGAAGAAATAAGCTTATTTGTTTGCAAATATTCTGAACAATTTTGCAGAGTACTTAGTAAAGGTTAGAAAAAATGTTTAAGGTTGATGTTGAAATATTATAATCATTAAAAATTAAATCGTTTATTTTAAAATTAATTGTTTATCTGAAATAATTACATGCACAAAAATTAAAATACTTGGATGCTAAAAGTTTGTTGGATAGATATGTTTCTCCATTTAAAAACTCAATCGTCACATCACAAAGCCATTTCAGAATATTGTGCAGTGAGAAAATTTCATTAAATTAAATATTTCCTTGATTACACCAGAGAAGGCTATAAATAATTGTAGGAGCAAAGATTACTATTCATGTTCAGGTTTTGTTACATTAAACTACTCTGTAATAATCCCAAATTATTGTTCGGTAATCGCAGGTGGTTTTGCTGTTATTACAACTACAAGATGTTAAACACAATTTAGCTCTCACTTGTATAAGTAAGCGGCTTTTATGTTGTTGGGGAAGTCAACTGTATATTGGCTAAGAAGCAACTGGTGTGGGAGCTATAACAACTAAGTAACTTCCACTATTAGTTGAGAAGGAGCTGAAGCCAATATTACATTAAAAACCCCCCAACCTTTTTCCCCTTTAGATTGCTTAGAAAAATAAAGGTTTTCGTGCATAACTTTAAACCGTGGATTTAAAAATAAATAAGAAGATCTGGTTGAAAAAACGTCTCACCTTCCATTGCCAGGTCCATAGCCTTGTAGGTTACAACTCTTTAACTACACATCTAGATACTTACTAAATGTGATGAGGTTTCTGACTCCACTATCTTGAGACAATAGGCTTCAACACTCAACAGATGGGTGGAAAGAAACTCCTACCAGTTACTTTAAATCCAGCCTCCTTGCTTTTCACTGATTATTTTGAAATGTTTAACCAGGTTTTACATTATTTTATATTCCAATGACATTTCCCCCAAGCCTCCTCTGCTTTAAAGTTAAAAAAAGCCTGACTTTATCAAACCTTTTCTCATGCTTAAAATGTTCAAGCCCTGGTAGCATCCTCATAAATCTCCTTTGCACCCTCTCTAGTGTATCTTGTAAAGTGATGACCAAGACTGTACACAAGATTGTTCTAACTAACAATGCTTTTAGTTGTAGTATAACCTCCTTGCATTTTAAATTATGCAGCTGATAAAGTAAAGCAACCCCTACCGCTTTGACATTGATCTATGCTTTTCTAAATGAAGAGTTATTGATGTATCTCTGAACTGTTTGAAATAATTTACCTAATACTTTCGTTAAAATAACTGCCCTGAAATTACTTGGTTTAGCCCTCCTTCCTTTTTTAAACAAAAGTACGCCAAATCGCTGGCATAACTCCAGAGAGGATTGAAAAAAAAATGTAATCAGAGCCTCTTCTGAGTGTGCATATTCTTGAGTATTGTGCTGTTGTGATATCTGGAAGGTCTTTTCTAAAGGTACATCCTTTTATTCTGAGGCTTTAGCTTCTGGTCCTAGACTCTCCCACTAGTGAAAACATCCACTCCACATTCACCCATCCTGACCTTTTACGTTTCAATGAATAGTTCCAAGTTCCAGTTCCAAAAAATAGCCCAATATCTACAGTACCTGCATGGTTCCACTGTTAGGGGCATCTATTTCTTGCTATCTGTTTTCCTAACAGATAGCAAGGTCAACTATTGCTGAAAGTTAAATATTATTGAATTGACAGTTGAACTTCCTATTTGTAGAATAAGAAGTACTGTCAAGTAGCTGAAGGGTAAAACTCAATAATGCCACTTTCACAATCAGGATTGACTAATATTAATATTAATGTTATGATAAATTATTTGTAGGATTATTATTTGGAAGATTGAAGAAAAAGTCACCAAAACTTGGTGGAAAATACCACTATTTCATAGCCTTAATGTTGAGGAAACATCATTGTGTGCCTTAGTGCAATTTATTTTGCTATCTCCGATTGTATCTCTAAAGTAGCTTATCTTGTACTCAAAGTTGCATTGAAGGAGGCCATTTGGCCCTTCAGGAGCAAACCCATTAATTCAATTTGCTCACTCATTTTATTTGTTCTCGTTCAACATTCTCTCTCACTTACATCCATCAATTTCCCTTTGATATCTTTTGTTATTAAATTACGCACAAGGTCAGGGATGTGTGAGAAAATTAGTACCTGGAGGAAATCTATTTGGTCATGGAGACACCTGAGATCCGGATTGCAATTGGGTTACTGGAGCTGTGAGACATCAAAAACAACTGCTGGTTATTAATATGCATCAAATTATTGGCTGGTTTTCTTTAGGGTTGAGGCTAAGAATTTGAGGTGGTAGTGAAGTTTATAGTGCAGTGCATCATATAAATTGGGCTTAAATTCCTCAGCTTGTTTCCAGTTAATTTTGTTTCTCTTTATTAATACCGTTTGGAGACATTCAGTTATTTTGATTTAAGAAAAAAGATTCATGCAAAACACTAATTCTTGGTTGCTACAATAAATTGCAACACAATTGTAAATATATAAAATAATGAACCCAGCCCATCCATCACTGCCAATACTTTTACTAATTTCCCCTAAATCACTGGTAGCCCATTTTATAACAGTGCACAACAAATGTAATTGTTGAGTAGTATGTGGTTAATATATTCTTAAAACAAAATGTGTTATTGAGATTATTAAATACACTGCCAACTTTCG
This sequence comes from Amblyraja radiata, assembly GCF_010909765.2. Classification (NCBI taxonomy): domain Eukaryota; kingdom Metazoa; phylum Chordata; class Chondrichthyes; order Rajiformes; family Rajidae; genus Amblyraja; species Amblyraja radiata. The sequence continues at coordinate 38,133,556 of NC_045965.1, read as the reverse complement.
GTTTCATCAGTATTTAAATAAACGCTTGAATTCTTTAATTTAGATTTTGCAATTGTTTTTGTTACCAGTTAAAGGAATTAAAGAGATAAATATAATTTTATTTACTAATGTATACGAAGGGAGGAAGAATTGCTATGGATATAGCTCCCGGAGTAAATAAATGAAAGCAGTGGTGTTGTCGCTTAATTAGTTCATTTCTTTCATCAGTAGGCTTATGTAGTTAATTTTACATTCAATGTTAAACCTTTGAATTGAAGCATGTAAACTGAGTATATTCTAGAATACTTATACTAAAAGATTACTTTTGTGTAAGTTTATATAGTTCTAGGGATGTGGGACTATTCTTTTCCAAAGCCATTACTCCTTAATTATGAGTAGAGCCAGGATGTTTAAGCCCTAAAAAACTCAGAAATAGGCAGGCAAAAAGGCATAATAAAATTACAAAAAAGGCACGAAAAAGGCATTAATTGACAAAAAAGGCATAAAAAGCCATGTATTTCCACCACCAAAATATGGTTAAAAATGATAATATAAAGGTTACTACATTAAATGACCAAAGTTGCCTGGTCGCACATAATTACTAGCATTTATTTCAAATTATCTGGTGTTAAACTATGCTGTCTGTCAGAGAATATGCTTCAGTTGTGAAAAACCTCTTTCTACCTCAGCTGAGGTCACTGGTGCATACCCAAAACAAGCAACCAACTCTATATTCATGTCGATATCTTGTGCCTTACAACTACCTTTGAGAACTTTAGATATGTTTTGTATTTCTTCAAGATCTTTGTTACCTAAAATCACTCCCTCACATTTTCCTTGTTTGTCTTTACCTACATCGCCAGGAACTTTACGAATATCGTCAGTTACTTTGTTGAAAACCTGCAAGTTATTCACTAATGTTTTGCCATGTTTCTCAAGGGAAATGATAGCTTGTGGGAAGTTTGCAAAATTGGAAGCAATAAACACAAGATCGCGGTGGAGGGACCTTTTCTGCATGATTTCACTTACGATCCTGAATGCAGCAGATTCTTCTATAAAACAGTTGACAAATTATTTTATCTTTTCAAAATTTGTAGCATAGTAGAGTAAAGCAGAGAGCCATGTACCCCACCTAGTCAAAACAGGCTGAGGAGGTAGCGGAATCTCGGGTGCCATTTCCTTGAACAACTGCACACGTGAGTGCTTTGAGGAAGATTTTCTTGACATTGGAAACTAGGCGATCGACATTTGGAAACAAGCTACGAATGTGCTTAGCAACTCAATGAAGTCCTTGAGCTAAGCATGTCAAATGCAACATTTTGGGAAATAAAACATGCATGAGCAGCTTTTTTCATGTACGGAGCTGCATTAGCCTCAAACAGAAGAACATTTAGTGTTTTATACCTTCTGGACAAAGTACAGCAAGTGAAGATATAAACAACCGAGCAATAGTTGAGCTGTTTGACTTCTCCAATACTTCTGATGTCAACAAATACTCCTTTGATGGTTGGCCTGCCTCCAGTGTACCGATGACCACATTGGCAACATATCTTCCCACAGCATTGGTTGTCTCGTCTGTTGTGATCCATATTTTGTTGCAGGCAACTTAATCTAATTTTCTGCACAACAATGTTGAAGTTGCTATCAACATAATTTGTCTGTAATGATGACTCCCTTGGTATTTGTTCCTCTGTGTATTTCTCTAATTGTTTTCCAATTTCCACAGTGGAATACCAGCATCAATGAATGCCATGCACAGACCATTCGAAAATTCAGATTTGCGACTGGAGCCAGCAGTAAATGTAGTGAGAAGACAAGCTTGGGTATTTCGCTTGGGTAGTCTACGCACCAGCGGTATCAACATTGATTTCTTTAATTTTAGATAGCCCTTGTCTTCTCCCTCCACCCCCTTCCCAGCTCTCCTTCTAGTCCTACTTTCTCCACCTCTTCCTTTCTTTTTCCAATCCCCCACCCCACATCAGTCTGAAGAAGGGTCTCGACCCGAAACGTCGTCTATTCCTTCCCTCCATAGACGCTGCCTTACCCGCTGAGTTTCTTCAGCATTTTTTGTCTACCTTCGATTTTTCCAGCATTTGCAGTTCTTTCTTAAATAGATCTTGGAGAAGAGTTAACCAGCAGGCAGCGGCATGAACGAATGAACGACCGATGGCGACGCCTCCGGTTTCGCCAAGGTGGTGGAAATGTTCTTGTAAGTTATACTATGTTAACACGTTAATAACATTAATATTAACGTGTTAACATAGAAAACTTCATTGTATTCATGGTAAAACTAAAAAATAGCACAACCTTTTAGCAAAACGCCCAAAAAGGCTGATTTAGGCACTCAATCGTGAAAAAGACATTATCTTGGTGAAATCAAAAAGGCATGAAAAGGCACATGGCATTCATGGCAAAATCCTGGCTCTAATTATGAGTGTTTTGGCAAATGATTATGTTCATTAACAATTTCCTCGTCAGAACTATTCTAATATTCTGCATAGGAAACCACCACACCGTGTAGATTACAATATTTTAAGTCCCATTATTAGTTTCATTCCCACTTTTTAATATTTCTGTCCACACATTAGTTTTGAGTTTTGTTGCACAGCTGGTCTTTTTGACCTTTTCTACTACAGAAATGTGTAGTAGAATCATATAATGGTATCAGGTGAACAATATTTCTTATGCTTGCTTGGATTCTTTCAATTTACAATGCTAATATAATCTGAATAAATTAGATATTGGGAAAAGTAGATCTGAGGGACCTGGTAATCAAATCAGATGATTTTAGGAATAATTGTAAAGAAAGTACTCGGACTCTCTTTACATTTTCTAAGCAGAAATATCTGGACTATGAAAAGTTTATAAATTCTTCTACATGACACCACTAAAGCATGGAGTCAATTAGCTACTTCTGAGATGGACAATAGATAATAGGGGCAGGAGTAGGCCATTCGGCCCATCGAGCCAGCACCGCCATTTAATGTGATCATGGCTCATCAACCCCAATTGGTACCCCGTTCTTGCCTTCTCCCCATATCCCCTGACTTCGCTATCTAGCTCACTTGAAAGCACCCAGAGAAACTGCCTCCCCCGCCCTCTGCGGCAGAGAATTCCACTCTCTGTGAGAAAAAGTGTTTCCTCGTCTCCGTTCAAAATGGCTTACTCCTTATTCTTAAACTGTGGCCCCTGGTTCTGGACTCCCCCAACATCGGGAACATGTTTCCTGCCTCTAGCGTGTCCAAACCCTTAACAATCTTATATGTTTCAATGAGATATCCTCTCATCCTTCTAAATTCCAGAGTGTACAAGCCCAGCCGCTCCATTCTCTCAGCATATGACAGTCCTGCCATCCCGGGAATTAACCTTGTAAGCCTACGCTGCACTCCCTCAATAGCAAGAATGTCCTTCCGCAAATTAGGGGACCAAAACTGCACACAATACTCCAGGTGTTGTCTCACTAGGGCTCTGTACAATTGCAGTAGGACCTCTTTGCCCCTATATTCGACGACTCTTGTTATAAAGGCCAACATGCCATTCGCTTTCTTCCCTGCCTGCTGTACCTGCATGCTTACTTTCATAGATTGATGAACAAGGACCACCAGATCCCGTTGTACTTTCCCTTTTCCCAACTTGACGCCACTTAGATAGTAATCTGCCTTCCTGTTTTTGCTACCAAAGTGGATAACCTCACATTTATCCGCATTAAACTTCATCTACCATCTGCCCACTCCCCCAATCTGTCCAAGTCACCCTGCATTCTCATAGTATCCTCCTCACAGTTCACACTGCCACCCAGCTTTGTGTCATCTGCAAATTTGCTAATGTTACTTTGAATCCCTTTATCCAAATCATTGATGTATATTGTAAATAGCAGCGGTCCCAGCACCGAGCCTTGCGGTACCCCACTAATCACTGCCTGCCATTCTGAAAGGGACCCGTTAATCCCAACTCTTTGTTTCCTGTCTGCCAACCAATTTTTCTATCCATGTCAGCACTCTACCCACAATACCATGTGCCCTAATTTTGCCCACTAATCTCCTACATGGGACTTTATCAAATGATTTCTGAATATCCCTGGTTTCCCCTTCATGATTTCCCCTTTGTAAATCCATGCTGACTCGGACCGATCCTGTTACTGCTATCCAAATGTGCGTCTATTTAATCTTTTATAATTGACTCCAGCATCTTCCCCACCTCCAATGTCAGGCTAACTGGTCTATAATTCCCTGTTTTCTCTTTCCCGCCTTTCTTAAAAAGTGGGATAAGATTAGCTACCCTCCAATCCACAGGAACTGATCCTGAGTCTATAGAACATCGTAAAATTATCACCAATGCATCCACAATTTCTAGAGCCACTTTCTTAAGCACTCTGGGTTGCAGACCATCAGGCCCTGGGGATTTATCAGCCTTCAGTCCCATCAGTCTATCCAACACCATTTCTTGCCTAATGTGGATTTCCTTCAGTTCCTCCGCCACCCCAGATCCTCTGGCCACTATTATATCAGGAAGATTGTTTGTGTCCTCCTTAGTGAAGACAGATCCAAAGTACCTGTTCTACTCATCTGCCATTTCCTTGTTCCCCATAATAAATTTACCTTTTTCGGTCTTCAAGGGTCCAACTTTGGTCTTAACTATTTTTTTCCTCTTCACATACCTAAAGAAGCTTTTACTATCCTCCTTTATATTCTTGGCTAGCTTACCTTCGTACCTCATCTTTTCTCCCTCTATTGTCTTTTTAGCTATCTTCTGTTGTTCTTTAATCATTACTCAACCCTCTTGCTTCCCGCTCATCTTTGCTACATTGTACTTCTTCGCTTTAATTTCTATACTGTCTCTGACGTTCCTTGTCGGCCATGGTCGCCCCGTACTCCCCTTGGAATCTTTCTTCCTTCTAGGAATGAACTGATCCTGCACCTTCTGTATTATTCCTAGAAATACCTGTCATTTTTGTTCCACTGTCATCCCTGCTAGTGTATCTTTCCAGTCAACTTTGGCTAGCTCCTCCCTCATGCCCCATAATCCCCTTTATTCAACTGTAACACTGACACCTCCGATCTACCCTTCTCCCTCTCCAATTGTTGATTAAACCTGACCATGTTATGGTCACTACCTCCTAATGGCTCATTAACCTCGAGGTCCTTTATCAAATCCGGTTCATTACATAACATTAAATCCAGAATCTGATCCAATGCATCTACCCAAATTCTTTCTTAAGTGGTTAAATAGATAGCCATTACTTGTAATCTAAAAGGTATGGTGTCATTACAGGTAGCTATGCAGGTAGTGTTCAAATTGTACCTCAGATAATATTACATTACAGAGTGATCTGTGTAATATTATCTTAGGTGCAATATGAACGTTTCTTTATTAACTCAAATCATTCATTTATATTTATTTGCCCAAGAATTGAACCACATTGCACTGTTTTTAGGCCATGTATTTGAAATTGATTTAATCCAGAGTTGTGGTTTGACAATACTTTTTATCATGAAGCAGCTTTATGATCTCTACACAATTTCCATGTTTCCTCTTTTTGGAGCATTGCAGGAAAACTGAAACTTAATTTTCCCTCATGACACTTGCCATTGGCAATATTGGGATAACATGATCTAAAAAATCCAGGGCCAACCTGGAAGCCAGCAGAATAAGTAAAATACCTAGCCACATATTTGCTCCTCGCCTCTTTTGCCTCAGTCAGTGATCCCTGAACCCCTGATGTCCTCCAAACACGGTGATCCCTATCACCATTAGCACTAACCAGTTCTCATTATCTTGGTCTCTGTCCCCTGATTACACCTCTCTACAGATCCTCTTCCAACCTTGTTCCAGATTCTTATGGCAGAACATGCTGCCCATCTGATCTCTTTCCCATTCCCTATTGCCCGGTGAATTTTCTTTCCTCTTATTGTTCTCCCACTACTACACCACGTGCAACCCCATCCGCATTCACTTCACTAACCAACAGACTGGTTTATCCCATATCCCCTGTATGCTCCCTCCAACACAAGAAGACTGCACTTGAGTACTGCCAGTGCTGGTGTGTTAATGATCTGAAATAACAATTCTACCATCCCCATGACCCCCTTGGGAATCCAGCCTTGGGAATTGAGGATTGCATGACATATTTTTAAATATGAAATTATGCAACACCTACTCTTTTGGGATTGTAACCAAATGTTGATGCAGTGGGGAAATAGCCGAAGCAGTCAGTATTACACTGTGTATACATCATGGAAGTGGATGCAGTGGGCGCTAACACCATAGAATTTAGGATATACAGTTGCTGGTTTTCCTATGGCCCCAAATGAACATGTTTTGGTATTGACTCAACTTAAAACATTCTCATTGACAATCCACTGATTGATGTGAATGGAAGAGCCTCCCTCATTATGTATTTACCAACAGTCTGGATCTTGGAATCGGAGCCCTTTGGCCCACTGACTTTCTGCCAACTATCCTAATTCTATTAATTTTATTTTTTTAATGTTAACGTCTGATCATTGGGAGTAGTGGAATGTTGAAAGCAAGACTTTAATATTTGTAAAAGCTGTATGAGACATTCCTTTCATCTCCAGAAAAGATATCAAGCTTATGTGCAGTGATAGCGCTCTCTCCCTTGGATGTCACTCTGATCCCTATCACTGTCTGACTGATCAGGAGAGACCAATCCGCATCCCATTATTGGTAAGAGCTAAATCCACTTGAACCTTGTCAGCCTACACCCTATAAAACCCAGGCATTCAAATCAAAGGAGAGAAGGGGGCATTATTGCTATTTTAATAATGCCATTGTAAAGTGAACCAATTACTTTACTGTGCCTTAATATTCTTGATTCCCTGTGTGCATAGATATGCTTTCATCATCTATTGTTGTATTTATATGTACAATAATAGGACCAGGATTATGTGCAGACGAATTGTGGGTTTGAAGTAGTTCTTCACATTCATTTATAGAGGTAACTCTGAAATGCATATAAATGATTAAGCGACATTAATAACAATTAATTGTAATATATTTGAAAATAGCAAGTGACACTGGCACAATGCTTGGATAACTTTTAGAAGTGACTAATGTATAACTGCATTTTTTCAAGTTAATTATCAAAGTCAGAGTCAATTTTATTCGTCACATGCACCCAAAGGTGCAGTGAAATGAATTCACAACTGTCTGTGCCAATTTGACATGATGTAACCAGTCAGAAATTATTTCTGTTGATCATGTTTATTAATCTGAATTTAAAAGCACTGGTTGGCATTTAGTGGGTTGTTTAAAGACTATTAACTATCTTTTTGTTGCATATGACAAAATTACGTTAATAATGTTGAGATGCTGCAGAATTAGTTAAATATTTTTTGTATTTTAATAGAAGGATTTTTCACCTTTACAGGTAGTGAAAATGGGGGTGAAGATACAGTAGTAGGGAATGTCAGTAAATTTCTCGTCATTCCCACTGGCTACTGTGGGCTTCCTAAGAAGGGACACTTAATATTTGATGCATGTTTTGAAAGTGGTAAGTCTAAAATTATGAAAATAATTTGTCTTCAAATCTATAGTTTGTTTGTTCAATGTTGTATTTGTGTTCTAACAGTGTCTGGTTTCTGTAGGGAATATGGACCCTTGCAAAATTGTTGACATACTGATTATAAAACATGTTAATTTGAATTAAGTTAAATAAAACAAAATGTAAACACAATCTAATTTTTCAACCAAAGATAATAACTTGTTTCATCAACAAACCACTAGCAACTTAAAAAGCATGGTATAGTGTTTAGATTCCCACAAGTTTTTTTCCAGCACTATCACAGTTAAGGTTTCTGTGATCAAAGAATCAACAATGTTTATTCCACACTGTGATAATCTAATGTTGGATGGTAATTGGGATAACATTATTATGACGCTGTGACGCTGTTAGTCAGAACATAAATCTGCAAATAGTTGACGCATGTAAAAAGGGAACTGCTGTAATCATGGGGGACTTCAATTTTCATATTAATTGGGCAAACCAAACTGGGCAGGGTAGACTAGAGGAAGAGTTTATAGAATGTATTAGAGACGGGTTCCTAGAACAGTATGTCACAGAACCGACAAGGGGGGAGGCAATCTTAGATCTGGTCCTGTGTAATGAAGCAGGATTAATTAAAAATGTCATAGTTAGGGACTCGTTGGGAACAAGTGACCACAATATGGTCGAATTCCATATTCAAATAGAAGGGGAGCAGGTTGAAACTCAGGCTAGGGTGCTTAGTCTAAATAAGGGGGATTATGAAGGTATGAGGACTGAGCTGATCAAAGTTGACTGGGATAGCAGACTCAAGAATAAGACGGTACATGAGCAGTGGTGTACGTTTAAGGATCTACTGTATAACCTTCAAGAAAAATTTATTCCTATGAAGAAAAAAAGGGGTAAGGGTAAGAACAGTCAGCCATGGCTCAGTAAAACTATAAAGGATAGTATTCGGCTGAAGGCAAGGGCATATAAGGTAGCCAGAGATAGTGGGAGGGTAGAGGATTGGGAAGCATTTAAAGGTCAGCAAAAAATAACTAAGAGATTAATTAAGACGGGGAAAATAGACTATGAAAGGAATTTAGCGAACAACATAAAAACTAATAGTAAGAGTTTTTATAGCTATATAAAAAGAAAAAGGGTGGCTAAGGTGAACGTTGGTCCATTGGAGGGTGAGACTGGAGAGTTGTTGGTGGGGAACATGGAAATGGCAAAGGCATTAAACGAGTATTTTGTATCAGTCTTCACCATAGAAGACACAAAAAATATTCCAACGCTGGATAAACAGGGGGCGGTAGGAATGGAGGAGCTAAATACTATTAAGATCACCAAGGAGGTGGTATTAGGGAAATTAATGAGACTGAAGGAGGATAAATCCCCTGGGCCTGATGGATTACATCCAAGGGTCTTGAGGGAGATAGCGGTGGGGATTGTGGATGCATTGGTGATAATTTTCCAAAACTCCCTGGAGGCAGGAACGGTCCCAGTGGATTGGAAAATGGCCAATGTAACACCTATATTTAAAAAAGGAAGTAAACAGAAGGCGGGTAACTATAGACCGGTTAGTCTAACATCGGTGGTGGGTAAAATGTTAGAGACAATTATTAAAGAAACACTAACGGGGCACTTGGATAAACATGACTTCATCGGACAGAACCAGCATGGTTTTGTGAAGGGGAAGTCCTGTTTAACGAATCTGCTCGAATTCTTTGAGGAAGTAACAACCCGGGTGGATAAAGGGGAACCGGTGGATGTGGTATACTTGGACTTCCAAAAGGCTTTTGACAAGGTGCCACATAAGAGACTATTGCTAAAAATAAAAAATTATGGGATTGGGGGTAATATATTAGCATGGGTAGAGGATTGGCTAACAAATAGGAAGCAGAGAGTGGGGATAAATGGTTCATACTCGGGATGGCAACCGGTAACTAGCGGGGTTCCGCAAGGGTCGGTGCTGGGACCCCAGTTGTTCACAATTTATATAAATGATTTGGAGGAGGGAACCAAGTGTAATATATCAAAATTTGCGGACGATACAAAAATGGGAGGAAAAGTAGGGGATGAGGAGGATAGGAAGAGTCTGCAAAAGGATATAGATAAGCTTGGTGAGTGGGCAACAACTTGGCAGATGAAATTTAATACTAATAAATGTGAAGTCATTCACTTTGGGGAAAAAAAATGATAGGGCAAGTTATTTTCTAAATGAGGAGGAGCTGCGTTGTAATGCAACGCAAAGGGATCTAGGGGTATTAGTACATGAATCACTAAAAGTTAGTATGCAGGTGCAACAAGCAATCAGGAAGGCCAATGGAGTTTTGGCCTTTATTGCTAGGGGGATTGAGTATAAAAACACGGAGGTCTTGCTGCAGCTGTACACAGTATTAGTGAGACCACATTTGGAATACTGTGTACAGTTCTGGGGTCCATACTTAAGAAAGGATGTACTAGCCCTGGAGGCAGTGCAGCGAAGGTTTACAAGATTAATTCCTGCAATGAGGGGATTGACATATGAGGAAAGGTTAAGTAGGCTGGAACTCTACTCTTTGGAGTTTAGAAGAATGAGAGGCGATCTCATTGAAACATATAAGATCGTGAGGGGCCTTGATCGGGTGGATGCACCGAGGATGTTCCCAATGATCGGGGAAACTAGAACTAGGGGACATAGTTGCAGAATAAGGGGGGGCTCTTTTAAAACTGAGATGAGGAAGAACTTCTTCACCCAGAGGGTGGTTAATTTATGGAATTCACTGCCCCAGGGAGCAGTGGAAGCAGAAACGTTAAATATATTTAAGTCTAAAATAGATGGTTTTTTAGCTGCCAAGGGGATAAGGGGCTACGGGGAGAGGGCAGGGATATGGACCTAGGTATGGTTAGTATAGTAAGACCTGAGTGATCTCCTGGACAAGTGTCGATCGCCTGGATTGGGGTCGGAGAGGAATTTCCCGGATTTTTTTTCCTGAATTGGACCTGGGTTTTTATCCGGTTTTTTGCCTCCCCCAGGAGATCACGCGGTTCTTGGGGTGGAGAGGGGTGATAGCAGTATAAAGGGGAGGGTAGTGTCTTGTGTTCTGTGTCTTGTGTCTACTGTTTGTGGGTAAGTGTGTCTGTTTAGTGTTCAGCCATGAGCGAATGGCGGTGCGGGCTCGACGGACCTGGTGGTCTACTCTCGCACCTACTTTCTATGTTTCTATGTTTCTATGAGGATTCCTATCCCTGGACACTTACAGGACAACCTAGTTTTATTATTACAGCAATTAATAAGTAGATGAAACAGGTACTTAAATTGTCTCCCCTTTGCATTAAATATATCCCCAAAACACCAAATTCCTAGAGGTAACACACATCACACCTCCCCAACTCTCATCCTCTAATCTGTGTCTACTCCAACTCAACAAATCCGCTCCCACCAGCATTTCTCCGGGCATCGAATACTTCCGTCTTCCATTCTGGAAGCCTGTATGGGCTAAACCTATGTCTCCCTTGTACCCCAGTAGTGTTGTCCTGATCCCTGTCTCAGCATAGTTTCCCCACATGCTGTTGGTATGTCCCCATTCCCTGCCAAAGGCCTGACCTCCCAGGGTGACCATTGGAAGGGAGAACGGGTTGGCACATTTCTGAATGTGAAGCACTGGCAGCACATTTTTAAAGCTCGGGGCCAAGTCATAATCTGAATACCATCAGTATATCATTATAGGCTTAGATAGTCATAGATTCATATAGCATAGAAACAGGCCATACAGTATTGACCAACATGCCTCATCTAATCTAGTCCCATTTGCATGTGTTTGGCCCATATCCCTCACATTTCCTTTCCATTAATCTGTCCAAATCTCTTTTAAATGGTGTTATTGTGTCCACCTCTACAGCTACATCTAACAGTTCATTGCATATTACCTACCATCCATTGTGTAGAAAAACTTGCCACTCAGGTTCCTTTTAAAGTATCCCCAACACCATAAACCCATGCTATGTAGTCCTTGATTCCCCTACCCTGGGGAATTCACCATATCTATTCCCCTCATGATTTTATACCTCAACAAGACCACTCTCAGCGTCCTGTGCTGCAAAGAATAGCATCCAAGACTGACCATTCTCTCCTTATAGGCCAGGCCCTTGCAATATTCTTGTAAATCGTCTTTGAATTTCCATCTTAATGGCATATTTTCTATAGCAGGGTGACCACAGCTAAACATAATACTGTAAGCGGGGCCTTATCAATTCTTTGTGCCCATCAGAATTTCTAGGGAAAGCAATCCTTCAGGGAAAATACTGGTCATTGCCTGTGAAAGAAAAGGTATTTCATAACGTTCTGATTCTTTTGGTGTATGTTTTATTTGTGTTTATGTTCCCTTGTCATGCTGGTGTATTTTAACCCAAGAGTTGAGCAAGATTCCCAAAACTAGAGGCCATTTTTGTTTAATTCAACCAAATAGTCTTTCTCACTACTGGATGCTGTGGTCACTGAAATTTGAGATTCTTTCTTCTTGGCTCTGTAAACTGTAAACTTGAACCCTAAAAGATAGGTTGCATAAATAGTGGGAGATTTATAAGTATTTTCTAGAAATAGCATTCTTTGAACTGGGCTTGGCTGTTTCCCATCTGCCCTGACCTGCTTCATTTACGTGATAAACATCAGAAACTGTATAATTTGTCTTATTTTCAATGATGGTATGTCCTGAGGAAGTCTACCTATGAGTGGAATTGCAATTGGATCTTTATTCATTTATTGAGATTAAATAGTAAGAATTTTTTAATGGAGACACAAGAAACTGCAGAAGCTGGTATCTTGAGCAAAAATCAAACTACTGGAGAAGCTCAGCGGGTCAGGCTGCATCTGTGGTGGAAATGGATCGACAACGTTTCGGGTTGATGTAAGAGGAAGAAAGCTGGAATAGATAGGGAGGTGTGGGTCAAAGCTTGGCAAGTGACAGTTGGATGCAGGCGAGGGGACAGGGGAAAAGTTGATTGGCAGATGGGTATAGTAAGTGACAAAGGCTAACAGCGAAACAAAGGTAAAAGTATGCAATAAGAAAACGAGTGAAATGGTGATCCCAAGGGAGTAATACTGAAACATGTGCAGAACTTGATGATTTTATCAACTTTACCACTTCCACCCTGTCATAAAAATTAACCTGGACTATCTCTGACATCCCTCTCCCCTTTTTCGATCTGTTTGTCACCACCACAGCTCATAGACTATCGACTAATGTCTGCCACAAACCGACTGCCTTTTACAGGAACAGTGACTACACCTCCTTCCACCCTACTCTTGCAAGGATACCATCCCTCGTTCTCAATTTCTCCATCTCTGCTGCATCGCTCCTGAGATGAGGCTTTCCACTTCAGGACATCTTTTTTTCAATGCACGTGGCCTCCCCCCCCACACTGTTGGGGATTGAGCTCTCATCCGTTTTTCCTCTCTGTCATGTAATTCTACTCTCACTTCCCTTCTCGCCCGTCCCCCACACGTAACATGGATAGAGTCCCCTGGTCCTCGCCTGTTATCCTACCTCCCTCCGTATCCAACCCACCACTTTCTGTCTCCACCCCTTTCCGCATTCCGGAGAGTCCACTCTCTCCACAACTCCTTGCTTTGCTCCTCCCATCCCACCCAGCCCACCCCCTCCCCAGGCACTCTACTTTGAACTGCTGGAGATGTAATAGCTGTCCCTATACCTCCTCTCTCACTCCCACCCAGGAACCCCCTGCAGCCAGTATCCCAGATAAAGATTTGCATGCACCTATTTCAACCTCTACTCTTGTTGTTCTCTATGTGGCCCCATGTGGGCAGTGGGCAGGTGCTATAGACCTGCACGGGCAGGTAGACGCTCCCGCCCCCATGAGTCTTGGACAGATGGGGCTCGTCAGCCTGGGAAGGCAGTCTATCTAGGAGAGGGAAAACTCTGATTTAAAACCTCCACTGCCGTGGCCATATCCAGTCATGGAAAATGTTCCTGGAGTAAACCTCAAGAAAATCCAGAGTCGGAGCCCCTAAGGCAGTTTGTCGTTGTCTAGAACCTCGCTCTGGCAGCTCCTGCGACGGCGCTGGTGCCAAACTGTGACGGCCCTGCTGTTCCTTTGGTTCGATCAGCGACGTGGAGAGGGGGGATGTGCTGCATGGGCAACAGCCTGTCCTCCATATGACATCGCCCAGGCTTGCATCCGACCACACATCACTTGCAAACTAGGATGCATCACCCATGGTCAGTCATGACCGAGGGGGGCCTACTAGCTGGCCGCCTTTACATCGGCGAGACCAAGCATAAGCCAGGTAATCGTTTTGTTGAACACTTATGCTCTATCAACCAAGGTCTGCTGGTTTTCCCTTCCCATTCCCATATGGATCTTTCTGACATTGGCCTTCTCCATTTACAGAGTGAGACCACATGCAAACTGGAAGAACAGCACCTCATATTCCGCTTGAATAGGGTACAACCCAAAAATATGAATATTGAATTCTCCAATTTCAGGTAATACTCCCCTACCCCCGTCCATTTTACTTGCACCAACTCTCAACCCAGTGCGCACACTTTTCTTTCACCATCCCTGGAACCTTGTTCTTATCCGTACTTCCACTATGTGTTACTCTGCCATTCTCGCCCCATATTTCCCTTTTATCTCCCTTCTCCTCTCACTTGTCGTATTCCATAAACATCCCTCCATCTAGATTTACATTTCACACCCAATCTTCTTTTCTTATCTGACATCCCTTTATCCCCTTTTCACCTCTGGCCTTTGTTACTTCTCCATCTGCAAATCATCTCCCCTCTCTTGTATCCACCTATCACTTTCCAGGATTTGCCCCACTCTTTTCTACCTTGTTCCATCACTGAAGAAGGGTCCCAACCTGAAATGTCATCTGTTAATTTCCTCCACAGAAGCTGCCTGCTACGCTGAGTTACTCCAGTAGTTTTGTTTTGTTGAATAACTTTTTAATGTTCTTAATGCTAAGCATAGAAAACATGCGTGGCTCTCTGTTATCAGATATCTCAGATCAAAGTATTTTATGACTTGAATTACATTTGGGTAAATTCTAAATTCTGTTTTTAATCCTTAAAGAATCCTGTGAAAATATGTGTTTTGGTACAACTCTTTACCAGTGGAGAATTTTTATCTCCAATGATTACAAGTCTTGATCCAGACATGGCATTTATTGTCACACTTCACCATTTATGTTCTTATCAGGTCTATTAACTATGTCTGATTAAGATATGAAGTAATTCATTAGGTAGAATTGTCCTAGATGCTGAACCATAGTCTTCACCTGTGCGGAAAATTGCTTCTTTCCACACACACCAAATGTGTGGATCGAAATCTTGTCTGTTAAGTTCACTGGATTTTTTTCTTTGTAATTTTCTCTGAGTAGATTGTGAATTTTGCCTGATTATTCTGAGTGTCATATTTTCAGCTTATGTTCTTAGTTGTTGGGTTGTCTCTGTTGACCAGTTTTAATTCTTTTTGGAAGGAACGAGCCTAAATTCTGAAGTGTCACAATGGCAGGTTGTAGTAGCCTTTTACATCATAAGGCTGTTGAGTGACAAATGGTGTTACTTGAAATGGACGAACAAGGCATTCTTGCATTAAAATGTTACACCTGTAGCATCAATAGCAGAATAATTTATTGTAAGTAATTTCTGATTTTCAAAATTCATTTCTTAATAAGGTGCTCATCTTCTACTTTAAGACAGATGTGAAATTGAAAATGATGAAATTCTCCAATTTGAGCTGTATAAATTTGAGGGTTTATCCACCTTTTTATTGTTTTGATTGAAGAGACTTTATCTTGCTCTTATTTCCATCCTTTGTGTGTATTTCCAGGTGGGGCTTAGTGGAACAATTGAACATGTTTTTATGGGTAAACGGATGTCTTCTGGAGCATTTGGAATGTGGAGTTTTGCAACATTTTAGATGCCATTTTATTTCCCGATAAATAGTTAAGGAATCAGTCCAACCAAACATGCACATTACATCTGGGATCAATAATTCTAAATAATCATGACTGCAGAATTTACTCACATATTCGACTTGGCTGATATTGATTTTATGATGAGATCATTTATTGTTTTGTATTTTTTTAAATATTCTTTTATTATTTGCAACAAAATAAAATAAAATATTGGAGCGTGAGTATTCCTCATGGTCGGACAATGACCTGCCATTTGATCTATTGAACAGAATGCTGAACATTCTCATTAATCAGCCACCAAAACCCCTCTGTACACCTCCATTTACAAGCTTTTCACTGTTTAAAATATTTTCAATTTTTCTGTTTTACCCTTATTGTACTGTATCTGAATTTCTTTGGCCATGTGTTTGATTAGTTCATATCTCTTTGCAAATTATTTTGCATTCACATCACAGTTCATTTTCTGACTTGGCTTTATATTATCCTTAAACTTAGTTATTTTATATTTTGCTTCTTCAATAATGTTACTCTCAGAGGATTTAGATCTATTTACAGATGCACCCTATTGGTAACAACTGGTTAACTTGAAAAATTACTGTTTATTCTTATTTTCTGTTTTCATTCCTTCACACAATCTGTCATTTCTATTGTGTTTTCTCCTAATTACGAGTTTGAGTAAACATTAAAAGATTTTAATATGCAGACATATACTACATCCATTAGTTGTCCATATTCTATTTTGCGAGTTTAAACTCCAGGAACCCAACATCTAACCAATATGATTTTACATTCATAAAGCTATCTGACACTGCCTAACATACATTTTATGCTTTCCAATGTCTTGATATCACTTCCTAAATATTAGTTTCAGCATTTTGTTGATAATTGGTGACAGGGTAACAATTCTGTTGTTCCCTGTTTCATGATTCACTTCTTGAATAACTGTATTATATTAGCATCTTTTAGTTTAAGCCAGAACTGTTCCAAAATCTGGGAAATTTTTGAAGATCATTTCTAAGACATCCATCACTTCAGTTAACTTTTAGTATTCCAATATTTTTTATTAATAGACATACTTCTATAGATATATTTTAAAGCTCTCATTAAAAATAATGAATTAACCCATATACAGTGCCCTCCATAATGTTTGGGACAAAGACCCATCATTTATTTATTTGCCTCTGTACTCCACAATTTGAGATTTGTAATAGAAAAAAATCACGTATGGTTGAAGTGCACATTGTCAGATTTTAATAAAGGCCATTTTTATACATTTTGGTTTCACCATGTAGAAATTACAGCAGTGCTTATACATAGTCCCCCCATTTCTCGGCACCATATGTTTGGGACATGTGGCTTCATGGGTGTTTCTGATTGCTCAGGTGTGTTTAAATGCCTCCGCAATGCAGGTATAAGAGAGCTCTCAGTACATAGTCTTTCCTCCAGTCTTTCCATCACCTTTGGAAACATTTATTGCTGTTTATCAACATGAGGACCAAAGTTGTGGCAATGAAAGTCAAATAAGCCATTATGAGACTGAGAAACAAGAATAAACTGTTAGAGACATCAGCCTGTAGCTTACCAAAATCAACTGTTTGGAACATCATTAAGAAGAAAGAGAGCACTGGTGAGCTCACTAAACGCAAAGGGACTGGCAAGCCAAGGAAGACCTCCACAGCTGATGACAGAAGAATTCTCTCTATAATAAAGGAAAATCCACAAACACCTGTCCGACAGATCAGAAACACTCTTCAGGAGTCAGGTGTGGATTTGTCAATGACCAATGTCAATGTCCGCAGAAGACTTCATGAAGAAATATTCAGAGGCTACACTGCAAGATGCAAACCACTGGTTAGCCACAAAAATAGGATGGCCGGTTACAGTTTGCAAAGAAGTACTTAAAAGAGCAACCATAGTTCTGGAAAAAGGTCTTGTGGACAGATGGGATGAAGATTAATTTATATCCGAGTGATGGCAAGAGCAAAGTATGGAGAAGAGAAGGAACTGCTCAAGATCCAAAGCATACCACCTCATCTGTGAAACATGGTGGTGGGGGTGTTATGGCCTGGGCATGTATGGCTGCTGAAGGTACTGGCTCACTTATCTTCATTGATGATACAAATGCTGATGGTAGTAGTATAACGAATTCTGAGGTGTATAAACACATCCTATCTGCTCAAGTTCAAACAAATGCCTCAAAACTCATTGGCTGGCGGTTCATTCTACAGCAAGACAATGATCCCAAACATACTACTAAAGCAACAAAGGAGTTTTTAAAAGCTAAAAAATTGTCAATTCTTGAGTGGCCAAGTTAATCACTCGATCTGAACCCAATTGAGCATGCCTTTTATATCCTAAAAAGGCAGAAGGGGACTAGCCCCCAAAACAAGCATGCTAAAGATAGCTGCAATACAGTCGTGACAGACCATCACCAGAGAAGACACCCAGCAACTGGTGATGCCCATGAATCGCAGACTTCAAGCAGTCATTGCATTCAAAGGATATGCAACAAAATACTAAACATGACTACTTTTATTTACATGACATTGTTGTGTCCCAAACATGAGTCCAAGTCAACATGGATTTATGAAAGGGAAATCATGCTTGACTAATCTTCTGGAATTTTTTGAGGATGTGACAAGTAAAATGGATGAAGGGGTGCCAGTAGACTTTCATAAGCATTTGATAAGGTCCCGCACGGGACTGGTGACTAAAATTAGAGCACATGGTATTGGGGGTAGGGTGTTGACATGGATAGAAAATTGATTGGCAGACCAGAAGCAAAGAGTAGGAGTGAACGGGTCCTTTTCAGAATGGCAGGCAGTGGCGAGTGGAGTGCCTCAAGGCTCGGTGTTGGGGCCGCAACTGTTTACCATATATATTAATGATTTGGTAGAGGGAATTAGGAGCAACACTAGCAAGTTTGCAGATGACACAAAGCTGGGTGGCAGTGTGAACTGTGAAGAGGATGTTAGGAGGTTGCAGTGTGACCTGGACAGGTTGAGTGAGTGGGCAGATGCATGGCAGATGCAGTATAATATAGATAAATGTGAGGTAAGCCACTTTGGCGGCAAAAACAAGGGGGCCGATTATTATCTCAATGGGGTTAGGTTAGGTAAGGAGGAGGTACAGCAAGACCTGGGCGTCCTTGTACACCAATCACTGACAGTTGGCTTACAGGTACAGCAGGCAGTGAAGAAAGCTAATGGAATGTTGGCCTTCAGATTCAGATTCAGAAAACTTTATTGTATGTCGTAACAGAAAATCTTCTTTGACGTGGCTCAACATACAGCCAGGACAATGTACTGATAAGCAGTCATACAACACAGATTTCTGCGAGCACACACAGTGTGTATAGATCTTAAAAGCAAGTATAAAGATTAAAAACTGTAAATATAGACAAGATAAAAGTTGTGGATACGTGTAAAGTGACAGTGCGTCAGGGTTAATTTGTCCCTTGTTCATTTTTTATTTAAACTGTTTATGGCAATGGGTATGAATGAGTTTTTGTGGATGTTTTTCTTGGATAGGGGGACTTTATATCGGCGGCCTGATGGCAGAAGTTGGAAGGACTTGTGCAGGGGGTGGGTGGGATCCTGTGTCATGAGGTTGGCTTTCCTTTTAACTGCCTGGGTGTGGAGTACTGATAATTGATTTTGAGTTTTGCCAGTTATTTTGCTTGCTTGATTAATGATCCGGGAAAGCTTTGATTTGTCTTTGACAGAGGTGAGGGTGAACCAGGATGTGATGTTAAAGGTGAGTACAGATTCTATAAGTGATTTATAGACAGCTGTTAAAATGTCCTGTCTGACATCAAAGCTCCTGAGTTTCCTCAGCAGGAACAGGCGTTGCTGTGCCTTCTTGTACACAGAGTCTGTGTGCTGGGAGAAGGACAGGTGGGTGTCAATCTCTGTGCCCAGGTATCTAAAGGCCTCTACCTGCTCAACTGTCTGCCCATTCAGCCTCAGAGGTTCAAAGAGAGGTTGGGGGGAAGATGTTCGCCTCCCCCCACAACACAGCTCCTTGGTCTTGGAGATGTTAAGCTCCAGAGAGCTCTCTTTGATCCACAGCATCAGGGTGTTGACCTGCTGATAGTAGGCAGCCAGAGAAGTGTGATCCTTGATGTGGGCCACCAGGGCCATATCGTCTGCATACTTAAAAAGGGAAATGTCACTGTTATTGTTTGTTATGTTGTTTGTATAGATGGAAAATAAAATCGGTGATAAAACACAACCCTGGGGGACACCAGTGTTTAAAATCATGTTCTTGGATTTAAAACCATTTACCACCACATGCTGAGGCCGGTCCTGCAGGAAGTCTTTTATCCACAGGATAAGTGATGGGTTGACTTGTAGATCCAGAAGGCGGTTGCAGAGGGTGACCGTGTTGACTGTGTTAAAAGTGGAAGAAAAGTCCATAAATAAAATCCGTGTGTGGGGGTGTGGGGAGTCCAGCTGTCTGCTAACTGTGTCCAGGAGAATCAAACAGGCATCCTCCACCCCACGCCTTGCCTTAAAGGCAAACTGGAGTGGGTCAAGCCTGTGCACCACCATAGCAGTGAGGTGATCACTTACCACCCTCTCCATACACTTGGAAAGAATGGATGTGAGTGCCACTGGTCTGAAGTCCTTCATCTCTCTGGCGTTAGATTTCTTCGGCACCGGTATAAGTGTGGACTCCTTCCACATCCGTGGGACACAGCTGGAGTCAAGGAGATGCTGGAATAGCTGAGTGATGACATCACCCAGCTGAACTGAGCATTCCCTCAGCACCTTGCCCCTGAGCCTGTCCGGGCCAGAAGCTTTGTGAGGGTTGATGCGGCCCAGTATAGATGTAACCTTCCTTTTATCCACTGTGATTGATGAACTGCTGGTGAGGGTCCAGTCATTCTGGGGGTGTGTCCTGTCAAACCTGCTGTAATAGATGTTGAGTTGCTCAGCAAAGGTGGCGGGGTCAGAGCATTGGATCAGGGCCGGTTTCTGGGCTCTGCCCATCATGGTGTTAAGTCCCTGCCATGCCTCCCTTGCATTGCCAGTGGTGAATTTTTCCTCCACTTTGTTTTTGTAGTGGAGTTTGGCCAGCCTGGTCTTCCTTCTCAACTCACTATTATACTGTTTTACCCTGTGTTTGTCTCCCTGTAGGAATGCCACTTTTTTGTTGTTAAGACACTGCTTCAGGTCCTTGGTAACCCAAGGCTTGTTATTAGGGTACAGCTTGACCTGTTTTGTTGGTATAACAGCGTCCACACAGAATGACAAATAGGAGGAGATAGAGTCTGTCAGCAGATTTAGGTCTCCCTCACAACTTTGGAAAAATATTTCCCAGTCAGTGATCTCCATGCAGCCCCTTAATGCATCGACAGAGTCATCGTTCCAGACTTGAATAGTTTTTGTTTGTATATCTTCTGTTTTTAGTTTTTGTCTGTATTTTGGAAGCAGCAGAATGACATTGTGGTCGGAGCGACCGAGTGGTGGGCGGGGCTTTGAGACATAGGCTCCCGGTATATTACCGAAACACAGATCCAGCGTTCTGTCAAGTCTGGTAGGTGTGGTGACATACTGCTCCAAGTTTGGAAGCAGTGTGGTGACATCGCATCTGTTAAAATCCCCAAGCAGGAAGACAGGCTGATCGCTGCTCTGATCGACAGCTCTGTTGAAACAGTCAGCAATGCGCTCCGCTGCAAATGCGTTATCAGGTCCAGGGACATACGCTAGGATAACTGTGATCTGTGTGAATTCACGGGGAAGGTAGTAAGGCCTGAACGACACCTTACTACAAGAGAATTTCAGTATAGGAGTAAAGAGGTTCTTCTGCAGTTGTATAGGGCTCTGGTGAGACCACATCTGGAGTATTGTGTACAGTTTTGGTCTCCTAATTTGAGGAAGGACATCCTTGTGATTGAGGCAGTGCAGCGTAGGTTCACGAGATTGATCCCTGGGATGGCGGGACTGTCATATGAGGAAAGATTGAAAAGACTAGGCTTGTATTCACTTGAGTTTAGAAGGATGAGGGGGATCTTATAGAAACATATAAAATTATAAAAGGACTGGACAAGCTAGATGCAGGAAAAATGTTCCCAATGTTGGGCGAGTCCAGAACCAGGGGCCACAGTCTTAGAATAAAGGGGAGGTCATTTAAGACTGAGGTGAGAAAAAACTTTTTCACCCAGGGAGTTGTGAATTTATGGAATTCCCTGCCACAGAGGGCAGTGGAGGCCAAATCACTGGATGGATTTAAGAGAGAGTTAGATAGAGCTCTAGGGGCTAGTGGAGTCAAGGGATATGGGGAGAAGGCAGGCACGGGTTATTGATAGGGGACGATCAACCATGATCACAATGAATGGCGGAGCTGGCTCGAAGGGCCGAATGGCCTCCTCCTGCACCTATTTTCTATGTTTCTATGTTTCTATTACAAATCTCATATTGTGGAGAACAGAGGCAAATCAATAAATGATGGGTATTTGTCCCAAACATTATGGAGGGCACTGTATATGTAATGTCTAAATCTACTCTCTTTCTGAAAATGCTTTATATACCTTCAAATAATACCAATGCATTACATGAATAAAAAATGAAAATGTAATGAATAAACAACTAATATGGTCACATGCAAGTAAAAAATGAGTGCATGGTAATGCCATCATTGTAATTTTCTCTGCAACTTGGAAATATATTGCTTCATTGTTTCTTTCTCTAAATATTGGAGCCTGTGCTTAGCAGCCGTCTGTGAGGATCTTCACCACTTGGCTCCTCATCTGTAAGAAAAATTAGGGTAATCAATACAATTCCTGTATTGCCAGTGATCCCAATATCCCATGAAATTAATACGAGTAAATAAAGCCTACATCTATCTATTATTAAAAGTCTCATCTTGTATGCGTGCGGTGTGTGTGTGTGCGCCTGTTTCCGAATGTGTTTTTCTACCTTCATCAAAACGCTACGCGCTTAAATTTTGACATATTCTGACTCCCATTTTCCCCTCCACGCACTAATCAGGTTTACTTAAGATTTCATCCTATATTTCACGTTATTGACGATTCAAGTTTAAAAAAAAGGCAAAAAATGGTTCTCACAAACAGCCTTTTTCCAGGTGATGATGTCACAATGCCCACAGTGCAGCAATCACAATGGGCTCTCAAGCTGCCGAGTGCCACAATGACATCACAATGGGATGTTGCCAACGGTAACCGCAGCTTCTCCCAGACAGCCTTTTTTCCAGGAGCTTCCAGTGATGATAATCACAATGGGCTCTCACACTGCCGAGTGCCACACCCCCCCGCCCCCTCCCCCGCTGGGTTATTCACACCCCCACCCCCTCCCCCTCCCCCCTCGATTATTCACTACCCCCCCCCGTCCGTTATTCATGATTAAATTTAAAAAAACAGAAACACCTTTTAAAATACCAGCTTCCAGTGCTCCCCCCCCCCCCCCAGGTGCAATTAAACGGAATATTCCACCACCTTCCAGTGACGTCAGGCCTCATTTCAAAAACAGCTTCATCAGCTCCCCAAAGCACACCGTTGGTGGACCCAACGGGTCTGCACTTAGTCTAGTACTTGGCCACAGGTGCTGTCGCCGAGGGAGGACGGACGGAGCCGCGGCTCGAGAGACTAACAGAGACTAACAGAGGCAAAGAGGTTTGCCTCGCACTGCAAGGGAGCAGTGGACCAGACAGGAAGAGCGGACGGAATTACCACTAGACAGCCAAACCAGTAGGTAATTTACGGCTGGGGTGAGTACTTTCCCATTTATAGGAGGTAGGATTATATAAATAAGGGGTGTATCAATACAGTAGGGGATTCTTAAACAGGACCAGTTAATTACCTATATAAGATGGGCGGTCAGGAGATGTGCCAATACTGCGAGATGTGGGAATTTGTCGACACCATTGATGTAGAAGATCCCTACAGCTGCAGTAAGTGTTTGAGGCTAGAGGAACTCCAGCTCCGCATTGATGAGCTGGAGACCCAACTTCATACGCTGCGGTACATCAGGGAGGGGGAGTATTACCTGGATGTTTTGTGCCAGGGGATGGTCACACCGACCAGTTTAACTAATTCAGTAGGCAGTGAGCAAGGAAAGGAAGGTGTGGCCATAAGCGAGGCAGGTAGGGGGAACCAGGAGGAGATGCGGCAGGAGCCACAGCCCTTGTCCCTGACGAGCATGACCGAGGCTCTTACTCAATGTAAGGACGGGATCAGGGGCTGTGGGAGGGATGAGCAACCTGGCTGCAGCACCGTGGATCAGGAGGCCATTCAAGAGGGGGGAGTTAGAAGAAATGCCGTAGTGATAGGGGATAGTATTATTCGGGGGGTAGATAAGGTTCTCTGCGGCCAGCAGAACATGTCCCGAAGGCTGTGTTGCCTACCCGGTGCTAGGGTTAAGGATATCTCTGCGATGCTGGAGAGAAATTTGCAGAGGGAGGGGGAGGATCCAGTGGTCGTGGTCCATGTGGGGACCAATGACATAGGAAGGACGAGGAAGGAGGATCTGCTGAAGGAGTTTGAGCAGTTAGGGAATAAATTAAAAAGCAGAACCTCGAGGGTACTGATCTCCGGATTGCTACCTGAGCCACGGGCCAAATCGGCGAGGGTACGTAAAATTAAAAAGCTAAATGCGTGGCTCAAAGACTGGTGTGGGAATAATGGGTTTGGTTTCTTGGGCCACTGGCACCAGTACTGGGACAGGGGGGATCTGTTCTGTAAGGACGGACTTCACCTGAACGGTGCTGGGACTGGGGTCCTGGCAAATCATATAACTAGGGCAGTAGAGAGGTCTTTAAACTAAGTAGCGGGGGGGAGGTATCAAGGGGGGTAATAACGGCAGGGGTAGAGGAAATAGAGCAGGGTATCAGTGGGGAAGCGGAAATTCAAAATGTGACAGGAGACAGAATTTGTGAAGATAAAGATCTAGATGTAAAAGGGGCAAAAACGGAAAGGAAGGGTAGTAAAAATCATCTGAAAGTGCTTTATCTAAATGCACGGAGTATTCGTAATAAGATAAATGAATTAACGGTGCAATTAAGTATATATAGTTATGATATCGTGGCCATTACGGAGACATGGCTGCAAGGAGATCAGGACTGGGAGTTAAATATAGAGGGGTACTCGACAATTAGGAAAGATAGACAGGAAAGAAAGGGAGGAGGGGTGGCCCTTTTAATAAGGGAGGGAATAACGGCAATAGAGAGGAAGGATATTGCGTTGAAGGATCAGGATAGTGAAACAGCTTGGGTACAGATAGAGAATAATAAGGGGAAAAAAACACTAGTGGGTGTAATTTATAGACCTCCAAATAGCTGTGACGCTGTTAGTCAGAACATAAATCTGCAAATAGTTGACGCATGTAAAAAGGGAACTGCTGTAATCATGGGGGACTTCAATTTTCATATTAATTGGGCAAACCAAACTGGGCAGGGTAGACTAGAGGAAGAGTTTATAGAATGTATTAGAGACGGGTTCCTAGAACAGTATGTCACCGAACCGACAAGGGCGGAGGCAATCTTGGATCTGGTCCTGTGTAATGAAGCAGGATTAATTAAAAATGTCATAGTTAGGGACTCGTTGGGAACAAGTGACCACAATATGGTCGAATTCCATATTCAAATAGAAGGGGAGCAGGTTGAAACTCAGGCTAGGGTGCTTAGTCTAAATAAGGGGGATTATGAAGGTATGAGGACTGAGCTGATCAAAGTTGACTGGGATAGCAGACTCAAGAATAAGACGGTACATGAGCAGTGGTGTACGTTTAAGGGTATACTGTATAACCTTCAAGAAAAATTTATTCCTATGAAGAAAAAAAGGGGTAAGGGTAAGAACAGTCAGCCATGGCTCAGTAAAACTATAAAGGATAGTATTCGGCTGAAGGCAAGGGCATATAAGGTAGCCAGAGATAGTGGGAGGGTAGAGGATTGGGAAGCATTTAAAGGTCAGCAAAAAATAACTAAGAGATTAATTAAGACGGGGAAAATAGACTATGAAAGGAATTTAGCGAACAACATAAAAACTAATAGTAAGAGTTTTTATAGCTATATAAAAAGAAAAAGGGTGGCTAAGGTGAACGTTGGTCCATTGGAGGGTGAGACTGGAGAGTTGTTGGTGAGGAACATGGAAATGGCAAAGGCATTAAACGAGTATTTTGTATCAGTCTTCACCATAGAAGACACAAAAAATATTCCAACGCTGGATAAACAGGGGGCGGTAGGAATGGAGGAGCTAAATACTATTAAGATCACCAAGGAGGTGGTATTAGGGAAATTAATGAGACTGAAGGAGGATAAATCCCCTGGGCCTGATGGATTACATCCAAGGGTCTTGAGGGAGATAGCGGTGGGGATTGTGGATGCATTGGTGATAATTTTCCAAAACTCCCTGGAGGCAGGAACGGTCCCAGTGGATTGGAAAATGGCCAATGTAACACCTATATTTAAAAAAGGAAGTAAACAGAAGGCGGGTAACTATAGACCGGTTAGTCTAACATCGGTGGTGGGTAAAATGTTAGAGACAATTATTAAAGAAACACTAACGGGGCACTTGGATAAACATGACTTCATCGGACAGAACCAGCATGGTTTTGTGAAGGGGAAGTCCTGTTTAACGAATCTGCTCGAATTCTTTGAGGAAGTAACAACCCGGGTGGATAAAGGGGAACCGGTGGATGTGGTATACTTGGACTTCCAAAAGGCTTTTGACAAGGTGCCACATAAGAGACTATTGCTAAAAATAAAAAATTATGGGATTGGGGGTAATATATTAGCATGGGTAGAGGATTGGCTAACAAATAGGAAGCAGAGAGTGGGGATAAATGGTTCATACTCGGGATGGCAACCGGTAACTAGCGGGGTTCCGCAAGGGTCGGTGCTGGGACCCCAGTTGTTCACAATTTATATAAATGATTTGGAGGAGGGAACCAAGTGTAATATATCAAAATTTGCGGACGATACAAAAATGGGAGGAAAAGTAGGGGATGAGGAGGATAGGAAGAGTCTGCAAAAGGATATAGATAAGCTAGGTGAGTGGGCAACAACTTGGCAGATGAAATTTAATACTAATAAATGTGAAGTCATTCACTTTGGGAAAAAAAATGATAGGGCAAGTTATTTTCTAAATGAGGAGGAGCTGCGTTGTAATGCAACGCAAAGGGATCTAGGGGTATTAGTACATGAATCACTAAAAGTTAGTATGCAGGTGCAGCAAGCAATCAGGAAGGCCAATGGAGTTTTGGCCTTTATTGCTAGGGGGATTGAGTATAAAAACACGGAGGTCTTGCTGCAGCTGTACACAGTATTAGTGAGACCACATTTGGAATACTGTGTACAGTTCTGGGGTCCATACTTAAGAAAGGATGTACTAGCCCTGGAGGCAGTGCAGCGAAGGTTTACAAGATTAATTCCTGCAATGAGGGGATTGACATATGAGGAAAGGTTAAGTAGGCTGGAACTCTACTCTTTGGAGTTTAGAAGAATGAGAGGCGATCTCATTGAAACATATAAGATCGTGAGGGGCCTTGATCGGGTGGATGCACCGAGGATGTTCCCAATGATCGGGGAAACTAGAACTAGGGGACATAGTTGCAGAATAAGGGGGGGCTCTTTTAAAACTGAGATGAGGAAGAACTTCTTCACCCAGAGGGTGGTTAATTTATGGAATTCACTGCCCCAGGGAGCAGTGGAAGCAGAAACTTTAAATATATTTAAGACTAAAATAGATGTTTTTTTAGCTGCCAAGGGGATAAGGGGCTACGGGGAGAGGGCAGGGATATGGACCTAGGTATGGTTAGTATAGTAAGACCTGAGTGATCTCCTGGACAAGTGTCGATCGCCTGGATTGGGGTCGGAGAGGAATTTCCCGGATTTATTTCCCGAATTGGACCTGGGTTTTTATCCGGTTTTTTGCCTCCCCCAGGAGATCGCGAGGTTCTTGGGGTGGAGAGGGGTGATAGCGGTATAAAGGGGAGGGTAGTGTCTTGTGTTCTGTGTCTTGTGTCTACTGTTTGTGGGTAAGTGTGTCTGTTTAGTGTTCAGCCATGAGCGAATGGCGGTGCGGGCTCGACGGACCTGGTGGTCTACTCTCGCACCTACTTTCTATGTTTCTATGTTTCTATGTAGTAGTCCTGTAAAAGGCATTAACTCCACAATATAGCAAATAGAATTATTTTGAATGATCAGGAGTGAATAGAATAGACTTTATGTTCCAAAACCTAAGACACATATGTTACCTTGTACTGTTTTTATTTTAAGCACTTAAATATACAGACTATTTAATATGTTACAATTTGTTAAATTTAGCTTTCTGTGATTGCGAGGAGTTGCGTTTTGGGACATTTAACAAGGGCAGGACCTACACAGTGAATGGTTAGCCTCTGGGGAATGTTGTAGCGCAGAGGGATCTAGGAGTGCTGTTGCATGGTTCCTTGAAGGCTGAGCCGCAGGTAGATAAGGTGGTCAAAAAGGCTTTTGGCACGTTGGCCTTCATCAGTTAGAGTATTGAGTATAGAAGTTGGGAGGTCATGTTGCAGTTGTATAGGATGTTGGTGAGACCGTATTTAGAGTATTGTGTTATAGGAATACAGGTGCACAACCTTTTATCCGGATTTCCGGGAACCGAAAAGCTCCGAAAACCGGATATTTTCTCCAGGATGTCGTCTGCACACCAAAGCTCGCGTTTGGCGCCAAACTTGACCCGAAACGACCCACGGTCAACCCAGGTCTGTACTACTGTAGCGGCTGCCTACTCCCCGGAGACCGGGGAGACACTTAAACATCTGTAAATCATTGCTTAAATGTTAGTCAGTTAGTTTGGAGGGCTTTTATGTGAAGAGGGGGGGGGGGGGGTGAAGGGCAAAACTTTAATTCTTAGTCCCCTACCTGGTAGGAGAGGCGGGGAGCGGGCAATGCCTTACCGGGTCGCCGTGCAGTAAGCTCCGGAGCGCTGTGGCCGCCGACTCCCAACATCGCGGAGCTGGGGCTGCGGGCGTCCAGCCACGGGCGGCGCTGGTTGTAGCTCCGACCCCGGCAACTCTACCCCTGGCTGTGCGGCGCTCCAAATCCAGCGCGGCCCGCGGCCCGCGGCCGGACGCCCGCGGCCCGCGGCCGGACGCCCGCAGCCCCAGCTCCGCAATGTTGGGAGTCGGCGGCCACAGCGCTCCGGAGCTTACCGCACGGCGACCCGGTAAAGTGGCTTTTTCACGGGGCGACTTGACGCAAGAGTGAACCAGAGTTTAACATCGTGGGAACCTCGTGCGATAACAGTACGGCATTCGTGGACCACCGTGTCGTGTAACTTGGTCACTCGGGAGAAAATTCAAGAAAGTTTGAATTTCTCCAAGAGTGACTTGTACACTTGTGGTTGAGCATTGCAACATTGTATGAACATAGTGGCCAGTGCGATATCCGTGCGATATCCGTAATAACTCTTGCGGGTACCGTGGGAACTCCTGCGAACGGTGAGTAACTGAGCAGTTTGATTGTCAGTGCTTGTTTTACCTCATTGTTAAATAAATATATTTTTTACTATCAGATTGATGTCTGCAATTCTTCATTAACACATCACTACAAGATGAATGTCTCTAATGTTATAATCCCTCTCATGCTGAAACACAAAATAGTTGAAGGGAGGTGAAATAATCACATTTTCATTCTTTTTCATTTTTGAGTGTTCAGGTACCTCACTTGCTGAGCTATTTTACTCCAGCAGTTTGTGTCTCTTTTTGTCTAAAGCAGTTTCTAAGACTGTAGGAACTCCGTGCAGCAACTACGGAGGGAAATGGACAGGCGACCCTTTCTTCAGGCTGCCTTATCTCTCTCTCCCCCCCCCCCCTCCCCCCTACTCCCACCCACACATACAAATGCTGGAGAAACTCAGTGGGTGCAGCAGCATCTATGGAACGAAGGAAATAGGCAACGTTTCGGCCCGAAACGTTGCCTACTTCCTTCGCTCCATAGATGCTGCTGCACCCGCTGAGTTTCTCCAGCATTATTGTGTACCTTCGATTTTCCAGCATCTGCAGTTACTTCTTAAACACAAATGCACCGAGTTCCTCCAGCATTTCGTGTTTTGCTCAGTATTCCAGCATCCGCTGTCTCCCGCGTCTCCAATAAAACAAAACTACTGTCAAAAGGGTGAAGAATAGGGGCAGAGATAGATACATTCCTGATTAGTGCGGCTGTCAGGAGGTTATGGGGAGAAGGCAAGAGAATGTGGTTGAGAGGGAGAGATAGATTACCCGCGATTGAATGACGGAGTGGACTTAATGGACCGAATGGCCTAATTTTGCTCCTATAACTAACAAAGATAGTAATTGTTAGGGAAATGTAGTTATTAAAGACGAGGGGGAGCAGAAATGGGCAGTCTGGGATGGCTCGCGAGATACTTGCATAGAGGCACAAAAGTTAAAGAAAGGGCAGATAAACAGGGGGGGGGGGGGGACTTCCCTCAGTGCCCATCTGTTACCATTAATTGGACAGTTTGGTCTGTGAAACGCAACACGCCAGCCGCGACATCCAGCCCGGTGGTCAGTCCTTTGAAGATAGACACCAGTTGCTTGGAGCAACTCAGCCGGACAGGCAGAAAATCTGGAGAGAAGGAACGGGTGGCGTTTCGGGTCGAGAGCCTTCTTCAGACTGAGGTCAATCCCCTGCATGGATAACAGGAGTCCCAGCCAACACGACAATCGCCCGCTGCACAGTCTCGGAGCTTCCACTGCGAAAACGGTACCTACATTTGAGCACTTATGTAACTGAACCATCCTAACACCAACCACAGAGCATTCCTGAACTACTACCTACCTCATTCGAGACCCTCGGACTATCTTAGATCGTATACTCACTGGCTTTATCGAGTTACAGTGTAGAAACCGGCCCTTCGGCTCAACCTGCCCATACCGGCCAAAATGTCCCATCGAAACTAGTCCCATCTGCCTGCGTCTGGTCCATATCCCTCCCAACCTGTCTTATCCATGTACCTGTCTAAATGTTTCTTAAATGTAGGGATGGACCCAGCCTCAACTACCTCCTCTGGCAGCTTGTTCCATACACCCACCACCCTTTGTGCGAAAATGTTACCCCTCACTCAGATTCCTATTAGATCTTCCCCCCTCACCTTGAACCTATGCCCTCTGGTCCTCGAATCCCCTCTGTGGGCAAAGGACATATATTACCCTGGACTCTGCCTGTTCGTCTCATGGTTTTGTACACCTCTCAGCCTCTGTCCCCAGTGTGGAGTTAAGGGCTTGTTTATGGGCGCCCTGGGCTGAGAACTCTGGAGGATGGGTTTTAAACTTTATCGGGAATCGAGATAGACCCCGTAATGCAGGAGCAAAGAATCGCAGACGCTAATCTGCATTGGAAAGACACAATATGCGGGAGTAACTCAGCGCTGAAGAAGAGTCCCGACCCGAAACATCATCTATCCATGTTGTCTAGCGATGCTGCCTGACCCGCTGAGTTGCTCCAGCGCTTTGTGTCTTTCCACTAGACCTGTAATAAGTCTCGGCTGGGTGTTTACTGGGATCTCTGGTGTTTAATAGACGTCCTGATGTTGTTTTTGATCAGGTTTAATCTGACAGTATTTAATCAGATCCATATTAAATCATTTCCCCTTCACCTTAAACCTATGTAATCTGGTCCTCGATTCGCCTACTCTGGGCAAGAGACTGTGCATCTACCCGATCGATTCCTCGCATGATTTTAAACATTATCTTGCACACAGCGTTGTTCCCTTCACCATGTATACACCATTTATGGCTCGATTGTTACTATTTATTGTCTGTCTACTGACTGGTTAAACGTTTGAAAGTTTCACCTCTCAGTAGATAATAAAATAAGACAACCATCACGGTCAATGTGAGACAAAGTCTTTATTCCTATTTGACAAAATAAAAAGACGACTTCTTGCACATATTGAGAGAAGGTGCATCACACCAAACAACATTTGTCTAAAAAAAACCCTTATTATTGTTCAGCTCATTAAAGAGCTTGGGTGAAATTCTGACAAAGTTTGTGAATGCACTTTTATCCTCTTCGCACAGCACATTAAGCAGCTGATAATATTGTCCAAATTGAGGTCTCCGTTGAAAGATGGGTTTCACCCAGTGAGACTTCCTCTTAATTCTCTTTTTAATTAATCTCACCCTTCTGCCTTCACGCAAGCGTTCTCGATGCACATAGTGGGCTGCTGCATACAGCGCGTCAATGAAAATAACCACCATCCTGTACTCGAAAATACTTAGTATAGGCATGTCTCCAAATGAGCCAATTCAACCAAGGGAGGAATATAGTGTGTGAAAAAACCCAATATAGTGTGTGAAAACAAAGTAATATCATTTGTGCCACGTGATTAACAACACTACAGTTCACGATGTTCATTCAAGATTAACGGGAAAGCTCGGGAGACGGACAAGTCACTCGCACAAATAACAGAAATGCCGAGTACCGTGGGAACTCTTTATCTACCCCCGGTTATATCGTGCGAAACTCGTGCTGGACCACGACCACTTCACTCTGGTGACATCTTGCGTCAACTCGCCCCGTGAAAAAGCCCCATAATGCATTGCCCGCTCCCCGCTGGTATCCCAGTGCTGCGACGCCGCCGACTCCCAACATCGCGGAGCTGGGGCTGCGGGCGTCCGCCCGCGGGTGGCGCTGGATTTTGAGCGCCGCGCAGCCAGGGGTAGGGTTGCCGGGGTCGGAGCTCCAACCAGCGCCGGACGCCCGCAGCCCCCAGCTCCGCGATGTTGGGTGTCGGCGGCCACAGCGCTCCGGAGCTTACTGCCCGGCGACCCGGTAAGGCATTGCCCGCTCCCCGCCTCTCCGACCAGGTAGGGGACTAAGAATTAAAGTTTCCCCCTTCACCCCCCCACCACATAAAATCCCTCCAAACTAACTTCTTCTTCTTATCGAGTCCACACACAAGATTAGAAGTTGTTCAGCCAGAGCTGAACACACTTCTTGGCATCTGCCCAATGGTGTCTGTCTTGCGCTTCTTGTGCTTGTGCGTGGTGGTGGAAAGATTGGTTGAAACAGGGCCGCGACGTGAACGCTCTTTCCTTGGCCCCTCCAAACTAACTGACTAACATTTAAGCAATGATTCCCCGGTGTCCGGGGAGGAGGCAGCTGCTCCAGACTTTTCAAGCCGCCTACCTAATCTACGCTAAAAATCTTCCATTCGGAAATCCGAAAAATTCCGAAATCCGAGAAGTGTCTGGTCCCAAGGCTTTCGGATAAAAGGTTGTGCACCTGTACCATGTTATAGGAGCACCATGTTATAGGGAAAATATTGTCAAGCTTGAAAGTGTTTATAAAAGATTTACAAGGATGTTACCAGGACTAGAGGGTCTGAGTCCTAGGGAGAAGTTGAGTAAGCTGGGTCTCTATTCCTAGGAGCGCAGGAGGATGAGGGGTGATCTTTTGGAGGTGTATAAAATCATGAGAGGAATAGAACGGGTAGATACACAGAATCTCTTGGCCAGAATAGGGGGATCGAGGACCAGAGGATATATATTCAGGGTGAAGGGAAAAAGGTTTAATAGGAATCTGAGGGGGTGGGTGTATGGAACAAGCTGCACGGCTGCCAACTCTCACGCTTTGTGCGTGAGAATAACACATTTCGACAAATTCTCACGCTCTCACGCTGATCACAAATTTCTCACGCTCTGTCGTGAGAAATTCTGTGATCAATGAAAATTTCAAAACCCATATAAACTGCATGGGCCGTGGGTGTTGGAGAGCCGGGGCTGAGGGAGGGATGGAAGCAGCGGGCGGGGACAGATGCGGGGAGCTGGGGCTGGCGAGTGTTTGCGGGGCTGGCGAGTGTTTGCGGGGCTGGCGAGTGTTTGCGGGGCTGGCGAGTCGCTCGCTGCAGCTCCGGCCATGGAGCAGCCTCATTGAAAGAGTCCCGGGCTGTCAGAGGCGTCGGACGCCTTGTGCCACTGCCGTGAGAGTCTTTGTGTCAAATTCGCCCAGATGACCGGCATGGATCAGGCTGCGGCTCGGTGCATCCTGGAGGACAGCCAGTGGTTGCTGGAAGTAAGTACCAAGCACTAGGTAGAAACGGTGGAAGATAGTGGACTTCAAATGGGGGTGGTTGGAGAAAGCATCATGCTTGCCTGCGAGATTTTCACTTACTGTAACTGCAGGAAAAATGTTTCTGATGCTGGGGGAGTTCAGAACCAGGGGTCACAGTTTAAGAATAAAGGGGGAGCCAGTTAGGACTGAGATGAGGACAAACTTTCTTCACGCAGAGAGTTGTGAATCTGTGGAATTCTCTGCCACAGAAGGCAGTGCAGGCCAATTCACTGGATGTTTTCAAGAGAGAGTTACATTTAGTTCTTGGGGCAAACAAAATCAAGAGATATGTGAAAAAAAAACAGGAAAGATGTACTGATTTTAGATGAATAGCCATGATCATATTGAATGGCAGTGCTAGCTCGAAGGGCCGAATGGCATTCCTGCACCTGTTTACTATGTTTCTATGCTTGAGTATATGGCAATAAAACTCGATCACTTGATTTTGAAGCATTCATGCATGGTGGAGGTATAATGTAGTCATAGAGTGATACAGTGTGAAAACAGGCCCTTCGGTGCAACTTGCCCACACCCGCCAACATGTCCCAGCTACGCTACCTGCTTTTGGTCCATACCTCCAAACCTGTCCTATCCATGTATCAGTCTAACTGTTTCTTAAATGTTGGGATGGTCCCTGCCTCAACTACCTCCTCTGGCAGCTTGTTCCATACACCCACCACCCTTTGTGTGGAAAAGGTTACTCCTTAAAAAGTTACCTCTTAAAAATATTTCATACAAAATTCATTGAAATCATTCTTCTACAATGCACTAAAACATGTTTTTAATACATCAAAGTTCAAAAAGTCCCTACCCTGGGAGGGGGGGGACCCCACTTCCACATCCTCTCCCCACTCGGTTGCTCCACTCCCTCACCGGGCTCAGCCTCCCCACTTTCAAAAACGCTCCGCGGCCCCTGGTTCAGACGGAGAATACTGCCAGATGTGAGCGGGGAATTGAGGCCTGTTGGCCGTGATGTCTGGATCCCAATGCTTAGCGCTTCATGTTTCGAAGTTGGCTAATGTTATTGATTTGTAATTAGCCTGGTTTGTAATTAGTTGACAAAACCTTAATTTATTCATCTGGAACATCCAGGGGGATGGGATAAGTGTAATATTAAAATGACATGCAAGGTGTCAGGCTATCTGTCACAACATACAGCCCCGTTAATCCATTATTTCCTTCAGTTAAATATTGGGAAGGTAGCACTATTGTCATTTGCCACTCAACTATTATGTTTGGTTACCTCACTGATTATTTCTAAACGCCCCCCAATTCCTTTGACAGGTTGAATAGAAATGTCCCTAATCTCATTGTTTTATTAATTGAACATGTAGACGAACATCCTCAAGGCGTGTAATCAGATGGAAACTAATTCAGATGCGATATTTAAGAGCTTGTTCAAAGAAGGGGCATATTTTAAAGGAGTGACAGAGATACTTGCAGGTGAACGTGTGAGGAGATTATTATTTGTCTTTAGTTTTGGCTTGAACCAGAACATCTGTATATTCTAAGTTTAATATAGTAATTGTGCTGATACTGACCCCAACCAACCACATAATGAATATCATCCATTCCAGAGGCTTCACTTTTATGATGCCATTTAAACTTCACTTGGATTTCAATCACTCCAATGTAAAAGTAATGGAATGGGGAGCATTGGAACAAAAATTTGCCATCGGTACATATCAACTGTAATATAATAATGTATGCATGTTGGTAGGTGCATTCAAAACAAAGATCTTTTTATCATTGGTGTTATGAATACCACAGAAAATATGATGTACTCTCACATTTAATAGAATAATATTGCTTAAATATATAGTTATTGGACTTTGCATTTCGGAAAAGTCCCAGCTGAGAGGAAGACAGCAAAATACTGAAAATATTGGGGGTGAAAATGACTTCAGGACAGTTTGTTAGGAAAATGAAAGAAATGGTAACAGAATACTTATACAGCTGAGTGAGATTAATTTTATGGATGAGAAATTGTGTTCAACCAATTGATGACTTCTTTGACAAAGTAACTTGCATGTTAGATAACAAGGAAGACAATGGATGTAGCAAATTTTGTTATACATAATTTGGTCTGTGAAGTGCCCCATAAAAGATTATCGTATTAGATAAGCACCTGTGGACTTGAACGTAATAGTTTAAGTCCAGGGGGTCAGATATGGGGCTTTATGTGTGGGCCAGATATATTGTCAGTGCAGAGGGGCTAGGAGCAAGGTCAAGTGTGCATCCATAGAAACATAGAAACATAGAAAATAGGTGCAGGAGTAGGCCATTCGGCCCTTCGAGCCTGCACCGCCATTCAATATGATCATGGCTAATCATCCAACTCAGTATCCTGTACCTGCCTTCTCTCCATACCCCCTGGTCCCTTTAGCCACAAGGGCCACATCCAACTCCCTCTTAAATAAAGCCAATGAACTGGCCTCAACTACCTTCTGTGGCAGAGAATTCCAGAGATTCACCACTCTCTGTGTGAAAAATGTTTTTCTCATCTCAGTCCTAAAAGATTTCCCCTTTATCCTTAAACTGTGACCCCTTGTTCTGGACTTCCCCAACATCAGGAACAATCTTCCTGCATCTAGCCTGTCCAACCCCTTAAGAATTTTGTACGTTTCTATAAGATCCCCCCCTCTAAATTCTAGCGAGTACAAGCCGAGTCTATCCAGTCTTTCTTCATATGAAAGTCCTGACATCCCAGGAATGCATTAGAGTCAAGGTCTGGAATAGTACTAGGTGTGCAATCAAAGCTGGGACCATGTGTAATGCTGGACTCAGGGTCAGGAATGGGAGAAGGTATGTAACTGGAGTCAGGGTCAGGAGTATTGCCAGGTGTGCAGTGAGACCCAGGTAGGTCAACATGGGCCAAGTGTTTGATTATAATCTGATTTCCATACATGAATATACTAAGATCATTCATGTGCTGCACGTGTTGATCAGAGCCTGGCTCTACTGTGGAATGTAATTAGGAATGTAATTTAGTCTAATCTTATTCATAGCTAATCCAATTTAAAGCATATATATTGCATTCAAGTGTAAATTAAAAGACTTGCCACAGTATGCACCATATTGCACAATTTCAAGCTGAAAAATGCAAAAGCTTCGTACCAATGGGTGGAGGACACCCTCCTCCCACACCCTTGCTCCCCCCCCCCCTCCCCCCCCGGTCGCTATGCTCCCTCAGTCTTGGTCTCTCGCAATTTCTCACTTACAACTCTCACCCAATGTTGGCAGCCCTGAAGCTGCCAGAGGAGGTAGTTGAGGCTGGGACTATCCCAACGTTTAAGAGACAATTAGACAGGTACACGGAGAAGTCTGGAGGGATATGGACCAATCGCAGGCAGGTAGGACTAGTGTAGCTGGGACATGTTGGCCTGTGTGGACAAGTTGGGCCGAAGGGTCTGTTTCCACACTGTTTCACTCTATGACTGTATGACTCTGTAATTAGAATATGAATAGGTCTTTTTGCAGGATTACATCACAAACAAATGTGATGGCATGGTGCTGTTTTTTCTGTGTGAGTTGTGTTTGTGACTTCTTTGGGTTAAATCACACAAATAGAAAATTCACCCGTGATCCAAAACCCATTTCCATATCAATGGATATGGATGGTGTGACATTGTTCATTGTATAATGCTCTTTTTGGAGCATCAAAGGGAAACATGGAGGACATTGCCCAAGAGGATTCTGTTGTAGGGCATTCTCGGGACTGTTGTATAGCATCACTTTCACAGGACCTTTCGGGGAGACCCATCGGTCTATGAAAATTATATAAACTACATTTCCCTCTAAAATGTCTTCTCCAAATTATCCTTGATAATACACCAGCCTCCAAAATCCCTCATTGAAATGTACCTGCCTCTCTGATCTCAATATATCACCCTCAAGCAGTGCTTCAGTACTCCTCCAGGCTCTAGTTTACAGGCCTGACAGATCCTGCAACTCATCTCCTGAGTACTGAGCAGCATATTGTTGAGCACTCTGCGGCATATTTTTATGAGGTATGGCAATGACCAAAACGGTTGTTCCTCCAATATAAATAGTGTTTCATAACACTCTTTAGGATGCTTAGAAATCTGTAGGTATATATATTTTTAACATTTTAAAATGTAAGGAATATTGATAATAGATATGTGTAAGAAGGAACTGCAGATGCTGGTTTAAACAGCTGGAGTTACTCAGCGGGACAGGCAGCATCTCTGGAGAGAAGGAATGGGTGATGTTTTGGGTTGAGACCTGAAACGTCACCCATTCCTTCTCTCCAGAGTTGCTGCTTGTCCTGAGTTATTCCAGCTTTTTGTGTTTATCTTTGGTAATAGATATTGTTGTTTTAGAAGACATGTTACCTACAAGTTTGGTCCACAACATTTTCCATGATAACATTTAGTTCAACTTTATGTAGTTCATTTCGTTTTTGAAGTTTGTGTTATGGTTTGTATTCATGTTTCTGTACCACATGGAAAGAGGCCATTTGGCCCATTCAGTCAATGATAATTTTCAGTGCAATTTCATCAATCCCATTCCCCAGTTACTTCTCTGTAATGTATTCTCTCTCACATGTCTTTTAATTCCCCTTGATTCTCTGACCACTCACCTATGCTAGAGGTAATTTCTAGCAGTCAATGAACCTAACAATCTGCATGGGATGTGGGAAGAAACCAAAGTACCCAGGGAAAACCAACAATTATTCAGGGTGGCCCATTGGTGCAGCTGGTAGAGCTGCTGTCTAAATAGCCCTAGAGACCCGAGTTAGATTCTGATCTCGGGTGCTGTCTGTGTAGAGTTTCCAGCTTCTCCCTGTGATTGTGTGGGTTTCCTCGGGTTCTCCATCTTCCTCTCAACTGAGAAATGTGCGGGCTTTTAGGTTAATTTGCCTTTGTAAAACCTCCCTCAGTGTGTTGGGAGTGGATGGAAAAGCAGGATAACGTGGAACTAGTGTGAAGGGGAGGTCTATGGTTGACATGGACCCGGTGGGTCAAAGGGCCCGTTTTTATGCTGTTTACATTCTGTATCTTTAAATTAAAATAAACAAATCTTCACAGGGAGAATGTGAAAATTCCATGCAAACAGCACCTGAAGTCAAGATCAAACCTGGAGCTCTGAGGCAACACCACTGACTGTTTCACCATTTACTATTTGTACATTATAATATATTAGGATTAATATATAGAAAATTAATAACATTCAGATCAAAGCAATCTGTTTTTCCTCAGGAAACTTAGGTCGTGTGGACTACATCTCAGAATTTGAATACGATCTATTTATCAGACCAGATACTTGCAATCCTCGTTTCCGAGTTTGGTTTGACTTCACTGTAGAAAATATGAAGGAATATCAGGCAAGTACTTAATCTTTAAATAGTACAAAATCGGAGTGTCTATTTCAAGAGTGTTTATTTGTTCTAATTTATCAGAATGCTGTTTGGCTTTAGAAGGTTTCAGCTACAGGGACAGGTTAGACAGATGGTTCATTTTCTCTGAAACGTCAGAGGTTGAAATGATGATAGAAGCATTTAAAATTATGAGCGGCATAGATAGAATAGACAGTCAGAACCTTTTTTCCAGGGTGGAAATGCCCATAACTAGAGGGCATAGCTATAAGGAGATAGGGGGAAAACATAATGGAGATGTCTGGGGCAAACAGAGGGAGGTGAGGGGCTGGATCGCTTTGCCAGGGGTGGTGGTGGAGGCAGATACGATTGTAGTATTTAAGAAGGTTTTAAATAGGCACATCTATCTGTAGGGAATGGAGGGATATGTATCACCTGCAGGCAGATGAGATAAGTTCAGCTAGGCATCATGTTTGGCACAAATATTGTGGGCAGCAGGGCCCATTCGTCTACTGTTCAATGTTCTATATGCATCAGAAATGCTGTGACAATAAAACATTTATTTGTTACATCTTTACAGGCATTTCTGAGTTACTACAGCTTTTTGTGTCTATCTTCGGTTTAAACCAGCATCTGCAGTTCCTTCCTACACAATTAAGTTTTATGTTCCATTCTAGATATCAAATCTTCTACTGTATTCATGGTTTTGTTCATATTAGAAACTGGATGAATATAACTGCCTAGTGGCGGCGCGGCTCTGGCTGCAGCGGCACTCCGCAGTCTTGTTTGTTTTGTGTTTTTTGGGTTGTTTATTTTCGTTTTGGTTAGTCTAGTTTTGGTTTTTAGTTTCTGTTTTGGGGGGGGGGGGGTTGAAACGGGGCTTGCTGTCTCTCCCTGCGGGGAATGCGACTTTTTTGTCGTATTCCCCTTCTCTGCCTCCGTCTGTGCTGAGGCCTAATGGCGGAGCTGGCGACCTCGAGGCTCAGGAGGCAGAGCCCGCCAGGACTCGCACTGAGCTCGCTCCCGTGAGGACGGCCCGGCTCGGGGCCGGAACAGTGCCTTCGTGAGGGGCTGTGACGCTCCCGTGAGACGGCCCGGCTCGGGGCTGGAACAGGGCTTCCGTGAGGGGCTGTGACGCTCCCGTGAGGACGGCCGGCCCGAGGAAGGAACGGTGTCTCCCGTCGGAGTGGCCGAGCTCGGGGAGGTACGGCGTTCCCAGCCCGAGGGAGGAGCGGTGCCCAGTCGGGGCGGCCCAGCCCGAGGGGAGGCGCGAGCCCAGTCGGGGTGGCCCAGCCCGAGGGAGGAGCGGAGCCCAGTCGGGGCGGCCCAGCCCGAGGGAGGAGCGGCGCCCAGTCGGGGCGGCCCAGCCCGAGGGAGGGAGCGGCGCCCAGTTCGGGCGGCCCAGCCAGAGGGAGGAGCGGCGCCCAGTCGGGGGGCGGCCCAGCCGAGGGAGGTACGGCGCCCAGTCGGGGTGGCCCAGCCCGAGGGAGGTACGGTGCCCGGTCGGGGCGGCCCACCCGAGGGAGAAGCGGCGCCCAGTCGGGGCGGCCCAGCCCGAGGGAGGAGCGGCGCCCAGTCGGGGCGGCCTGGCACGAGGCTGAGACGGTAACGGCACTCACGTGAGGGCGATCCGGCTCGGGGCTGGGACGGTGTTCTGGCGGTGGTGGCCTGAGTCCGGGGTTCGGCCGCGGGCCAGCGGGCCAGCGGCTGCGTCAGCAGGACTGGTGGTCGGCAGCTTCGACCACCCCGGGCCGCGGTGTTTGAGCCGCGGGACAGTTGTAACATCGCCCGGGGGGTATTGCCTCAGCGCAGAGGGAGAAGAGGAGGGAAGAGACTGGAGACCTAAGACTTTTGCCTCCATCACAGTGAGGAGATGTTGGGTGGACTCACTGTGGTGGATGTTAATATGTGTTTATTGTTGTTTTTTATTGTATTGTATTGTATGTATGACTGCTTCAATTTCGTTCAGACTTCGGTCTGAATGACAATAAAGGTAATCTAATCTAATCTAATCTAATATCTTCTCCCAGATCCAAAGATATTCAAGTAAAGGAGGTATTTTAATAATAATAGCATTATATCTAAACAAAAAACTATGAACTATGAGATAGACACAAAAAGCAGGAATAACTCAGCGGGACAGGCAGAATCTCTGGAGAGAAGGAATGGGTGATGTTTTGGGCCTCCTCCTAGGACAGAAATTCTGAAGAAGGGTCTCGGCCCGAAATGTCACCCATTCCTTCTCGCCAGAGATGCTGCCTGTCCCACTGAGTTACTCCAGCTTTTTGTGTCTATCTTTGGTTTAAGCCAGCACCTGCAGTTCCTTCCTACACTGTGAACTATGAGAGAAAACAGTCCAAGTTTGACAATTTCTTTATAGTTAATTCCTAAGCCAGGCAGCATTCTGATAAATTTACTAGATAACCTATCTGCATTTATGTCCAAATTGTCTATATATTTCACAAACTATAGTGTTCATACTACAGATTTTGCAGAACAGCACTGGTCACAGACCCCAACCAGATTATCACCTTCCACCACTACCTTGTGTCCTCTATGGGTAAACCAGTTCTGAATCCAAATGACCAAGTCACCGTGGATACTATGCATCTTAATCTTCTGGATCACCCTACTATGAGGGACATTATCAAATGCCTCATTAAAATCCATGTTGATAACACTCACTGTCCTACCCTCATCAATTACCTTTGTCAACTCTCCAAAATAAGTATTTTAGATTATGATTCAGTTAAATCAAATTTAAATTAATGGGAAAACAGCTTAGCTCTTAGTAAGGCATGACCTATTGTGGACATGCTGACTATCCCTAATTATCCCATTCTCTTCCACATGTGAGTAATCCCATCCCAACGAATCCTCTCCAATAGGTTCCCGACCACTGATGTGAGGTTTACCAATCTATAATTTCCTGGATTATTTTTAATTCCATTCTGAACTCTGAAACAAATGACCAACATTAGCTACTTTCCAATCCTCTGTATCTTACCAGTGGCTATAGAGGGTATAAAGATCTTTGTCAAGGCTCCTGCAATTTTGCTCTTGCTTCTCTCAATATCCTGGGATATATTTCATCAGACCCTGGGGATTTATCTACTTTAATGCTTTTCCAGAGACCCCACACCATTCTTGATCTCAATTTGTCCTAGCATATTAGTATACCCTACACTGATCCCATTATATCCATGTCTTTCCCTTTTACATGCCCCTTTATGTCCTTCCAATTGCCTTATGGTTATCCAATGATAACAAATACAAAATAGAAAAGCAATTTTTTAATAAATATATTGAGAGACTTTGGAGCTTTGGAGTTTAGTTAGATTGGTTGTCCTGTTGCAGAAATCACTGCATGTTAATGTCTAGGTACTACAGAGAATTAGGAAGATAAATCATATATTGGTATTCTTATGTAGAGGATTCGAATATAAGAGTAAACCAATTTTGTTGCAATTATATCGGGTATTGGTGAGACTGCACCTGGAATAATGTGTATAGGTTTTACTTTCCTAATCTAAAGAAGATTGCACATGCGTTAAATAGAATATAATGATGGTTTGCCGGATTTATTACTGGGATGCTGGAAGTAGGGACAGGGGGGAGGTCGCAGAGCATTTGTCAGAGGAGAGATTTGGCAACTAGGTCTGTAATCTCTTGAATTTTGAAGAATGAGGAGATCTTACAAAATTCTGACAGGGCTTGCCAGGTAGGTGTAAAAGTAAAGCCTACCTTGGTAAGGTGCCAGGGGACAAATAATCCCCAAATAAAGAATTTTCTTCAGCCAGAGGCCAGTGCATCCTTCAAATTCATTTTCCAAGAAGGCAGTGGAAACTCCAGCTAAGTATACTCTGGAGTAGTTAGTAGATCTTGGATTAGTACAGAAAATTGATGTAGAGGTGAAAAATCAACCATAATTGTATTGAATGGTAGAGAAGCTGAATGGCCGAGTGATGTTTATAAATGTTTTCAAGACAGTTGAATAGCATTTATATATTTGATTAAAAACAACCATTATGTTGCTTTATAGATTTATTTTTCATTTACTTCATTCTATGTGCTTGACTGAATTCAATATATATCACATCAGTATTGATTATCAAAATTAATAGGCTCCACCATGTGCAGGATATGATGGAAAATATTGAATTTATAATTTATGCTACCCATTTTATTATTGTCAACATCAATGTATTTGTGACTGAAGAGTTATGGTAAGATGTTTAATTTTCCTTTAGAATAAATTTTGTAAAGGTAGGTGTAAAAGTAAAGTATTTTTACAGGAAGTTTGTGAAACCTTATAACATATATGATTTTTATAAATGTTGTGAATGTTCTCATTTTTCGAGCCTGGTGGTGTGGTAGTTAACATACTAAGCTGACATAAACAGCATTTACTTTTTTTTGAGAGGCTAACTAACTTCCGAAGCCTTCAGTATAGAGGAAGGAAGTTTTGCTTATTTCTCTATGTCAGCAGGAGCACGTAGTTGTTTAAAGTGAAGATTAATTCATTCAAATTTATATTTGGTGATTATTGTTCCCTATTTTACAATGCCTAATTCCTGAACTGCAATGTGGTGAAATAACTTGGTACATCATGATAAAAAAGCTGGCATTATGCATTACTGAAAGATATTATGGAATCCTGTATGTTAGGTGCTGGTTTGTTATTGTGAGCATTTCATCAAATTAATTTTGTCCATGTGTAATGGTGATGTGCACAGTTTTTGTTTAATAGGAACCTGAGGGGCAACTTTTTCATACAAAGAGTGGGAGCTGTTAGAGGAGGTAGTTGAGGCAAGTACTTTAACAACATTTAACAGACATTCTTATGGGGTTGGACAGCCTAGATGCAGGAAGATTGTTCCCGATGTTGGGGAAGTCCAGGACAAGGGGTCACAGCTTAAGAATAAGGGGGAAATCCTTTAGGACTGAGATGAGAAGAAACTTTTTCACACAGAGAGTGGTGAATCTCTGGAACTCTCTGCCACAGAGGGTAGTTGAGGCCAGTTCATT
Source organism: Amblyraja radiata (assembly GCF_010909765.2). Taxonomy (NCBI): domain Eukaryota; kingdom Metazoa; phylum Chordata; class Chondrichthyes; order Rajiformes; family Rajidae; genus Amblyraja; species Amblyraja radiata. The sequence goes on along the minus strand of NC_045965.1, from coordinate 38,089,738 downwards.
GGCTATATTTAAGAGGGAGTTAGATGTGGCCCTTGTGGCTAAAGGGATCAGGGGGTATGGAGAGAAGGCAGGTACGGGATACTGAGTTGGATGATCAGCCATGATCATATTGAATGGCGGTGCAGGCTCGAAGGGCCGAATGGCCTACTCCTGCACCTATTTTCTATGTATCTATGTATCTATGTATTTGTACTGGGACATGGATCGGAAAGGTTTAGAAGGATATGTGCCAAACGTGGACAGGTGAAACTAATGCAGATGCGGCATCTTGGTCAGTATGGGCAAATTGGACTGAAGGGCCTGTTTCTGTGTTGTATGGCACTGTGATTATATGATTCTATGCCCTCAGATATTTTCACTGCAGTAATGTGTGGGTCCACAGTGCCTTCTTGGATGGAAGATGATAGTTAGATTTCATAAAGAGAGACAAAAGGCTAGGAATAACAAGTGCAAGAGGGCACTAAGCACTGAAATCTACATGAGGCATCAGAGAACACATCTCCAACAGTTTTACTCAGTATCAATTGATGTTATGTTTACTTTACCAGAGATGCTGTCACCAGCTAGGGCTCACTGAATATTTGCAGCATGGAATGAGGCCATTTGATGTTTTAAGTTTATACTGGCTCCATGTGATAACAATGCAACTAATCCCACCCCTTTGCCTCTTTCTTATAGCCCTGCAATTAATTTCTTTTCAGGCACCTATCCAACCACTTTTCGAATGCCGCAATTGAAGCTGCCTCCACTATTATCTTTTGTGAGGTATTGCAGGTCTAACTACTGGTTGCATAAAGAAGCTTGTCCTCATGTTGCATTTGACTCTTTTGTTCATCATTATCAATCCATGTCCATTAGTTCTTTACCCTCTGAAAACACAACAATTTCTCCCCACAATAAAACTCCTTTAATGCAGCATGCTTGGGACTTTGATGGTGCTGGACAGGGAGAGAGTCGAGATTATTGGATATTATTCTACTCTGACTCCATCACTTAAAATCATTTTTTTTTTTAAACATGCAATGCAGTAGAATAATACATTTACATTTCTACATACTAAATTTAAAGAGAGGCCTTAAAGAGAGAAATTTTAAAAGGAGCGTGAGAAACACAGGCCTTGTAATTTTAAAAGGAGCGTGGGAGAAAGAACTAGGTAGGCTTCAAAGCAGTACAGCTAACAGAATTGGGTAAGTTTAAAAAAGGTTAACTTTTTACCCAAAGGTCCTCTAGATAAATGAAATTGGATTCCTGTAGGGGTCCAGTTAGTGATGAGCCAGATTGTTGGAAGAAACAAAACCTAGTGGGTTTAAAGGAAATTTAATGGCAATGGAGCCCACTGGGTTTGAAGGTGTCTGGGGAAACTGGATCCAGTGGTTTTAAAGGAAGTGTGGGAATCAAAACATGGTGAGCTGAAAGGTAGTGCGGTAAATGGGACACATATACGATCAACCACAATAAAAAAGTTTGTGGTCTGGTTTCTTTATGGCCTCTTCACAAGTTATGTTTTTACCTTTTTTAATGCCAGCAGTAAATGTAGTAACCAAATATTTAGTACCTTCATGGAAGTCATTTATAAAGTGGTTCTAAGTTTAAGCCCAAACCTAAGGTTGAAGCCCTAAATTATCATTCACAAAACTGAAATAAATTAATCAAATATTTTTCTTCCATAAAATCATACCTGATTACTTTGAATATTTCAAAGTGTCATGTGACAATGTTTTTAATGTTAAATTTTAAGATAACTGATTGCAGCTACCTTCTGTCTCTACCATTTTTGAAAAAATAAATCTAATGGATCTTTCAGTAAACTCGGGGAATTTAAAATAATTCAAACCAGTCCACGAATCATGAGGCAGTTCTTATAATAGCTTATCAGGAGATCTGTTAGTATCATACTGCATATGTATTGAGGCTGTACATTGGTAATTCCCCAAATCTTTGAAAGGAGATGGGAGCTTGGTGGTAACCTCTTGACCACAGACGATCACAATATCTGTGGACCAATTTCATTCTTCTCTTTGGGAGCTCTTGGAGCTTCAGACAATTTTAAATGCTTTTTCAGTTGTTGAAGGAGCATTTCTGCTCGAGGATCAGAAGAAATTAACTGCTTTGTTGTGGATACCTCACTCTAGGCGGTCTTTTAAGAAATTAGTAGCTGAATTTAAAGAATCTTACAGAAGTGGGCCAATCAGCCTAATTGTATCTGCACAGTAATGGGAGAACCAATGATGCAGTTAGAGTTGCTGATTGATCTTGACAAATCTGTGTGGACTTTCATGTTCTCCCTGTGACTGCTGATTTTCTCCCACATCCCATTAAACTAAGTAATGGGATGTTGTAGGTTGTAAGAAGGAAGGGAAGTTAAGGCATGAATAGAGTGAAGGAATAGAGCATACAAACGCAAGAGCATATATTCAACAGGAAATTGAGAAAAATAGTTATTAGTCAGTTAGATGCTATTTATCAAAATTCACACGGCACTTGTTGCAAGATAGATTGTACAAATGGAAATAAATTGTACAATCTCATAGCCATAAGAGAGATATGGTTGCATGGTGACAATGATTGATAATTACAATTTCCAGGATTCATTACTAGATGAGGTAGGCAGAATGGAAAAAAGAGGTTGACAATAAAGAAAATGGACAAAGGTAGGTATAGAGAAGAAAAGGACCAAAGTGCTGGAGTAACTCAGCAGGTTAGGCAGCATCTCTGGAGAACATGGTGACATTTCAGGTCGAGACCCTTCTGACATTTTGGAAAGAGTGATTACAATATTATAGAATATTATAGACACAAAATGCTGGAGTAATTCAGCGGGTCAGGCAGCATCTCTGAAGAAAAAGGGTAGATGATGTTTCGGGTTAGGACTCTTCTTCCCATAACCAGCAACTGCAGTTCTTTGTTTCTACAGAAACTTAGATTGACCTATTTTTGTGATCACAATAATTATGAGAGGCAAGTGACTCACCTTCACATTACCCAGTGCTTTCCTACAATCTGCATGGCATGCAACAGGAATAAAATGGAAAATATTTTACTTGCCAGAATAAATGCAGCTGTTTTAAAAATGAGACACAGAATGCTCGAGTATCTCAGGGCATAGAGGGCCAGGAGATATATTCTGGTCCTCTCACTGGCAGAGACAGGCAGCATCTCTGGATAGAAGGAATAAAAGTGAGGTTATTAAATAACATTCAGGATAAAACTATTCTGTTCCTCATTCTTAACGGTCTATGTTAATTGCCCCTAATGTATCGGGAGTGGATGTGAGTGGGATAGAACTATAGTGAATCTTCTCTCTCTCTTTCTTCACTCTCTCTTTCTTTCTTCTCTCTCTCTCTCTCTCTTTCCCTCTCTCTCTCGCTCTCTCTCTCTTTCCCTCTCCCTCTCTCCCCATCTCTCTCTCTCCCCATCTCTCTCCCTCCCCCTCTCTCTCTCTTCCTCTCTCTCCCTCTCCCTCTCTCTCTCTCCCTCTCTCTCCCTCTCCATCTTTCTCTCTCTATCCCTCTCTCCCTCTCTCCCTCTCCCCCTCTCCCCCCCCCCCCCTCGCCCTCCACTCCCCCCCCCCCCTCCCTCCCTCCCCCCCTCTCCCCCCTCTCTCCCCCCTCTCTCCCCCCTCTCTCCCCCCTCTCTCCCCCCTCTCTCCCCCCTCTCTCTCCTCCCTCTCCCCCCTCTCTCCCCTCTCTCTCTCCCCCCTCTCTCCCCCTCTCTCTCTCTCCCCCTCACTCTCTCCCACTCTCTCTTTCTCCCCTCTCTCTCTCCCCTCTATCCCCCCTCTCGCCCCCCACTCCCCCCCCGCTCTCCCTCGTCTCTCCCCCCTCTCTCCCCCGCTCTCCCCCCCTCTCTCTCCCCCTCTCTCTCTCCCCCCCCTCTCTCTCTCCCTCCCCCTTTCTCTCCCTCCCTCTCTCCCTCCCCCCCCTCTCCCCCTCTCTCCATCCCTCCCTCCCCACCCTCTCTCTCTCTCTCGCCCGCTCTGCGGAGATCGGCGGATCGGTAGCCGGCTCTCTCTGTGTGTGTGTCTGTGCCTGAGCATTATGCGTGCATGCGTGCCTGAGGAGTGATCACAGTGCATGTGTTTGTGTGAGAGGGAAAGTGAAATAGAGATAGTGATAATGTGAGAGAGCCTGTATGTGTGAGTCTGTGTGTGTGTCTATGTCTGTCTGTGTGTGTGTGAGTGCATTTGTGTGTCTGTGTGTGTATTTCAGTATGTGGGAGTCCACGTGTGCGTGTGCATTTCTATGTGTGTGTCACTGTGTGTGTGTGTGTGCATGTCACTGTGTGAGTGTGTGTCAGTGTGTGTGTCAGTCTGTGTTTGTGTCAGTGTGTCAGTGTGTGTGTCAGTGTGTGTGTGTGTGTGACATTTCCTTATTTTTTCGTACTGCCCGCAAAAATGTGCCAAATATATATATAATGTGGCCCTCATGCTGAAAATTTTGGAGGCCCCGGGTGTAACATATTAAAAAAGTGTTTTGAAATTGTGTTACAGTATTAATTAGAATATTGTTCAATAGTGGAAAAAACGTGCATGTCCACTGGCACTCAAGTCCCGAATTTGATAGATTTATGAGTTTTACTGTTTTACAAAATTTCACAGATTTTTAGAAATATTTATCAATTATCATGTCCCTGCTACAAGCCTTATATTTTCCTTTATTCTATTGTTCCAGTATGCAACTGAAAATCTGCTGTCACACATTCATTGACTCTAGAGTTTCTTGTGGTTTGCAAGCGTATAAATCAAATAGCTTGCCTAATTAATCCTGTCTGTTGACTGCAACCATATAGAAATTTCCAATATGGCTGCTCTGTCTGTATGGCTTCTGGCAATGATGTTGTTATACGAGAATTTTCCCTAACAGTCTGTGACCCATAACGTTATGTGGCTGGTAGTGCTATATTTAAACTTCATAGCGCTGCAGCCGGTAACGCTATATTTAGAACCCATAGCCTTGCAGCCGACAGCTCTTTGTTTAAATTCCCACGCGTTAAGCTGGCAGCGCTCTGTTTAAACCTTTGCACGCCAAACCGGTAACGCTGTGTATTGATTTGCACGCCAAGTCTGTGGGGCTACGTATTGTTTTACGTGCCAGTCTGCGGCTGATTGCACTTTGTTCCAAAAGGAGGGGGGGGGGGCGCCTGCTGAGATGCAGTCCCCTGCCATTGGTTATAGTTGGAATTTGGGAGCAGCACTATTGGCCAGGACTTACCTGCGGTTATTTAAACACCTGATTTCTCAGCTTTATAAAGGCAGGTGCCAGTAAGCCAGAAGCTAGTTCAAGTTTATGTACGAGAGGGGTTCATCGACGGGCTGAGTCGTGATCAGTGCCATGGACGGAGGCAGAGAGAGAGAGAGACGTGCTGCTGTAAAACGGACCCCACGCATACCAAGTCACATATTATTTTTGTTCTCTCTCTTGCCAATAAATCTGATGTGTTCCTGTACGAGACGGGTTCACCAATGGGCTGAGTCGCGATCAGCTCCGCGGACGGAGGCAGAGAGAGAGAGGTATGCTGCTGTAAAACTGGACCCAGCGCATACTGAGACAAGTATTGTTTTTGTCCTCTTTTGCCACTTTGCAACAGCCAAGTGAGCCTTTTTCTGTTCTACCAGTCAGATTCTTGAACCTGTTCCCTTGTAACATATATGAACATTGGCTGGGAGAATGGCAAGGCTGTCAACCTGAGAAATGGCAAAATGTACCTGGTGCACTCACTGAAACATTGTGGGTGAAATGGGCTGTTGATAAACTGATTTGTATCATTGTAGAGCTTGCCTGCAGGAGCATATCATGGAGATCCTATTAATTGTGGTGCTGACTCTACCATAATGATTAATGCAGAATGTATTCACTATAACATTGTAATGCTCCCTTAATGTAAGGGAGTTGTGGATTATCTTTAAATAGCACTGTCCCAAATAGTGATCTGGGTATTGCCATAAAAATTAACATTGATTGGTTGCCAATAATATTATTGAGGCAGATGAAATTGGGCCTGTTTTTCATGTATGTCAGACAACAGGAAAAGATGTGCCACTAATGACTACATAATTCATGTTCCAGCTGATTTTTTCTGCCCTAAAGCGTATTGTTACAATCAAAAGGCATGATGAAATTCTAAGGTATTTTGGCATTATTTTTGAATATTGCATGTACTAGATTCAGTTGCAGTCAGATTTCAGACTATTCTCAATTTTTTCCTCATGAACAATATTTATTATGAACAATCATTGTCATATTACACTTTTCAAATAAAAGCATTTTGTAACATTTTGACTTTAATTTCATTTATTTTTACATTTTCATTTTCCTTCTTTTGCTTGATTCTTTTTATTAATTTAATGGAATAATTTGGTACTTCCACAAGCAACTTCAACCTAGGTGGCGCTGTGGCACCATTTTAATTCCATATCCTTTGATTGGATGATTCCAAGCCTGCAAGTTGATCACAAACTGGTGCTTTTGAGTGCATCCTATAGTTTTGTTATTTTTCAGCAAATAGATTCCTGACTTACTTGATGTAGTGGCCATTTAGCTTATTTTGAGTGTCATTAATTATGGCATTTGTCTTTACATTTTAGACTGCCCGTAATTACGTGGGTGGGATTTATTACATAGTCAAAGGCGAGTTTGGTGCTGGGTTTCTTGCGCAGAAGCTTAGTTTTTTATGGGGAACGAATACCCTTTGACCCTGTGAAGTTTAACCGAGACACGAGGAGTTTTCTAACGTTTAAATCGATATGCTGGAGTTTGACGAAGATTAAAGTGTACTAGTCGGAAAAGAAGGTTGGATGTATATCTTATTGTTTTTCTTCAACAATAAAGAAACTATTAATCAAAAGACTGTGTTATGAAGATTTATTTGTGAAGAAGCTCTGAAGGTCTCACAGAGAGCTCACTTGCGTATTACGACATTCTCCTAAAGCCATGTAGTCTCTTTAGTGGCAAGAGGGAGTAATCTCTTGAATGATATAAAAATCTGCTGCTACATAAAGTCAAAGGATACCTCTGACACGAGGTGAGATCCCGTCCCAGAGAGTGGGACAGAAGACTTGGCTAGGATCTCAAAAGAGGTTTTGGCCAGAAGATCGGTTCCAGAAGAGGAACTGAAGACAATAGATCTCGGCTAGAGATGGCTTTATCGACACGACTTATCAGAAGACATTATCACAAAATCTGTTGAGTAATCGATTATTATACATTGAATTTTAAAGCTGGGAAGCTTTATGCAGAAAGCCAGTTTTGCTGGCTTGGAAGATAACCAATAAAGTGTTTTTCTACTCTGCCTGGAGAAATCCAGATGTCCGACCTTGGATTGTTTTGAAGTCAAGATAAGACACATTCCGTTTGAACTAACGCCATTATTAACTTCGTAGATGTTGAGCGATGTTGGCTGGAAATCTAATTTGTTATTGTTCTTGAGAAATTGTTATCAAAACAACACTCGATGTTTATCAACAAAATTAAAGCGGATTGAAGAGGTTTTTGTACGTTCAATGTAAAGACCTGGCAATCTGCCAAGACCTGTTTTAAAATCCATGAATGAAATAGAGACGCCAGTGGAACCACCAGGTGGCAGAGCCAGGTAAAGTATTGAGAATATGCAGGTTATACCCAGGCTGCCTACCTGAAAGAAACCGAGAAGGAGAGAAACAAATTATGGAAACAGGTTACCAAATCAATTGAGAAACAGAAGAAACTAATGGAATCGGATAAGAATGCAATCAAAGTGGAATTTAATGAGCCAATTACTTAATCTCTGCCAGGAGGTTCAAGAGAAACAAAATGCACTGACGGACTTAGAGCCATCTATCAAAAAAACGCGAAAGACACACCCAGTGGTATGAAGTATAGGCGAAGATATTCAATGGTTACATGGATGAGGCAGAGGAGTGGTTATCTGAAATTATACCACAACTTACGTGCCTAACAGCTGGAAGTGCGATGCAACAAGGTGCCGGAATGGAAGATGGAATTACACCACGCGATAGTATCTCAAATGTATCTACATGAAGATCAGGACATAAATCTGGTTCTATAGCCAGTTCGTCATCAAGGGTTTCTGCTCGAGTTGAAGCTGATCTAGCCACTCTCTCAGTAGAAGTGGATGCCTTGAAGAAGAAACGTGAGATTGAGTAACAAGAAGAACAGATGATAGAAGAGGGGATGCGACAGAAAGAAGAGATGACAGTAAGAAGAGATGATGGTAAAATGGCGGCGCCGTGCTTGGCTGCGGTTGCACTGGCTCCCGATAGTAATAGAAATTTAAAAGTAAAAAACGTACGTGGTCCGGAGTGTTTGATGGTCACTGTTCAGTGTGACTGACAGTCTGTGTTGGAACTGCGTGCATTCAGCAGTTCAGCGGTCGTGGATCCGGCTACTCTGGATACTCTATGGAGTCTCGGACTGCTGCGTTGAAGCGGCCTACGAAGCTGCGGAGTCTCCTACCAGCACTGGCTGCACTCGGAGGAGACGGTGCGATAGGAAGCAGAAATGCAGCACTCGGGGGGGGGGGGGGGGGGCTTACATGGAAAAGTGCATAGAGGATGTCTGTGTCACCAACACCAACAACAAACGGGCCAACCAGAAACCCTGGATGACCCCCGAGGTACTTGGAATGCTGAGAGCACGAAATGCCGCATTCAAATCCGGTAACTTGGTGGCACTCAGATCAGCAAGAGCCAACCTGAACCGAGTCATCAGGCTGGCAAAGCGTGCCCATGGTCAGAAAATCCAGAGCTTCTTTCTTGACCCCATGAACACCAGGCGCATGTGGCAGGGAATAAAAACCATCACGGACTATAAGACTGCTCCACCACCCTGTGAAGACAACATAAACTTCCTCAATGAACTCAATAAATATTTTGGACGGTTCGAGGCATTCAACAACACACCTGCAAGAAAAGGTATTCCTCACTATGATGAACAGGCATTCAGTCTTGATACAGTGGATGTCCGGTGGACCCAAAAAGGAGTGAACACACGGAAGGCCGCAGGCCCTGATAACATACCAGGTCGGGTGCTCAGGGAATGTGCTGATCAGCTGGCACATGTCCTTACTGACATCTTCAACACCTCACTGAACCAGGCTATTGTCCCATCGTGTTTCAAGACTGCCACCATCATACCAGTGCCAAATAAATCCTCAATAACATGTCTCAATGATTACCGCCCTGTAGCACTCACTCCCATAATGATGAAGTGCTTCGAGAGGCTGGTCAGGGACCATATTACCTCCAGACTCCCCTCCACACTTGGCCCGTCCCAGTTTGCTTACAGGCCAAACCATTCCACAGAGGACGCCATATCCTCCGTACTCCACCTGAGCCTGGCACATCTAGAGGAGAAGAACACATATGTGCGAATGCTGTTCATGGACTTTAATTCAGCGTTCAATACAATCATCCCTCAGCACTTGGTAAGCAAACTGGATCCATTGGGCCTCAGCACACACTTATGTAACTGGCTACTGGACTTCCTCACTGACAGACCCCTGTCAGTGCGGGTTGGAAACAACACCTCCAACATCATCTTTCTGAGCACCTGTTCCCCTCAGGGCTACGTCCTGAGTTCACTACTGTTTACCCTGATGACCCACGACTGTTGTGCCAGGTTTAGTACAAACCACATCATGAAGTACGCAAATGACACAACAGTGATGGGCCTTATCCGGGACGACAATGAACTGGCTTACAGGGAGGAGGTGAAACAACTGGTAGACTGGTGCAACACTAACAATTGATCCTGAATGTTGACAAAACAAAGGAGGTCATCGTCGACTTCAGGAGAAACCGGCACAGTCATACACCACTACACACTAATGACATTGATGTGGAGTTGGTCAGTGGTACTAAGTTCCTGAGGGTGCAGATCACGAACAGTCTGACCTGGTCACAAAACATCACATCACTAGTTAAGAGAGCGCAGCAGCATTTGCATTTTCTGCGCCGGATGAGAAGAGCTCACCTCCCCCATCCCGTCCTCACCACTTTCTACAGGGGCACCATAGAGAGCATTTTGACCAGCTGCATCTCTGTCTGGTTTGGGGACTGCAAAGCCTCCAACTGGAAATCCGTGGTGAGGACGGCTGAAAAAATCATCAGGACTTCTCTTCCTTCAATCCGGGACATTGCGTGCAAACGTTGCTTCTCCAAGGCCAACAGCATTATAAAAGACCCCACACATTTCCATCACGAGCAGAACGGCCAGGTTTTGCAACAGCTTCTTCCCCCGAACCATCAGACTTGAATTACACATAATGTGCCGCCACTATTAGCTATTTTATCTTTTTATCTATTTTATCCTTTTGTTATTTTATGTTGCTTGTAGGCATTGCGCAGACGACAGGCTGTTGGAGCTCTGCTTCCAACAGCTCGGACCTGAAGATGGCGCCTGCCTGCGGCGACTTTTGCGGAGCTCCGGAAAATAAAAGGCTCAACTACAACTTCCAACAACTTACCTGGATCAGAAAAACGGCAGAAATCGGTGCCGTTTCGGACAAGCTGCTTGAGCACCTCAAGGCTCTCGCAATTTCGCGAACTCCCGCAGCTGCGGGAACCGCGGACTTTAAACTTTCCCACGCTGGCTGTGGAACTCCCGACCCGACTGAGGATCCCAGGTACTGTACCTTGAAACGCCGGGATGACCCCCAGAGCCGACGGGCTGGATCTCCCAGCAACAACGGAGCTGCAGTTGCCGACTTTGAGGGAACCCCTGTTCGTTACGGAGCTGGAGCTGCCGTCTGTGAGGGAATCCCCGTTCCAGCGCAGGTCCGCAGAAACAGCAAGCACAGTACCTGGAAATAAAGGGGAAGCCTCCATTGTGTCCGGAAACGTGGCCGTCGGGCAGGACTTCAGGTCAGAATGAAGCGCAGGGGCCTTCGGCCCCCTCTCCCAACTATCCTACTGGCTAATGTACAGTCCCTTGAAAACAAAGTGGAGGACTTAAGGGCAAGACTGCTTTATCAAAGGGAGCTGAGGGAATGCTCTGTGTTCTGTTTCACAGAGACATGGCTCACCCCCAGCTCCCCAGACTCAGCGGTCCAGCCTGAAGGGTTCTCCATCCACCGCATGGACCGTACCCTGGCATCTGGGAAAGGGAGAGGTGGGGGCGTCTGCCTCATGGTCAACTCTGCGTGGTGTTCCGACGTGGCAGTCCTGTCCAACTCCTGCTCTCCACACCTCGAACATCTGGCAGTGAAGTGCCGTCCCTTCTACCTCCCGAGAGAATTCACCTCCGTTATCCTGACCGCGGTCTACATCCCACCCCAGGCAGACGTCCGTCTGGCACTGGAGGAGCTGCATGCCGTGGTCAACAAACACCAGACGTCTTACCCCGAGGCATTTACCACCATTGCTGGGGACTTCAATGAGGCGAACCTCAAGAAATCACTCCCCAACTTCCACCAACATGTCTCCTGCTGCACCAGAGGACCTAACACCCTCGACCACTGCTACACCACCATCAAGAATGCCTATCGTTCTATCCCTCGCCCTCACTTCGGTAAGTCCGACCATACCGCGGTGCTGCTTCTTCCTGCCTACAAGCAGCAATTAAAGAGCGCACCCCCACCACCCAAACTGGTGGACAAACTGGGGGACTTGGGACTTCCACACTCCACCTGCATGTGGATAAATAGCTTCCTGTCGGGTCGCAGCCAGAGAGTCAGAGTGGGCCATCACACATCCACGGCCCTCAGCCTCAGTACCGGCTCTCCACAGGGCTGCATGCTGAGCCCCCTGCTCTACACCATCTACACACATGACTGCATCCCCGCCCACCACAGCAACACCATTGTCAAATTTGCGGATGACACTACGGTGGTGGGACTCATCTCCGGGGGGGACGAGTACGCCTACCGGGATGAGGTGGAGCAGCTGACAGTGTGGTGTGGAGAAAATAACCTGCTCCTTAACACCTTAAAGACCAAGGAGATAATAATAGACTTCAGGAAGAATAAAACGGACATGGTACCATTAGTTATCAGAGGGGACTGTGTGGAGAGGGTGGCGGATTTCCGCTTCCTGGGAATCCATATTGAGGAGGACCTGACGTGGAGCGTGAACACCTCTGCGCTGCTGAAAAAGGTCCAGCAGAGACTGCACTTCCTGAGGGTGCTCAGGAAGAATAACATCACTCAGAGACTGCTGCTGCCCTTTTATCGGTGTTCCATTGAGAGCCTCCTAACATACTGTGTATGCGTATGGTACACCAGCTGCACAGCGGCTCAGAGGAAAGCGCTCCAGAGGGCCATTGACAACGCCCAGAGGATTGTCGGATGCCCTCTCCTTACCTTGGAGGACTTACACAGTTCCCGCTGCATCAAAAAATCCCAGAGTATTATAAAGGAAATTTCCCACCCCGGACACTCCCTGTTTGAACTGTTACCGTCAGGCAGACGGTACAGATCTACAAGGACAAGGACAAACAGACTTAAAAACAGTTTTTACCCCACTGCTATAAAGGCACTAAATGTAGCCGCCAAGGAACGCAGGAGCGATACATACATACATGAAATCGACAGAAGGATGTAGGGCTGGGTGTTTATGCGTGCTATTTTTATGATATTTATTTTAGTTGTTTATCTTTTTAAATATTTTACCTTGTATGTATCGTTAGCTTTTAGAAATGTTTGAATGGTGCACTGACTGGCTGACATTTTACAATTTCGTTGTACATGGTTCATGTTACAATGACAATAAAGAAACTATTCTATTCTAAGTGAGGACAGCACAGAGCTGGTGGGGGGGGGGGGGGGGGCAGAAGAACAACTCCAGGACTGTTTGGAGTCTGTAGACTGGGCAATGTTCAAGGACTCGGCAACGGACTTGAACGAATATGCCACAGTTGTTACAGACTTCATAAAGAAATGTGTGGAGGACTGCATCCCTACAAAAACCTTCCGAGTGTTTCCCAATCAGAAACCTTGGATGAACTTTGAGATCCGCACTCTCCTGAAGTCCAGACACAGGGCATTCACATCCAACGATACAGTGGCCTACATGAAGACCAGATACGACCTTGGTAAGGCCATCAAAAAGGCCAAAAGGGACTTCTGCTCCAAACTGGAGGACGAGACAGATGTTCGGCAGCTGTGGCAGGGTCTGAATGCAATCACCTCCTACAAGGCAAATCCAGGAGGCAGCTCGAATGCCGGTGTAACATCACTCCCTGACGAGCTCAATGCGTTTTACGCACGCTTTGACAGGGAGAATACTGATGTGCCTTCCCGATACCCCATTTGCTGTGATGGCATTTCAGTCTCAGTCACAGAGGCCAATGTCTGGAAATCCTTCAGAGGGGTGAACCCCCGAAAAGCACCTGGACCTGATGGTATACCCGGCCGTGTTCTAAAAACTTGTGCGGACCAACTGGCGGGAGTTTTTACGGACATTTTCAACCTCTCACTTCTGAGGTCTGAGGTCCCCACCTGCTTTAAAAGGGCATCAATTATACCGGTGCCCAAGAAGAGTAAGGTGACGTGCCTCAATGACTATCGACCAGTGGCACTAACGCCGGTGGTGATGAAGTGCTTTGAGAGGTTGATCATGGAGCAAATCAACTCCTACATCGACAAAAACCTGGACCCACTGCAGTTCGCGTACCGCCACAACAGATCAACGGTGGATGCGATCTCGCTGGCCCTCCACTCCGCACTGGACCACTTGGACAACAAAAACTCATATGTCAGGCTGTTATTCATTGATTACAGCTCAGCATTTAACACAATCATCCCCTCCAAACTGGTTACCAAACTCGCAGAACTAGGACTCTGCGCATCCCTCTGCAACTGGATCCTCGACTTCCTCGTCCACAGACCACAGTCTGTTCGTATTGGTGGAAATGTGTCAGCCTCAATAACAATCAGCACGGGAGCACCTCAAGGCTGCGTGCTCAGCCCCCTGCTGTACTCACTCTATACCCATGACTGCGTAGCGAACCACAGTGCGAACTCCATCATCAAGTTCGCTGACGACACCACTATTGTGGGGCGTATCACTGATGGGGATGAGTCAGAGTACAGAAGAGAGATCGAGCAACTGTCCATATGGTGCCAGCGCAATAACCTGGCCCTGAACACCAGCAAAACCAAGGAACTGATTGTGGACTTTGGAAGGAGTAGGAGGGGGACCCACAGCCCCATTTATATCAACGGGTCGATGGTTGAAAGGGTCAAGAACTTCAAATTCCTGGGGGTGCACATCTCTGAAGATCTTTCCTGGTCCGAGAACACGAACGCAATTATCAAAAAAGCTCATCAGCGCCTCTACTTCCTGAGAAGATTACGGAGAGTCGGATTGTCAAGGAAGACTCTCTCTAACTTCTACAGGTGCACAGTCGAGAGCATGCTGACCGGTTGCATCGTGGCTTGGTTCGGAAATTTGAGCGCCCTGGAGAGGAAAAGATTACAAAAAGTAGTAAACACTGCCCAGTCCATCATCGGCTCTGACCTTCCTTCCATCGAGGGGATTTATCGCAGTCACTGCCTCAAAAAGGCTGGCAGTATCATCAAAGACCCACACCATCCTGGCCACACACTGATCTCCCTGCTACCTTCAGGTAGAAGGTACAGGAGCCTGAAGACTGCAACAACCAGGTTCAGGAATAGCTACTTCCCCTCAGCCATCAGGTTATTAAACCTGGCTCGGACAAAACTCTGATTATTAGCAACCACTTTCTGTTATTTGCACTACCAGTTTATTTATTCATGTGTGTATATATTTATATCATGGTATATGGACACATTTATCTGTTTTGTAGTAAATGCCTACTATTTTCTGTGTGCTTAAGCAAAGCAAGAATTTCATTGTCCTATACAGGGACACATGACAATAAACTCACTTGAACTTGAACTTGAACTTGTTGCACGGTGAGCCAGATGCAATGAAATTTCGTTCAGATTTGCATTTGTTGGTGTATTTTTGAATGACAATATAGTCTTTGATTGATTGATTGATGCAACAAGAAGAAGAGATGATGCGACAAAAGGAGCAGCTGGAACTAGACACAAAGATGGCAGTGGCCAAATCAAAGAAGGAGATATTGGAAAGTGAGGGTTCAAGATGCAGCTCTAGAGCATCAAAGATGATGAACTCTGGACCAAGAGGAAAAACTGCTCCCATTCAGTCAGCAGTTGGATCAATTCCACAATCGAGATCCACCGGATTTCATGACTTTGAACACCCATTGGAACAGAGTAAGATGGGTAAAACTTAATCTCAGCAAATGGGTGCTAGATTGAAACAAACTACTTATGGAGCGTCTGTAGATGCTCGGGACAAACCAATAGCGGACTATGCTTTTCCGAGGCCTGGTGCACAGGCTTGAGCAAGCCAGTTTGAGCCAAGGCCTGTCTATCGTCTGTTGCAGCAAAGCCAAGATTTTCAGGATGGATTATTGGCATTGGCGAATAGGCGTTGAATTCATAGCTCGACAAAATACCTCTCTCACTCTACCACCAGGAGAAATTCCTACATATGATGGAGATCCTTTGCAGTATGAAGCTTTCATAAGGGCATCAGAAGAAGTATTAGAAACAAAAATTACGGATGAAAAGAAGCGCTTACGATTTCTGGTGAAGTACACAAGCGGAGATGTTCAGGTACTTTTTGAAAGTTGTCAAAATGAGCCTGACAGCCAAGGCTATAAAGAGTCAAGAAGATTACTAAAAGAACGTTTTGGTAATGAACAGAGGATTGCTAACGCATACATGGAGAAGATCCATGCTTAGAAAGATATCAAGCCAGAAGATGGGGAGGCATTGAGTGATTATGCAATATTTCTTAGATGTTGTTGCAGCTCGATGAAAAATCTCAGCCACATGGAGGAAATGAATCTTGCATGCAATACTCGAGTCATCACTAGTAAGCTGCCCAGAAGACTGAGAGAAAGTGGAGAGATAAAGCGAGTAGCCAGGCTACCAGACCTGGTGCATTTATTGGACAAGCAAGTACAGTACATGTTAGAGCCACACCATGGCACTACTGAAGATCATAAACCAATTGCAATTAACAATGGCAATCTACCTTTACCAAAACTGAAGAAAGATCAGATCCTAAGAGAAGCAGTTTTGCTACCACTGTACTACCACTGTTGAAACGACAGATGGAATGAAAAGAGATGTATCTACTATCAAGCAAATAAGATTTTGTTTGTTATGTGATGGTGGTCACACCAACAGATGGTGTCAAAGATTTGAGGAGAAAGAATATGAAGTAAAGGTGGATTTCTTGAAAGAGAAGGGAATCTGTTTTGAATGTTTGAAAAAAAGACATATGGTGTGAGACTGTAAGAGTCCTATAATTTGTTATAAGTGCAAGCAATATCATTCTGAAGCACTTCACACTGTAAAAACGCTATCAGAGCAAATGGAAGAGGAAGAACTGGAACAAATAGAAGAAGAACTACCAGAGCAAATGGAAGAGGATGAACCGGAGCAAACAGAACAGAAGGAGAAGCCAACTACTAGTGATGATGTCACCTCGCCTCAAGTAACTGCTCATATTAGGGCCGGGGTTGAAACCTGTATCTTTTCTATCTTACCAGTACAGGTGAGGAATAGCAAGAGGAATACAGTGTTGCAAACATATGCATTTTTGGATCACGGAAGTTCGAATACCTTTTGCACAGAAAACCTGACGAGAAGACTGAACATCACAAGAAAAAAGACTAAGATTCGATTACGTACCATGAATAAAGATAAAGAGAGTATGAATCATTACATTACAAGTATGGAGATATCCAGTCTGGATGAAGATAATTTTATACCAATATCTGAAGTGTTTACACATGAAACCATGCCTGTTGGACGTCAAAATATACCCTTACTTGAAGGATGTCAAAATATCTAAAATAAATTCTAGTGTTAACCTACTTATTGGAACAAATGTTTTAAAGACATTGGAACCTATACAGATTGTGAAGAGCCAAGGTGATGGACTGTATGCTGCGAAAACCCGACTTGGATGGGTTATCTATGGCTCCTTGAGAAGGAACAATTAAAACGGGAATCAGAAGAACTATCCTGCCATTGCTGTTAATCAAATATCTACTGATAAATTAGAAAAGCTGGTGATGAAGCAATACAATCATGACTTCAATGAAAGTACCAATAGGGAATCTGAAGATATGTCTAGAGAAGAGTTAAAGTTTGTGGATATTATGAACTACTCAGTAAAGATTGACGGACACTATTGTCTGGACTTATCTTTCAAACAAGAAAGTGTTAGTCTACTGAATAATCGTCGTATAGCAGAGCAACGTACCCAGACTTTAAAACGCAAGTTTGGCGAGAATACTACATTTCATGAAGTAATAATCTCTTTGAAGAATAATTTCTACATGGATGATTGCTTAAAATCCATGTCTACTGAGCAGGAAGCAATTCAAATGGTAAAACATTTGACTTCCCTTTGCAATAAGGGAGGATTCACGCTTTCCAAGTGGATCAGCAACAATTGTGAAAACATTCCACCAGATGATAGAGCCAAAGAAACCAGAGAATTGGATTTGGACTGAGACAATTTGCCAATGGAAAAAGCATTGGGAGTTACTAATGTTGCACAATTGAAATATGTTAACACAAATGAAAATCCTGTGGATGAAGTTTCTAGAGAACTGACAGCGAATTGCTTCTTAAGCGATAAGAGATGGATCAATGAACTAGAGTCTCTCTGTAAGCCAGAGAGAGAATCGCCAAAGCCTGAGCTGGGATTTGAAATTCTGCTAATGATCCGGAAATTAAATCAAACCTTATGGTGAATGTTATTGCTAAAAATCCTGTTATTCTCTTGAAGGTTTTTTTACACTTCAACATTACTGTTACAACACATCATGAGTTGATCGGACATGGAGGAAGAAGTTTCATGCTATCAAAGGACATTAATGTTTTGGACTATATACTGGGTATCATGCCTAGATTTAAGTGTTTGGTGCATACGGTACGACTTTAAACTAAAAAACAGTGTTTTAATAAGACCAGTAATCAAGTTATGCTTGCTTCTAGAAGGCAAGGTGAAGATAGTCTAGAAGGCCAGTCGAAGAAGAATTCTGATTACGGATATATAGTGTATGCTATTTTTTGCTTTTGATATATGTTAAGCCTTCATGGCTACTTTTATTAATGTTTATTAGTAATTAGATGTTTATAATTAATAATTTTATTAGATGTTCATTAATAATACTTTTATTAGATGTTTATTAATAATTGCCTCGTTATATACTCGGAACAATTACAGGCTGGTATGTAGTTGCCAATTTGGCTTATTTTGTGTGTCATTAATTATGGCATTTGTCTTTAAATTTTAGACTGCCCGTAATTATGTGGGTGGGATTTTTTACGTAGTCAAAGGCGTATTTGGTGCTGGGTTTCATGCGCAGAACCTTAGTTTTTAGTTTAGCTCGGAGCTACATGGGAAAGGAATACCCTTCGACCATGTGACGTTTAACCGAGACACGAGGAGTTTTCTACCGTTTAAAACGATATATTGGAGTTTGACGAAGTTAAAGTGTATGAGTCAGAGAAGAAGGTTGGATGTATATCTTATTGTTTTTCTTCAACAATAAAGAAACTATTAATCAAGAGTGTGTTATGAAAATGTATCTGTGAAGAAGCTCTGAAGGTCTCACGGAGAACTCACAGGCGTATTACGACATTCTCCTAAAGCCATGTAGCCTCTTTAGTGGAACGATATAAAAATCTGCCGCTACACGAGATGGCAGGAACATCAAAGGTACCCTTTAATTTCCTGATCAAATTATCTTAAGTATTCAATTCAGAAAATTAATAAATAGTTTGAGGCTGCTCCATCCTCTAATCATAAAGTATTTATTCTGGCAATATAAATCATAAATCATGATAATGAGGGATTTGGGGATCGATAATGCAAATCACAGAATTTAACACGTATAGAAGTGTTTAGCGAGGTAGTTTTTGATTATAAGCATGATTTTGGACTATGAGAATGCTGGAGTATGAGAATAAAGAAGTCTCACATCTTTATCGACATCTGGAGTAGAGTTACGTGTCGTTATCTAAAGGGAGAAATATTTTCCTTAAGAAGGATTTCTGGGATATTAACTATGCCATAAGGAGGGATTAAATAGTACATTCTTTGGAATTTGGAAGAAAAGGAGACCATCTAAATCAAACCTATGACAATAGGGCTTGACAGGTACATGCTGAGAGTTTGTTTATTGAGAGAGGGCGGATTTGCATCTTTGGAATCCCAAGGCCTAGGTCAGTGAATTCAACACTGACTAATTGTGTTATGGAAATGTTTTTCCATTTCCTGTACTTTTGTTCTCGCCCAATCTCCTCCTACCTGTACCTGATTTCCCCTTTCCTCATTTTCTATCTCGAAAGGTCTCCACAATGGCTTTTCAATAAGATGTCACCATGAGACACATCTTTCCCACTCCTTTAAGCATTCCAAAGAGCCTTCCCTCAGCACCATTCTTCCATCTCCACCAATACCTGCAACACCTGACATTTTTATCCAACTTTTCTTCCATTTGGGGACCCAAACTTTCCTCTCAATAAAAACAGTAATTTGCATGCACTCTTTCCAATTCAGTACACTGCATTTGGTACAACTGATGTGATGTGCTCTCCATAAGTTGAACTAAATGCAGACTGGGAGACCACTTTGCAAAACACCTTAATTCATTTCGCAACTTTCACTGTGAGCTTCCAGTTGTTCGTTGCTTTCATGCTCCATCTCTTCCCACTTTACTGGATTTTACTTCCTCCACCGTTCCAACAAAGCTTGAGGAACAGTATTTTATCTTCCATTTAGGGCCTCAACACTGGATGCCGCAATTTCAGACAACCAGTCCTTTCAGAACTGGCTATTTCTGATATAAAGACTCGATGCATGTTGAGTTGACCACCATCTGGTTATTTGGGGAGATGATTATTGAGCTGGGATGTTAACTCTGCTGCTGCCTTCGGTTATACCTCTTGGCCCCTTGAGTGTTACCTGGGCTTTCTGGTTTTGGTTTTGTTTCCGATTTCTAACATCTGCAGTTTTTGCTTTTTGCTCTACACCAGTTCATGTGAAACTCTGTTTATTCTCTGTTTATAAATGCTGCCCAACCTGCTGGATTTTTGCAGTATTCTCTGCTACTTCATATTTCCAGCAACTGCTGTGTTCTGTATTTCAAGTCTTGCTTAGCTTTGTATATTTCTTACTCCTCTGTTTTTCATATCGCTGCAAGACAGAATGGCATCTTTCATAGGCCTTCTTCGCCCCCTTTCTCTGCAGGTTAAATCATGTCTGTTCACTAATTTTTTGCATTTCCAGCAAAAGTTAATCAACTTGCAGTATTAACACATTTTCTCTCCACAATGCTGCTGGCTGATGTGCAACATTTTTACTGCATTTTCTGTGTTGCATCTGCAATTTTGTTTTGCTTTATGAATCAATAAACTCGGGGATAGGATGGTGTAATTTCACCCACCACCTTCAAATGCTAGAACAGGTTTCCCCTGTTTCTCTTCCATCTTCTCAATTCTCCTGGATTCATGCATGGCATATTTAGACCCCAATAGATTATTTTACTGTGTAAATATCAAATGAATTGAAGTTTTGAGTATATAGGGCACCATATGAGTAAGTAAATAATTGCCTATCCGACCCAGCGGCTCAAAAGAAGTAAATGGTTGTGTAGGAGCCATTTATGCTTAAGTTAGTTACTGTTGGTATATTATAGTATTTTGTCTTATATAGTATATAGTATATAGTATATAGATATTTCTAGTTGTATCATTTTGAACGCTTGGGGGTAGAATTTTGATACGTAGACGGTCGTGGATTTATGTAGATGGGCGTGACTTACATTGAATTAAGTGATACGACAGGGTGTGGTCTGATCAGACGAGAGCTGGCACCTGAGAGATGACACCGTTTTTACCAATTGAGATAGTAAGAATGGACTGTTGGGATAGTAAGAACGGACAGTTGAGATAGTAAGAATGGACAGTTGAGATAGTAAGAACGGACAGTTCAGATCATAAGAACGGAAAGCTTCAATTTGTATGAGGTACTTCTTTATATTTACTACAACTTCAATAAAGAATCAATTAAACTGGAAATAACGACCGGAAGATTAGTTTTTGTTATCGTACTGCGTAAATTCGATCCACTCCTCCCTGCCAGCGTAGTAATGACAATGGAAATGTTTGAAATTGCCATTACAGGTTGTGCTGAATATATTTATTGATCAACACTTGCAGGTATAATGTATAAGCCACAAACAGAACTTTGTGTTAAGAAACATGGAAAATATTAATTCATTCAATGTAGGCTTCATCTACTCGGGAAAAGAATGATTAATGCCTGAAAATAGGCACAGAGCAACAAAGTGATTGGAAATTAAATGAAAATGCTGCCAATACTCAGCAGGTCAGGGGCCACCAGTAGTTAATTTAATTAAAAAATGAAATCCTCTTGTTTCATGTTATGTTTATGTATTACAAATTATTTTTCAGCTGCAGACTCTCATTTCTCAAACTTTATTTCTTTTTTTTTCTTTTTGCTTTTTCAAGATGGTTTGGGCATTTAGTTCTTTCATGGTCTCAGTTTTATGAAGGAAAAATAAAAAAATAAAACCACATGTTTTTACCTCCCAGACTACTTTTTAACAGACGTGATTTGCTGCGTGTTTTTCAAAATATCTTCTTTTGCTTTTTTATTTACTGTTTCTTACTGTATTCATTACCACTGCAACATCTCACTTCTCTTTATTTACATCTGTTCCTTTTCTAAGTCTATTTTTAAATGGAGGTTTGATGCACAGCCATCATATGCCATTAACTGTGTACAAGAAGAGTGGTAATTATATTAAATTATGGACTGTGGGAATGATATTAAGTTATGGACTATTATCAATGTCAACTCAGTAAGTCTGCTTGGTAGAAAGCTTGACCTCACCCTTGCTATTGCAGCAGTATACTACACAGATAAAGCAAGCCCGAGTAATAAAATATTTGCTGTTACAAATTATGTGCCCTTTTTAGTGGAGAACACGTGCGGTCGAAGATCAAAGTAACACAAATAGCCATTTTTTTGCCGTAATTGGGTGCAGTAGAAGCTGGGTAGGAATCAAGTTCTCAAAATAACAGTGATTTTGTTGAAAATTCAGTACATATTTAATAACTTTAATAGAAATGATACAATAGGCTGTGTATTGTGTGTTGCTTGATTGTGACCATCATTTTTTTCTTTAAATATATTACTTCTAAATATCAATTTAAATACATATACTAATTTTACAAAATACTTTTTATACATGATGATAATAGTTAAATGCTGATGTCAAATTAAAACACAGGATTTATTTAATCAAGGGAAATAAAAGGAAGATTTTCTATTGGTTCAACTGAGGCTTTTTTTTTCTACTACGTGGTGTCAGCTTTCTGGCCAAATTTTCTTGAACAGCTCATTTTAATAATTACTAGACCAAGACCTTAGGAAAAGGAGATGCAATGAGACCTGGGTGTCATGGTACACCAGTCATTGAAAGTAGGCATGCAAGTGCAGCAGGCAGTGAAGAAAGCGAATGGTATGTTAGCATTCATAGCAAAAGGATTTGAGTATAAGAGCAGGGAGGTTCTACTGCAGTTGTACAGGGTCTTGGTGAGACCACACCTGGAGCATTGTGTACAGTTTTGATCTCCTAATCTGAGGAAAGACATTCTTGCCATAGAGGGAGTACAGAGAAGGTTCGCCAGGCTGATTCCTGGGATGGCAGGACTTTCATATGAAGAAAGACTGGATAGACTCAGCTTGTACTCACGAGAATTTAGAAGATTGAGAGGGGATCTTATCGAAAATTACAAAATTCTTAAGGGGTTGGACAGGCTAGATGCAGGAAGATTGTTCCCAATGTTGGGGAAGTTCAGAACAAGGGGTCACAGTTTAAGGATAAGGGGGAAATCTTTTAGGACCGAGATGAGAAAAACATTTTTCACACAGAGAGTGGTGAATCTCTGGCATTCTCTGCCACAGAAGGTAGTTGAGGCCAGTTCATTGGCTATATTTAAGAGGAAGTTAGATGTGGCCCTTGCGGCTAAAGGGGGTATGGAGAGAAGGCAGGTACAGGATACTGGGTTGGATGATCAGCCATGATCATATTGAATGGCGGTGCAGGCTCGAAGGGCCGAATGGCCTACTCCGACATCTATTTTCTATGTTTCTATGCTTCTAAGTAGGACCCGTTGGGTCCTGTCCCCTCAACACGCGGTTGCGGGGGGAGGGGGTGGGCTGTGGCATCACACACACACTAACTAGCGGGGGGAGGGGGGGAGTGGGGGGGGAGAGGGGGGTAAAGGGAGGAGGGGATGGTGGAGAGGGGGGAGGGGGAGAGGGGGGGGGGGGTGAGAGAGGAGGGGGAGAGAAGGTGGAGAGGGGGAGGGGGGAGAGGAAAGAGGGTAGTAATGAGGGGGGAGAGGGGCGGAGTGGAGGGGGGAGAGAGGAGGGGAGTAGAAAGGAGGGGGAGAGAGGGGGAGGGAGGAGGAGGGGGGAGAGGAGGAGGAGGAGGGGGGTGAGGAGGAGGGGGGAGAGGAGGAGGAGGCGGGAAAGGAGGAGGAAGGGGGAGAGGAGGAGGGTTTAGAGGAGTAGGGGGGTAGAGGAGGAGGGAGGAGAGTAGGAGGGGAGAGGAGGTGGGGGAAAGAGTAGGAGGGGGGTAAAGAGTAGGAGGGGGGGAAAGAGTAGGAGGGAGGGGGGGAAGAGTAGGAGGGGGAGAAGAGTAGGAAGGGGGGAAGAGTAGGAGGGGGGGAAGAGTAGGAAGGGGGGAAGAGTAGGAGGGGAAGAGTGGGGGGAAGAGTAGGAGGGGAAGAGTGGGGGAGAGAGTAGGAGGGGGGAGAGAGTAGGAGGGGGGAAAGAGTAGGAGGGGGGGAGTAGGAGGGGGAGAGGGGGGAATAGTAGGAGGGGGAAAGAGTAGGAGGGGAGGTTGGTAGGGGGGGAAAGAGTAGGAGGGGAGAGGAGTGGGAGGGGGGAATAATAGGAGGGGGAAGAGTAGGAGGAGGGGGAAGAGTAGCGGGGATAGTAGGAGGGGGGGGAAGAGTAGGAGGGGGAAAGAGTAGGAGGGGGGGAAAGAGTAGGAGGGGGAAAGAGTAGGAGGGGGGAAGAGTAGGGGGGAAAGAGTAGGAGGGGGGGAAAGTAGGGGGGAGAGAGTAGGGGGGGAGTAGGAGGGGGGGAAGCATAGGGGGGAATGAGTTGGAGGGAGGAAAGTTGGAGGGGGGGAAAAAGTAGGAGGGGGGAAGAGTAGGGGGAAATAGTAGGAGGGGGAAAGAGTAGGAGGAGGGGGGATAGTAGGGGGGAAAGAGTAGGAGGGGAGAAGAATGGGAGGGGGAAGAGTAGGGGGGGGAACAGTAGGAGGGGGAAAGAGTAGGAGGAGGGGAGATAGTAGGGGGGAGAGTAGGGGGGGAGAGTAGGAGGGGGGAAGAGTAGGAGGGGGAAGAAGAGTCGGAGGGAGTGGGGAAAGAGTAGGGGGGGTAGAGTAGGGGGGATAGAGTAGGGGGGGAAAAGAGTAGGAGGGGGGAAGAGTAGGAGTGAGGGGGTAGAGTAGGAGTGGGGGGAAATAGTAGGAGGGGGAGGGAAAGAGTAGGAGGAAGGAAAGAATCGGGGAGGGGAAGAGAAGGAGGGGGTAGAGTAGGAGTGGGGGGAGCCAGGCAGGCGAGCGGGCTGCGGGGCCCACGGCGGGCGAGCGGGCGGCGGAGACTCGAGGGAGGCCGCGGGCGGGCGGGATCTGAGGACGGTCAAAAGCAGCGGAGGGCCAGCCGATCGTGGCTTCCACGAGGAGAAGCCCACCCACCCGCGTGACAGTCGATCAGGTGGGGGAGACGGAGAGAAGGTGGTCCCCCGTGATGGCCAGAGATCTCCAGTTGGGATCGGGATCACCAGCGAGGAAAAGGCATCACGATTCCCCGAGTCCCTGCGATCGACGGAGGGATCGTAAGTCTCCATAGACGACCTCTCCCAGAGGGAGTAATGACCGCCACGGCCACCTTCCCATCGCGCTGCCCCGCACCCTCACCCGCGCGGCAACAATGACCGCCGCCGCCATGTTCTAGAACTTCAAGGAGCCCAGCTGAGCGTACAGCACGATCTGAGCAGCAGTTTAAAAACACTAAGTGACGAATTTAAAGAAGTAAAGGTTAAGAAGCCAAGGAGTACAGAAGGCAGAACTGGGGGTAACGTCACTCGCAGCGAGAGCAGAGGCAGGCAGTCAGATCCTTTGTGACATCATCAGCGAGACCATCTTGTTTATTTTCTAAGTTATTTGAGATTTGTGAACATTTTCATAATAACTCGAGAAATAATACATGAAATTTTCAGATAAGGCGAATTTTTACATCATGGTGTAAATCTCTATCGGAATATGTAAAATTTTCACCATTAGCGCGTTGTGTTTTCGAGGAGATGTGAAATGCACACGAACATCACACACACACACAAATACACACATATCCAAGATCAGAGTTTTATAAGTATAGAGATATTTGTGTGCAGCTTTAATCTTGCACAAGCAACAGAATAGATTTGTAGAGAAAACATTTTCATCTCCTGACATTTTAAGTGAGTTGCGATAATGACTAATATAGCTAGAATAAACACATAGTTGAACACTATCAAATTTGACCAAATGAGGAACCTTGGTGTACATGTCTAAGAGTCCCTGAAGGCATCGGCACAGATAGATAACATGGTTAATAAGACATGCAGGATACATGCTTTCCTTCGAGGCATGAAATATAAGAACAAGCAGATTATGGTTCAACTGTATAAAATATGTCAGACACTGTGTGCACTACTGCAAATGGGAAGAATATGACAGCCCTGGAAAGGATCCAGAGGAGATTCACTGGGATGTTGTTAGGAAGGAGTGTTTCAGTTATGATTAGATTAACTGGGTTTGTTTTCCTTTGGGAAGTAGTTTGGGGTAGGGGCAGGGGTGGGGGAAACCTGATTGAGGGGTATAAAATTCTGAGAAACATTTCCAGTTAGCAATAGTTTCTACAACTAGGGGGTGTAAGTTTAAAGTACGAGGTGATTTGAGAATTATTACTTTTTACCCAGACGTGATTAAAATCTGGACTGCATGGCTGAGGGGGTGGTAAGGCAGCCGCCTTTAAGAAGTATCTGGATGAGCTCTTGAACCATTATGACATAGATGATTATGGAGTGTATGTTAAAAAATTGAATTAATATGGGTAGGTACCAGATGGCCGGCATGACATGGTGATCCAGAAGATATATTTCCATATTGTATGACTATATTTCCATATTGTAAGATTATAAATAAATGGTTGCAATTGGGGATTTCATTGATAAAAATATTAGAGTTTAGATATTTATCACTGTAGTCCAAGGTTAAGATGGTGTGTGGGTGGGAGTTGGGGATAAATTAGGGATAGAAGTGAAATAAAGCTCAATGCTTCTTGGTATTGAGAAAGTGCAGCGTAGGTTCACCAGGTTAATTCCCGGGAAGGCGGAACTGACATATGAGGAAAGAATGGGTCGACTGGGCTTGTATTCACTGGAATTTACAGTGCATTCAGAAAGTATTCAGACACCTTCACTTTTTTCACATTTTGTTACGTTACAGCCTTATTTTAAAATGGTTTGAATTCATTTTTTTAATCACCAATCTGCACAAAATACCCCAGAATGAAGAAGCGAAAACAGGTGTTTAGAAATGTTTGCAAAGTAATTAAAAATAAATAAGTGAAATATGTAATTTACATAAGTATTCAGACCTTTGCTATGAAACTCAAAATTGAGCATAGGTTCATCCTGTTTCCATTGATTATCCTTGAGATGTTTCTGCAATTTGATTGGAGTCCACCAGTGGTAAATTAAATTGATTGGACATGACTTGGAAAGGCACACACCTGTCTATATAAGGTCTCACAGTTGACAGTGCATGTCAGAGCAAAAACCAAGCCATGAAGATGAAGGAATTGTCCGTAGACCTCCGAGACAGGATTGTGTCGAGACACAGATCTGGGGAAGGGTATAAAACAATTTAGGCAGCATTGCAGGTCCCGAAGAGCACAGTGGCCTCTGTAATTCTTAAATGGAAGAACTTTGGAATCACCAGGACTCTTCATAGAGCTGGCCGCCCGGCCAAATTGAACAATCGGGGGAGGTGACCAATTACCCGATGGTCACTCTGACAGAGCTCCAGAGTTTCTCTGGAGATGGGAGAACCTTCCAGGACAACTATATCTGCAGCAGTCCACCAATCAGGCATTTATGGTAGAGTGACCAGATGGAAGCCACTCCCCAGTAAAAGGCACATGACGGCCCGCTTGGAGTTTGCTAAAAGGCACCTAAAGGACTCTCAGACCATGAGAAACAAGATTCTCTGGTCTGATGAAACTAAGATTGAACTCTTTGGCCTGAATGCAAAGCATAATGTCTGGAGGAAACCAGGCACCGCTCATCACCTGGCCAATACCATACCTACGGTGAAGCATGGTGGTGGCAGCATCATGCTGTGGGGATGTTTTTCAGCGGCAGGAACTGTGAGACTAGTCAGGATCGAGGGAAAGATGAATGGAGCAAAGTACAGAGAAATCCTTGGTGAAAACCTGCTCCAGAGCGTTCAGGACCTCAGACTGGGGCGAAGGTTCACCTTCCAACAAGACAACGACTCTAAGCACACAGCCAAGACAATGCAGGAATGACTTCGTGACAGGTCTGTGAATGTTCTTGTGTGGCCCAGCCAGAGCCTGGACTTGATCCTGATCAAACATCTCTGGAGGGACCTGAAAATAGCTGTGCATCGATGCTCCCCATCCAACCTGATAGAGGTTGAGAGGATCTGCAGAGAAGAATGGGTGAAATTACCCAAATACAGGTACCCAATTACCCAAAAAGATTTGTTGTAATCACTGCAAAAGGTGCCACTACAAAGTACCGAGTTAAGGGTCTGAATACTAATGTAAATGTGATATTTCAGTTATTTCTTTTTAATTACTTTGCAAAGATTTCTAAACACCTGTTTTCACTTTTATTATGGGGTATTGTGCGCAGATTGATGATAAAAAAAATGAATTTAATCCATTTTAGAATAAGGCTGTAACGTAACAAAATGTGGAAAAAGTGAAGGGGTCTGAATACTTTCTGAATGCACTGTCAAATGAGGATCTTATAGAAACATAAATTTTTTAAGGGATTATAGACAATAAACAATAGGTGGAGGAGTAGGCCATTTGGCCCTTCGAGCCAGCACCACTATTCAATGTGATCATAGCTGATCATCCCCAATCAGTACCCCGTTTCTGCCTTCTCCCCATATTCCTTGACTCCGCTATCTTTCAGAGCCCTATCTGCTCTCTCTTGAAAGTATCCAGAGAACCGGCCTCCACCGCCCTCTGAGGCAGAGAATTCCACACTCACAACTCTCTGTGAGAAAAAGTGTTTCCTCGTCTCCGTTCTAAATGGCACCCCTTATACTTAAAATTGGACTGGCTAGATGCAAGAAAAATGTTCCCCATGTTGGGGGAGTCCAGAACCAGGGGCCCAGTTTAAGAATAAGAGGTAGGCCATTTAGAACCGAAATGAGAAAAACCTTTTTCACACAGAGAATTGTGAATCTGTGGAATTCTCTGTCACAGAAGGCAGTGGAGGCCAATTTACTGGATGTTTTCAAGAGTTAGATTTAGCTCTTAGGGCTGATGGAATGAAGGAATATGGGGAAAAAGCAGGAACGGGGTACTGATTTTGGATGATCAGCCATGATCATATTGAATGGCGGTGCTGGCTCGAAGGGCCGAATGGCCTACTCCTGCACCTGTTTTCTATGTTTTTGTGTCTAATAAGATGGCACAAAGATGATTATTTGGACAAGAGACTGTAGATCAACCAGATTAATCTCGGTCAATATAACCTTCAGCATATATTATGCATGATACACATTCCATCATGTAATCTAGTCCGGGATTTGAGTAAGGAATGCAGTTACTGATAACAACCCTGTTCGTCCCTGAGCTTGGCAGTCTGTAAGATGACAAGGAGGATTCATGGACTAGTGGAATCTGCCATGAATCCTCCTGCCAGAATGTGTTCTTTGTACTGTGAGATGAATTATTGAGCAGGACCCTGGCTCGGGGTGTGCTGGTGTACAATTTTGTTGAAGGTGACCAAACCCAGGTCATGGCATGCATCAATATCCAGCAGAGGGGCCACTTTCCCACGGACAATGAAAAAGTCCAGGTTGTAAACACGTGAAGCCAGATGGTATTGTAGTTCCACTCTTCCTACCGGGTGGACCTCTCCTCCCCCAAATGGGAGTAATTTGGCACTTGTTTTCCTAACAACTTTGGATTTTCGAACTCTCTTGAAATCCGATGACAAAACATTACAACGAGCCCCGGTGTCGATTTTTGCAATAACCTTGGCATTGTTGATCTGAAGCGTTGTTATGGGATCCTTGTGTTTGCATGACGGATCTGGCAAGGAATGTATGTTGAGGCTGCCAGCCTCGTGCTCAAGCAATTCTGCTCCTGCAGGTGTGGGAACGTCCTCTGGGGCCTCGTGGGAAAGTGCAGCCTGAATAAAGTGCAGAGGTTGTTTTGTTTCAACTTTGTTCCCACGAGAGCGGCAGCAATGAATAAAGTGTTTTTTTTCTTTTACAATAATGGTAACTTTTGCTGAGAGCGAGGCACTTTTCACGGATTCCTGTATGCGAGCCACCACAATTGGTGCAGTTATTAATGATCTTGGTGGTAGCTTTCCTTGGCGCAGCCGATGGCTGGTGCGGAAATCTGTAGAACGTATTGATACTGTATGCGGAGTGGGGTCCGGATCCTAGAGACTTGGTATGGGTGTCGGTTACCTCAGCAACCCGACAGGCACGCTCGGCTTTAACTAGAGTGAGCTCCTCGTCCCGGAGTAACTCATCTCTCACCTTGTCATTCAGGATGCCGTACACAATTCTGCCACGGATGAGGTTGTTTCATAGATCACCGAATTGGCATTTGCTAGCCTACTTTGGACGACAGATGGCACAATGGGCTAAGTGTTCGGCTGGCAACCGGAAGGTAGCCGGTTCGAATCCCGCTTGGAGAGCATACTGTCGTTGTGTCCTTGGGCAAGACACTTCACCCACCTTTGCCTGTGTGTGAATGTGTGTGAATGTGTGTGAGTGATTGGTGGTGGTCGGAGGGGCCGTAGGCGCAGATTGGCAGCCACGCTTCCGTCAGTCTGCCCCAGGGCAGCTGTGGCTACAGAAGTAGCTTACCACCACCGAGTGTGACTGAGGAGTGAATGAATAATGCGATGTAAAGCGCCTTGAGTATTAGAAAGGCGCTATATAAATCCCATCCATTATTATTATTATTTATTACTTTGCAGTCCCACCTCAGCCATGGTTGTTGAAAAGCTGGCACACCACTTTTTTGTCCACGGGGCTCCCGTTCATTTTCTCTCCGACAATGGCAGCCAATTCACCAGTCAGCATTTCAAGAAC
Organism: Amblyraja radiata; assembly: GCF_010909765.2. Lineage (NCBI taxonomy): Eukaryota > Metazoa > Chordata > Chondrichthyes > Rajiformes > Rajidae > Amblyraja > Amblyraja radiata. The sequence goes on along the minus strand of NC_045965.1, from coordinate 38,059,256 downwards.
TTCGCTAAATGCTGGGATTTTCGCCACATCACCAGCAGCCCCGAGTACCCACAGTCCAATGGTTTGGCCGAACGTGCGGTGAGAAGTGCCAAACATGTGATGGAACGATCCCATTGGGCCTGTTCCGACGTCTATCTCAACTTACTCAATTCACGGAACATTTCTTGTGATCCGATTCTGGGTTCCTCTGCCCAGCGCTTTATGTCAAGGCAGACTCGCACAATGCCATCTATAGTGAAACAGATGTTACAAGCACAAATTTGTGCCCTGATGGTGATCCAGGCAAAACTCCAACAGCGACACGATATGCAGAAAAAATACTATGACAAGTCAAGCACACCGCTTCCGCCTCTGACCAATGGACAGGTTGTCCGCTTGCAGACACCAAAAGGCTACGACCGGCTGGATGTCATTCTTGGAGCTACTACTCCCGAGCCGCGCTCTTACCCCGGTCAGTGTTGATGATGGCACCTACAGACGTACCCGACAACACCTTCGTCCGGTCAATGAGCCTATGCCGCCTCGACACTATCCTGACTACACAGCTGTGTCTCCCCTACAGCTTCACCCTCCAAAATTATGTAATTTCCCTAAAATTACACGAAGACAACATGAATTTCCCGAATTTTGGGTAATTTCCTTCAAAGTGGAAACATTGGCCAGGGCTGATCAGTCCACCAGATTGATTGGATTATTGGTCTTAATTTCTCTTTCCCGCTTGAACACTTTAACCCTGGATTGGGACAATTGTCCAAAAATATCTTGACCTTTAAGCACTGAACAAATCAGCATTCATTGGAATGGTTTGGATTGGATTCCTTTATTGTCATTTTGTTGCCTGCAGTCATACATATAATAATAAATAACAAAACATACAATAAACACAAATTAACATCATTGCTCTCTGTAGTAGGGAATTTGAAGGTTATCACCCCTGAAAATAAATTACTCCTCATCTTAGTCTTAAATGAGTAGTCCCTTGTAGTGAGTCCATGCACTCTGTCCTCCACCCACAACCAGAAGGACATCCTCTCAGTATTCATGCTGCCAAGTCTCTTCATAATCTTATGTATCAATGAGATTACCTCTTATTCTTGAATTTAAGATAATACAAGTTCAAACGAATAATTTTTCCTCATACCATAACCCTTCATCCTAGAAATTAATCTCTGCACTGTCTCTTATGAAAGTTTCCCCCTCCCACACAAATAACAGATGTGGTCTTACAAAGCACCCCACAATTGTGACCAGGCAGTTTTAAATTTACCGTATCTCTCGTATTCAGAAATCATCATCACATTTGCTTTTCTAATTACTTACTATACAGTATCTGCATGGCAGGTCTGTCTTTCTTGCAGACACCCAGACTACTCTAAATGCCAGTATTCGATACTTTCAAGTAACGTTATGATTCTATTATTCTCTCTTCCAAAGTGGGTAACCTCACAGTTCCACCTACTGTACTTATTTACCATTGTTCTGCTACTCATTTAGTGTGCCTATGTCATTGGCAGTCTTCATATCCTCCTTAAAACTTTATTTCTCATCAGCAAACTTGGATCCAATACACATAGAAAATAGGTGCAGGATTTAGCCCTTCGAGCCTTTCATTGTGATCTTGGTTGATGGTTTATGGGGAAAAGGCAGGCAAATGAGGTTGAGAGGGAAGATAGATCAGCCATAATTTAAGTAGAATTGACAGGTCAAATGGCCTATTTCTGCTCATCACATGAATGTGAATTTCCGCTCTTGCTTCCCAATAACTTGGGATAGATCTCATCAAGCTTGGAGATTTATCCACAATGCTCTTCAAGAGCCCTAACACCACCATCTTTTTGATCTTAAACTGCTGTTGCATTTTAGTGCTCACTGTCCTCCATGTCCTTCTCCTTGGTGATACAGATGCAAAGTATTTGTTTAGTACCTCATTTACAGCCTTGACTCCAAGCATAAATCCCATCCTTTATCCTTGTGTGGGTCTACCTTCTCCCTGGTTACCCTCTTGCTTTTAATATCCTGTAATAGCCTTAGGATTTTCTTTCATCTGACTGGTCAATGTGATTTCATGCCCCCTTTTGGCCTTTTTAATTGCCTGGTAATTAACATCAATTTGAACAAAAACCTAAACCCTTATCTTGTGCAATAACCTTACAAATGTATTTTGCAAATTCAGATCCATTATATATGTTTTCTTTATTCATTCTGTTGGTTATAGTACATTCTTGAAGGACTCTAATACATTTGTCAAATGTTTATAAAACCTTGTTGTCTCTGCTTAATTGTATTGAGATTTTCTATATATGCTGTACTCTTTCCTTAACAGTAGATTCCAGCAGTTTCCCAAAAGGTCAAGATAACTGGCAAACAGTTTGTTGGTTATGTTCATCTTATTGAATATTATTTTCCAATCCCCTAATACTTTTATAGAGTTATGGGGCTTTTTCACGGGGCGAGTTGACGCAAGATGTCACCAGAGTGAAGTGGTCGTGGTCCAGCACGAGTCTCGCACGATATAACGGGGGGTAGATAAAGAGTTCCCACGGTACTCGGCATTTCTGTTATTTGTGCGAGTGACTTGTCCGTCTCCCGAGCTTTCGCGTTAAATCTTGAATGAACATCGTGAACTACACGTGACACAAATGATGTAACTTTTTTTTTCACACACTATAAATATCCTCCCTTGGTTGAATTGGCTCATTTGGAGACATGTTTTACTGTGTATGTGGGAGACACAGATGGACTGAGCACAGTACCTCGGTCTTACTGTGTGTGGGAGAGGGGGAGAAAGAGACGTACACTCACAGAGGCAGAGTCTCTCAGCCTGTGTAAGAGGGAGGGAGAGAGAGAGAGGCACACACAAGGTGGATGTGAAATCTCACCTGCCTGTTTCAGTGACAGACACCCGCCGCCAGTAAATGAAGACACCCCCATCTGTCTCCCCCTCCTCTCCCTCGACTCCCCCACCTTTCCCTCCCAACTCCAGTCCCGTCCCGACCCCCTGGGAAACTGAATAGAGCAACAATATAGATATAGAAACTGAAACAATATAGAAACTGAATAGAGCAACATGGCAAAAACATCTCTGACACGCTTTACCCCCTTTCTTTGAGATTTTCTGGGAGCCATCTCTGCAAGTGTTCCTGTTAAAAAGATTATCCAACAATGACAATTAGGTGGGACGTCCTCGAAGGACACATGTTCCCTTGTCGATATTGAGGCCACCTTTTTTACTCACCTTCTGTCCCCTCTGTCCAGCTTCCGGGTTTACCGTTCGCAGGAGTTCCCACGTGCTATATCTCTAAAATCTGAAGTTAGGTAATGTCTAAAGGAACTGCAGACGCTGGTTAATGCTGGTTAATACGCACAGAAGGACACAAAATGTTGGTGTAACTCAGCAGGTAAGTCAGATCTGGGAAGAAAAACATAAAAAGCTGGAGTAAGTCAGCAGGTCAGGCAGCATCTCTGGAGAAAAAGAATAGGTGGCGATTCGAATCGGAACCCTTCTTCAGACAGCCTAATCGGAATTGAGTCTGAAGATGTGTCTCGTCCCGAAACATCAGCTATTTTTCTCCAGAGATGCTGCTTGACTCGCTGAGTTACTCCAGCTTTTTGTGTCTGTCTTCGGTTTAAACCAGCATGTGCAGTTCACTCCTTACACGGGTCTCTGTACAACATTGATTGGTAGCGTTCCGGACCCTGCTTCGGAAAGGCATCGATCGCTAGTCGGCGAGGACTCCGACCTGTATCTCTCAAAGAAGTACATGTGAAAAATTTCTCACGGACCATGAAAATGCGTAACCTTTCAGTAAAGTCCCTTTTAAAGTCCCTTTTAAAGATTATAGTTATTTTCTTGAATCTCATTAACATAACTCATGAATAAGTTGATGTCCATATGCGGATTTTTAAAATTCAATCCCACAGAAGACAATTTTTACTCACCTTCTGTCCCCTCTGTCCAGCTTCCGGGTTCACCGTTCGTAGGAGTTCCCACGGTACCCGCAAGAGTTATTACGGATATCGCACTGGCCACTACGTCCATATAATGTTGCAATGCTCAACCACAAGTGTACAAGTCACTCTTGGAGAAATTCAAACTTTCTTGAATTTTCTCCCGAGTCACCAAGTTACACGATTACCTGCCGTTAGCGCTACGGTGGTCCACGGTGGTCCACGAATGCCGTACTGTTATCGCACGAGGTTCCCACGATGTTAAGCTCTGGTTAACTCTTGCGTCAAGTCGCCCCGTGAAAAGGCCGCTTTAGGGAGTTCGGAAGCATTACAACCGATAGCGTCAGTATCTCTGCAGCCACTTGTTTTTAGAGCTCTAAGATACAGCTCGGCTGATCTTCAGATTTATCAGCTTTTTGTCCCGTTACTTACAGGGAGTTAATAAATACAAACTCCCCGCGGCCTTAGTATTTGGTAACCAGTGCTATTGGATTAGTTACTAAATTATTAACTCAGAATAAAGGATGTATCTTCAGGACTGAGATGAGTGAGGACATTCGGAGGGTGGTGAATCTGTGAAATTAATTGCCAGAGATGGCTGTGGAGGCCAAATTAATGAGTATTATAAAACCAAGATTGATAGATTCTTAATTAATAAGGGTGTCAAAGGTTTCAGGTAGAATGCAGAAGAAAAGGGTTAAGAAAGAAAAATAGATCAGCCATGATTGAATGATGGAGTAAACTTAATGGGCTGAATGGCCTAATTCTGCTTCTATGTCTTATGTTTAAGGTTATTATTGGAATGGGTAGTAGTGTAGCTGAAATGAAAATACTATGGGAGAAATGTGCAAGAATGACATCAACTGTTATGGGTGGTATTTTTGATTCAGACTTTTATACGTGAATGGGTATGAATCTTGGTTTTTATCCACACTTTGAAAGGGAGGACAATGAACAAGAATTCCCACAGCCCTTGATGACCCTCTGTTTTCTGGTCTGCAGAAAAAAAAGTTGTGTTAGAAAAAAGATTCCGTGTAGTTTTCCCACATCAACCAGAAGCTATTGTGTTTTAAGAATATATGCGCGACTCTCACAGAGGAAGGCCGTTAATATTAACTAATCATTTCTTATATTGACACGCGTAAACAGCAGAATTGTTTAAAAAATGTCAGAGACCTGACTGCAGCACCTCTACAAATTATTGGATGGCCTAACAAGATCTGTAAGGGATAGAACATTTACCAATCTCTTACAGTGGAGTGTGGGTGTCACTGGCAAAGTCCATCCTTAATTCCCCATGAAAAGGTGCCAGTAAGCTTTTTGAACAACTGACATCCATGTGGTGAATGTACTCTCTTAGTCCTGTTAATTAGGAGCTTTTCATGATACTGGAACCAAGAGCAGGAAAGGATTTCAAAATCTTAATATGCAGAGGGTGTTTGTAAATAATCCACGACAACATACATTGTGAAAGATTAGTCTTTATTCCATAAATAATCCAGAACATTTAAACTGCCGGCCATTCATACCCAGCTCGACGTGGCTTCTGAGAGCTGGCTGACCGTGTTAGTGCAGTACCATGTAGTACTGTAATACCATGTAATGAGTGGCATGCATATATATGTAGTGGAGATTATAAATGGCATGGATTAATAAGGGTTATTCTACAGAGGGGAAACAGGAAAAGATGCTCTCCCATGTGCCTGAGAGTTTGTCTTCCTGGACAATAAAAGTCAAAAGTTCTGGAGATACTTCAGAAGAAGCTTTGTTCAGTTGCTGGCAAATATTTTCTAGATGTTACTGACAACCATGGTTTGCTTGTGGTAGAGGAACATAATATTTAAGGATGAGAATTTAAGTTTTTTTTGGGATGATGCTGAGCTTCTTAAGTTTGTTAAGCTCAGTCTGGCAGTGGTACAGGGCAGTGTAGTGGCCTATAGCACAAACAAAAGGTTTAGTTAGTGGGTGTTGGGCAGTGCTTTACCACTCTTATTGGCAGGTTTGCAGCTAAAAGTTCATGCAAATTCAGTGATTTCCCACTGACTCCATGAGCTTCATCAGAATCAATACAGCAGGGCACTGACTGATCTTAATAGCCTCTATTGTTTTCTTTGTATCACTTGTCATTCTTCCCTTATTCCTTTATGCTTTATCATTCCAATGAGAAATTAGGATACTTGCTCTTAATTCTTAAATGCTGAGAAATGAACTTTAAAATGTGGATTAATCACAGAAATAATTATCGGTATTAATTTAGATCTGTAGAAAGATATGAACAAAAACAGAGCCAGAAATATAAACTTTACTGTGAAGCACAATGCCCTCAGTTCACTTGATGTGCTGATGGGAATCAGGCTGCATTATAATCATATCTCTATACTTATAAAACTCTGATCTTGGATGTGTGTGTGTGTTTGTTTGTGTACAATCACATCTTCTCGAAAAATCTATGCGGTAGCGATACCATTTTTACATATTCCGGTAGATATTTTTTCCGTGGTCCGAAATCGCCTTATCTGAAAATTACATGCTTTATTTCTCGAGTTATTACTGAAAATGTTTAAAAATCGGACAAAACTTTGAAATAAAAACGACTGCCTTTCGCTGCTGATGTCACAATGGATCTGCATGCCTGCCACCTTGCGAGTGACGTCACCCCCCACCTCTCCATCCTCCGCCCCATTATTCAAAAGACGCTGCTGGGCCTCTCTCCCACTCCCCCGGGCCTCTCTCCCACTCCCTCAGGGCCCTCTCCAATTCCACCGGGCCTCTCTCCCATCCCCCCGGGCCTCTCTCCGATCCCCCCCTCTCTGTGCCCCTGTGTCCCTCTCTGTGCCTCTGTGCCCCGCTCTGTGCCTCTGTGTCCCTCTCTCTCTCTACCCCCCCTCCCTCTCTAGCCTCGCCTGTGAGGTGGGGGCTATCCGTGAGTGGATAGGGCGGGGGATGGGGTAAAAGGAGTGAATGAATAATATTAATATAATATCAAGTGGGGTGGTTGATGTGGGGGTGGTTAGTGTGTGCGTGACGCCGCAGGCCGCCCCCCCTCCCCCCGCAACCGCGCATTGAGGGGATGGGACCCAACGGGTCCCACTTGGTCTAGTCTATACTATTACTAAAATTCTTCGTCTTGTTTGTGGCTGTCTGTGTGCTTGTGTGTGTGCCAATTTCTATTTTCCTTTCTTCTTTCAAAAGCTAAGCCAAAGCCTTCCCATTTTCACACAGTCTACTCACATTTTCCCCTTTGAAGCGATATGCATCATCCCGGCGCATTGCCACCTATATTTCCACACTTTTTAATAATTTGAAGTTTTAAAAAGCCCTAGAAAACTCACGCATTTCTTGGAAATAATGCGAGTGACGTCACAATCGACTTGCAATGCAGCACAGGACACTCTGGGAAGGAGGGGCACTCCAACGCACCCGAGTGACATCACAATGCACTCGCAAGGCAGGACGGGACACTCTGGGTGGGAGGGACACTTGGTGGCGAGTGTGGAGCCGCGGCCCTGGCTGGAGCCGAGCCTGGTGCTCGAGCTGGAGTGAGAGCCGAGCCAGGAGCCAAAAAAAGCTGCCGCTGGAACCAAGTCAGGGCTGGGTCGAGTACAAGAACCAGGCCCTGGCGCTGCTCTACAACCTGGGTAGGTCCTGGGGCAGGGAATGGGAGTGAGGGGAGGAGGATGCGGGAAATGAGGAGGGGGTGATGGGGTGGGGTGTGGGGTGGTAGAGGGAAAGGGGGGCAGGGGGTGGAGGATATCTATCCTCACTCCCACCCTCTCTACCCCCTCCTTCTCCCTCCCTTGCCCTCTCCCTCTCTACCCTCCCTCCCACCGACTCTCTCCTCCCTCTCCACCCCCTCCCTCTCTACCCCCTCTCCCTCCATCACCCTCTTCCTCTCTACTCTCCCTCCCTCCAACTCTACCCCCTCCCTCTCCCTCTACTCCTCTCCCTCTCTCTACCCCCTCCCTCTCTCCACCCTCCCTCTCTACTCCCCTCCCTCTCCACCCTCCTCCCTCTCTAACCCAATCCCTTCCCTCTCTGCCCCCCTCTCTCTCTACCACCCCTCCCTCTCTACCACCCCTCCCTCTCTACCACCCCTCCCTCTCTACCCCCTCTCTCTCTAGGGATTGAAGAGGGAGGGTGAAGAGGAAAAGGGAGTGCAGGGGGATGATAAATGAGCCCTGCCTGCGCAGTTGGGCGCGATGCGTGAGTGGTGCAATATTGCGTTGGGGGAACGGCTTGCGTTGGGGGAATCGGTGAGTGGTGGAAGCTTACTGCACTTAACCTGCACAGTAATCACTCCATCTTCTATGTCACAACGGGAACCCATCAGCCGCGCCTGCGCAGTTGGGAGCTATAGGTGAGTGGTGGAATATTGCGTTTGGAGACCAGCCTTCCCCTGTGATGCCGCGCCGCGCACCCCCTGCCTCCCCGCGTTGGGGATGAGGTCCAATGGGTTCCACTTGGTCTAGTAACTATTAAAAGTCTGATCTTGTATGTGGATTTGTGTGTGTGTGTGTGTATAATCACATCTTCTCAAAAAAATGACGCACTAACGGTAAAATATTTACATATTCTGGTAGAGATTTTTCCCGTGGAGTCTGAAATCACCATATCTGAAAATTTCCTGCATTATTTCTCGAGTTATTACTGATAATGTTAAAAAATCTGACAAAACTTTAAATTTAAAATGGTTTTTCCTGTTAAAATAATTCCTCACAGCATCCAACACACTTTGATACAAAGTTGCAAGACAGGATCACTGACTTTTCAGCTCAATGGCATCTCACAGCAAGTGCACACTTGCAACAATGTTGCCATCATAGCTCCTGGCAGGACAGGAGCGGGAGGGTCAATTGGTATTGCAATTGGGGAGGTGCTATTGGGATTTTTTTTCCAACTCCGGTGCTGGGTGAGGCTCACGAGCTGTGATCTTTGTTGAGGAGTGCTCAAATCTTACCTTTGGCAATGGGTTGAGTTGGAGGACCACGCCTCCCGTGGGGGCTACGGGTAGGGAACGGGTGCATTGGAGCAGACCCAACCGGTCTGCACTTGGTCTAGTACTCCATAAAATTGAATGACAAGGGCAGACAGACTGCAGATGTAACAAATTAGTGAATGATAATACACATTGTTCCATTATTTGGATGAGAATTTATGCGTGTTGATGATATTCCAAAATCCCTACAAGTGCCATATGGCTTTTTATTCAGGTGCCTCTGTGTCAGAAGCTTTCAATCTATTGCATGCTTGCAAAGCAATGGCACACCTTCACAGTAGCTATGGTAACAAAAGCTCAACTTGGCCTCAGGCTGTGCAGTTCACTACTGCTCTTTTGTTTTGTGACAGAAGGTTTATTGTTGTTTTCAAATAACATTTTTTCGAGACAAAAACTGGTTTTGACATGTGTCAAAGAATTTTGGGGATACAACAGAAGGCTATATATGAAAATGCCACTGCTGTCAGGTGAAACCATTAATCTCTCAAAATTACATAATTTTCCATTTTTTAAGTTTGTAATAAAATGAAAATGTGAAAATTGGTGAAGAGGTGTGCCACATTCAAATCAAACATTTTGGATCTGATTTCATCCACTGGCATAAGTCAGGTTCAATAATTTAACACCTCCAGAAGAGTAAATGTTAGTATTATGTAACTGTGAATTGTTGGGAAGTTCAAAATACAATTGAAATCTGGAAGCATTATTTCTGGATGTTGATGAGGCAAACAATTAAGAAATGATTGAATAAGTGAGAAGGAAAGCAAAGTAATTGGGCAAATTTCATTTCCACCATTTAATTGGGAAATCTAGCATAGTAGATTGCCTGTCCCATTGTAGAACCTGTCATATTTTCATATCATTGATGTGCATATCAAGTAGTGGCGTAGCTAAAAACCATCTGATGGCTGCTCAGGCCAAGATGCTTTTAAAATGCATATATTTCTCAGTGTATATTGCAGTATACATTAAATTGAAACCACCAATTGAAATATACAGTATACATTAAATTGACACTACCAGCACAGCTACCAGATACTGTTACTAATTTTGCCAGTTACAAAAGGCATGCCAACAGCAGGTAAACATAGAAACATAGAAATTAGGTGCAGGAGTAGGCCATTCGGCCCTTCGAGCCTGCACCGCCATTCAATATGATCATGGCTGATCATCCAACTCAGTATCCCGTACCTGCCTTCTCTCCATACCCTCTGATCCCCTTAGCCACAAGGGCCACATCTAACTCCCTCTTAAATATAGCCAATGAACTGGCCTCGACTACCCTCTGTGGCAGGGAGTTCCAGAGATTCACCACTCTCTGTGTGAAAATGTGTGAGATTCACCACTCTCTGTAGGTAACCTTTCAACTGATGACACCGGGTTTGATCTTGCATTCTGCTGAGCCATTCCCCATGTATACAGGATCTCACTATCATTGGCAGGTAGGCACAACAATATTCTTAGTAATATCTTCATGATTGTGACAAAATAGATCTTGCGAGGCAATTATAGCTCAAACATTTATTCGGGCCTTCTCTCATATCTTTGCTATTTTACTGCGAAGTATACTAATTATAATCTGAAAGTACAGGATTAAATTCACAGCAGTTGAACAGAAAACATCCCTCTGTTAGTATGATCCATTCAGCATCTTTGGGTAGATTTCATTTCGCTCGAGCACCGCAGAGGAATTCCAACAAGGAAGCTTTTTTATGATATATTTGGGACTAGACTAAGTGGGACACGTTTGGTCCCCCAACGCAAATCGTTCCCCAATGCAATATTCCACCACTCACCGGTTCCCCCCAATTCAACCCGTCCACCCAACGCAATATTGCACCGCTCATGCATAGCCTCCGACTGCGCAGGCACAGCTCATTTCCCCTCATCCCTCAGCACTCCCTCCATCTCTCTTCTTTCCCCTCTCCTACCCTCCCTCAATCCCTCCCTCACCTCTCCCTCCCTCTCCTTTCCCCTACCCTCAGTCCTTCCCTTCCTCCCTCCTTCCCTCCCTCCCTAACTCCTCTCCCCTCCCTACCTCCCTCTATCCCCCACTCCTCACCTCCCCCTATCTCCCCCACCATCCCTCCTGACCTCCCCCACTGCCCTCCTCTCCCTCTGTTCCCTACTCCGTACCTCCCCCACTCCCACACTCATCTCCCTCTATTCCCCTCCTCCCCCACACTCCATACCTCTCCCACTTTCCCCCTTTCCTTACCTACCCATTCCTCTCCCTCAATTCCCCCCATACTCCCTCCTCATCTCCCTAGGATCTTTTCCCTCTCCTCCTCCTCTCCTCCAACCCCTCCCTCACCTCTGCCTCCCTCTCCTTTCCCCTACCCTCAGTCGCTCCCTCCCTCCATCCATAAAAAGCAGCATCTGCAGTTTCTTCCTGCACAGGTCATTCATTGTTAGCTGTGGTTTAGATCCCGTTGACTTGACGTTTGGACCAGTTTGCATCGTGTGTGTGCACATGTGTGAGTTACTCAAACTCCGCGCAAACTACTCGGCCACCCTGCAAACCAACTCTCCCTCCCTCCCTCTGCCCTCTCTGGCTCAGCTGCAGCTCGGCCCGTCCCCGTCCTGCCAGAACGTCCGTTGATGCCGCTCAGCCTGTCCCCGCCCTGCCTGCCCACACACCTGCTGCTGCAGCTCGGCCCGTCCCCGCCCTGCCCACCCGCCTATCTGCCTGCTCGATGTCGCCGCCAGGCCGGGCTGCGGGGCGGGGGGGGGGGGGAATGAAGTCGGTGTTCGTCATGTTGGGCACCACGAGTTTCGATGAGCTGGTGGAGAAGATCTCCTCCGAGAAGGCCTTGAGGGTGAGTTACCGCAATGGCAGAGGCGGAGGAGATGGACCCGGGGGAATGGGTAGACAGGACCACCATTATCTTAGAGGGTGTGCGGGGGAGAGGGGTGAGTGATGAGGGAGAGGGAGAGGGAGACGGGACCAGGGCTTCCACTGGGTCTCCACTGAACCCCCCCGTACGAACCACCCCTCCCCCACCGCGGCCGCCGCCGGTGGTGGGGAGATGATAGACAAGTTACTGTGAGGAGGGGAGAGAGAAGTTTGTGAGTGAGGTGGGACAGGCCGCCGCCGGTGAGGCAGGAAGGGGCATCACCATCCCGGCCGTGGCATTGACTGACAGGAGAGACCAATCTGTGTGGCGCTGACTGAAAGAATCTGAGCACGCGCGGTTTTTAAGATTTTTAAACCTCGATAACTTTTACAATGTACCATCGATCGGAACGAAACTTGTTGAACTCGCAGCACAGGAGAAGGTGAGTACCGATTTTGCGCAAATAGAAAAACGCGCAAACTTGAAGAGCACAAGATCAGAGTTTTAGTTATGTACTAGACCAAGGGGGACCCGGTGGCGTCCCGTCACCTCAACGAGCAGTTGCGGGGGTGGGGGCCTAAATCGTCACACACACACTAACCACCCCCTCCACACACACTAACCACCCACCCCACACACACACACTAACCACCCACCCCACACACACACACTAACCACCCCCTTTGATATTATATGAATATTATTCATTCACACCTTTTATCCCATCCCCCGCCCTATCCACTCACGCATAACCCCCCTCACAGGCACGGCTAGAGAGGGAGGGAGGTAGAGAGAGGGCACAGAGAGAGAGAGGGCAGAGAGAGGGGCAGAGAGTGAGAGAGAGGCAGAGAGAGAGAGAAGGGCAGAGAGAGTGAGAGAGGGGCAGAGAAAGAGGGAGGGGCAGAGCAAGAGAGGGTGGGGCAGAGAGGGAGGGAGGGGCAGAGTGAGAGAGAGGAATGGGCAGAGAGAGGGGGGGGCAGAGGGAGAGGCAGAGAGAGAGAGAGAGAAAGAGAGGGGGCAGAGAGAGAGAGTGATGGGCGGAGAGAGAGGGGCAGAGAGGGAGATAGAGGGGCATAGAGGGAGAGGTACTTTCTTCACATTCTCATCAAATTCCATGAGTTTCTTCTGGTTTTCAATTAACTTGTTAACCTGTTTCCATAACTTGTTTCATGACTTCTGGCATTTTTCCAGGAACATAACTTGGCCTTTTGACGCTGAGTTTAATGGTTGTTTTTACACATTTTCCAGAATTCGGCTCCTCTTCGCCCTCTTGTGGCTGAGCTTCAGACATACCGGTGGCTATCCCTTTAAGATGCATTTGTCGTAATAACATACTTACGCGATAACGTGTTCTTATCAAGCGGGAATTCACAACAAACTACTGTTCCTCAAAACATAATTAAATTTAAGATTCCCAAGGTCTTCTTCAAGTTTCTATGGTAAACAATCGTACTTCAGCACACCTTGTCAAGTGGAATTCAAAACACCAGCTTGGTTCAATAACATCAGCTAAGCTTGAGATTTCAATACTGAGTTTTCAATACTGCTTCTGCAGCTTTTAACTTTAAAGCTTCTCAGCCTTTCCATATACGACTTAATATAGCTGTTCTTACTCACGATTCCCTGGCTTTCGAAATTTTCAATCTTCATTCTTCAGATAGCACAGGTTTTGACCGTGTCGATTTGCCAGCGTTTGGCAGATTCTTTGTTCCAGGATTTCAAGCTCTTATCTCACTCGTAAAGATGCAGTTTTTGCTTTACTGTAACGACAATTTCTTAACTTTCCAATGTACAACTTTTAATTGCCATTACTTCTCGGAGATGTAGAAGTGATATAGCTTACTCGCTGATAGTAAAAACAAATCTTCCAGTCGTTATTTCTTGATTAATTGGTCCTTTATTAAAGTAGTACAAAACAAGAAATTATTCATATCAAGTACTCCTTATTCCAATACAAATTGTAACTTTTCGTTCTTACTAACTGTTCCATCCAGGTCGTGTCGTGTGGCGTCGTGTGGTAAAAACTGTTGTCTCTTCCATCCCCCAAGGCTAAACTGACTAGCCCACACTCTGTGGCTACACTAACCTCCTCAGATGTAGACACAGACACATATCAAATCCCATCCAGAAGCATACCAAAAAGATTCAACTAGACATCTCAATACAAAATACTTTAATATACTAACAATAACTAACTTAAGCATAAATGGCTCCTACAGAAGTGAAATGTTGTAGAAGTATCCTTCAATAGAATTGGCATCCCTCTGGTCGCACAGTAAAACATCAATGGAACGAGATAACTGTGTGAATGCATGGAATGTAACCCCAACAACCTGGATTCAGCATTGCAAAATATCAAGAAACCTCACAAGCCAAGGTGAGCAAATAGATTTTTATATGCCATACTCCACCAAATGTACCAATAGCCATACATTGCTCAATGCACTGCGCCCTGTCACCCCCCCGCAGAAGTCTAAATCAAAACTGGGGTCTTATACTCATATACCAACTCATAAATACCAGCAATAATCCATAGCAGTGACCACAGCCAAAGACATTGCACACAACTTACTAACAGATTTCCCTCACCTGCAGTGGAAGGTCGTCCAAAATATATGTTAGTAACGGCAAATTATCAGAGGCATCAATGTTGTGCAGTGTTTGTATTATATGCAAGATGCATATGGTTTTAGCAGGTTTCTCTTATTTACCCCACTTCTCTCAACATAACCATATCCTTGTATCTTTCACTTTTTAGATACTAAAGAAATCTAACATAGTCAAGCAGTGGTTGAACAGTAAAATAATATAACAAATGATATGGCATTACTTAACCTGAAACCTTCAGACATGGTCAGTTACAATTATATACAGAGTGAAAGAGATGAGGGGGAAAGGTTAGTAATACTGGTGCCATTTTCTCAAATCGCACAGTACTCAGATGACACTATAATAGGGCAGAGGGGTGATTGTTATGGGAGGAGTCAGCGTTATCTTCGGCTCCTCCCCCTAAATTTAAATCTGAAATAGAGACATCGGGGACAGATCCTCTATCTCCTATGATTGCCCCACAGGTGGAGGACAGTTGGGGAAATCAGGGAGCTAGAAGGGAGACTCCATCGACATGGGTGCCGAGATTAATTAGGGACTCCAATAGCGAGAGGATGAAATAATCCTTCTTAAAGTACCGGGATAGAACAAATAGCTTTTCAGAGGGTGAGATAGGGGGAGAATATAGATGGATTGATCCGGACATGGATAATATTATTATGTCAGAACAATTCACCACGGAAGGGGATGGCGGGACTGACATATGATGAACGAATGGATCGACTGGACTCATATTCACTGGAAGTTAGAAGGATGGGAGGGTATCTTATAGAAACATACAAAATTCTTAAGGGATTGGATAGGCTAGATGCAGGAAAAATGTTACTGATGTTGGGGGAGTCCAGAACCAGGGGTCACAGTTTAAGAATAAAGGGTAGGCCATTTAGGACTGAGACGAGGAAAATATTTTTCAGCCAGAGAATTGTGAATCTGTGCAATTCTCTACCACAGAAGGCAGTGGAGGCCAATTCACTGGATGTTTTCAAGAGAGAGTTAGACATAGCTCTTAGGGCTAACGGAATCAAGGAATATGGGGAGAAAGCAGGAACGGGGTATTGATTTTGGATGATTAGCCATGATCATATTGAATGGCGGTGCCAGGTCAAAGGGCCGAATGGCCTACTTCTGCACCTATTTTTTATGTTTCTATATTTGGACGGCATGCATAGTTGTGTGAAATACAGCAGACCACAACAAAAGACAGAAAGTGTTGGAATAATTCAGTGGGTCAGGCAGCATTCCTGGATAACATCACAGGTGATATTTCGGGTTGAGACTCTTCAGACTTCTCAACCCGAAACATCAAACATCAATGAACTCCAAGGATGCTGCCTGACCTGTTGTGTTACTCCAGCACTTGTGGGTTTTTTTTGTAAACTAATATCTGCAGTTTCTTGTTTCTACTTCTAGATTAATCCTAGAGTTGTGCGGGTTTGTAGGTTAATTGGCCTTGGTAAAATTACCCCTAGTGTGTAGGGAGTTGATATGAAGTGGGATAATATAGAGCTAGTGTGAACAGATGCTTGATGGTCGGCGTGAACTCGGTAAGTCGAAGGGCCTTACTAAACAAATACTCAAGTTTTCATCAAAATCAAACTATTATTCTGCAAACTATCTATCACCATAATGTGCAATTTATTTCTGGAGTAAACTAACGATGTTTGAAATTATTCTGGATACACGATGTTAAAAAAAATTGTAAACAATTGGTACAATTGGAGTTTGCACGTTCTTCCGATGACATATGTCGGTTTGCCCCGAGATCTTCAGTTCCCTCCCACACTCCAAAGAGGTTTGTAGGTTATTTGGCTTGGTATAAATGTAAATTGTCCCTAGTGTGTGTAGGGTAGTGTTAATGTGCGGGGATCGCTGGTTGGTGCGGACTCACTGGGCTGAAGGGCCTGTTTCCACGCTGTATCTCTAAACTAAACTAAACCACAACGAATCCTGAATCTATTTTACAACTGAATACTGCAAAGTGTGGTTCAGGCAGTAGATTCATTGATGAGGATGCCACTAATCTGCTTTATCAAATTATGGCCTTTGATATCCATGTTGATTACTGTTTACTACATAATAATAGTATAAGAGACACAAAACTGCAGATGCTTTATTCTGGAGCAAAAAACAAACTGTCGATTGAGCAGTATTATGAATGTATGAATGGCATAGTTAACATTTGGATTGAGCCCTTGCATCTGGACTGAGAGGATAGAGGGGAGATAACCAGTATAAGAGATGAGGGGGGTGGGATGAGGCAGGGGATGGCAGGAAATAGCTTGAAACAATATTTCCTTCCTTTGGTGGGAATCAGGTCTATGCACAATATTCCAGGTGTTACCTCAGTGGCCCATATATTTTCTGTAGGTCCTCATTTATAGATTATAGATATTTATTTTATTGTGTATATTGTGACTATATGACATGATAGTTGTTGGGTCATGCAACTTAAAGAAAATTGTAGATCTGGATTTTGCAATCAGTGGCAAAGCACTGATGCTTGCTCCTTTCCTTGGAGAAAGCTTACCACAACAATCTGATGAACTCCAAGGTCTTTGCTGAAGATTTCTGACATCTGATGAATGTTTTCCGTTTTCTGGTATTCTTGATGTCCAGCAATTGTGATTTCATCAAGATGGTACAGTAAAGATATAAACACATTCTCAAACACCAAATATCTTGAACAAAAAAAAGCAGCTTTTCCTTAATATTTAAATGCTCCTTTTTAAGATTAATATATGCACATAAGATTATTAAACTTGAAATATCAGAAATGAACAGAAATAAGCAAGTTGGTATTTTTAAAATTATTGTATTTTCCGATCGTTAATGTGAGGGAATTATAATCTAAATGCATCATTTTTTTAAAAACCAAAGAAATTGCTAATAATTGAATATAGTTTGGTAAATTATTAGTAACAGCATTCAACAAAGCTTAAGATTTTTCAGCAGACTTTGTAGTTGGACCAGTTCATAATATTTATTTTGATCACATTGTATTGCTACTGATGAAAGAGGGTTGAACAACAAAGAGTAATTTAAGGATTTTTATTTAACCTTGCCCGTGTGCAAATCTAACAAAGCAATCAATTCAAGGAAGCAATTGTCTTGCTAGTGTTGCAACTAAAAAATCTAAGTTTTTCAAATGTAGTGTTAACTTGATTAGCCTTTCCTAAAAATATATTTTTAAGATTCCAGTTTGTTGAATAGTTGTATTTTAAAAAGAATATTTCATGGAAAAGTATATGTTTTAATCAACATTTTTATTTAATTCCTTGTAGAGGGTAATTTTCAACATTGTCAACTTCAGCAAAACCAAGAGTCTCTACAGAGATGGAATGACTCCAGTTGTCAAATCCACCAACAGATCAAAATGGTAAAAAAACAAAATCATTCTGGCAGCAAAAATGTTGGATTTCGTTTAGCAACTGGATTGCTATAAACATGGGCCTAGGATTGATATTGCTATAATTATTTTCATTTTTTTTCTCTCAAAAATTAAATGTGAAAATCTATGACATTGAAACTGAGGGACAGATGGCGGAAAGATGTAAAACTGATATACACTACTTGCTTAGCACTGGGGGCAGCATGAGTCCAATTTGTGCAGATGTTGAAATTGCTACATTTCTCAGGGTCCAGTTCATAGGTGTCCAGCATGTCCAAGTAAAATAGATGTTAGGTTTGTAAACTAGGAGTGTAACGCTTCGTGAAAGATGTTTTGCTGAAATTGGTGTTAAGTATGGTCTGAGAAATTTGCAGCCACATTCACGGTTTCCAATATCAAGTAGATTTTTCAATTCAAGAGAAGTAAGAGTGCCCCCTGATACTGCTGAATCCTCTTGCATACCCTACTACTTCTTAATCGTATAGGAAGGTATGACTTGCAATGATAGTGCACTATTTTGTGCAGATTGATTTGGGCTGCATGGTAACGCATGCACAATCTTTGCAGAAGCAGTAATCGGACCAGATGAAAGTTCACCCGTAGGTTTTTAACCTATATTAAGCTTAGTGACAATATATTTCGGTTTTATTTAATTTAATTCAAAGTCTAAATGCCTTTTGGAAATACTGTCATGCATGTAAGAGTTGGAATGCCACATTACAAAACTTCAGTCAAGTTGCACAGAGTAACATGCAGTTCTCATCACCACACTATGGTAAGGATATACCGTAGTTAAGATAGAAAGGGTGTGGCGAAGAGTCAAAATATGTTACCTGGATTGGAGGGCTTTAGTAATCAGGAGAGATTGGATATGATAGAAAAAGACACAAAGTGCTGGTGTAACTCAACGGGTCAGGCAGCATCTTGGAAAACATGGATACGCATTATTTCAGGTTGGGACCCATCCATCCAACACATCATTCCAACATTTCTAGCACCTTCAATGTGATCGAACTAGCAGTCACATCTTCCCATTCATATCCTTTCCGTTTTGCGCAGAGACTGTTCTCTCTGGAATTACTTGCTTCATTAATCCCTTCCTACACAAACCACCTCTACCCCAGGTACTTTCCCTTGAAACCGCAGGATATGTAACACCTGTCCCCATACCACCTCCTTCATATCCATCCAACGACCCTAGCAACCCTTCCAGGTGAAACAGTGGTTCATATGTAATCTTCTCTAACCTCATCAACAACATTCAGTGCTCCTAACCAACAAACACCCCAGTCCTTTCCCCCCCTCTCTTCCCTGTGTTCCACTATGATGTACACCCATTTCTCCCTCAACCCCACTCCCATTTATAACGAGTCTGAAGAAGTATCCTGATCCAAAATTGTGCCTATCCATATTCTCCAGAGATGCTGCTAGAGTTACTCCAGCACCTTGCATCTTTTTATTCTAAACCAGCAGCTGCAGTTCCTTGTCTACATTGGATAGGATGGATCTGATTTCCCTAGAATGAAGGAGATTGAGAGGTGACATATATAAAATTATGAGAGACACAACAAAATACAGATGCTGGAATCTTGAGGGAGTCCATTGTGTTGAACTATAGTGTGATTCCAACAAGTTTTCACTTTGATTCCTATTGACCAGTTTTATGATGACTATTTAATGCTACATCAAAAACTGTCATGATTTCAAGGTCACTCAGTCTTCCATCGCCTCTGGAATTCATCTGTTGGTGTACACGTTTGGCTAATTGCTTTCTTTGTGGTCTGGAATTGTCTTCCTGACAAAATTGACAAAATGGTACTAATGGCTTCATAATAATGATTTTACTTCGGAGTCACGTGAGTGACTACGTGAAGAAGGGCCGTCCGTCTGCGTGCGCGTCATTACGTCTGAACGCAATGCGCATGACGGACTGGAGAGGCACTGTGTCATCCCAGCCGTCAGGATCGGCAGGTAAGGAAAGTTGAACTACTTACCTGCATTCTCTCGGACTTGAAGCTTTTTGTAGTTTCAGAGCCCAGATGTCGAGGAGACGGTCCGCGGGGAAGTCGGCTGCCGAAGACCGCAGCATTCCCAGTAGCGAGCGACGGTCTTGTTCCCGACATTACTGCCGGCAGAACCGGCAGGAAAGACTTGGTGCAGGAGGAGGAGCTCCGTGGTGGTCCTGCGGGACGTAAAAACCACCAGCAAGTCTGACACCCGTTGACTCAGATGAGTCCGGGGAAGAGGGATACCCTCCCTCAACGGAGAGCATCTGAGGACGACTCTCCCACATGGAGCAACTTATGGAGAAGTTGCTCCAACAATGATCTGCTCCGAAGGAGGGAGCAGTATCAGCACGGGCCTCTACAGCAGGCCGTGCCAGCAATGGGGAAAACAAAACGGGCCAGGAGTACCTAGGCAAACCCAATTGAAGGGTAGGCCAGGAGGATCCCGGATGGAGAGGATAACCTCCTTCATGGGTAACGTGTTTAAACGTTCAAAACCCACATGGAGCACCTGATGGAGAGGTGCTCCACAATGATATACTCCAAAGGAGGGAGTTATCAGCCCGGGAATTATGGAGAACCCGCAGGCAGCGGCACCTGTTTCAGGGCTGCACAAATGTCTCCTGCTCTGAGGAGAGGAGCATCTACGGTCAGTTTCAGTCTGACCCAAAGCAAGAATCTCATTTAGGTCCGCTGGAGGTGCCATGTCAGCGCAAGTATCCTCAGGGGCCTGCGGCAGCACCTGTTTTCAGGGCTGCCTACAAATCTCACTCTCAGTGCAGCGGAGTGTGAGTGATCAGTAGGTAACTGATCTCGAATTTAAAGTATGAACATACTGAAGCACATGCATACGGCCTCAAGAGCCAGCAGTTGGCAGAATATTCGCACAAATGCCGGCAAGGGAACAGCGCTATCAGGGTGACATTGGAGAAACTAGCCGCCGAATCCTCTCTTCAGGTAAGACCAGAAGAAGGAAGCAAAAGCTGTCGGACCAATCAAGGTACAACGACAAGCAAACTTCATCAGTAGGCGACAAACACACCCCACACCTCCATAGGGGATAAGCAGTTCACTGAAGCCGGTGGTAGCTTGAAAGCTGGGCACGGAAATATGATCAGAGTCGTCTTTCAAGGCAGACTCAGAATTATGGCCAGAATTGTCTTACAAGGCAAGCTCAGTATGATAAGGTTTTCAGACCAAGACCCAAGCAGAGGTCAGGAGAAACATGGAATCCACACTCCCTACCAGTCCTACTCCCAATCAAGGAGAGAAAAGGAACCCGCATCAGGGGCCTTTGGGTTTACCACAAGACCACCGGTAGCCATGGAGGTAGGTGGGTCTGGGTTTACCGAAACAAGGGATTGTGGACCAGTTACATGTTGGTAATTTTACTCTTGTGTTTTTGTTCAAAATGACAATAACATGAATTTCAGATCTGGTTTTAAAAAACAGATAACAACATGTGATTATTTTACTGCACAACATACATAGGTTCCAAGCAGACTTGGAACTCGGACCGGAGTTGTCTTCGAGGCAGGCCCAGTATTATGGGCAGGATTGCCTTCCAGGACAGGTGACAGATGGAGGATGTCACTTCATCCAGGTTTAACTCATTTGTGCAGTATAGACTTTCAGAACAGTAAAATTTTGTTATGGTCTAACAACTGTTTTTATAGGAGCTTCCTATAAAATGGTCACATGGCATGCATCAACCTCAAAGATGCATACTATTCGGTGTCTATTCACTAAGAACAGGAGATATTTGAAGTTTAACTGGATGGCATGGCTCTGCCAAATGGGTTGACAGCAGCTCCTAGACTATTGACTAAACTACGGAAACCAATTCTGGGACTACAAAGGTCTCAAAACCACATAGTAATGGCATATTTGGAGGACATTTTCAATTTGGAGTCACCAAGAATTGGCAGAAGCATGTCAAAGCAAACCAAAACCCTGTTTGAAAGAATTGGTTACCTCATCCATCCAGTCAAATCAAAATTGACACCTACAAGGGTAATTGATTACCTAGGATTTACTATTAAAAACAGTAAATATGTTGGTGACTTTGCCTAGGGGCAAACAACAAGATTAAGTAAGCCTGCTATGACCTGATAGTCAAATACTAGCCATCTATCAGGCAAACAGCGAGTGTAATTGGCAAATAGTACCTGCATTTCCAGCAGTACGTCACGGGCCTTTGCATTACCAGAATTTACAGCGAGCAAAGGAACGAACACTCAGATTACATGCAGGCCAAATTGGCAAAACTATGGATTACCAGCAGAGGCCATTGTTGATAAACTATGGTGGATAACGAAGGAGAGACAGCTCAAGGGAAATTTTGCTCGAAAGCCATCGGTGGTTCAGACCAATGCTAGCGGCTAAGGATGGGGAGCCACAAACACAGTCTAGAGCTGTGGGGGCAGATGGAATGAGCAGGAGTCTGTAATTCCCCAACACAGGGAATCAATTACCCAGAATTGTTGGGGGCACAATATGGACTCAAGGTTTTCTGTAGCGATATGCAACCTGTGCTTGTTCAAATTCAGATTGATAACACCACTGCGGTGGCATATATCAATCACAAGGGTGGTGTAAAATCTGTATCTTGCGACAGATTGTCGAACCTCATTTGGCACTGGTGTATCGAGAGGAATATTTGGGTTACAGCGGTCTATCTACGAGGTAGATATAACACGGTGACAGATGCTGGATCACAAATGTTTAATAACAACACAGAATGGATGTTGAATCGGGCAGTATTTAACGAAATAAGTACACGATTTGGCATACCAGATATTGATCTGTTTGCATCTAGTCCAAACCATCAGTTACCCAGATATGTGTCCTGCGAGCTGAATCCAGGAGCTAAGGCAGTGGATGCTTTCTCCCTCAATTAGGGAGGAATGTTTATGTATGCTTTCCGCCAATTTGTCTCACAAACCGATGCTTGACCAAAATCAAGCAAGACTAAGCCACAGGCATATTGGTAGTGCCAGATTGGCCTACTCAAGCCTGGTTCCCAAAAAATTTGGGAATTATAGTCCAGCCAGTTATGGCTGTACCCAAGAGCAGGGACCTCCTAGTGAACCCAGTTACAGGGAGCAATCATCCACTACATGAACGTATTAACTTGTTGGTCTGCAGATTTTGAGGAAGCCATGTCAAGGCATAGGACTGTCCGAACAAATACAACACAGTTCGGATAACGGATGTCTTGGAGTAGCTATCAACTCTGTACCATAACTATAAACAAAGTTATAGTGCAATCTATAGTGCCAGAGGCGCACTCTCCTCCTATCTGATGCTGGAAGCATTGCACGGGTCGATAGGAACGCACCCCTTTACAACAAAATTCATGAAGGGAATTTACAACTTAATACCTCCAAGGCCAAGCTACATGGACACATGGGATGTGAGCGTGGTACTAACCCTACTTTGACAGTGGGGACTGCCTGTAACTAACCCTGAAGGTGGTATGCTGACAAAGAGTCCAGACACTGCAAAAGTTACAGTTGGACTACATGACCACCAATATGAACAACATAACATTCCTAATCAGGAACCTGATAAAACAGAGCAGGCCAGGAATGCCAGGGATGGAGATCCAGTTCTTGGCATATCCAGAGGACCAACGGTTGTGTGTGTGGTAACGTACTAACACCACTATCTGAGAGTTACGGAGAACCTCAGAGGCTCAGAACAATCGGTCCTCATCAGCCATAAAAAAACCACACCAGAAGGTATCAACTCAAATCATCTCCAGATGGTCAAAGGAGGTAATGGCGGTAGCAGGAGTGAACATTTATATCGTTAAATCTCACTCCACCAGGGCTGCATCTACGTCGGCAGCAAGAGCTATGGATGTGCCCCTTAACGACATCCTAGTGGCTGCAGGATGGACGAATGAAATAACGGTCCACCGGTTTTTATAACAAACCCATAACCGGACTGGGGGTGTTTGCACGTACCATTTTAAGTTCTGTCCCTTAGTTTCCCCCCAAGGTTGGGAGGGGTAACTTTTTTAAAAACCTTTCTTTCATTTAAAGCATCAGTTTCTTTACTTAACTACGTAATGTCTGAATGCTTTAATGATTACACGCATCCATGGTCAATCCATTCAGTGTGTGACGCTTGGATTCGTAACCGGCGTAAAATCACAGAGCTTTGAAATCTTCACGTAGTCACTCAAGTGACTCCGAAGTAAAATAGTAAGATTAAACGAGAACTTACCAGTTTGAAGTTTGATCTTGATTTTATGAGGAGTTACGATGAGCGATTACGTGCCCACCGCTCCCACCCTCATAGTATCAAGGTCATATGGAAGTTCAAGTTTTTCACAATCTTACTATTCTCAGGTCTTCTTTTTTATCTGTGATTTAACTTTGAAGATTGACGCGCACGCAGACGGACGGCCCTTCTTCACGTAATCGCTCATCGTAACTCCTCATAAAATCAAGATCAAACTTCAAACTGGTAAGTTCTCGTTTAATCTTACTATTAATCAGAACAGTAAATTGGGTGTTACCAAATGATATACATGATATTATATTTGGCCAGGTAATAACTAGGTTTATTTGTAATCCTACAATATTTCAAAGAAAGTTATCATATAACTGAAGAAGGGTCATGACCCTAAACATCACCCATATATTCCGTTGGTTTAATTATGCCTAGTGTTAGGCTGATTATTCACTGAAATTAAAAAATTATGACGAATATGTGATGTGGTACAAAATAATTACTCTAGAAAACAGATGTATATGACCAAGGGTTAAAGTAGTTTATGGACTGTTTTCAGGAATGGAACCCTTCATACCGAGTAGTATTTCACGTTCTTAAAAATTGTGTGTAAAAGAAATGCAATAAACAATTGCAAAGGCATTGTTTAGCAACAATTGCAAAGGCATTGTTTAGCAACAATTTAAAATCCATTTTAAATTGCATTGTGAAGTTAGCAGCCACAACACAAACCTTTTTTAATTGGGATATACTACCCTTGTGCTCAACAGTTTTGTGTCAAAACCAACATAGTAATATTTATCTCACTTAAAATATAAAATGGTGATTTATGTCAATCGAGCATCAGTACCATTTTTTTCAAAAGCAATTGGATTTACATGGCACTGGCAGTGAATCTTTCAAGCAAATTGTTCCATATAGATGAAAATGTATATGAATGGTAATGGATTATGTAGCTTTATTAGTGACTCAGAGCCTAGAGGAATGAGTCCAAATCTTACCAATGCATTTAAATTCAGTTTAAAAAGCCTGAGTAATAAAATGCTATGGTCAGTAAAAGTGCCCATTAAATTGTCTGTCAAATTGCTGTTTAAAAATGTAACTGATACACAAATAGTCTTCAAGGAAGAAAACTTACAAAGCTTTGTATTTTCATTACTCCAGTCTTTACTCTCTTTTGAGGTGGCTGAGCAGGCACTTTAATTGCATTAATTTATCTAGTTCCACTGAGCGTCCAGAGCTAGATTTAGTTCAGTTCAGAGATGCAGCATGGAAACAGGCCCTTCGGCCCACTGAGTCCACCCCTACCTATTCACACTAGTTCAATGTTATCCCACTCTCTACACACTTGAGGCAATTTACAAAGGTCACTTAACTTACAAATCTGCACGACTTTAGGATATGGGAGGAAACCTGAGCACCAGGTGGAACACAAGGAGTTTGTGCAAACCTGGCACAGACAACTTCCAAGGTCAGGATCAAACTCTGTCTCTGGAGCTATGAAGCAGCAGCTCTATCAGAAGAGTCTGAAATCTTAGTTCTTAGAGTCTGAAGAAGGATCCCAGCCCAAAACGTCACCTATCCATGTTATCCAGAGATGCTGTCTGACCCACTGAATTATTCCAGCATTTCGTGTTTTTCTTTGGTAAACCAGCATCTCCAGTTCCTTGTTTCTACCAGCTGTGGAACTTGATTTTTCAAGGATGAGGAGGGAATTATGTTATTTGACTAAAAGGTGCATGAATGAAAAGTCACAATGAGAGCCGTGTTCAAACGAAGTGTAACTTGTGTTTCTCCATTTCTTGAGTTTGCTGACTATTTTATTGGTTGCACCAGCCTCATTTGTTTGAAGGTTGGTGGTTACCATGACAAGGTAGGCAGGTTTGGAAGATTAAATCACATAGGATCCAAGGCGAGCTGGCCAATTGGATCTAAAATTGGCTTGGAGGTAAGAAATACAGGGCGGAGGTAGAGATTTGTTTTCAGAATAAAGGCTTGAAATGATTGATATGCCACAGGGTTCAGTTGTATTATTTACATGAATGATTTGGATATGAATGTACATGCCATCCATAGAAAGTTTGCAGCTGACACTAAAATTGGTGATAAGCCCATCATCACCTCAACTTACTTAGAAGATTGAGGAGATTTGGTATGTCAACGAATACTCGGTTGAACTTTTACGGGTGTACTGGTTGCATCACTGCCTGGTTTGGCAACTCGAAAGCTCAGGAACAAAGAAGATGGCAAAAAGTGGTGAATACTGCCTAGTCCATCACTGGTACTGACCTCTCCACCATCAAAGGGATCTACAGGAGTTGCTGCCTCGAAAAGGCAGCCAGCATCATCAGAGAGTCGCACCACCCTGGCCACGCTCGCATCATTAATTATGGCATTTGCCTTTCAATTTTAGACTGCCACATTATGTGGGTGGGATTTATGACGTAGTCAAGGGCGTGTTTGGTGCTGAGTTTCTTGCGCAGAAGGCTAGTTTTTAGTTTAGTTTTGGATTTACATGGGGAAGCTATATCCTTCGACCATGTGAAGTGTAACTGAGACACGAGGAGTTTTGTAACTTTTAAAGTGATATGCTGGAGTTTGACGAAGATGAAAGTGTACGAGTCAGAGTATAAGGTTGGATGTATATCTTATTGTGTTTCTTCAACAATAAATAAACTATTAACCAAAAGACTGTGATGAAGCTTTATCTGTGAAGAAGCTCTGAAGGCCTCACGGAGAGCTCACATGCGTATTACGACAATCTCCTTAGTGGTTAGAGGGAGTAATCTCTTGAACGATATAAAAATCTGCTGCTACATAAAGTCCAAGGACACCTCTGACAGGAGGTGAAAGCCAGTGCCAGAGAGTGGGACAGAAGACTAGGCTAGGATCTCGAAAGAGGTTTTAGCCAGAAGACCGGCTCCAGCCGAAGAACTGAAGCCAATAGATCTCGGCTAAAGATGGCCTAGAGGTTTATCGACAGTGACACGACTTATCTGAAGATTGAAGACATTATAACGAACATGAATAGAACGACTTATTCCTTTTGAATTGTAGCTGTAAAGGGCCTGTCCCACGAGCATGCGAATGCATGCGGCAAGCGCGACCAAACCAGAAGCGGGGGCCGCGTGGAGGTCGAGTGATCCCCGTACAGGGCCGATCCCACCAGCATGCGACTGCATGCGGCGAGCGCAACCAAACCAGAAGCGGGGGCCACGCGGAGGTCGAGTGAGTGACGTGAAGTTCGAGCGAAGTCCGCGGAAAGTTCTCGCTAGGCGTATGCCATCATGACGCTGCGTACAGCGTCGAGACGGTGCATACGCCCGTCGAGGCGGTGCGTAGGGCCTCAATGCGGCTGCGGGCTGACAGGCCGTTGCCGCGCGGAATTTTTGGACAGCGTCAGTTTTTCGGAGCCCCACGCGATGTCGGGACCAGCTCCGCACAACTCCATACGGCTCCGGCTATCGAAGTGGGACCAGCCCCGCGAGGCCGTACGTCTCAAGGGACCACGTTAGGTCGCGATTCCCGCATGCAGTCGCATGCTCGTGGGACAGGCCCATAAAGCTTTAATTTTAAACGGTTTCTGTAAAGAAGAGCCAGATAAATGAATGCGAGCCACATGCTTGGAAGATAGCCAATAAAAAGTGTTTTTCCACTGCCTGGAGAAATCCAGATGTCTGACCTTGGATTGTTTTGAAGTCAAGATAAGACACATTCCTTTTGAAATAACGTCATTATTAAGTTAGTGGATGTTGAGGGATGTAGTCTGGATATCCAGTTTGTTATTGTTCCTGAGAAAGATGTTTACAATAAATTGGAGCAAAATTGAAGAAGACCTTGTTCATTCAATTTAAAGACTTGGCAATCTGCCAAGACCTGTTTAAATCCATGGAGCCGAAAGAAGAAGAGCCACACCAGAGGAACCACAAGGTGGCAGAGCCAGGCTAAAGTATCGAGAAGATGCAGATAATACCCAGGCTGCCTACCTGGAAAAAAAGATAACCCTTTCTGGCTTAAGTCCTCCCTCCACCACCTCCAGTTTAAATTCCATTTGGAATATTTTGTAGGACCAAGAAACCAAGAAACCAAGAAGGAGAGAAACAAGTTCTGGAAACAGGTTACCAGATTAATTGAGAAACAGAAGAAACGCGATCAAAGTAGAATCTAATCTGAGCCATCTATGTAACCTCTGCCAGGAGGTTCAAGATAAACATAATGCATTGATGGACTCAGAGCCATATCTGCAAGAAAGCAAAAGACACACCCAGTGGTATGAAGTACAGCTGAAGCTATTCAATGATTACATGGATGACGCGGACGAGTGGTTATCTGAAATGATACCACAACTTACGCGCTCAACAGCTGAAAGTGCGATGCTACACGGTGCCGGAATGGAAGGTGAAATTACACCACGAGATAATATCTCGAACGTATTTACACGAAGATCAGGACATAAATCAGGTTCTATAGCCAGTTCGGTATCAAGGGTTTCTGCTTGATTGAGAGTTGAAGCGGATCTAGTCACTCGCTCAATAGAAGTGGATGCCTTGAAGAAGAAACATGAGATTGAGCGACAAGAAGAACAGATGAAAGAAGAGAGGACACGACAGAAGGAGGAGATGAGGCGAAGAAAGGAAAATCTGGAACTAGACACAAAGATGGCGGTGGCCAAATCAAAGAAGGAGATATTGGAAAGTGAGGGTTCAAGATGCAGCTCTAGAGCATCAAAGACGATGAACTCTGGACAAGGAGGAAAAACTGCTCCAAGTGAGTTGGCAGTTGGATCAATTCCAATCAAGGTCCATCAGATTTCACGGCTTTGAACACCCATTGGAACAGAGGAAGATGGGTAAAACTTCAACTCAGCAAATTGGTGCTAGATCGAAACAAACTACTTATGGGGAGGCTCGGGACAAACCAATAGGGGATTACGCTTTTCTGAGGCCTGGTGCACAGGCTCGAGCAAGCCAGTTTGAGCCAAGGCCTGTCTATCGTCTGTTGGAGCCAAGGCAAGGTTATCAGGATGGATTGGCGAATAGGCGAACAGGATCAGCATTGGCGAATAGGCAAGCTGAATTCAACCAGATCATAGCTCGACAAAATACCTCTCTCACTCTACCACCAGCAGAAATTCCTACATATGATGGAGATCCTTTGTGGTATGAAGCTTTCGTAAGGGCATTAGAAAAAATATTATGAACGAAAATTACGAATGAAAAGGAGCGCTTACGATTTCTGGTGAAGTACACAAGCGGAGATGTTCAGGGACTTGTGGAAAGTTGTCTAAATGAGCCTGATGGCCAAGGCTAT
This sequence comes from Amblyraja radiata, assembly GCF_010909765.2. Classification (NCBI taxonomy): domain Eukaryota; kingdom Metazoa; phylum Chordata; class Chondrichthyes; order Rajiformes; family Rajidae; genus Amblyraja; species Amblyraja radiata. The sequence continues at coordinate 38,029,919 of NC_045965.1, read as the reverse complement.
AAAGAGGCTAGAAGATTATTAAAGAATGTTTTGGTAATGAACAGAGGATTGCTAACGCATACATGGAGAAGGCCCATGCGTGGAAAGAAATCAAGCCAGAAGATGGGGAGGCATTGAGTAATTATGCAATATTTCTTAGAGGTTGTTGCAGCTCGATGAAAAATCCACATGGAGGAGATGAATCTTGCAAGGAAAACTAGAGTCGTCATTAGTAAGCTGCCCAGAAGACTGAGAGAAAAGTGGAGCGATAAAGCAGGCAGAATATTGGATAAGAAGAAGCGAGTAGCCAGGCTACCAGACCTGGTGAAATTCTTGGACAAGCAATTCTTGGACGGTACATGTTAGAGCCACACCACGGGACTATTGAAGATCATAAACCAATTGCAACTAACGAAGGTTCTACATTTACCAAAACTGAAGAAAGATCAGAACCTAAGAGAAGTAGTTTTGCTAACACAACAATACCTGTTGAAACGACAGATGGAATGAAAGGAGATGTATAAACTATCAAGCAAGTAGGATTTTGTGGTTTTGTAATGAAGTTGGTCACACCATAAGATGGTGTTGAAGATTCAAGGTGAAAGAATATGAAGAAAAGATGGATTTCTTGAAAAAGAAGGGAATCTGTTTTGGATGTTTGAACAAAGGACATATGGTGAGAGACTGTAAGAGTCCTATAATTTGTTATCAGTGCAAGCAATATCCTGAAGCACTTCACACTGTAAAGAAGCCCCCAGAGCATTGGGAAGGGGAAGAAACGCTACCAGAGCAAATGGAGGAGAAGGAGCCGGAGCAAACAGAACAGAAGGAGAAGCCAATTACTAGTGATGCCATGACCTTGCCTCAAGTAACTGCTCATATTGTGGCCGGGGTTGAAGCCTGCATCTTTTCTACCTTACCAGTACAGGTAAGGAATAGTAAGATTAATACAGTGTTGGATCACGGAGGTTCGGCTACCTTTTGCACAGAAAACCTAACGAGAAGGCTGAACATCGCAGAAGAGACAAAGATTTGATTGCGTACCAGGAATAAAGATAAAGAGAGCATGAGTCATTACATTACAAGTATGGAAATATCCAGTTTGGATGAAGATAATTTTATACCAATATCTGAAGTGTTTACACATGGAACCATGCCTGTTGGTCATCAACATATACCCAGACATGAAGACTTGAAACAATGGCCTTACCTGAAGGATGTCAAAATATCTGAAATCAATTCTTGTGTTGACCTACTTATCGGAACGAATGTTTTCAAGGCATTGGAACCTATACAGATTGTGAGGAGCCAAGGTGATGGACCGTATGCAGCGACTTGGATGGGTTATCTATGGCTCCTTGAGAAGGAATAACGAAAGCGGGAGGCAGAAGAACTACCCTGCCATTGCTGTTAATCAAATATCTACTGATGAATTAGAAAAGCTGGCGATGAAGCGATACAATCTAGCAATGTTACAACATTTTGAGATTTTAAAAATCAAGTCTGCAATTTATCCCATCCGATAAAGCATAAAAAGAAGTTTAATTTGACACCTAATTCACTTTCATATCTTCAGTATTAAAAAAGTTATGGTCATTTTCATACTCAGAAATTAGCATCTTGTTCCCTATTGCTTTTCCATTGATATAACTCAAAAGCTGGGACCAAGGACAGTCAAAAGCCCATAACTTTCTTAAAAATTAAGAGAACTGAATGAAATTTTCAGTTATTATAGATTGAAGCATTCTGAAACAAATATGAAACAATCTTACTTGGATGACCTGAAATTAAAGCATATAATTAGTTAGTTACCCAATTGTAGCTAATTACAAAATTCAATTACTAGATCTAAACATCTATCCATTTCTTAAGAAAAAGTTAACATTTGTAAATAGCCTAAGTGTCCAAATAACATTCACATAATAATTCCCAATATAACATGATTTTTAAATCTCATGGTCATGAATTTATAGGCCAAATGGAAGGAATTTAGTGTTTAATTCCCGTAAATTAATGGCCATTTTAATCATCTTGCGAGTGGGTTTTTGTGGACCGCGCTGGTTTGGAACGTTGCAGTTGCAGTGAATTTAAACCTCATATCGGCAGGAAAAATACTGCCGGTTCGTATATTTACATAATGACATTTTCGCAACGTGAAATTTTGATTAAAGGCATCCTTAGAAGCAAGTTTATATATAAAATAAACGGCTTTCCTTTACCTGTCCTGTACATGAAATCCGTCCGCGTTGTTGGCGTTGATGGCTTTAGAAGATTATTTTTAATTTACTATGTTCATAAAATATTCAGTGCAGTTTAAAAGAAACTTAATAAAACGGCAGTCGAAGCGATTATTCTTTAGCAGCTAAACAGCCTGACAGAAATCGATTTCATCAGGCTGGAGAAACAAGGCATTTTAAACCCGCCCCCCTCTCAAATCGCCAAAGTCGCGCACACGGGCAGCGATAGATCTGCAGCGCCGCTGAAGGTAAGTTTTGTAACATACCTATACAATCATGACATCAATGAAAGTACCAATAAGCATTCTGAAGAAATGTCTAGAGAAGAGTTAAGGTTTGTGGATATTATGACCTACACAGTAAAGATTGACGGACACTATTGTCTGGACTTACCTTTCAAACAAGAAAGTGTTAATCTGCTGAATAATCATCGTATGCCAGAGCAATGCAACCAGAATTTGAAACGTGTTTGGCGAGAATACTAAATTTCATGAAGTAATAATCTCTTTGAAGAATAATTTCTACATGGATGATTGCTTAAAATCCATGTCTACTGAGCAGGAAGCAATTCAAATGGTAAAACATCTGACTTCCCCTTGCAATAAGGGAGGATTCATACTTTCCAAGTGGATCAGCAACAATTGTGAAAGCATTCCACCAGATGATAGAATCAAAGAAACCAGAGAGTTGGATTTGGACAAAGACAATTTGCCAAAGGAAAGAGCATTGGGAGTTACTAATGTTTCACAATTGAAATATGTTAACACAAAAGAAAATCCTGTGGATTAAGTTTATAGAGAACTGACAGCGAACCGCTTCTTAAGCGATAAGAGATGGATCAATGAATTAAAGTCTCTCTGTAAGCCAGACACAGAATGGCCAAAGATTGAGCTGGGATTTTAAATCTGTGCTAATGATCCGGAAATTTATAACGGTGAACTTTATTGCTAAAAATCCTGTTATTCTCTCGAAGGATTTTCACACTTCAACATTGTTGTTACAACACATCCATGAGTTGATCGGGCATGGAGGAAGAAGTTCCATGCTATCAAATGGACTTTTATGTTTTGGACTATATACACTGGATATCATGCCTGATGTTAAGGGTTTGGTGTGCACGGTACGACTTTAAGCTAAAAACAGTGTTTTAATTAGACCAATAATCAAGTTAGTCTCCTTAGTGTCTAGAGGGAGTAATCTCTTAAACAATATAAAAATCTGCCACTACACTCCTGCCATTGGGAAGAATGTATAGGAGCCTGTAACGTCCAGGTTGAGGAGCAGCTTCTTCCCATCAACCATCCGGCTATTAAACACTACAACCTCTAAATATGCTCCGAACTTCATAGACTTAGTTTAGTTTAGAGATATAGTGCGGAAACAAGCCCTTCGGAACACCGACAAGTGATCCCCGCACACTTACACTATCCAACACACACTAGGGACAATTTACATTTATAACAAGCCTATTAGCAAACAAACCGGTACGTCTTTGGAGTGTGGGAGGAAATTGAAGATCTCGGAGAAAACCCACGCGGTCACGGGGAGAACATACAAACTCCATACAGACAGCACCCATTGTCGGGATCAAGCCCGGATCTCTGGCGCTGTAAGGCAGCAACTCTACTGCTGCCCCATCATGCCACCCATACGTGATTTTGTTTTTATATATGTACTGAACTGTTTTTGTTGTTTATAATGATGTTTACAGAATACTATGTTAACATATCTGTTGTACTACTGCAAGTAAGAATTTAATTATTCCATTTCTGAACATATGACATTAAAATAATCTTGACTTGACTGAAGAAGGTTATCTGTGATTACAATGGGATTTTGATCAACTTTGTCAGTGGGCCAAGGCATGGCAAATTCAGTTGAATATGAGCTGTTGCATTTTGGTAAGACAAGCCAGGCAGTACCTACACAGTAGAGCGCTTGAAGTGTTATAGATTAGAGAGACCTAACAGTGCAGGTATGGAGTTGCGTGAAAATGGTGACATAGTTGGAGAGGGTGGTGATGAGGGTGTTTGGCATGCTTGCCTTCAACTGCCAGCGTATTAAGTGCTAGTTAGGATGCCATGTTCACAGCTGTACAAGACGTTGGGAAGGCCACATTTAGAATACTGTGTATAGTTCTAGTCGCCTTTCTCTAGGAAGGATGTCATTAAACTGGAAAGTCTGCAAATAAAATTAACAAGGATGTTACTGGGTAACACAGTTAGCATGAATCAACTGATGAAAAGTGGAATTAATGTAGATAAGTATTTGATGATCGGGATTTACAAGGTAGGTTGACTCTTTGTACAGAATTACTTCGAATTCAGTCATCATTTGATACTCATGCCTTTACAGGAGTGTCCTTAAATTAAAATGCCAGAGACATTCTAAAAATATGTTTGCAGTTATTCTTTTGAACCTTGGAAGAACAGAAGAAACCAACACAAATGATTCAGTCTGAAGAAGGGTCTCAACCCGAAACGTCACCCATTCTTTCTATCCAGAGATGGTGCCTGAGTTTTGTCTCTTAAGTGTAATCCAGCATCTGCAGCTCCTTCCTGATTCACTGATTCCACTGAGTGTCCAGGTACACTCAACATTTGCCAGGTTAGATGGTAGGTAATGTTATTTGACCAGAAAGCACCTCAGATTGTCACATTTGCCTTGAACTGATTTGCTATAACTTAATATCAGACAAAAGTGAAATATATTATTACTTAAATTGGGAGAGACTTAATGCTTATCTAATTGTTTTTAAAGCCAAACACATAAAAAATTATCACATGCTGTCTGTAGTATCACATGCACTAAAATGTGCTGATTATAAATGTTTGACATTATGTGGGTCATATTCATCACCAGAGTTAATCAAGCAGGCAGTGCTTGGGGCATGATTGCCACTGAGCTGAAGGTGTCAGTATGAGCATTATGCCATTTCGGTGCTTGGGGCGTCAGTTGAGTTACTGGCAAGTTAATATAAAATAAGTCATAAGTTACAATCAAGCTATTACAGTCCTTCATATAATTGCACAAAGATGAACTTAGGAAGTATAGAGAGCTTTAATATTTGTTTATAGCAGTGGGAAATATTGGAAAAGCTTGTGCCAACTAAATCTGGTGAGGCATTAAGAGCACAGATATAGCTGATATTTCAAAATATGGTGAAAATAATGTTAATAAATAATTACATCAAATTTGTACAGCTGTATGGAGTATTGAGTTATCATTTGAAAACAGAAACTACTTTTGTCACTGAAAAATCAATATTAAAAATTGCAAATTATTTGAGCACAAAACGGTTATGTTTGCTATAATTTCATTACACTTTAAGCCACCCTTCGAAAAACTATTAAGATAATTACTAAAGAACCTAAAGTGAAGTAATATGATAAGTTAATTCAGTTTGCTTCACTAATTTTATCCACTTACTAACTCAATATTATTTTATAAGAGTTGCTGTTTGTAAATTTAAGACCATTTTCAAGAAATGGTATAGAAATTAAATTGCAACAAATTTTATGGAGTGCCATTATCACTTCAAGCAATTTGTGTAACATAGTACCTGTTTTTTGAATATTTATACAGATTACCATTGGCTATTTTTAAATCATTAGAGAATGTAATATTCGCTATTTTCCATTTAATATAAATTCATACTTAAAATTTATGAGTAATTCACAAATTTAACAGATGTGTATATTTTCTTTATCTTTATCTAAGATCATCATGTTATGATGAAGATCTTTATTACTAAAAAATCAGATTGATTTTCAAACTGATATTAAGTCACATAGGTTTACAAGGTTAATTCTCGGGATGGCGGGACTATCATATGCTGAGAGAATGGGGCAGCTGGGCTTGTACACTCTGGAGTTTAGAAGGATGAGAGGGTTTCTCATTGAAACATATAGGATTGTTGAGGGTTTGGACACGCTAGAGGCAGGAAACATGTTCCCGATGTTAGGGGAGTCCAGAACCAGGGGCCACAGTTTAAGAATAAGGAGTAAGCCATTTAGAACGGGGAAATACTTTTTCTCACAGAAAGTGGTGAGTCTGTGGAATTCTCTGCCTCAGAGGGCGGTTGAGGCAGGTTCTCTGGATGCTTTCAAGAGAGAGCTAGATAGGGCTCTTAAAAATAGCAGAGTCAGGGGATATGGGAGAAGGCAGGAATGGGGTACTGATTGGGGATGATCAGCCATGATCTCATTGAATGGCGGTGTTGGCTCGATGGGCCGAATGGCTTACTCCTGCACCTATTGTCTATTGTATCTTGTCTATTGTCTATTGATATCAAAGGTTGTTCTTCAACGTAACAGATTTTTTGATCATTCCTGAAGATTAATTGGCTGTACCTTTGAACAATAGGGGGGGATAAAATCACCATACACTTAAGCAGTTACTTCACATCAGCTGATGAATGAATATTCATCTCATTTCTAATGTTTTCCTGCTATCACATCAGATACAGGTACAGATACTGGAAGTGAACGGCAGTCTTTCCCAGAATTCCTGGCTTTTCTGATATAGCTCCCTATCAACAATTTAGAATTGCATTAGTAATGCCAGTAATTACTATGCTGATGTCTTTTTCTGAAAGGCATTTGACTGAACCAAGAGACAGAGAATCTATTTTTCAGGCACCAGAGAGTACAGACAGAGGCTGGATTTGTAAATGTGCCTGGAACAGAAGTTGATTAATATGTTTTATAGATAAGCTGCTTCCTGACTCGTCATAGATCTGCCAGAAACCATGCTCCCCTGTGGTTCCACCTTGATCAGAGATAATGGAAGTGGATTAAAAGTTGGAAGCCTGATGCTTCTTCTCTGACCCGCCATTACTCACAGGCCAAATGAGTTGCTGGAACACCTGCGCATGCAGTAATTAGGGTTTATAAGGGAAGGCACTTCTGTGAATTTAAAATGGCAGTAATGTTGCACTTTGTAAACTTATAGTGGCTGATTATCCAACTGACCTGATGGACTGTTTGAATATGTGTTCTGCAAAATTAATAAATTAATCAGCTGCATTTGATCCTTTTTTATGGATAAACTACACATTAAATAGATATTGTGCATATTTTAGGTCAATTAGCAAAATAAGGAGCAAACCTTAGACCAAGTTGCCAACCATGTGTGAATTAAGGAGTCCTCTCTTGGGCTTAGATGCATTGCTTTCTGATTGTATCTAGCTGTTCATTGCACAACCTGTGCAGATTATTTCTGTGTGTTAGAGTGCTTACAGGAATTTTTCACTGTCATTTATGCAGGCGCTAATAATATGGCCACTGACAATAAAGTCATGTATTCCACCCCCTTCTCCATTTTCCCACATTTCAATGGCTTATGCCAGTGGTTCCCAAAGTTTTTTACCCGTGTGCCCCTTCGTAAATTTTCGTAAGCATCTTGTACCTCTTGTTAAAAACAATCATATTTCAAAGTTTTCTATAATATATCTAGACCAAGTGCAGACCCGTTGGGTCTGTTCCCCCAACGTGCGGTTGTGGGGGGGGGGGGGGGGGGGGGGCGGCATGCAGCGTCACACACACTAACTATCCCCCCTCCCCGCACTCACGCTAATTACCCCCCTTGATATTATATTAATATTATTAATTTGCTCCTTTTACCCCATAACCACCCTATCTACTGACGCATAGCCCCCAACTTGCAGTCACATCTAGAGAGAGGGGGGGGAGGGTAGAGAGTGAGGGCAGAGAGAGAAGGGGCAGAGACACAGAGAGAGGGGCAAGAGGGAGAGGGGTTGGCGAGGAGGAGAAGAGGGAGGGTGGGTGAGAGGGGAAAGGTGTGGGTGGAGGGGAGGAGAGAGAGAGGGTGAGAGTGAGGGGGAGAGGTGAGGGGAGAGGTGAGGGGAGGGGGGGAGAGGGGAGGGGGAGAGGTGAGGGGAGGGGGAGAGGTGGGGAGCAGGGAGGGTGGAGGGAAGGGGGTAGGGGTGTGTGGAGGGGAGGGGGGTTTTAGGGGAGGGACGGTGGGGGAGGGGATGGAGGGGAGGAGTGGGAGAAAAAGAGGGGAGATAGAGAGAGGGGGGAGAGGAGAGGGGGGAGAGGAGAGGGGGGGAGAGGAGAGGGGGGGAGAGGAGAGGGGGTTGGGGAGAGGGGGGGAGGAGAGGGGGGGAAGAGAGAGGGGGAAGAGGAGAGGGGGAAGAGGAGAGGGGGAAGAGGGGAGGGGGAAGAGGGGAGGGGGGGAGGGGAGGGGGTAGAGGGGAGGGAGAGGAGAGGGGGGAGAGAGGAGAGGGGGGATTGAGGGAGTGTGCTGAGAGGAGGAGAGGTGGGGAGCAGGGAGGGGGAGGGGGGGTGGACGGAAGGGGGTAGGGGTGTGTGGAGGGGAGGGGGGTTTAGGGGAGGGATGGTGGGGGAGGGGATGAGGGGAGGAGGGGGAGAAAAAGAGGGGAGAGAGAGAGGGGGGAGTGGAGATGAGAGGAGGGGGGAGAGGAGAGGGGGGGAGAGGAGAGGGGGGGAGAGGAGGGGGGGGGGAGAGGAGAGGGGGGGAGAGGGGAGGGGGGGAGAGGGGAGGAGAGGAGAGGAGAGGAGAGGAGAGGGGAGGAGAGGAGAGGAGGGGGGAGGAGGGGAGGGGAGAGGGGGGGAGGGGGGGGGGGGGGGGGGGGGGGGGGGGGGGGGGGGGGGGGAGAGGAGAGGGGGGGAGAGAGAGTGCCTTTTTATTTCAACCCAAACCCCCCAAACAACCATTTGCAGGCAGTGCTTTTTTACTTTAACCATATTTTCATTTTCAAACCACATTAAGGGTACTTACTCACAGTTGTGTGGACACGTTTTCAGTGTTATTCACAGCTCAGAGAAACGTGACCCTCTGCCTTCCTCCAGCTTGCAGACTAATTGAGGCACACCACTTCCTGGTTTTATAGTCCATCCCCCCTGCCGCCAGCGGGGGCAGCAGAGAGAATGGGGAATTTTGTTAAATCATTAATATCGCTGTAATTTTTCATCGACTGGAAAAATCCTCGGCACACATGCAGCGGAGGGGGACTCTGAGCGAGGTGGCCAAAAATGACGGCCGTAGGTGGCGGCGTTCTCTCGGAAATCGCAGCACAGATGGCCAAAACCGGTCAAGAACAGACTTTTAGTAATATAGATAGATGTATAATTACTAGAATAAAATTAATAAAGTATCCATTAAATACATTTTTAATTAAAATAATTTATCATCAATGTGAAGGATGATATTGCTTATGTTGGGGAAATATTTAGGCAAAATTTGGCTCTGTAGTTGTTAATTTCAACCTTGGTTGCGGTTCGACATCTAATATGCAGTTCCTCTTCTTCGCCTTAATGTCCACAAGAGCCGAAAATCCAACTTCACACAGGTATGAGGTTGGAAATAGAAAAACTTTAGGGCTTTATCTGACTATTCTGGAAATTCATTTTGTGTTTGTAACCAAAATGAAGATATTTGTTTATATTTGTTTTTTAAGAATCCATCAGAAGCTAGTTCCAAAAGTTCTTCTGTTTGTCACTGATTGATTGATGTTGAATGGGCATCTTATCCACTCAATATTTATGTCCAATTCAGGGAAATACTTTTCTAGATTCATCTGTAAACCCTGTAAATGCTGTATTATAATATCATCACACAGTCTTCAATTTGTTCGCTCAAACTTGTCTGTAATTCATGAAGAGATGGAAAAGAGTCCACTTTAACCGGGAGCCTGGGATCTTTCGCTTAGATCGCCAGTGGTGGAGCTGCGTCCAGCGGGGCCTGTCGGCTTCGGAAGCCGTAGTCTCCAGTAAGGAAGCGGCCATTCCAGGCATTCCAAGCCGCTGAGAGGGTACCCCCGACGCCGGAGCACCATCATTCGGCGAGAAGGGCCTGAAACATCGGGCCCCATAGCGGCGACTGCGGAGGCCTCAATAGGCCCGACTATGGGTGGACAAGGGAATGGGGACTGGACTTTGTGCCTTCCCTCACAGTGTCAACCATTGTGGGGGGATGTTTTTATGTTTTATGTTAAATTCTTCTTTAATGGTGTGTTGTATTCTTATTAGTGTGCTGCAATGGCAACTTGAATTTCACTACACCAAAATGGTGTATGTGACAATAAATGAACCTTTGAACCTTTCTCCATTAACAGCTCGCTTTTGCCACAACTTCAATTTAGCCACTGTGGTGCTCACCTTATCTTGAATGTGAAATATAGAAATTCCCTTGCCTTGTAAGGACAAATTAAGATTATTTAAAACAGAAAATATGTCTGCCAGATATGCTAATTGACAGAGCCATGTCCAGTCTTGTAAACATTCTTTCAATTCAAAGCTTTCATTTTGAAAAACCAGTAGTTCATTCTGGAGTTCAAATAAACGAGTCAACACTTTTCCACGAGAAAGACAATGAACCTCGGTATGGAAAAGAAGTTGGGTATGATTACTACCCATTTCTTCGCACAGTTGTGAGAAAAGTCAGGCATTTAACGGACGTCCTTTAATATAATTTATGATTTTCACCGCTTCATCTAGAACTTTTGTTTAGGTCTGCAGACATCTTATGTGTAACCAATGCCTCTCTGTGTGCAACAATGTGCAACAATGTGTTGATTTTGCATCTTGTTCAAATCCTTGAAACAAGCCCTTTTTTAGATCCGACCATGGCCTTCGCTCCATCTGTGCTTATTCCAACACAACGGTTCCAATCAAGTTTGTTTTGTTGCATAAATTCATCCATAATGTTAAAGATTTCTTCTCCAGTTGTATGTTTTGGCAAAGGTTGGCAAAATAAAAGGTCGTCATGAAGTTTTTTATCTTTTTCACCTTCACCGAACACCAAAAGATTTGCAAAATTCGTAATGTCAGTGGATTAGTCCGTAGTAATGCATAATAACGATTCTGTCGGATGTCAGACAATAATATTTGTTTTATATTTTCAGCCATTTCAGTGATTCTTCGATGAACAGTATTATTTGAGAGACAAATACGAAGAAAATACATTTTTGCTTTATCTCCGATCATTACTTCTGCCATTATCTTTGCTGCAGGCTTGACCAAAGTTTCGCCAATTGTCTCCGGTGTGCCATTTTTCGCTATTAAGTGTAACGTCATATATGAAGCTAATAAGGCTTTTTTATTCTCACTTCCTGTCAGGCCCCACATTATTTTCTGAGTGTTTTCTAAATGTTTAAGTTTATTCTTGAAAAATTCCACAGGTTTGTCTTTGTATTCGATATGTTTTGATTCTAAATGGCGCTTCAATGGTGCCGGTTCATCTTCATTTCCCGTCCATGAAAATCCATATTTCAAGTAATTTACATCGTACTTATGAAGTTTCTTCGCCATCTTCTTAGATAGTCCTTTAAAGATGTCAGGTGGCACATCCTTCTCAATTTCATTACATTCATATGGTCCAGATATATCGATGGTTTCTCGTTCTACTATCTTCCTTATTGCTCTCTTTTGTGCGTTTTATACACCCAATTTTTAACCAATGATCCATAATTGAGAATTTAAGGGCTCGAAAAAAGATTTATAATGTTTATTTTAAGTACAGTTCTATGTTTCATTAAAACAACTATATCACTGAAAAGGTAATACTAACCTATTCCCCGCTATTTTAACTAGCATCACACTCGAGATATTTGTCCAGAGTCAAGTCAAGAGTGTTTTCTTGCCATATGTCCCAGATAGAACAAGGAAATTCTTACTTGCTGCAGCACAACAAAGTATGTAATCATAATAAATAATATAACAAAAATCAGAATAAAAAGAACAAACAATAACTGCAATAATAATAATAATAATAATAATAATAATAATAATAATAATAATAATAATAGTCTATTGTAGTTCATAGCATATGAGGTTGTAGTGTTTAATAGCCTGATGGCTGTAGGGAAGAGGCTGCTCCTGAACCTGGACGTTACAGTTCTCAGGCTCCTGTACCTGCTTCCCGATGGCAGTGGTGAGATGAGTGTGTGGCCAGGATGGTGTGGGTCTTTGATGATATTGGCTGTCTTTTTTGAGGCAGCGACAACGATAGATCCCTTTAAGGGTGGGGAGGTCAGACCCAGTGATGGCCTGGGCAATGTTTACATCTTTTTGCAGTCTTTTCCGCCCCTGGACGTTCAAATTGCCGAACCAGGCCACGATGCAACCAGTCAGTACGCTCTCTTTGACATACTGAATCTCCGTAATCTTCTCCGGAAGTAGAGGCGCTGATATGCTTTCATTATGATTGTATCAGTGTGCTGGGTCCAGGAAAGATCGTCGGAAATATGCACGCGCAGGAATTTGAAGTTTTTTTTATCTCTCCACCATCGTCCCATTGATGTAAACTGGATTGTGGGTCCTCAACCGTCCTCTTCCAAAGTCCACAATCAGTTCTTTGATTTTGCTGATATTGAGAGCTAGGTTGTTGTGCCAGCACCATATGGTCAGTCGATGGATCTCACTTCAATACTCTGACTCATCACCATCTGTAATTCGTCCATTACAACAGTGGTGTCGTCAGCAAACTTGAAAATGGAGTTCGCACTATGACTGGCTATACGGTCATGAGTATTGAGTGAGTAGAACAGGGGACTGAGCTTGCAGCCTTGAGGTGCTCCCATTACTGATTATCGCTGAGGATGAAGTGTTTCTGCCAATTCAAACAGACTGTGGTCTGTGGATGAGGAAGTTGAGGATCCAGAGAATTTCGTAATTTCGTAACCAGCTTTTTTTTTGGTATCAAAAAATAATTTATTTAATTTCAACACGATACAAAAACCCAAAAAACCTAAAACCATGGTGACATACCCACCACCATGTTACAAAATCATCAAACAACTATGTTACAAATATTTTAATAACTACTAAACAACCCCGGTAAAGTGGCAAGCATCTGGCTCTGGCAAAGCCCTCTTCCACCTGGCACCGTGACACGCGAATAGCCAGCTTGGCCAGGCCTAGGAGCAACCCAACCAGGACACCTTCAGCCCTACCTACTCCCTAGATCCCGTCACCAGCCCTTCGGTCACTGACAGCGGAGCCACTCCTCTCCTTGCAGACCCTAGGTGGAGTGGCGGTGCTCCTTGCCCTCCGGACCCTGGCTACAAGGGGCGCTCTACTGGTCCCTCTACCCTCAACAGGAACGACGCTGCTCTTGGTCTTGGCGTCCTTCTCCAGGTCATCAGAGAAGGACTTGAGCTGACGCCGGTCGTTTCCCTTCATCCCCTTCACCCCCTTGCCTCTCCCCCGTCTTCTGAGGATGAGGTTCAGTGAGCTGGTGAGCCCGTGTAGGTATGGCCACTGGAGGGAGGCCACTCTGGGCTGATGTTGGGCTCCTTTAGTGGCCTGGATGAACTCGTGGATTTCCTCCACTGGAATGAGTGGCGTGGCGTCGGGGGGAGCGAGAACATCCATGACTCATTGTCCGAGGAGTCCCCTTCCACCTGCTCGCTGCAGATGAAGACACCATCCCCGGACACACCCGTTGGTGCTCGATACTTCCGCCTCACCCTATGTGGCGATTGCCTCTACCCCACCCGCTGGACTCTCCTCCACCTCAGTCCCATCCCTGGGGCCAGTGGCAGAGGAGCCTTCCCCAGATGTACCCGGGTAGTCAAGACCATCGACAGTGGGGGCGACTATCCCTCCCCCAGTTGGGTCCAGAGTGAACTCTGGTGCACCAGAATTAGGGAGTCCCTCTGGAGCCAGGTATCGAGGGAGAGAAGGGCTGGTTTCCCCAACCTCCTCCCCATTTATAGTCTTTACCTCCAAAGGCGTGCTCTGCACCACATCCTGGGTGGGTTGCTCCTGGGCTTCCTCAGGTACCTGATGCAGGACTCCCTCCCCAACGGGAATCTCCCCCTGCTCTATATCACCCGGGTGGGCCCCATCACCACCCTCCCCAGAATCCCCTCCAGAATATGGGACCGGGGCCCGAACCAGAGGGCAGGAGTCTTCCTCCACCACAGTACTCCCCTCCCCTTGGAGGAATCCCGTTCGTCCCCCTTCCGCTCCTCCCTAGAGAGATTCCTCCTCTTTTTCGATGGGCACGAACTCACAGACTCTGGGATCGCCTTAGCAACCTACTTCTGTGGCTCACCCTCCTCCCTCAATTGGAATATGGGGCTTGCGGACTCCCTAATGGGAGTTCACGGGATGGATGGATCATTCTTGTCCCTGGGGGTTTTGTTCTCCAGGTACAAACAAGGCCCTCCTTCCCCACCTTTGTTCTCCAGGTACAAACAAGGCCCTCCTTCCCCAGGTGCTACACCTTCTTTGCCACCTTGCTCTCCTTCTTTTGACCCTCCCCAGCCTCACCCATGCTCTGCGTAACCCCAGGATTCCGTGACTCAACTACAGGGGAGGTGGGAGCGTGAGGGGGAGGGGGGGTTTGTGGCACTGGAGGCGGAGTCACTTCCACAGTAGTGTATCTCCTGGCATTTGTGATGATCTTCCAAATGCGTGTGACAAGATCTCTTAAGCATGAGGTGTCTCAAGTTTCTGGATCATTGGCACCTCTTTTGGGGAAGGTGTGACCTGTACAAAAAGGACGGGTTGCACTTGAACCCGAGGGGGACCAATATCCTGGCGGGGAGATTTGCAAAGGCTACTGGGGAGGCTTTAAACTAGAACGGTTGGGGGGAGGGACTCAAATAGAGAAAGCTAGTAGACAGTGTGTGAGGCAGGAGGCAGAGAAGAGAAGCACTCAGACCCAACATGTAGGGGGGAAAGAAGAAAAAGATAATAAAGAGAGAATAAGAGGTGGTGGGTTTCTTAAATGTGTGAGCAGAGAGACAGAGGGGTGTAAAATGAGGGTAGAAGCAATAGGTAGCAAGGTGAAAAGTAAAAGTGGCAGGCAGACAAATCAAGGGCAAAAATAAAAAAGGGCCACTTTTCAACATAATTGTATAAGGGGTAAGAGTGTTGTAAAAACAAGGCTGAAGGCTTTGTGTCTCAATGCAAGGAGCATTTGTAATAAGGTGAATGAGTTGAATGTGCAGATAGCTATTAATTACTATGATATAGTTGGGATCACGGAGACATGGCTCCAGGGTGACCAAGGCTGGGAGCTGAACACCCAGGGATATTCAATATTCAGGAAGGATAGACAGAAAGGAAAAGGGGGTGGGGTAGCGTTGCTGGTTAGAGAGGAGATTAACGCAATAGAAAAGAAGGACATTAGCTTGGAGGATGTGGAATCAATATAGGTAGAGCTGCGAAACACTAAGGGGCAGAAAAAGCTAATGGGAGTTGTGTGCAGGCCACCTAACAGTAGTAGTGGAGTTGGGGATGGCATGAAACAGGAAATTAGAAATGCATGCAACAAAGGTAGAACAGTTATAATGGGTGACTTCAATCTACATATAGATTGGGTGAATCAAATTGGCAGGGGTGCTGAGGAAGAGGAATTCTTGGAATGTATGCGGGATAGTTTTCTAAACCAACATGTAGAGGAACCAACGAGAGAGCAGGCTATTCTAGACTGGGTATTGAGTAATGAGGAAGGGTTAGTTAGCAGTCTTGTTGTGAGTGGCCCCTTGGGCAAGAGTGACCATAATATGGTTGAGTTCTTCTTTAGGATGGAGAGTGACATAATTAATTCAGAAACAAGGGTTCTGAACTTAAAGAAAGGTAACTTTGAGGGTATGAGACATGAATTGGCCAAGATAGACTGACCTCTCCCTGCAATAAGGGAGGATTTGTACTTTCCAAGTGGATCAGCAACAATCGTGTTTTATTGGAAAGCATTCCACCAGATGACAGAGCTGAAGAAACCTAGGAGTTGGATTTAGATAAAGCCAATTTGCCAATGGAAAGGGCACTGGGACTGCACTGGTGCGTTGAAACGGATGTGTTTAAGTTTAATTGTTGATTCAGGAGCGACCATGTACTAGAGGAGGTATCTTATCGGTGATTGGCTCTTTGTATATGACCCTTTGGGATTTCTTGCACCATTTACACTGCCAGCCACGTTAATTTTACAAAATCTTTGTAAGGAAAAACTTGGATGGGATGAGAGTATAACGCAAACATCCTCGCACCGTGGGCAGAATGGTTAACAGACCTCCATGAAATTTCAAAGTTTAAGGTGGATCAGTGCATAAAGCCTAAAAACTTTGGTAAGATCAGAAGTGCACAATTGCGTCATTTGTCGGATGCCAGTGAGAGTGGTTACAGTACTGTTTCATATTTAAGACTGCAAAATGTTAACAAAACAGTGCATGTTGAATCCTTAATGGGAAAAGCCAGAGTGGCACCACTGGAACAAATGACGATTCCCAAAATGGAACTTACTGCAGCAGTCTTAGCTGTTAAAATTGACATAATTCTGCAAAAGGAACTACAATTTCAACTGGAAGAATCTATCTTTTGGACCGATAGCACTATGGTTCTGAAATACTTAAATAATGAAAACAAACGCTTTATGACATTTGTAACAAATAGAGTCTCTTTTGTATTGGGAGCTACTAATGTTTCTCAATGGAGATATGTTAGCACAAAAGAAAATCTTGCGGACGAAGCCTCTAGAGGACGAACAGCAAATTGCTTTCTAAACAACAGGAGATGGATCAATGGGCCAAAGTTTCTTTCTGAACCAAGCAGAGAATGGCCAAAGCTTGAACTCGGATTTGAAATTTCTGTAAATGATCCAGAAATTAAACAAAACATTTCAGTTATTGCGATTGCTAAAGACTCCGTGAACAATTTAATTACCCACTTTTCATCATAGAAACATAGAAGCATAGAAATTAGGTGCAGGAGTAGGCCATTCGGCCCTTCGAGCCTGCACCGCCATTCAATATGATCATGGCTGATCATCCAACTCAGTATCCCGTACCTGCCTTCTCTCCATACCCTCTGATCCCCTTAGCCACAAGGGCCACATCTAACTCCCTCTTAAATATAGCCAATGAATTGGCCTCGACTACCCTCTGTGGCAGAGAGTTCCAGAGATTCACCACTCTCTGTGTGAAAAAAGTTCTTCTCATCTCGGTTTTAAAGGATTTCCCCCTTATCCTTAAGTTGTGACCCCTTGTCCTGGACTTCCCCAACATCGGGAGCAATCTTCCTGCATCTAGCCTGTCCAACCCCTTAAGAATTTTATAAGTTTCTATAAGATCCCCTCTCAATCTCCTAAATTCTAGAGAGTATAAACCAAGTCTATCCAGTCTTTCTTCATAAGACAGTCCTGACATCCCAGGAATCAGTCTGGTGAACCTTCTCTGCACTCCCTCTATGGCAATAATGTCCTTCCTCAGATTTGGAGACCAAAACTGTACGCAATACTCCAGGTGTGGTCTCACCAAGACCCTGTACAACTGCAGTAGAACCTCCCTGCTCCTATACTCAAATCCTTTTGCTATGAAAGCTAACATACCATTCGCTTTCTTCACTGCCTGCTGCACCTGCATGCCTACTTTCAATGACTGGTGTACCATGACACCCAGGTCTCGCTGCATCTCCCCTTTTCCTAGTCGGCCACCATTTAGATAATAGTCTGCTTTCCTGTTTTTGCCACCAAAATGGATAACCTCACATTTATCCACATTATACTGCATCTGCCAAACATTTGCCCACTCACCCAGCCTATCCAAGTCACCTTGCAGTCTCCTAGCATCCTCCTCACAGCTAACACTGCCCCCCAGCTTAGTGTCATCCGCAAACTTGGAGATATTGCCTTCAATTCCCTCATCCAGATCATTAATATATATTGTAAATAGCTGGGGTCCCAGCACTGAGCCTTGCGGTACCCCACTAGTCACTGCCTGCCATTGTGAAAAGGACCCGTTTACTCCTACTCTTTGCTTCCTGTTTGCCAGCCAGTTCTCTATCCACATCAATACTGAACCCTCAATGCCATGTGCTTTAAGTTTGTATACTAATCTCTTATGTGGGACCTTGTCGATAGCCTTCTGGAAGTCCAGATACACCACATCCACTGGTTCTCCCCTATCCACACTACTAGTTACATCCTCGAAAAATTCTATAAGATTCGTCAGACATGATTTACCTTTTGTAAATCCGTGCTGACTTTGTCCAATGATTTCACCACTTTCCAAATGTGCTGCTATCCCATCTTTAATAACTGACTAGCAGTTTCCCCACTACCGATGTTAGACTAACTGGTCTGTAATTCCCCGTTTTCTCTCTCCCTCCCTTCTTAAAAAGTGGGGTTACGTTTGCTATCCGCCAATCCTCAGGAGCTACTCCAGAATCTAAAGAGTTTGAAAGATTATTACTAATGCATCCACTATTTCTGGAGCTATATCCTTAAGTACTCTGGGATGCAGCCTATCTGGCCCTGGGGATTTATCGGCCTTTAATCCATTCAATTTACCCAACACCACTTCCCGGCTAACCTAGATTTCACTCAATTCCTCCAACTCCTTTGACCCGCGGTCCCCTGCTATTTCCGGCAGATTATTTATGTCTTCCTTAGTGAAGACGGAACCAAAGTAGTTATTCAATTGGTCCGCCATATCCTTGTTCCCCATGATCAACTCACCTGTTTCTGACTGCAAGGGGCCTACATTTGTTTTAACTAATCTCTTTCTTTTCACATATCTATAAAAACTTTTGCAGTCAGTTATTATGTTCCCTGCCAGTTTTCTTTCATAATCTATTTTTCCTTTCCTAATTAAGCCCTTTGTCCTCCTCTGCTGGTCTCTGAATTTCTCCCAGTCCTCCGGTATGCTGCTTTTTCTGGCTAATTTGTACGCATCATCCTTCGCTTTGATACGATCCCTGATTTCCCTTGTTATCCACGGATGTACTACCTTCCCTGATTTATTCTTTTGCCAAACTGGGATGAACAATTTTTGTAGTTCATCCATGCAGTCTTTAAATGTCTTCCATTGCATATCCACCGTCAATCCTTTTAGAATTAATTGCCAGTCAATCTTCGCCAATTCACGTCTCATACCCTCAAAGTTACCTTTCTTTAAGTTCAGAACCATTGTTTCTGAATTAACAATGTCACTCTCCATCCTAATGAAGAACTCAACCATATTATGGTCACTCTTGCCCAAGGGGGCACGTACAACAAGACTGCTAACTAACCCTTCCTCATTACTCAATACCCAGTCTAAAATAGCCTGCTCTCTCGTTGGTTCCTCTACATGTTGATTTAGATAACTATCCCGCATACATTCCAAGAAATCCTCTTCCTCAGCACCCCTGCCAATTTGATTCACCCAATCTATATGTAGATTGAAGTCACCCATTATAACGGTTTTGCCTTTGTCGCACGCTTTTCTAATTTCCTGTTTGATACCATCTCCAACTTCACTACTATTGTTAGGTGGCCTGTACACAGCACCCACCAGCGTTTTCTGCCCCTTAGTGTTTCGCAGCTCTACCCATACCGATTCCACATCCTCCAAACTAATGTCCTTCCTTTCCATTGCGTTAATCTCCTCTCTAACCAGAAACGCTACCCCACCTCCTTTTCCTTTCTCTCTATCCCTCCTGAATATTGAATATCCCTGGATGTTCAGCTCCCAGCCTTGGTCACCCTGGAGCCATGTCTCCGTGAT
Source organism: Amblyraja radiata (assembly GCF_010909765.2). Lineage (NCBI taxonomy): Eukaryota > Metazoa > Chordata > Chondrichthyes > Rajiformes > Rajidae > Amblyraja > Amblyraja radiata. The sequence continues at coordinate 38,010,221 of NC_045965.1, read as the reverse complement.
CCCAACTATATCATAGTCATTAATAGCTATCTGCACATTCAACTCATCCACCTTATTACGAATGCTCCTTGCATTGAGACACAAAGCCTTCAGGCTTGTTTTTACAACACTCTTACCCCTTATACAATTATGTTGAAAAGTGGCCCTTTTTGATTTTTGCCCTGCTTTTGTCTGCCTGCCACTTTACTTTTCACTATTGCTTCTACCCTCATTTTACACCCCTCTGTCTCTACGCTCACACATTTAAGAAACCCTTTCCCTTTAACTCCATCCTCCACTATCCCATTCGACACCCCACCCCCCTTATTCAGTTTAAAACCACCCGTGTAGCAGTGGCAAACCTGCCTGCCAGAATGCTGGTCCCACACCTGTTAAGATGCAATCAGTCCCTTTTGTACAGTTCCCCCTTACCCCAAAACAGATCCCAGTGATCTAAGAATCTAAATCCCTGCCCCGTGCACCAGTTCCTCAGCCACACGTTCAGGTCTCGTATCTCCCTGTTCCTGCTCTCGCCAGCACGAGGAACTGGAAGCACACCGGAGATAACAACCCTGGAGGTCCTGCTTTTCAGCATTTTTCCGAGCTCTAAAGTCACGCTGCAGAACTGCTATAGCTTTGGGAGCAACAGCAGCAGGAGATTAGCAAGAGATACGACTGATTGGCTCTAGCCCAAGTGGGAGGAGAGAAGTGAAAACAGTTAAAGTAGAGGCCAAGGACAGGCAGACTTTACTCAGAACTGCTGTAGATTTGGGAGCAACAGCAGCAGGAGAATAGCAAGAGATACGACTGATTGGCTCTAGCCCAAGTGGGAGGAGAGCTCGACCCAGTCTGGGAGGAAGGTCTTCTGCGGATGGGTGGTCGCCTAAACAAATTGGCAATGGAATTATCATGGAATAAATTGATAACTGCGGTAGCCTGGTTTCTTAAAATAAAAACAAGATTATTGCTGGCGGCTCAGAAAAGGAGACAAATTCCAGAGAGTATCATGGAAGAGAATCCTGATAAACGGAAAGGAGAGATTGAAAGCCAGATGCAAGTTTTTGAAGCTTCATATGGCGTACAGGGTTTATGTCTTGATGATCTCCTCAAGGCGGAAAATGCGATCATCTCTTTCTGTCAAAGACAGAAATACAAAGAATAAATATTAACATTGGAAACTGGAGTACAGGGGGTAAAAAGAAACAGTCAATTGTACAAGCTCGACCCAGTCTGGGAGGAAGGTCTTCTGCGGATGGGTGGTCGCCTAAACAAATTGGCAATGCCCGAAGAAACTAAACGTCCTATCATTCTCTCAAAGGACTTTTACGTAACGACATTAATATTACGACATATTCATGAACAAGTTGGACATGGAGGAAGAAATTATATATTATCCCAACTTCGTAAAAGATATTGGGTTATCAAGGCTAATTCTGGAGCAAGAAAGATAATAAAAAATTGTATTATGTACTGGCGACTGCGTGGGAAATTTGGTATACAGAAAATGGCAGACTTGCCTTTGGAGAGGATTACTCCGGATAAATCTCCGTTCACAGATGAGGGGGTGGATTATTTTGGTCCTATGGAGGTTAAGAGAGGACGAAGCTTTGTGAAAAGGTATGGTGTGATCTTCACTTGTATGGCAAGTAAGGCAGTACATCTTGAAGTTGCATCTACGCTTGACACAGACTCCTGTATTCATGCATTCAAGAGATTTATCTGTCGACGAGGTAAAGTATTTTTGTTAAGATTGGATAACGGTTCAAATTTCGTTGAAGCGGAAAGGGGACTAAAAGAGGATTTGTATATGAGACGTAGATGGAAACTAGTACAATATATGGCAATTCTTTTTTGGAGGAGATGGATACAAGATTATTTGCCTTTGATCCAAGAACGACAACGATGGTTAAGGATTAAAAGGAATTTTGTTCCAGGTGACATTGTGTACCATGGTGGCTGACTCCACAACATCACAAGGTTCTTGGTTGATGGGGAGAATACTAGAAATCAGGCCTGACGTTCAGGGTTTGGTGCGTATGGTACCACTTAAAACAAAAAACAGTGTTTTAATAAGATCAATAACCAAGTTGTGCTTGCTTATAGCAGGCGAAGGTGAAGATGGAAGAGTCGATGAAGAATTCTGATTGCAGATATATAATGCATGCTATTTTTTCCTTGTTAGTATAGTAGTTAGTATCGCCGCCTGTTACGCGGTAGACCGGGGTTTAATTCCCTGACCTTTTGTTTTTGGTATATGTTAAGCCTTTATGGCCACTTTTATAATGTTTATTAGTAATTGCCTCGTTAGACACTTGGAACAATTAGGGGCCGTTATGTAGTGGCAATTTGGCCTGTTTTGCATGTCACTGATGATGGCATGTGCCTTTAAATTTTAGACTGCCCATTGTATGGTAGGTGGGATTTGTGACATGTTTTTGGGCGTGTTTTGTAGCTGGGATGCTTGCGCAGAAGTTTCGTTTTTAGACTAGTTTGGAGAGACGATGGAGAAGGTTAACCCTTCGACCATGCCAATGTAACGGAAACACGAGAAGTTTTCTAATGTTTAAAGTTGCAAGCTGGAATTCAATGAAGATTGCAGTAACGAGTCGGAAGAAACTTGGATGTATCTGATTGTTTTCCATCAACAATAAAGCATTTATTCATCAAAAGGCTGTGTGTTGAAGCTATATGAGTGAAGAAGCTCTGAAGGTCTCAGAGGAAGCTCGCATACGTATCGAAGATATTCCCCTTATCCATTCTTATCCATTTAGCGGCTAGAGAATTAGTTTCTCGAATGCTATAAAAAATCTGCCACTACAATACCTTCATGGACTCGACCTCTTTATTTCTGTTAGGGCCTTCAAGCATACTGAATTATCTTCTCCTTTTGATACCACTCTCTTTCCTTAATGTTTACAATGGTGCCAATAGCCACCCAACTCCAACTTTGGAATTCTGTTCTTAAACTTTTCCATCTCCCAAATATTTGTATTTGCTGTCCCTCTTTAATTTCTTGGTAAATATTTTTCTTTGTTTTATATTTTCTTTTTTCTTCAATATCCCTCCTTTTATAACACCTCTGCAATGCCAGACGATATGAAATGTTTACTGTGTTCATGTACCATAAAGACCATTGTCGTTAGCCAGATCATTGGAATGTATTATCAGAATTTATTTTATTCGCCAAGTATGTTTTGCAACATACGAGGAATTTCACTGGCCAGGTCAGTCATACAATTAATAGCATCAGACTCAAAAACACATTTTAACATGTGAAATAAAGTCTAAGTCCTTATCTTTGTTGTTCCTCGGTCGGGGGCCTCGAGCCCTCCATTGACGGGACGGTCTTAACTCCCGCAGCTGGCGACGTTCGGGCCCTCCGCGTCGAGGCGTTGAGCTCCTGCATCGGGGGGTTGTCAGCTCCTCCGCGCCAGGCGATCGAACCTTCTGTGGCATTGGAGCTCCTGACTAGCGATAAAACAAACCGAAATACATTAAAACAAACTTTTAACAAATGCTAAAAATAACAAAAAGATGAAAAAACAAACAGACTGCCGACAGGGTTGCCATCTCCCCGGCGCCCCTGGCGGTTTTATGGAATTGACTTTTTACTTTGATTATGATAATAATGAGGTATACCTGTTTTCTTACTCCAGTCCTTATATTTAAATTTGTCTGCAACAATACCTTTTAAATGCACAGGTACACAACAGAAGCAGTTGACATTAAAATTGCAATGTTGATTCTTGTTTAATTGTAAATATATTTGAATGTTCAGCTGATCATTTCAATTAATTATTTTGTTCTAACTATTATTATCATTTGCCAGGCAAAGACTTCCATCAAAGCATGTTTATTACTACCGTTGTCCAGATCATCGGAAAAACTACGTTATGTCATTTGCCTTTTGCTTTGATCGGGATAATGAGGTGTACCAATTTGCATACTGCTACCCTTATACCTACACTCATCTGCAACATTACCTAGATACCCTGGAAAGAAGGAATATGGATTACTTCAAAAGGGATTTGCTTGGTCTAAGTGTGGTAAGCATATTAAAAACATACAAACTATTTTCTGCATCAACATCAAACCAAAAACTAGCATGGTAGATTTGTTAAATACTTACAGATTGGTGGCTCCCTTTTACTTCAGCCTTAAATGTTTCTTGCAATACAACAGTGGAGATAATTAATTAGTACTAGACCAAGTGCAGACCCGTTGGGTCTGTTCCTCCGACGCGTGTTTGCGGGGGGGTGGGGGGGGGGGAGGCGGGGGGGCTTGCGGCATCACACCCACTAACCACCCCCACACACACACTAACTACCCCCCTTGATATTATATTAATATTATTAATTTGCTCCTTTTACCCCATAACCCAATCCACTGACGCATAGCCCCCAACTCACAGGCGCATCTAAGGAGGGAGGGCGGGGGGAGGGGGGTTAGAGAGTGAGGGCAGAGTGAGAATGGGGAGAGATAGAGAGAGAAGCAGAGACAGAAGGGCAAGAGACAGAGGGAGAGGAGGGGGGGGGGGGGTGGAGGGGAGGAGGAGAGGGAGGGTGGGTGAGGGGCGAGGGTGGGGGGTGGAGGGGAGAGAGAGAGATGGGAGGAGAGAGAGGGGAGGAGAGAGGGGAGCTGAGGGGGGGGGGTGGGAAGGGAGGGGGAGAGGTAGGGGGAAGGGAGGAGAAGTGGGAAAGGGGAGGGGGTGGAGGGAAGGGGGTAGGGGAGGGATGTAGGGAAGGGGGTAGGGGGGGTGAGAGGAAGGTGGAGAGAGAGAGGGAGGGGGGAGAGAGAGGGAGGGGGAAAAGAGAGAGGAGAGAGATGGGGAGAGAGTGAGGAGAGAGAGGGGGAGAGGGGGAGGGAGAGAGAGAGAGAGAGAGAGAGGAGAGGATCTTTGTTCTGCAGAACTTTCTCGATCTTTGTGCGCCTTTTGAAGAACGGGGAGGGTGGGTGGGCGAACGTACCTCGTGAAAAACTGCATGCGCGTTGACAGCAGCTGCATTAACCCACAGCGGCGGGGGGGCAGGGCCAGGAAGCAGGTGGGCCTCGATTGGTGGGCATGATGTCAGCAGCGACGATTATTTTTTTAAAAGTGAGTTTTGTGAACAACTTTATTCAAAATCGGGGGAAAGAAATGACTGAATTTAGAGTGGAGTGGATTTCTGAAATCATAAGTTAAATCCCTACCAAAATATGTAAAAATGTCCGCGTTTTTGCATCTGGTTTTCGAGGAGATATGTTTCAAGGGCAAAATGACACACACACACACACACACACACACACACACACACACACACACACACACACACACACACACACACACACACACACACACACACACAAACGCGCGCACACACTCACACACACAGAGTTTTAAATGTATATAGATAGCTGATTTGATATTACATTGTTAATCTTACATTGGTAATATTAGTTAAAAGAACAAACACTGCTAGGTACACAAGGATACTTGCATGTTATGATATAAATAATGGTTTGTAAAACATTCTTTGGAGGGAAATAAAGAGTGCCTCCCACAACTGTGATCTGTGAAAGAAAAAAAGAGTTTCAATAGAAAGTGTGTGATGAATACATAGTGGCAGAGAAGGCAGTTACAGATGAAGCATGTTCATCGGTAACTGCACTAACTTCACAATGTGTGCAGTCATGGTTTTTCTCATTTGCCTAAGGAGCAGACTTTCTATAGGCTCCAATTGGCAAAGCTGTGGTTGCACACTTCTGCATCCTTCTGAATTTGGCCACAGTGCCATGCCACAGGCAGTGAAAATACTTGCATTTTACTTCTTTAGATTATTTGCAAAATGCTAAGGGGATGGAGCAAGCTGCTCAGCAGTGAATCTTCGCAAATGCAACAGGTGTGTACTTTATATATTAACAAGGGGGAGTAAATTTATCTTTTCCCAACTGATGAAAACATCACAGCTTAAAGAACTTTGAGATTTTTACTGATAGTTTAAAATTCCACGTGTAGGATGCCATCAACAATAGTTAACACACTGGACACATGTGGACAAACTTTGCTAATTTCAAAGATGTTTATGCCATTTTCAAGTTGTGTACAATTACAGTAGTTGGTTTATACAGATATTATTTGATTCCTACTATCACACTTTCCAATTAACCTCAACTTGTACTTGTTACTGAAATATTTCAGAGAAAGGTTGCGGCCCATTAGGAACTGAAAGGCAATCTCTGCATGGGGCCAGAGAATGCTAGTTTTGCATCAATGGTTGGGAAATTATGGGAAGATATTTTGGGATGGAATTAATCTATATTTGGAACGGCAGCACAGATTTGTTCGTGGGAGATCCAGCCTGATTAATTTGCAGTTAATGTGGTAAAACCTTTGACATGGTCACACATGGAAGAAAGATTGAAAATGTGTGGGACATTTGCAAGGGCATTGCCCAAGAATCAATATTGAGAAGCGCTATAAAATCTTGTGCACACCACTGCCATCACTTAATCCAGATCCACATCAAAACACATCAATCCACTCAGAACATTGTTGGGTTGTGGGGTCAGTGCTGGAAGATTATTTTCTTCTAGATGTTAAATATGAAGGCTGTCCCCTTGTATGCTTCAGTCAAGGAGTCCACAATGACTTTGAACTCAGTTTGAATGTGTACGTGTACGAGCAGTGCTCACACACCTTAATCTAATGTCCAAGATTGAGTTGCTCTTTCCTTTGGGAGAATAGGCAACAGGGAAAAATAGAGGATTGGGACTGATGAATCGGTATTGAGCTGAAATTACCATGTTCGTGTTGTAAGGAAATAATGACAAGTTGCTTTGAGGGGTGGAGATAATGATTTTCAACTTTTCTTTCTTATGTCACATATCATCATACACAAAGTGAAAATATTATAAGGTTTTTTTGCTCTTTTACCATTCACATCTCTATTTGGTGTTCCTTACATGGTATCAATTTCAATAGCCTTATAATTTATTGTCAACAAATTTTATGAATTGCTGAAGTTTTTCAAAAAGTTGATATTTTTTCTCATGTTCTGCCTTTGGAGGCTTTTAAATTTTTTTTAGAACAAACCAGATGAAAGCTTATGCTAAAGACGCTCTTATATTAGAACATTTGTAAATTTATCAACTTAACAAGACAGTAAACTTAGAACTAGAAAGAATTACGACTAGATAGCCAGGTAAGTTTCAACCAGTACGACTATCTGAAGAAATTAGAGCTTAACTAGAGTTCAAAACAAATTATTTCGGCAGTTTATTTTTATTTATTTCAGATGAAAAGACCACATGTAATTTATTTTAAAGGATATTTAAAAAATAATTACCTCATTACCTATAGTTGAGAGTTGCAAAATATTATACATTTAAGAAAGAATATCATTTAAAAAAATATTTGAAGCTTAAAATTAATTTAATTCATTTTTATAGACATCCTTGAGTAAATTAAGCACTGCAGTATCAATGAAAGAGAGTGGACCTTTGAGAACTGTGTATACTATATGGTATGACTTTGGATGCATTTTGTTAGCTGGGTGTTGACCCTCCATTTTGTTGGTGTTTCCATGTTTGTTATTTGGGTACTGCACACTAACACAAAATGATCTAATTGGTGATGAAGATGGGATGTTGCAGCTTGAGTGAATAACACAGCATCATTTCCCTCAATGGAAGATGTCTTGAATGCTAAACAAATCCAAAGAGAGGTGTGCTGTAGCAATGGCAAACAGTTGAGGTTGTGGATATGTCAGGAAGCATTAGCAATATGAGCTGTTTTAACTATTTGTTTGGTATTCGGAAAAAGTGCATATTTTCCTGAGAGCAACTAATATCTTCAAAGTCAAGCAGAGGACATAGTAAGGAATGTGTCCATGTGCACTAAGATGGTGGTGATATTAATACACACAGAAGTACCAAAGATATATGAGGTATTGATGAGTTTACCAGTGCCACAACATGTAAATTAGCATTTTGTGGCACGGGTAAACTCATCAATATCTTAAGATCTTTTTATTTATTTATTTTATTTTAAAATTTATTAGAAGCAAGTGTATAAAACTATCACCTCGGCATATGACATAATACAGTTATTGGACAGCTTCAATTTTGACTTTTAGCTTTAGTTAAGAGAAAATAAGAGAAAAAGCAAGAGAGAGAAAAAGTGGAATGTGCAAGGATAGAACCCCTGGACTACCAAAGTGGTGTAGCCAAAGAGTGAGTAAGTAAAAGAAATAAGGAAGGCATAGAGAAATAAAAAGACAAAAACAGAAAGAAAAAAAAGTGATGACATACCTGCCTCGCATCCCTCCCCACCCATCACCCAAACCGTAATTAGATTTACAGTAACTCCAAAATTGTGTTGTACCATACTATCCTTGTAATAAATCAATGAATGGTGTCCATGTCTTCAAAAAATGCTCTGGTTTTTCTGCTAAGACAAGTCTAATATTTTCAAGATGTAGCGTCTCAGACATGTTTGTAATCCACATTTTTAAGAGTAAGGACAGATATATGTTTCCAAAATTTGAGTATTAGTTTTTTTCGCCGTTATCAGTCCATAATTGAGGAAACGTGTTTGAAATAATGTTAGCTCAAAGCAGGCTTCTGACGTACCTAGAATAATCAATTCCGTGTCGGGGTCCAATTTTGTTTTTAGTGTTTTTGAGAGAATTTTAAAAATACCTCTCCAAAAATTATGTAATTTTATGCAAAAGGCGAAGGAATGTATTATAGTTGCTTCCTGAAGGAGACATTTATCACAAGTAGGAGATACATTTGGAAAGATCTTATTCAGTTTAGACTTTGAATAGTAGAGTCTATGCAGTATTTTAAATTGAATTAACGAATGTTTAATGTTAATCGAACAATTGTGTATATATAAAAGGTTTTCTTCCCATCTGTCTTTTAGAATTTTTAGGCCTAGTTCCTCTTCCCAGGCTCTTCTAATTGCTTCTGACGATGGGATTTCTATATTTAAAAGGGTGTTATACAATATGATCTTAGAGAGAGTACAGAGGAGATTTACTAGAATGTTGCCTGGGTTTCAACAACTAAGTTACAGAGAAAGGTTGAATAAGTTAGGTCTTTATTCTCTGGAGCGCAGAAGGTTAAGGGGGGACTTGATAGAGGTCTTTAAAATGATGAGAGGGATAGACAGAGTTGATGTGGACAAGCTTTTCCCTTTGAGAATAGGGAAGATTCAAACAAGAGGACATGACTTCAGAATTAAGGGACAGAAGTTTAGGGGTAACATGAGGGGGAACTTCTTTACTCAGAGAGTGGTAGCGGTGTGGAATGAGCTTCCAGTGGAAGTGGTGGAGGCAGGTTCGTTGGTATCATTTAAAAATAAATTGGATAGGCATATGGATGAGAAGGGAATGGAGGGTTATGGTATGAGTGCAGGCAGGTGGGACTAAGGGAAAATAATTGTTCGGCACGGACTTGTAGGGCCGAGATGGCCTGTTTCCGTGCTGTAATTGTTATATGGTTATATGATGTTAACTTGTTTGACTCCGAATTTCTATTCATACATTCGTCTAGTATGTCTGGCAGCAAAGTTTGGTAGTCTTGGGTATATGTTTTCAGATAGTCTTGCATTTGAAGATATCTGAAATATTAATTACCTTTCAGGTGATATTTCGACTGTAATTCTTGAAATGAGAGAAGAGTTCCCATCTCATAAAGATCTCCTTGTTTTTGATTCCTAGTCTTTCCCAATATGTAAACGTTTTATCTATAATAGATGGCTTGAACAAAGGGTTATTGGCAATTGGTGAAAGAAGAGATACATTTCTTAGTTTAAAAGTTGATTTCACTTGTCTCCAGATTCGTAGAGTGCTGTGAATAATTGGATTCTTATCATATAATGTGTTCTTCAAATTTATAGGAGAGAGAAGAATCACGCCTATATTAAAAGGCGAACAATCCTCTCTCTCCATTATTAATCAATCTACCTGTTGGCCTGTATTGTCCAGCCAGTAGATTACATTTTTAATATTCGTTGCCCAGTAATAGTATAAGAAGTTGGGGAGAGCCAATCCACCAGTTTCTTTGGGTTTACATAGATGCCGTTTATGAATTCTATGCATTTTATAATCCCAAATAAAGTTTGTAATCAGAGAATCAAGTTTTTTGAAAAAAAAATTATGAAGATATATCGGTATTGAATGGAATAAATACAGGATTTGTGGGAGGAAGAACATCTTTATAGCATTTATTCTGCCTATTAGAGACATCGGGAGTGTTTTCCAGAATTGAATAAGAGCGTTTAATTTAGTAACTCAAGCAGGGAAGTTTGCGTTGAATAGAGAGGTATATTTTCTGGTTACCTGAACACCCAGATATTTGAATTTTTCCGTAGCAATTCTGAAAGGGAATTTTGGAAGTTGTGTCGGCTCTTGAGGTTCTATTGACATAATTTCACTTTTGTTCCAGTTTATTCTATATCCTAAAAAGGAGCCAAATTCCTCTATAAGATTTAATATATTTGGAATGCTAACTTGGGAGTTGGTGAAATATAATAATACATCATCTGCATATAATGATATTTTATTATTGGACTATTTAGAATTATAGCCGTGAATGTTCGGATGTTATACTTTCCGCTAGAGGTTCAATCGCAAGGGCAAATAACAGGGGTGATAATGCACATCCCTGTCTATTGCCCCTCGATAACTGAAATTTAGGAGAGAGTATATGGTTAGTCAGTATTCTGGCAGTCGGCTTATCATATATCCATGAGATAAAATTTTCTCCCAACTGAAATTTTTGCAATACTGTAAAAAGATATTTCCATTCTACTTGGTCAAATGCTTTTTCTGCATCTAATGAAATAATTGATGTCTTTTTTAGTTCTGTATGAGTACATTATGTTAAAAGGCGTCTCAAATTATTAAATGAATGTCTCTTGGATATAAACCCCGTTTGATCCAAGTGTATTAATTCATTAACGTATTTACTTAATCTTCTTGCCAATGTTTTCGCTAATATTTTCTGATCTGTATTTAACAGGGCAATTGCTCTGTATGATCCCGGGTCTTCCAGATCTTTATCTTTTTTGGGTATAAGTGTGATAGTTGATTCAGCTAGTGTTTGTGGTAATGTCTGTTCTTTAAATGCGTATGTATAAAGGTTGTACAAACGCGGGGAAATTACCTCATAAAATCTTTTATAAAATTTGTTACTAAACCCCTCTGGTCCTGATGTTTTGCTGTTCTTCAATGAATTGATTGTCTCTTCTATTTCTTTAATTGAAATCTGTGCTCCTAATTCCTCTTGTTCCAGCGGATTAAGTGTTGGAAGTTTACAGTTATCAAGAAAGTTTGTAATTTTTCTCCTTTCTGTTGATGTTTTGGATGTATATAAATTTTGATAAAATTGGGCAAATCTTTCATTAATGTCTTTTGGAAGTGTTAACAATTCACCTTTATCTGATTTGATTTTTTGGATAGTATGGATCTTTTCAACTTTTCTCAACTGGTGTGCTAGAAGTTTGTGTGGTTTCTCGCCAAATTCAAAAATTTCCTGTTTAGTAATTTGAAATAATCTGATAACTCTTGCAGATAGAATTTGATTTAGCTTAAAATTTAACACTGCTATCTTGTTATGTTTATCTATAGTCGGATCTATCGTGTTTTCTAAGTCAAGTTGTCTGATCTGTTCTTCTAATTGCAATTGTTCCATCCTATTCTTTTTGTTTTGATATGCTTGATATGAAATGATAGAATCTCTAATAAAGGCCTTAAAATATTCCCATAATAACGAGGGCGAAATACCTGGGGTATCATTGCTCAAAAAAGAGTTCCATCTGTTGTTTTAAATATTTACAACAATCTGGATTATTTAGTATTTGAGGGTTAAACCTCCAGAACGATTTTTTATTAAACATTCCTTCTAGTTTTAAGGAGAAGGTTTGCGGGGAGTGATCGGAAATAGTATTATTATGGTATTTGGGATTAATTGTGAAAGGTATTAATTTAGTGTCCACTAGAAAATAGTCAATACGTGTATAGGTTTTATGTACTGATGAGTAGAAGGAGTATTCTCTTCCGGATGGGTTTGCAATCCTCCATACGTCTGTTATATATGTATTTCATATATACGTATTTAAGAGTTCGCTGGATTTTGATTTTGTATTATATCTCTTTTGTTGTGAAGATTTATCCAAGTATTGATCCAAAACACAATTGAAATCTCCCCCAATTATCAGGTTTTGCTGGGTGGAGTCTGAAATTATATTCAAAATTTTATTTAAAAATTGTGGGTTGTCAAAGTTAGTAGTATAGATATTTACCATAGTGAGTGGGGTAGAGTATATCTCCCCAGAAACTATGACGTACCTACCATCTTTGTCTGCTATGGTGTTTTATGTTTAAATGGTATGCCCTTACGGATTATAATTACAGTGCCTCTAGATTTGGAGAGATAAGAGGAGTGATGTATTTGACCGATCCAGTTAGCCTTCAGCCTGGTCTGAGCGTGATCTTTAAGGTTCATTTCCTGTCAAAATATTATATCAGCATTAATTGATTTTAATTGGGCAAGAACCTTACCCCTTTTAATTGGTTCGTTAGAACCCCTAATATTCCAGCTACACAAAGTAATTCCCCCAGTTTTCTTCAGAGGGTCTTCTTGCATTGTAGCTTACATGGATTCCCGTGTTTCAGATGGTGCAACACAATAACTCAACCTTCTGGGTGTTGGGTGGGTGATCCCAATTTCAGAACTCTGATGGTATATCCCAAAGAAAAATGCCCTATGAAGAAAAAGCAAAAAAGGTGCTAAATGACATAGATGATTCAAAAAAGCAGTATTTGAGTATACTGTGTGTGACCACCCACTGGTGGGAAAATTTATGTGAGCTTCTATAGGTGTAAATCTCATTTAGCTTCACCCCTTACTAATATTATAGAAAAGAAAAAACAGGCCAGAACAGAATATTATATGCACAGAAAAGAAACCCAGAACATGTACTGTAAGTAGTTCATCTTATAGCTTGGTCTAAGTAGGTATTTACTATTTAAATACCGTATTTAAATTATTAAAAAAAAGTTATTTGCTTATTAATAATCCTGTATTAAACAGGGTCGAAGACTGTGAGTAATTTTCTCTCAGAGGATTACATTTCTTAACTAGGTCTAAGTGGGTATTTACTATTTAAATACCCAATTTTAATTAACAACATTTCATAATTATTGGTATTCGTATATTAAACACATACTCGGTTGAAAACATCTGACTTGAAGGGGTTAATTGAAATCTCCGGCCTGCCTGCCAACGAGTCTCTCTCTCTCTCTCTCTCGCTCACTCCTCCCATCTCCAAGCACCGTCGCCTCTCTCTCGCTTTGGCCTGGCAGTTACTGGAAGCTCCAACCTCCCCCCCCCCCTCCTTCGGATAGATATTATACATATTTTAGATATAAACCGATACAATGACCATTGGCTAGAGGTCGTAAATCTAGTAACTATTAAGTATTAGCTTTAAAGAGGAACAGGTTGGTATTAGGTGTTAACATTAGGTTTTAGGTTAAAGTAAACGGTTTAGTACGATTGTTAGTTTTTATGTGTTAATGATAGAGTTATTTATAAAATTTGTTAGTAGATTATTATGTTACCATCGATTTAAATTGTTTTCCATGCTACGTAATTCAAAAGTCTTGAACATTCTCTTAATAAACACGAGGGCCTTGAACAGTCTATCCGCTTACATTACAATCTATCAATGATAAGACTGTCTAGACATGAGCACGTGCGAGTTTGTCGACCATCTTATTTGCAACTTTTATATATCTTTTTATGTAAAAAACATATTCTATCAAACTACCTCTTATAAATATATATAAAAGATGTACATTAAACATGCGGTTTAGCCAACGGGTTCAGTGAGAATTCAGTAGCCCTGCTAATCAAACAGAGCCGTGGCATTCTACTTATCTTTTACGGTCTTTTTTTAAGTCCTGCGCATATTTGAATGCGGCTTCTGGGTCAATAAAGAAACGCTCCGAGCCTTCATATGTGACCCTTAGTTTGGCGGGATACATTATTCGATATCTCAGGTCTGGAATGTGTCTAAGAATCAGATGAGTCTTTGTGAAAAGGACTCGTTTCTTGACCACCTCTGCTGGATAATCTCTGAAGAATCTTATGTTTTCTCCTTCAAACATCAGTTTTTTTCCGATTGTCACTTTCTTCATGATGTCTTCAAGAACTGCTATGCTGTTTAATTTCAGGATAATCTGTCTTGGTGGAGCTCCAATCCCTGATCGGGCTCTCTGGACTCGATGTGCTACATCAACTTTAGGTCTCTCAGGCATATTAAATACCTGTTGCAGTAAGTTGGCAGTGAAAACCCGAGGGTCTTTTCCACTTTCCTTCCCTTCTTTCACTCCAACAATTCTTAAGTTTTGGCGTCTGGACCAGGCTTCAAGTTCTAGGCATTTGTCGGTCATTCTGGCCAGTTGCCCAGAAACATGGTCAAGGTCTTCCTTCATTCTTTTTGCTGAGATCTTCTTTAACCCATTTGATTTATTCTTGCAAAACAGTATTTACCTCTTCAATGCGATCATGTAGAATATCAATTTTTCCACAAATTTCCTTATTCCAGACATCCATTCTTGTTTCTAACTTTCCCAGCTGAGTAGTCAGCTGATTAGTCAGAATATCACCAAAGTCCTTTGCCATAGCTGGTCTTAAAGATTGTTCTTGTTCTTTTATATTTTCTTCCATAGTAGCAATAAGTCCTTCTCCTTCAGATTCCTCCTCAGATTCTTCAGGGGTTGTTTTCTCTAATTCTTGAACGATCAGCAGTCTGGTTCTTTGTCTTGTCTGAGGCGGAGTTGGTAAAGTCCGTTTTTTCATTTAAAAATACCGGTATCCCGTCGGTGTGTGGCGATTTCTGATTACGTCATTAACGCGACGTCGGGTATCTGCCGGTAGGTATTTTAAAATCGGTCCCGTTTTTCTCTTCAGGCGTTTTAGTACGTTTTAGCGCATTTCAGGAGCGGAGCTAAAACGGGTGCCTGCTTCCTACTCCATGGCGCCACTGAAAGTCCCAATATCTTAAGATCTTAAAGGGACATTTTAACTCAGTGTCTTTAGAGATTTACATTTTTCCTGTATGTGCAATTAGGAGTTAGAGAGTTGGTTGGTATCTATTAAAGTTTTGTTTTCACTGAGTTATGAAGTGGCTGAATCAAACTCAGAATGAGCCATTTGCCTTGTTTGTGATGTGAAGGATATTGAAGGATTCAGAATATCCCAAGCCATTACCCTATCTCCAGAAATATTAATGCCCTCTATATGCAGTGCCAAGTGCTCTAAAAGAAGCTGAAAACAGTTATGGCTGCAGTGCAACTATTGGAAATAATCCAGAAAATCAAAGAATGATTTTAATTAGGAAATGTTACTGTTGAGTTTGTGCCATTTTATAATATACTGAAAACAATGTTTAATTGTAGCTACTATAGTTGTTAACAAGTATTAGTACGTGTTATCTTTGATATTTTGTATGTTATACCATATAATTAATGTCTCTACATAGTTAAAGGAACAATTATAGGATGGGGTATGAAATTAGTAATTTATACATCTTATTTGTACAAATGATTTATGGGATTGTGAAATGCTTGGAAGTGTTATGTTTTACTTGTTGCTTTAAGATTTGAACAAGCAAATTTATGTCTAGTTAATTAAAAAATAACTGTATGTATGCCCTAGTTTGATAATTGTATATTTTTGCATATATAGTCAACTGCTGATATAATTATATGCACAGTTGATGCTTTGTAGGTTTTAAAAAAAACTTTGAATAGAAGCAATCATGTACAAATAAATTTAAATAATGTGTGTACCAGATATGACTTTTGATATGGCGTTGTAAGACTCAGCAAAGTTTGTTGACTGGCTGTGGAACTTTCCTTATTTCTGTCTTAGCGATCAGCAACTTACATAAGCCTACAGACATTACAAGTATTGTATATTATTTGTATTTAAAATATGCAGTGAATGGTCATTTTAAGAAAAAAATCCATAATTCTCTTATGTTTTAGTCATGCCACTGGATATTTCCTTTTTGCTATAGTGAAGATGCAGCATGTGCCGCAGTTGCTCTATTTGTTGTTTAATAATAAACTGATGGCATTGCAAGTTTTTTGTGTAATATTAGCCTTACAAGCATATTTTGTGCATGAAAGATTAGCCTAGTATTGTTTTGTGTCTTTGTAACTCTGGATATAAAGAACGTGGCAATCAAGAAATAATGAAACCGAGTAAAAAGTTAAAAAACATTTCATCACAAGTATTTTTTTACTCATGGACATTTTTCACGGTGTTGAAAATACTTCACGAGTTTACCGGATTTCCCGAGTGCCTACCATTACTCGTACGAGCTGCTACGAGATATCCACGAACTCCTACGGACCAGCTACGGACATTCTCCGAGTTTGAATCAGGGGAAAACTCGGGAGAACTCTTGAATTACCTCGTACAGTGGGACAGGCCCTTAACTTAGTTTTCAGTGAAGTGGATGGCCTGTCTTGATCCTCTATCAGAAATAGGTATGTTACAAAACTTTTGTCGGAGTGCAAGCTTTTGCTGAAGAATTGTTCCGACGACCGTTCTGTGAATTTTTTTCTTTTAATCGCCCGACAAGTTCATCGCTGGAGTAATTTAAAAATCAGCTTCTAAAGCCGTCAACGCCGACAACGGGGACGGATTTCATGTACGGGACAGGTAAAGGAAAGCCGTTTATTTTATGTATAAAAGTGTTTCTTAAGATGCCTTTAATCCACATTTTACGTTGCGAAACGGTGATTTAGTCCCCATACGAACCGGCAGTATTTTTCCTGCCGATATGGGGTTTAAATGCACCACAACCGCAACATTCCAATTGATCGCGTTCCACAAAAACCCACTCGCAAGATGATTTAAATGGCCAATAATTTACAGGTATTAAACATTAAATTCCTTCCATTTGGCCTATAAATCCATGACAATGAGATTTAAAAATCATGTTATATTGTGAATTCTTGTGTGAATGTTATTTGGACACTTAGGCTATTTAAAAATGTTAATATTTTCTTAAGAAATGGATAGATGTTTAGATCTAGTAATTGAATTTTGTAATTAGCTACAATTGGGTAACTAACTAATTATATGCTTTAATTTCAGGTCATCCAAGTAAGATTCTTTCATATTTGTTTCAGAATGCTTCAATCTATAATAACTGAAAATTTCTTTCAGTTCTCTTAATTTTTAAGTCATGAGCTTTTGACTGTCCTCGATCACAGCTTTTGTGTTAAGTCAATGGAAAAGCAATAGGGAACAAGATGCTAATTTCTGAGTATGAAAATAGCCATAACTTTTTTAATACTGAAGATATGAAAGTCAATTGGGTGTCAAATTAAACTTCTTTTTATGCTTTATCTGATGGCATAAATTGCAGACTTGATTTTTAAAATCTCAATATTTTGTAACATTGCTACAGAAAGGCGCCTGAAATAGGTTTTTGCACAAAAATTGTCCGAACAAATGTTTCCGATGACAACAGAGCTATTGAGCAATATATTTGTTGCATGCTTCGTGCACCTTTTCAAGATATTTAAGTGCTCTTTTTAAAAATGTATGATTCAGGTTTCAGGCCATCTTTCATGCGATGAT
The DNA here is from genome assembly GCF_010909765.2 of Amblyraja radiata. Lineage (NCBI taxonomy): Eukaryota > Metazoa > Chordata > Chondrichthyes > Rajiformes > Rajidae > Amblyraja > Amblyraja radiata. The sequence goes on along the minus strand of NC_045965.1, from coordinate 37,992,590 downwards.
CCACCCGAATATTGTAAAATTTACACAATTAAAACAAATCAGTTGGAATGACAATGTAATCCAGAATTGTCTTCAAATAAAATTAGAGGATTCTGTAAACATTCCACAGGTCCGGCAGCATTTGTGGACAGAGAAACAGAGTTCACGTTTCAAGTCGAAGATCATTTGTGCTGGGAAATATTAACTCTATTTCTCTTTAATTGGATGCTGAGTGGCTGATCTGTGGAGAGTTTCCAGTTTTTATTTCAGAATTTCCTACATCTGCATTTTTTGATTTTTCATTTTATCTTGAAAGATCTCTGTCAGCGGATTTACATTTCATCTATGTATACCAGCAAAATCAATCGCATTGTGTTACAAAATCAATGCAATACACTTTGAGGCATAGACTATTTATAGAAGAAGCATTTTTTACGTCTGATATGCAAATGCAGCAAATAAAATGGTCATTTAAAACTCAATATTGATCTGCTTGTGGTATTGTAAGGGCGTCTAGCAGAGAAATATGATGCATGTTAATGATTTAAGGAGAAGACAAAATTAATTGTTTCTGTCTGGCTTCATCTGTAACATAAACTGTTAAAAAATCTAAAGCTCTAGGGAATTGCCTGTTACATTTGCGAATGCCCCTTAAAGTTACAACTAGGATTGTAAAGTTTGCACGCTGATAGTCTGACAATTTTATCGACAAATCTCAGGTCAGCCAGTTCTGTCTATGCAATTGTGGTTTGAATATAAAAATAAGTGTTGGCATATTCAATGTACACAGGCGTTTTCCTTGGCATAATTCTTGACAGTATTTTATTCAAGAGTCATACTGGAAACATGAGAAGTAAAATAATTTCCTGAAGTAAAATCATCAGGAATCTTACAGATGGGAATTAGGACTCCATCTAGTGAGGAATATGACCTTTACGTTGACTCCTCAGTACTCCATTGCCAGCTATATTTGTCTGTTATGGGATAACTTTTCATATGCGAAAAAACAAATGTTTTGATGCCGGACGATAGCTGCAGAAACAGCACGGGCTTCCTTGAGTCAATGAGCTTCAACTGTTTGAACATCCACTGGAATAGAACAAACAGAGCTGAAACCAACCAAGGAGAAAGAAAGTGGAAAATAGTGGTTTCCAGATACCCTATCAATAATTATACTGTTCAAGAAAAATGGTGAGGTTCTGCAACAACTTTCTCATCGCAATCCATGAGATTAAAAGATTTTAACCGTCTTTTAAAAGCTGTTGGAGGTATAACTTACTTAACAAAAGGGTTGATGTGGTTGTTAGTATGCCTGAGCAACTTCGCGTAGCGACAGGGGTGAATTTGACCATCTAGAATGCCAAGACTGTCTCTAAACCCATGTTGATCAGGAACCAATTAGGTAAATTGCAATTATGCACAATGCTTGAAATTTCCAATTGTTGCGAGAGACAAATTATAAAAACACCTTTTGATGTGCTCTGTACTCGAGGAAATGCCATGTTGGGCTTGATATTTTGCTTTATGCTTGTCAATAAATGAAATATGGTTTTAGAGGATGGACAGGAGAAGAAATGTTATTGACTTTGAATACCAATTTGAGCAGTAGGAAATTGCTTAAAATAGGCATTAACATAATGAACATTGTAAAATGCAATATTTCATCTATTCAAACATTGTAACCAACAATGGATTTACAAAGATAAATCCATCTTCCTTCATGCTTGTCATGACTGCAGAGGTATGAATGCCCAGACTTCTATTGAGGCAAAAATTGAAACATTATATTTTGTGGCATTCAAATGAAATCTTTCTGATTAATTCTCAGTATGTCAAAGTATATCTTTGTGACAACATAATTGCTTCTTTCTGGAGATTTAAAATATGATACTGAAAGAATAACACTGTAGAAGATAATTTGTGAAAATTTAATGACTACCAAGTCCATGAACCAGAAAATCAGTGGAGCTTGAAATAAAGTTTCAAAGACTTCTTCTTCTTCTTATCGAGTCCACACACAAGATTAGAAGTTGTTCAGCCAGAGCTGAACACACTTCTCGGCATCTGCACAATGGTGTCTGTCTTGCGCTTCTTGTGCTTCTTGTGCGTGGTGGTGGAAAGATTGGTTGAAACAGGGCCGCGACGTGAACGCTCTTTCCTTGGCCCCTTCAAAGACTAATTTAGGATAAATAGATGAGAAATACATTTACAAGTGATAAACTTCTCCACCTGTCCAATTTATAGGCAGGAGTTTATCCTGATTAACCCTTTTGATTACCCTACCACTATTAATAATTGATGATATTGTTTTTGGTGATGTCGTTGTTGTTACATTTTTTAAAAGTAGATTGACCTGCAATAATTCAGATCGAGTAGGTGTCTGCTCAAAAATTAAACCAGTATGTCTGCATTTATCAATAAATTTTGACCAAATAACTTAATAAAACACCATGTTAAATTACAATTTTCATAAAACTGCCATTGCTATTAGAAATTTGAACATTATTCACATTTAAATTGTAAAGGAGGGGAATACAGCTTACTTCATGTCATTCTTATCACAGTAATTCTTGCTTTGATCTCCACAGAAATTTTATTTTAATATTCCTCAGGGTAAAATGACCAATTTACAAATCTATTCATTTTATTTAATATTAATGGTGATGGGGCCAGATTTTTCAGTACTCCTGTCAAAGAAAAATTGTATGGCACAGAAATTACTTGGATAAGTTTTGCAGTTTTCATGAAGACAATTAAAGCCCATAAAACTAAACAGTATCTTCGATTAAAACCATTGCTTGGAAATTGATTTGTGTTATAGTCAATTATATTAGTATGGTCACTGCACAATGTGCCAAAGACTGTTTTGGTCATGGGCGCCATACAGCAAAACTAATCATGTAATCCTTCATTGGCTGCAGAACCCCGAATGGAAATGTAGTATCTGGAGCCAAGGCTGCATATCAGGAGGACATAAAGTGCTAGAGTAACTCAATAGGTCAGGTAGCATCTGGTGAACATGGATAGGCCACGTTCTGGGTCGGGACCCTTTTTCTGACCGGCTCTGACCAGATATGCTGCTTGACCTGCTGAGTGCATCTGCAGTTCTTTGTGTCTGTAAATAGGGAGGTCTGGGATGTGTAAATATTAGCAGTTGAGGACCTAATCTATGTCTGGGGAAGTTGGGCATTTGAGTGCCCTGGAATTGGTGCATTGTGGTAGCAAGGAAGCATGGATATTTGAGGCATGATTGGGACACCATGAGTGGTAGTGATACGATAAATCATAACAGGAAATGTTTGGGGAATCAGGTGTGGCTTGTTCAATGGAACCCACTGAGTGATATTAAGACTTCAAAGCTGGCGTTTTGCCTGGGAGTGAAGCTTATACTTATCCTTTGGTAAATTTGGAGGATTTTGCAGAGGTAGCATTGATGGGATCATTCCAATGTCTTAAGGTGCCTGCTAAAGGTATAGATAGTCGAGATCTCAGAAGCATTCAAGTGAGTTCATGAGTTAATTTTATAAGGGGATATTTTCCCAAGCATGTGTGTTTTAAAAGAGGAAACAAAGACAGGAAACTACTCTGTTAAGAAGCTTGTCAGTAAAGGTTTTAGATACATGCTGCTCCTTCACACCATATAAGTAGTTTGTACACTTATATACTAATACTAATAATAAGCACATGTCCCACAGATAAAATTCATTGCCCAGAGTTTAAAGACAATTTGCAGAACTTTTATTTGTGACTCACAGTGGTTCTAATTTATTTTCATGAGAATGTGCAGTCTCATTATTTTGCATCAGTGTCATGATGACTAAAGTACCAAATAAAATAAAAGATTCCTTTTTCAATTTGTAGTCAGTAACAATTTACCTAGTTTCCGCTGCAATTATAGTTTAAACAATGTATTAGATTAAAAAGAACAAAAATAGTCAAAATATAAACTTCTGATATGCAGCTAGTCACTGCTTAAAATGTATGAATCTGGATGTTTCCTTTGAATAGAATATTATCTTTGCAAATGGGAGAATGTTCTTTGACCAGAATGCAGAAGTGCTGCTGTTTCTTAATAAAATCAGATCCATCTTTACAGAATTGAAGAAATACTGAGAAGAATAATAATAATCCATAAACATAGAAACATAGAAAATAGGTGCAGGAGTAGGCCATTCGGCCCTTCGAGCCTGCACCGCCATTCAATATGATCATGACTGATCATCCAACTCAGTATCCTGTACCTGCCTTCACTCCATACCCCCTGATCCCTTTAGCCACAAGGGCCACATCTAACTCCCTCTTAAATATAGCCAATGAACTGGCCTCAACTACCTTCTGTGGCAGAGAATTCCAGAGATGGATAAAGCATGTGCAATAGGAAAGATTTAAGCAAAATTTAAGTTCAGCCAGATGTGCAACTTCACCTTATTAAAAGTCAAACGGCTGGAGGAGCTCAGCCTGTCAGGCAGCATCTATGGAGGGAAATGGACAGATGCTGCCTGACCCACCAAGTTCCTCCAGCAGTGTATTTTTTTAACAAGATTCCAGCATTTGCAGTTTCTTGTGTTTCTATCTTCACTTTATTTAGCAATATTGTCAGTATGTAATTGATCTTGAATGAGTTTATCATTATAATGAGATGTACCATTATAAGGCATTAGTCAATGTCTGTGAAGTAACAAAGAGGCAATCAAGCAGACAATGGTTTTTACAGCTGTTTGCTTATAACTGCTCTTCTATGTTAAAAATCTGTCAAATTTAAGTTCTAAAAATACACCGTTTAGCTATTACTGTAATTGAAAATTAAAAAAAAACTGCTGATAGCCACAGGATCACAGAGTGTAAAATCGGGGTGGTAGATATATCTGATCACAGTGCAATCAGCTTGACAGTACACCTGAATAGTAGAAAAAGAAATACTGTTTGGAGGCTCAATGTGAGTATTTTGAATAATAAGGCAAATGTGGAACAGATAAGGGAAGAGATAAAAAGGTACATAGAAGAGAATGATAATGGGGATGTGGATCCTGTAATGCTGTGGGATGCTATGAAGGCAGTTACACGTGGAGAGCTGATCGCCCTGACATCATCACAAAAAAAAGGCCCGGCTAGCTATATATGACATAAAGTAGAAACATTTAAAGAACTGGAGAAAAAACATAAAAACACACAGGATCAGTTGGTACTAAAACAGATTAAGGAAATAAGTGGGAGATAGATGAGATCCTCAGGGGAGATATGAAAAAAAGGACAAGATTTGTAAAGCAGACCTATTATGATGCAGGTCCAAAAGCAACTAGACTCCTGGCCAGACGCTGATGATGTCATTATTTTTCTTGAACGACCAGATATATGTCTCCCAAATCTAATGAACCTACTTGAAACATATGGATACTACTCAGGGTATAAACTGACTATAATAAAAACACAATTCTTTAATTTAATTATTCTCCATCCCAACAAATCAGAGATGCATATAATCTGAAATGGAATTCTAAAACGATGCAGTATCTTGATGTAACTATAACCAAAACACTTTCCAACATGTTTGAAACTAGTTATAACAAAATTGAAGAAAACATCAAAAAGGATGTTGAAAGATGGTCTACCCTTCCTCTAGACTTCAGTGCCAGAATACAAACGGTTAAAATGAATATCCTACCTAAACTACTATATTTATTCCAATCTCTCCCAATTAATGTTCTCCGAGACAAATTCATAGCCTGGGATAAGATGATCTCTAGATTCATTTGGAATAGCAAAAAAACAAGAATAAAACTAACAACACTTCAACTGCTGAAAAGCAATGGCTTTACCAAATCTGAGGGAATATTTTTAGTTTAAATCTTTTTATTTGAATTTTGAATTTAACAGCAATTTGCATACATACAATGATAACAGACAGTGATAATCAGGACATAATTGTACAACAGTATGTAAACGACCCTCAAAACCCTTACCCACCCTCGCCACCCGGGAACAAACAACACTCACATACGCACACATCCACACAAATACGATTTTTTAAAAAAAAATTAAAAAAAAATATTTTTAAAAAATAAATAAATAAATAAATAAACAGATAAATAAATAAATAAATAAATAGATAAATAAATAGATAAATAAAAAGATGGAAAATAAATTAGAGAGAAAAAAAAGAAATTGTGGGGAGGGAGGGGGGGGGGGGGGGGGGGGGGGGGTTGAGGGGATAGCAGCTGCAATAAGACAGAGCTGCGATAGAGGGCACTCAGTCCTCTTCCGAGTCCGGAAACAAGTTAAGAGAGTTAACAAGTTCCAGGAAAGGGTTCCATGTATCTAGGAATGTCTTGGTAGAGCCTTTGAGAGAGAACCTAAGTTTTTCAAGCTTTAAGTTGTAGAGCACCTCCTTGATCCAGCGGGCGTGTGTCGGGGGACAGGTAAGTCTCCAGTTAAGCAAAATCAGTCTCCGGGCTAACAGGGTTGTAAAAGCCAGGACCCGCTTCAACGCAACAGAGAGGTTGGTGTTGGGGGGAATACCAAAAATAGCTGACAGTGGGTTTGGAGGAATAGTCTGGCCATAGGCTCTGCTTAGCACGTCGAAAGCACTCCTCCAAAAGGTTGCTAGCTTAGGGCAAGACCAAAACATATGACTATGGTTGGCAGGGGATTGATTGCATATGTTGCAGGTGTCTTTAACAGCGGGGTATATTCTAGATAATCTTGCGTTTGTGTAGTGGACTTTGTGAAGGACTTTGCATTGGATTAGGCCATGACGGGCACATATGGAAGAATGGATCAAATCCAAGGCAGAGTCCCATTGCTGGTCTGTTAGTTTCGTATTCAGCTCGCCCTCCCACGCAGCTTTTAATGAGGTATAAGGTTTCAATATTACAGATCCTAACAAGTTGTACAAAAAAGAGATGCATTTCTTCCGGTTGGGATCTAGAGCTAGGATGGAATCGGTCAGGGTTTCAGGGGGACGATTTGGGAAATGGGGGAATATCTTCTTCACAAAATTCCTAATCTGGAAAAAACGAAAAAGGTGGGAGTTTGGGAGGCTATAGTTGTACGAAAGCTCCGCAAAAGACGAGAAAATACCATCCTTGTATAGGTTTTTGATACTACTGATGCCATTACTATGCCAGGTTTTGAATACGGAGTCTGTACTTGAAGGTTTAAAGATGTGATTTTTAAGCAGTGGGGTCAAGATGGAAGGGCCTTGTAAACCAAAGTTTTTCCTAAATTGACTCCATATCTTGAGCGAGAGGGACGCAATTGGGCCTGCACCCGCAGATGTTATAGAAAGGGGGAGTTGAGAGCATAGGACAGACCGCAACGGGAGATGTGAACTCGCCTTTTCCATGTGTACCCAGGTCTTGGTAGAGCCTTTGAGAGAGAACCTAAGTTTTTCAAGCTTTAAGTTGTAGAGCACCTCCTTGATCCAGCGGGCGTGTGTCGGGGGACAGGTAAGTCTCCAGTTAAGTCTCCGGTGATCGCAATCATCATTCATCCAGTACAGATTTTTTTGCAAGTTAGCAGCCCAGTAGTATCGCCTAAAGTCAGGAAGTGCCAAACCGCCGTCACTCTTAGGAGACTGTAGTAGCGTCTTTCGAATTCTGGCCGGTTTGCTACCCCATAAAAATTTAGATATTCTCCTTTCTAATTTATCAAAAAAAGATTTAGTGATAATTGTAGGAACATGCTGGAAAAGGTACAGGAATTTGGGTAGGACAACCATCTTGACCAGATTTATCCGGGCCGCGAGGGATAACGGTAAGACTGACCAGCAGTCAAAGTCTCTTTCAGCTTTCTCAATAGGGAATATTTTCTATGCAGCTCAACTCAGGCTTGTTGGTGTAGACCTGATTCTGAGTCTCGATGGAAAGAAATGGAAAGGGAGATACAGGGTTTCCAGACCCAGATTTTGGTGGGAGACAAATATCTGAGAGGGGCTTTGAGACATGCTATGGATCCAATAGTAGCATTTACGTTAGAAATTTGGAATGTTATAGTAGAAAAATACAAATTAAAAAGAGTTCCTCCGAATGCCATTCGGAATCAACTCTGCCAGCGAGGTGTTCCAACGGACAATGGAGCAACTGTTTGCCGGTCTACCGTGTGCCATCATCGTTGACGACATCCTGGTCTACGGTAAGGATGTCGCTGAGCACGATTTCAACCTCCGCCAAGTCCTAGACTGGGCTCGGAAGATCAACTTGAAACTCAACCCCAAGAAGTGCCGATTCCGCGTCCCCGAGGTCACATATGTTGGACATGTATTCACAGCCTCGGGGCTGAAACCCGACCCACAGAAAACGGCTGCCATCTCCGAGATGTCATCACCCACTGATGTGCCCAGCCTGCAACGTTTCCTGGGCATGGTAAACTACCTGGGGAAGTTCATCCCCGACCTCAGCGTACTGAGTGCACCCCTGAGGGATTTGATAAAGAAGGACACGGCCTGGGCTTGGTTCCCTCAACACCAAAAAGCTTTCGACATCCTTAAGTCCAAGCTGATCAGTACCCCCACACTTAAATGTTTTGACCTGCAACGTCCCATTATTATCACCTGCGACGCCTCTCAGTTCGGGCTCGGTGCCGCTTGTCTACAGCTCCATGACGGCCTGCAACTGCCAGTCCCCCTGCTCAGTGGCTCATGTCTCGCACTACCAGACCTCCGGTCCCGGTGGCCCAGCGCTCACTCATCCCCTCTGTCCTCAAGCCCGCTGCTGTTCAGGAGCGCATTGCCTTTAAGTGCGATGTCCAGAAACGTTCCCATGACAAGTCCTGCCGCCCCCTGCCGCGCCTTTTCCCCGGTCAGGTTGTCCGCATGCAGACCCCCACCGGTCACTCCCGGCTCGCTACCGTAGTCGCCTCTGCTGGGTCGCCTCTGTCCTATCTCGTCGACCATGCAGGAACCATCTACCGCCGGTCCCGCCAACATCTGCGGCTCGTCAACGAGCCGCGACCACCACCCGCAGATTCTTTTGCTCCCCCGCTGCAATTTCAGCCTCCAGGCGATGCTCGGCCCATCGCTCCTCGCATGCCACGGTCTCTACCCTCCCAGCTCTATCCGTCCGATCCTCCTCCGGTTCACCCTCCCTCGCCTGCCCGCGCGCAGTCCACTGCGAGCCCCGCATCCCCTCATGCCCTTCTGCCCTTGTCTTCTCCGTCCCCTCCCAGCTCCCCTGTTCCAGTTCGGCCGTCTGCACCTGTTGCCGTACTGCCTCCACTTGTTCCTGCAGGGAGGGGAGATGGCGAGATGCGAACCCGGTCGGGACGTGTTGTCAAGCCGCCTGTCCGCTATGGCGATTTTGCTTAACCATTTCTAGCGCATGAGACGTGGTCGCCCTGTCACTACTTTGTTTGTCTTTCATTTCCAAGGGGAAGGATGTAGATGATATATGCATGTGACCCTTAATATAGTTACCTCATCACTACTAACCACTCCCCATATCACAAGTATAATTACAACCTCCCCACCCACATATCGCTCTCTAGTTTCCGTGACAGACCACGTACAGCTAGTGCTCTCTGTAATGCCACAGTATGAATAAAAGAAGTAAAGTCACAGTGTGTTGATAACATTTCTTTACAGAATCTAACTCGCTTTTTTATAACACCCAAAATAAAAAGCAGGCAACTTGCTGCACAACAAAACTGTTGGATATTGTGCGGGAGTATGGAGGCAGACCACTCTGGCGCATATTTTCTGGAACTGTGTAAAGATAAGGCCATACTGGGAAAATATTAACGCAGTTGTTAAAAATACCTTGAGTTATAAAATCCCAAATACCTGCCTTGTGATGTATCTGGGGTGCATAAAGATATTGTAAAGATGGAAGATACCTATTTGATTAAAGTTTTGATTGCAGCAAGTAAGAAGGCCATTACCAGGCAGTGGCTTAATGAAAAAAGTCCAAAACAGGAACAGTGGCTAGAAATTGTACGAGACGTCTTTACTATGGAGAAACGGACATATTTCTTGAGAGTCAAGGAGAATTCATTTGAGAAGATCTGGGAAATATGGACCATTTATTTGAGCCATGACACCAACTAGATAAATGCCGAGTTAGATATGGGAAGATTGTGTTAAGTGGAACTAGATGGTATGTTTGTGCGAATATTGAAATATCTCCAGATAACTAATCAATGTAACATTTTTATTTTTTATTTGGTAAGTGTACCACACGGTCTTATTCCAATTATTATTATTTTGTTTTTGTTTTTTTGGGGTTCTTTTCTATTTATTTATTTATTTTTTGGTTGTTGCTTTTCTTATTTTATTTTATTTATGGTGATGGTGTTGCACTGTTTTGTATATATCTCTGTGAAAAATCAATAAAAATTAAAACAGAAAATGCTGAAGATAATTACCAGGTCTGGTAGCATCTGTGAAGGAATTCTAAGAGTTAGTGCTTTTGGTCAATAACCTCTCACCAGACTGTGGGTATAACTGGAAGCATCAGCTTTTACTGCCTGTAATAATTTGGTGGAAAGGTAACTTATTGAACCACTGATGAGTCTCATAATGCCAATACCAAAATGCTCACGAGTAAGGAATTCCAATAGCCAGAAAGTTCTAATGAAGGCCATGCAAGATCATTGATTATCATCTTACAATGCTTTCCATTCTCTAGACTTAATGATCAAAAAATGAGTGCATCTTCCCTCACATGCTGATTTGGACTTGTGGCTCACTAAAGGGCATATCTTTGAGCCAACAAGGTCTTGAATTAATACTTATCTGTATTCCTCAAGAAGAAAGAGATTATAGTTGGAGATTTCAGTTTGGATTATATAATCCTAGTGCACATTAAGTTTGAAAAGGAGGAAGTATTTGATTTTTTAGCAGGATAAAGTAGCAATGTTACAAAATTTTGAGATTTAAAAAATCAAGTCTGCAATTTATCCCATCAGATAAAGCATAAAAAGAAGTTTAATTTGACACCTAATTCACTTTCATATCTCAAGTATTTAAAACGTTATGGCCATTTTCATACTCGGAAATTAGCATCTTGTTCCCTATTGATTTTCTATGGACATAACAAAAAAGCTGTGATCGTGGACAGTCAAAAGCCCATAACCTTCTTAAAAATTAAGAGAACTGAATGAAATTTTCAGTTATCATAGATTGAAGCATTCTGAAACAAATATAAAATAATCTTACTTGGATGACCTGAAATTAAAGCATATAATTAGTTAGTTATCCAATTGTAGCTAATTTCAAACTTCAATTACTAGATCTAAACATCTATCCATTTCTTAATAAATGATTAACATTTTTAAATAGCCTAAGTGTCCAAATAATATTCACAAATAATTCACAATAAAACATGATTTTTAAATCTCATTTACATTAATTTATGGGCCAAATGGAAGGAATTTAGTGTTCAATTGCTGTAAATTAAAGTCCATTTAAATCAGCTTTCCAGTGGGATCCTGTGAACGCGCTGGTTTAGAACGTTCACATTGCGGTAGATTTGTGCCCTCAAATGCCCAGAAAAATACTGCAGGATATAATGGGGCCCAAATTAGCTACTCGCAACATTAAACTTAGTATAAAGGGATCTTAAGAAGCCCTTTTTAATGTAAAAATAAACACCTGTTGTCCCCTGTATGAGATCCGGCCGTTGCCGGCGGTCGCGGGTTTAGAGGTTAATTTTTAAACTACTATAACAATTAGATAAAGCCCTTAAAAGTAATAATAGCTAAAGCGACGGAATCTTCCAGCGATTTTTCGTTAATAATTAACTAGGCTGAACATCCTCGATTTGAACAGCCTAGGGAAAATCGCGTTTTAAACCCACCCACCTCTAAACGGCGCCAGAATCGCGCACACCCGCAGCGACAGATTTTCAGCGACGCTTCAGGTACGCTTTGCAACATACCTAGATAAAGGTGGATACATTTCCAGGGCCAAATGAGATCCATCCCAGGCAAGGGAGAAAGTTGCTTGGCTGCTGGCGATGAACAATTTTATAAAGCAACTAACACATGACAGCTGACCTCCTTTGTGAACTCTGATGTATGATCTTACAAACATCCTCGTGACCTTAATCAATAAAGGATGAAGAATTATCAAGTGATGGCGCCAGATGATAGAGCTGGTGTTGAGATTAAAAACTTAATTTGGCATCAACTGATATGACATTCTAATGCTAATCCAGAACTCCATAATCAGAGAGCACATTATTTACTCATGTCACAGACTGCTTAACATAGTAGTCACAATAATATCTTCTTATTACATCAAAAGGTTAAAGCAGCCTGTTATTTGCGGCTGGATTTCTGCAGTCATGATAATTATGGTGCAGTAAATTGATTCAATCTCCATGCTTTAAAGAACAGATATCCATCCATTAAAGATGAATCCTGCATAGGCTTGCTTTTCAATAATAGGGATTGTAGCTCCAAGGCAGTGTTGGGAGGGTATGTTCAGACCTCAAGTTGGGTAGGCACAGCAGAATCTGGATCTTGCACACCAACAGATATTTGAACATATCTTGCATTTTAAAACAGTTGGCAACAGGGAGATTCAGTAGGTCTTTGTGAACTCAATGCGAGTCTGATTCAGCAACAGTCTGAACAGTCGCATAGTCTATACGATGCCACCAATGTGAAGGAGGCCTCATTAAATGCAGTAAATGAGGTCAGAAGAGGTGCGTGTAAACCACTGTCTCATCTGGAAGGGCTGCTGGGGTCCCTGGATGGATGTGGGTGTTTAGGTGTAGGGACAGGTGCTTCATCTCCTGCATTTGCAGGGGAAATAAGCTGGGGATGGGCCAGTTTGGGCAGGAACAGATGAGTGAGCCAAGCAGTTGTGGATGGAGTGGTCTCTGCAAAAAGTGGAAAAGGGTGGTGATGGGAAGTTGTGACTGGCGGTGGGATCACATTGAAGATGGCGGAAATGTCAGAGGATGAAGTGTTGAATACAGGGCTTGTTGGATGAAATGTGAGGACCAGGAGAACTATTCTTATTCCATCTGTGGAGAGGGGAATGAGAGCAGAACTGAAGGACAGAGAGGAGACATGGGTGAGGTAGACAAAAATGCTGGAGAAACTCATTGGATGAGGCAGCATCTATGAAGCGAAGGAATAGATGACGTTTCGGGTCGAGACCCTTCTTCAGACTACCTTCAGACTTTTCCTACCTTCAATTTTTCCAGCATCTGCAGTTCTTTCTTAGACATGGGTGAGGGATCAATCCACATTAGCAGGGGGTAAACTACATTTTTGGGGGAAAGAGGAGGTCTTGGATTTCCTAGAGTGGAACGCATCATCTTTGGAGCAGAGGAAACTGAGAAATTGAGAGTAGGGGGTTGCATGCTTGCAAGAGGCAGGGTGGGGGAAGGTGTAGTTTATAGCTGTGCGAGTCAGTGGGCTTGTTCATAGACGTCTGCTGATAATCTGTCCCTCTTGCTGGAGACAGAGGGATGAGGAAAGGAGAGAGAGGTGTCAGAGGTAGTGCAAATTAATTTGAGGACAGGGTGGAAAGTGGTGGTAAAGTTGATTAAATTGATGAGTTCTGCATGGCTGGAAGAGACATTCCTGATGCAGTTGTTGATGTATTAAAGAAATTGGGGGATTATGCCAGTGTACATTTGGAACAATGACTGGTCGACTAACAAAACGCAGGCATTGCTTGTGCCCATGTGAGTGCCCATGGCTGTTTCATAGTCCTTCGGTGTCACTCCGGCATGCGATGCCAAGCAAGGATCCTGGGCACATAATATATTGCTGCCAGCTGTTATTTCATTTACCAGAATCTCTATCGTGGAATCATGGAGTCAAACAGAAGAAGCAGGACCTTCGGCCTATCAAATCCTTGCTGGCCATCAATCATACAATCAATCATACATTTACACCAATTCTTCACATACCATCTTGTAGTTCACCTAGATTCTACCCCTTACCTACAAACGAGGATTAATTTATAGTGGCTAATTAACCAACCAATCTTTGAGATGTAACAGGAAAGCAGAATGTGTGGGAGAAACTAACATGAACACAGGGAGAATGTATAAACTCCACATAGACAGCAGTGAGGGTCAGGATTGAACCTGGATAGCAGGAACTGTGAGGTTTAATCCCATGACTTGTTCTACAGTTCACCTGTACTACAGTTACCTGAACATCGTTGCCACATTAACTTTGTATAACAATGAATAAATTATATTCCATTGTTGTTGAACATCAATAGTTAATATTAAAGTTAAAACAGGTTAATAAAAATTGATTTACAGATAAGAACCTGTTATATTAGAATTAAAAAATATATTAACCAGTTCTTAAATGATGATATATAATACAGAAATTTAAATTGTACAGAGTAGTTTACTTTTCAATGGGTAGAGTAAACAAGTCTGATTAATTCTAAATTTAAAGCATTCGCCTTCTGTGTAATCATCACTCAGCCAATGTCACTGCTCATTACAGAAGATTTTCATTCCATCAATTGATTAAGGATGCTTTACTCATTTGTATTTTCTTCTCCACAGAACAGGTTTCTTGCACTTAAAATTATTTGATTTTTTTTCCTTGCCTCTTCATTAAAAACATTATCAAGACAGGAACTGTAATAATTTGGACAAAAAACAACATTGAGATTGAAGAGTTATGGAGCAGCTTGACTTAATGCAAACTTGGCTATCTGATGGATGGTCTTTGACAGAATGATGGAAGAATGCCCTATGGCCTATTAGATGCCCTTGTAATTGGCCTTTATAAATATTTAATGAAATCAAGATGAAATTCAATCAGGGCTTTCAACAGTTGAATCTTCAAAAAAAGACAGCATTATTACATTTGCTTGTCTTGTACACAAGAATGCCGAAGAACGCACAAGAGGCAAAAATTCTGCAAGTTTATCTGGTGTCTAGGTCAGGTTTCCCATCTCAGGACACAATTTCCTCCAAGGGAATTAATCTTAGTCCAGAAGAAAAAAGTGCATTTTATAGTTACGTGATTCAGTGACATTTTATTAAATGAATAGCATGATTTCTTAATGACTAACAGGTTGGAAGCCATTTGAAGCTAAAGGGTGTGTAATTAATACAAGCCTGTAGCCCCAAATGGGCAAAGGGAGAATTAGCAGCCTGTTGTATATTGCACCCAATTTAATTTTCTGTTGACTTATTTCAGTATAATTTCTGATTTCCAAATGTTGCCACCTTGATCTGAAATATATTTTAATTAGTTTATTTTTACAATTATGTCGTTTGATGAGTATATTTTTGAAGTTTTACAATATTAATCTTGAGTCAATTTGCATCACCATTATATTTTGTACAAAGTCCTGGAGCAAATGAATTTCACATTTGAGGTGTAAGCTACATTCATATTGTTGATTTCAAAGTGTGAGTAAATTAGACCACTTCATATCCTTAGGTCTTACGTTTAATTAAGTGTTAGCTATATAAAATGATGATAATTTGCCTTGGTCATTAATTAACAATAAATAAATCACATTGATTATATTAAATTATTGGGCATGGCATTTGTGGGGTCATTTGAAACGATTAAGTGGTGGTGCTAACCTGTGAAAATTATTAATGGATCCAGACTTAGCTAGAGGGAAATATTAAGCTCCAGTGATTTTAAAAAAATGAAATATTTTCAATGGGTCATTGACTGGTGGCCCTATTGCTGGATAATGCTGTCTTAAGGGGTGCATTTTCACTCTTTCAATCCCTCTCATCAAGAAAATACATGCAAAATACAGCAAGGACCAACATCTGGAAAGATGAATGGAACCAGCTCAACACACGAGCCCACGACTGGATGGAGAGAGGAATCACTCCGACTGAATGCCTCGCCAGCGGGCACGACCTCCCATGGCCAACCTGGAAGACCCTCAACAGATTACGAGTGGAGCAGGGGAGGTGCAAAGCACTTATGAAAGCATGGAACTACCAGGCAGAAGACACATGCAGCTGTGGAGCAGTACAGACAATGTCCCACTTACTGGAGTGTGACGACGCCCCCCAGTGCAGCCCCCAGGACCTGGCTGAACCGACCCGACCAGCTGTGACCTGCGCCAGATACTGGCAGAACGACATCTGAGATTGCAACGGACTCGAAGAAAATGCAAGAATACATGAGTACAAGAAAATATCCCCGCAGCCTGCACCAGAAAGCTGGACACCAGCTAATTCTGAAATGGGTGAGATTGAAAGCACGGATCACAGAACATAGGAGACTGAGAAGTTATCTTATAGAAATGTATAAACTCATGAGCGGAAAAGATAGGATGAATGCACAGAATCTTTTTCCCAGTGTTGGAGAATCAAGAACTAGAGAGCATAGGTTTAAGGTGAGACGGGAAAGATTTAATAGGGACCTGAGGGGCAATTTTTTCACTCAGAGTGGTATATGTATGGAATGAACAGCCAGAGGAAGTGGTTGAAGCAAGTACAATAACAACAGTAAAGGATATTTAGACACAAATATCACTATAAACAGAAGTTTTGAAATTGTACCCTGATGTGCCAGTTTCCATAGAACATAGAACATAGAGCGCAAGAGGTGCTTCGGCCCACAATGTCTGTGTCGAACATGATGCCAAGACCAACTCTTACCTGCCTACAGGTAATCCATTCCCTGCGTATCATGTGCCAATCCAAAAGTCTTTTAAAATGCCACTGTCCTATCTACCTCCAGGCATTCACCACCTTCTGTATAACAAAAACTTGCCTCTCGCATCTCCTTTAAATTTTGTTCTTCTTACCTTAAAACTGCCCTCTAGTATTTGAAATTTCCATCTTGGGAAAAAGGTTCTGACTGCACCCTATGTATGCCTCTCATAATTTTATATTCTTCTATCAGGTGCATCTTCCAGCAGTTTAGAGAAAAATATCCAAGTCTGTCCAGCCTCCTCTTGTGGCTAATATCAGGCATCATTCTGGTACACATCTGCACCCTTTCCAAAGCCTCCACATCCTTCACGTAAGAGTGCGACTAGAACTATACACAAAATTCCAAATGCGGCCTAACCAAGGTTCAAAAAGCTGAATCATGACTCTTATACTAAATGCCCTGACCAATGAAGGCAAGCATACCTAATGACTACTTTACCACTCTATCTACTTGTGTTCCTGCTTTTAGGAAGTTATGGATTTGGGCCCCAAGATCCCTCTGTACATCAATGCTGTTAAGAGTTTTGCCATTAATTGCATATTTTCCTCTTGCATTCAGTCTCCCAATTGATCCTACATATCTGTTCCTCTGTCTTCTGCTTGCCATTGCTCTACCCGTATCACCCCAGCAGACAAACCCTCCAATATGTTCTCTCTGAGTTTCACCGTGACAGTCCTAATTAGTAGTGCAACTCCTTCACCTCTTTTCTCTCCTTTATCACACCTGAAACGTTGAAACCCCACAAAATACTGGAGTAACTCAGGCAGCAGGTCAGGCAGCATATCTGGAGAACTGGATAGGTAACGTTTTGGGTCGGGAATGAGTTACTCCAGCATTTTGTCCTTATCTTTGGTATTAACCAACAGCTGGAGTTCCTTTTTATTAAGGTTCCTCTTTATTACATTAGCTCAATGATGTTTGTTGGAATTTTTAAAAATAATGAAAACTACTTTTAATTAATCCTCTGGAATGCTGACTGCCTCAGTTTTGATATCCATATTGTAAACTTGTTATTCTATCATGCAATTGGTGAACTGTCATCATATGTTTCTGTTTCACAAAATTCTCTGATAGGTCAGATTTATATCAATTTTTTTATCAGAGACTTTACTTCATTGAAGGTACAGTTACAGATTCAACTTAGTTTATTGTCATATACACCAGGATGCAGTGACATTTCTTGTTCACATGAAATTTATAGAGGTAACAGTTTACATACAGTATATATATACAACAATAAATACGATGATGAGGACTAAACAGCAGAATGGTACAAGTGTTTAGTGCAAAAGCCAAGCAGTGCAAAAGAATATTAAAGTACAATAATGAAGTAAAGAGCAAGTGTTTGTGGCAGTAGCTCTGGGACAGTTGTGTGAAATATGTGATTTGTTCAGCTGTCGGAGAGCTGTGGGGAAAAAGCTGTTCCAAAGTTTGGTGCATGTGCCTTCCAGCTTCTGCATCTTTTCCCAGAAGTTAGAAAAGATAAAAGCAGGCAAAAGCTGGCAGGCATCCATGACAATACTTCTAGCCTTTCTGATGGTACACGCTTTGAGGGTGGACTGGGTGGGAAGAAGTAATGAGCCTGTGATGATACATGATAATGAATAATAACAAAGCTACATGTGCCAGATTGCTGAAAATATTTGTGGAAGTCTCCATATGGCAATTCATGCAATTTGTACAAATTCAGTCTTCATTGATGTAGTTCAACTTACTGTAGCAGCTGTACTGAATACGAAACTGACAAGCAAACGGAAGACAAGAAAACCCAAAACCATACTGCAGAAGAATCGATGGTGATGTAAGACTGGCTAAAGTATAGAGGCTAAATATTTTTTTAATCAAAAATATTGAGGGTGGAAGAGAAACCAGAATCCTCTACTTCTTCAAAAAATTATTATCCCTCAATTCTATTTCAATCACTTAAGCAGAGTATTTCTTTCCAATAATAATTTGAAGCATTATAAGTCTTGGCTCTGTGTAGATATATCCTGATATTAATACTGACTGGCTGAATAGATGTTATGGTAGTCTTATAGTAAATAAGTCCAGTCACATTGTATATTTCAAAAGATATTCTGATACATTTCTTATTTGATGGTCTTTAAACCTATTTTAATAAAATGTTTTAACATAATTACAAAATTAATATTGAAGTGTACATCAGCTATTGCAAACGGAACTTTCTGAGGAATCAGTCCTATCAGAAAATGTTAACCCTAGCTCCTGTCAGTCATCCTTTGTGTTCACATATCTTATCTAATTTCATTTATGATATGATTGGCAACAGAATTAAGGTGAGATGAGAACATTGAATGAGGAATTTTGGTCTTTGGCGCTGCAAGCACTGTAAGGCAGCAACTCTACCGCTGCGCCACTGCCCTTGATCTAGTTCCGTATTCTTGTGCAGGGCTATTGGGCATTGTGGAGGGAATCAATTGCCCTCATGCCTTGGGAAGCCTGTAATGTATCTGAACTGCTGTACGCATACTGCCATCTACCATCTAACTAGGTACTCCATACACAAGTGCAAACATAGTAAGGTGCTGCGAGGTGATCTGTTACGATCGTAACATAACTTTTGAAAGCAAACGGAAGGATTGGTGATGTTGACAGTTGGATCGAGTTCAATAGGGCAGAAAATAAGATGGACATGAATCTTCAGTCATATTAATGTCATTATGTTTCGTTCAATACGGTTGCCATGTCCTGTATATACAGTAGTGCTCTGTCACATTTCTCCCTACTTGCCAAATTTACCTGGTTACTAGATACCAAGTCTAACTATATTGCGAGTTACACAATTAATGATATCACCATAAGAAAAGCTAGTACTTCTGACAGATTACTGGTAATTTTCAGATTGAGTTCAATCATGAAAATTGATAAAACCATTGATATCATTGAACTAACAGAGAAGATGCCTGCTCATTGCCACACAAAAATTGGCCACATTTTATGTAAACAATTAACATGCAACCAAATAATAATACAGCATTTGTGAGAGTGTTGATTTAAAACAAAACCTGCATACCCAAAGTGCAAATAAAAAAATAACATTTAAAACAACGAACAGCAGTTTTAGTTCCAATCCATAAATCCACAGGGAAGGTTGCAGATCTCTTGATTTAGAAGTGCCCATTGTAGCAATCCCAGACATAAAATGTGGAAGTCGTCAAGAATGAATCATGATCGTGTTAGCTTTACACCTTTATAATAATGAAAAACAAAATTGTGATGCAATGATTGACCTGAGGTGAATTTATCGCCTAACATAAGTACGGTTTACGATGCAATGTGTTTTTAGCAATTTGAACATAATTTCTGAATTATATCTTGATTCCATAATATTAATTACACACAAATATGCAATTTGAATGACGGGGCAAGAACAAATTCACAGAAAGAGTAAATAATGAGGTAGGTGCATTTAAGCCTGTAAAAGCTTGTGCTGAGTTTCTACATCTGACAGATCTTCAATCAGCATCTATGATGTGCTTTCATTCTTTAATCCCATGATGTTTTTAAATTTTTTCTTTCTAACTGGCCCCAAAAACGAATTGACTGGATGATCTCTTTAACTTCATGGCAAATGGTCTTGACCTATCAACAATATTCTCTTTGTCCCGTTCATCCTTTCTCCTGCCCAACTAACCCCCCCCCCCCCCCCCCCCCACCACCACCATCTGCACAAATTAAAATGTTTACCTCTCTTTCCCAGTGATGTTGAAGGGTCCTTGACCTGGTATTTCTTTCCTGAAGTGGTCCAATAACGATATTCGGTTGTCAGTGAAAAAGCCCAAAAAAGGCAATTGATAGGTAGTTTGGATAGATAGGTTGGATTATCAAATGATGATCTGCTTGCTAAATAATGAAAAATATCCATCTTCAGAGACCATGTCACAATCTACTGGAATTAATGTGACTAAGTAATGTTTCTGACACTTAGCATTGTTGGGTAAACACCTGTAAGCAGTATGAGGACATGAATGCTGTTTAGTTTAAGCACCTATTGTTGAGCTTAGGTGAAGCAGCCAGAGTGATGCCCCTGAATCATGGTGAATCTGATAATATGAGGCTTGCATACACTTACAATGAACTCACTATAGAGTCCTGCAAATGTTTGCCAGTCCCATACATATAAAATAATGAAGACACCAGGAACTGCAGATACTGGTTTACTTAAAGAAACCCACTATGTGCTAGAGTGACTCAGTGAGGCAGGCAGTGTCTCTGGAGAACATTGATAGGTGACATCTTAGGCCAGGACCCTTCTTCAGTCTTATTGTAGTATTGGTGAGAAAGATGAAAATGAGATGGGTGCAGGCAAAGCCTGGAAAATGATAGATGGATACAGGTGAGAGTGGGTGATTGGCAGATGGGTGGACAAAGACTAGAGATGAAAATGAGAAAGAAGGGTCAGATATGGAGAGGGGAGATATGAAATGTAAAGCTACAGGGAGGCATATAAGTGGAAGGGGACAATGGGAAAGGGAGCGAGATAGTGGGTGAAATAGGTGTGCACCAGGGCGAGGTACAGGAAAGAAAGGGAAGAACGGGGGAAAAGAGGTAGGGGGGAATTCTTACCTAAAATGGAACTATTCAGTGTTCATACCATTGGGTTGTAAGTTACCCAAGTGGAATGCACGTGGCCTCACTCCAGCAATGGAGGTCCAGGTCAGCATAGGAAGGAGAGTTAAAATGGTTAGCAAACAGGAAATCTGGCAGGCTTAAGATTATTACACTGGTATTGCAAAAATATAGTCTGGTGGCATTAGAAAACATGTCATTAGTCACGATTGCACTCATTGGAATTGCAGGAGCATAGTCTCTGTTGTCACATATAACAAAAGTACTTTTAGAACATGTTACTTTTTATGATGTATGCAATCCAGGATAATTAGAAGAGCGAGGGTAGTTTATATTTATTTTTAAGAATATTTTTACTAGGAACACAAATGATCTCTTTGAAGCACAGCCAACCAAGGTACTAACAATCTGTATATCAAAGTAGATAATAGTTATACTTCCTTTCAATATTTTCAATTCAACTATTTTCATGCATGACTGCAACAAGAAATTACATATCAGTCTGTAAAAGCTATGCTATTAACATTTTTAACACAGTGCCTTGAAATCAAAATAAATGTTTTGTCGTCTGATTCAGGGACAGCAAGTTTTGATTCATTAGGGTGAAATATCTTTGCAATATATTGTGCTTTGAAAATGGAACAGGTGTCATTTTAAATTCCAGTTATATGAACTGTGAGAAAGATTTTGAGCAGATGTTCAGAACTACTTTTGAGGTGAATGCCATTTTTCTCTGGTGGTTTGGCAATCAGTTATAGTCTATTAATGACTGATTTCATTATTTTAATTAATTTAGAAGTTTTCATAACATTATACTTTACAACTAGATCCCTTTCTGCATTTTTATTGCTACCCATTTTTAATTAATAACAAAATGTTGAATTTAAATATGTGATTAAATCCATTTGCCCTTCATGTTAAGGTATTTATTTTGCTGCCACAATCTGATATAATTATCTGGAAGGTTAATATTGTAAATTAATCTCATAAGTTAACTCCAAATTGTGTGAGTAAATGTGTCACTGTTAGCTCTCACTGTTAAAAAGGCGCCTAAATCGAGGCTGGCTATTGGGACAGGTATCAGACTTTCTTGACAATCGTGCCATTTTCTTTTATAAATGAAACAGGAATACCATTTGTTAAATATCCATGTAGAAGAGAAATTGTCAGGATCCTTTTATATGAGAAATTACAAATAATGTGCTTTGTCGCTCACAGTTTTGTGACATCTTTTATTCCAAAACAGCATAGCGTTGTCACTGAGCCTGATGTTTACTCTTTAAAATATTGTCAATATGTTAAGATAGGGACAATGCTTTTAAAGATTGGATTATGAGCAAAACCACACCGCGTGGTAAATATATTCTAACAACATCTTTGTTTTCTTTTAGCAACAACGGCGCCTTGACCTTCTGACCATAACAAACCCTGGTGAGTACAAATGCTGTTTAAAATTTTCCGCATTATACAAAGCTGTCAGAGTTTGGAATTTTGTCTGACATTAAATGAAAGACATTACTGGCCTGTTAAGTTTTGCATATCATCAAGTGACAGTGAAATTGGAGATGGCTTAATGTTTTTATGGCTGCCTATCTAAACCTTCGGTTTCAGAATTGTTTGGTTGATTTTATTCTGCCCAAAGGTTTTGCCCTGGAGGAGAAGAGCTTTTGTTATAAAGACAGTTGTTTTTTAGATACTATTACTAATACGATATAAACCTACACCAATTAAGTCAATTTTGTTTGTTATATGTGTTGAAATTAAAAATTAGATACTAATTTGTCTATACACTCAGTATATTAATATATGTTTCGGCAAATTTATTTAGATTTAGGTTTATTGTTGTCATGTGTATCAAGGTACCCTGAACAGCTTTGTTTTGCGTGCTACTCATACAGATCAAATATACTTGTCATAAGTGCAATCAAGTGAACCCACGTTCAATAGATACAGCAAAGGGGAATATAGTTCACAACATTGTAGCGACCTAGAAGTGGGCTTGGATCCCAGTTGGGTCGATGACCCTGGCCTGCTTGTGCTCAGGGGGAATGGGGTGGGTGGGGGGAAGATGAGGATCGGCGGAAGCAGTGGTACTGACCCATCGGCGGCCAGGGAGCAGGTACGCACCTGCAAAACCAGTGGCCCCAGCTTGGCAGCAGCGGAGGAGTCTGTGAGGGTCGGCAGTGACATTTGTGTCAGTGGGCCTGGCCTGTGAGTGGCCGAGAATGCGGTGAAGAGTGGTCAGTGAGCATTGGTGCTGCATCTTCCAGCGGCAGTGGCGTTGCTTGCCTTGGCCTCATGGAGGTTGGGCATGTGGCGCGATTCTGCGGTGTGGCTTCTGGTCTGAAGGCGGTTGGGAACATGGCTGCATCGCGGACAGTTGGTCGAGCCCAGTCTGGAGGCGGGAATATTGAATATTGACCTCTCTTTAAGTAGCACTTGCTTTCCCTCTCTCTCCATCTCCCATCCTAGTTCTCTAATTAGTTTGACTGTCCTCCTGATTACATTTTACTTTGTATGCCTCGTTGTTAGCTTTCCCTAGCTAACTATGATCTATTCTACATTTTCCTTGACTTTGTCCCCTTTGCTCTCTCGTTTTCACACCTTACCCTTCCATAACTCTTGTTTCCCTCTCCCCTGACTCTCAGTCTGATGAAGAGTCTCGACCTGAAACGTCACTCATTTCTTCTATCCAGAGATGCTGCCTGTCCCACTGACTTACTCCAGGTTTTTGTGTCTTTCTTCGGGGCATTGGTATGCCATTTTGGCTGTCACACCAATGTGGTTAGTCCATGACAGATTGTTAGTAATATTAATGCCAAAGAACTTGAAGCTCACAACCATTTTCACTTCGACAACCTTGACAATGATTTGATCATGTACTCCACCATGCTTTCTGAGTTTGATATCTAGCTCCTTCGTCTTGCTGACATTGCGGGAGAAGTTATTGTCCAGACACCATGTTACTAAATTCTCCATCTTTTCCTGAACTCCTTATCATCATTGCTCGTGTTCCGGCCCCCCACAGCGATGTCATCTGCAAACTTGTAGATTGAGTTAGAGCTGAATTTGGCTACACGGTCATCTGTGTAGAGGGAGTACACTAGGGCAGTGCTTCTTAAACTATTTCAGTGTCATTTACCTTTGAGTCTTTATCACAAATTTCATTCACCATTGACTAAATTTTCTTATGTTTTTTGGTAATTATATAATCACCAAATTATTATATAATTTGGTAATATTATTATATAATTTGGTCACCTTATTATATAATTATATATATAATTTATTTTGTCTCATGAGCAAAAAACATAAATCAACTAATTTCATGGGTGTTTAATTTATTCAACTTTTTGAATATCCTAAAAATATGTAAAGAAAACTAGTAGTGAAAAAAAAAAGAAGTTTAATTACCGCTGGAGTTGGAAAATCATTCTATTAGAATGATAAAAAAACATTCCAACGTCTAAACACTGGGCTTCAGCCCCATCCTACCTTTTCGGGCTTTATTTACTGCAGTTTTTTTCTTCGAAAATACTTAATATATTAGTATCCAACTAATGTAACTTTCTATAACACTTCCCGATGAAAGCTCACAATACCACCAAATATCAACTTTGGTAGCTATAGTGCTTCACAAAGTAAAGTTACATTTCAACAATTTCCTACAGTGATCCTCCAGTGTTGCCATTTATAAATTTATGATCTCACTGCTCGTCTGGTCTTCCCCAATAGGTTATATTACAGTAAATTTGGGAAATATCCTGCTGCTTTGAAATTAGAAAACCATAGGGAGAGAGAAAAAAACATATCAAATTTCCTGCTCCGCTGCCATTAAAACCAATCAGAGCTTGTTAATGGTAATGGTAATGCCTTTTTTAAGTGTAGAAACAAATATATAAATATCTGAATAAATTAAGTAATTCACCCTTTATTCACCCCTCTGGTTTCATTCACCCCAAAATAATTTCATTCGCCTTTGGGTGAACCATTCACCAGTTTAAGAAGCACTGTACTAGGGGACTGTAAATGCATCTTTGCGGGGCATTGGTGTTGATAATTATCGTGGAGGATGTGTGTTACCCATACCTCACTGATTGTAGTCGGTGGATCAGAAAGTCGGGAATCCAGTGCAGAGGGTCGTGCTGACTTCAAGGTCCACGAATTTGAAGATGAGTTTGGATGGCATTATAGTTTAGAAAGTGGAGCTAAAGTTGATAAATAGGAGGCTGATGTAGGTGTTCTTGTTGCCTAGCCACTGAAACATCCTGGATACTGGCATCAGGGAGGCAACACATCCCTTTCCTGGTGCTTACCCATCTAATTAATGTCCTGCACCTGGAATGTGACCACCTCTTTACAACACCTATCAACAGAACCTTAAGTCTCCCGGACAATCTAGCTACAGCTCTAATTCCCTCATGCAATCAGTCAGGAGTGGCAGCTGATGTACCTCCCACAGGTGTAGTCCTCCAGGTCACTGGGACTTTCCTGGACTTCCCCCATCCTGCAGGAGGTATACCAGTGCCCTACACAATACACACACAATACACAATACAATTTATTAGTAAGATTAAACGAGAACTTACCAGTTTGAAGTTTGATCTGTAATTTATGAGGAGTTACGATGAGGGATTACGTGAAGAAGAAGCCCGCCAGGCGCATGCGTGTCATTCTTCAAAGCAGCGGTGTGGAATCACAGATAACTGTAATGACTAAACATAGTAAGATTAGAGAAGAGGTACCAGTTAAGTATATGATCTGGGCGGGAGCGGAGGGCACGTAATCCCTCATCGTAACTCCTCATAAAATACAGATCAAACTTCAAACTGGTAAGTTCTCGTTTAATCTTACTATTTTACTTCGGAGTCACGTGAGTGACTACGTGAAGATTTTAAAGCTCTGTGATTTCATGCCGTGGAACGAGTCCATGCATCACGTCTGCCTTGACTGTTGGGAGGATTGTGTTAACATAATTTGGACATGAATTCGACATTGAAATCATAAAATTTTTAACACAAGTTTATAACCCCTTTATATGGGTTTAAATTAATTTACAGAACTTAAATTGCTTCTGCAAATGTTCCAGGTTTCATTACTGGTTTATTACAAATAATTGGAATGTTTTTCCCCTCCAGACCATCCTGCTGCCTTGAGGATTTGGTCCATTGGTACATCCAACTGTATCGCTGCCGATGTAGCTGCAGCCCTGGTGGAAAGAGATTTTTTAAATTTTAGTATCCACCCCAGCCTGTGTTTAGCAACAGTTTCAGCCATCTTGAGATGGTCTGGACCGTCACTCTTGGTGTGGTTGCTAGTGGCTGATAAAAAATGTGCCTTTTCATTGCCTCTTAGGATATTCGTTTTCTCCATGTGTAACGACAGATGTTTTATTATACACAGACGGTTATCTGTTGGGTATGACCTAATTGTATATAGAGGCCTGCTGATCCCTTTTTCTGTTCTGCTTACTATCTCATAAATATGAAACTTAATATTTTCCGTTGAGAAAGTCATGTTGTCCAGTCTTGTTTTGCAGTGACTGTATCCTCTGTGCCGTGACCAATACCATTAGCATGACCGTTTTAATGTCAGCCTGTGTAAGGACAGAACTGTTGCTGGAGACCACTCCTGAGCATCTTCAGGATTATACTCACATCCCATATATGGGAGTATCTGGTACTCCTCATAGGCTTTGTACCAGTGGGTCAGTCCCAACAGTGTAATGGTCTGTCCCCTGCCATAGGTAAGTCGATAGGGCACTTCTGGCGCAGTTGATGGCACTGTAACTGAGCCCCTCATCGTAGTGGAGGCCTGCCAGATATTCCAGAACAGATGGGATGTTCATGTCTCCGATTCCATGTTTGATACCACTGGGAACCATGGTTGTGTAGGCCAATCTGGCACTACCAATTCCAGATGCAGAGTCTGTTGTATTTCCTTAATACCCGACTGATGAGGCAGGAAAGGAGGGACTGCGTAAATAAACAATTTCCCCTCCCCTCCAATGCAGCGAAAAATGCATCTGTCGCCGCTTCCCCAGGGTCTGGTTCCTGTGTAACATAACTTGATAACTGGGACCTGGTGTCTGCCACTGAATTTAGTCTTCCTGGTAGATAAGTGGTTGATATCCAAATATCTTTCTGGAGACACCATTGCCAATTTGTATGGCCAGATTGTCACATGATGTCGATTTGTTTCCACCCTGTGGTTAATGTATGCTACCACGGTGGTATTGGTATTGGTGGCTCCGCACCAATTGTACTGGCATCAGTTTGTAGTACCATGGAAAAGGTTACTGACAATGCTTGGATAGGAACAAGGCCAGAGTTATCTATCCACCATTTTAGTTCCATTTTAGCCTGATTGGTAGTTTCACAGATCTGTCAAAGTGACCTGCATAATTTAGAGTGCTTGTTTTTTGCTCTCTGTATGTCTTGGTAATGTAGAGGTCCAAATTGTGTGGCTGGAAAGGCAGCCATCATTATGCCAATTACTTTGGCTACCAATCTGATGGATGGTTTGCTGATGTCAGTGAGGTTTTTATAAGCCTCTATTAAATCTGTAGCCTTTCCCTTAGGCAGAGTCACCGATATGTGAACTGAGTCAATGGTGAAACCCCAGGTAGTCCATAGTAGTGGAAGACGTTAGTTTAGATTTAACTGGATGAAATGAATCCAGTTCCCCAAATAACTTTTTTGTGGCTGTTACAGTTTGTTTGGCCAATTCCAAAGTTTTTGCACATAATGAGTATGTCATCTAAATATGTTATGACTATGTGTATACGTTTCCTTAGAAACGCTTGGGCTGGTTTCAAAAAATTTTTGTGAACAGCCTGGGCTGATGATAAACCATTTGGCAGTGCTTTATACTGCTAGAGTTGTCCCATCCAGTTGAATTTAAGTAACATCTGTGGTCACCTCGTATAGGCACTGAATAGTAAGCATCTTTTAAAATGATGCTGGCCATTGAAGTAACCTTTGGGAATTAATTGTTAAGCAGTAACAAAGGTATCTATTTTGTTAGATCTATGATGATGCGATGACCATCATCTTTTTGTTTATATATTGGACACGAATTTTAATGGTTCGTGTTGAGTTTTCTCAATTACACCTTTTATGTAAAGCCGCTTCAGTTCAGCTTGCGCTTTTGATTTCTTTTATCAGAAAGCACGAACATTCGGTTCGGTATATGTTGAACTGGAGGGCTGTACTTGTGTATAAACTCTGTTGTATATCCCTGGATACTGCTTAAGATGTAGATATCGGTTGTTATCATGCTCCATGCATTCAGAAGAGAGTGTTATCTCCACCCAATCTCCGTGCCCACTGTTTGTAGGGAACCAGACCCACCTACCTCCATAGTTACCAGTGGCAGGTTTACCTTTTTGTAGGTTCTTCGCTGTTGTAGCGCTGGGGTCTGGATTTACGGTTTGGTTTGCGTTGGAGGTCCTGCATCTTCCGAGAAGGCCGGTCTGGGCCATGGCCTAAAAGACTCATGTTTTTGAGTACCGATCCTTCGAGCTTTCACCAGTTCTGCTGGTGGGTGCGTGGGGGTGCTAGGTTCCAGTAGGTTCTCTTGTTCCTGCACCCCTTGCACACTTTCTTCTGCGGACCCCTCTTCCAGGTCAGCCCAGAACTGACCCGCAGTGCTTCCCTCTGATGAGGTGGAAGCACTGTGCAGCCCTCAAAGAGGTACTGCTGTGGGTTATCATAGGGCCCACAGTGACCCGACTCCATGTCCCGGAGTCTGTCACGTTGGAGCAAAGCTCCATACACCGCTTCTTCCCGCTCCAGCGCTCTCGGGCGCTGGCCGCCGGCGGTGATTCAAAGTTGGACTCCTCTGAGTCCACGACCTTGTTTGTTTTGTGTCTAGCCTTTCCGCCCGGCCGCGTGGATCTGGCCGGTGCGGAGGCGACATCGGGCATAGCTGATCCCACTACGGGTGATCCAAGTGCCGCTGGCTGCTGCTGGCTGCCCGCTGCTCCACGGTCCTCCTTCTCCAGCTTTGTCCTTACTGTCCTTCCGTGGAGTGGATATGGCCGGTGTGGAGAACATCTGGCACAGCTGATTCCATCTAGCCACCAGCTTTGTCGCAGCCCGTTTTTTCTGCACCTGCAATCAGCATAGAAATGCAAAAAAAAAAACGTAGCTCTTACCTGCAGGTCCATTGCTACGGGTGAGCGTCATTCTAACCCGTCTGCTGCCGTTAATGACTGTCAAAGTCAACGGCCCCATTTGAATGGTCTCCCGCCCGGCCGTGGTGTTCTGGCCCGCGCGGGACCAAAAGTCGGCACTGCTCCCCTTATAAAGGGAGATAAACGTGCCTTAGGCTGCTGCTGCCGGCTGCCTGTGACTCCGCTGTCTCCCCCAGCCAGCTTCACTAGCAGCACTGTGGACACTCCTTTGTCCAGCTTCCCCTCCTGTACAGACCTAGCGCGGGGAAACATTAGTTTTGCTCCCTCTCCCGCCCGGCCCGGTGCGGGAGCGAAAGTCGGGCACAGCTATTCCCATTACGGGAGTGGACTCCGGCCGCAGATGTAGTCCCCTGTTGCGCTTACTCCACCTGGTTTAGCCACGGCAGGAGCGCAATCTCCTTTTGTCCCCTAATATTAAAAAGGGGACAGAGCACAAATACAACCCACTGTCTTTGTGGGTTGTTGGCTCCGATTTCCTCCACCCGTTTGGGGTGAAGTTTGGCACTCGCTCCCGTTATGGGAGATAGTGGTGCCGACGTCCGTTGCTGGCTGCCTGCTGCTGTTCAGCGGCAGCTCGGGAGCCTTCCTGCAATCAAGAAAAAGGTAAGGAAATCTCTTACCTGTTGTTGCTGGTTCTCAACCTGCCGTTCGGGAGGAACGTCCTTCCTCCCGCTGTGATTTCCGCAGCCCACAGACCCCTGTAGCGTCGGTCCTTGGGGCTGTTGTCCGAGTTTGTCGGACTGACGGCTCCGGAGGCTCCCTTGTCGGCGTTCTCTACCGGAGCTGAATTCGCACGGACTCCCGCTAAGGGAGACTGTCGTGCCACCGGCCGTTGCTGGCTGCCTGCTGCTTGCAGACTCCTCCCCCGCCAGCTTTCAACAGCCTTCTGTAGAAAAAAGGTAAGTATAGAACGATGTTCCCTTACCTTCTGTTGCAGGTTCGAAACCTGCCGTTCGGGAGGAACGTCCTTCCTCCCGACAATGACGAGTTGCAATGCGTGTAGCGCAATGACACGCATGCGCCTGGCGGGCTTCTTCTTCACGTAGTCACTCACGTGACTCCGAAGTAAAATTGTCACTTGAACCATATAGAGGCTCAAATGAAATGTTGTTTCTGCAGTCATACACACATGAAAAAAAAGACGCAAGACACAACACAATTTACACAGACATCCATCACAGCGAATCTCCTCCTCGCTGTGATGGAAGGCAAAAAAACTTATTTAACTGCCACCCCTACTGCACTAAGACCAAGGAAGAGTTATAAAAAAAAAACTTACATTATCTTGCCATTACCCTCTGGTCAGTTTCTTTGGCGAAGCCTCACAAGAAAAATGCCAGCATTTATTTCGCTACTTTCAGCAAAACATGCACTTATATTCCAAGGTTTTACTGTTCAACAACATTCCCCAGGGCCCTGCCCCTTATATTTCAGTCATGACCCCACATGTTACGTAAATGAGTTTTGAGCAGGTAGTGCAGGCTTAGACTCTAAAATTGAGAAGATTCGAGCAAAATGCAATTCAGCTCGCATTGCATATCTCAAGGGTTGCACCAGGTAGGAAGAAGTACAACAGAAGTGGCATAGTACTTGGGTGTCTTGCGCTAGTTTCTCTTTTTTCCCCTCTCATAAATAATTTTTCCATTGAATCATTTTTTGTTCTCTGGCAATCATGTTTATTGAATAGAAAGTTGTCTATGTGCATAATGTGAAGAACAAGAACTAAGAGTTAGAATTCAATAAACCATTTATAGATCACTGAAGAACTAACTGTCGATTGAAGGGCAAGGACAAGATATCAACTACTTCACCATACTTAAACATCACAGTGATGAATGCATCCAGCTAAGTATAGTTCACCTCCTTTTATAGCTGCATCCTCTACTGCTCCCCTTGTCTGCTCCTCATTTGCAACAATTTATTTGAACCTGCTTTCCATCTGTGTGCAATTTATCATCCACAGCACTTGAGCAAATCCAACCAAAGTATCCATCCATTCAATCTGAAGAGATTGGTTGAAAGCAAAAAATAGTGAAGTCTCATAATGACAATAGGGATCAGATGGGTGGAGGTATCTATCTAATTAAAAAAAGTGGATGAAATTAATATTGTGGTAGATAGAAGGGAGTGGAGGATTTAGAGTGGATGAAAATAGATGCTACTAAATGGGGTGACATCATAAAGTTGATGAAGGCAGCCCTGTTGTTGTTATTAATCAGAAATTTGAAATGTGAAAAGCCATTTGTGGAAGGATGAATGTAAAATAACCAAGGGTAAAAAGATGGAGAGCAGTGGTGCATGAGTATTTTTCTGATTGAAGGGAAGTATGCAGAGGAACCTCAGAAGTTAGTATTGGGATTTTGTTATATTAATGTTATGGAGTTTGTCAATATAATTGCCAAAAGAACCAGAAACTTAGGGGGGCAAAGGAGAATTTATTTGCACAGTTGGTTATTAATATTGTTGAAGAGTTTAGTGACATCGGATTCCATAGTAATTTTCATAAAGTGCTAGAATAACTCAGTGGGTCAGGCAACATCTTTGGAGAACATGGATAGGTGATGTTTTGGATCAGGACCCTTCTTTGGACTGATTATGGAGGGGAGGAGAGAGTTGGATGAGAGGCGGGGCAGGAATAAGCCCTGTTGGTAACAGGTTGAAACAAGTGAGAGGAGTTTTTGATAGGCAGATGGTGGACAAATGCCAGAGATGAAAAGAGATGAGAGATCCTCACCATGTCCACCATCTGCCTATCAATTGTTGTCTCCACTGTTGCAGGATTGGTCCTGGCAGTTTAAAAATAATAATTTTCATTTTTGTAAATGAACTTAATTATAATAATCTCTATTTCTTAAAATTATTAAAACGTTTTGTAACTAATCTGCGTATTTATGATATTAGACCATAAATTTAAGGTGACATGTAAAGTGAGTGTGATTAAATGTAACAAGGAGTGCTGCCAGGCATGTTCATGGGATGGATAAATGTCAAATGAAACTTGATGCAAAAAGCTTTAGTACAATATTTTTTGGATAAAGTCAAAATAATGGACATATAGACTTTGATTTCATTACATGCCATATTTTCAAAATGGCACATGGCATTGGCAGAAATGTGTTATCATGGTCTGGAGGCTGTTTGTTGCAGAGAAGGCGGGATTTGGAGTAGATGGGCTTTTTCAGCTTAGCAAGATGCAATTAGTGAAGTGTCCCAGGATCAGCTCTTGGCCCTCAATTATTTACTATTTATATAATGGTATTGAGGTGACATATTGAACTTTATTGCAGTTAGGCTGGAGTTGAGTAAGAGGAAAGTATTGTAACAATTCTACAAACCATTGGGGAGACCATACATGACTACCGTGTTTAAGGATTTACCGACATTGGAGGCAGTACCAAAGAAATTCACCATCACAAAATAAATTTTACATATGGTGTGGAGGTCACTTAAAATTTTGGTATGTGGAATTTTTTACGAGCAGAGGGTGGTCAATATCAGGAATTGACTACTCTGGAAAGTTAAAGAGAAAAGATCAATAGAAATGATCAAAGAAAAGGAAGTATACATTTTTGAAAGAATATACAATTGAAGGATATGGATGGCTGGCACAGGAGAGGTGTTGATGCCAAGGGCAGGCTCCACACAGTGCTCTCCCTGTCAAAGCGTACATAGAACACATTGAGCTCATCTGAGAGTGATGCTTCGCTGTTGCTTGAGCTGCTCCATTTCGCCATGTTGGAAGTGATGGTGTTCAAACCATGTCGTGGCTGCCGAACATCCGTCTTATCCTCCTGTTGAGAGCCAAAGTCCCTTTAAGGCTTTTTTGATGGCTTTATCAAAGGTCACATCTGGACTTCTCGTATGAATCTGCGTCACCAGACTTGAATGGCTGAGATCTGGTTCTAAGGAGGATGCGGACCTTCTGGTTCATCCAAGGCTTCTGGTTGGAGAACATTTGGATGATTTCATCAAAATACACTCCACACATTTCCTTATGAAGTCATATTCCCAAAGAGAGGTCAAGGGATGGGGTGATGGGCATCTCTGATGGCGGTATTGCACTGGTTGAAGGTGTTTGATCATCTGCTGCTGCAGGAGATTAGCTGGTGGTAGTTAGGGAGTGATTTCTTCAGGTTGGCTTTGTTGAAGTCCCCAGCTATGGTGGGAAAGGAGTCGGGATATGCTTTCTGTTTTCTGTTGACCACGGCGTGCAGCTCCTCCAGTGCTGAATGAACAATGGCCTGGGGTGTGACATAGACCACGGCCATGACGATGGAGGTGAATTTCCTCGAAAGGTATAATGAATGGCAATCATTTTCCTTAGTGTGATGATCATTTCTTTAAAATGTTATTGATCAAAGAGCTGTGGAAGGAGAATGGTCAAATATTTTTAACAAAGTTAACAAACAAGGGTCGTGGCAGTGAGTGAAATGTTACTGCTGATAGAAGGTAATGCAGAAGGGAGGTGACAATCAGATCAGCCAACACCTTATTAGAGCAACTTGAGGGACACTGTGATTAGCTTTTGCTCCTGGTTTGAATGCTTGTGCCTAAAAATCCAGAACAAAACGAGAGCAAGGTCTATCATTTCATCTTTCAATGACAATGACAAGTACTATTTCTTCAATGTGCATTGCACAAGAACTGAGATGATTAGAAGCAAATCATACACGCACTGCAGATCATTGGTATAAAAATGAAATGCGATGCGATTGTCTGGTCCAATATCTATTGAGACGTGATTCACACGGAACAAACTCATATTGATATTCTGTATCTTTATTCCAATTTGTAAAGCTGGAAAAGCCAAGCATGTCTTATCTAGCAGCGTGTTATACGACATTTTCATCAATACCAGTAAAGTGTGATTTTCCAGACAGTGGAACTGTGAGTGGCCAATACTTTTATTAAAATGGAAGAACAGACCCATTTTAGACTAACAATATTTCATGTGAGGGTCTGTGTAATAAATTACTTCACAGTGCACAGACAAAAAGTACCGTCACAAGATGTGCTACATACGTAGGGTTTCACAGGTGGTGGAAGCCTCACAGAATGAATGGGTTTTGTGATTTTTTTTTGTCATAAAATCATCGTGATGGTTCTTATAAAACAGCACTGTTAAATTCAATTTCTAGGGAATGTTCTTAATTTTGTTCCTCATTGATGTCTGCATATGAGTGCTTTTAATTCCCAGGAAACTGATTGACGTCTATTAATTTGATGAATAAAATTCGTAGGATTTTAGTGTTGGTGGACAGACAGTTACATATTTTTCATCCCAAATCAAATCTGAATGCAGGTTTATCACATGGAACAGGATTTTAGGCATTTTTATTGACAACGCCTTTTTAGTTTCAGAATTCTTGAACCGTTCATATTTTCAAATCTGTTGCGTGCTGGTCAGCAGAAAGACAATACAAGATTACAATCGAGCCATCCACAGTGTACGTATACATGATGAAGGGAATAACTTCAATAATGTTTAGTGCTAGATAAAGTCCAGTAAAGATAGTCCAAGAGTCTTCAATGAAGACATACTGTATGTGGGTGAAATGGATATAATAAAATAAACATTAATTGATCATTGACATACCTACATAGTATTATTTGTACATGAAAACTATATTTCACATATTATTGAGCATTTACAGAAAGATTTGTAATGATTGGGAAATTGACCACACGCTTCCAAGCATTTCATATTTTGGACCATCTGATATTTGCCTGGCATCAGATATGCATTTAACGATGTTATCTAGTGTACAATGTAATTTCTACATTAATGAAGCGGCTGGTAAAATTACAAACTCTCTTTCACACTCATAGTTAAGAAAGTAGCACCCTGTGGTTTGCTTCAGGGAGATGGGAATTAATGGAGCTCCACTACAATGCTATTTTGCTATTTTGCCCACAGCCTCTGCCAGATTCTTGTGAACACCAATTTCTAAATGTCAGCACATGGTTTGCTAAATTGAATATTTTTGTCCATTTCAGTACTCCTTATTGTGTAAAAACAGATTATGCAATACCAGAAACTTGATTTTGATTTGATACATTTGATTTGATACATTTGATTTTAAAACAGATTACTTTATTCATTGTATTATTGGTACCAAACATTAATAGAATATGTAGTTTGATAAGATGCTCAACAATCTTGATAAGATTTAGTGTTGTAATAGATAGTTTTTCCACTAAACTGAATGATACATTGCACATACTAATTTATTTCTTGTTAAGTTATCTGTCAATATACTCTTTAGCTGACTGGCTTCAGTTAGCTAACAACAGCACCTTTTTTATATTTTCCTTCCTATTGCTTATATTAATAATTGATTTATGGCTGAACTATAACTCTCTCAGCATGTAGGAGATGAACAAGCACAAGAACTCATAAAATAGCATTGACAGTTTAATATTATATTTTTGTTTATCCTTATTAGTCAGTTTAAGATTTACTGAAACATCCATCAGTCCTGTGATAGACCGGGCAGTGGCCGCCACTCTTTGTACTCTCCTGTGATCCTGGGCATTCAAATTGCTCGAACCAGGCCATAATGCAATCAGTCAATATGCTCTCTGCCGTACACCTCTAGAAGTTCAAGTACCAAATTTCCACAATCTGCTAAGGAAATAGATGCTTTGATGAGCTTTCCTTATGATTGCATAGTGTTATGCCCAGGACAGATCTGCAGAGATATACATGAAAAGGAAATTGAAGTTGTTGACTCTCTTCACCGCCAGTCCATTGATGAAGGTAGGTTTGTGGATCCTCAACTTTGCCTTCTCAAGTCAACAATCAGCTGCTTGGACTTACTGGCATCAAGAGCAAGATTGTTATTCTGGCACCATTCAATCAGATTCTCCCTCCAATGCTCTGACTCATCTTTCCCATGAATCATCCAACAATGGTGGTGTCAACAGTGAATTTACAGATGGCATTGGAACTGTGTCACAGTCATGGGTATAGAGTCTGAAGAGTGAGCGTATTCTTATTGTCCAGGTGGTGCAGTACGTAATGGAGAGCCAGCAAGATCCCATTCCCCGTTGATCTATTGTGGCAGTAGTCAAACTGCAACCTATATATTAAAGCAATCACCAAGTTAACTTGAATCCCCAAAGGGCTGGTTGCTGATTTGGAGGTGGATACTTAAACATGGAAAACGCGCATGCTTAACCTGCAGCAGAATCTGAAAGAAGTATATCTAGCTGCACTGTGGAATTTGCAGCAGGATCTACACGTTATTTCAGATGGATTTGATGACAAAGCCTTGATTGTCTGCCAGAAAAAATATCTTCCGAACTTCAGCTGTTTTCCAATTGGAATTGCCTGAGGTTGGCAAGTGTGAATGGGAACTGATGATAATCACAGAGGCAGAAATAAAATGGTCTGGAGACTTAACTGTGCCATTTGAACCCAAGGATTTTCTTGGTTTCCAACTGTAACTTTAGTTGCCAGGAGCCAAACAGCCAAACATGCTCCAATGATGAAACATAGCTGTCAGTGCTACAGTTTTGGTTCATGTACTTGCTGCATGACTCTTTGCCACACTCACTTCAAATTGAGAGTATATAGGGAACTGATAGAAACATAGAAACATAGAAAATAGGTGCAGGAGGAGGCCATTCGGCCCTTTGAGCCAGCACCGCCATTCATTGTGATCATGGCTGATCGTCCCCTATCAATAACCCGTGTCTGCCTTCTCCCCATATCCCTTGACTCCACTAGCCCCTAGAGCTCTACCTAACTCTCTCTTGAATCCATCCAATGATTTGGCCTCCACTGCCCTCTGTGGCAGGGAATTCCATAAATTCACAACTCTGGGTGAAAAACATTTTTCTCACCTCAGTCATAAATGACCTCCCCTTTATTCAAAGACTGTGACAGTCCCCTGGTTCTGGACTCGCCCAACATTGGGAACATTTTTCCTGCATCTAGTTTGTCCAGTCCTTTTATAATTTTATAAGTTTCTATAAGAACCCCCCTCATCCTTCTAAACTCCAGTGAATACAAACCTAATCTTTTCAATCTTTCCTCATATGACAATCCCGCCAACCCAGGGATCAATCTCGTGAACCTACGCTGCACTGCCTCAATCACAAGGATGTCCTTCCTCAAATTAGGAGACCAAAACTGTACACAATACTCCAGATGTGGTCTCACCAGAACCCTATACAACTGCAGAAGAACCTCTTTACTCCTATGCTGAAATCCTATTGTTATGTTATGTATATTCCATTAGCTTTCTTCACTGCCTGCTGTACTTGTAAACCAACTTTCAGTGACCGGTGTACAAGAACGCCCAGGTCTCACTGCATCTCCCCCTTACCTAACCCATTGAGATAATAATCTGCCCCCTTGTTTTTGCCGCCAAAGTGGATAACCTCACATTTATCTATATTATACTGCATCTGATGAGGTAAAAATATCATTGTTTCTGTCATCATAAACTTGAGACTGAATGTTTTAGTAAATTACCACACATTTAGGGAGTTTAAAAGTGTACTTCAAAGCTAACACCGCAAAATTGTCACGACATAGATTCATAGAACTGTATAGCTCAGAAACGGGCCCCACAGCCCGGCTGATCCATGGCACCCATGATCCCTTTCTACCCTAATCCCATTTGTCTGCATTAGGCCCGATTCCCTCTACTCTCTCAATTCCTTTAAACATAGTAAATATTTCTGCCTCAACTACCACCTTCGGCAGTTTGTTTCATACAACCACCACCCTCTGGCTGAAAAATGTACTCATCGGATCTCATTTAAATTTCCGCCTACTAAATTTCATCCTGCATGCACTTAGCCAAACAGCAGACCCAAATCATGAAGTTCTTGAACCATTCTTATCTATAGTATCTCAGAATTGCACTTTCAGGAATACACTAAAATATGTCAGCTGAAGGCAGTAGCTGCTTACACCTGGAAAATATTGCCTTTATCAATCTCGATCACGATGAACTAGAATTTTATTCAGAGGGTGTCTTTCGAATGTAATCTTGGCAAAATTAATCAGACCATTGTTCAAGAAGATCACTAAACCTGTATTCAGGATTACTGTACATTTTGTATCCTTCCAAATGGAACCAAACATTTTGATATTCTGAAATATGACAGCACCAAAAGATTTGAGGAATAAATGAAGCAACAATTTAAAAACTCAAATCCTGATAAGGAAACAACTCATTTCAACATACAAGATTGCCTTAAATTCTTATTATGTATAGCTAATATGTTTTTCCTTTTGGCAAATAAATCTTACATCAATCCATCCATTATAACTTCAAATATGATCAGTCACCATCCATCTAGATGATTGTTTGTTTGCTAATAATCTCTATTTTTGTGAAGGCTTTTGGTTCCAATAAGAGCTCATCAGGCAGAGAAAGGGATCTGCCCACAACATGGGGTGGCACAGTGGCGCAGAGGTAGAGTTGATGAGCCATAGACCCGGGTTTGATCCTGACTGTGGATACAGTCTGTACGGAGTTTGGACGTTCTCCCCGTGACTGCCTTTGTATTGTCCAGGTGCTTCAGTTTCTTCCCACACCCCAAAGATGTCATTGGCTTCGATAAAAATTGTAAAATTTCCCTAGTGTGTAGGATGGTATTGGTGTACAGGGATCGCTGGTCGGCGCAGACTTGGTGGGCCGAAAGGCCTGTTTCTGTGCTGTGTCTCTAAACTAAAATTAAGAATTGTGTGATAGGACATTCAACGAATAATGCCCAAGTTTCTTTATAAATTTTCAGATAAACCTAGTTGAGGATTTTAATATGTCACAAACAGAGTCTCAAGAATTTAAACTACGATGGGTTTTAATAAATCTATTTGCATCAGTAGGGAATGAAAGTACAAACTATTTAATTTAATATTTCTGGAAGATTCATCACGGCAACCTTGAAATTAGCTATAATTACACTACATATTCTATTATGCTAGAAATAGCATTGATGCGGTGAAACTAAGAACTCAGTTGCATAAAAAACAGGTGTTGCAAATCTTTTGGATCCTGGAATATGTCAGCTTGTAGTCTCTTGCCTGAGTGGCACCAGAGTTCAGCATGCGGGTGGATTCTTTACAGCTGAGGAGCCCAGCAGCATCAACAGATCTTGAGGGTTGGTCAGAAGCATTAGGGGACTCGGAGAGGTTAACTAGCAGCATTGGTGGGGCCCGGCAATGATAGAATGTTGGGAGAGTGGAGAATCCATGAGGAGGATTGAAGAGATGAACGTGATATTTGAATGCGGGGAGATGAGAGATGGAAGTTGGCATCAAGCCAGGGAAGGGGGCCTTTGGCAGCAAACTGGTGGTATTGTGTGGTTGTGTGCTGATCTGTATGTTTCAATGCAGTCTAACTTCTTCTGCAATTCTTCGAGTGGAAGATTGTATGGGGAATTGCACCATTCTATATGATCTTGCACAGAAGTTGGGTTGCAAAGATGCCTCAAAACAGTAAGTGCATGGTCAAGTTTTCCTGTTGTTTTTATTTGACCTGGAAATAATTACAGATACGATTTACTGCAACTTAAATCATTGTTCAATCACATGACACTAAGAAAATCGTTTAAAGTTTTCAGGCAGTTGTGCAAAAGTTCTAATGAATGTGAAACTTAAGTTCTTCAAAGGATTCAAAGGGTATTTTATTGTCACGTGTACCAATTGAGGTACAGTGATACTCCATTTACCTTTGCATTGATTTCCAGTTGAAACTGTGTAAAATTTACAGAGAAATGGCTATGTACTGTAGCTCTTTAGTCTTCACTATACTGCATTCTGCAGAATCTTCCCCTTTTCGCAGAGCAGTTTAACTGCTTAATGATGTGATGCACAGTATTATGAAAATTTGTTTCTGAGTCCTTTAATTTCCAAA
Organism: Amblyraja radiata; assembly: GCF_010909765.2. Classification (NCBI taxonomy): domain Eukaryota; kingdom Metazoa; phylum Chordata; class Chondrichthyes; order Rajiformes; family Rajidae; genus Amblyraja; species Amblyraja radiata. The sequence goes on along the minus strand of NC_045965.1, from coordinate 37,952,330 downwards.
GATAACTATTCCTGTTAGAATATCTATGCTTGGGAGGATGCTGGATTCTTCGTTCAATACAATCCATCAGTACCTTATTCAGCTGGCTGTTAATTGACCAAAAACAATGATGACAGGCTTTTGTCAAGAAAATACTGTATTCATAAACTTGAAAGATTTACTGCAAATGGGAGCATAAATCTGATTTTGAACTCCATATCTGAGAATTCTGAGATCAGCTAGGGCGCATATAACTGTTGTCAAACTAAAATTGGCTAATTCCACATGGAATCAGAATGAACACATGATTTTATACTGGGAGAATAACTAAAAAGAGTATTATGTTATTATATTTGTTCAGATGAATATAGACTTGAAACCGGATCACTGGCACTTGCATTTTAGATGCTAATCATGCAACATTCAATCTTCTACCTGTATCAATATAAATTGAAAGCACAATGCTCCACATTATGACTGTTGTGGACAGTTTCAGTACAACTAAGAGCACATAATGCTTTTTTGCTGTTCTTATTATTTAAATGACACCTCGTTTTCTACCTGGATAATTTACAAACCAGCGGGATGAACATTGAATTATCTAATTTCAAGTAACCTGCATCCCCTTTACACTTCTCTCTCCTCCTACACCTTTTTCCCACCCTGTCAGCAGTTTCTTTCCTCCCCTCCCCTCCCCCACACCCCCCCCCACTGGATACCCTGTCTATTGTTCACTCTAGCCCACCCTCCAAGCTTCCCAACTGCTACTATTTGTAATTTAGTTCCATTTGTCACCTTTCTTTCCTGAAGATTCCTATAGCTGAAACTCAGCCCAAATTTGCTGTGCAAACATCCAACATATCTTTGTAGGTGAAAACCTTTAAACAAAAGGGTTACATAAAGCTGATTATGTATCAATTCAGGAAACATTTCAAATTTGTAGTTGCATCTCCTTTAGGTCCATTATGTAACAATCACCTGTTTCCTCCCTCACATTTGGATTTAGTTTTTTCGGTATGGCATAACTAAGGTATACAATGTTTTCTTGATCTGTTTTCAGATGGTATTTTTAACAGCTTTACCAATTTATCATCATTGTATAGATTACCAGCAAATCATTTTTTTAGGTACTTCCAAGTTAGACACTTTGTTTCTAAATGTTTTCCTAATTTTCCCCCTTCACCTCCACGACAAATATGGGATAGTTTGATTACTTTCAAGACAACAAAGAAGGATTGTTTCAGAGATGTATAACCGCATTCTGGATCTTTGCGATCAGTCCAACACTAAAACAAGTGCTGCTTGGGTGGAAGAGCTGGGACTTCAACTTACTGAGGAGTGATGAGATAACGTTGTGGGTGGGCTATGTACTGTTACGTCTTGCACTCGTCTTGCACTCATTCAGTTTAAGGTTATACATAGGGTCCATTTTTCTAAATGAAGTCTGTCTGGGATTTATCCAGAGGTGGAGGATAAATGTGTTAGATGTTCGGGCCCACACTGTCATCTGAGCCATATGTTTTTCCTTTGTCCACGATTACATAATTTTTGGTCTGGCTACTTTAATATAATGTTTACCATAATGGGAACACCTCTATGTTTTCTTGATCTGTTTTCAGGTGGTATTTTTAACAGCTTTACCAATTTATCATCATTGTATGGATTACCAGCAAATCATTTTTTTAGGTACTTCCAAGTTAGACACTTTGTTTCTAAATGTTTTCCTAATTTTCCCCCTTCACCTCCACGACAAATATGGGATAGTTTGATTACTTTCAAGACACAACAAAGAGGGATTGTTTCAGAGATGTATAACCGCATTCTGGATACATTGATTGCCATTTTTGGGCCTCCGGATGAGTCAGGTCGATTAAAGTCTGTGCAAAAATAAATTATTAATTTTCCATCTTTAATAGCCAGACGTCGCCTACTCCTACAGTGGAAATCCCCTAACCCACCCTCTGTGTCACAGCAGCTCAAAGATGTAGTGTTTTTTCTTAAACCTGAGAAAATTAAATATACATTGAGGGGATGTACTGATAATTTTTTTCACAAATGTCAACCTTTTTTTTAATCATACTTTACAGACTTGCAGGTTCTGCCAGACTAAGGGCTGGTTTGTTAAATGTTGTTATGTGTAGGTGCACTATTCACTCTTAAATAGCCAGGGTGGGATGGGTGGAATGTGACTGATGGTATGGCTGCATTATATATAATTTGTTTTTGTTTTTTTAATAATTAAAACATTTTTTTTAAAAAAGATTTCTATTTATTTTATGTTTCTGTATATTTTTGTATTTTTCTTTTGTATATTATTTGAGTGTTTTTTATTAACATGTCTTTAAAAAAAAAAAAAGCTGATGAACATCAGATACAATGGTTCGGCCTTCCTTTCCTTGATCCTTAGATGGCTTTTTAGGCTTTTTAGGCGACTGCTGGAGACTGCAGTCGCCACATAGTCGCCACATATTCGTGGGTGGTTGCCGGGGAGTCGCCTTCATGGTCGTGAGGAGTTCCCGCATTCTGGGAACTAGTCGCGGCCTCATTATGGTCACCGTGAATTTTTCAACTTGTTCTCGTAGGTTGTAGCCGGTGCTGAACGGTGAATTTAATTGGCTCATTGGGGGGAAAAAAAGGTGAGCAGTAGTTTTCAGAACCAGGGATAACCGATCGTTAATGTTAAATGTCCGCCGAGCTTCACAGCCATGTATCTCTGGCTTCTTAAAAGTTGTCTACACTCCTTCTCCCCCCTTCTCTCCCCTCTCTCCCCCCCCTCTTTTAAAGGACTTACCGTATACTGTACTTTAGCCATCTTTTTACAGCGCCAACCTTTCTGTTCTTCGCGGTATGTGTCTGTTTCACCTTGGCTTTGCACTGTGTGAATTTTTTAGACAGCACTCCCCCCACTTGCCCTGTCCCCCACCTGCATAACGGGCTGGTGAAGGAAGCGATGTGTTTTTGTGTGTGTGTGTGTTCCACTCTGACAGTTACCATTCCAGTTGCCGGTTTTTCAGGCGACTGCCGGAAACTTGACAGTCGCCGGCTATCCGCTGAAAAATCGCCTAATGAGTAACAGGCCCATGAGTAATTTGAGTTAGTTAGCACTTTGCAGCTAAGTGTTCTGAAATACAGACAACAGTATATTCCACATTATATAAATTGTAGATTCCTCGTTAATGTGCTCGCACTCATTTGGGAGCTAGTCAACTTTGCTAATAGACCATTAGTGCAATCAATACATTTCTATATCAGTTTTGTGCTGCTTCATTTGCAACAATTATGTTTTAAAGCACAGAATGTTACTAACATGAACAATGATTGCTGCTATTTAAGAAGCCTTGTTTGAAGTTGTGATGGTAAAAAATGAACAATCATTTTAATGTCTTTGAGCCATATAGTTATTATGTTATGCAATAATATTAAATTACTTGGGGCGGCACAGTGTCGCAAGGATAGAGAAGCTGCCTTATAGTACAAATGACCAGGTTTAATCTTGACTACTTGTGCAGCCTGTATGGAATTTACATTCTCCCTGCAACGTCGTCATGACAACGGGCCTTCATGGTCAGGTTAAGAACTCGACTTGAAAATGGACTTGAAAATGGCACCAAACCTGGTGACTCTTGTATACTGTCTCAGTGTACTATTTCTATACACTTATACCATACACAAGATGTGCTTATGTATAGTAATACCTATACTAAACAGTATGCAAAAAAAATTTCACATGTGACAATAAAGCACCGTGTGGGTTTTCTCCGTGTGCTCAGGTTTCCTCCTACATTACAATGATGTGCAGGTTTGTAGGTTAATTGGCTTCAGTAAATTGTCCCTAGTGTACAGACTTATGTAAAGTCAAACATAGTCCGGATACTTTATGACCGGCCTTCTAACACGACCGGCATGTGTACTATAGAGGCCATCTCCATTCCTCTTCTCTGTGGACAGAGTTGGTGATTTCACCACCGTGGACCAATGCCTCTGGGGTCAAAGCAGGAGACTGTGGCACAGGCGAAGATGGGACAGACAGAGGAACTGTCACGCTGGTTGTGCTGGTAAGAGCATGCGAGGGTCACCAGATGCAGATTGAAATGAACTTGTACGATCCGGATAATAAGGAGGAGGGATTGGCTCCTTCACAGGCAGAAGATATTGTCTGTTTCGTCGGTAGGTGCCGTCATCGGCTCTAACAATGTATGAGCGTGGCTCCGATGGTAGGAAGCAGCGGGTCGTGATGCAAGGTTGTATATTGGACTGGACGCCTGGGACTAATGGTGTTATCAGGGATTGGTGCTAGGCAGATTGTTGTTTGCCATCCATATCAATGATTTGGATGAGAATATACAAAGCATGATTAGTAACTTTTCAGATGACACTAAAATAGGAGGTATCATAGATAGTGAAGATGGTTATCAAGAATTACAGAGGGATCTTGATCAGCTGGGCATGTGTAACAAGGTTTGGATGCCATTAGGTTGGAAAGAATGCAGAAAAGATTTATGAGGATGTTGTCAGGACTTGAAAACCTGAGCTATATGAAGAAGTTGGTCAGGCTTGGGCTTTGTTCCTTGGAACACATGAGGCTGAGGTGTGTTCTTACCATGGTGTATAAAATCATGAGATTAATAAATAGAGGCCATAGGTTTAAGATGACAAGATAAAGATTTAATAGGAACCTAAGGGGCAGCTTTTTTTTTTACACAGAGGGTGGTGGGTATATGGAACAAGTTGCCAGATGAAGTTGTTGAGTTAGGTACAATAACAATATTTAAAAGACACTTGGACAGGTACATGGATAGGAAAGGTTTAGAGGGATAGGGACCAAACGCAGGTAAATTGAACAGACAAAGATTAGGCATCTTGGTTGGCGTAGACAGGTTGGGCTGAAGGGCCTGTTTCTGACCATGTTAAAACAAACAAGTGTAGAAACAAGGTGATATAAGATTACTTTTGCAAGATCTGCTTATACAGTAACTCTCACAATATTGCTCTTTGATTTATTTTGTTTGGCTAGCTTTCTACTGTATCCTTTCCTTGTCCTTCATCTGCCGACAGTGATGTAGACTTTTAATCTCCTTGATTACTTGGGTTGTCCACTATGTATAGGAGGATTGTGTAATGTATAACAAATGCAATTTATTTTCTAAGGTGGATAAAATAGGATCCCTTTGTTCTCTTTTGATCAGAGCGAAGTAATACCTAACTTTTCCATGGTAAATATCAATTGTTGTTTGGCCAGTTCTTGGGTTCTGTCAATAAGTTAGTGTTCATCACTTCATAGAGGCAGTTATCTTAAGTGGGTAAATGAATTGAGTCTTGTGTATATTAAAAATAGGTACAAAATGCTGGAGCAACACAGGCAGCATCTCTGGAGAGAAGGAATGGGTGATGTTTCATGTCGGAACCCTTCTTCAGAATATTAACTTCAGTTTACTTGGAACAAATCAATACTTAACATGTACCTTAACTTACTATGGTTATTAGTGTCCATGCAGAAATATATATATATATATATATATATATATATATATATATATAAAATATCAGCAAATCAGCATTAAAGCAATTTGTAGTATCTGCAGATAAGGACAAATATATCCAGGATGAAGAATTGCAGTGGGCAATTAGTTTTGTGGCATTTGACTGATTGACTGGTTGTTGTGCATAATTGGCACCATTGTTGAATTAATATTAGTTTGTGCAGCATCGTGAAAAATGGTGTTGAACCCAGCAGAGTATGCCTATGCTTAATTTTACATTGAACCATAATACTTATTTGAATGCATCCCAGAGGTTAAAAAAAAATTCCAACTGCTACAGCAAGTCAGTTCAAATCTACCACTAGCTACAATGCAGACAGGGTTGATATTAGTTAGCTTTTGTAAAATAATAATAGTAGGAGTGAGTAACTACTACTACTAATTTTTGTATGGTTTCTTGTTTCCCATGCACACACACACATGCCCTATCTAACTTTTACTTGCTGTATAAGTTGATACAAATGCACTTAGTTTTTTCCCCCAATCTGAACTTCCGACCTAAAACCCCATCCAAGCTTCAGGTCACTACTTGGTTGATAAGGGTTAACATCCAATATGCCTTTGTTCAATAACCTCTTAAGGATTCTTCTGCAATCACACACCCATTCCGGAGAGGTTAATTTGTTTAGAGGCTTGTAGCCTATGTGCAAACTGCCTGCGTGTTATGATATAGTAATTTCTGTTTGGTATTAATGGTTAGCAGGCATTAACATTTGACCTGCTTTAAAAATTGTATCTGGAAGTAAACAGGTGCTCACAGTTGATAAGTGCTGAGTAAAATATATTTCTAAATTCCTAAGGCCTGATTTATAACAAAAAACACATAATTGAAGCTGGAGTTATGACAAAGTGCTCTCCATTTGCATATTAAATGCAGTTCCAGTTGCAGTCAAACTTGGCACCTTCCAGAATAAAACTACCCTATCATCCATCCTACATATATAAATTTCCTCCACTACCCCTACCACTACAAATGTTGCACCTGCTCTCAAGCAGCACATTCTATACATGCGATCTCTACCACCAAGAAAGTTGAGAGCAACTGGCACATTGAAACATTATAATCTATCTGCTCACACACCATTCTGATTTGGAGATGTATTATCACTCTTTTATTGTGGGGTCTAAATCCTGGAGTTTCTTCCCTAACAATACAGTACCAGAATGGTTCAAGAGAGAAGTTTACTCTCATATTCCTAAGGGCAGTTAGGCTTGGGCAATAAATGCTGAACTTCTCAGCAATGCCCAGACCTTCAAAAATGAAAGAAAGGAACAGAAAGAATAGAAACAAAATTTGACATGGTAAATTTTTATTGTTCCGTGAATGCTATTGCAGTATGCTAAACCTCCTCATTTTCTCAACATTTATAACAATGCGTTATAAATCATCAGTCTGAAGAAGGGTTTCGGCCCGAAACGTTACCTATCTCCTTCACTCCATAGATGCTGCTGCACCCGCTGAGTTTCTCCAGCATTTTTGTGTACCTTCGATTTTCCAGCATCTGCAGTTCCTTCTTGAACTCATAAATCTTTGCTTCCTCTCTGCTTGTCTTGATAGCAACCATCACTTGTGGAGGAGAGCTGGGAGTAAACTGACTTGCTTGTTGATACTTTACCCATTGGATGGTTGTTGGGCCATAATATTATTTGTTTACTTAGCACTTTATACAAAAGGAATTTCAACATTTTCTGTGTATGTAAAGTGCACTTTTGTATCTGATGGTTGAGGAAATCATAAAATAAAGAAGTTTGATTCCTCTTTCTTCCATGATATTTATGATAATCTCTATTATACTAAAATTCTTCCCTTTGTTCTTAACATTCTAAATGTCTGTGTGAGCCAGGGTTGTGTTGGCTTTCTTTTAATCTCCTTAATTTGTATCTTCTTCCAAACGCTTGGCCACAGCCTTCCCATTTTAACACATGCTACTCACATTTGCTACTCAGAGCTTCCGTGGATTTTGAAGAGACAGCAGCAAAGAGAAGCAGGAAAAAGCAGTGATTGGATGTAGCCCGAGTGGGAGGAGAGTTAGAAGTGAGTCAGAAGGGTAAAACAGTTTAAAACTGAGGAATTTAGTTTGTGTATTGGTAAATTAGGCAGTTTATCAGTCAATATAATCAAGACATCTCTTAGGGAGCGGCCTTGTGAGGGAAGTGCCCTGTGAGTAAAGTGTGAGTCTTTGGCTCGAGAGTCTTCGGCGAGGAGGCAGAGGAGAGGAGGCTACGCATAAAGCTCGAGAGGACGGAACACGGGGAACACATGTCGGGGCAGATGAGACGGTGTGAGGCTTGCAGAATGTGGGAGCCCAGGGACACAGATGGAGCCTCTGGCTGCTACAACTGTGGCGTGGATTTCAGTTGAGGATTTCAGTATTGGAGTAAAGAGGTTCTTCTGCAGTTGTATAGGGCTCTGGTGAGACCACATCTGGAGTATTGTGTATAGTTTTGGTCTCCTAATTTGAGGAAGGACATCCTTGTGATTGGGGCAGTGCAGCGTAGGTTCACGAGATTGATCCCTGGGATGGCGGGACTGTCATATGAGGAAAGATTGAAAAGACTAGGCTTGTATTCACTGGAGTTTAGGATGAGGGGTGTTCTTATAGAAACATATAAAATTATAAAAGGACTGGACAAGCTAGATGCAGGAAAAAAATTCCCAATTTTGGGCAAGTCCAGAACCAGGGGCCACAGTCTTAGAATAAAGGGGAGGTCATTTAAGACTGAGGTGAGGAAAAACTTTTTCACCCAGAGAGTTGTGAATTTATGGAATTCCCTGCCACAGAGGGCAGTGGAGGGCAAATCACTGGATGGATTTAAGAGAGAGTTAGATGGAGCTCTAGGGGCTAGTGGGGTCAAGGGATATGGGGAGAAGGCAGGCACGGGTTATTCATAGGGGACGATCAGCCATGATCACAATGAATGGCGGTGCTGGCTCGAAGGGCCGAATGGTCTCCTCCTGCACCTATTTTCTATGTTTCTATGTTTCTAAGTGCGTCCAGCTTCAGCTCCTAAAGGACCGTGTTGGGGCACTGGAGAAGTAGCTGGATGACCTCAGGGCCATCCGGGAAAACGAGAGTTTCCTGGACAGGACTTACAGTGAGGTAGTCACGCCGAGGATATGGGAAGCACCAAGGTGTGTGACGGAAAGAAAGGGTGGAAATTGTGGAGTGCAGAAGACCCAGGTGGTTGTGTCTAATGAAAACAGGTACGCCCTCTTGGGAACTGTCCGGGGAGATGATGTTTCCAGTCCGAGCAGCGGACACGTCGGTGGCTCCAATCCTTCTTTTTCTTGACCAGAGCTCAATATCTCCTGTCATCTAAAGTTCCTTACTCCTGGCAGTCTTACCTTTCACCTGAACAAGAATATGCTGGTCCTGAACTCATACTATCTCATGTTTAAAAGCCTCCCACTTGCCAGATAAGTGATATAGGTAACAGATTTGGAGATGATGGTCTGGTGTTCCTCTGTTTGGTCATGGGCAAGGAATAGGTATGAGGACGTAACCGAGAGCTGGTCTTCAGCATGGTGAATGCAAACATAACCTCATATTCTGCTTGGGTAGCTTACCACCCAACGGTATGAACAATGGGTTCATTTGGGTCCAATTCTACAAACAATTCCGACCCCCCCCCCCACCCCCACCGTAGTTTCCCAGTTTGCAACTATGTATCCATCTTGGGCTGATACCTGTTTCAATATCTAGCCTTTGTCCAATAATCCACTGATCACCCCTTTGCCTGACATCATCAGTTGCCAGCCCTGATTTGTCCTGCCTCTTTTTGCCTTCAGTTTACCCCCCCCCCCCCCTTCACTGCCCCCACTACATTCAGTCAGAAAAAGGGTCTCAAACCTAAATTTCTCCTATCTAGGTTCTCCAGAGATGCTGCCCAATCTGCTGAGTTACTCCAGCATTTTGTGTCTATCTTTGGTATAAACTGGCTTCTGCAGTTTCCTTTTATTACATTATTATCCTTTGATTCATGTTGATTCAAGACCGTAAAATCCTTACAAAAATGTTCTGCTTTATTGCAAGGCCAAGTCATAACAATGTATTTAACAATTTGGGTATTATGATTTGAAAGGTACGATATAACAAAAAGCTCCATGTATGATTGGTGGGCATGTGGAAACTTTCAGCCAAATCATTTTTTTACAGTTGTAGTTTATTTATTGAAATGTTGCATCATATTGTTATACCAATAAGAATAGACAAATGCTCAGATATTCGACAGAAAACTATTATTTGCATGCTGCTGGCATTGTAAAAAGATGGCTATCTTTTGTTTGCAACCAGTGACAGTTTTATATGTAGATAATAATTTAAGATTGATATCTTAGCGATTTTGCGTTATTCATTTTTCATTAAGCATGTCATTTCATTCTGCACTATCTTCTTGGAAGATGTGTGGTTATTCAATATACTAAGAAGAGAAAAATAAATTGAAAAGGATTCAATGGATTGTAACTATAAAGAATCTGAGACATTACAAATTGTGTGTCTTACATTGAGGAGAAGTTGTAATAGGCAGATTTATTTGCTTTTTTTCCAATTTCTAGTTTTTGTGGGGTATCTGTGTAGAATGTAACAAAAGGTTTAAAATGTTCACTGTTAACCTTGATCTTCAGGAAGAATTATATTTATGTGCGATTTGGCATGTTTTTGAGTATGAGTAGCCTTATAATATTTTGCAGTTATTTTATAGCTGGAAAACAATTTAATTGACAAAATCTATAAAAAAAAGATGTCTACAGAATTTGGTTCACGTATGTTGCTGTAGAAAACTGAGCTGTATATCAAATTATTTTAATGTGTTTTCCAAGCAAGAAGGCTGTAGCAAAATTGCCAAGTAGGAAACTGGAGACAGTTGCCTTGACGGTAACTACTGGTAAGTACTGGGGATGAAGGAATAACACAGATACATTGAGTGAGATCTTCTCCATTTACACTTTTTTACTACCTGCCCTATCTTCAATAAAAGTTTAGGCTAACACTTCTATCCATTGCTAAAGGAATGATGCACTAATGGAAGTGCTGTCTTTCAAAATAAATGTTTAAAAATGCCAAATGTTAAATTATTTGTAAAGTAGATGGAGAAGATCCAGCTCATTATTTCAGATAAAAATTAAAAGTCGCCTGATTGATATTTATACCTCACTGAGCATCATCAAATCAGTTTGTTCTGGAGTCAAATTTGGCCATGAACATCATCTTAGTTTTATCTTGTGTGTCTGCAGAAATGAGATATGCACTGGAGATTGTAATGCAGAACTGAGAAATGTTCTGGAGCTAGGTTGCCAGTGCATCTGATCTTCTGTTGTATAACTAGACTTGCCACTAACACAATGGTGCTTCCTGGTCGTATGGATCTGTAGGGTGGATATACTTCAAGCATGTATCCTCATGTTCACACCATCCATGTATAGCAAACAACAAACAAGCCCTTCATACTTACATTTAAAATTTCTTCAAATGACAGAAATTTATGAAATGCAGGCTAACTATACAGAACATTGGAGATACTAGAAACATTAAAACCTGCCTTTGATAAAGGTGAACAGTCAAAGGCCATCAGAATAGTTCTATGACTACTAAACATGGAACCTGGTCACCACTTGCATTCACCTCTGCCTTGCAGATGAGCAATGGAATGGAAGTTTCTAGTGCATGGGATTCTATAGGGTTGCAATAAAGTCAGTATACCTCCTGAGATCACATAGCACATAGAGGGGCAGTGGGGGTTAGCTGTGTCAGTTAAATGTGATGCAAAAACCAGATTGAGCACAATCCCGTTGATAATCTCATTGCTGCTGGGGGAATTTGTAGTGTACAATAGTTGCTTCAAAAGTATTGGCTATAAATTGCTTTTATTTATCCTGAACATCAAAAGTGCAAAATTAATACATGTCTTTCAGTTTTAAATTAAATTGAAACATTAACCTACATGAAATTCTAACAAGAAATATTTTTTATTGTTCTTCATGAAATGTTAGCTAACTATGAGGAATACTTGGAGAAATGTTCTGGGTAATTGAATAATTGAAGACTAGTATGGGACAAAATAATTAACATCCTCTTTGAAGATTCTGAAAATTAGTTGCCATAAATATGGTTAAGATTGATTCATAACTGTTATGGATATTGGGGCAAATCAATACTCAAAAGTTAAAAATTATAATGTCGTTATAATGTCATTATAAATCTGATGAGTTTTTAAATAAGATTTTGAATGTGCTTGAAGATGTGCAGTGGTCTTTAAAATACTTAAACACTTACGTATTAAAGCTGGAGATTATATAATGTGCTCTTTGTGCCATTGTGCTGTTTGGATTGCCAGCTACCTGCCATTGTAAAAAATGCTGATCTTGATATGTCATTCTCCAATGGGATATGAGCAGATCTGGAAAGAGGATGTGGTCCATATGATGAAGTACTCACTTAATATTCCCCTGTTCTATAAATTTCCACAAAGCTGTTCTATGTCAATAAGCTTCGTACCAACCAGTGCAGTTATACTAACCCTCATGATAGAGCACTGAAACAATTCAGTGAATTTTTAGATAAATGACATTCTGAGAATGCAGACAAATTCTGCTACAATCTGAATTTGTATACCAATATGTCAAATGTAATTAAATTGACTCAATGATGACAGTATAGAATATGCAAGGAAATGTATAAATGATGATGTCCTCGAGTGCCTTCAGCCATTGTTGTTTGTATTGTTCATGGCATCTAATAGACAGTGTGCACTGCAGCCACTGTATCAGTGTTGGAAGAAGATATGTTTGAGACAATAGACAATAGGTGCAGGAGTAGGCCATTCGGCCCTTCGATCCCCAATCAGTACCCCGTTCCTGCCTTCTCCCCATATCCCCTGCGCTATCTTTAAGAGCCCTATCTAGCTCTCTCTTGAAAGTATCCAGAGAATCTGCCTCCACTGCCCTCTGAGGCAGAGAATTCCACAGACTCACAAATCTCTGTGTGAAAAAGTGTTTCCTCGACTTCGTTCTAAATGGCTTACCCCTTTTTCTTAAATTGTGGCCCCTGGTTCTGGCCCCCCCCCAACATCGGGAACATGTTTCCTGCCTCTAACGTGTCCAAACCCTTAATAATCTTTTATGTTTCCACAAGATACCCTCTCATCCTTCTCAACTCCAGAGTATACAAGCGTAGCCGCACCATTCTCTCAGCATATGACAGTCCCGGGAATTAACCTTGTAAACCTACGCTGCACTCCCTCAATAGCAAGAATGTCCTTCCTCAAATTAGGGGACCAAAACTGCACACAATACTCCAGGTGTGGTCTCACTAGGGCCCTTTACAATTGCAGAAGGACCTCTTTTCTCCTATACTCGTCCTCTTGTTATAAAGGCCAACATGCCATTCGCTTTCTTCACTGCTTGCTGTACCTGCATGCTTACTTTCATTGACTAATGAACAAGGACCCCCAGATCCCGTTGTACTTCCCCTTTTTCCAACTTGACACTATTTAGATAGTAATCAGCCTTCCTGTTTTTGCTACCAAAGTGGATAACCTCACATTTATCCATATTAAACTGCATCTGCCATGCATCTGCCCACTCACTCAACCTGTCCAAGTCACCCTGCATTCTCATAGCATCCTCCTCACAGTTCACACTGCCATCCAGCTTTGTGTCATCTGCAAATTTGCTAATGTTACTTTTAAGATAATGTTTGAGATAATGAATTAGATGCCAATCACGCAATGCTTTATTCTGGATTCTGTGGAGCTTTGTCAGTCTAGAGGAGAGTATTGCTGCCCTCTCTCAGTAGGGTGTCCTGTAAATAGTGAATGATTTTAGGGGGTTGGGAGGTGAGTCACTTGCAGAAAATTCAGCCACTACTTTTGTAGTTCTTTATGTAGCTACTCCAGTGTTTTTTCTGGTCATTTATACCCTCAGTATGAAGGGCAAGATTAAGGAATGTTAATGCTCCTGATGTCAAGATTGTTGTTAAAGATTCTTCTTGCCTGGTATTCCCTGGTATTGTAAATGTCACTGAACGTTTTTTAGCTCATGTTTCTATGCACAGATTTGTTGCTGTTGAGCTTCTTCTTCTTCTTGCGTATGATGTGCACAGCCTAAAGTTGTGGGACAACATGTTCTATTTGATCTTTTGATTGTGCACGTCGGGTTGATTGCATTAGTCGAAACAGGGTGGACCACGTTAAGGTTGCAATCTCCCACCCCGCTGTTGAGCTCAAACTGCTTTATTTGAAGAGCTCTGAATTGACCTGAAGTTTGAATGATTGACAACATAAATAAAATGGTTGGGTTCAGCCATTATCCTGAGAAACCCCCTATAGCAAAGCGGCTGAGACTGGGATGACTGACACTCAACAACCAAGCAGCAGAGGAAGGAGGACCACCGCAACATCTGGCTGAAAGAGATGTGCCTGGTGAGTTAACTTCACCTGCCTTTTCTCCTGTTCCAAAACTTACACACAATACACAATACAATTTATTTGTCACTTGAACCTCATAGAGGCTCAAATGAAATGTTGTTTCTGCAGTCATACACACAAGAAAAAAAGACCCAAGACACAACACAATTAACACAGACATCCATCACAGCGCATCTCCTCCTCGCTGTGATGGAAGGCAAAAAAACGTATCATGTTGTCCCACAACTTATACACAAAACCAGTCTAAAATAATGGGCATATTTTCAATCTATTTATCTCCCTTAATCATGCATTACAATCATTCAGCCTACATTTATCACATGATAATCCAAAAGCAAACAAAAACTGTAGATGCTGTTTCTTAATTCCCTTAATTCTGTCCTAATCTTCATAGTCTTCATAGGCTGCCAAACTCCAGATCCTCTATTACCATTTCATTGAGCGCTATAATTTATGAAACTCCTTTTTCAGTTTCATTCTGTGCCCCAATCCTCGTCATTTTAGCCTTCATATTTAACTTCTGATCCACCTGCTCCATTTGAATAGGGCTATGCTTTTTGAGATTCTTTGTCCAATCCTCTCCTTTCTGTGATGTTATAATCCCTGAAGAAAGGAAGGGATAGATTAGGAGTGGTTCGTGAAAATAGTAGAAATATGCAGACTTTATTAACCATTGTGCATGTGCTGTGCTGAGATCCAGAGAATGAAGATTCGGTGATATTAAAAGCAAAACTAAGAGAAAAAGACGTAATCTGAGAAAGGTGACGAGAAGAGTTAGAGGTGTTGTCATGTGCGATGCAAAATGAGCAGCAAACTCACTGTCATCCATTTTGCACCATTCCACAATATCAAGATTTCCCCTAAAGAACTGAAACCATCCTCTTCTGGATCATTGAACATCTTTCTACTTTGAACAAAATTTTCAAGGGTAATGTTATTAACACTGACAAAATGTGCAATGCCTGTTCAGTTGGACTTGAGTCAGAATCATACAGCATGGAAGAGATCGATAGATTCTTGATTGGTACGGGTGTCAGGGTTTATGGGGCAAAGAACGGAGAATGAGGGAGAAATAGATCAGCCATGATTGAATGGCAGAGTAGACTTGGCCTAATTCTGTTGTTATGATGTCATGACCCTATAAACTGCAGATTTTCAATGCTGATAAACCCAAACATTTGCTTTGCCACTGTAAAATAAACATTTATGTACTTTGGATTTTCCCTGCTAGTTATTGCATATTGAATTTACCTGTGGTTTACATTACAATAACTTTATTTATTATTGCAGTTGCCACATTAAAGGTTTTAGGTTTTGATTTTCATATGGGAAATATCAAAATGTTACCCAAAATGTTCCTCAAAGCTGTATGATAAAAATAGAATTTAATTATTTAGCCATTTTCAACTATTAGTTTCAGTTTGGTTATTTATTTGCCTTATTATTTTGTTGAGCGCTTTGTAAACTATTTTCCAATTGTTATCCTGTGCAAATTTGATGGATTATATTGCATGCAATTCGACTGAGAATAGTTAATCTCACTCATTTTTTATAAACACTTGATAAATCATGTGCATTAAGTACTGGCAAATTACACTCACAGAAGATTCTTTACAATCATATTACTGGAAATACATTACTGGAAATTTCCTTTCAAATTGTGCTGTATTGTCACAGAAGCACTTGAGAAGAAGATTGTTCATGAGCAATTCAATATGATGTAATCCAATGTTATACTTATATCCATTTCTAAACAAGTCAAAAACTGAATTCAAATAGCAATGAATTAATCACAAATAAATATTTTGAGGTCAAAATTATTGAAGTGTTCAGTTGAATTTTTAGTTCAGTTGAATTTTGAGGTTTAATTAAGCCCTATCCCATGTATGGAATAAGATTAAGGCCAATCAGTATTTACCAATTTTACATGGGAGTTGATAATTACTGACATAGTCAGGACCCTCTTTTTATCCAAATGTTGGCATAACTGAAGTGAAATCTTTTTCACACAGGTTGTGAGTGCGTGGAATTCTCTGCTCAGAGGGCGGTGGAGCTGGTTCTCTGGATGCTTTCAAGAGTGTAGGGGTTTCGTTTCCCTTTACTCCACTTCGGGCCCAACTGCCCGAGTTATTCTCTCCCTTGTCGGAGGGTCAAACGGCCACCACTCCACTTGAGCGGTTTCCAAGAGAGAGAATACAACAAAAGGGATTCCCCTAGTTTATAGACCTCGGAATTATGGTGGGATATGATAAAAGGTTGAATTGACCAGAGTGTGCTGATGAGAGAAAACAGAAACCAAGATGGACTCAAAGCAAGTCTAAAATTTACAGGCTTTATTAAACAATGAGAAATCGAACCTCACGAACACTACATAATACGTGGCTAAACTTATGCTTTAAACTAAGACTATGGACAGAAAACTATCGGGCACGTCGTAAAACTTACTTTACACAATTTTACTTGCAAGTATACTCCCCTTTCCCTTTCTCCTCTCAACCTCTATCCTATTTCGGGAACTTCACCAGGTCACCGGGATACTTACAGCTAGGTCGATCGGTTGGGCTCACGAGGCGTCCAGCAGAGCAGAAAGAGAGCGAGTTCTGGCTTGACTCCGGCTTTTATACCTGAGTTTCCTTTGAAACCCCCAGGTGGTCCTCTGGATAAAAGGGTTCTTTTGATGATTCCCAGTTTCGATCTGGCATGAACAATAGGCTTCCGATGATAAGGGGTTTGCTGATGTCATGATCCCTCAGCCTGATCGTTATCCCATCGCCTACATGGGCTCCCATTGTCCTGATGGATGGGTCATCCACGATGGTGATTGTGCTTGCTGCTGGCCTGTTTACCACCGTCTGCTGAGGCTTGGTACCTTCCTTTGTGTTTCCAATATAATCTCGTTATCTCCGTCTCAGCCTTTCCTGCCCACACCATTGGCATAGTTGTGTGATGCCCAAGTCCACAGGCCAGACAGGTTTGAAACTTGAAACTGATTCTTTCTGTGGATTGGGGGTTTTTCCGTTGCAGCCAGCAAATCTGTCTTTTTAAAATGTCCATGTCCTTATCCGAGTTCTTTCATAATTTTAGAGGATTTGCTCCAATAACTTACATGCCCCTACGATACATCCAGGCTTGCACGGACCGTATCGATTGACAAAGTTAGTGGGCAATCCTCCAGCCTCAAGAGCTGTAAACACTCCTGGTGAGAAGGTGAAATTATGTACCCCGAAAGCCCCCTTAATTGCTAAACTAGGCCCTCGAAGCACATTAACTTACACTATACACCCTTTTACTTTACATCAATCCCACAAACCATACAGTACCCTCACGACCATTCCCTGAAAATGCAGGGATTACAACATATGTACAAAAACTATTGCACTAGAGTACAGACATTTTACAGTGATGGGTTGTCGTTACGGTGATGTCGGGCGGCTCGATTTACCAGCTGTTGTAATTTGGCCATCCTCCTCCGCATTTTAAATTTGCAATTAATGCATAGCAAATACACCACAATTATCATCTGGCAGATGATCAGAACATGGGACACGATGCGGACCCATGCTGGAACTATGATCCAGGACTCCAGGTCCCACCAACTTGGGGACTTGATCTCTTCGATCTCCCTGGCGATATCCAGAGTCTTTTGTTCCAGGGAGAAGAAGTGTTTGTGTGACAACTCGACTGCCACCAGCAACTCTTTTAATTTTTCATTCACTGGGGGAATATCATACCCAAAATGGGCAACATAGTTAAATAAATCAGTTACATTTTCTCGTACCGAGAGGTGAACCGAAGAAGGTTCCGGGATGGGTAATATTCGCTGCTGTGCCACATGGACTTCTGCCCTGGGTTTAAAGCAGAAGCTGCTGTGCGGTCTCGGGCACCACAGCTGTGATCCGTGCTGATACCGCTGGGCACTTGTGGTGACACAGTACGTCCCACTGCCTATAAACGCCACCTGTGGAGGGACATGGTCTGCCGCCATCGCCTCCATGGTGCAGTTTATAGGCTGTGCCCCAACAGCCCTGAACCCACACTGAGGCCTAGCCTCAGTGCCCATGTGCTGGGGGACACAGGATTACCTGTGCTCCCCGGCTCCGACAACCCAAAAGGTCAATGCCTGTCACAGCTTGCTCCCTCACTATGACATAGGGCGGGACCTTCCCGTAGCGAATATGCACCCCCCCAAGAACAACTCCCACGTTCTCCACTCGGTACAGAGGAGCTGGTCGTGCCGAGGTTCCCATCACCGGGATTCTTACGACCACTCCCATTATGGTGTGATTGGATTTTCCGCAATCCACCGGTACCGGGTAGGCCTCGGAGGCCACACAAAGTGCTGTTATAAGGGTGTAGCGCTGCTAGGTGCTGGTTGCTTATCCAGGAGGGGACCCGACCTTGCCTCAGGTCTTCCAGGTTGCTCCTCCCGTCCCCCAACAACCACGCACCATACAGCCCACACACCTCATTCTGTGCAGCCTGATCGGACGCATTCCGGTCCTCTTTAATCAAAGCGTTTATCGTTTTTGCATGTGTCTCCAATTGTGCTATGATTTCTTTTAGATGTAGAGTCATTGCCACCTCTTCGTGCAGTCCCGATCCTACCACCGCATTTTCCTCCCCCAGAACCTTTCGTAACTGGTCCTTCAACTGATTGATCTGCAGGGCCAGTTCTATGTTGTCCATGCTATTAATAATAGACGTCCCCGTGTTAAATGCTGTAAATCCGTCGTTAACCACCCCTCGTCTTTGCCTACCGGACCCCAAAGTAAAATCCCCTCCCCCGTGGTACATCTCTTCTATGTCTATGTCCCCAAAATCCAGGTTGTGGAATTTCTGGAACGTGTCTTTTAGCAGGGCCTGATATAATAATTCCGTCTCGCGGGGGCACTGTCAAGTCAAACTGAAATGCAAGAAACTTGCGAGCAGAGAAATGCTACAATTGAAATCACGAGACAGTGATTAAAGTGGGCGGAACCCCAGCCTGCCGAGTTCTGCCTGGGGGTCAAAAGGGCACAGAGCACCAGAAGCCAGTGAAGGAGAGACAAGAAACTTGCGAGCAGTGAATCCAGCAGTAAATCAAAAAGACTGTCCGAAAAGACTGCCGCGAGAGCCAGAAAAGGCAAGCAGGACTGATTTTTCTACAGACCCGATTGGCAGCCGGTTTTTCACCTGATAAAGACCAAAACTGATAAAAACTAATCTGCCAAAATAAAAGAAGGAGAAAATAAAAGGTGGAAAAGAAGTGTTTGGTCTGAGTGAATCCAGTTCATCATTTCGGGGTAGATAAATCAAATCCCTTTCAAGCGGGGAAACTGCAAAAACATTAGAAGACTTGACAGTGAAAAACCGCTGTGACCAGGAGATCTGGAAACAGTAGAAGACTTAACAGTGAAAAACCGGGCGGGGCCAGTAGATCTGGAAACCTGGAAAAGAGACAGTTAAGTCAAGATAAAACATGGCTGATGAAGTTGCTGGAAAGTCAGCTGAGCAGCTCAAGCTGAAGAGGACAACAGCAAAAAGGGCATTCTCTCGTCTTGTTAACAGCATCATTAGAAACCATGAAGAAATGTCTGAAGAGGAGCTCAGGAACAATTTCAACAAACTCATGCAGGTGGCCGAAAAAGTCATGGAAGCCAATGACGATGTGGAGGCTGGACTCATTGCAGAGCTGGAGGCGGAGCTGGACGCAGATGAAGAAACTGTGTTAACTGAACAGCAAAAAGCCAACCTGGCAAAGACTGCAAAGGAGTGTGAGTCGAAACTAAAAGAGGTCAAAGGGCTCATCCAGGACACTCTATGGGCAAACTTTGGAAATGTTGAATTATCCACCTCACTACAGACAGCAGATGGTGCATGTGAACTTGCTGCTGCCACCGCACCATCAAATAGCAACCAAGAAGCATACGAATTCATGCTTAACCACCTGCAGAAACTGGTACAGACTGCAAAGGAGACGTACAGTCGGTGGAAACGTTGGGTCCCTCTGGATGAGCAAGAGAGCTTCCAGAAACATCTAAGAACACTCGAGCTTCTCGTCCCCAAGCTGGTTTCCAGGAAGGCTGACTTCATACAGGCAAGAATAAAGAAGGACGCTGAAGGATTAGCACAAGCGGCGAAAGCTTTCAATTATCCTTCACCAGCCATCAGACTGAGACCCACGGCCCTTCCTAAGTTTACTGGAAACAAGCGTGACTTTTATAGATGGAGGAAGGATTGGGAAGCACTGCAAAAGCAAGGCGAACCCACTGGATCAAATGAGGTGAAGAAGGTTCAATTGCTGGACAGTCTGGAGGACAAAATTACAAGAGACCTCCGCCTCACAAGTTATAACACTGCAGATGATATCTTTCGTGTCCTAGAGAACCGGTTTGGAAATCAAACAGCTATTGCTATTGAGATAGTGGAGGAGCTTCAGGGAATCCCACCTGTCAGAGGACATCAGCCACGTAAAATAGTGGAATTAATTCAAGCTGTGGAAAAGGCGCTTAATGACTTGAGCAATCTCGGAGACACAGGCGCTATTAAAAATCCACTGATGACAAAATCAATTGAAACAAAGCTTCCAGAAACCCTTAAGAAGGAATGGCTGGTTTATGTAGCTGACAAGAGGAATGGTGTGGCACCAGAGAAACGGTTTGACAGTCTCTTGTCATTTCTCAAAGAGCAGGAGAGCATATACGAACAGCTCGAGCAACTGAGGGACGAGGAGCCGAGTAGAAAGGAAACTCGGACTGAACCAAGACATGCCAGAACCAAGTCTACCAAGTCAGAAAATGACCACACAAGTTGTGTAGTCTGTGGTGACATAAAGCATAAAAGGAAGCTGTACTTCTGCAAGCAGTTTCGAGGGCTAAAGCTGACAGAGAAAAGAGCTGCAGTAAAGAAGTTGGGAGCATGCAAAAAGTGTCTTGAAGTTCATGATGATGGTTCATACTGCAAACCTGCATATCTGTGTAAAAATCAAATCTGCAAGGATGAACAGAATCCTGAGCATCATTTTTATCTGTGCCCCAATTATGAGATGAGGAAAAGCAGTGGATCAGAGAATGAGTAAATTTGGTCCAGAGGAAGATAAAAGCAAGAAGAAATATACAGTGGACCAAGAGGAGTTTTTCAGCAAACTTCCACCAGAGTTGGCAAAACAATGCCGAGATGTGTTCTCCAACACTGCATCAAGAGCCTTCAACACTGCAAAGCATCAGCCAAGCCTCCTAAAGGAAGGTGGACTGCAAGAGCATCCAGTGATTATGATGCTTTTGGAGGTCATAGCAAATGCTGGACAAAAGGTTGGGACATTAATTGACTTGGCTTCAGATACCAACTACATAACTCACAAGGCTGCGAGTAGACTGAACCTTAGGAGTGAAGACATCACGCTTATCGTCCATGGAGTTGGGGGGATGAAGGTCCACGTAGAGACAATGCGCTACCTTCTAAAGATCCGAGTGAAGACTCCCAAGGGCACACTCAAGTCGCACCAGTTAGTTTGTTATGGGTTGGACAGCATCGCAGATGTTCACAAACATGTGACACCACAGCAGCTGCAAAAGTTCTTTCCAGACGTCCCACTTGAGGAACTTGTGAGACCAAAAGAGATACATTTGCTCATAAGCCATAGAGAAGGTCAGCTAGCGCCTCAGAGGATTAGAACTGTTGGAGATCTCATTCTGTGGGATGGACCACTGGGAAAGACTGTTGGAGGTTGTCATCCTGAGCTGTTTGAGAAGCTTACCATGTCAGCCCACATGTCCAAAACACACTTCGCAAGATCAATGAGAGCAGCTGCTTTAAAGTATGAGGAGCTCACTGCCCCAGTCCCTGAGGAACTTTCACCAAACGGACAGGTCGCCGTCAAAGTTCAGAAGTCACGCACATCAACCGCCAATCGGGACTTCTTGGATTGGTGGAAGTGGGATAGCATTGGAGCAGCATGCGAGCCAAAGTGCGGGGGTTGCCGCTGTGGAAACTGCCAGCCAGGCGGAAAAGAAATGACTCTTGCTGAAGAGAGAGAGCTCGAAGTGGTAAGGGAAGGCCTCACCTACGTAACAGGAGACCGTCACAGTAAAGACCCACATTGGCATGCTAGCTATCCTTGGTTGGAAGACCCAGCTTCTCTACCAAATAATAAAAGGACAGTGGAAGCCACATTTCTCAGGACGGAGAGGCAGCTATCCAGAGAACCTGAATGGAAAAGTGCCTACACAGCTCAGGTGCACGACATGGTGGACCGAAAGACTGCAATCAAATTGTCCGAAGACATGATTGCAAACTGGAAGGGACCAGTGTGGTATGTGAGTCACCTTATTGCTCCAAACCCCCACTCTGTCACAACCCCAGTGAGACTAGTGTGGAACAGCAGCCAAAAGTGCAATGGTGTCAGCTTAAATGATTTGCTGATGAAAGGTCCAGACGTCCTCAACCAAATTCGCGCCGTCCTCCTCAGATTCAGAGGCGGAATCTATGCTGCTCTGGGAGACATAAAGAAGATGTATAACTCAATCTGGTTAGAGGACCGTGAAGTACACTTACACAGATTCCTCTGGCGAGATTCCGAGGACGAGGAGCTGGGAGAGTATGCTATCACAAGAGTGAACATCGGAGACAAACCTGCGGGGTGCATTGCACAGTTGGCAATGCGTGAGACTGCTAATCTTCCTTCTTTTACCCACCTCAAGGATGAGCAGCAAGTACTCCAGAAAGACAGCTATGTTGACGACATCCTCACATCTCACAACAGCCTTGACCAGTTGAGAATCATCACAGCAAATGTGGAACGAATCCTAAAAGCTGGTGGGTTTGAGCTCAAGCCTTGGGTTCTGTCTGGCCAAAGTGGGAGGAAGGAGGACAGTGATGCTTTAAAGAAAAGCAAAACAAAAAGCATGATCCTACCAAACCAAATGCATGATGATGATAACAAGGCACTTGGTCTGGGCTACATTGTTGAAGAGGACATGCTCCACGTTATGGTGGGAATCAATTTCTCCAAGAGAAAGAAAAAGATGCGGCTTGGTCAAAGCCTTCTACAAGAGCAAATCAAAACTCAGACTCCAAATCCCCTAACAAGAAGAGAGCTTCTCAGCCAGGTAGCAGGGCTATATGACCCCATCGGCATAGTGGCTCCTGTTAAGCAAAAGGGAGCGATTCTAGTACGCAGAGCTTTCCAAGAAGCAAAAGAGGGAAGCTGTTCGGTCAGAGACACATGGGACATGGCACTCTCAGATGGACTCAGGGAGGATGCAATTAAGCTCTTTGAAGAGTACGTACAACTTGGAAAAGTCAAGTTCGTCAGGGCACTGACTCCCTCTTGCTCCGCAACTGAACCGTTGGGAATCACCTTTTCTGACGGAAGTGAGCACACCTACGGGGCAGTGATGTACCTGAGATGGGATTCAGACCATGGCCCAATTGTCAGACTTGTGGAATCCAAGGCCAAGTTAACTCCCTTGGACCACAGAGGAGACGCTGTTAAAGCAGAGATGTGCGGAGCAGTGTTCGCCTCACGCTTAAAGAAGTATTTTGAGCTACACAGTCAAATTCAAGTGGCGAAGTGGTATCATCTTGTGGATAGCCAAACAATCCTTGGTGCAATACAGCGAGAAAGCTACGGATTTCAGACATTCTTCGCCAATCGGATTGGAGAGATTCAAACAAGCACCAACATTCAGGACTGGCAGTGGATTCCTGGCCCACAAAACATCGCTGGTGTAATCACCAGAGGTGCCAGCCCTCAAGACCTTGATCAGTATTCGGAGTGGCAAAATGGACCGAAGTTCCTGGTATTGCCTGTGAGTGAGTGGCCAATAAAATCAGCTAAAGAACTGGCTGCCACTGCCAGAGAGAACATCAACAAGTTACAGAAGAAAGCTTTTGTTGCAGCACTATCAAGAGCCAAAGTAGAGAACCAAGAACCGGAACCCCCAAGCCCAAAGAGACCACCTGCAGGGTCAGCTATTCAGAACCTTGTTGATGTCAAGCGGTTCAGCATTCTAACTCGACTGATCAAGACAGTTGCATGGATTTGGAGAGCAGCGAAGAGGTTTCTTGGCAAGAACAAAGCTCTAAACAATCCAAAGTGGGAGGCCATCTCTTTGACAGGAGTCATTACAGTAAGAGAACGAGAAAATGCTCTAAAAGACATTTTTTGTGCTGCGCAATTGGGCACAACTTTCCCAAGCACCACAACAGATCGACTGGTAGCCTATAAAGACCAAGATTCTGGGCTGATGGTTTGTGGTGGCAGAGTGCAGAGCTTTGAAGAGGATAAAGTTGCTGTTCCCATCCTACCCGTTGATGCCTGGGTGTCCATGCTGCTAGCTCGGGAGGCTCACAGGGAGAGTCATGACGGAGTGGCTGGGACCTTGCTTAAAATGAGAAGAAAGGCTTGGGTCATAAAAGGAAGGAGAATTGCTCAAAAAGTCGTTGATCACTGCATAATCTGCAAGAAAGCAAAAGCAAAGAAATGTCAACAAGTAATGAGTGATCTGCCGCCTGAAAGAACTGAACCTGCTGCTCCTTTTGAGTTTACAACAGTAGACCTCTTTGGACCCTACCACGTACACGATGACGTCAAGAAGAGGGTAAAACTCAAAGTCTGGGGAGTTGTCTTGTGCTGTATGGCCAGCAGAGCCATCCACACAGAGTTAGTCAACACCTTATCAAGTGAAGGGTTTCTGATGGCTTATCAAAGATTCACAGCAATCCGTGGGCACCCCAAGAAGATCTGGTCAGATCCAGGCACTAATTTTATTGGCGCAAAACCAGTCTTAGAGGAACTATATAGGTTTTTGGACAACCTGGACAGAGCAGCTTTGGAGGAGAACGCAGCTAAAAATGGAACAGAGTGGATGTGGAAAATCCATCCTGCTGATTCTCCACACAGAAATGGCGCTGCGGAAGCTGCTGTGCGCGTTGTGAAGAGAGCGCTCCAAAATTTTGGAAAAGAATCGTCACTCAGTTATAGTGAGTTTCAGACAGCTCTTTACATAGCAGCCAACCTGTCAAATGAACGTCCAATCGACGCCAGGATACAAAGCCGGGAAGACTGCGTTCAGTACATCACACCAAATACTCTTCTGCTTGGCCGAGCATCTCAGTGCGGAGACATCAAGACTTTTGACTTTTCCAGCTACCCCTACAAAAGACTTAGAGCAATGCAGTCGGAGGTGAACAAGTTTGGAAGAGCTGGAGCCAACTCGCTGGTCCTAACTTGTTTATAAGGAGCAAGTGGCACACCACTCAGAGAAATGTCACTGCCGGAGACATTGTCTGGTTAAGTGACCAAAATGCACTGAGGGGGCAATTCAAGCTGGGCAGAGTCGTCAGCTCCAATCCAGACCACAAAGGCATCGTGAGAGACGTTAATGTACGGATCTTTCCAAGCTACTCCATTCCTCTGACAAAAGCTTTGAAAGGAAGGGCAAGGCATTCCACTCAGGGGAAGGAGAGGATCCAAGCCACGATAGTTCACAGGGATGTTAGGCGGCTGGTTGTCTTACTTCCAGTAGAAGAACAAGACAAAAATGCATCAGGTGACTAAGTTCAAACCCCCATTCAAAGTTTGACTTTAAAGCGTCGATCTCCCAAGTGGTTCCATTGGAAGATCGAGTGGGAGGTGTCAAGTCAAACTGAAATGCAAGAAACTTGCGAGCAGAGAAATGCTACAATTGAAATCACGAGACAGTGATTAAAGTGGGCGGAACCCCAGCCTGCCGAGTTCTGCCTGGGGGTCAAAAGGGCACAGAACACCAGAAGCCAGTGAAGGAGAGACAAGAAACTTGCGAGCAGTGAATCCAGCAGTAAATCAAAAAGACTGTCCGAAAAGACTGCCGCGAGAGCCAGAAAAGGCAAGCAGGACTGATTTTTCTACAGACCCGATTGGCAGCCGGTTTTTCACCTGATAAAGACCAAAACTGATAAAAACTAATCTGCCAAAATAAAAGAAGGAGAAAATAAAAGGTGGAAAAGAAGTGTTTGGTCTGAGTGAATCCAGTTCATCATTTCGGGGTAGATAAATCAAATCCCTTTCAAGCGGGGAAACTGCAAAAACATTAGAAGACTTGACAGGCACCATGCGGGTAACCGCACTTTCAGTCAAATCCGATGGACTCCTCCGTGACCCCGCAACGCGCCACGCACATCCGGAGGCACATCGTTGCCATCATCCATACGGCGGGGCTACTTATCTGGAAAACAAAGCAAAACACCTCCTTGCCTCCACAGAGCTATCTGCCTAATAATGGCATTTGGGGCTTTGATTTTGTCTGTTATGGTCTACTTGTCCCACAGAACATCCCTTCGATCCCGTACTGTCTGTCCCTGTACTCCCCTGTAGCTATACAAAACCCTATATCTAATTACGCTAACTACATCTACTTACACACAAACCAATGCTATATACAACGCCACCCGTCTCCGGGTGGCCAACTCATAACTGGTCCCCGTCACGCTGGGGCCATCCCTCTGTTGGGCCCTCCCGTGCAGGCCAGAACTCCTCCTGTCGAGGGGCCTGACTGCCCCTCACCTCCCTTTGCACTACGGGGTTTCGAGATACCCCTACGTTCCCTGTGGAGACTGGGCTCCCTCCAGTTGCACTCCGTAGTGCCCTGTTTCGGCCACTCTTCTTCCCGGCCCTCCTGTGGCCGGCCCTATCCCTAGGTTTAATTAGGGATGGGGACCACCTTACTGGGGGTTTAGTGACCCTGTCACTCCTACGTCTGACCGGGGGTTCCCACACCAGAGGTGATACCTCCATCTCCTCTGCTTCTGCTAGTTCTGCCTCTCTTAGGCAGTCTACGGTACCTGCCTGCGGAGGGCTGGAGTCAGCTTCCTTCTCCGCTGCTTCCAGTCCTCACCCTGGAACACAGCCGGCTACTTCAGGCTGACTACCTGTGGACTCGCCTGGCTCCCCTACGGTTTCCACATCAACCCGGGTCTGTTCCTGATCTTTACCCCCATACGGTCCATCTATCTTCTCCTGCCTGCAAATGGCTGCTGAGGCAGCCTTTAAAATGGGGTCTTGTGCCTGGACCGTGGTCAGGTCCGGGGCCAAAACCACTCCCGCACACTCCTTTTCTCGAGGCTGCTTCCTGGCTGCAGCTACCTGTCCTTCCTCATAGGGGTCCCATGCTTTCCCACTCCTGGCTCCTTCTCTGGCCCTCTGATTTCCCTCGGCCCGTGGACTATAGGGCACCCCACTAGAGAGAGGGGATGTACGGGGATTGTCCGTGTGGACAATGGTACTGGAAGCACCTGTGTCCAGCAGGTAACTCCCGACCACATCCTGGACCTCCATCTTGACCCAGGGTCTCCCACATGGGCCATACTCTAACGGGCATAGGAATGTGGGCTGTTTCACTGGCAGTCATAAAGGTGCCGGGGGTGCGGATACGGGTGCGCCCTGGCCTGTTGCCATGGCTACCTGTCCGAGCCCTCCCGCCTTTGACTACAAATAGGTCAATAGATCTCTTACATCTATTGTTACCTCCGGGGCTGGGTTGGCCGTTACCGGGGTCCTATCCCCCACTGCTCTACTTGGGTTTCTGCATTCCCTCTTGTAGTGCCCGGGCTTCCCACACCCATAGCACACCAGCCTCATCTCGGAAGAGGTCCGGCTGCCTTCCTGTTTCCACTGCCTCCTTTTGGGGGGTGCCGGTAATATTTCGTGCACCTTGCCCTTAAAGGGCTTCTCCTCACTTCTCTCCCCATTGCGGTATGCAAGGGTGAGCTTCCTGATCACCTCCGCCTCGTTAAGGTTTGGGTCAGCTGGGTCGAACCAGTGCTCGGCCCTTGCCCTAACTCGCGGGAGGCAATTCGCCACCAGAGTCTTCAGCCAGTGAGCTGTTCTCTCATCTAAATTCTGCCTATCTAAAGGCATCCCACACGCTCCCTCATAAACTGCCCACAGCCTGTCTGCGAACATGTCCGGGGACTCAGCTACCTGCTGCTTCGTCTCCCCCACCCTGGTGAAAGGACTACCCTGATTCAACCCCATGGCCTCCAGAACCGCTGTCTGTGCCGCTACCCATGTTTCAGGTCTTCCCCCTTCCCTGGAGGTCACCGCCTTGCATAGGTATGAATCTAGGGTCATCAGTAGCAGCTTTACCCGTTCTACCTCATCGCAATCGTTTATGTCGGCTGCCTGCTGCACCTCCATAAAATGCAATGACGGGTCTCCCGCCCTGGTTAACTTGGGAAAGTGAGCCACCATCCCCCTCAGCACATGTGCCCCATGGGGAATGATGATATCACTCTCTATGGGCCCCCCTATCTGCCTGCCCTACCGGGGGACCATATTTCCTTTGCCGTACCGGGCACATCTGCCCTACTCGGGGCTGTTGCCCCTTTACCCCCGGCTCTCCCACCATGATCGGTAACCGCACCACCTCGTGGTGTGCTACACATGGCGCGGAAGCCGCTAATTGAGGGTGCTCTCCCGCCCCTCCTTGGGCCTGTCCCTCCCCGGACAACCCGAACCCCACCTGCTGACCCGGACCTATCCCCGACGCCTCAGGACGCGGTCTATTCCCCTTTGCCCCTGGGGCATCATCTGCTGAGGGAAGCCCTCTGCCCCCGGGGGACCCCCCTGGTCCTACCAGGTGAACCCGTCCCCTAGTCTTGGATAGAGTCTCCTCCAGCTGCGCTATCCTCGCCTGGCAAGGCCCGTGATCACTATCCCCTAGCTCGCTACGGGCCACCCTGTATGCTGCTTGGATATCTTGGAACTTTCCCTACAGCTCCCTGCACTTCTGTGTACTCTGAGCCAGGAGTTCCTGGGCGTTCCGTTTCCTCTCCTTTGCCTCTACCACCTGGCATTGGAGGAATTCCTGGGCATTTCTGTGGGATTCCCTCGCCTGCAAGATACACTACCTGGCTTCACTGAGTTCCTCATATAGCCCTTCCCCTTCTCTAGCGCTTTCCTCAGCGCTGGCCCTAGCTTCTCTCAGTTGCTCTTCCAGACTATCTACCTGTCTCTGCATTTTTGCTACCTGCTGTGATAGGCACGCTAGCCAAACTGCCTTTTCCTGCCCTTTATTATACGCTTTGCTTTCCGTCCATTGAGCAGCAGCTGCTGCAGGCTGCTGTGCTGTCAACAATGCTATCACCCATTGTTTGGTGAGATTGATCTTTTTAAATAGATAAGAGGAGATTCTCTCCTCCATCTTGCTATGGTCTCTCACCCCCTCTGGCAAATCACATATCAAAAACCGCCGAGGTCCTGCCATGGTCGCCATTCTGTAGGGGTTTCGTTTCTCCACTTCGGGCCCAACTGCCCGAGTTAATCTCTCCCTTGTCGGAGGGTCAAACGGCCACCACTCCACTTGAGCGGTTTCCAAGAGAGAGAATACAACAAAAGTGATTCCCCTAGGTTCTAGACCTCGGAATTATGGTGGGATATGATAAAAGGTTGAATTGACCAGAGTGTGCTGATGAGAGAAAACAGAAACCAAGATGGACTCAAAGCAAGTCTAAAATTTACAGGCTTTATTAAACAATGAGAAATCGAACCTCACCAACACTACATAATACGTGGCTAAACTTATGCTTTAAACTAAGACTATGGACGGAAAACTATCGGGCACGTCGTAAAACTTACTTTACACAATTTTACTTGCAAGTATACTCCCCTTTCCCTTTCTCCTCTCAACCTCTATCCTATTTCGGGAACTTCACCAGGTCACCGGGATACTTACAGCTAGGTCGATCGGTTGGGCTCACGAGCCGTCCAGCAGAGCAGAAAGAGAGCGAGTTCTGGCTTGACTCCGGCTTTTATACCTGAGTTTCCTTTGAAACCCCCAGGTGGTCCTCTGGATAAAAGGGTTCTTTTGATGATTCCCAGTTTCGATCTGGCATGAACAATAGGCTTCCGATGATAAGGGGTTTGCTGATGTCATGATCCCTCAGCCTGATCGTTATCCCATCGCCTACATGGGCTCCCATTGTCCTGATGGATGGGTCATCCACGATGGTGATTGTGCTTGCTGCTGGCCTGTTTACCACCGTCTGCTGAGGCTTGGTACCTTCCTTTGTGTTTCCAAGATAATCTCATTATCTCCGTCTCAGCCTTTCCTGCCCACACCACTCTCATAGTTGTGTGATGCCCAAGTCCACAGGCCAGACAGGTTTGAAACTTGAAACTGATTCTTTCTGTGGATTGGGGGTTTTTCCATTGCAGCCAGCAAATCTGTCTTTTTAAAATGTCCATGTCCTTATCCGAGTTCTTTCATAATTTTGGAGGATTTGCTCCAATAACTTACAAGAGACAGTTAAAGCTCTTAGGGATAGCGGAGTTCAGGGATATGGAGAGAAGGCAGGAACTGGGTACTGATTGTGGATGATCAGCCATGATCACATTGAATGGCGGTGCTGGCTCAAAAGGCCGAATGGCCTACTCCTGCATAGCCTAAACCCACTCCTATTGTCTATTTTGGAAATAGAAATTGAAAAATTATTTGTCATTTTATTAAATTCCGTAAAGCGATCTGTTTTAGAATCATTGGGTTACCTCTGAATATCTATTACATTTGTGATAACACGAGAGATATAGTACATGTTCATTTGTACCAAACTTTCTATCTTTAGTCCTCCAGATGCACCATATGACTAAAAATTGTGTAAGCCAATATGACATTGCATTATGGTCTAGATTGGTGCAGCAGATTACAATGTAGGGGATCAGTACTAATTTTATACAGGATAAATTACTGTTAAAAAGTCTTGGCTACTTTGCACAATTGTAAACGATGTAAGCTTTTTAACCTCTGTTTATCATTCGTAAAGGTTGCCAGTTTCATTTTCACTATATGCAATTTTGCTCAACTTTGAAGCATAATATGGAAAACTATGCTTAAACTATTTGGACTTTGATTAAGATTTTAACCTTTCATATTAAGAGCTGAATTGAATTATAAGGAATGAAACCTTTTGGAACACGGTGTTCCATTTGAAGAACAATCGATTTTAAGATCAAAATCTAAGTGATATTTTGGCAGTTGGCAGGCTATAAGGAAGTGTGCTGCACATTGTACTGGAACTATGTGAAGGAGAGGTTTCAAGAACCAGCAGTTTATTAAATAAATGTTTAATGAATCTAATGTTTCGCCCAATGAAAAGTTGCATTCCTCTAATTTGCTTAAATAGTTTTATCTCTGCGAAGTGAAGCATAATATATGCCATTGAATTGTAAGAGAGCACAGTTTGTGAAGACACCATTGAAACTACAGCAAATGTACTGATCAGAAATACAATTTATGAGATTTTTATATAAAATAGTTAATTTAATTAAGAAGCTTAAGTTGTAATTGTACAAGGCTAATAATTTGTAGGGTCTGCAATGATTAAATATACCAAGGTAAGGACATTTTAACCCACCCTATCTCCTAATAGCTCATCACCTCCATGGGATTTCCTCTCTCTTCATCCTGTCAGTAACAAGGTGTGCAAGGTGGCAGAATTAGAAAAGTGTACACATCAACTCATTGCTCCTCCAATTTTGGATATGATCATTTTGCTTTGTTACTCCAGATGCAAGCATCAGCAGTCTCCTTGAGGAATAATCCTTTTCTCTGGACACATTGCAGTTTTCCAGACTTAAAATTCCTAATTTTAGATAACTTCCTTTTTCCGTTTGTGTCAGAACTAACAATTTCTAATGTAAGCACCCATCTGGGATATTGGCTTCAGGGCCGACCTTAAGGGCCTGTCACACTTTCACGACCTAATTCACGGCTTTTTTTACTCGTGGACATTTTTCATCAGGCTAGAAAAACACCCCGACCTACTTGATGCCATGAGTACCTACGACTAGCATCACGGCCTGCTACGACCTACCTACGACCTCCTACGACCTCGTGACGACCATGCTGCGAGTATGAGTCAAGGGCAAACTCGGCAGAGGTCGTGAATTAGGTCGTGAAAGTGGGACAGGCCCTTAAGGAAGTGCTAGGCCCAATTGGGAACTATTTTGGTGAGCCCCAGATTCCCAGCCAAGGTCTGTAGAATCATAGAAATATAAATAAAGTCTATTATAGACTTTATATCTCTATGGTAGAATGGAAAGTAATCAAAATGTGCGCTTAATAAGTGCCTGCGAGTTAATGGACCAAACAGATACATCTATATTACTAAAAGTAAGATCTTGACCGCTTTTGGCTCACTGTGCTTTGATTTCTGAGAGAACGCCACCACCTACGGCCGTCATTTTTGGCCACCTCGTTCAGAGCCCCCCTCCGCATGCCTGGACCGGAGGATTTTTCCCATCGATGAAAAATCAGAGAGATATTAATGTTTTAAAAAAATTGCAATTCTCTCTGCAGCCCCTGCTGGTGGGAGGGGGGATAGACTATAAAACCCGGAAGTGGTGTGCCTCACTCGGTCTCTGCAACATGTGGGAAGCCAGATGGTCACGTCTCTCTGAGCTCTGAATAACACTGAACACGTGTCTACTCAACTGTGAGTGCTCTTAATGTGGTTTGAAAATATGGTTGGTTTTAAGTAAAAAGGCACTGCATGCAAATGGTTGTTTGGGGGGTTTGGGTTGAAGTAAAAAGGCACTGCATGCAAATGGTTGTCTGGGGGGTTTGGGTTGAAGTGAAAAGGCACTGCAAAGGGTTGCTTGGAGGTTTTGGGTTGAAGTGAAAAGGCACTGCAGATGGTTGTTTGTCTAAACTTGACAACTTCCTGTTTGCACTATATTGATTTTAGATAAAGCGCTACCACTTACGGCTGTGATTTTTAGCCATCTTACTCAGTCCCCCTGCGCTCATCAGGTGCAGAGGATTCTTCCCATCAATGAAAAACAAAAGTGTTATTAGTATTTAAAAAATGTTGAGAATCTCTCTCCTGTCAATCACGCCATGAAGGCCACACCTTTTCCGGTGAGAGGGGGAGGGATTATAAAACCCGGAAGTGTGGGTGTGGCTCAATCTCTGCATGATGGTGGAGGGAGAGGTCACGACTCTGTCTGAGCTGTGAATCCAAAATGGCGGCGGCGCGGGCACATCACGACGCCCCGTGTCTCCCAAAAAATGGAGAAATAGTGACAATTCACCTACCTGTTTCAAGGCTGCTCACACGGAGCAGTCTTGTATTCCTTTCATACAGCCGACAGGAACTTCTGGACTTCGGTTCCTGCGGCTGCAACAACTTTCTGGGCGATCTCCGTCTCGCTCCTGAGCTCGTCAGAGCAACGGAGCACCGGAGCCGCGGGGCTGGAGAACCCCAGCGAAGCCGCAGGGCTGGAGAACGGTAGCGGAGTAGCGGGGCTGGTGAACGCCAGCGGAGCAGCGGGGCTGGAGACCGTCACCGGAATAGCGGGGCTGGAGACCGTCACCGGAGTAGCGGGGCTGGAGAACACCAGCAGAGCCGCGGGGCTGGAGACTGCCACCGGAGCCGCGGGGCTGGAGACTGCCACCGGAGCCGCGGGGCTGGAGAACGCCAGCGGAGCAGCGGGGCTGGAGACCGTCACCGGAATAGCGGGGCTGGAGACCGTCACCGGAGTAGCGGGGCTGGAGAACACCAGCAGAGCCGCGGGGCTGGAGACTGCCACCGGAGCCGCGGGGCTGGAGAACGCCAGCGGAGCCGCGGGGCTGGAGAACGCTAGCTGAGCCGCGGGGCTGGAGAACGTCAGCGGAGCCGCGGGGCTGGAGACCGCCACCGGAGCCACGGAGGCGCGGAGCAACGGAGCGGCAGAACACCAGCGCGCACCAAGCCAGCTAGGCCGACCGGAAGCACCAACAGACGGCGAAGTGTCCGAAAGCACCGCCGGGGACGCAGAGGTGGGTTAAAGGCCAGGTTAGAGCTAGCCCCACACAGGCTAGCGATTCCTAGCCTTTTCCTCACCAACGTGCGCTCACTGACAAACAAAATGGACGAACTCCGGCTAAGGATCACCTCCCACAACTGGACCAAAGACTGCAACATCCTGATGTTCACGGAAACTTGGCTCAACATCGACGTTCCTGATAGCGCCATCCAGCTAACGGGGCGTCATTTACTCCGAGCGGACAGGACAACAGACTCTGGTAAGACCAGAGGTGGGGGTCTGTGCATTTATGTAAATAAAGCATGGTGCATGGACTCCACCATCATCGTGCTCAGCTAACCTTGAGTTCCTCTTGGTTAGATGCAGACCGTTCTATCTGCCCAGAGAGTTTACCTCCACTGTTGTGACTGCAGCCTATATCCTTCCTGATGCTAATGCCAAGCTTGCAATGAAAGAGCTGCATACTGCCATTAGCAAACAACAGACTCACAACCCCGAGGCAGCCTTCATTGTTGCGGGTGACTTCAATCACCCCAACCTGAAGACTGTACTCCCCAAATTCCACCAACATGTCTCCTTCGTCACTAGAGTAGACAAGACACTGGACAAAGTCTACACTAACATGGCTGAAGCTTACAAAGCCGTCCCCCTCCCCCATCTTGGTCAGTCTGATCACCTCTCATTGTTCCTGCTCCCTAAGTACTCCCCACTCATCAGACGGGTTAAACCCACTGTGAGGACTGTTAAAGTCTGGTCAGAGGAAGCGGACTCCACACTTCAGCAGTGTTTTGGAAACACTGACTGGAAGGCGTTTGCAGCCCAGGCCACCCTTGACTCCCACACGGACATTGATTCCTACACATTCTCTGTTCTGGACTTTATAAACTCCACCATCAATAGTGTCACCTCCCTCAAACGGGTGACCATATTCCCGAATCAGAAGCCATGGATGAACAGCGAGGTCAGGCTACTGCTGAAAGCACGGGACACCACTTTCAGGTCAGGCGATGCTCGAGCCTACAGTCCATCCAGGGCTAACCTGAAGAGGGGCATCAAGCAGGCCAAGCACTGCCATAAGCTCAGGATTGAGGAGCACTTCAACAACAACTCCGACTCCCGACGCATGTGTCAAGGCATCCAGGCCATCACGGACTATAGACCCACCAACACCACCCCCACATCCAGCGACGCCTCCTTCCTTGAGGAGCTTAACCACTTCTATGGGCGCTTCGACAGGGACAATCTAGAGACAGCCATCAAGGCTGTGCTCCCTGCTGATCACCAACCCCTCACACTCACCCCCTACGACGTGTACGTGGCATTGAGTAGGACTAATGCACGTAAGGCTGCTGGCCCTGACGGCATCCCCGGGCGCGTCCTCAGGGCCTGTGCTGCGCAGCTGACAGACGTCTGGACTGACATCTTCAACCTGTCACTTGCCCAAGCAGTTGTCCCCACGTGCCTTAAAACCACCTCCATCGTGCCGGTGCCAAAACACTCCACTGCGGCAAGCCTCAACGACTTCCGCCCAGTTGCACTTACTCCCATCATCACCAAGTGCTTCGAGAGGCTGGTCCTGGCACACCTCAAAGGCTGCCTACCCCCCACATTGGATCCCTATCAGTTTGCCTACCGCAAGAACAGGAGTACGGAGGATGCCATCTCAACGACACTTCACTCCGCCCTCTCCCACCTCGACAACAGAGACACTTACGTAAGAATGCTGTTCATCGATTACAGCTCAGCATTCAACACCATTATACCCTCTAAACTGATCACCAAACTCAGTAACCTGGGCATCGATCCCTCCCTCTGCAACTGGATACTGGACTTTCTAACCAACAGACTCCAGTCTGTTAGGTTAGACAAGCACACCTCTCCAACTCTCACCCTGAACACCGGCGTTCCACAGGGCTGTGTGCTGAGCCCCCTCCTCTACTCCCTCTTCACCTACGACTGCACACCTGTACATGGTACTAACACCATCATCAAGTATGCAGATGATACAACGGTGATTGGCCTCATCAGCAACAATGATGAGTCGGCCTATAGGGAGGAGGTCCAGCTCCTAGCAGCATGGTGCGCTGACAACAACCTGGCCCTTAACTCCAAGAAGACCAAGGAGCTCATTGTAGACTTCAGGAAGTCTAGGGGCGGCACGCACACCCCCATCCACATCAACAGGACGGAGGTGGAACGTGTTTCCAGCTTCAGGTTCCTGGGGTCAACATCTCCGATGACCTCTCTTGTACCCACAATACCTCAACTCTGGTCAAGAAGTCTCTTCTTCCTGAGGAGACTGAAGAAGGTCCATCTGTCTCCTCAGATTCTGGTGAACTTCTACCGCTGCACCATCCAGAGCATCCGTACCAACTGTATCACAGTATGGTATGGCAACTGCTCTGTCTCCGACCGGAAAGCACTGCAGAGGGTGGTGAAAATTGCCCAACGCATCACCGGTTCCTCGCTCCCCTCCATTGAGTCTGTCCAAAGCAAGCGAAGGGCGCTCGGCATCGCCAAGGACTGCTCTCACCGCAACCATGGACTGTTTACCCTCCTACCATCCGGGAGGCGCTACAGGTCTCTCCGTTGCCGGACCAGCAGGTCGAGGAACAGCTTCTTCCCTGCGGCTGTCACACTACTCAACAATGTACCTCGGTGACTGCCAATCACCCCCCCCCGGACACTCCTCCCACAGGAAAAACACTATGACTGTATGCATGTAAATAGATTTATTTATTGAAATCATATTCTATGTCGCTCTTCCAGGGAGATGCTAACTGCATTTCGTTGTCTCTGTACTGTACACTGACAATGACAATTAAAGTTGAATCTGAATCTGAATCTGAATCTGAATCAACTGAACACACTGAATGTCTACTGAACTGTGAGTGTGGTGTTTTGCGTGGTTTTATGGTGGTTTTTATGGTGGTTTCACCCTGCTTGAAATAGTATGAAACTGCATTTGAATTTTGTGGCCTTGCACCCTCCTTGAAATGGTATGAAACTGCACTTGAATTTGGTGGGCTTGCACCCTGCTTGAAGTGGTATGAAACTGCACTTGAATTTGGTGTTCAAGAAGGAACTGCAGATGCTGGAAGATCGAAGGTACACAAAAAGAAAAAAAAATGCTGGAGAAACTCAGCGGGTGCAGCAGCATCTATGGAGCGAAGGAAATAGGCGACGTTTCGGGCCGAACCCCTTCTTCAGACTGAATTTGGTGGCCTTGCACCCTGCTCGAAGAGGTAAGAAACTGCACTTGAATTCGGTGGCCTTGCACCCTGCTTGAAATGGTATGAAAATAGTTTTAAATTTGGTGGCCTTGCACTCTGCTTGAAATGGAATTTCAAGGAATAGCTGTGAGTCAACTGCCAGCCCACCGGCCATGAGTGAGCTACAAGCACATCAGGCTTGAGGGACTGAGCTGCCACCCCAAGAATCCATTTGGGCCACAATGTCAATACTAGCCCTCTGGAGACCAGTAGTCCCTGCAGCCAACAACACCCATACCAGCACTGCAGAAAGCCCCCCCCCCCCACTGGCCACCAATATTGGAATTGGTGGAGAGGTGGAATATTGCGTCGGGGGACCAGCCCTCCCGTGTGAACATGGGACCCAACGGGTCCCACTTAGTCTAGTTTTAATATAAAATTGCATACATGTAAGCCTACAAGTAACAAACAAAATGTGTAGATCACCTATGAAAAGTACATAGTTACAATACCACTTGTTTTAGTGACTGTAAAATGCAAAAAAAAAAATGTAATTAACTAGATTCTGGAAAACCAATAACTATTGGCGGACAACCAGTTCAGGCATTAAATTTTGGGCTTCAGCCCCATCCTACCCTTTGGGCTTCTACCCCATCCTAACTTAGTTGTGTGTGTGTGTATGTGTGTTATTTGTGTGTGTGTTAGTTGTCTGTGCATGATGTGTGTGGGAGGGAGGGAGAGAAAGGAGGAAGGAGAGAAGGGAGTGAGGGAAGGAGAGAAAGAAGGGAGAGAGGGAAGGGAAAAGAGAGAGGGGTGGGAGGGAAGATGGGAAGGGAGGGAGGGAAGGGAAGGAGAGAAGGGAGGGAGAGGGCCGGTGGCGGGAGCGGATGCCGGGATCCGCGCGGACGGGTGTGAGCTGAGGCCAGGGTTTGTAAACATTGCTCCAACCCCCGGCCTGGCCCTCCCTGTATTGTTCACCACGTCTCCCCGGGGAGAGAGAGGGGTGGAGCCGGGGCTGTGTGCGTGAAGCACGGCAACTGGAGGGGCGGGAGCACTGCCCCGGGACCATGAGGGAACGATCTCCTCCCCCTCTCCTCCTTCTCCATTCACCCCTCACACCCCCCTCCCCGTCTACCTCTTTCTTCCCCCTCCACCTCTCTACTCTCTCTCCACCCATCTCTCCACCCGGGGTAGATCTAGCCGAGCCGAGAGTAGATTACACTGGCGCGGGGCCCCCATAGGCACGGCGCCCAATTGGGAGCAATTGGTCCAATTGGCTTAAGGCCGGCCCTGATTGGCTCAGTTTTCTTTTATCTCCATTAGTAAATCTGACCTGCTGGGCATGCCAAATAGCCCTGTTTTTGTCAAGGTTTATTTTTCTTTGCTTATCTTCTCAGTTTTTACTGTTTTTTAAAAAATGATTTTAGTTCATTTTTTCCCCCCACTGACTGCCATCATTATCATCAACTAGATGACCTCGGCATTTTTCTTCATGGCAATACTGATCTTACGTTAACTAAGATATTTCATTTATCTATAAAGAAGATCTGAAAAAGGGTCTCGACCCAAAACTTCACCTATTCCTTTTCTCCAGAGATGCTGCCTGACCCGCTGAGCTACTCCAGGATTTTGTGCCTCTTTTCCTTTATCCTGTTCATTTGGCCGCAATCTTTTCTGCAGTTTAAAATTAATCATTTTTTCTCTTCAACAATGATCTTTAAACTGAAATCTATCTCTGTTTCCATAGATCATACCCGAACTGTTGTGTTTCCAACTTGTTCTATTTTTTATCAGATTTCCAGTATCATTAACAATATAATTATGGGATGGCTACAGATTTAAGAGTCGAAGGGAAGTTAAGTTACAT
This sequence comes from Amblyraja radiata, assembly GCF_010909765.2. Classification (NCBI taxonomy): domain Eukaryota; kingdom Metazoa; phylum Chordata; class Chondrichthyes; order Rajiformes; family Rajidae; genus Amblyraja; species Amblyraja radiata. The sequence continues at coordinate 37,913,543 of NC_045965.1, read as the reverse complement.
TTTCTACAAATAGTTTGCTTTAATAATGTAAATATTCATATGTAACTTTGTTATTTAACTTTAAAATTAATCATGCATACAGGTCCACCATCGATTTTCCAGTAACTGGTAGTCCGGCATCTCCTTTAATCCAGACACAATTAGGAGAGTGCACATGAAATCCTTCCCAAAGTCCCCCTGAAAAGTGGTGCATAGGCCAGGTGAGGTGGCCGATTGCAACCTCGTGGGGACATCCACGGCCAGTGGGTCGAATTTGCCCCTGTAGCTGGAGCTCTGGAATTCCGGCCTGGCCGGAACCAACGTATCTGTTCCCATAATCGACTTCCGCTGCTGATCTTCCAATTGGTGTGTCGAATTTGCCCTCTGTGGCTGAGTCCCTGAGACTCTGGCCTGGCCGAGCTGGCAGATCCGTTCCCACAGTCGACGTCCGAGGCCGACATTGTGGGCAGGTATCACAACCCCCTAGAGGCCTAGGCGGACCATTCTAGTACTGTTGGACTCCTCTTGGATGTGGCAGTTGCTGATCTAACCCTCATAGGGACATCTGAAGGCAACTAGGGCCCTGGCTGCCCATGCAAGAAATGCAACTTTTGCTGTAAAATTAATTTACATTTAACATTTATTTTAAGTTTCTAGCAGTTCATGGTGCTTTAGAGACATGGGAGGAGTATAATTAATGGGTCAGAGGTGTATTGCTGTATCGTTATTATATGACCTCTGTTGTCCGGCAAACCAAATAATATGGCAAGGCTCTGGAACCAAGCAAGAAAGCTGGAAAATCAGTGGTAGACCTGTTTAATCAGGACTGAACCCTGGTTTGCATGGAATTCATACAAACATAAAGAATACGAGCAGAAGCAGGAACTTTAACTCCTTGAGTCTGCTGTGCTGTTCATCAAGACCATGCTTTATCTTGATTAACTTCCACCTCAGCATTGATGAGGAGAGTTGTGTTCACCGCATCCTTGTGAATAAGGAAACGTAGATTCCTTTCAACATCAATATCACCCAATCGCTCATGATTAAAATAACACTCTGATTTCTGTTTTGTAGACTGAAGCAGGTAATCTAATTTTTTGCGTTATTTCCTGCCCACTGACACAGTTTGTCTATATCCGATTGAAGCCTCCTTGAAAACTAACCTCTACTTATAATCCTACCTAGTATGGTATAATCTGCACATTTACTGAAAGAGATGGTGAATCCATTTGATCCCAAATTACAATTATGACTGCACGTAAATAGACTTAAGGCAAGACTCTAGTCTGAAAAAACTGGACGCTTTCCCACCCCAACCAACACTTCACACCCACTCACAGCCTGACCCCAGTCTGCAAAGACTGTCCCCTTCTACGTCCACTCCTCGCCAATCACCACTTCATACCTACTTAAAGCAAGACTCCCAGTCTGAAAAGACTGGACCCTTTCCACCCACCCCTCTCCAATCACCATTTAACACCCAATTACAGCCTGACTGCAAACGACTGCGGCCTCGTCCATTACCCACCACCTTCATGTTGCCCAACATCAAACTGGCCACTTCTCCATCACCAACAATAGAAATTGAAGAGATGGAGAGGATGTTCAGAAGACAGAAATGCCGTAAATCTCCAGGACCGAACAATGTTTCCCCCCTCTACTCTCAAGCTCTGTGCTGAAGAACTGGCATCGGTCTACACAGACATTTTCAACCAATCCCTGCAAACCTGTACTGTTCCTGCCTGCTTCAAAGTCTCCACTATTGTCCCTGTACCCAAAAAGGCAAGGATTATTGGTCTTAATGACTACAGGCCTGTCGCACTGACCTCTGTAGTCATGAAGACCCTTGAAAGGCTTGTGTTGGTCAAGCTGAAAAATATCATGAACCCCCTGTTACACCCTCTGCAGTTTGCATATCAGGCCAATAGATCTGTGGATGACACAATCAACCTGGGCCTGCACTTCATCATCCAGCACCTAGACCGCCAGGGGACCTATGCGAGGATTTTGTCTGTTGATTTTAGCTCTGCATTCAACACCATTGTGCCAGAGCTACTACACTCCAAACTTTCTAAGTTGACTGTGCCTGAACCCCTCTGTCGGTGGATCACCAGCTTCATGTGAGGCTGGGAAAGCACATCTCGGACCCGCAACCCTCAGCATAGGAGCACCGCCAGGCTGCTTTTTCTCCCCTCTCCTCTCTCTACACCAATGATTGCACCTCCATTGACTCCTCTTTCAAGCTTCTCACGTTTGCGGACGACACAACCCTGATTGGACTGATCCAGGATGGGGAGGAATCTGCCTACAGACAGGAAGTGACACAGCTATCGTCCTGGTGCCATAGCAACAACCTGGAGCTCAATGCTCTTAAGGCAGTGGAATTGATGGTAGACTTTAGGAGAGCTGCCCCTCCCCTCACCCCACTCACCATCAACAGCACCACAGTCACATCTGTGGAGTCTTTTAAGTTCCTGGGAACCATCATCTCCAAGGACCTTAAATGGGGGGCCACCGCCGACTCCACAGACAAAAAAGACACAACTGAGGATATACTTCCTGCGGCAGCTGAGGAAGCATAATCTGCCGCATGCAATGATGGTCTAATTCTGTACGGCCATCGTAGAGTCTGTCCTCACCTTCTCCATCATGGTCTGGTTTGGCTCAGCCACCAAGCACGACATCCGGAGGCTGCAGCGAATCGTTCGATCAGCTGTGAAGGTTATTGGCTGCAACCTTCCCTCCATTGATGAATTGTACACTGCAAGGGCCAGGAAGCGAGCGGGTAAGATCATCTCTGACCCCTCTCACCCTGGCCACAAACTTTTTGAATCACTTCCCTCTGGACTGTCAAAGCTGCCACAGCCAGACATAAAAACAGCTTTTTTCCACGAGTAGTAGCTCTACTCAATAACCAAAAATATGTAGCCTCCTTTTGCTCTGGTATTTTATTTAATTCACATGTTTAATCGATAATGTTTTATGTGTCATTCCTAACTGTCACTGTATATCATGTTGTCACTTGCGGGCGGAGCACCAAGGCAAATTCCTTGTATGTGAATACTTGGCCAATAAACTTATTCATTCATTCAAATAGTACTTGGTTGGTTGCAAAAGCTTTAAGATGCATTAGAGCTCAGGAAAAATCAAATATTAATGCAGGTCTTTTCGCAGTTTCCAGTATTGTATGGAGTGATTTGTGAAGACCTAATTCATCAGATTCCTTTAGAAACTTTGTTCCTTCATCAAAACCCATACTTCCCATTGCTTGAATTAGGCTGTTCAAAACTTTCATGACATTATCTCTAAGACTGTCAATTCCTGACAGTTCACCAGCTTCTATGATGCTGAAACCTTCTGCCAGGACTATGTTACCTTCAGACTTAACAATATGCTATGGCATACTGAGCTTATTGTCTTTGTTCTAGTCTCTATAAATTTGAGGTCAAACAAAACCATGTTGCTCAGAACATAATTTGTGCTCAGAACATAAGTGGATCCTTTTACTTCCAACCTTAATGCTTGATGCCTAAAACTGACACTTAAATTTTAAATGATCTTACTGAACAAAGATGCAGATTTGAGTAGCCAGACAGTTTACTCCTGCTTCTATTTTTGTACATGTGTAATAATACCATGATTTTAAAGATTTTGCTTTCTTTCAGTTCCCCCATTCTATCTCTGATATCTCCACCAGACATATGAATCTCTAATATATTTAGACTTCTTTAATTTTATCTCTTGATTTAAACTTGCCTCAGCTACCAAGGCCCTAGACTCCAAAATAACCTTCAACAACTTTGCTACCTTTTTGCTCCTTTAAGAAGTTCAAGGTGTTCAAGAGTATTTATTTGTCATGTGTACCATATATGAACAGAAGCAATGAAAGTCTTAATCTCTGCAGCTTTACAAGCACATTGGTTGCAACAACAGCAACAACAATGCAGGTTAGGACAGGTTTGGAGGGATATAGGACAGGTTAATAATAATAATAATAATAATATATCTTTTATTGTCATTGCACGTCAGTGCAACGAGATTTAGTGTGCAGCTCCACTGATGTCCAGGAAAGGTAAATAAATACAATACATAAATAAACAAGCTGAATTGATTGACGTGACCATCTGAGGGAGACTGTCCAAAGGGGGTGGGTGGGGGGGCACTCATTAGGGCCGGTTCAGAGCCGCTATAGCTCTTGGGATGAAACTGTTCCTGCGTCTGGAGGTTCGGGCGTAGAAGGCCTTGTAACGTTTGGAGGGAAATCGTCGGAGTGGCCCAGCCCGAGGGAGGAACGGCACTCACGTGAGGGCGATCCGGCTCGGGGCTGGAACGGTGCTCCGGTGGCTGGGACGGCGTTCTGGTGGTGGTGACCTGGGTCCGGGGTTGAGCCGCGGGCCAGCGGCTGCGTCCGCTGGACTGGAGGGCGGCAGCTTCGACCACCCCGGGCCACGGTGTTTGAGCCGGCCCGTTGCGGGGTTCGGTGAGCCGCGGGACTGATTTACCATCGCCCGGTGGGGTATCGCCTCAGCGCAGAGGGAGAAGAGGAGGGAAGAGACTGCAGCCCTAAGATTTTTGCCTCCACCACAGTGAGGTGCTTGGAGGACTCACTGTGGTGGTGTTAATTTGTGTTTATTGTTGTTATTATTGTATGATTGTATGTATGACTGCAGGCACGAAATTTCGTTCAGACCGTAAGGTCTGAATGACAATAAAGGCATTCAATTCAAAAAAATAAAAATAAACCAAATGTGGGCAGGTGGGACTAGTGTAGCTGGGACATGTTGGCCGGTGTGGGCAAGTTGGACTGAAAGGCCTGTTTCCACGCTCTATGACTCTAATAAATATATGATGAATTACCAGTTATACGAAGTAAATTAGAACATGATAGTCCAAATAATGTAGTGGGTCAGTTGAGGTAGGGTTTTTGTTAAGGTTGTATTGGCTGGTTCAAGAACCCGATTCTCTGACTTCTGTACCACTTTTCCAGTAATAGTAGTGAGAGGTGAACGTGGCCAGGGTGGTGCGGGTCTTTGATATTTGCTGCCTGCTTGAGACAGAATTTGCTATAGGTCTCTGATAATGGGAAGCCGGTACCAGTGATGGATTGGGCTATGTCCATCACTTTCTGCAGCCTCTTTTGTCATTACGCATTCCAATTTCTGAATAAGGCAGTGAAGTACCCAGTCAGTTTGCTCCCCATTATACGTTTGTAGAGGTTTGCTAGAGTATTCAGTGGCATACCAAATCTCTTCTAACTTCTGAAGAAGATGCATAGTGAGCTTTCTTTATGATTGCACCAATGTGCTTGGGCCAGAAAGATCATCAGGGATTTGTGTATATCCAATAAGTTGATATTGTTGACTCTCTACACTCTCTACACTGTTCTGCCAATGAAGACGGGTGCATGGTGCAAAAAAAGGTAAAAGGCAAATGGTTGGTGTCCTGACATGAGTTATGCCCTGATATCCACATGGCTTGATATCAACTTTTTGTTTGGTAGCATATTCCAAAATACCTAGGAAGCAACATAAATGGAACTCTGTTAAGAAATATGCATTAATGGTTTCTTGTGGTTTAATAATAAAATAAATTGCATTCTGGATAGAAGATACAAGTATATTTCTCAATAAATTCCATATTGGATATCTATACTGTGAATTCTTTATAAGGTGATATAAATATAAAATCAATGACATCATTATTGTAATTGTGATAACTAATTATCAATATTTTGGAAATGGGATTATTTACAACAAGATCATTTTTTGATTGTGTTATTATTATTATGATAATTTTGATTTGTGTTTAACACAGCAACATATATTTGTACTTGATTAATAACATAGTAACAAGAAAACACCAATGCAACATTCAATTAGATATTGGCTGATTTGACCTTCAACATTTACCAGCCTTTGTGCCAGAGACCTTTGATATCCTTGCATAACAACAGTCTATTCATCTCAGTCTTGAAAATATCAGTTGATCCAATATCTACAGCTATTCAGGGTAAAAAGATCAAATTTTTTTGCTACTTATTGTGTGAAAAAATACTTTGTGATATCACTTCCAAATGAATCAGATGTAATTTTGAATATGTGGGATCTTGCTCTGGATTCCTTCAACAGAGGAAATTATGTTCTTTATCTACCATATTGAATCCTTTTGTCATTTTAAACATCTTGATCACATCATCCCACAATTTTGAAATTCAAGGAAATATAAGGCAGATTTATAAATCTGTAATGCTAAATGAATTCATAGTGTCATTCGAACCAATGTAAAATGTAATCTTTACAAGGCCAGTATATCTCTCCTGAGGTATAGTTCCCAGTGCTGAACATAATCTGCAAGATGATGTCTGACCAAGGTTCTGAACAACTGAAGCATAACCACATTATATTTCATCCCTTTTAAAAAGCCTAGAAATTTATTTACAGTTTTCATTTTAATTGTGCTGTGCTATTGACTTACATGATGAATTACAATGTGAGATCAGGGCTTTATAATGTACACAAAATGCAATGCTAAACTGGGTCTTTCCATACATATATGCATATAGAATGTCCAGTACATGGATGATTCAGTCCACATGCAATGCACTATTGATGCCATCCTTGTGAAACCGATTTACACATATGTAATTAACAGTTAATGTGAACCATGTACGGGAAAGAGTCAGAAAAGCAAGTCTTGTATTTGTACTATTTAAAAGGAAATAGAAATTCTTTGTAGGTCTATTGTGCGTTCAGTAAAGGAGTATTGAATTTGGCTGAAAACAGCTGGAAATCTTATAGCAAGTTTGAATCAATAAGCAAGTTCGGTATTCTAACTGTGCTTGCCCAGGTCATAGGTCACTCGCGATAAACATTCTCAGCTGCTGTGCCGCTGCATGTATACAGACCTGCGTTTCATCCGTAGTCAGGGTCGAACCCGGGTTTCCAGCGCTGCAACTGCTACTGGACCATTCCTATCCCCTCCCGAGTGTCCCATCCCTGTCCGGGGGTGGCTGGAGGTGTCCGGGGTGACCCTGAACTGATGGGACACCAGCCCAGAGCAGTGGTGGCCCCAGGCTTACAGCCAGGGCGGAGAAGAAGCGCTAACTCCACTGCTCCGGGCCGGTGTGCCGTCAGTTCAGGACTGTCGGTTAACCCGGCGGGACATGCAGAGTTGAGCTGGAGTTAGCGCTTCTCTCCGCACTGGTCTCTCACTCGCATCTGCCCACTCTATCTTGCTATTACACCCTGCTCTCCCGCTATCTGGCACCCCCATTCCTCAGGTTAAATATACTTTTACACATAAATCATGAATAAAGATAAGAATTTGTACACAGTTTACAGTCAGCTCTTAATTCATAATTTGACTCAGCCATGACAAATACAAGCTTGAAAAAAGACAAAAATTCTGTCCCAAACTATACTCACTGTATCTCCAACGCTTCGTTCGATTTTTCTTTATAACGTTTGACCTTTGAAAAATCCCATGATTTCTTGCATTTTTCAGCATACCGAACTCGCTTATTATTTATTTATTTCTTTAAATTTTATTTTTATTAGAAGTACGGTAAGTTACAATAATACACAACACATATGTCTTAATACATTTTTTTGTACCGCTTCATTTTTTAAGCTTTAAGAAAAAGATAGAAGTAAAGAAAGTAAGGAAAGTGCGCAAGAGTCGTGAAGGTGCAAGAGAGTGTTGAGAAAAGAAAGCCCCTTAGAAAAGAAGTTAGAGAAGGAAGTAAAGAAAGAAAGAAAGAAAGTAGACCCTAGAAAAGAAGGAAAAAGAAAGGAGAAACAATCGCTCTATTATAACATTAAACTCCGCAGAAAGGGAACTCCCAACCAAGTCTGTTTTTGTTGTTGTTTTTGTTGCCAGATCCTGGTACCATTTATTTATTTATTTTTTTAATTACTATTGCACCTCATGCTTGTAATAGTTCCAAAAACGTACACCACGTCTTTTGGAATTGGTCTGCTTTGCCTGCAAAGAGGAATCTCATCTCTTCCAGATGTAGTGTTTCAAACACATCTGATATCCACATTTTTATTGTTGGTGTGGGCGCGTTTTTCCAGAATTTAAGTATGCTTTTTTCCCATTATTAGCCCATAATTGAGTAAATTCTTCTGAAACACGTTTAGTTCAGGGTTACCTTCCGATATTCCAAAAATAATCCATTCTGGTTTTGGTACCAGTTTTATTTTAATTAATTTTGTAAAAATGTCAAATATTTCATTCCAGAATTTTTGTATTTTTGTACAAAAAACGAAAGAATGCGCAATGGTAGCTTCTTGACACAGACATTTATCACAGATGGGTGAGACATTAGGGAAGAATTTATTTATTTTAGTTTTTGAATAATATAGTCTATGTAATGTTTTGAATTGAATGAGAGTATGTCGTACGTTGATCGAACATTTATGCACCTGTAGTAAATGATTATCCCAGCTCTCTTTTGAAATTTTTATAGCTAATTCTTGTTCCCAGTCTCTTCTAATTCCATCAGTTGTGGGTATTTCTATGTTTAAGATGATGTTATATAAGTACGATATTAAATTAGCTGATTCCGCCTTTGTCTTCATTGCTTCATCCAGTAAGTCTGTAGGCATATTATGATAGTCTTTTGTGTATTTTTTCAGATAATCACGAATTTGAAGATATTTAAAATATTGATTATTTTTCAAATTATATTTCAGTTGTAGTTGTTGAAATGATAGTAATTTTCCCAATTCATACAGATCTCCGAGCATTTTGATTCCCATTCTTTCCCATTGTATAAATGATTTGTCTATAATTGATGGTTTAAACGATGGATTATTAACTATTGGTATTAAAAGAGATAGGTTTCTTAATTTTAGGTTCTGTTTTATTTGTTTCCATGTTCTAATTGTGCTATGTATAATTGGATTTTTATTATAATTTTTGTTACTCAGATGTATTGGTGAGAGGAGAGTCGCTCCTATATTACACGGAGAGCAGTCCTCTCTTTCCATTACAATCCACTCGCACTTCCCTGGCCATACTTTCATTTCACTCCTGCCATTAGGAAGAAAGTATTGGAGTCTGAAAACTGTAACGTCTAGGTTATAGGTAATAGTTGGATTAAAGTAAAATGCGACTTCTAATGCCCTCAACGCCTACAATGTGACGGATCGTAATATCGGGACAAAACAAAGGCTAAGTCATTTATTTCACATATAATCTTGCTTCTTGGGGTGGCTTTAGTCTAATTTTACGACGCGAAAATGTTATTTAGTCCCCAAACGATTCGGCCATGTCTTTCCTGCCGATATGGGGTTAAAATTCACGGCAATGGCAACGTTCCAATCGATCGCATTCCAGAAACACCCACTCGCAACATGATTTAAATCCTCTTTTATTTTGGACAATCATGTCATAAGAGCATCTACGTCTATATTTTGTGTAATTGTCTGTCCATAATCAATATGTTTATACTAAATATTCACAACAGTTTTAGTCACATTGTGCAAAAAATAATAATTTTGATTATATCGAGAGTGGATGTTTTTAGATTAATTTATGGGAATTAAACATTAAATTCCTTCCATTTGGCATATAAGTTCATGACAGTTAGATTTAAAAATCATATTATATTGTGAATTATTGTGTGAACGGGATTAATTTGTTATTTGGATACTAAAAGCTATTTAAAAAATGTAGCCTTTTCTTAAGAAATGGATAGATGTTTAGATCTAATAATTGAATTTAGATGAATTTAATTGATTAGACGAATTTAATTGATTTGATGAAACTGCTGAATATGATTTTTTTGTTGGGTATTTACCATTTGTTTTAGCGTTTAACTTTATCATTTCTACCTTTTTTCTAAAACTGCAAATAATAACTTGTTTCTGTTAATGCTGTTCAGTGTTTTTTTTCCTTTACATTTTAAACAGATGTCTCCGAAGAAGAAATGCAAAATTGTCAATCCAATTGCCCAGCAAAAGAGACTGATTTAGACAGCATTTGCAGAGATTATCCGAATTTGGACTACTCCAAATTTAATGATCTACAGGATATTCTTAATGGGAAAGTAGTGGGCAGAAAGGCTTGTCATGCGTGGTTTGAAGTGCAAAAACCCGTAGTTTACAATGCCAAAATTGAAAAGTTGAGGAAAAACAAGGTGTACAGAGTTGCTTATTGGTTACAATCTGAGGAGTATGATGATGCTACTGATTATGATATGCCAATGTACCAGCTAGCAACTGATCTTCTCCATAAAGACTTGGTCTATTGCTAGAAATTGTAATTTATTTACCTATCTGTTATGGACTTACAGCGTATAATACAATAATATTAAAGTTCTGATCTTGAGAATATCACATTTTTGAATTTTCAAGGCAGCCTGGGTGTTTATTACTATTTCTGTCACAACGGTCAATTTTGTAATTAGCTACAATTAGGTAACTAACTAATTATATGCTTTAATTTCAGGTCATCTAAGTAAGATGTTTTATATTTGTTTCAGAATGCTTCAATCTATAATTACTGAAAAATTCATTCAGTTCTCTTAATTTTTAAGAATGTTATGGGCTTTTGACTGTCCTCGATCACAGCTTTGTGTCAAGTCAATGGAAAAACAATAGGGAACAAGATGCTAATTTCTGAGTATGAAAATGGCCATAGCTTTTTTAATACTGAAGATATGAAAGTGAATTAGGTATCAAATTAAACTTCTTTTTATGCTTTATCTGATGGGATAAATTGCAGATGATTTTTTAAATCTCCAAATTTTGTAACATTGCTAGATATCTAGTTAAAAAAACTGCACTCTACTGGATGATTATGTTTTAATTAAATCTTTATTATGGGGACACATATCGGGTATCACAAGAGTCAAGAGTCAAGAGAATTTTATTATCATGTGTCCCAAATAGGACAATGAAATTCTTACTTGCTGCAGCACAACAGAATATGTAAACATAATACAAACGGAAGATAAAAGTTAGGTGTGTCTATAGACCATATATACACAATAAATAAACAGATATAGTGCAATAATAATAATAGACTGTTATTGTTCAGAGCTTATTTGATGTCGTGTTTAATGGCTATGGGGAAGAAGCTGTTCCTGAACCTGGATGTTACAGATTTCAGGCTCCTGTGCCTTCTTCCCGATGGCAACAGTGAGGTGAGTGTGTCACCAGGATGGTGTGGGTCTTTGATGATGTTGGCAGCCTTTTTGAGGCAGCAACTGCGATAGATCCCTTCGATGGTGGGGAGCCGATGATGGACTGGATAGTGGTCACAACTTTCTGCAGTCTTTTCCGCTCCTGGATGTTCAAGTTGCTGAACCAGGCCACGATGCAGCCAGTCAGTATGCTCTCTACTGTGCACCAGTAGAACTTTGAGAGAGTTCCTTGACATACCGACTCTCCATAATCTTCTCAGGAAGTAGAGGCGCTGATGTGCCTTCTTTATAATTGCATCAGTGTGCTGGGACCAGGAAAGATCTTCCGAGATATGCACGCCCAGGAATTTGAAGTTTTTGACACTTTTGATATAAACGGGATTGTGTGTCCCTATCCTACCTCTTCAAAAGTACACAATCAGTTCCTTGGTTTTACTGGTGTTGAGAGCCAGGTTATTCTGCTGGCACCATTTGGTCAATCGATTGATCTCACTTCTATACTCTGACTCATCACCATCTGTGATTCGTCTCACAATGGTGGTGTCGTCAGCGAACTTGATGATTGAGTTTGCACTATGTCCGGCTACACAGTCATGAGTATAGAGTGTGTACAGCAGGGGGCTGAGCACGCAGCCTTGAGGTGCTCCCATGCTGATTGTTATCGAGGATGACCTATTTCCACCAATACGGACGGACTGTGGTCTGTAGATGAGGAAGTCAAGGATCCAATTGCAGAGGGATGCGCAGAGTACCAGATCTGTGAGCTTGGTAACCAGCTTGGAGGGGATGATGGTACAACAGCCTGATGTACGAGTTTTTGTTGTCCAAGTGGTCCAGAGCGGAGTGGCGAGCCAGCGAAATCGCGTTGACCTGTTGTGTCGGTAAGTGAACTGCAGTGGGTCAAGGTTCTTGTCGAGGTAGTTGTTGATATGCGCCATAATCTACCACTCAAAGCACTTCATCACCACAGATGTTAGTGCCACTGGTCGATAGTCGTTGAGGCACATCACCGTGCTCTTCTTGGGCACAGGTATTATTGATGCCCTTTTAAAGCAGGTGGGAACCTCAGACCTCAGAAGTGAGAGGTTGAAAATGTCTGCAAAAACTCCAGCCTGCACAGGTCTGCACAGGTTTTGAGAACACGACCTGGTGTAACATCTGGTCCAGGCGCTTTCCGAGGGTTCACCCCTCTGAAGTTTCTTTTGACGTCGGCTTCTGTGATTGTAACTGAAATACCATCATGGCGAATGGGGGCTCGGGAAGGCACATCAGTGTTCTCCCTATCAAAGCGTGCGTAGAAAGCGTTGAGCTCATCAGGGAGTGATGCTTCGCTGTCGTTTGAGCTGCCTCCTCATTTTGCCTTGTAGGTGATGGCATTCAAGCCCCACACAGTTGCTGAACATCTCTCATCCTCCAGCTTGGAGCAGACTTCCCTTTTGGCCTTTTTGATGGCCTTACCAAGGTTGTATCTGGACTTCTTGTAGACCTCTGCATCGCCAGACCTGACCTGAATGCCCGGGATCTGGTCTTCAGAAAAATGCGGATCTCATGGCTCATCCAAGGCTTCTGGTTAGAAAACACTTGGAAGGTTTTTTGTGTTGGGACGCAGTCCTTCACACATTTCCTTATGAAGTCTGTAACGACTGTGGCGTGTTCATTCAGGTCCATTGCCGAGTCCTTGAACATTGCCCAGTCTGCAGACTCCAAGCAGTCCTGGTGTTGTTCCTCTGCCCCCCGACCAGCTCTGTGCAGTCCTCACCAATTGCTGCCTGTAGGCAGGACGAAGCAGCACCGCAGTATGGTCAGATTTACCGAAGTGAGGGCGAGGGATAGAGCGATAGGCATCTTTGATGGTCGTGTAGCAGTGGTCGAGGGTGTTTGGTCCTCTGGTGCTGCAGGAGACGTGTTGGTGGAAGTTAGGGAGAGGTTTCTTCAGGTCGGATTTGTTGAAATCCCCGGCCATGGAGGTAAATGCCTCGGGGTAGGCCATCTGGTGCTTGTTGACCACGACGTGCAGCTCCCCCAGTGCCAGACGGACATCTGCCTGGGGTGGGATGTAGTCCGTCGTCAGGATGATGGAGGTGAATTCCCTCGGTAGGTAGAAGGGGCGGCACTTCACCGCCAGATGTTCGAGGTGTGGAGAGCAGGAGTTAGATAGGACTGCCACATCTGAGCACCACGCAGAATTGACCATGAGGCAGACACCCCCACCTCTCCCTTTCCCAGATGCCTATGTACGGTCAATGCGATGGATGGAGAAACCTTCAGGCTGGACTGCTGAGCCTGGGGAGCTGGGGGTGAGCCATGTCTCTGAGAAACAGAACACAGAGCATTCCCTCAGCTTCCTCTATGTTTCTATGTTTCCTTTGCCCTTAAGTCCTCCACTTTGCTTTCAAGGGATTGTACGTTGGCCAGTAGGATGGTAGGGGGAGGGGGTCAAAGTCCTGCCTGTCGGCCACGTTTCAGGCCACAATGGAGGCCTCCCCGTTGTTTCCAGGTAATATACTTACTGTACCTGCTGTTTCTGCGAACCTGCACTGGAATGGGGATTCTCTTGCAGTCGGCAGCTCCAGCTCCGTTGCGATCAGCGGGGTTCCCTCACAGTCGACAGCTCCAGCTCCATTGCTCCAGCTGCAGCTCCATTGCTCCAGCTCCAGCTCCTGCCTGTCGGCTCCGGAGGTCTCCCTGGTGTTTCCAGGTACAGTACCTATGATCCTCGGGTTGGGTGTTCTCCAGCGATCGAGAGATCGCTTAGTCGGGGGCTCCCGCAGCTGCGGAAGATCGCGATATTGCTAGTGCCTTCAAGTACACTAGCTGCTTGTCCATTACGGCGCTGATTTCTGCCATTTCTTTGACCCAGATGAATTGTGTGAAACTATAATTGATTTTCTGCAGTTGAGCTGCTGACAAAATGTCGCCACAGGCAGTCGCCATCTTTAAGTTAGAGCAACATTTTTGAGTGAATCACATTTTTCAACAGCAGGTAATTAGCTTGAAATCACACTACCTTGTTGCCCATTAATTTTAACACTAACTTTATAACGATCATCTGCACACCCACCATAGTGCTTTTACTTCTTAAGCAGTCCTTCAGGATCCTGGATAACTTCCGACTCCAGTTTTCAGGCATCTATGGTGGACAATGTGAGAACTACAGGCTCTGACAGGTAGTAGCTGATGGGATGGGCGGTTAGGTAACCTGTGAAGTGGTTTGTAGCTGCCACTTCTGACACATGTGCTCCTAATACATGCTCTCAAGGTTCTTAGCACCATCTCCAATTTGAGTGCTTATGGGCTAGCGATTTCCAAGAGTCAGTGGGAAATATTGCATTTCAAGGAGGATTTGTATAATCATCGAGATGCATTGCATGTGTGTAGCATCATTTAGAATGCATTTATCCTAAATTGTTTAAATGTGTAAGAAGGAACTGCAGATGCTGGTTTAAACCGAAGATAGACACAAAAAGCTGGAGTAACTCAGCGGGACAGGCAGCATCTCTTGAGAGAAGCAATGGGTGACGTTTCGGGTCAAGACCCTTCTTCAGACTGGTTAGGGATAAGAGAAACGAGAAATATGGACGGCGATGTGGAGAGATAAAGAAATTCATTGAACATCATTATTTACTTCACAAGTAATGATGGTGAACATTATTGTGTCACTATTACTGTTACCATATTATCCAGGCCATTGACTACTGTTTGTACCCAAGAGGAAAGAAGAAAAACTACACTTTTGAAAAATAAATGATAGTTTATCCGATATTACTGGATTCATTTGCTTTTTGTCAACCTAATTTCCGATCTAAAGTGACCCACCTTTTAAAAACAATTATTGCTTCTTATTTAATATATTCACTGCTATGCAGGTCAATTGTCAACATTCCTATTAGATCAGCATATTTGATCCCATGTGATCAAAATGTTTATTTATGTATTTAGATCAAAATATGTTCAATCAGGATTGCAGCAGTCAACATTATGATAATAGAGCAACACGATTTCTGGAAGCAATGCTGATTAAATATTCATTGAGTTTGATTATATTGAAATTAAGACTAAATCCTTAACTTAAATCGAGTGGAATAATAGCAGTGTAAATAATGCATAGTTTCAAAATTGAAAACACCTGAATGCATAATCTTTGTGATTGCTATTTTGTCATTGGTCTTGCAGATGGTTAGATTAATATATATTCATAAGATTACCAGTTGTGGAAAATGAGAATTTAAACAAATTGTAGGGTTTATTTTTTGATATGAAACTGAAAAAGGACAAGGAAAATGAAGTTAAAAACTTCATATTCCTTCAACCATTTAAAATAATTAATAGCCAGTTGAGGGCATTTTTACAAAGCAATATTTCAAGACTCTGACAGATCAGCTTGTAACTAAAATAAACTGAAGACATATTAGATTTGATTTGTGATATTCAAAAGTATGTATTTACAGATTATGGTATTTGGCACGTAATATTTGATGAACATCCAATTTTCATGTACAGTAAAATCCATTTCAATCCTCAGTCAAATAAACCATTGGAATGGTCTGTCAATGTAATTGTATTTTCATTTAATTCATAATTGTATTATTTTCATATTATATTCCTGCATTCATATCTTTTCCCATTCACCTAGCTTCTCTGTATCCACCTCAAAGTTTAAAAACAATGAAGAATTAATCATGTTTTCCATTAACTCGAAGTTGCTTGACCAAACAGTTCTGCCATAAACAGCAAATGGCAGGTATTTTTCTTTTCTGGAATTTTCTTGAAATTGCACGATAAAATGTTTGGCTCGCATGAAGTAATTGAGCATTTAAATCTGTGAAATAATGGATAACATGATTCATTTCCGCTTGGGAAAGAGACGCTGGCTATCTACCCTATCTATGCCTCTATAATTTCATATACTTCTATTATGTCGCCCCTCAGCCTACAACACTCCAGAGAAAACAATCGAAGTTTATCCAACTGCTCTTTATAGCTAATAGTCTCTAATCCAGGCAATATTGTGGTGAACCACTTCTACACTCTCTCCATCCACATCCTTCTTGTAATGCAGTGTCCAGATAATGCTCCAAATGTGGCCTTGCCAATGTTTTACGAAGCCTTTTAACCTACTCTGCTCTCGGGACAATAGACCTATCCTTTCAATCTCATATTATAACAAAACTGCTCCATCCCAAACAACGTGCTGGAGAATCTCCTCTGCATCTTCTCCAGCACTATCACATCTTACCCGTAGTGTCCAGGACTACATGTAGTACTGCAGCTGAGATATGATCAGTGTTTTATAAAATTGGAGCACAACCTTCCTGCTCTTGTATTCAATGGCTCAACTATGAAGAACAACATCCCTTAAGCCTTCTTAACCAAGTTACTGTATCTACCTGTGCTGCCACCTTCAAAGATATTTTGACTTGCACACTAAGGTCCCTCTGTTCCTCAATACTCCCCAGAACCTTTCCGTTCACGGTATATGTACCAGCCTCATTAGTATTCCCAACATTTATCACCTTAATTTTAATAAGATTAACCTTCATCTGCCATTACTCAGCCCATTTCACCATCATATCACCCTTTAGCCTAAGACCACATTGTTAAAAACTCCACTAATCTTAGCATTATTTGTGAATATTCAGAGAATGCCACTGTACGTGACAATAAACATGAACTTGAACTTGAACATCTACATCCAAATCATACACATGTATTACAAACAGCAAGGGTCCCAACACTAATCCTGTGTAATAACACTGATCACAAAAATACAGTCCTTTACCATCACCCTCTCTTATTGCCAAGCTAAGTTTGAATCCAATTTGCCAAATTGCCTTGGATTCCATGGACCCTAATTTATAAATACTGAACTATTAAATACTAATTTATAAATACTGAAGCAGCTGGTGGGTGGAGTTCCATCAAAGCATATTGTTCCACCTGCATGGTTGAACCTTTTGTGTTATTGTTGAAGTTGTCCTCGACTGGATGAGGAAAATTTCTGACTTATGCCACATATGTTGGGGAAAGAATATGAAGCTTCAAGAAATAAATTACTCACTGAATATAATACGAAATCTACTGTTCTAGCAAATAAATTCATGTGGCTGGTCCAATTGAGTTCCTGGTCAGTAGTAACTGCCAGTATGTTGACAGTGAGGAAGTCAACAACACTAATAACTTTAAATATGAGAAAGGTGGTGAAGTGCCCTCTCATTGAGGTTGCCATTGCCTAGAACTTTCATAACACTTATTACTCTTCACATTACCCCAGCTGTGAGCAAAACATTGCTATTCATGCAAATACACGGACAGATAACTAAATATGTAGGAATAAGGATTACACTCTTTAGCACCTCTGCCTGACTTCCAGGCATTCATTTGTTTTGTTTGGGGAACGTATACTTCACATACATGTGTTTAAATGTCACTTCACTGGGAACATAATCCTATTTTCCATGGAGATCAAAGTATTTTATTTAGAGTGTAAAAGCAAAGTTAAATGAGGAAGGATATCTAAGTGTAGTTTTTAAGAAAATGATTTTTCTGAAGCTGTGACGCATGGAACAAGGTGGCTACCACAAAGGAACATGATAAAAATGTAATTGGGGAGAGAATCGTGCAATGTAATTTGGTGAGAAAGTCTCATTTTAACAAGAGCTTTAGTTGTTAGATGGTGAAAAGTACAGCAAGGTGAAGAGACTACATAGGGACAAAGTGATCTCCAGGAATCAAGTTATAATCTAAATTGATGCAGTTATCAGCAATACGAACATGGATATCACTTTTATGAGTTAACTGACATTCTGGAAGGAAATTAGGGGAAAGGTGCTGATTCCTGGTGGAGTACAAGAGGTCAATGTTGGAAAGGCTAAATGAAAGGAAAATGGTTAGAGGTGAAAAACCACAATGATACGTATTTGGTAAAGCTAGAGGGCATCATAATGACATGAATCTTAAACAACTTGTAGAGATCATGGTGAGACCATATTTTTATTTTTAGTGCAAGTACCCAAAATGGATTCTCTTAATTGGTGAACAACTTGAAGTAGATTAGTGGCACCATGAACATTGTAATTGTTCCCATTAAGAAAGCTTAAAGCCTCTTAGTTCGTCTAACATTGGCTTGTAGATCTTGGGGAATCAATCAGAGAAATTGATTTTGAGAGCTTCAGGAGATTCACTTTCTGGTTTCATTGCCTAGGTCTCAGACAGATAAAAGATTTTACTTATTTGTGTCTCTTCTGAATCTTTCCCTTCAGATTTATTATTAAAATGAAAGTTGGATTTAATTGTCATTGTCAGAACTAGAACTACACGGTTAAAGTAAAGCTTGACCAGTTTCCAAGGTTACACTGCTAAGTCTCCAAGCAGATTTTGATTGGTAGCTTGTCTGGTTTCTTCAGGCAGGCAATATTAAAATTGACACTAATGTTTTAAACACATCATGAGGATATTCTGAATCTATGACCACAACATTTTCCTAATTTGAAAACATTTTCAAAAAATGTAATGAACATTTTTCACATAATATTCCTATATATAACATCCCAAAATAATTTACAGCAATGCAGTCTTCAGCAAGTATACTTTCACATTTATCACGGGTATTGGGCATACTGTGCGAACCATTCCCATTAAAATCATTTACAAAGGTACCACTTAACACTCTAAGCAGGAAGGGTGCTTTGTGAAAATTGAGAAGCTTCTTATTACCTTGTGTTATTGTTATTTTTGTTCAACCTTTTTTTGGGTCATCTTGAATTAACAATTCTAGGGATTAGGATTGTAGTTTTCACTTATTGACCAGCAGAGAAGGGGGTGGCACTTTTGTCATTGTTGGGAATGAACAGAGTAATTGATAATAAAGGAGCACATTCAAACATGGTAGAACATGGCCATATTGAAAAAAATCTCATCATCTGTAAATGAATAAAGCTAATCCAAATGAGGGCACTGTGTTGTCTAGCTGCTGAGAATTACTGAAAATCTCAGCAGTATAAAATAACATGCCACCGAATACTTAGAGTGGGCCACATCAATCAGTATAGGTGATTGGGACTAAACTTTGAAACCAACAGCAATGCCCTCTAAATAGAAATAAGGTAAATCATGTGAAAATCTTTTTTCGATTGAGGGTCGACAGAAAATTGTGCTAAAAGTCTCTTCTCAGATCATACTGCCAAACAAAATAAAGGGGCATACATTTATCCCAGCTTGCTTGAACTAAATGCTTAATATTGTAATGCTTGTACACCTTACTTTGTTGTCAATTGAACCAAATTTATTTAAAAAATGTGATTTCAGAAGTTGAATGTGCAATGCAGCTACTAACTCATACCATGTTTAGTATTAACTCAGAGGAGTTATTTAATCCCTGCATGTTCATACTTCGAGAGTGGACACTGAATTTTTGACCTGGAACACTTAGTGTTGGGACCCTTGCTGTTTGTAATACATGTGTATGATTTGGATGTAGATGTTCAAGTTCAAGTTTGTGTTTATTGTCACTTAACCAACTAAGGTACAGTGGCAATATCTGAATATCTGAAAGCACTAAATGTACTTTATTATTAATAATTTCTGTGCAAATAGCAGCATTTCTGGGATACCTTTGGTCCTCATTATTCCATGGTTTAATATGTTAACCATTTTTATGAACGTCTAGGCTAATTTCCACAGCCAGTTCTACCAAAATTTAGTAGGGATGGAATCTTTTATTACATGTTTATCTTCAGAGTGGTGAATTTGTCATTAAAAATGTAATTGTCCAGCCTTTTTGCTACTCTTCTAAAAGAGTGGAGAAGCTGAAGCTTCTCTATAGACATCAATTACCAGTGCCCATTTCCGTCCAGGTGTAACTTTGGAATATATGACTCCAACAGATTCTAGTGCTGGATCACCTGAGTAATCTCAGCATTATGGATCCCATGCAGTTGTATCCAAGGCATATTTTTGTAATGGATTCTATCCAATCAAACCTCTAGCACTTCTTTCTCTTTCCACGTTTAAATTTAACTGTTTATGTTTACATTATAATACATTACATTTTTCGTCAATTATTGTGATACAATCATCAAATATCAGTTAAATTTCAGCAAGAAGAATGAAAACATAATGACTAATGAAGGAGTGCTTTAAATTGGAATGCATTGAAATGTAAAGATTCAGGAATACAGTAACGTTAAACAACATTTACTTTGCAAAGAAGTAACGTGTCACAGGATTTAGTTTGTTTTAGTTTTTAGTTTAGAGATACAGTGCAGAAACAGGCCCTTCCGCCCACCAAGTCCACGCCGACCAGCGATCCCCCACACTAACATTATCCTATGTGTCCACAGTCGGGACAATTTACAATTACACCAAGCCATTTAACCTACAAACCTGTATGTCTTGGAGTGTGGGATGTAACTGGATAAAACCCACAATGAATAGTAAAAAAACTGCAAACATTGCAAACTTCAAATAAAAACAAAAAATACAGAAAAGACTCCATTGTCTTTATAGCGAAGGAGAGAGAAACGGAATGAACATTTTGCATCTCCACAGATACTGACTGAAATGTTGAGTATTTTCAATGTTTTCTAACTTTGTTTCATAAATTTTTTTAGACATTGCTGGTTATTAACAATATCATTAATATTGTAGTGGGTGCGTGAGAGAGCCCGGAATGAAGGCGAGAAGCCAGGCAAATTATGTAGAGGCTTTAATGAGCACTGCACACTACTCTCCGCTTCAGTGAGAGACTGAAGACTGGTCTCGCGCCAAAAATCCCTACTCTTATCTTCGTAGCTGGAAGCCGCCCCCCCAGACCTGTCCATCAAGTGCCGAGGGGGATGAACCAGGGAGTGGCCTACTTCCCAGGAACCGCCACAGGGCAGTCCTGGAGAGCAGAAGGAACGTGCGGCCTGAACGAACCGTGGTGAGACGTTGGCACCGGTGCCCACCGTCTGCCGAAGCCGTTGCAGGGCGGCTGATGGCTCCTCCGCCTGGCCCTGTGCTGATAGGATAAACTCACCGGGCACTGTCAGCGGGTCCCCATACACCAACTCAGCTGAGGAGGTGGCCAAGTCCTCTTTGGGCGTGGTGCGGACACCCAGCAAAATCCACGGCAATGCGTCGACCCAGTCCGGGTCTGTGAGCCGAGCCTTCAGGGCAGCCTTGAGCTGGCGGTGGAAAAGCTCCACCAGGCCGTTCGCCTGCAGATGATACACCGTGGTGCGGTGCAGGTTAACCCCGAGAAGGCAAGCCATGGCTGACCACAGTTCAGATGTGAACAGAGACCCCAGGTCGGGCATAATGTCCAGTGGCACTTCGAATCTGGCAATCCAGTGTGCTGCGAAAGCACAGGCATACTTGGCCGCAACCTGTGCCACATGAAACGGGAAGCCATGAGGGCCTTCGTCACCTGAACGGATGGGTGGGCCAGCCCGTTGAGCACCTCGAACACTCTGCGCCGCCACCAATCGAGATGTCGCACAGCAGGCTCGCACCCGCCCGGGGCCACATGGAACGTCCTCCAACCGCAGGCCTGAAACTGCGGTACGATAGGCGGACATCTCATCATCCGTCAGCTGGGCAGCAGCCAGGGCTGAGTAGTCCATGCCATCGGACACCTGCAAAACGGCGTCGACAAGGTGTCGGCTACTCTGTTGTCTTTGCCCTCGATGAAACGATTGGAGGTAGTGTATTGAGAGACGAACGCCAACTGCTGCTGCTGGCGATCGGACCACAGGTCGGAAACCTTGGCGAACGCAAAGGTGAGGGATTTGTGGTCCGTGTAAGCGGTAAATGTCCGCCCCTCCAAAAAGTAACGGAAGTGGCGCACGCTGAGGTAAAGGGCGAGGAGCCCATGGGTGCATGAGCATCGTGCCCCTAGCCAGGGCCTCCTTTGCCTGGTGGAACACCGCCACCGCTTCGTCAGTCCATTCAACCTCCTTTCGTTTGCCCACCATGAGGTGAAACAGCGGGCTCATGATCCTGGCCGCGGACGGTTCAAAATGGTAGTGGAAGGCCACCATCCTGATGGATTCCTGGAGACCCCTCACGGTGGCCGGTCATCGAAACTGGCGCACAGCGTCTACCATGGCCGGGAGCGGCACCACACCCTGCGGAGTTACGTGGTGGCCCAGAAAATCAATGGACGTCACCCCGAAACATTTGGCTATATTGACGGCCAGCCCGTGATTGCTGAGACGCTGGCATAGCTGGCGTAGATAGGTACAATGCTCCTGCCGCAAGCGGCTTGCCACCAAGATGTCGTTGAGGTAAATGAACACAAAGTCCAGGCCACGGCACACGCAGTCCATAAGCCGCTGAATGGCCTGCGCAGCGTTCTTAAGCCCGAATGGCATGCGCAAGAACTCGAAAAGGCCGAATGGTGTTATGATGGCCGTCTTGGACACGTTGTCGGGGTGGACGGGAATTTGATTGTAGCCATGCACCAGGACGTCCTTGGAGAATGCCGCAGCCCCGGCCAGGTGCGCATTGATATCCTGAATGTGGGGGACCGGGTACCTGTCAGCGATGATGGCATCATTAAGCCGACGATAGTCTCCGCAAGGGCGCCAGCCACCATCTGCCTTGGGGATCATATGGAGGAGGACACTCACGAGCTGTCTGAGCGGCGTACAATACCCAGCGACTCCATAAGGTGGAACTCCTCCCAAGCTAGATGGAGTTTGTCCGGTGGAAGACGCCGCGCCCGGGCGTTCAGGGGCGGGCAAGTAGTCGGAATGTGATGCTCCACCCCGTGTTTCGGGGCGGAGGAGCGGAACTGCGGGTCAAGGATTTCAGGGAAGTCGGCCAGTACACGCGAGAATGTAGCATCCACGGACGACAGGGGCCCATCAGGCAGCACGACCGGGTCGCCCACTCGGAGGGAAACGGGCTCCAATGTTACAGAGTGCACCAGACGCTGCTGATTGACATTCACATGCCGGGAATGTGCGCGTAGGAAGTCCGCGCCCAGCAACGGCTGGGAAACGTCAGCAATGACGAATGACCATGAAAAGCGGCCATCCCCGAAGTTGAGGGAGAGCATGCGCACCCCATATGAGCGGATTGGGCTCCCATTTGCCGCTGTGAGGAGGGGGCCGCGTTTACCGGCGCGGCGTTGCCATTAGAAGGGGGCAGCACACTTATCTCTGCCCCGGTGTCGATGAGGAAACGAGCCCCAATGTGGCGATCCCACGCAAACACGCTATGAATCTGGCCGGCCGCCGAAGCAATCACGGACGGCCGGCCCATGCGTTTCCTGGGAACGTACAGGGCTGCCGACACTGACAAGCTGCAGCCCCCCAGCGGCGGTGATAGTAGCACCAGCTCCCCCTGCTGGCCTCTGAACAGGTGGAGGTGCAGGCTGATCTGACCACCAGCGACCTCTGGTAGCGTCCAAAGGATTTGACGGCAGGCCACGCTGGAACGATGTGCCAGTGCCCGAGTGCGCAATGGCGGCCGGATCCCGCCGCGCAGGGCATTTAGGCGTGATGGAGATGCGGTCAATTGAAGCACCGACTTGCTGTGTTGCCTGGCGCAGTCGGGAGGATCTCCAGCGCATCCAGGACCTGCTGACAGCCATCCAAAGTTGATTGGCGTGCTTGCCCACCAACTGCATGTCGGTGAAAGGGTCGCTGGTAAGCTGCAGGCAGATGTCCGACGGGAGCTGCTGCAGGTAGGCATGTTTAAAAAGAAAACAGGGCTCGTGGTCGCCCATAAGGGCCAGCATATTGCCCAGCAGGGCCGACAGCCGGTAGTCACCCAGGCCAGTCATCTGCAAGATTTGGGTCACCCGCTCGGCCTCGCTGAGGCCAAACTTACTTAAGAGTAGGGCCTTAAGGGCCTCATACTTATTAGCCACCGGGGGGGTGCGGAGAAAAGGCTTGACCCATCGTGCAGAGGCCTGGTCGAGGGAGCTGATAATATAATAGTATTTTGTTGCATCTGCCGTCACGCTCCGCAGTGCAAACTGCGCCTCGGCCTGCTCAAACCAGATTTTGGGCTCGTCGGTCCACAGGGTAGGCAGCTTCAGCACAACGGCGTGGAGATCGGCGGGGCCGGCAGGGCCCAAGGACGGTTGACCGGCATGGTCCAAGGGCGGTTGACCGGGTTGTGCGTCCTGTAGAACATTCGGGTCCATCGCAACTTGCGACGAAATGTCGAGTGTCACCAGCGGGTGCGTGAGAGAGCCCGGAATGAAGGCGAGGAGCCAGGCAAATTCTGTAGAGGCTTTAATGAGCACAGCACATTACTCTCCGCTTCAGTGAGAGACTGAAGACTGGTCTTGCGCCAAAAATTCCTGCTCTTATCTTCGTAGCTGGAAGCCGCCCCCAGACCTGTCCATCAAGTGCCGAGGGGGATGAACCAGGGAGTGGCCTACTCCGCAGGAACCGCCACAATATCAGCGATATTTCTGATGCTTTGAAGCTGGATTCTTGTGGTAGTTCTTTCATTCAGGCAAATTAATAATTGTAAATAGGAGGTGACCATACTACATACTTCAACTGAAAATATGTTGAAGTATGTAGTATGGTCACATTTTGAAAAGATGGTAAATTGGTTGTGGTTGTAGGTTCTAAATGAAAATAGTTTACATCCTAATTCTACCTATGATAGGTATTTCATAATGTCATCACAATTATGTGCTCCTGGTTCAATTTTCATTTGCTTATATTGCCTGTCATAAATCAGCTGAATGCTGTCTCATCTATCTGGATGTTAATTATTAACTTAGAAACATCTTTGATCCAGCAAAAATGTGCTGGAATAGACAGATGGTTGTTTAGTCAAGGTGACCAGAAAAACAAATTTCAGTCCATACCCTGCATGGTTTATCCCTTGGGGGCCATGGGTTATCTATTCTAATTAATGTTGATAAAATAGCTGATAATGCCAGAAGCTTAGTAAATGTCACCTTCCCCGAGATGGCATATTTATTTCCCCTTATTTATTTTCTCATTCCTATTACATTTCATTCAAATCACAGACTATATTAACCTCTATATTGAATAAAGAACCGTATGCCTCTGTTATAATTCAGTTCAAATCTATAGTATGAGACAGGTTCATTTTAGTACACTGGGAGCATATTATCTAGAGAGTATAAATCTCTTATTGCTAATTTTAATTAATTTGCCTGCCTAGTTCTATAAAAGGGCACTGAAGCACCTGTGATAATGTAGGGGAATAAAATCTTTCAACTGTGCAAGAGTTGTTTTGAAAGAATACATTTGGAACATCTAAATGGGTGAATAGGAAAGGTTTAATACATAAATAGCTATTTCACTGAAAAGGGTTCACAGACAGCTGTCTGCTGCCAGTTAATGTTAGGGCAGGCTATGTTTAAACCACCCATTCTAGTCCCTTCCCTTGCTCGGGTGAGCAATGCTATCTTTAAAAAGGCTGCTCAGATGCATGGGATACTGCCAAGCCTCTTGCTGCCCCTCTTCCAACTCCCATTAATAATCTGTCCATCTGTCGGTAGGCGGGGCCAAGTTAGTAATAGGGCCATAGAGTTGTACAGCACAGAAACTAATCCTTTGGCCATATAAGGCTTTTTGATCATCTACACCAATCTCATTTGCCCACATCAGGTGCACATCCTCATATACCTGACCCACTGAAATGCCTGCCAAAAATCCAAGTGCCGTCTAACTACGTTTATATTTTCTGCTCCGACCTATGAAGGTAAGCAAACCATATGTTTTCTTCACCACCCTATATATTTATTTTCAGGAAACTATGGGATCGAACATAACACCCTACCTTTTATGGTTTATATGCTATCCCATTCCAACTACCCAAGTGCATCACCTGCCACTTGTCAGAATTAAATTCTATTTGCCAATGGTTTACCCAACTTTCCATCTGACTCATATCCTCTTGGAGCTTTGGACAAACTTGCTCGTTGCTCTCAAGACCGCCAACTTTTGTGTCATACACAAACTTACTAATCATACCATGGACATTCACAATCTAGTTGTTAATATATATCACAAAAAAACAAAGAGTCCTTGCACTGGTCCCTGTGGTAACCATAGCCTTACACTTAGAAAAGCATCCTTCAACCTCCAGGACCACTATCCTCTGGCTTCTATTTGCCAGACCAATTTTGGAAAATGGCAAAAGGTCTAAAACTTAATAGAAACAGTCAGGGAGGCCTGATAACAGCAGGGCCTTGTTGAGATGGTCAGCAGTTAATGTAGTGGAAGCTATGTGATGTTCAGTTGCTTTTAGCACTTTGTGGGCAAAGGCTACTCCTCCTAGGCATAGCAAGTAAGCTTTTGACCTTTCCTATTCCTTGATCATAGCCTGAATGAGTCCTGGCACATTACCCCCTCCTACACATCTTTGTTTGTAGTTCTAAAACTTTGTTTTCTATGTTGTACTTTGTATTTGGTCAAATGTTGGATGTGAGTCTAATGTACTAAAGCTTATGATTGGCAGACAGTTGACATCTCTAGTGTAGGCATACTGTGTACTACGCTACTACGCTCCCTGTAACTACTGCCTATTCCCATTGGTATTTTAGGCATGTTTTTTGTTGTTATGAAATGGCCCCCCCATGTACTCAGAGATTTTAATGTTTATTGCCAAATGGTTTGTTTTTCTTAAATTTTTTAAGATGAGTTTACTACAGCATTTTATTGCTCCCATAAAATATTTTTAAAGCTTCATTCATTGCATAAAATAGGCCCCAAGAGAAGCTGATCATGAAGATTAGATTAGAAAAGAAATTGGTGTGTATAAGTTAACTAATGAATAAAAATGATCTTCTGTTGTTGATGTTTGGAGTAATTTGAGATTAGATGGCTTTTTTTTGGCTCTATATCTCTCTGGACATGGTAATTTTGGCTATTAATTATAGATTAAAGAAAGTTTTATTTATTAATTTTATTTAAAAATCTGTCTCGATTGTGACATTTTTAATCAAAAAATAGATTTAGAATATAAATCAGGGTACTTACTCCTTCAGCTTTTATCTAAATGGTAATTTGGTGTCCTAACTGAGCATGGGGAAATGCTTTTACTGAAGAATAAGCTGTGAATTCAAAAGTGGTATATATATATATTTAAAGTAATTCACATTTGAATGCCACACTTATATTTTTTTCAGCTATGTTTGTGTAATAAAATAGTTTCACAGTGGATAATCTATTAAAAAGTAAAATCATCCAATTCTTATCAATCAAAACTTTATCAAGATTGCAGAAGCTGCAGTGCACTTGGTAATGTGATATTGATGCTAGAGTTACAGTAACTAAAAGCTAGTGGAGACGAATTGTTGGATTCAAAGTTCAAACCTAAGTACCGTGCCACAATAAACACTGGATATGTGTGAATAAATAGATAGATTCATTGATTTGTGTCCACAGCAACGCCCTCTGTGTATTATTTGAATAACTTTTGGCATATAATTACTCCAAGATATGAATAGACAAAAATTATCTTTATGATTAATTTTCTGATAAATATTCTTTTCATATTGGCTATCAACCTCCAAGAGAATCCAGAAACACAAGTATAATTAAATGAGCAATGAAGGGAAATGGCATTATCAATCAAATTGTAAGTAGTCGTTCATTGATTTACTCCATCTTAGCTGAGAACATGTGGTCTTTTTGGAGACTGGGATAGATTAGTTATGTGTTTCTAAATATCGGCTTGCCTTTGAACTTGATTTTGGCAAATTACAATATGATAAACATGCCATCATATGAATCACTGTCTCTAAGAAATTGCATGACAGAAACTCTGCACAATCCATCATCATTGGCAGAGAGTAAAATAACAAAGATTTTTGATTTCACATCAAAGTGCTGTGGTTGTCCTGAAATTTTTCAATCCCTCTTCTGTCATTCTCTGAATTTTTATCATTTTTATAACGTTATCGAAACAGGTGCATTCCTTGGCATTTTTCCACTGTCAGTGCCAGGAGCTTTATAAAGTTATCTCAGAAATCAGTACCTTTGTATTATCTTTAGCACTTAATGACACACAATAAGTCACTGACTGAGTAAATGACATCACACACCCCTGTTGAGGAAACAAATGTCGATAACATAACTACAAAAAATGGGATTAGGTTAATTATTTATATACTATGAATGAACACAATTTTAATTAGGGACAACTTACTATAGCACAACAGACACACACAATTTAGTTCGTATGATGTTAGTGGGGTGAGATTTATATCTGGAAATCCTTGTTTGATATTAATCAACAAAAGAAATGAAAACTGGAGTAGTCCATGTGGTCTTTCAAGTCTGTTTTGGAATCCTGGCTTTTCAATCACCCAATGAATGCAACCAGAAAGTGTGGACGGAGGACAACCAATATCTCATCCTCTCTTGGGCACTTTGTGCTTGCAACCTGAGATGAATTTCTCCCCTGATATTTTATTCCCTTTTGTTTGTTGTACTAATAAAATAGAATCTTATACAGCAAATGTTAGCCAATTACCCCGTAAATACTAATGGAATTCTGCTCCAGTTTCATATTTAATATGCATTGCAGGCTCCCAGTGGAATTTTCATAAGCAAATTTAGAGCTTGCCATTACCTGTCATAAAATTCTCTGAGCTGCTGCAGCAAGATATTAAATGCCATTTAAGAAGAGGCCAGGCAGTTACAGGGGGCAGAAATGTCCTGATTAACTCCCCTTTTTAATCTGTGGCCCCAACTATCCAATTTTTGAACATTTCTATTTTTATACGTTTTAGTTAACTTTCTTTTAATTACTTGCTACAATAAAGGGCAAAAATGTCCGTCAGCAAGGCAGCGTGCACTTCCTGTCAGATGTGGCAAATCAGGGACAAGTCAGGTGTCCCTGATGACTGCATTTGCAAGAAGTGTGTCCGCTTCTGGAGGGGATAGGAGGGAGAGGATGGAGCGGCGTCCTGAAGAAAGCACTGTCTCCAGGGAGTACAATGTGAGTCTCAACAACAGCCGTGTCACCGGAATGTGTGGTGCGTGAAGAAGGGCTCGCTGGTGCACTTTGTGAATCAGGAGTGGGGTCGGAAGCCAGGGCTCTAAACGGCCGGGGAGACGGTGGGAGCCGGGGATGGATCAGCAGGTCATTCCATTCAGTTTATATTTAATATTTGTGTGATTTAAGTTTATGGCACTCCGTGGTGCTTTAGATACATGGGAGGGGTGTCATTAGTGGGCCAGGGGTGTATTTTCATTTTATTGTTAGTTAGTCGAGAAAAACGGATAATCCAGTAAGGCGCTGGGACCGAGGGTGCCGCGAAATTGGCATTCAACCTGTCTGTATTATTTGATTTATTTTTCTGCTGAAGACATTTTGAACACACTCGCACTGTCAAAATGTGTCCTCATTTTGGACAATAACAATTTTCATTCTGGAGAGATAATGGTTTTTGTTGGCAGCTGTTAGCATTGCACACTCGGCCCTGCCTCAGACATTGTTAAGGGACTGCTCCCACCAGTTTCATCAATAAGCCGCCCATTGAATGTGTATGTCAACACCTAAATGTTGAAAACATTCCATGTTAGTTTTAGCAATGTGAACTTTTGGGAATTGTTTGAGCAGCCTGAAATTGGCTCCATTGCTGACCAATCAGATCTCCCAATCTAAGCAGGGTGTCATTTAAATAGACGTAAATGAAATTATTGAGAATGAAAGTTAGTGCTGGAAGATGATGCCGAGGTAGAAGGTTAGCCATGATCTACTCATTAGTGAAGTAGGCTCAAAGAGAAAGATGGCCTACTCCGGCTCCTATTTCTCATGGCCTTGTATCTGGGTTCTTTATTGGACTTCATAATGCATTGTAGGACTATCCTTTCATCCCTGTAGTAGAGGGAAACTGTTATGATCACAGAATCCTATGCAATGCTCACCTCATCCACTGTTCTCGACCCAGTGGAAACAAACGAATACCCCGCATCTCCTTTATGCAGCAATGTGCTGAAGGTTGGAAACATGATAGGCCTAAGATCAACACAAAATGCTGGAATGCACTTCAGGCTATCCATTTTCTCCAGAGATGCTGCCTGGCCAGTTGAGTTATTGCAGCATTTTGTGTCTACCTTTGGGGTATAAACCAGCACCTATATTTCCTTTTTATTGCATCATAGCAAGATAGGATTCTTGGATTGAATGTGCAGGAATGAACTGCAGATGCTGGTTTAAATCAAAGGGACAGGCAGCATCTCTGCAACTCTCCGCAACTCCCTGGTCAACTCATCCCTTCCCACCCAAACCACCCCCTCCCCAGGTACTTTCCCCTGCAACCACAGTAGATGCAACACCTATTCCTTTACCTCCCCTCTCGACTCCATCCAAGGACCCCGACAGTCTTTTCAGGTGAGGCAGAGGTTCACTTGCAACTCCTCCAACCTCATCTACTGTATCCGCTGTTCCAGGTGTCAACTTCTATACCTCGGCGAGACCAAGCGCAGGCTCGGCGATCGTTTCGCTGAACACCTCCGTTCAGTCTGCCTTAACCTACCTGATCTCCCGTTGCTCAACACTTTAACTCCGCCTCCCATTCCCAATCTGATCTTTCTGTCCTGAGCCTTCAGCATTGTCAGAGTGAGGACCAGCGCAAATTGGAGGAACAGCACCTCATATTTCACTTGGGTAGCTTACACCCAGCGGTATGAACATTGACTTCTCTAACTTCAAATAGCCCTTGCTTTCCCTCTCCCTCCATCGCATCCCCCTTCCCAGTTCTCCCACCAGTCTTAAGAGCCTGTCCCATTTGGCGATTTTTTTTCTGTGACTTCCGGTGTCATATCAATGTCAGCAAAAGAATTTGAACATTTCAAAATCCAGCGGCGACAAAAAAAATGTTGCGACAAAAAAAACTGCGCGCCATACGTCATCACGACACGTCAACGCTGCATCACTCCTCGTCATGCCGCATCATGGAGCAAATTTTTCAATGACCTGATACGTCAATCAATGATGCCGGCAGTCGCCGAAAAACCCTATACTTTTGGATTTGCACATGGATATGCAGGGAATAGAGGGATATGGGTTGTGGGCAGGCAGATGAGTTGGTCTTGACATCATGTTTGGCATAGGCATTAGTGGCTGCAGGGCATATTGCTGTGCTGTACTGTTCTATGTGCGAAGTTCTAACCCATTTAATAGCACACTTATCATGTGTGATATACAGTGCATTCAGAAAGTATTCAGACCCCTTCACTTTTTCCACATTTTGTTACGTTACAGCCTTATTCTAAAATGGATTAAATTCTTTTTTTTAATCATCAATCTACACACAATACCCCATAATAAAAAAGCGAAAACAGGTTTAGAAATTTTTGCAAAGTAATTAAAAAGAAATAACTGAAATATCACATTTACATGTATTCAGACCGTTTACTATGACACTCAAAATTGAGCTTAGGTGCATCCTGTTTCCATTGATTATTCTTGGGATGTTTCTACACCTTGATTGGAGTCCACCAGTGGTAAATTAAATTGATTGTTCATGATTTGGAAAGGCACACACCTGTCTATAAAAGGTTCCACAGTTGACAGTGCATGTCAGAGCAAAAACCAAGCCATGAAGACGAAGCAATTGTCCGTAGACCTCCGAGACAGGATTGTGTTGAGACACAGATCTGGGGAAGGGTATAAAACAAAACTGGGGAAGGGTATAATTGCAGCATTGCAGGTTCCGAAGAGCACAGTGGCCTCCGTCATTCTTAAATGGAAGAACTTTGGAATCACCAGGACTCTTCATAGAGCTGGCCGCCCGGCCAAACTGAGCAATCAGGGGAGAAGGGCCTTGGTCAGGGAGGTGTCCAAGAATCCGATGGTCACTCTGACAGAGCTCCAGAGTTCCTCTGTGGAGATAGGAGAACCTTCCAGAAGGACAACTATATCTGCAGCACTCCACCAATCAGGCCATTATGATAGAGTGGCCAGATGTCAGCCACTCGTCAGTAAAAGGCACATGACAGCCCGCTTGGTGTCTGCCAAAAGGCATGAAAAACAAGATTCTCTGGTCTGATGAAACCAAGATTGAACTCTTTTGCCTGAATGCCAAGCGTCACATCTGGAGGAAACCAGGCACCGCTCATCACCTGGCCAATACCATACCTACTGTGAAGCATGGTGGTGGCAGCATCATGATGTGGGGATGTTTTTCAGCGGCAGGAACTGGGAGACTAATCAGGATCGAGGGAAAGATGAATGAAGCAAAGTACAAAGAGATCCTTGAT
Source organism: Amblyraja radiata (assembly GCF_010909765.2). NCBI lineage: Eukaryota > Metazoa > Chordata > Chondrichthyes > Rajiformes > Rajidae > Amblyraja > Amblyraja radiata. The sequence continues at coordinate 37,881,215 of NC_045965.1, read as the reverse complement.
GAAAACCTGCTTCAGAGCATTCAGGACCTCAGACTGGGGTGGAGGTTCACCTTCCAACAGGCCAACGACCCCAAGCACACAGCCAAGACTCCGCAGGAGTGGCTTCGTGACATGTCTGTGAATGTCCTTGAGTGGCCCAGCCAGAGCCTGGACTTGAACCCGATCGAACATCTCTGGAGGGACCTTAAAAAAAGCTGTGCATTGACACTCCCCATCCAACCTGACAGAGCTTGAGAGGATCTGCAAAGAAGAATGGGAGAAATTACCCAAATACAGGTGTGCCAAGCTTATGGCGTCATACCCGAGAAGACTTGAGGCTGTAATTGCTGCCAAAGGTGCCTCAACAAACTACTGAGTAAAGGGTCTGAATACTTATGTAAATGTGATATTTCAGTTATATCTTTTTAATTAATTTGTAAAAAATTCTAAACACCTGTTTTCACTTTTTTATCATGGGGTATTGTGTGTAGATTGATGATAAAAAAAAGAATTTAATTCATTTTAGAATGAGATTGCAACGTAACTAAATGTGGCAAAACTGAAGGGGTCTGAATACTTTCTGAATGCACAGTATTTGAGAAGGAGCCTGTGACAGCCTCTGCTGTTATACACCAAGCCTGGTCATTCTGGCCAATTTGGCAATTCAGCAGGACTGGCGACAATGCATTTACAGTGTAACGGCAATTTCTAAACTTTTGAATGTCCAGCTTTTAATTACTGTTAAGGGCCTGTCCCACGAGCATGCGACCTGCATGCGGCAAGCACGACCAAACCGGAAGCGGGGGCCGCGCAGAGGTCGAGTGATCCCTGTACAGGGCCGGTCCCACCAGCATGCGGCGAGCGCGACCAAATCGGAAGCGGGGGCTGCGCGGAGGTCGAGTGAGTGACGTGAAGTTCGAGCGAAGTCCGCGGGAAGTTCGCGCGTGACGTACGGCGTCAAGACGCTGCGTACGGTGTCAAGATGCTGCGTACGCCGTCGAGGTGGCGCGCACACCCGTCGAGGCGGTGCGTATGGCGTTGAGGCGGCAGCGGGCCGGCAGGCCGTTGCCACGCGGAACTTTTGAACGGTCATTTTTTCGGATGTCGGGACCAGCTCCGCACAACTCCATACAGCTCCAGCGATCGAAGTGGGACCAGCCCCGCGAGGCCGGGCGGCTAAGGGGCCACGTTAGGTCGCGCTTGCCGCCTGGAGTCGCATGCTCGTGGGACAGGCCCTTTACTACTCGGGGATGTGGTGGAGGTATAGTTTACGCACTCGTCGATAGCAAAAACAAATCTTCCAATCATTGTTTATTGATTAATTAGTCTTTTATTGAAGTAATACAAAATAAAGAAATAATTCATAACTTTTCGTTCTTACTAACTGTTTCTTCCGTGTGGTGTCTCGTGAACTTGAACGTGAACGTGATCGTGATTGTGATAAAAACTGTTGTCCTCACCATTCCTATAGGCAAACTAGACTCTAAATCTCTGACTCTGCGCTAGCCTCTCCAGATGTAGACACACCCCTCTACATATCAAATCCCACTTACCAGCATACTTACAGATAAGAAGTAGAAATATCTTGACATGACTATAATATACTGACTTAAGCATAAATGGCTCCTACATGCAGTATTGCTGAAGGTTAAGGTCTGCCTTGAATAATTTTGGCTTGTTCAATGAATATGTTATAATGTTACCTAATTTGCAAAATAAATTGAATCACACAAAAATGTGCACTTGCAATTTGTAATGAAACTTGCAGCAGATTGGCCCGTAGCATTGAAGATCCTACACGGTTTGCTAAACAGATCATTGGCCCGTTATATTTAGTTATTTCCAGGCATGTATATGGCAAGCCCTTAATTCTATCTTGGTTTTTGTTAAGAATTACACCACTACCTATCAATTTAAGGCACTGATCGTAACTTAATGCACAATTACTAATCTGGGTGTACAAATATTGCTCCCATGGTATTGCTCAAGATAATTAGTTATCTAGTTCATATTGTAGCTTTGCTGGTACATATATATTTTATTAAATTAAAAAAGTTCTATGACATATATTAATCATGTTGAAATTGGTATTAAAAATAGTTATATTAAAAGCACCAAATAAATATATTGTATATTTTTTGCTCAAATTAGTTACATTACCTTCTCAAAATGCTATTAAACAATTTTTAGCCAAGGTTCTTTATTTGCATAGGTTTTTTTAAATCATTCAAGAAATGTGGGCTTTACAGGCTGAGCCAGCATTTAATTTTCCATCCCTCATTGCTCTTTGAGAAGGTGACACTGAGCTGCTTCATTGAACCTTTGCACTTCCTGAGGCGTGCTTGAAACATAGAAACATAGAAAATAGGTGCAGGAAGAGGCCATTCGGCCCTTCGAGCCCGCACCGCCATTCATTGAGATCATGGCTGATCGTCCCCTATCAATAACCCGTGCCTGCCTTCTCCCAATATCCCTTGACTCCACTAGCCCCTAGAGTTCTATCTAACTCTCTCTTAAATCCATCCAGTGACTTGGCCTCCACTGCCCTCTGTGGCAGGGAATTCCATAAATTCACAACTCTCTGGGTGACAATGTTTTTTCTCACCTCAGTCTTAAATGACCTCCCCTTTATTCTAAGACTGTGGCCCCTGGTTCTGGACTCGCCCAATATTGGGAACATTTTTCCTGCATCTAGCTTGTCTCACCAGAGCCCTATACAACTGCAGAAGAACCTCTTTACTCCTATACTGAAATCCTCTTGTTATGAAGGCCAACATTCCATTAGCTTTCTTCGCTGCCTGCTGTACCTGTAAGCCAACTTTCAGTGACCGGTGTACAAGGACGCACAGGTCTCACTGCACCACCCCCTTACCTAACCTAACCCCATTGAGATAATAATCTGCCCCGTTGTTTTTGAGGCCAAAGTGGATAGCCTCACATTTATCTATATTATACACGCATCTGCCCACTCACTCAACCTGTCCAGGTCACCCTGCAACCTCCTAACATCCTCTTCACAGTTCACACTGCTTTGTGTCAACTGCAAACTTGCTAGTGTTGCTCCTAATTCCCTCTTCCAAATCATTAATATATATGGTAAATGGAGATTGAAAAGCGGCGCCTAAGAGATTGGAGTGTGGCGGCGCCTAACGGCAGCGGCTCGACTACAGTCGTCCATCTTTTTTTTAATTTTTGTCGTTAATTGTATGTGTTGAGCCTCGTTTTTATTATTTTTTTAGCTGTGTATATGTGGGGGATGGGGGGGGTGGGGGGGGGGCCAGTGGGGGAAACCGTTAGTCTCTTCCCTGTATGGGGACCCGACTTTTTCCCTGACGGGTCTCCGATGTTGTTGGGCCTAACATCGTGGAGCCGGCAGCGGCCTCCGGCCGGGACTAACCTGGGGGCTCCAGTTGCCGAGCCTGCGGACCTGCTATCGCGGAGCTGGCCGACTTCAGAGGAGCTGTGGTGGCGCTCGGCTGTGACCCAGCTTCGGAGGCTCCGGCCGCAGGCCCGGTGGACAGGACCATCGGGAGCTCCAGGTCCCTGGTGGGAGACGGCTTTTCGGAGCTCCCGCAACGGCAGCTTCTCATGCTGGAATCGTGTGGGTTTAAAGGACACGGAGCCGGAGCATAACATCTCCTGGCGTGGCTTAAATGGCCACAGGACTTACCATCATCTGCCGAGGGCTTTAACATCGGAGCCCCAGTTCGCCTCGATGCTGCAGTTGGACTGCTGGACCGCGGGAGAAGAACAAAGGGAAGAGACAAGACTTTGCCTTCCATCACAGTGAGGAGGTGTTGGAGATTCACTGTGATGGATGTTTATGTAAACTGTGTTAAGTGTGGGTCCTTGGTTTGTTTGTAATGTAAAAACTGTAGAAAATGCAATTTCGTTCAGACCAAGTTGTTTGAATAACAATAAAAGACATTCTATTCTATTCTATTCTAAACAGTTGCGCCCCCAACACCGAGCCTTGCGGCACTCCACTCGCCACTGCCTGCCATCCTGAAAATGACCCGTTCACTCCTACTCTTTGCTTCCGATCTGCCAACCAATTTTCTATCCATGTCAACACCCTACCCCTAATACCATGTGCTCTAATTTTAGTCACCAGTCTCTCGTGCGGGACCTTATCAAAGGCTTTCTGAAAGTCTAGGTACACTACATCCACTGGCACCCCTTCATCCATTTTACTTGTCACATCCTCAAAAAATTCCAGAAGATTAGTCAAGTATGATTTCCCTATTTCGCGATTACTCTCCTGAGGTAGTCCAGAAAATGAGATTGTTTACACCGGCAAGACACACTTTGAGGGAAGTCCCGGGAGTAAGATATGGAATTTTGTTTCCCGGAAAAATGAAGATAACTTATAACGGCGTTGAACGCTCATTTGCAGCTCCCGGAAAAGCTTTAAAGTATGCAGAGGATATTGTTAAGAAAACATCGGGTCAAGCTGCCGACAATGAAGAAATCTGAATTTTTTACAAAGCTCTGAACTGATTAAAATGGCCGAGCTACCCAGACAATTATAAAGCTTATCTCGTTGGAATGTGTTATTCAGAGAGCTTGGTTATATTCAACCTTGGATGCAAAGCTCAAAGTTTAACCCCTTGGCACCTGCTTGTACGGTAGTTAACCCTTTGGTACCAGCTTGTATGATGTATGGTAGTTATAGAATGGGATATTATGTAAGAATACAGGGTGGATATATATGGGAAAGTTTAGATTAGATTAAGATTGGATAAATTAGAGGGACATATATACTTATATAATCGTGTATATGTTTGTTCTATATTTGTTTTGTTTTTTTATTCCTTATGTCTCTTTTTTCTCTCGGCTGTCACTAGCATTGATTTGATAAACTCATATAAGAAAAAACACAATATGAAACGATATGTAACTTTTTATGAGGATTCGCCTAGGGGGAGGAGCTCAATGTATAACAACATCACGGAGGTCTATACATTTTTTGCCATCGTTGATGGCTATTCGTCTTTAAGGTATCCTCCTTTAGATACCTTAATAGCACCTTTTTTTTTAAAGCACAAACAAGATTTTTATCTGTTTAATTTTTTTGAAAGTAATTGTGTATCACATTCTTTTTTTCTTTTTCTAAGGCACTTTACAAGAAGGAGATGCAATATAAATCTAATAAACCGGGATGACCACCCAAGTCCTAAAGTTCTGAGGTATTTGTTTGCACCATATGATTCAGGAATATTACCCTGATTTACAATGCAAGACGATAGACAAATAAAGAATGGAGGAATTACATTTTGTAGTTGGAATATACGGGGTGCCAACGAACCAATTAAGAGGGGTAAAATTTTTGCCCAACTAAAATCGTTGAAAAGCGACATAATGTTTTTGCAGGAGACACACATGAAACAACAAACACAAATAAGATTAAAGGCGAATTGGATAGGCCAAACATACTACTCCTCATTTACTTCTAAATCTAGGGGTACAGCTATTCTTATTAGGAAAGGTATTCCTTTTAAATTAAAGAATACCATATCAGATAAAGAGGGAAGATATATTATAGTTTCGGGTGAAATTTATGCAACCCCACTAACTTTGATAAATATTTATGCTCCGAATTTTGATAACCCCCACTTTTTTGATAAAATTATTGACATAATATCAGAGTTTAATTACCAAAATGTGATAATAGGGGGGGACTTTAACTGTGTTTTAGATTCATATCTAGATAAATCAGCAAAACAAAAGAAGAGTAATTTAAAATCTAAAACTAGCGAACTTCTAAATACATATATAAAAAATACGAATATAATAGATGTATGGAGATCTGCTAATCCAGTTGGAAGGGAATACTCGTTTTACTCTTCGGTGCATAAAACTTATTCAAGAATTGATTATTTTTTAGTGGATATGAAATTAATGCCATATACAAACAACCCAACATACCACATTAGTAGTATCTCAGATCACTCCCCGTTGACATTCTCAGTAAAATTTGAGGGAATGCCGGGCAAAAATTTTTTTTGGAGGTTTAATACACATATTTTAAATGATGTGCAAGGCTATCAATATTTAAAACAACAAATGGAACTTTTTTTCGATACAAATGATATACCAGGTACTTTGCCTTCTTTACTATGGGAAACTTTTAAGGCATTTATGAGAGGAATTATAATTTCATATCAAAGTTTTCAAAATAAAAAGAATAAGACAGAACAATTGTTGTTAGAACAAGAAATCAGACAGTTAGAGATGGATAATGCCAAAGATTCCACGACAGATAAACACAATAAGATAATATTACTGAAATTTAAACTTAATCGAATTTTATCGGCAAGGGTAATAAGACTATTCCAAATGACAAAACAGGAACATTTTGAGTTTGGTGACAAACCACATAAGCTTTTAGCTCGCCAATTGAAAAAACAAGAAAAGGAAAATACTATAACCAAAATTAAATCAGAGAAAGGAGAATTACTAATACTACCTAAAGATATTAATAATAGATTTGCCCAATTTTATCAAAACTTATATACATCTAAAATTAAAAGAGAAGATAGTAAAATAAAAAAATTTCTAGATAATTGTAATCTTCCAATACTGGACCTTTTGGAACAAGAGGAATTAGGAGCTCAAATTACAATCAAAGAAATAGGTGAAACAATAAAATCGCTGAAAAATGGTAAGACACCGGGACCAGATGGTTTTAATAATGAATTTTATAAAAAATTTCAGGAGATAACAACCCCTTATTTATTTAATTTATACTCCCATGCTTTTAAAGAAAACAAACTACCTGAAACACTAACAGAATCAACTATTACACTTATTCCAAAAAAAGATAAAGATTTAGAAGATCCGGGCTCGTACAGAGCTATATCACTTTTAAATACAGATCAGAAAATTTTAGCAAAGATTTTATCAAGAAGATTAAGCAAATATATTAGTAAATTGATAAACCCTGATCAAACGGGGTTTATACCTAAAAGACACTCATTTAATAATCTGAGACGTCTGTTTAATATAATGTACTCGCATAAAGTAGAGGAAGAAGATATATCAATTATTTCTTTGGATGCAGAGAAAGCATTTGATCAGGTAGAGTGGCAATACTTATATAAAGTACTACAAAAATTTAATATGGGAGAGAATTTTATAAGATGGGTAAAATTATTATATGATAAACCGATGGCAAGAATTTTAACTAATAACATGTTATCTCAAAAATTTCAACTATCAAGGGGTAATAGGCAGGGATGTGCACTATCACCCCTGCTATTTGCCCTTATGATAGAACCCCTGGCTGAAAGTATAAGAATTCATCCGAATATTCAGGGCTATAATACCAGAGACTCAAAGAATAAAATCTCATTATATGCAGACGATATACTTTTATATATTACAAAGTCACAAACGAGCATACCAAATTTATTAAACTTAATAGAGGAATTTGGGTCTTTTTCTGGATATAGAATAAACTGGAATAAAAGTGAAATCATGACATTAAAACCTCAAGAACCTACACACTTACTGAAGTTCCCCTTTAAAATCGCAACAGAAAAATTTAAATATTTGGGTATTCAGATTACTAGAAAATATAAAGCATTATTCAATGCTAATTTCATGCCTTTATTAAATAAACTTAATACGTTGATTAAATTTTGGAAAACACTTCCCTTATCATTATTAGGTAGAATAAATGCAATAAAAATGATCTTCCTACCACAATTATTATACCTATTTCAATCTATACCGGTATATATACCAAAATACTTTTTTAAAAAATTAGACTCTAATATTACTAATTATATTTGGGACTATAGATCACATAGAATCACAAAAAAACATTTATGTAAACCAAAAGAGGTCGGGGGACTTTCACTTCCGAATTTTATGTATTATTACTGGGCAGTGCATATTAAGAATATGATTTATTGGTTGGATAGTGCTACCCAACAGACAGAATGGATAAAAATGGAGAAGGAGGATTGCCATCCTAGTAATATAGGAACGATCCTCTTCTCCCCAAAAAAACTGAATAACACAATATATAAGAAGAACCCAATTATATATGGTACAATAAGAATTTGGAAACAAATAAAATTATCTTTAAAATTAAGAAATCTATCACTGTTAATGCCAATAGCGAATAACCCTTTATTTAAACCATCTCTTATTGATAAGACATATAACCAATGGGAAAGTCTCGGAATTAGAAGGATCGGGGATATGTATGAAATGGGAAACTTACTATCATTCCAACAATTACAATTAAAATTTAAATTGAAAAACAACCAATATTTTAAATATCTTCAGATTTGCGATTTCGTGAAAAAATATATACAAGGATATCAAAAAGTAACTCCTGACTTATTGGAAGAGGCAATGAATATTGAAGCTGACTCACAAAAATTAATATCATATTTATATAATAGTATTCTAAATATAGACCTACCATCGACAGAGGTACTTAGAGAAGAGTGGGAACGGGAACTAATGATAAAAATTACGAAGGTTAAATGGGAAAAATACCTGATATATATTCACAAATGTTCAATTAATGTAAGACATAATTTAATTCAATTTAAAATTGTACATAGATTATATTACTCAAAAACAAGATTGAACAAATTTTATCCAAATATATCCGCCACTTGTGATAAATGTCTAGCCCAAAAGGCAACTATAACACACTCCTTAGTCTCCTGCATAAAACTTTATAGATTCTGGAATGATATTTTTGAAATATTTACAAAATTATTCAAGACAAGAATGGAACCTAATACTGAAATGATTATATTTGGCGTAATGGAAGATGGGAATAAATTGAACACATCTCAAAATCTATTCCTTAACTATGGTTTAATAATAGCAAAAAAATTAATTCTTAAATTTTGGAAAGGTACATCAATACCAACGCTTAAAATGTGGATTGCAAGTATGTTGGACACCGCTCATCTTGAGGAAATGCGATTCCTCCTAATGGATAAATCAGACCAATTCATAACGAGTTGGTCTCCATTCGTCGTTTTTTTGGAATCATATGGTGCAACACAATTGTAAAAAATAACTGTTTCAGGACTGGACGAGGGTTGGTCAAGACTATAAATAATGATCTCCTCTTTTTTTTTTTTTTTTTTTTTTTTTTTTTTTCTCTCTATTCTCTCTCTCAACTTTTTTCATTTACTCGTTTTCTTTTTTCACACACTATATATTTCACATCTTTCTATCCTTTACTATCTAACTTCTTTTTCTTATTCTAATCTTTTTTCAGTGTAACAAAAAAAAAAAAAAGAAGTTGTACATAAAATGTATTATGAAAATATATATTAGGCACTTTGGTGCCATATGACTGTACTTACTTCTAATAAAATAAAATATAAAAAAAAAAAAAAAAAAAAAGTATGATTTCCCTTTCATAAATCCATGTTGACTTGGACTAATCCTTTTACTGCTATCCAAATGCCTCTTTAATTATTGACTCCAGCATCTTTCCCACCACCGAAGTTAGGCTAACTGGTATGTAATTCCCCCATTTCCCTCTCGCTCCTTTCTTGAAAAGTGGGATAACAATAGCTATCCTCCACTCCACAGGAACTGATGCTGAATCTATAGAACATTGGAAAATGATCACCAATGCGTCCACTATTTCTAGAGCCACCTCCCTGAGGACCCTGGGATGCAGACCATCAGGCCCAGGGGATTTATCATCCTTCAGTCCCATTAGCCTACCCAATACTATTTCTCGCCTTATGAAAATTTATTTCAGTTCCTCTACCCCCTTAGATCCTCTGTCCTCCACTACATCTGGGAGTGTTTGTGTCTTCCTTAGTGAAGACAGATCCGAAGTACCTATTCAACTTTTCTGCCATTTCGTTGTTGCCCATAATAATTTCACCACTGTCTGCCTTCAAGGGACCCACATTAGACCCTGCTACTCTTTTCCCTTAACATATCTAAAGAAGAATTTACTGTCCTTCTTTGTAGTCCCGGCCAGCATCCTTTCGCCCTTCATCTTTTCAGCCGCCATTGCCCATTTTGTTTCCTTCCGTTGTCCTATGAAAATTTCCCAATCCTCTGGATTCCGGCTACGCTTTGCTGTGTTATACATATTTTCTTTCAGTTTTATTTTATCCCTACTCCCCTTAGAATCTCTCTTCCTTTTTCAATGAATGATCCTGCGTCTTCCGGATTATGCCCAGAAATTCCTGCCATTGCTGTTCCACCGTCATTCCTGCTAGGATCCCTTTCCAGTCTACCTTGGCCAGCTCCCCTCTCATGCCTTCATAGTCCCCTTTGTTCAACTGCATCACTGACACTTCCGATTTAACGTTCTCCTTCTCAAATTGCAGATTAAAACCAATCATATTATGATCACTACCTCCAAGTGGTTCCTTTACCTCGAGTTCTCTTATCAAATCTGGTTCATTGGACAACACTAAATCCAGAATTGCCTTTTCTCTGGTCGGCTCCATTGCAAGCTGCTCTAAGAATCCATCTCGGAGGCATTCTACAAACTCTCTTTCTTGGGGTCCTGAACCAACCTGATTTTCCCAGTCCACCTGCATATTGAAATCCCCCATCACCATAGTGGCATTACCTTCGTTACATGCCAGTTTTAACTCCTGCTGCAACTTACACCCTATATCCAGGCTACTATTTGGGGGTCTGTAAATAACACCAATTAGTGTCTTCTTGCCGTTACAATTCCTCAACTCAATCCACAGTGACTCTACCTTGTCAATCCCTATGTCTTCCCTCGCAAGGGACTGAATTCCATCCCTCACCAGCAGAGCTACCCCCCCCTCCTCTGCCCACCTGCCTGTTCTTTCTATAGGATGTATAACCCTGAATATTAAGTTCCCAGGCCCGATCCTCCTGCAGCCACATCTCAGTAATCCCCACAATGTCATATCTACCAACCTCTAACTGAGCCTCAAGCTCATCTACTTTACTTCTTATACTTCGCGCATTCATATACAATACTTTTAATTCCTTACGCATCTCACCTTTCACATGGATCTTTATTACACTTGGCCATACTCTCCTATCCCTTTGTGAGCTTCTTTTCTCATTAATTCTGGGGTCATTAACCATCCCTTTACTCACTTTCCCTTTAACTCCATCCTCGACTATCCCATTTGACACCCCACCCCCCTTATACAGTTTAAAACCACCCGTGTAGCAGTGGCAAACCTGCCTCCCAGAATGCTGGTCCCCCACCTGTTAAGATGCAATCCGTTCCTTTTGTACAGTTCTTGAGGAGCGAGTTCCAGGATTTTTGTCCAGTAACGGCAAAGAAATGGCAAACTTCCAAGTTAGGGGTATGGTGTGTGGCTTGGAGGCCAATTTCCAGGTGGAGGTGTTCCCATGTTTTTGCTGCACTTGTCCCTCTTGTTGAAATCATTGAAGGTGCTGCCAAGGGAGTCTTGGTGGTTTGCTGCAATGCATTCTGCCGATGGAACAAACTACTGCTACAGTGTGTCAGCAGTGGTATGAGCGCATGGTTATGGATAGGGTTTTATGTCCTGTATGGTGTTGAGCTGTTTAACAGTTCAATTTAGATAATTTAGATAATTAAGAATGTACTAAAGTAAAGTGTGATAATAAATAACATTAATAATCTATATAATAAATGAAGTTTTGTTTGTATACAAATCACACCATTTCCATTCAGGTGCTATGTAATTAATGCCCCTGTCCCACTTAGGAAACCTGAACGGAAACCTCTGGTGACCTTGCGCCCCACCCAACGTTTCCATGAGTCGCCAGAGGTTTTGGTCACTTGCCTGGAAAGCCTCGATTGAAGCGTGAGCTGCATTTACTGACCAAAGATCCTGTAGGATCTTTGCTACCGACTGCACACACACACACACACACACAAACACATCGCGAAGGTGGGGGCCAGGGACAGCGGAGGAGCGCTGTCTGCGCGATGAAGAGGAAGGTAAACGGCTGCCGCAGAGCACGGTAAGTCCTTTAGAGAGCGCGGGAGATAGGGAGAGAAAAGGACGGAGAAGGGGAAGAGAAGGGGGGAGAAAGGGAGAGAAGGGGGGGGAGAAGGAGTGGAGACAGTTTTAAGAAGTTTAATAAGTTAGCGGGCATTTTACCTTCCGGCGTATTTTCTAGGTCCTGAAAACCAAAGATCCTACAGAATCTTTGCTGAAAACTCCAATGAGCCAATCAAAATGGCCGGTCAGTGAAGGAGATTGCCTTCGACTGCCTGTAAGTAAATAGTGACCCCATTCCACTGGCTTTGACCAAACGGCAACCTATTTTTAGTCGAGGCCGGTTTTGTTTTTTTGGAAATAATCGCAGGAACATAGAAAAAGCCTCGACTACACTTTCCACCTTTAGGGAGAGTGACCAAAACCTCCGGGAACCTCTGGGAACCGCACGGAAACCTTGGGTGGGGCGCAAGGTCTCCAGAGGTTTCCATTCAGGTTTCCTAAGTGGGACAGGGGCATAAGTCCATTCTCCTGCTTTTCTCTGTAGCCCAAGAAAGTTTTTTGTCTATATTTATCTGATTTTGTTAAATGTTACTGTTGAATCTGTTTCCATCATCCTGTCAGATAGCACATTTTAGAAAGAATTCCCGACGTAAACAAATGTATCCTCATGTCTTTACCAGCTCATTTGTCAATCATGAACGTCGTCTGGATTGATATTTCTGCCATTGGAAATAATTTCTCCTTATTTAATCTATAAAAATCATTCATAATTTTGATTATCTCTATCAAATCTTCTGTTAAATCTTTCAGATCCAAGGAGCAATGCCAATGTCTTTGAACTCCCCACGTGAAGTATGCTCCTCATCCCTATGATTCTAATAAATCTCTACAAAATATAAAACTTTGCAGTGTCTAAAAAAATGCATTTCCTGCGAATCTGCGTATTTCAGTATATTTCTCCAGAAATCAATGATTGGGAATATATTATGAAATGTGTAGGTTTATGCCATGAAGTATATTACCGTGCACCTCGATGGTTGGTAATATTGAACCACATTATATATTTTTCGTATGTGCTATAATATCACATAATGTGCATTGTACTGTGTTGTATGCTCCTTTTAAGCCACAACATGTGATCCCAGTTTAATAAATGTGCTTAAGTCAATCAGAATTTGCTATTATTTTCCCAGTAGAGGGTTAGTGGAGGTTGGCCTTCTCAGTGAAGTTGGGATGCTGTTATTATTGATTGTGGTTATGGGTTACACAGGAGAGATTCCTTCATCCTTCCTGAGTGGGTCCAGCAAGTTGAGAGTTGGAATTACTGAGATGGGGTTCCAATCATTTATCAATTTTTTTTCTAAATTGGGGTTAGTGTTTGTGTTTGAGGAATGATTGGCATAAGATATTTGGGGTACTGTCTGATGTAGTCTCATTGGGAGATCATCAAGAATACATTGTCAGGAGATCAGGTGAGGGTTGCAAGCTTTTTAGGGCTGTTAAATTCACTACACAATGTCGTACATGGTTGTGGCCCAAAGGGGAGCTGGGTAACTAAATTACTTAAAAGGAACCTAGTTTAGTCAAGTTCCTAATGCCAGATACACATTGTAAGCTTGCCCCTGCACACGTACATATGGATCATGCAGCCAATTCATTGGCAACTGAAAATCCTGAAATTGACATTTTATCAAGCCCTGCATGTTGTCCAATTACAGGATCCTTCATACCTTTTGTGTCAGATGCATGGAAGTACCTAAAACAAAAACTGGATTTCACAGTCCATGTGAGAAGACCGAAGGAAGGATAGGAAGGAACTGCAGATGCTGGTTTAAACTAAAGATAGACACAAAATGCTGGAGTATTCATAATCATAATCATACTTTATTAACCAAGTATGTTTTGCAACATATGAGGAATTTCATTTGCCTTACAGTCACACCAATAAGAAGCAACAGAACACACAAAATACATTTTAAAATAATCATCCACCACAGTGACTCCTCCACATTCCTCACTGTGATGGAAGGCGAAAAAAAGTTCAATCTCTTCCCTTCTTGTTCTCACGCGGTCAGGGGCCTCGAGCCCTCAGTTGACGGGGTGATCTTGGCTCCCGTAGCCGGTGACGTTTTGGCCCTCGTGTCGGGGCGATCAAGCTCCTGCATCAGGGGGGAATCTCAGCTCCCCCACGCCGGGCGATCTGACCCCGGGTGGGGGCTGGACCCGGGCTCCACTGTTACTCCATTGTGTGTCTACCCAATATGATAAGACCCTGATTTTTGTTAACTTTTTGAAATGTCGATTGCTTTTGAGCATAGAATATAAAACAGTACATCCCAAGAACAGGCTCTTAGGCCCACAATGTCTCTGCCTAACATGGTGCAAACACCATCACTTATCTACCTACACATAATGCATATGCCTAAGTCTTTTAAATGCCACTAACATATCTGCTTCACCCACCACCAACGGCAGCATATTCCAGGCACTCACCTCCCTCTGTGTAAAAACTTACCCAGCACATCTCCTTTAAACTTTGCCCTCTCACCTTAAAGCTATGCCCTCTAGCATTTGATTTTGCTGGGAAAAAATATTCCAGCTGTCCACTCTATCAGTGCCTCTCATAAGTTTATATACTTCTATCAGTCCTTGCTGCAGCCTCCGCCATTCCAGAGAAAACAATCTAAGTCTGTCCAACCTCTCTCTGTCGCTAATGTCCCCTGATCAAGATATCATTCAAGTAAACCTCCTCCGCACCCTTTCCAAAGCCTCCATATCCTTCCTGTAATAGGGTGACTAGAACTACACACAATACTCCAAATGTTGCATGTAATGCTCCATATACTCCACAATACCTTATACGCAGAAACATGGTGCTATGTAATTAAATTCAGTATTTTTTATCCATGACAATACTTTTCAATCAATGCAATTTTACTACTTCATTTGCACCTACCACAATCAGTCATCTATCTCAAGCTCTTGACAAGCCTCTCAAGCTGAGGCTTTATAAGACACTGGTCAGACTGCACTTCGAGTATTGTGAGCAGTTTTGGGCCCCATATCTGAGGAAAGATGTGCTGGCGTTGGAAATGGTCCAGAAGAGGCTTACGAGAATGATCCAAGGAATGATTGGGTTAATATATGATGAGCATTTGAAGGTACTGGGCCTGTACTCATTGGAGATTAGAAGGATGAGGGGATACCTCATTGAAACATACCGAATAGTGAAATGCCTGAATAGAGTGTTTGTGGAGAAGATGTTTCCACTAGTTTAGTTTAGTTTGGTTTAGTTTAGAGATACAGGGCGGAAACAGCCCCTTCGGCCCACCAGGTCTGCAATGGCCAGTGATCTCCCCACATTAATACTATCCTACACCCACGAGCGACAATTTTTACATTTACCAAGCCAATTAACCTACAAACTTGTATGTCTTTGGAGTGTAGGAGGAAACCGAAGATCTCAGAAAAAAAACACGCAGGCCATGTGGAGAACAAACAAACTCCGTACAGACAGCGCCCGTAGTCGGGATCGAACCCGAGTCTCCGGTGCTGCATTCGCTGTAAGGCAGCAACTCTCTTGCTGCGCCACGATGACCGCCCTAACTAGTGGGAGAGTCTAGGAACAGAGGCCATAGCCTCAGAATATAAAGACGAACCTTTGGAAAGATATGGAAGTATTTCTTTAGTCAGATGGTGGCGAATCTGTAGAATTAATTGCCACCGAAGGCTGTGGATGCCAAGTTAATGGTATAATTTTAAAGCAGATATTGACAGATTCTTGATTTGTATGGGTGTCCGGGGTTTTGGGGAGAAGGCAGGAGAATGGGGTTGAGTGGTTGAATGGCGGAGTAAACTTGATGAGTCAAATGATCTAATTCTGCTCCTAGAACTTATGAACAAATGAACTTGACTCTCTAATGAGCTAATTATCTAATGAGCAGACATTTCCTCTAACTAAGTGTTGGGAAAACTGAAACTCTGTTTCTCAGCTAGTAACTCCATCATTCTCCATTCTTCTTGGCCATTGATGTTTTGATTCACACTAATTTACAACTAATAATCTACACCATGACAAATATTGTCTGTTTTATCTTCAAAATCATCAACCATCTCTCCTCTTACCTTTATCTATTTTGAGCTTTATCCATGCTTTTGTTATATTTTGACTGTTTTTTGCATTTCCAGCCAGTTTACTATGATTCATTCACTGTAAATGTGAAGTTACCCATTATTTTGATTTCCTATTTACTCCTTATACAGGCTCCAGTTAAGCAAATATGTATTTCAACATTTTTCATTCTAATTTTCAAATCACTGCATCAACTTATTTTTCTATCTATAATCACATGCAGCTCTGCACAGATACATGTGTTCTTCCAATTTGGGCCTCTTGTATCCACAATTTTATTAATTGCAGTTATTCCAACTTCCAGGGCCTAAATTCTGTAACTCCCTAAACCTACTTGCCTGATACTTCTCTATCCTCTTTTAATTTTGTTTTGACCAGTCTGTCTCTTCATATCCTTGTGTAGCATTATGTCAGATTTTGCATGTTAATGCCCCATGACATTTTACTGCAATATAGTGTTTTATTAATGCATGGTGTTGTTGTCACTGTGACAATCAAATTAGGGCTCATCTCATATTATAAAGGCTTGGAGCAGATTTACTGAGCTTCATTCTAGCTATAAGAACAGACTAGGAAGGAATGAACTGTTACGAACTGCTCTTTTTCAGCCAGAGGTAATTTTCCTTTTATCTGGCAGAATATCAGAATTGCATTCTAAGCCATCTGGGATGTAATTAATTTTGTGTGATAATAAATTGGCAGATTGTTTCATATACCAACCAATTTCCTTTCCTCAAAATTAAATTTAAAGAAGAGTAAGCACATTTAAAACAGGTTGCTAATTTTCTATTGTTCCAGTTTGTGCTACAATCCAAGCTGAATTTCATGCCTCCATGTTAAATACTTATCAGACATAACCCAGTCTGGGAATGTTACGTGTAGCTTCAGGCCGCAATATGTTAAATTCCAATCAGTTTACAGCCTACAGAAAAATATGATCCAAAGTAATAAAGGTCATTGTAACATTTGTGAAGAAAACAGGAGTTATTGAGATTTAACTGTGAAGGAGGAGGGAAGGGATAGTAATGCCCACTAAAATGAAATAACTGGACCTGGCTATATGCTTCCATATAGCATATGGAAAAATAGAGACAATATCATTATTTGAAAATCAGTGGGAGATTTCTATGCTTTTTTTGTTGAGTGACATCTAGCAGTGTCTTTACGACCTTTGCTCTGCCATGTGTACCTAAAAATTGTAAAGGTGGTATTGCAAGAAGCTTAATAACTCACTTTGAAAATTTAAGATAAACTGTGCATCACCCATTTACAATTGTCTGAAAATCCCATTAGATCATTGAGCTAATCCCCTGATTTCTAACCAATAGTCTTCAGGTCATAGCTAGGATTCTAGCATTTGAAAATCATCGGCTGCGGTAGAATTCTTATTATTTTAAATTATTCATTTATAAACAACATTTTAGCTGTGCAGTATTTGCCCTTTTATCAGCATAATTCGTTTTATTTTATCATCTGCCAAACAATATATTGCCTATGTGTAATATATATAAATGGAAAACAGTTTGTGGGAGTATCACAATACATTTAGTTCAGTTTATTATTGTTATGTGTACCGAGGTAGAGTGAAAATCTTATAGAAACTTACAAAATTCTTAAGGGGTTGGACAGGCTAGATGCAGGAAGATTGTTCCCGATGTTGGGGAAGTCCAGAACAAGGGGTCACAGTTGAAGGATAAGGGGGAAATCTTTTAGGACTGAGATGAGGAAAACATTTTTCACACAGAGAGTGGTGAATCTCTGGAATTCTCTGCCACAGAAGGTAGTTGAGGCCAGTTCATTGGCTATATTTAAGAGGGAGTTAGATGTGGCCCTTGTGGCTAAAGGGATCAGGGGGTATGGAGAGAAGGCAGGTACAGGATGCTGAGTTGGATGATCAGCCATGATCATATTGAATGGCGGTGCAGGCTCGAAGGGCCAAATGGCCTACTCCTGCACCTATTTTCTATGTCTATGTTTCTAAAAGCTTTTTAGTTGTGTACTATCCAGTCAAAGAAAAGACAATCAAACCATCCACGGTGTACAGAAAAAGGGTACAACATTTAGTGCAAGATAAAGACTGATTAAAGATAGCTTAAATGTCTCCAATGAGGTAGATGGGCGGTCAGGACTGCACTCCAGCTGATGAGAGGACAGTTCAGTTGACTGATAACAGCCAGGAAGAAACTGTCCCTGAACCTGAAGGTGTATGTTTTCAAACTTCTGTACCTTTTTACTGATGGGAGAGTGGAGAAGAGGGAGTGACCAGGGCGAGACTGGTTCTTGATTATGCTGGTGGCCTTGCCGAGGCAATGTGAAGTGTAGATGGAGTCAATGGAAGTGCGGTTGGTTTGTGTGTCCACATCTCTATGAAATTTCTTGTGGTCATGGATAGAGCTGTTCCTAAAGCATGCTGCGAAGCATCCCGATACAATGCTTTCTACAGTGATACTGTAGAGGTTGGTGAGGGTTGTTGGGGACATGCCGAACTTCCTTAGCCTTCTACGGAAGTCGAGGCAATGATGTGCTTTCTTGACATTAGCTTTGATGTGGCTGATCCAGAACACAATGCTGGTGATATTTATAGTCAATCACAATCTCCTTTGTCTTGCTGACTTTGAGAGAAAGGTTGTTGTCTCCTCCAGGCAGGAATTGAATTGAATAGTAAATTTGTAAGCACATGGGCAATTCAAGCAGAGCAGTTCTTATTCACTTCAGAGGATGAGATTCTGCTTCAGAGATGCATTTGAAATGCTACTGTGTTTAGTTTTCAGTTTAGTTTAGAGATACAGCATGGGACCAGGCCCTTCGGCCCACCGAGTCTGCGCTGACCATGGTTTCCATTACACTAGTTGCATCCTACACACCGGGGACAATTTACAGAAGCCAATTAACCTACAAACCTGCACGTCTTTGGAATGTGGGAGGATACTGGAGCACCCGGAGAAAACCCATGTGGTCACAGGGAGAACGTGCAAACTCTGTTCAGTCAGCACCCATGGTCAGGATCGAACCGGGGTCTCTGAAGCTGGAAGGTAGTAATTCTACTGTTGCACCACTGTGCTGTCCATGTCTATGGGTGCTCTGGAACATTTAGAAGAGAAACAGCAATTCTTATGCATATATTGTTGTCTAACAAGATAACCTGAAGTTAACAACAGCAATGATAATGTTAACATACGTCAAATGACAACAATATTTGTATGTGAATACGAGGCCAATAAACTAATTCATTCATTCATTCATTCATTCATTATTTGCTTAGGTAAATTATGTGTTTCTATATAATGTGCTGAAATTCGATATTTGCAGAATAACAAATGTTTCTATGAGCAAGATCTCCTTGAGAAGCTCTATTTTTATCCATTTACTTCCTGTAAATAAATACTGTATAAAATAAAAATGAATTAATGATGGAATTAATGTTTCCATTGATAACATGTGCAATGATTGGATTCAACTTTACCTGTGATTTTGTTTTGAATATTAGATTTTATTTTTTGAAAATTAAAATTAGAAATTCAATATAATTGATGAACATGAGTCACTATGGTTCTATTGGTAAGGCTTACCAGAAATTATGTCACATTGTAGTCTGAAATGTCCCTGCTGAATTAATGCGCATATCTCTTGGATCTTGGATTACAACGTACAACCTGCAAGTAGTTTCACAGTATAATCAATACGATGGAAAAACATTGTCTTTCAATTAACTGTTAGGCAACTTGAAAATAAATAAATAAGATGATGGAATGTAAAATTCAGATATGTTGATAGTAGTGTCTTGGGGCTGAATGCTAAGATTGCAACATTAAAAAAGCATAATAACTGACTTTAGTGCTCAGAAAGAGTTGAAGATCAGAGAAGTCAATATTGCAACATATTTATCTATGATGACTACATTTTCCAATCTGTCTACATTTGCTCTCTCCTATTCCCTCCCCTCCCCCAATTCCACTTCACAAGCCATTTTGGGGAAAAATATACAATTAATGGCATTACCCTTAATAGCATTGATGTACAGAGGGATCACGGGGTTCAAGTGCATAACTCCCTGAAATGGCCACACAAGTGGATAGAGTTGTAAAGTTTGCATATGGTATGCTTGCTTTCGTAGATCTTGGGCAGTGAGTATGTCATAATGCAGCTTTATAAGACTTTGATTAGGCCACATTTGAAGTATTGGGTGGAGTTCTGATTGCCCGATTACAGAAAGGACATGGAGGCTTTGGAATGGATACAGAGGAGGCTTACCAGAACGATGCCTGGATTCAGGGTTTTTTGCTGCAGAGAGAGGTTGGACAGACGGATTGTATTCCCTGAGTTTGCGGGGAGGTTGCGGGGAGACCTGATAGAAGTATATAACATTGTGAGAGGGATAGAAAGGGTAGATTTTTGCACAGAAAGGCAAGTTTTTTACACAGAAGGTTGTGAGGAATGCGCTGCCGCTGATGGTTGTTGAGCCGTATACGATAGTGGATTTTGGACAGGCATATGGATATGCAGGGAATGTAGGTATATGGATTGTGTGCAGGCAGATAACAGTTGGTATTGACATCATGTTAGGCACAGACGTTGTGGGCTGAAGAGCATGTTCTTTGAAATATTTCCTGCAGCTGCACTTATAGTTTATGGCAGTGTGGGACTTTTCAATGTCATGACTACTTTGTAAAATGGAGCAAACTGAGAGTGGGTGACTCAGACAATGGTAGCAAAGTCATGTGGCGAAGACTTTCTAACTGCTTTTATGTCCCTAGTGATCAACCTACTCAGCATCTATCGTAGCATTCCTGTGGTAACTGCTACTCAAGCTGTCCAATCACCTTCAACTGCAGTTTAATTCAGTTGACTCTTTCAAGAATTGGAAAAATTATGTCAGATGCTTTTGGTTTGGTTCAGCAAGTGCATGAGACTTCAAATGAATTGCACAATGCACCTCAAAGGGGAAAATATAATTACTAGCACCAGTATAAAATATTGGTTGTCCTGCGTAGTTCCTTTTTATTGTATCTTATAATTACTTTTGAATTTCTATCCCTATAACCGTTTTCCGACACCATCATTTTGCAATTGTCTTTGTAGTGGCCATTTGGCTTCTTTTGTGTGTCATTTTGTTATGGCATTTGTCTTTAAATTTTAGATAAACGTTATTATGTGGGTGGGATGGGATTTATTACGTATTCAAGGTGTTTGGTGTTTGGTGCTAGGTTTCTTCCGCAGAAGCTTAGTTTTTAGTTTAGTTTTGGACTGACATGGGGAAGGTATACTCTTCGACCATGTGACGTTTAACCGAGACACGAGGATTTTTCTAACGTTTAAAGCGATATGCTGGAGTTTGACGAAGATTAAAGTGTACGAGTCGGAGTATAAGGTCGGATGTTTTTCTTCAACAATA
Source organism: Amblyraja radiata (assembly GCF_010909765.2). Lineage (NCBI taxonomy): Eukaryota > Metazoa > Chordata > Chondrichthyes > Rajiformes > Rajidae > Amblyraja > Amblyraja radiata. Next base: position 37,859,779 of record NC_045965.1, on the reverse strand, counting down.
AAGAAACTATTAATCAAAAGATTGTGTTATGAAGACTTATCTGTGAAGAAGCTCTGAAGGTTTCACGGGAAGCTCACATGCATATTACGACATTCTCCTTAACCATGTAGTCTACTTTAGTGGCTAGAGGGAGTAATCTCTTGAACGATATAAAAATCTGCCGCTACATAAGAGTCGAAGGATATCTCTGACAGGAGGTGAAAGCGTCCTAGAGAGTGGGACAGAAGACTAGGCTAGGATCTCGAAAGAGGTTTTAACCAGAAGGCCGGTTCCAGCCGAGAAACTGAAGACAATAGATCTCTGCCAGAGATGGCCTAGGCGTTTATCGACAGCGACATGACTTATCTGAAGATCTGAAGACATTATCACGAATGTGAGTAGAATGACTTGTTCTTTTGAATTGAAGCTGCAAAGCTTTCATTTTAAACGGCTTCTGTAAAGAAGAGCCAGAAAGCTAGCCACAAGCTTGGAAGATAGCCAATAAAGTGTTTTTCCATTACTGGGAGAAATCCAAATGTCCGACCTTGGATTGTTTTAAAGTCAAGATAAGACACATTCCTTTTGAAATAGTGTCATTATTAACTTAGTGGATGTTGAGGGATGTTGTTTGGAATCCAGTTTGTTATTGTTCCTGAGAAAGATGTTTACACAAAATTGGAGCAAAATTGAAGAAGACTTCGTTCAATTTAAGGACTTGGCAATCTGCCAAGACCTGTTTGAATCCAGGGAGCAAGATGGTGAAGAAAGTGTCACGTCAGAGGAACCACAAGGTGGCGAAGTCAAGCTCAGTCAAGGACAAGCTGCCTACCTGAAAGAAACCAAGAAGGAAGAAAACTCGATATGGGAACAAGTTAATGAGCCAATTGAAAGCTACAGAAAAGTCATTTATCGAGAAGATACAGATCATACCCAAGCTGCCCATCTGAAAAAAACCGAGAAGGAAAGAAACAAGTTGTGGAAGAAGATATGGAGGCTATTTGATGGTTTGACGAAACTAATAGAATCAGATGACAACGTGAACAAGGTGGAAAGGAAGTTAGGCCAGATATGCGACTTCTACAAAGAGCTCGGAGAAAAGCAGAGCCAACTGTTGGAATCAGAGCCGTCTCAGGAAGAACGTGAAAGACACACCCAGAGGTGGGAGCCAAGGGTGGATGTATTCAATGGTTTGAAGGAATGGGCAGAGGAGTGGTTATCAGAAATTATACCACAACTTATGTGCATAACAGCAGGAAGTGCGATGCAACAAGGTGCCGGAATGGAAGATTAAATTACACCACGAGATAGTATCTCAAAAATATCTACATGAAGATCAGGACATAAATCTGGTTCTATAGCCAGTTCAGTATCAAGGGTTTCTGCTCGATTTGAAGTTGAAGCTGATTTAGCCGCTCTCTCAATAGAAGCAGATGCCTTGATGAGATTGAGCCTCACGAAGAACAGATGAAGGAAGAGATGACGCGATAAAAAGAAAAGATGAGGCGACAAGAAGCCAGACAAGAAGAAGAGATGACGCGTCATGAAGAAGAGATGAGGCAACAAAAGGAACTAGACACAAAGATGGCGGTGGCAAGTTATTGGAAAGTGAGGGTTCAAGATGCAGCTCTAGAGCATCGAAGACGATGAACTCTGGTCCAAGAGGAAAAACTGCTCCAAGTGAGTCAGCAGTTGGATCAATTCCACAATCAAGGTCCACCGGATTTCACGGCTTTGAAAACCCATTGGAACAGAGTAAGATGGGTAAAACTTCATTTCAGCTAATGAGTGCTGGATCAAAACAAACTACTTATGGAGCATCTGTAGATGTTCAGGGCAAACCGATAGCGGCCTGGTGCACAGGCTCGAGCAAGCCAGGTTGAGTCACAGAGGCCTGTCTATCGTCCATTATAGCCAAGCCAAGGTTATCAGGATGGATTAATTGCATGGGCGAATAGGCAAGCTGAATTCAACCAAATCATAGCTCGACAAAATACCTCTCTCACTCTAACACCAGCAGAAATTCCTACATATGATGGAGATCCTTTGCGATATGAAGCTTTCATAAGGGCATCAGAAGAAGTATTAGAAATGAAAATTACGGATGAAAAGGAGCACTTACGATTTCTGGTGAAGTACACAAGCGGAGATATTCAGGTACTTGTAGAAAATTGTCAAAATGAGCCTGACAGCCAAGGCTATAAAAATGCGAGAAGGTTACTTAAAGAATGTTTTGGTAATGAACAGAGGATTGCTAACGCATACATGGAGAAGGCCCATGGTTGGAAAGAAATCAAGCCAGAAGATGGGGAGGCATTGAGTAATTATGCAATATTTCTTGGAGGGTGTTGCAGCTCGATGAAAAATCTCAGCCACTTGGAAGAAATGAATCTTGCAAGTAATATTAGAGTCATCACTAGTAAGCTTCCCAGAAGACTGAGAGAAAGGTGGAGTGATAAAGCAGGCAGAATATTTGATAGGAAGAAGCGAGTAGCCAGGCTACCAGACCTGGTGAAATTCTTGGACAAGGAAGTATGGTACATGTTAGAGCCACACCATGGCACTACTGAAGATCATAAACCAATTGCAACTAACAAAGGTTCTACCTTTACCAAAACTGAAGAAAGATCACAACCTAAGAGAAGCAGTTTTGCTACCACTATAATACCTGTGGAAACGACAGATGGAATGAAAGGAGATGTATCTACTATCAAGCAAATAGAATTTTGTTTGTTATGTGATGAAAGTGGTCACACCATAAGATGGTGCCGAAGATTCAAGATGAAAGAATATGAAGTAAAGGTGGATTTCTTGAAAGAGAAGAGAATCTGTTTTGGATGTTTGAAAGAAAGTGAGAGACTGTAAGAGTCCTATAATTTGTTATAAGTGCAAGCAATATCATCCTGAAGTACTTCACACTGTAAAGAAGCTACCAGAGCATTGGGAAGAGGAAGAACTGGAACAAATGGAAAAGAAGGAGAAGCCAACTACTAGTGATGCTGACACCCGCCTCAAGTAACTGCTCATATTGGGGCCGGGGTGCAAGCTTGTATTTTCTCTGTCTTACCAGTACAAGTAAGGAATAGCAAGACGAATACAGTGTTGCAAACATATGCTTTTTTGGATCATGGAAGTTCGACTACCTTTTGCACAGAAAACCTGACGAGGAGATTGAACATCACAGAAGAGACTAAGCTTTGATTGCATACCATGAATAAAGATAAAGAGAGCATGAGTCATTATATTACAAGTATGGAGATATCCAGTTTGGATGAAGATAATTTTATACCAATATCTAAAGTGTTTACACATGGAACCATGCCTGTTGGTCGTCAAAATATATCCAGACATGAAGACTTGAAACAGTGGCCTTACCTGAAGAATGTCAAGATATCTGAAATAAATTCTACTGTTGACCTACTTATCGGAACAAATGTTTTGAAGGCATTGGAACCTATACAGATTGTGAGGAGCCAAGGCGATGGACCGTATGCAGCGTAAACCCGACTTGGATGGATTATCTATAGCTCCTTGAGAAGGAATAACGAAAATGGGAATCAGAAGAACTATCCTACCATTGCTGTTAATCAAATATCTACTGATAAATTAGAAAAGCTGGTGATGAAGCAATATAATCACAACTTCAATGAAAGTACCAATAAGGAATCTGAAGAAATGCCCAGAGCAGAGTTAAAGTTCGTGGATATTATGAACTACTCAGTAAAGATTGATGGACACCATTGTCTGGACTTACCTTTCAAACAAGAAAGTGTTAATCTGCCGAATAATCGTCTTATGGCAGAGCAACGTACCCAGACTTTGAAACGCAAGTTTGGCGAGAATACTAAATTTCATGAAGTAATAATCTCTTTGAAGAATAATTTCTACATGGATGATTGCTTAAAATCCGTGTGTACTGAGCAGGAAACAATTCAAATGGTAAAACATTTGACTTCCCTTTGCAATAAGGGAGGATTCTCACTTTCTAAGTGGATAAGCAAAAATTGTGCAAACATTCCACCAGATGATAGAGCCAAAGAAACCAGAGAATTGGATTTGGACTGAGACAGTTTGCCAATGGAAAGAGCATTGGGAGTTACTAATGTTGCACAATTAGAATATGTTAACACAAATGAAAATCCTGCGGATGAAGTTTCCGGAGAACTGACCGTGAACCTCTTCTTAAGTGATAAGAGATGGATCAATGAACTAGAGTCTCCCTGTAAGCCAGACAGAGAATGGCCAAAGCTTGAGCTGGGATATGAAATATCTGCTAATGATCCGGAAATTAAATCAAACCTAACGGTGAACTTTATTGCTAAAAATCCTGTTATTCTTTCGAAGTATTTTCACACTTCAACATTATTGTTACAACACATCCATGAGTTGATCGGACATGGAAGAAGAGGTTTCATGCTATCAAAGCCTTGGACTTTTATGTGTTGGACTATATACTGGGTATCAAGCCTGCTGTTAAGGGTTTGGTGCGCATGGTACGAATGGTACGACTTTAAACTAAAAACTGTTTTAATAAGATTAATAATCAAGTTATGCTTGCTTCTAGAAAGCGAAGGTGAAGATGGAAGAGTCGATGAAGAATTCTAATTGCGGATATATAGTGCATGCTATTTTTTTGCTTTGATATATGTTAAGCCTTCATGGCTACTTTTTTGATGTTTATTAATAATTGCCTCATTATATATTTGGAACAATTAGGGGCCGGTATGCAGTGGCCATTTGGCTTATTTTGTGTGTCATTAGTTATGGCATTTGTCTTTAAATTTTAGACTGCCCGTTATTATGTGGGTGGGATTTATTACCCTTCGACCATGTGACGTTTAACTGAGACATGAGGAGTTTTCTAACGTTGAAAGCGATATGCTGGAGTTTGACAAAGATTAAAGTGTTCAAGTCGGAGAAGAAGGTCGGATGTATACCTTATTTTTTTCTTCAACAATAAAGAAACTATTAATCAAAAGTGTGTTATGAAGATTAATCTGTGAGGAAGCTCTGAAGGTTTCACAGTGAGCTCACATGCGTTTTACGGCATTCTCCTTAACCATGTAGTCTACTTTAGTGGCTAGAGGGAGTAATCTCTTGAACGATATAAAAATCTGCCGCTGCAGTCTTCTATACATAGATTATTGAATTGTACTTTTTCCAATTGTACCAGTAGGTGAAAATTTCACCATAACCTGCTTTGTATTGGATTAAACAAAATTAGGTAAGAATTTGTGGTCAACAGTGAGTCACTTATTCTTTCTAAATAATCTAAACAGGGAAATGCCTCTCATTTTCTATGTTCCACTTACCTGGGATGAGTGCCCTAGTGAAAGACTATTCCTTCTTGATTTTATTGGGGGATTTGGATCCTGGGTTTGATTATATTATTTTTGAGTTAACGTGACATTAGGGTTCCAGGTAACATTCGCATTTATATCTGCACCTGTATGCTCCAGCAATATGTGGAAGCTCCCTCATCACTTGCCAGTCACCCTGTTCCTACTATGAAGGGTAGTTTTGGCAGATAGGCAACAATTATGATTTCCATTGAAAAGACCTGGATTTTGCTGGTGCATGCCAGTGATTTGAAATGAAACATGAACATTTGTTACTTAAATGGAATTTCTGAGATGAATAATAAAATAGGGAAGTCCCAAACTCACTTTTGGAAATGCAAAATGCCATTTGTAGGCCTTATAGGAATGTAGCCCAGCCAATGGACCAGAACACTGAGCGGTTCATCTACGCCGACGACATCTGTGTAACATCCCAAGAGAGTACGTTTGAAGCTGTAGAAGCGAATCTCACCTCAGCCCTAGATGAGCTACACCTCTACTACGAGCGCAACCACCTACACGCAAACCCTGCGAAGACCCAAGCCTGCTCGTTCCATCTCAGGAACCGGGAAGCAAACAGACCCCTTAACATCACATGGTCTGGAACACCTCTTGGGCACTGCACCAACCCTGTCTACCTCGGTGTAACACTGGATCGCACTCTCTCCTATAAGGAACACGTCAAAAACACCAAACTGAAAGTTAACTCCCGAAATAACATCCTCCGGAAGCTGACCAACTCCAAATGGGGAGCCACAGCTCACACATTAAGATCTACTGCTCTGGCCCTGTGCTACTCCTCTGCGGAGTATGCGTGTCCTGTTTGGGAGAGATCATCCCATGCCAAGAAATTAGACCCAGCGTTGAATAACACCTGCCGCTCAATCACTAGCTGCTTGAAGCCCACCAACATAAACAACCTGCACCTCCTCGCTGGCATTGCCCCTGCTGATGTGAGACGGGAAGTCGCCAGCCGAGTAGAGATGACCAAGGCCACCAGTGATGAACGCCACCTCCTCTATGGACGTGTACCCCCGGCCCAACGGCTGAAGTCCAGGAGAAGCTTTCTCAGCCATGTCCAGCCCCTAATAACATCACGGGAAGAAACCAGACTCCAACTATGGACAAAAAGGCTTGAGGACGAACCCCCTCCTACTGACATGGGTATCCCTCCTTCTGAAGCCCTCCCTCCGGGCTCAGAAGCACCATGGGTCCAGTGGAAGACGCTCAACCGCCTGAGAACAGGAACAGGGCGATCAAAAGCTGCCATGGCCAGATGGGGCTATGAAACTGGCCAAACCACCTGTGAATGTGGAGAAGAGGACCATACAATGCAGCACTGCCTTGTCTGCCCCCTACTACCCAACCAGTGCAGCTCAAAGGATCTTGCAGTGTTCAACAAAAACGCAAAGGACTGTGTAAAGGAATGGGAAACTGTCATATAGTCAACCAGCTTCAAAGACACGAAAAGAAGAAGATAGGAATGTAAGAGTTTCTTCTATATTCACCTTCGTGTGCAGTAAAGAACAGCAAGGTGCTACAGCCAAAATTAGTACCTGCCTCCTTCTTGATCTCCTTCCTTTCCTCATAGGACTATCATGAAAACCATTGCCCTGAGGGACAAATTACCCAATTTAATCTTACAGTCACAACCTGCCCCTGGGCCATGACAGCATGTTTGACGTTTGTTCGTAATATTGATCTGTACCTTGTAGCCTAAATTAGGTTTGGACTTCAGCTTCTGACCCTTGCAAGCAAATCATTTGTTTACTGTTCAGCAGTATCCCCCTGAAATTCTGAAAACCATATATGCACAGTTCACAAAATGCTAATGTCAATATTAAGAAAAATACAAGTTTGTTTTGTCTAAGGGGGCCAAAGTACATATTGCTGCTCATTTGTTCATTTTGTTATTCCCTGCCCTGTGTTTCTTGGGTTTTCTCTTATGAACCATATCCTGTCAGTTTGAACCATTGAGCAATAGTTCCCCATATGTAAACATGGATTCAGATAGGCATTTGCTGGTTCACTGGTGTTCAAGGTGGATTTGATTTTCTATAATTGGTAAAAAAATTGTGAATTGGTGTGTATACGCAACCTGAATAGAAGTTTAATGTAAAGGTTTTTACACAGAGGGTAGTAGGTGCCTAGAATGCATTGCCAGGGGTGGCGGCTGAGGCAGATACGATAATGGCTTTTAAATGTCTTTTAGATAGAATTGGGGATATTAAAGAATGGGGGGACATGGATCATATGCAGGCAGCATGTTTGGCAAAGATATTGTGGGCACATTCCTGTGTTTGATGTTCTGTGTTCATATCCATCTGCCTACATTTATGCCCTAATTTCCACCCCTGCCATGTATTCACCATCCTTTCTGATCTTACCTCACTTATCTCAAACATTCAGTCCTCAGGGAATGTCTCAGCTTCCATGTCCTCATCTTAATGAGCTCCAAGCCCAACATGTTATTGACCTCTCCTTCTGTTGTCCTTGGCTCCATGACTATTTCTTTGGGCAGGAGTTCTCACACTAGAGAGTGGACTCTTTCTGCGGTATTCCAGTTGCAACCAGACTTTTCTCCATGGCTTCTTATCCTCTTATGAACTAACCATTGCCAACTGATAACAGGACATTAACCATCTTGGTTTTTCTGATCCCTTCACTCGCTCAAACTTGAAATTGCACCACTCTGCACGCTAAAAAGTACCTGTGTCATTGTTACCAAAACTGCTGACAAGGGCAGCGCTAATCTTTCCTGGCGAGCTAACCTCAATCCTGCCAAACATCACCTTTCAGACACATCCTCTCCTTGGCACTATGATTCACACACTGAACATCAGGACATTGTCTCTCATGCTGTCATAGACCACATTTCCTCTGGAGATTTTCCATCCAATCACAGTGCACAATAAAGTACAATACAATTGTACAAACACCTATCATCAGCTCCTGCATAGGTTTTATGAATTAATATTATTTCAAGTCGAACTTCCTATATTTTTATTCTGACGAAAGATTCTCCCTCATTCAGTTATTTGTCGGTATAGTATCTTAAATACATTTTAATCTTAGTCAGTAGTGTTGTTTTATTTCTAGAGTTATTTAGTTGGCAGCAGTTCTGATATATGTTGTACTAGTTCTCATGTTATTTTGTAACAGTTTAATTATTTGTAACTCTAGAAATAAACACGTACTACTAATGTATTTCAAACAAATCTATGTTTAATAATTATATATGCATTTATTACTATATATTGCTTTCAAAACATATCAATTTTGTTTGATACAGAACTGGTGAGTGTTCTTGAAAAGCTGTGATTGATACAAATACATCGATAGATGCTCCTGAACACATCATCAGTGATGTAACCTAGGGTCATTGGGTGTTTCGGGTCTTTCAACATCAGACACCCTCACCCAGGCGACCCAGCCGTGGTTGATCAGACCACGACTTGTGTTCAGGTGGCATTCGCTCCTCCCCATGGACCTCCTCTCCTGATCCAGAGCCATCTTGATGCCTTCTCCGCTGCCTCTGTGGTGTTCTTGATGGCCCTTCTCCTTGCCACTCCATTGATGCCCAGTGCATTCAAGGCTTTGTGGAGCGATTGCCCTGCAAAACCTCTGCAGCCAACCTCGATGGGCATACACCTTGCCTTCCAGCCCTGCTTACGGTAGTCTATGACCAGCTCTTCATACTTGGCCATCTTCCTCTCGTGGGCCTCCTCCAGACGGTCCTCCCACGGCACTGTCAGTTCCAACAAGACGATGTTTTTGGTCGCCTCTGAGACCAGGAGGATATCTGGCCTCAGGGTGGTCGTGGCAATGTGCTGTGGAAACTTCAGCTGTTTCACCAGGTCTACGGAAAGCTGCCAGTCCTGCGCAGTCGGCAGGATTCCTGACTGATTCCTGGCTGCTGTGGTTCTTGGCAGCTGCACTCCGGCCTTCACGAAGGTGATCATTGTTAATATAATATTAACAATGTGTAGTGAAAAAAGTGATTACACCTGACATGGTGTCAGAGGTTATGGGGAGAAGGCAGGAGAATGGGATTAGGAGGGAGAAATAAATCAGCCATGATTGAATGGCGGAGTAGACTTGATGGGCCAAATGGCCTAATTCTGCTCCTATCACTTATGATCTTATGAAAAAAGCCCACTTTCGATACCAGAATTAATTTTAGGTATCTTGATAACCTTCAAGTAAGGCCATTGTTTCAAGTCTTCTTGCTTGGATATATTTAGATGAGAAACAGGCATGGTCTCATGTGTAAACACATCAGATAGTTGTATAAAAATGTCTTCATCCAGACTAGATATTTCCATACTTGTAATATGGTGACTATCGCAGCATTTCTCTTCATTCATGGTACACAAGAGAATCTTACTCTTTTCTCCTGTAATGTCCAGCCCTCTCATCAAGTTTTCTGTGCAAAAGGTAGCCAAACTTCCATGATCTAAAATGCATATGTTTCCAACACTGTATTCCCCTAGCTGCTCCTTACCTGTACTGGTAAGATGGAGAAAATACAGGCTTCTAACTCGGCTCCAATATGTGCATTTAGCTGAGGTGAGGTAACAGCATAACTCATAGTTGGCTTCTCCTTCTGTTCTAGTTGCTCCGGCTATTTCTGTTCAGTGTGATTTTGTAATGCTAACGGTAGCTATTCGGGACATCTGGTAAACTCGTGATGTTTTTTCATCCCTGCAAAAAATGTCCACAAGTAAAAAAATACTCGTGATGAAAAAAATTGTTACTTTTTACTCGTACGAGCCGCTACGAGACTTCCACGAACTGCTACGGATCCGCTACGGACATTCTCCGAGTTCGAATCAGGGGAAAACTCGGGAGGACTCTTGAATTACCTCGTACAGTGAGACAGGGGCTTTAGGAATTTCTCTTGGAGGTAAGGTAAAAGAGAGATTTTGTTGAACTAGAGGCGCAGTAATTTTATTTTGATTCCTCATCAAGCTTCAAAATTCACATTGAAATCCCTCATTGGGCACAGAGGGACAGTAAACAGGCCTCTACCAATCTTGGCTCATTCAAGCCTGTACATTAGGCCTCTGAGAAGAGTGCTGAGTTGTGTAGGTCTTATCACGAGCTTCAACAGGTCGTTGGCTAGTTGTTTGCTTCAGTCTAACAGCCTGTTGCTGATATGAAGCCTTGTCACCCTTCCACCTAATCTGTGCTGGCTTTGAATTGTGAGACCAATCTTCCCGTGGCTGTAGATTTAATTCAGCTGCTGTTTCCGGCTTAGCAGCTCCTTCTTGAACTAAGGAACTTTTCTTCCAAGATACTCTCGAGCCGCATCTTGAACCTTGACCTTCCAGTATCTCCATCTTTGTCCTGGCTACTGCCAACTTCGTGGCTAGTTCCGGTTCTTCCTTCTCTCAACTGCCTTCTTAGTTGCTCAGCCTCTCTATTCAGCTGTTCTTCTTGGTCTCAATCTCATATTTTACTTCAAGGTTACAGCTTGTTGCGAGAGAGTAGCTAAATTTGCTTCAGCTTCTATATGAGCAGAGGCCCTTGAAGAGGCACTGGCTACTGAACCAGATTTATGTCCTGATCTTCGCGATAAGACATTTGAGATACTGTCTCCGGGTTCAACTCCTGGGGTATTTTCAACACTTTGTTGTGTAGTTGTTCCCACTGTAGAGCACACAGTTTGTGGTACAGTTTCAGATAACCACATCGCCACGTTTTCTATGAAACCACTGAAAAATTCCATCTTCTCTTGAAACTACTGATTTTGCTTTTGGCTTTCCTCCTCAGACAGTGGTAAACCCAGTATTAAGTTGTGGTTTTGTCCAACCTCAAGGTTGACTAATCGAACCTGATTAGATTTTACTTCCTTCACACGCTCATAAAAATTAATGAGTTCCTCCTGTTCTTCGATTAACTTGTTAATCCGCATCCATAACTTTCTTCTTTCCTTCTGGCATTTTTCCAGGAACACTGCTTGTCCCCTTTCGGTAAGTTTAACAATTCTCTTTTCACATCTTCTCGATACCGACTCCTCTTCGCCCTCCTGTGGCTGTTCTTCATACTTACCTACTTGAAGGTCCAAATGTATCCTACATCGGAGTGTTCTTCAAATATCCGCGGGAATTCAAAACAAACTGTACTGTTTCTTCAAGATTATTGTTCAAAGATAAGCTTGAATTCGTAAACAAACTGGTCTGGTGTTATAAAACATCACTATATTCAAAATCCTGGAATGCCTCTGCCAGTATCTATAGTAAACAATCGCCGGCTTGAGCACACCGTATCTTCTAGGAATTCATAACATCATTATTTTCAAGGTCATGGCTTCAGCACTAGCAGCTTATCTTTAAGATGATGTAAACAAGCTTCCTCAGCTGTTTTCAATACTGTACTCGGTACTATTTCTGCAGGGTTTAACTTTAACTTCTCAGCCTTTTAGAAGGTTGGCTTTAAAATACGACAAAGCAGCCGATCTATTCACGATACCCGGTTAATGGTCTTCAATCTTCTTTTCTTCTGATGACCCAGGTGTAGACCGTGCAGATTAGCCTGCGACTGGCAAATTCTTTGTTCCAGGATTCAAGCTCTTATCTCATTCGCAGAGATTCAGCTTTCTTCTTCAGTTCCACCATAGAATCAGTTTTTACTTTAATGTAATAGCAATTTCTTAACTTTTCAATGTCCAACTTTTAATTGCTATTACTACTCGAGGATGTGGTGGAGATATAGTTTACGCACTCGACGATAGCAAAAACGAATCTTCTAGTCATTGTTTCTTGATTAATTAGTCTTTTATTGAAGTAATACAAAACAAAGAAATAATTCATAACTTTTCATTCTTACTAACTGTTTCTTCCATGTGGCATCTCGTGAACATAAACGTGAATGTGGTAAAAACTGTTGTCTTCACCATCTCTCAAGGCAAACTATAAACTCTAAATCTCTGAGTCTGCGCTAGCCTCTCCAGATGTAGACGCACCCCTCTATGTATCAAATCCCACTTACCGAAGTACATACAGATAAAAAATAGAAATATCTAGACATGACTATAATGTACTGACTTAAGCATAAATGGCTCCTACAGAAACTATGATATTGAGAATTATACAGAAATTATGTCCACTTTGTAATTTGTTTATTCTCTGATTCTTTTTTGGTTCCTTTTCTCCCTAGTGAATCTCAGTCCAGGAGCAGAGCAAAAGATCATTTTCATCACAGCCCGTGTTCATCCTGGGGAAACACCTGCGTCGTTTATTTGTCAGGGTAAGTCTGCTATAACATCTCTCAGTTTAGTTGCTGATTATGTGAAACAGTAAAACCTTATGGTAGTTATCTCCATGATAGATTAATTTGTGACCAAAAGTAACTGAGGAGAAGGATTCTTTGTCATTTTGTATATATTTAAATTTGAATTTCTAATTGAAGATACAACATACATGCAGCAGAGTTGCAACATAGCTTAAACTATTAAGCTTGATTTTCTACCTTTTTTATCCTTCTTCTCAGCATAACATTATGGCAAATAGAAGAAAAATATACAGTCCTTAAATGCACATATATCCAAGATCACCATCACCTGCTCCAAAGGAGTGCTACTTACTGACAGGTGGCTTGTTTCTTCGGGTAGGCAGCATGCCAAGTTTAGAATGATGTATCTGGAGAGATTATTTGAATCACAGAACGTTTTACCTAGACGAGGGATGTCCTCGTCTCAAGAACGTGTTTGAGAGAGAAATTGTTGAAAGGGTATAGGGAAAAAAGTAGGGGAATGTGATTAATGGGGGCTAGATGGATGCCATGGGCTGAATGACCTTCTGTGGCTTTATAAGAACTGTTTCAAAGGTTATGCATTTAAGTAAGTCCACTTACTGAAGTCCACATACAGTGCCCTCCATAATGTTTGGGACAAAGACCCATCATTTATTTATTTGCCTCTGTACTCCACAATTTGAGATTTGTAATAGGAAAAAAAATCACATGTTTTCTATTGATAAATGCAAAGTGCACATTGATAAAGTGCATATTGTCAGATTTTAATAAAGGCCATGTTTATACATTTTGGTATCATCAGGTAGAAATTACAGCAGTGTTTATACACAGTCCCCCCATTTCAGGGTACCATAATGTTTGGGACACAGCAATGTCATGTAAATGAAAGTAGACATATTTTGTTGCATATCCTTTGATATGAGTTATTCGTCGGCTCATCTGTCCACGACCTTTTTCCAGAACTGTGGTTGCTCTTTTAAGTACTTCTTGGCAAACTGTAAACTGGCCATCCTATTTTTGCAACTAACCGGTGGTTTGCATCTTGCAGTGTAGCCTCTGTATTTCTGTTCAAGAAGTCTTCTCCGGACAGTGGTCATTGACAAATCCACACCTGACTCCTGAAGAGTGTTTCTGATCTGTTGGCAGGTGTTTAGGGATTTTTCTTTAGAGGAGAGGGGGGAGAGGAGAGGGGGGAGGTGGGCCTCGCTCGGGTCCATGCCCACTTGCAGCCTTGCACTGCCCCACGCCCACCCGCAGCCTCGCTCGGGCCCTGCGCCTGGTGGGGAAGCTGCTGCTCTATGACCTAGGTAGGTGCTGCCTCTACCCCCTCCCTCTGTGTCCTCTTCCTTTCTGCCCCCCCTCTCTTCCCCCCCCCTCTCTTCCCCCCTCCCTCTCTTCCCCCCTCCCTCTCTGCCCCCCCTCCCTCTCTGCCCCCCTCCCTCTCTGACCCGCCCTTCCTCTCTGCCCCCCCCCCCCTCTCTGCCCCCCTCCCTCTCTGCCGCTCCCTCCCTCTCTGCCCCTTCCCTCTCTAGGGAGTGGTGAATATTGGGACCTATAGGTGAGTGGTGGGGGATTGCATTTGGGAACCAGCCCACCCCTGTGACGCGTGCCCCCCCCACCCCTCAATCTCGACCCCCTCCCTCTCTACCCCCTCCCCCTCCCTCTTCACACCCCTTCTCTAGCCACGCCCCTCGCAGTTGGGGATTATGCGTGTGGATAGGGCGGTGGATGGGGTAAAAGGAGCGAATGAATAATATTTATATAATATCAAGGGGGGGGTTAGTGTGTGTGTGTGTGTGTGGGGGGTGGTTGGTGTGTGTGTGACGCTGAAGGCCGCCCCTCCCCCCCCGCAACCGCGCATTGAGTGGATGGGACCCAACGGGTCCGACTTGGTTTAGTAACATCTTAAAAGTGCTGATTGAAAATTTGTTGAGGTATTAATACAAGTTATATCCAATAGTCTGGGAAATCTACTCATGTGGCATCATCAAAGTCCCAAGAATACCAAATTATCGTAGTTTTACTGTACCCATGCCATTGATCTTCAAAGATTATTCAAATCATTATTGAAATCTTATCTCTTGTTCAATCTTGCTTCATAAAGTCATTCTGAAACTATGTTTCTTGTTCTTTCGAACATACACAGAATTCAATATTAGCAAGATAAAATACAAGCTACCCCATTGCTGCCTTAAGGCATGCTTGATGATGAAATGTAATGTTTGTAGCTCAACATTGCCGCAGAGTAATTTAAGAAGTCTTCCTTTGCTTAGCTAGCTTTCTACAAAGCTCTTTTTCTGCAACCTGCTGCTCCGGGTTTCGTGTTCTTTTTCTAGGTCTGCACAAATCTTGACAGTCTTTAATTTACAACAGAAGTATTTAATGCTTTACTCAATGCTGGCAGCAAGACAACTCAAAATGGCTGCACACACAAATCTGACTGCCCACTCACACTGTCTACAGATAGGATAAACTATATACAAAACGTCTCCCTTTGTCCTGTGCAGCGTCACCTGCTGCACAGGAGGAGCAACGGGGCCTCCCACCCCACACAGGCCACCAAACATCACACTGGGTGAGCCATCAGAGTCACCTGCTGAGAGGAACAACCAGTGCTGACTGCTGCAGTCAAAGAGCAGCCCTTTGTGATGTGTGCCGATCCCAGCAGAGTAGCATTGCAGAAATTATTAGATTAGAGTATAAAGAGGCTACGCAGCATGCAGACAGGAATGCAAGAGAAACTACTATCTCATATTCCAGAAAATTCTGTTCAGTCACTGCTGCTAATTTGCCTTGGTAATATGAGCACAATAGGAAGGCATTTATGAGAAGGCTCTTGGAAAGTGGTCTAAAACGCTTTGAGCTTTGTTTAAGATGTCAGATTTAATGTATGAGTGGAATAGCAACATTGGAGGAGTCCATGTTGATTTTCTCTTGAGCTACAAACAGCCAGGGAAACCATATTTATGGTAATTTCCCACAGGCAATTTTTGAGGCAACTACAGGTGACTAGGCAGTCGCCGGGGTGTCGCCTCTATGGCCTCCTCAGTCGCCCAAAGAGTCATACCTTTTTTCTGGTCGCTTCTGGATTTTGAAATGTTCAAAACTTTTCGGCGACAGTCGGTGCCCATGGGCTTGACGCCAACATTCGTAGCCTGACGTAGGTGCTGTTGCCAGGATGATGTAGGTTGTCACCAGGATGACGTAGGTTGTCGCCGGTGCTGACTTCAGTGAATTCCATTGGCGACTACCTACGTCAACCTACATCAAACGGCGACAGGTACCGGCGACTGAATTGTCTTAAGTTGCCTTCAGTTGTCACCGACAGGGTCGCACCTTGTCGTAGCTTGTCGCGGGTGAACGTAGGTTGAATGAATGAATG
The DNA here is from genome assembly GCF_010909765.2 of Amblyraja radiata. Lineage (NCBI taxonomy): Eukaryota > Metazoa > Chordata > Chondrichthyes > Rajiformes > Rajidae > Amblyraja > Amblyraja radiata. The sequence goes on along the minus strand of NC_045965.1, from coordinate 37,843,825 downwards.
AATGAATGAATGAATGAATGAATGAATGAATGAATGAATGAAAACTTTATTGTCATTCAGATATACACCTAGACACAATGCACCTTGAACGAAATTTCGTTGCATTTGACTCTCCAAATCAGGTAAATAGTAAAAGTAAAAGTGCTAGGTGCGTCCATAAAAATGCCTCATGTGCATGGTTCTGTAAAATAAATATATATAAAAAGTTTTTAAAAAGTGTCAATATTTTAAAAGTTCTAGCCTCGGTTTTGTTGATTGTTCAGTAATCTTATGGCCTGGGGGATGAAGCTGTTGCAGAACCTGGTTGTCCCGCTCTTCATGCTGCGGTACCTCCTCCCAGAGTTAAGCAGTATAAACAGTCCAAATTGTGGGTGTGTGGGGGCTCTGGTAATGCCCTTAGCTCTAATCAGACAGCGCTTGTACCCCATGTCCATGATGGAAGGAAGAGAAGTCCCAATGATTTTTTCCGCTGTCCTCACCACTCTCTGAAGGCACTTCCAGTCCTCAGCTGTACAGCTGCCGCACCACGTAGAGATGCAGCTGGTCATGACCGACTCAATTGTGCTTCTGTAGAAAGTGGCGAGGATGGGAGGGTGGAGGTGTAAACTTCTCAACCTGCGGAGGAAGTACAACCGCTGCTGTGCCCGTTTTGCCAGAGATGTAATGTTTGTGGACCAGTTTAAGGTGTCCGTTATATGCACCCCCAGGAACTTGATCCTTTTCACCTGCTCCACTGCTGAGTTGTTGATGCAAAGCGGAGTGTGACTGGGCTGAATTTTCCTTCTGAAATCGACGACAATCTCCTTGGTTTTGTTCACATTTAGGAGAAGGTTGTTCCTGCTGCACCAGCTCACCAGCTGTTCCACCTCCTCTCTATATGTCTGGTCGTCGTTATTGCGGATGAGGCCCACTACTGTTGTGTCATCCGCGTATTTGATGATATGGTTAGTAGTGGACCTGGCGACACAGTCATGTGTCATCAATGTAAAGAGCAGCGGACTCAGGACACAGCCCTGAGGGGAGCCGGTGCTCAGTGTGATGACCGAGGAGGTGTTCTTCCCCTCCCGCACAGACTGGGGTCTTTCAGAAAGGAAATCCAGGATCCAGTTGCATAGTATGGTATTGAAACCTAGGGGTGCCAGTTTGCTCACCAGATGCTGGGGGATTATCGTGTTAAATGCTGAGCTGAAATCAACAAACAGCATCCGCACGTGGGTGTTCCTCTCCTCCAGGTGTTGTAGGCTCAGGTGGACTGCAGAGGAAATAGCATCCTGTGGAGCGGTTCGGGCGATAAGCAAACTGGAACGGGTCAAAACTGGAGGGGAGTTTAGAGACCATGTGCTGCTTAATAAGCCTCTCAAAGCACTTCATTATTATTGGTGTGAGTGCTACGGGGCGGTAATCATTCAGGCAGGTTATTGTAGACTTTTTGGGAACTGGTATGATGGTGGCTGTCTTGAAACATGATGGAACAATGGCCTGGTTCAGGGAGATGTTAAAAATGTCTGTCAGAACCAGAGCCAGCTGGTCGGCACATCCCCTAAGCAGACGCCCCGGTATGTTATCTGGTCCGGCTGCCTTTCGCTGGTCAATACCCTCCAGGATTTTGCGGACTTCAGCAGTTTCAAAAGACAGTGTCTGTTCTCCTGGTTGTGGCTCTAATTTCCTCACTGTAGTGGTGTTCAGTGCCTCAAACCTGCCGAAATGATTATTTAGTTCATTTAGAAAATCTGTGTCATCCTTACAAGTCTGAGGGGCCTTGTAGTTTGTTATGGCCCGGATGCCTTCCCACATGTTCCTGGTGTTGGTATCATCCTGGAAGAAACCCTGGATTTTCTGTCCGTGGGCGCGCTTTGCTTTCCTAATTTCGCGGTTGAGGTTGGCTCTCGCTGTTCTCTGAGCCCCCAAATCACCAGATTTAAAAGCCGCATTTCGTGCTTACAGCATGGCACGCACCTCTGCAGTAATCCAAGGTTTGTGGTTGGCCCGGGTTGTGATGTTCCTGATGACAGTGACGTCCTCCATGCACTTCTGTATGTATCCCGACACTGACATGGCATACTCATCCACATTGATGTTTTGGTTGTGAGTGGCTGCTGTCCTGAACATGTCCCAGTCCGTGCACTCAAAGCAGTCCTGGAGTGCTTCTGTAGCTCTCTCAGACCAGACTCTAACCTGCTTCACAGTGGGTTTCTCGCTGATCAGCAGGGGCTTATAGGCTGGGATGAGCATTACAGAGAGGTGGTCAGAGGAGCCGAGGTGAGGCCGGGGTACTGCTCTGAAAGCCTGTTTGATGTTACTGTAGACCCGGTCCAGCGTATTCTCTCCACGTGTAGCAAAGTCCACATATTGATGGAAATGAGGGAGGACAGTCTTCATGTTGGCCTGGTTAAAGTCCCCAGCAACAATGACAACGCCCTCTGGATGATTTCTTTGCAGCTCACTGATGGAACGGTAGAGAATACGCAGAGCCTCCTTAGTGTTGGCTGCGGGGGGGATGTATACAGCAGTAATGCTAACCACAGTAAACTCCCGTGGCAGATAGAATGGCCTGCATTTCACAGTCAAAAACTCTATGTCCGGAGAGCAGTGGCTGGAAACAGCAGTAGCATTATTACACCAGCTGTTGTTTGTGTAGATGCACACACCCCCACCCCGGGATTTACCAGTCAAAACAGTGTCCCTGTCGAGCCGGAAAGTTGTTAGCCCCCCTAAGCTAACAGCCGCATCAGGTACAGATGGGTTTAGCCATGTCTCTGTCAAAACTATAACGCAGCAGTCTCTCACCTCCCTTTTTATTGTGAGATCCAGATGTAGATAATCCATTTTATTTTCCAGAGAGCGGACATTCGACAGTAGAACGGATGGGAGCGGTGTCCTCCACGGGTTAGCCTTTAGCCTCGCCGTTAGCCCCCCTCGACAGCCCCGCTTCTGTCTTCTGTAGCGCCGCCTCCGTGTCCTTCTGTAGCGCCGCCTCCATGTTCTTCTGTAGCGGCCAGTGTTTGTGAATGTCTCCGCAATTCTGCAGGCCGCTGGGTTCTCCCGACACAGCAGTCCGAGACAGTGCAGGCGTTCCTCGAGTTCAACGTCCACGTAGTCTCTACTGCATAACCGTTGTAATCTCAGTAATGCCCCATGATCGTACGTTAACTTGCAGCCTGCCCGCTGCAAGTTATGAAGCCGGACCTTAGAAAACTTACTGCTATCCCTAACGAGAGTCAATGCAGCCGCAGCCAACCAGGGCGCCGCCATTTTGTCACAGGTATAGCCGTAGGTAGACGTCCTAAAGGGTTTCCGGTTGTCGGTTGCTTGCCGTAGCATGACATTGACTAGGTGGTAGGTTGTTGTAGATATTGTCCTTGACTATGACAATCGCCAGCAGTCGCCGAGAAAATCGCCTAAGTGGGACAGAGGCATGTCACTCTATGCCAGCTGGTCAATGTTGACAAAACATGGCAACTGAGGATATGTTTCTGCCTGTATTGAAACAGAGTCACAGTGCTGCAGAGCTCTGTTTTTCTCCAGAGCCCAGATTATCTCTCAATGACAGCAGACAAATGTTCTGCAAGTCTTTGGTGCTGCTGCCAAGGAGCGGATAGTCATGAATTCCAGGGTCTAGGGTTAGTTGACAGTTTCTGAAGGCCGTGACAATAGTTGTGCAATCTGTCCAGCACCAGGTGTTATTTATACAACACCATGAGAGTGCAGTTGGTTGTGGATGAACTGAGACTCATGGCCTCTCAGGACGTGAGGATCACAGGGTTAGTCCCCACCACTGCATACAAGCCTACACCACCACATTGCAAATTGTATCTCGCATAGTGCAGGTAGCCTGAGAGGATACATGTATCTTGGAACCAAGAAGCAATCAGGCTTTCAGAAGCCAGGTTTTTCAGAAGCCAAAGGAAAGCTCAGGAGTGTAGTGATAGGGATTCAACCCTATCTGGAAATTAACAAACTACTAGTGGTGTATAGGTGTTAATTCACTGTTTTAGTATGTTTCAATTGTAACCAAATATATAAATGGCAATTGAAACATTCATATGGCACATTTTGAGTGACCAATTTACTAAACTGTAGATTCTACTTGTGCTTTGCTGAGGTAAGTCAGGGAAATACCTTGGAGTCCTTGTGCAACTATCACCGCAAAGCACAAAATAATTGGCCAATGTAAGTAAATGCAACTTGCACCCGATGAGATAGCTCGATTTCAGGGTCATGCTTGTCTTTTCCTTGGGTAATGGCCAGTTCTCATGGTGCGACCTGAAGCAAGATGTCACCCGAGTGAAGTGGTCGTGGTCCAGCACGAGTGCCGCACGATATAAGGGGGGGTAGATAAAGAGTTCCCACGGTACTCGTCAATTCTGTCATTTGTGCGAGTGACTTGTCCGTCTCCCGATCTTTCCCGTTAATCGTGAATGAACATCGTGGACTGTAGTGTAGTTAATCACGTGGCACAAATTATGTCACTTTTTTTCACACACTATATAAATATCCACCGTTCGTGGAATTGGCTCATTTGCAGACATGCCTATACAAAGTTGGTTCGAGTACAGGCTGGTTGTTATTTTCATTGACGTGCTGTATGCATTAGCGCAACATGTGCATCGAAAACGCTTGCGTGAAGGCAGAAGGGTGAGATTAATTAAAAAGATAATTAAGAGGAAGTCTCACTGGGTTAAGCCCATGTTTCAACGGAGACCTCAATTAGGACAATATGAGCAACTGCTTAATGTGCTGTGCGAAGAGGATAAAAGTGCATTCAAAAACTTTGGCAGAATTTCACCCGAGCTCTTTAATGAGTTAAAGAATAATTTGGGACCTCTGCTGAAGAAGACTGACACTGTAATGAGAAAGGCACTGGAACCAGGGTTGCGCATAGCAATCACCCTCCGCTACTTGGCCTCAGGCGATTCTTATAAAAGTCTATCTTACAACTTTCTTGTCGCCACCAACAGCATCTGTGGTATTGTCAGAGAAACCTGTGAGGCGATCATCCAATTTTATTCAGCTGAAGTGATGGAATGCCCCAGTACACCAGATGCGTGGAAGAAAGTTGCACTGGGGTTTGAAAACAGGTGGAACTTTGCTCACACATGTGGGGCTTTGGATGGCAAGCATGTGGCAATCCGTAAACCACCCGGAGGTGGCTCAAATTATTTCAATTACAGGAAATTCCACTCAATTGTGCTCATGGCGGTGGTTGATTATAACTACAACTTCCTGTATGTGGATGTGGGCACACCTGGAAGTGTTGGTGATGGCCGGATTTGGAAAGAAACCTGGCTTGGAAATAAAATGGAAGGTGGAACAGCAGGCATGCCTGATCCAGAACCTCTGTCAGGAGAAGACAGCCCGGACATCCCATATGCGATGGTTGCTGATGAAGCCTTTGCACTACGGCCCTGGATTATGAAGCCATATCCACAGAGGAATCTAACTAGGGAACAGAGGATCTTCAATTACAGGCTGTCAAGGGCCAGGAGGGTAGTAGAAAATTATTTTGGCATCTTGGCAAACAGATTTAGATGCTTGCTCAAGACAATGGAGCAGAGGCCCAAGAATGTGGAGAGTATAATATATGCAGCATGTGTTCTGCACAACCTGATCCGAATGAGAGGTGCAGCTGCTGGATCAGCAACATCCATCCAGGACGGTGACATAGTGGACAGTGACACAGGGGAAGTAACACTAGGTGCTTGGAGAAGTGGTGCGAACAAGTTGAAAATGGTCTCACTGCAGCGTTTGAAAGGTAACTCGGGCACATCCTGTGTGAAAGAGCAAAGAGACCATCTCTGCGCTTACTACAATTCACAATTGGGGAGTGTGCCATGGCAGGACAGCTATATTGATGGGTAGCCAACCACGGGAACACTACTGCATGTTATAAGCTGACTTCCTAGTGTTGTCCTCTGAAAAGTGCTTCCTATAAGATGTTCGTCCGCAAAACCTGCCGTTTAGAACATTGCATTGTCCCTTTAAATGCCTGAGTTAACGCTTGTAGCGGAGGTTGATGGATATAATGTGTTTTAAATAATCTGGCGTGCCTCATTTGTTGTATTTCGTGTTTGCGAGGCCCTTTTACAGACAAATGTATTGTGTGATGCATCTCCTCTCAATATGTGACAGAATTCGTCTTCTTATATTTTCAAATAGGAATAAAGACTTTGTATCACATTTACCGTGCTGATTGTCTTATTTTATTTTCTACCAAGAGGTGAAGAACACGTTTAAAAAGCTGAACATTTCAGTGTCCTGCACACTCAAAAATGTTAATGTCAAAATGTGATAATATCACCTCCATTAAGGTGATAATATCACCTCCATTAACCTCCAGCAGGTTGCGCTTTCTCTCCCTATTTCTATAATCCTCTCTGGATTTGTCATAGAGAATCTCATTGCATTGGTACCACTCCACCAGTTCCCCCTCTTGTTCCCTATTGAAGTTATATGGCCTTACCTTCTGCCATCTAACCTTTATGTTATCGTCTGCTGAGGATATTGTGGAGGCAACAGCTACTGGGGAGGCAATCTCAAATCCACCTTGATCACCCTCTCCCTGCTCCAAGGAGCCCACAGGCAGTGGTATCTCTGGCATCTCCTCTTGCCTCTCCACCTGTCTCTCTTGCTGAGTTTCCTCCTCATTTACCTGCATGGCTAAAAACTTTCTGACTTTCTTTGACCCCTTTCTTTGCGCTTTTCTGAGAGGCATCTCTGCAAGTCTTTTTACTGTGAAAAAGATTATCAAACAATGACAATTAGGTGGGACGTCCTCGATGGACACATGGTCCATTGGCGATATTGAGACCACCTTTTGTACTCACCTTATGTCCCTTCTGTCAAGCTTCCGGGTTTACCATTCGCAGGAGTTCCCACGGTACCCGCAAGTGTCATTACGGATATTGCACGGATATTGCACTGGCATCTGCGTTCATTCAATGTTGCAACGCTGCTCAAGTCACTCTTGGAGAAATTCAAAAATGTTTGAATTTTCTCCCGACCTTACCAAGTCACACGACTACCTGCCGTTAGCGCCACGGAGGTCCTCGGTGGTCCACGAATGCCGTACTGCTATCGCAGAAGGTTCCCACGATGTTAAATCTTGTTAAGTCTTGTTTCAGGTCGCACAGTGAGAAAGCCCTTTAACTTTCACACTTTCCCTCAATAAAGAAAACAGTACATCTTATTGCATAAATGAGGCGGGTGGTCTCACTGCATACCTAGTGCCACAGTATCGCAGCAGTAGAGTTGCTGTCTTACATCCCCAGACACCTGGGTTTGATCCTAACTACAGGTGCTGTCTGTATGGAGTTTATACGTTCTTCCTGTGATGTAGGGAGTTTCTTCGGGTGCTCTGGTTTCCTCCCACACTCGAAAGGCGTATAGGTTTGTAAGTTAATTGGCTTCGGTAAAATTGTTCCTAGTTTGTAGGATATTGCTCAGCGTGGAGTCGGTGGGCCACAAGGCCTGTTTCTGCACTGTATGTCTAAAGTAAAGTAAAGTAAATGCAATTTGAAATGTCGTGTCATCTGGCCAAATGGAGCTGCACAATCTACTCTGTGGAGACAGGGATCAGTGATCAATCAATACTGCTAATGACACCCTCACTGCTGTCTGACTCCCTTATGGCATAATGATTTAATGTTACCAGTAATAGCAGACTCATGCAGATAGTTCAAAGGTTTATAATGGTGACTAATATAGAGACAGTTTTCTCATTAATAATGCAGAGAGACATCATGATCAGTCTGCTACCCAAAAAGGAAAGCCAGATGCCAGTATCTGAGGTGCCTTTGAAAATATTTTGACCATGTCAAACTTAGCAATGTAGGGTCTTCAGTGCTTCACTTCTCGCTGTTTGAGAAATACCTGCAATTCACCACTCATCATTTGAAGAAGAATCTCTGAAGGATAGAGGCAGATAACGGCCTGAAGCAAATCACACACAGTTCCAAAGTCATCTTTCTTTCATAGAAACATAGAAACATAGAAAATAGGTGCAGGAGTAGGCCATTCAACCCTTCGAGCCTGCACCGCCATTCAATATGATCATGGCTGATCATCCAACTCAGTATCCTGTACCTGCCTTCTCTCCATACCCCCTGATCCCTTTAGCCACAAGGGCCATATCTAACTCCCTCTTAAATATAGCTAATGAACTGGCCTCAACTACTTTCTGTGGCAGAGAATTCGACAGATTCACCATTCTCTGTTTGAAAAATAAATTATCATCTCGGTCCTTAAAGACTTCCCCTTATCCTTAAACTGTGACCCCTTGTTCTGGACTTCCCCAACATCAGGAACAATCTTCCTGCATCTAGCCTGTCCAACCCCTTTAGATTTTTGTAAGTTTCTATAAAATCCCCCCTCAATCTTCTAAATTCTAGCGAGTACAAGCCGAGTTATCCAGTCTTTCTTCATATGAAAGACCTGCCATCGCAGGAATCAGTCTGGTGAACCTTCTCTGTACTTCCTCTATGGCAAAAATGTCTTTCCTCAGATTAGGAGACCAAAACTGTACGCAATACTCCAGGTGTGGTCTCACCAAGGCCCTGTACAACTGCAGTAGAACCTCCCTCCTCCGATACTCAAATCCTTTTGCTATGAATGCTAACATACCATTCGCTTTCTTCACTGCTGCTGCCCCTGCATGCCTACTTTCAATGACAGGTGTACTATGACACCCAGGTCTCGTTGCATCTCCCCTTTTCCTAATCGGCCACCATTCAGATAATAGTCTACTTTCCTGTTCTTGCCACCAAGGTGGATAACCTCACATTTATCCACATTATACTGCATCTGCCATGCATTTGTCCACTCACCCAACCTATCCAAGTCACCCTGCAGCCTCCTAGCATCCTCCTCACAGTAACACTGCCCCCCAGCTTCGTGTCATCCGCAAACTTGGAGATGTTGCACTCAATTCCCTCGTCCAAATCATTAATATAGAAACATAGAAACATCGAAAATAGGTGCAGGAGGAGGCCATTCGGCCCTTCGAGCCAGCACCGCCATTCATTGTGATCATGGCTGATCGTCCCCAATCAATAACCCGTGCCTGCCTTCTCCCCATATCCCTTGACTCCACTAGCCCCTAGAGCTCTATCTAACTCTCTCTCAAATCCATCCAGTGACTTTGCCTCCACTGCCCTCTGTGGCAGGGAATTCCATAAATTCACAACTCTCTGGGTGAAAAAGTTTTTTCTCACCTGAGGCTTAAATGACCTCCCCTTTATTCTAAGACTGTGGCCCCTGGTTCTGGACTCGCCCAACAATATATATTGTAAACAGCTGGGGTCCCAGCACTGAGCCTTGCGGTACCCCACTAGTCACTGCCTGCCATTCTGAAAAGGACCCGTTTACTCCTACTCTTTGCTTCCTGTCTGCCAGCCAATTCTCTATCCACATCAATACTGAACCCCCAATACCGTGTGCTTTAAGTTTGCATACTAATCTCTTATGTGGGACCTTGTCAAAGCCTTCTGAAAGTCCAGATATAACACATCCACTGGTTCTCCCTTATCCACTCTACTAGTTACATCCTCGAAAAATTCCATAAGATTTGTCAGACATGATTTACCTTTCATAAATCCATGCTGACTTTGTCCAATGATTTCACCACTTTCCAAATGTGCCGTTATCCCATCTTTAATAACTGACTCTAGCATTTTCCCCACTACCGATGTTAGACTAACTGGTCTGTAATAGAGATCTAGTGGGAACAGTAAGGTCTGTCAAATCTGTTTGATCTGCAAATGTTCAGATCAATATACCAAATGGGTTGCAATGTCACCATTGGGCCATTGAGAGTATTTCATGACCAAGTGAAATGATGAGCATTCTGTAGCAGAAGGATTCCATTGATTTAAGAGACCGTTGTTAACTGCCCTTCTGGCTTACTGAATGGTTCTGCTATTTTTATTGTTCAGGTCTTAAATAGCTATTGGGTAACTTGAATGCAGTAATTTGAAGGCATTTGGAAGGTGTTGAAAAGAGAAGAGCTGCTAGCCACGAAGCCATTAAAAAGCTATTAAGCTGGAAGAAGTACAGAAAAGATTTGCAGGATGTCTCCGGGGCTCGCGAGACAGCGTTATAGTGAGAGTGCACACAGCCTTCATTCCAGGGCATGGGAATTGAGAACTGGAGGATTTAAGATAAAGAGAACAACTTGATAGGAACCTGAGTGGCACTTTTTCCACCCAGAGAGTGGTAAGTATATAGAATGAGTGGTGGAGGAAGTGTTTGAGGCAGGTACAATAACAGGTTTGAAAGGATCTTTGGATGGGATAAGAAAGATTCAGAGAGATATGGGTCAAATGGGGGCAAAGGGCTTAAAAGGGCTTATTGGGTGGTGTGGACTCAGGCCAAAGGGTCGGTTTCTGCATTGTAATACTGTATAGCTATTGAAGAAAGAGGTTGAAGATCTCGGTGGAGACTGTGGCTAGTTGATTGGCACAGGATGTCAGAACCTGTCCAGGGACTCCATCCAGGCCAGCCAGCAATAGTTTACCCTTGTAAAAGTAGATCTTACTTCTGCCGCTGAGATGTATGGGATTGAGATGGTGGGGATGGAAGGATACTCATTGGCGGAATCTTGTTCGCCCATTCACAATGGTCATAGAAGACATTGATCTCATATGGTAGCGAAGCATCATTGCCAGAGAATTCAATAGAGATCTATCTATCTATCTATCTATCTATCTATCTGTCTGTCTGTCTGTCTGTCTGTCTGTCTGTCTGTCTGTCTGTCTGTCTGTCTATCTATCTATCTATCTATCTATCTATCTATCTATCTATCTCTAAAACTCTCATGTTGTTATCTTCTGCTTTGTGTTGTTTTTACATTTGCGCAAGATGATTTTTCGTCACCTTACTCATCGTTGTTCTGTGCTGCAAATGCACCAAATTTTGTTCCGATCGGTGGTATATTTTAAAAGTGATTAAGGTTTAAAAATCATAAAAATTGCGCATGCACAGATTAGTCTCCTCTCTTGTCAGTCATGGCTGGGACTGCAACACCCCTTTCTGCACCATCGCCGCGCTGATTGGCCACCTCCGCTGTCAGTCACCGGACGCGGCCCGCCTCCCTGCTGGCGCCCAACTTCCTGCCGGTGCGGCCCCCCTACCGGTGCGGCCCACCTGCCTGCCTGCCGGCGTGGCCTTCCTGCCGGGAATGCCGAGGCCTGGGCGCTGAGCCTGGCTCTGAGGGCGCCGATGGCTCTTGCTCCTTCAGGGCACCGCAAGAAGGGAGAGGAGCGGCAACCTCAAGATCCAGGGGAGGTGAGGGAATAGAGGGAGAGGAAGGGGGAGGGGGGGAGGTAGGGAGTGGGAAATAGAGGGAGAGGAGGGCAGTGGGGGAGGTGAGGAGTGGGGGAGAGAGGGATAGGAAGGGTGTAGCTATGGGGGGAGGGAGGGAGTGACTGAGGGTCGGGGAATGGGGAGGGAGAAGTGAGGGAGAGGTGAGGGAGGGATTAGGAGGGGAGGAGGAGAGGGTGAAGAGGAGGGGGGGAGAGTGCCGGAGATGAGGGGAAATGAGCCGTGCCTGCGCAGTTGGGGCTATGGGTGAGTGGAGGAATATTGCGTTGGGGGAACGGGTTGCGTTGGGGAACCAGGCCTTCCATGTGACAGGGACCCAACATGTCCCACTTAGTCTAGTACATAACTAAAACTCTGACCTTGTGCTCTGCCAGTTTGCGCAGATTTTCTAATTGCGCAAAAATGGTACACGATAGTGCTATGACATTTCGCCACCTTACTCACCATTCTCCTGTGCTGTAAGTGCAACAAGTTTTGTTCCGATCGATGATATATTTTAAAAGTTATTACGGTTTATAAATCTTACAAACTGCGCATGCGCAGATTGGTCTCCTCTCCTGTCAGTCAGCGCCACGGAGATTGGTCTCCTTTCATGTCAGTCAACGCCACGGCCAGGATGGCAACGGCTCTTCCTGCACTACGGCCTCTCCCACCTCACTCACAAACTCCTCTCTCCCCTCCTCACAGTAACTTGTCTACCTTCTGGATGACCTCAGGACCATCTGGGACAACAAGAGTTTCCTGGACAGGACCTACAGTGAGGTTGTCACACCAAGGATACAGGAAGAACGAAGGTGTGTGACTGAGAGAAAGGGGAGTAACCGTGGAGTGCAAGAGACCCAGGTGGCTGTGCCTAATGAAAACAGGTGCACCCTCTTGGGAGCTGTCGGGGGAGACAATGCTTCCAATCCGAGCAGCGGACAGGTCGGTGGCTCCAACCCTAGAGATAAAAATCGACCGGCGAGACCGACATCGGGCAGAGCCATAGTGGTGGGTGACTCCATTGTCAGAGGTGCAGACTGGAGATTATGTGGCGGCAGGCGAGACTCGAGGGTGGTGTGTTGCCTCCCTGGTGCCAGGGTTCAAGATATCACGAACCAAATTCAGAACATCCTCGAGAGGGAAGGTGAATAGCCTGCAGTAGTTGTGCAAGTTGGCACAAATGACATCGGGAAGAAGAGGAAGGAGGTTTTGCAACGCGTGTTTAGAGAGTTAGGAAGAAGACTGAAAAGCAGGACTTCTAGGGTAGTTATCTCTGGATTGCTTCTAGTACCTCGTGCTAGTGAGGGAAGGAACAGGGAGATAGGGGATCTGAATGTGTGGCTGAGGGGCTGGTGCAGGGAGCAAGGCTTTAGATTTATAGACCACTGGGATCTCTTCTGGGGTAGGGGTGACCTGTACAAAAGGGATGGGTTGCACCTTAACTGGAGGGGGACCGACGTTATGGCAGGAAGGGTAAATCGGAGGTGTCGGTATTACAGTTGAACAAAGGGGACTATGGAGCCATGAGGGAGGAGCTGTCAAAGTTGACTGGAAAGATACCCTAGCAGGGATGACAGTGGAACAACAATGACAGGTATTTCAGGGAATAATACAGAAGGTGCAGGATCAGTTAATTCCAAAGATGAAGGAAGATTCCAAGTGGAGTAATGGGTGACCGTGGCTGACAACGGAAGTCTGGGACAGTATAAAAATAAAAGAGAAGTACAAAGATAAGTGGGAAGTCAGAGGATTGGGTAATGTTTAAAGAGCAACAGAAGATGACTAAAATGGCAATACGGGGAGAAATGATGAGGTACGAAGGTAAGCTAGCCAAGAATATAAAGGAGGATAGTAAAAGTTTCTTTAGGTATGTGAAGAGGAAAAAATTAGTTAAGACCAAAGTTGGACCCTTGAAGACTACAAAACGTGAATTTATTATGAGGAACAACGAAATGGCGGATGATTTGAACAGGTACTTTGGAACCGTCTTCACTAAGGAGGACACAAACAATCTTCTTGATGTACTAGTGGCCGGAGGATCTGGGGTGATGGAGGAACTGAAGGAAATCCACATTAGGCAGAAAATGGTGTTGGGTAGACTGATGGGACTGAACGTTGATAAATCCCCAGGGCCTGATGGTCTGTGGCTTTAGAAATCGTGGACGCATTGGTGATCATTTTCCAATGTTCTATAGATTCAGGATCAGTTCCTGTGGATTGGAGGTTAGCTAATGTTATCCCACTTTTTAAGAAAGGCGGGAGAGGGAAAACAGGGAGTTATAGACCAGTTAGCCTGACATCGGTGGTGGGGAAGATGCTGGAGTCAATTATAAAAGATGAAATAGCCGCACATTTGGATAGCAGTAACAGGATCGGTCCGAGTCAGCATGGATCTACGAAGGGGAAATCATGCTTGACTAATCTTCTGGAATTTTTTGAAGATGTAACTAGGAAAATGGACAAGGGAGTGTAGTGTACCTGGACTTTCAGAAAGCATTTGATAAGGTCCCACATAGGAGATTAGTGGGTAAAATTAGGGCACATGGTATTGGGGATAGAGTGCTGACATGGATAGAAAATTGGTTGGCCATCAAGAAACAAAGAGCAGCGACTAGTGGGGTACCGCAAAGCTCGGTGCTGGGACCGCATTCATTTACAATATACATCAATGATTTATGTGAAGGGATTCAAAGTAACATTAGCAAATTTGCAGATGACACAAAGCTGGATGGCAGTGTGAACTGTGAGGAGGATGCTATGAGAATGCAGGGTGACTTGGACAGTTTGGATGAGTGCGCAGATGCATGGCAGATGCAATTTAATGTGGATAAATGTGAGGTTATCCACGTTGCTAGCAAAAACAGGAAGGCAAATTATTATCTAAATGGTGTCAAGTTGGGAAAAGGGGAAGTACAACGGGATCTGGGGGTCCTTGTTCATCAGTCAATGAAAGTAAGCATGCAGGTACAGCAAGCAATGAAGAAAGCGAATGGCATGTTGGCGTTCATTACAAGAGGAGTTGAGTATAGGAGCAAAGAGGTCCTTCTGCAGTTGTACAGGGCCCTAGTGAGACAACACCTAGAGTATTGTTTGCAGTTTTGGTCACCAAAATTTTAGGAAGGACATTCTTGCTATTGAGGGAGTGCATCGTAGGTTCACAACGTTAATTCCTGGGATGGTGGGACTGTCATATGCTGAGAGAATGGAGCGGCTGGGCTTGTATACTCTGGAATTTAGAAGGATGAGAGGGGATCTTATTGAAACATATAAGATTATTAAGGGTTTGGACATGCTAGAGGCAGGAAACATGTTCCCGATGTTGGGGGCGTCCAGAACCAGGGGCCACAGTTTAAGAATAAGGGGTATGCCATTTAAAACAGAGATGAGGAAACACTTTTTCACACAGAGAGTTGTGAGTCTGTGGAATTCTCTGCCTCAGAGGGCGGTGGAGGCCGGTTCTCTGGATACTTTCAAGAGAGAACTAGTTAGCGCTCTTAAAGATAGCGGAGTCAGGGGATATGAGGAGAAGACAGGAACGGGGTACTGGTCATGGATGACCAGCCATGATCACATTGAATGGTGGTGCTGGCTCGAAGGAACGAATGGACTACTCCTGGACCTATTGTCTAGGGAGAGGTGAGGGAGGGTTTGGGAGAGGGGTGGAGGAGAGGGGAAAGATCCTGGGGAGGTGAGGAGGGAGCGTGAAGTGGTTGAGGGAGAGGAGAGGAGAGGGTAGGGAGGGAGAGGGGGGTAATTGGGGGAGGTGAGGAGGGAGAGTGGGGAGGAGGTGGAATAGAGGGAGAGGTGGGAAGTGGGGGAGGTAGTGAGTGGGGAATAGAGGGAGAGGAGGGCAGTGGGGGAGGTCAGGAGGGATCGTGGGGGGATAGGGGAGGTGAGGAGTGGGGGATAGAGTGATAGGAGGGGGGTAGGGAGGGGAGAGGTTATGAAGGGAGAGAGTGACTGAGGGTAGGGGAAAGGAGAGGGAAGGAGAGGTGAGGGAGGGATTGGGAGGGGAAGAGGAGAGGGGAAATAAGAGGGAGGGTGAAGTGGTTTTGGTTTTGTTCCTGCTCTGTTTTGACCAGGATTTACAATTGCACAAGAATTTATGTCATTAGATATGGAATTGTATCATACCTGCAAATAACGAAGTGCCTGGTCAAATTTCCAGAGTGACGTGAAACAACCCACAAACGTTGTCAGGATTCTCTGCAAATAAAAACATGCAGGGAAGGGAAGTGTATTAATTACGTGCAGGCAGATAAGAGTTGGTCTTGGCATCATGTTTGGCATAGACATTGTGTGCCAAAGGTCCTGTTCTATGTTCTATATTCAAATGTTCTACCTAACGCTCAAATGTCATAACCCAAAAAGTCATCTAATCTGGATGATGGTAGTTGATGTATATATTGGACGTGTGATTTGATTGTGGACATGTGGGATCTGAATAAGAGGCAGTATTCTTTTGAATAGGTGACCCTTGGGCGTTTTATAAATAATTCATCCGTGAGATTACATAGAGAAATATAGATTTAGACAAATGTCTCCCGATCATAAGTATGTTTGAAGTGTAAAATTGCAGTAGTAATGAATATTTGGGAATCTTTATTTTATTGTACACTTTAATCTTCATGCTCAGTTCAGTAATTTAGAAAAAGTGTCCAATAATCTCAATTAATTAAAAAAAAATTTGTAAATGGAAAAACTGCCTAAGATTTAGAGAAGCGTCATGCATAAGTGATGAAACTATTTATCATCAACTACACCCCAAAAACTGAATATTTTTGTCAGAAGTTATTTTATGTACATAGAGAACGTTGGATATACTCAACAGAAATGCAGCATCTTTGGACAGAAAAATAGATTAAACATTTTTGTCTGAAGAAGAGTCTTGACCCGAAACAGCATCCATTCCTTCTATCCAGACATGTTGCCTCTCCCGCTGAGTTACTCCAGCATTTTGTGTCAGTCTTCAGTGTAAAGCGGCATCTGCAGTTCCTTCCTACATATTTTAGGTTAATGGTTTTTATGAAAATGAGGAAATACTGGAAACAAATGTGTTTAGGTTGCAGATATGGGAGGGCTGGAAATAATAAAATAAATGTCTGTGTTAGACTGGAGACCAAGAGAAACTGAATGAAACTGGTGGAGATAGTAGCGATACCAACTGAGAGAGGGTGTTGAAAGCTTATTGATCATAGCTGATCTATGTAGATGAGATGTAAATAGGAGCTAAATGACAACAGAGCAAAAAATATAAACATTGCTGGAACTGTGGAATACAAAACACTGCTTTTATTAATGCGGATTAATAAAGGAAAGACAATAAACATATAAATATAATCTACAAATTCAGTCCTAATAGGGCTAATAATGAGGAGTGACAGGCGAATGCACAGATGAAACAGAATCTTTTTTGTGCTATAATTTCCCTTCAGAACTAATTAAGCACAGTCACCATAGCTTCCTGGATTGATTTAATTTAAATTGCCCTTTAGTCTCATAAGGCAAATTGAAGGAAATTGCAATTACTTTGTGGCCTTTTCAAGGGCAGGTGTTTGTTATATCACATTAGTAATACAACAACAAGGTTAAACACTGCATCCAGATCAAAAACATGCAATGTCAGCCTTTAGTTTACATTAGACAAGTCTAAAAACTCAATTTATCTGGTGAATGCATACCGTTGTGATTGTTTGCATTAGTATGCTTTCACCCAGTACCTTTTATTTTAACTGCAGAAATTGAGATACTGCAAAATTACATTAATCTGGGTTATTCATCTTATAAAGTAGATGTTACAAATTGAATACCTGAAACAAGTATCTAGCAATTATCTGTCCCGCTGAGTTACTCCAGCTTTTAGTGTCCTTCTCCGGTTTAAACCAGCATCTGCAGTTCCTTTCTACACAAATATCTAGAGTTTATTTGAGAAGTGAAGTATGCCCCAATAATTTCACATATTGATACCTATCCACCTAAGTACCTCAATGATGACCAAATACTCATGAAGGAATAACTAGGCCAATTACTTGTGTAACACTCAGAATAAGAGTGGAAAGTGGTGAGGAAAGGGGTAGATATCCTTGACATTTGGTTTCCATTCCTTCTGTGTTTCTTAAAACCTTTGAGACAGGATTTTTGTGCTTGCAAACCACGAGTTTGCAGGTGATGATAGAAAGAGGCACAATACCCCTCTAATAATCAGCTAAAACATCACAGTCATGAAATTTAAAGTCACGTGTCACCCTATAAAATAAAGGATTTATGTGCATAGCCTTTCAATAACCAACACATTTTCTTCTCCACAGATATTGAATTGGGTATTCCCAACAACTGCAGTGGTTTGTATCCAATTGTTCAGAGGTACCTTGCTATTGGCACATTGTATGAACATGTGGTGGAAGCTAGGCCTTCAGAAAGGAAGTAGATAATTAGTTGTAGGAGTGTGAAGAAAATGTTGAGGTATGGGACAAACTGGATTGCTCTACAATAAACTACTTGGCTAAATTGACCAAATTACCACTTTTGTACTGTTCAATGGATTATATGACTCCATGATCAACTGACTTTCATAGAACACTAGACCAAGTGGGACCCATTGTGTTCCGCCCCCTCAACGCGTGGTTGCGGGGGGGAGGGGGGGGCGGCCTGCGGCATCACACACACACACTCACCACCCCCCACACACACAGGGGGGAGGGGGAGGGGAGAGGGGAGGAGCGAGAGGAGGGGGGAGAGGTGGAAAGGGGGAGAGAGAGGAGGGGGAGAGAGGGGGAACGGGGAGAAAGCAGGAAGGGGGGAGCCAGGCGAGCAGGCTGCGGGCAAGCAGTCTGCGAGCGAGCGGGCTGTGGAGCCCACGATGAGCGGGCTGCAGGGGCCCACGGCGAGTGGGCGGTGGGGACTCGAGGGAGGCCGCGGGCGGGCATGAGCTGAGGACGGTCAAAAGCAGCAGAGGGCCAGCCGATCGTGGCTTCCGCGAGGGGAAGCCCACCCACCCGCGTGACAGACGATCGGGTGGGGGAGATGGAGAAGAAGTCGTCCCCCGTGACGGCCAGAGATCGCCAGGTGGGATCGGGATCACCAGCGGGGAAAAGGCGTCACGATTCCCCGAGTCCCTGCGATCGACGGAGGAATTGCAGGTCTTCATAGACGGCCTCTCCCAGGGCCACCTTCCCAACGCGCTGCACTGCACCCTCACGCCGCCATGTTCTAGAACTTCAAGGAGCCCAGTGGAGTGCGCAGCACGACCTGAGCATCAGTTTAAAAACGCTAAAGGGCCTGTTCCATTTAGGCGACTTTTTTTGCGAGTGCAGGCAACTGTCATAGTCTTGTTGAATCGCCGAAAAGTGGATGTGTAGAAGGCATCCTACGACTATGTAGAAGACAAGCTATGACTTAATCGCTGATGCACTCGTGACATTTGATGACCCAATAGTGGGTACTGAAGACGACCACCTTCGACTTACAGAAGACTACACCCACGATCACAGAAAGCAAGCTACAACTGGCTACGACTGGCTACGACTATAGTTGTAAGATCACCTAAAAAAATGACGTTAGATTTTTCAAGCATGTTCTTTTAAATTCAATGTATTGCTTGTTATAGTGTTAGATTTATCGAAATGGATAAAAATAAAATCCTTTTAAATGCAGTGCATTTGAAGTGCTTGTGTCTGTTTTCTTCATCAAAATAAACATGAAAAGTCATACTTTAAATACAGTGCATGCCTTCTTTGCGTTTGTGTGTGTTTCAATGATCTAAATATACGAGAAATGAAATATGAGATATGTGATGACATGAGGAACTACTATGAAAAAGAATGATATTCATACATCAATTTGAGGTTAAAAAGTCAGGGATTTCCTTTATTAGTAATGAAACACACAAAAGTCTTATATAAACAAACAAATGTTGATAACACCCTGGTGGGTGGTGTTGAGGGTTGTGCCCTGCCCCTGCGCTGAAGCCTTCTCCTCGGAGCCATGTCTCACACTGTCTGATCCATTGAAGGCAAAATTGTGCAATGACCGCACACTGGAATGACAGCGCATCACGTGCTGCTGTTTACATACCTTTTTTTTGCAATGAGCCAATGAAAATGACTGGTCAGCAAAGGCAATTAACTAAGACCACCTATGACTACCTATGACTACCTACGACTACCTACGATTACTTACAACCCCACTACGACTAGACCTACGACTACAAAAGTATAGATTTTCTCCATGGGGACCAATTTGTGGTTGCAGAAAACTTTTCAACATGTTGAAACATTTTCGGCGACCATACTGTGGCCGCGACTAGTTCCCAGAATGCGGGAACTCCTCCCGACCATGAAAGAGACCACTTGCGACCATGTGGCGACCATGTGGCGATCTTGTGGCGAGCGCAGAGTCTCCTGCACTCGCCAAAGAGGTCGCTTAAGTGGGACAGGCCCTTAAGTGACAAATTTAAAGAAGTGAAAGTTAAGAAGCCAAGAAGTACAGAAGACAGAACAGGGGTGATGTCACTCGCAGCGTGAGCTGAGGCAGACAAGCAGCTCCATTGTGATGTCATCAGCGAGACCATCACCTTTATTTTCTAAGTTATTTGAGATTTGTGAACATTTTCATAAATAACTCGAGAAATAATGCATGAAATTTTCAGATAAGGCGACTTTTGACCTCATGGCGTAAATCTCTATCGGAATATGTAAACATTTCATCGTTAGCGCATCGTGTTTCGAGGAGATGTGAATCGCACACGAACATCACACAAATAAATACACATTCAAGATCAGAGTTTTATAAGTATAAAGATAGAACAATACAGCAATTAAAAAACCCTTGATGTCTGTACTGACCATGATGATAATTTAAATGAATACAAATTGCCCCCACATGATGTTTATCTCACTATCTCCTGCCCCTGTCTAAACCTCTTTTAAATTTTGATAATGCTCTTCAAATAAGGTTTTTATTGTACCTACACCTCATAACACAACAAAATGACTCTACCCTATCACGGTTAAGGAAACATATCAGGATTAAGGAAGAGTGGTATTTTCAATGTGGTGCCATTTACATTGGATCTTCATGTAATCTGGATTAATAGACCGGAGGTTCTCAAAGCCAAACTAAATGCTCCTTCGTTATTTTGTGTGGTCATGGATCAGGCATTCACACAAGTTGTTGGGGACGTTATACTTTTCCAAAGTGGCTTTAAGAACATCCTTAAATTCCTATTCTGTCAACCTGGTTCAGCATGTTGAAAATTCAGCGGCAACCAGAAAGACGCTACGACTCTTTGGAGACCTCTCAGGACCATAGGAGACCTCTCACGACTATACAGGCTGTATGGTCGTGAGAGGTCTCCTTTGGTCGTGAGAGGTCACCCACGACATGTCGCCAGGGGTCGCCTGTATGGTCGTGAGAGGTCTCCAAAGAGTAGTAGCATATTTCTGGTCGCCGCTGAATTTTCAACATGTTGAAAATTTCGGCGACCTATGACGGGTGCCGGCAGTCGCCTGTAAAGGTCGCATAAGTGGTACAGCCCTTGAGTGAACTAAGCATTCTATTCTTGGAATGTAAAGCAACTACAGATGGTGCTTCACATGCTAGATTTGGAAGGTTTTGCAGAGCATAGTGTAATCTCTCCAGTGGCATGTGGTATCTGCTATGGATGGTCAATATGTCAAATCATGCAGCATGGCAGGAATCACTGCTGCCTGGTAGATCACAAAATTTGCACTGGGTTTGAAGTCTTGATGTTGGAATACTGTTTTCCTTAGATGACCAAAGGTGTTGCTGATTAACTGAAAGTAGTGTTGAGTTTGTTGAGAGTTAGCTCAAGAAATACGGGAAGTGGCTCACATTTCCATGGGAAATCGCAAGGTAGCATTGTACAGTTGGGTCGGGTTGTAGATCTTTTTTTGTTTTTCAAACGTTAATTGTAAGATTTCAGCTTCAATGAATGACTTGTTAATTTGTTGCTCAGCCTGCAAACCAGCATATGTGCAAGCATTGTACATGTACTGAAGCTCAATGATTGAAGTGGTTGGTTCTGCAGTGGTGGCAGCATAAATTAAACAGTTTTGCCTTTGTCCTGCATATTAGTTCTCCTCCAATGGGATCTTTATTAAGGGTGAGATGCAACATTGAAGGAGAAAGATTGAGAAAAGTGTTGAAAAGACGGCACAGTCTTGCTTGATATCGTTTTGCACTATTTGGTCTAATATGGTTCCACTGGTTGATAACAGCTTACAGTATATACCATAATGTGGCGGACATAAGGAGATGACACATTTCTGCTGTCAACCTCATTTGAGTTGATTGATGCACAATCTCTTTTGACTGACGGAGTCGAAGACTCTTGTGAGTCATACAATGTTCTCTGAATTTCTTTTAGAATTGACGCATCCTCTTTTGCCTCGATTTTTTAGAAGAGTTTGTGAACGTGTGTCTGAAGTTTTGGCAAGTTTTAGAACTTTAGGCATGAGGCTTTGTTTCTCGGTTGTCAATCTTTATAACTTTTCACTATAAATAATTTTCTGAATCTTGGGATATATTTAAAAATAAATAAATGTGTGAATATTCCAGAAAATTTTATTTAATAAAAGATTCCTGCCGGCTTAATCAGAAGACACAAAATAGATTTCAAACAATTGCTTTGTTTGTTTACCATATTTTTTAATGTTTCTCTTTCTCTACTCCTGATTCCATTAAATGCCAACTGCTCCAAGTGCCAATTAGCCTTCTGTAACCTTACTGTTTGACTGGATGTATCGCAACTTATCTCATTCCATCTTTGCTCATGCTCTCTCCATCAACAATACATCTGATCATAGGTACATAGCAAGGATAGCTGGTTGCTGTAAGTAATTAGAACTCCAGATAATTCTTGTCCCCTCTAGCCATGGAGTTAACTTCCCTATTGATACTCCAAGCAAAATTTTGTGATGCAATGTGTATGAGTTAATGAACATTTGGACATTCTGAGCTTATGTTGCTGGGGGATATTTTCACGGCTGGATTCATTTTGAGGTGAAATTGCTCAGTGTATTATGGGTATAAATTTGATGCAATAACATTCATGCAACATTATTGTAATTTTGATTTTGCTGTTGAAATTCCCAGGTGTAATACAGTTTTAATACAAAACATTGATCTTTGGGGTTTTCCACATAGGTGATATATATATCTTTTTTCTTCAAAGAACAATTTCAACATTTTTTACTTTAAATATTGACAAATAGAAATGCATATATATAAGAACGTCAGAGTATTATAAACTCAAAGGCTTTCAGCACAGAAACAGTACATTCAGTTCACCACATATATGCTGATGATTATGTTGATCTACACTAATCCCATTCGCCCACACTGTTACTGTATTCTTCTATGCCTTGCCCATTGAAGTGTATGTCTAAATGCCTTTTAAATGTAGTAATTGTATATGATTACATCACCTCCCCTGGCAGCACTTTCCAGATATCAACCATTCTTTGTGTAAAAATAACACCCCTCATATCCCTTTTAAAGCTCCTTTTTTTAGTATTAAAAAAAATAAAAAAATAAAAATAAAGCTCCGTCTGACCTTAAAACTATGTTCTGCATAATGTGTTTGATATCCCTTCCATAGGGAAAATATTGTATTTCAGATTCACAAATTCACAGCTCACCAAAAATCATAGAGGATACCTTTTTCCTCAGATTTAAGCCCATGTTAGAAATACACTAAACAGTTGCTTCCATGTCATTTGCCTCTTTTCTCCATACATTTTCTCAGATACTACCAGGTTGGGGATGGAGGTGGGTTCCCAGGTAGAATGCCAGATTGTGGATACTTATTGGAAAATGAAAATTAAGGACAATTAATGCAAACATACCTCTCCAAAAACTAGTTAATATGAATGTCCTTTTATGCTCCTGCTGACAAGTATAAATTCACTACTGTGAGATTTTTTTCTTACATGCCAGAACTACTGTTGTGTGCAGCAGCTTCATTGAAATCTGAAGCAAGTGCTCTACTACAATGGAGCTAAGGCCAATTGGTGTCACCATGTACTCAGCGGGACAGACTTGTTGCTCTGTGGCAGAAAGGGAGAGATTATAGAGCAGCCTGTCAGATCATGGCAATCACAATCTATGCTATTATCTCTTCAGACTATTAGTATTTGATGGATACAATCAATCCAGCGCGAAGTGTGTGGGTGGACATATACGGTTGAATAATGATTGCTGAAGACAATTAGCATGACACTGCAATTTTTCAGGGCAGCAGAAATACTTGGCTTTCTACCTTCCCTCCAGACCACCATATCAATGGACAATGACACAAGTATGCCCCAAAATAAAGATTGAGAGATGCAGCCAGGAGGAGGCTGTTTTGATAGAAAAGCCGTTTTAATCCCGAGACTTTCAGTGGATTTTAAACTCCTTAGAATTCTAACTCTCGGCTTCTACAAGGCAGATGCATTTTAAGAGGGAAAAGAAAAAAAGACATGTATGTAAATAAAAAAAAGCTCTGCACAAAACAAAAGCGGAAAATGTCAGAAGCTCAAATGGGGTTTGGCAACATCGGTGGAAAGAGAGATTGATTTAACGTTTTGGGTTGAAGGCCTTTTGTTACTAGGTTTTGACAAAGGAGCTTTAACCTGGAATGTTAACTTTGTTTCTCTTTCCACATATGTTATGTGGCTCAAAGGGGAAAAAAGCATTTCCACTAACAAGATAATACTGATGAACATACTGATAGATGAGTGTAACATGGTGAATGTTATATAGGGCACAACAGGGTATAACTAACCATGATTCATGTATTCGAATGTATTGTAAATCTCATACCTTATCCAGACAATGCAAGCATATCTGTAAAATAACACGTAGCAATGAGCAATCTTATAGAGGCAAATGGTTTCTTACAGCATTCCAATGTTATTGTTCAAATTAGTCTTATCCTCTTATTGTGTATGAGCGATTGGTAAGGTTTATCATTCTGAAGTCCTCCATTAACACAGTCTCCACAGTCTGGAGAAGTCTGAAGAAGGGTCCCAACCCAAAACATCACCTACCACCATCAGTTTGAAGAAGGGTTTTGGCCGAAACGTTGCCTATTTCCTTTGCTCCATAGATGCTGCTGCACCCGCTGAGTTTCTCCAGCACTTTTGTCTACCTTCGATTTTCCAGCATCTGCAGTTCCTTCTTAAATACCCTTATTCTCCAGGGATACTGCCTGACCGACTGAGTTACTCCAGCACATTGTGTCTATCTTTGGTCTCTGCATTTCCTGCAAGTGTAAGTGACAAACGTACCAACTAAGTTATCAGAAGAAATGAAATAAAACAAAATGTTGGAAAAATCATGGAAAAGGCACATTCATCCTGTTCTCTTTACACTGATGCTGCCTGAACTGCTGAAAATTTCCATATAACAATTTCAGATTTCCAGAATCTATAGCTTTTGTTTTGATTTTCATTATTGGATAAAGTTATTTGCACAAAAATGTACACCATCTATTTGAGAGCACAATTGGTAGTGAATCAGCAGTCAATGTGCTAATAAAATATCCTAAAGTTCTAAAACTTGACAAAACGGCCATTTTTATAGCCTTTGAATTGCAGTGGTTTTCAGAGTACTGATAATCAAAGATCATAGAGCGGAGCATGGATCACTGGCCGTGAAAATGATAGCCTAAGGATGTGATTGTGACACTTTGCTAAGCTATGGACCTTATTGCATAACATTGAAATAGTTCACCATTATTTGCACATTGGAGCTGTGAATGTGCATTAAACTGCCTCCTTTAGCATTGCTGGTTAGTTATTGTATTCTGTAATGCACTTTGTGGTTTCACATTTTATTTTCGTCACCTAATTATTGTTACTGTTGTATTATCATATTCTCAGCATTGTCTGAATGCAATTACTTTTCTCCTTTCCATCAGATCATTGTTATTCCCTCTCTTTCCTCCCTGTTTGTCTCTGTCTATCATGCTATGTGTCTCTTTCTTCCATTCTTCCAGTCTACAGACATTTTTTTAAACATTTTTTTTCTTTGTAATAACAAATGTTACAAAACAACTTGTAAACCTAATTATTGTACATCACAACTTCAGTCATTCGCAAGGTTCTGCAAATTATATTTGACATCTAAAAACATAAAGAAAAGCAATATTCTACAGCACACATTCATGCACATCTGTCGTTAAGAAGATGGCCCAGAACCACGTATACATTTTGAAACATAACAACAGGATGCCTGTTGTTATGTTTCAGCTAGTTTAAATTTATAGGATAAAACTAATTGCTCCTAATGATAAAATTGCTATCAACTGTACAGCTTCAATAATTTTATTAACAATACTTGCAGAAATAAACATTGTAGCGAGAATTTGTTGCTTTTATATTGATATATCTAATTACGGTGGAAGTGGAATGAGGCATGCTTGAGGTAAAATAAACATAAAAGCAAATCATCCAGAAATTTCAAAAATACTGTTGCTTCATTCAGTATGCAAAGTGAAAGATTTCTGTGAACGAATAACATTTGGGCATTGGTCCATGAGTCATTTTAGATGCAAATTGTGTGACTAATAGCGTTTCTGAAGGAACAGGCCACAATATTTTGCGAAGTAGTCCACTATTGGAGTTTTGTTCTGTTATACCTGTAACTGTTGTAGACTAAGATAGACACAAAAATGCTGAAGTAACTCAGCAGAACAGGCAGCATCTCTGGAGAGAAGGACTGGGTGACGTTTCGGGTCGAGACCCTCTTCTCTTCTCGACCCGAATCATCACCCATTTCTTCTCTCCAGAGATGCTGCCTGTCCTGCTGAGTTACTCCAGATTTTGTGTCTATATTCAGTTTAAACCAGCATCTACAGTTCCTTCCGACACACTGTTGTAGACTACTTCATTATTATTGTTTTTTTATGAAGGGACAGTAATTTCATTTTCATTGTATCATGAAAAGGTGGAGGAAATTGGTCTGGGTCATTTTATTATGTTCCTTCGATTTTCAGTTTCGTACAGTACATGATGACTAGTAATCCTTCAAACACTATACTTTGATATAAGCTTTATACTATATCCAAAAACATGGGTTTTTGGAGCATGGAGCAAAGTTGATCAAATGTGTGAAAGATGAACCCAAAAGAAGCCATTTTTAACCAGTTTATACATTGAATACGTTGAATACATTAGACTGCAGGTATCACCTCAGGAAGATAAGTTGCCAACTAACCATTTGTTGCTGAATTAGCATAACATTCAAAAATATTAACTAGTTATGGGTTTTAAGGGGTGTCCCAAGCCTTCATTGAAAGTAAGATGAGAGTATAGTTACAATTAAGGGGCTTCAATCAGATTGAAGGATACGCTTGTGGCGCCACCCAGTGGTTAGGCCACTTACTGTGCGAACCCTCGGCAGTCGGGGGGCAGGTTCACGTGACTGGGTTTGTCAGGAAGGAGTCCTCACGGGGTTTAGGGGTGTGCCCTGGTATATATAATGAGCCCCGGGTTAATCTTCCCCTATTCACGTGTGTGCTGTTCTCTTTACTTGGTCAGTAAAGATCTCTTTGTTTCTTTGTAAAGGATCTCTTTGTAGCCTCAAAGAGCTACTCCTGCGTACCTTTGAGCAGCCGCTGGGACCGCGCAGCGTGGCTCATGCACATGGGTGGCCTCGGCGATCGCAAGCCATTGGTGCTCATGAGTGAGTTGTTCACCCTTATGGACGGTCATCTGCCCTGCCTGCTCTTCGAACATGCCTTCTTGGAACAGATGCCGGACGACACCTGCCTGCTTCTCGCCGATGAGGATTTTGCTGACCCCCTGTAGCTAGCGGAGCGTGCAGACGAGCTGTGGCAGACCACGCAGCAGAGTGGTGGCTCGATCGACCAGGTGGCGGCGGTGCCCTGGAGGGCCCAGTGAACAGGCCCTGCGTCCACCGGGAGTTCGGCTGCGCCGCCTGTCCCAGGCGACTCTGGTAAGGGGAAGTGATGTTACTACCATCAGCGCTGGCGTCCCGCGGGCCGTCAGTGCCGCCCGCACTGCTCGTATCCGAGAAATGCCGTGGCCGGCAGGCAATAGTCGCCGCGGCGGTCGGCCTGAAACACCGCCTCTACGCTTGGGACCGACATTCGGGATGATGGTTCCTCATCGATACGGGTGCGGAGGTCAGCGTTTTGCCCCCATCAGGGGTCGACACTCGTTCAAGCAAGCGGAGGCCATCTCTGACTGCAGTTAATGGCAGCCCTGGTTCGTACAGTCCCGCTCATCTTTGGCCCCTTCCATTTTACCTGAACTTTTACGGTGGCGGACGTCTCCCAGTCGTTGCTGGGCGCAGATTTCCTCCGGACTCAATCATTGTTGGTTGATGTGCGGGGGCAGTGTCTTGTTCGTCTGCTCTTTCGTTTTTGTGCCTCCGGTTCTGGGATGAGTCCGGTGGCGCCACTCAGTGGTTAGGCCACTTACTGTGCGAACCCTCGGCAGTCGGGGGCAGGGTCACGTGACTGGGTTTGGTGGGAAGGAGTCGTCACGTGGTTTAATGGTGTGCCCTGGTATATATAATGAACCCTGGGTTAACCTTCCCCTGTTCACGTGTGTGCTGTTCTCTACTTTGTCAATAAAGATCTCTTTATTTCATCACACATGGCTTGCTTATTCGCCCGCCATATGCTATTGAAATATTCAATATTCATTGTTCATTTCTTACCTGCTAATGGGTAAAGATTTGTTCAGAGCACTTTATTAATGAAGTCACTCTCTACACTTGAAGTGCTCTCAAGTGCTTTAGCTGCCTTTGAGCCAAAGATAAGGACTAATATTATTATAAGCAGCCAGTTGTGAGACCTATAAATGAACAGCATAGAGGGTAACTAAAGAGAGAGGAGCAGCAATGATGTCCATCTTCACTGAGAGGTGTTTCTGTGAAGTAGGACGCAGTCCACACTTTCCAAGGGCCTCATCATGAGCCATTATTGCTGCAGTGCAATTTGGGCAGGTGCAAAGAAACTAGCTTCCAATAGCACAAAAATGCATGCATTGTCTGCATACTATGAGGTTTCGATGATCTTGATTCTTGAGTATTGTCATTATAGGTTAAAATTTTCCAAGAGTTCAGATGATTAGCTCCACTCCAATAGGAAGTTTATTGGAACTGTAGTACAATATTGCAGTGAGATAGATTGAGATGTGGTGTGTCAGGCAAATTTTCCTGATATTTATATTTAGTTTAGTTTTGAGATAGAGCATGAAAACAGGCCCTTCGGCCCACTGAGTCCACGCCGACCAGCCATCACCCTACACTGGTTCTACCCTACACACTAGGGACAATTTACAGAAGCCAATTAATGTACAAAGCTGCACGTCTTTGGAATGTGGGAGAAAACCAGAGCACCTGGAGAAAACTGACATGGTCACAGGGAAAACCTAAAACTCCACACACACAGCACCGAACATTCAGGATCGAACCCGGGTCTCTGGTGCTGTAAGCCAGAAACTCTACCGCTGTGCTACTGTGCTGTTCAATGGAGAAAAGGTCATCATCAAGGTTGTTCTTAACTTCCTCCTCCCAGTATCTCGAGAGCTGCTCCCAGAATCAGCGTGTACCCTGTCCACGATGGACATGATCTTCACCATTGATCAAATTGAAAAAGAAAATGCAGGGAGCAGTATTTATACATAACCTTTCTTAGACTTTCTAAAATCTTTACATCCATCAGTCAAGAAGAATTGTGGAACATTCTCCTCAAATTCAGTCATGCATAGACATTCCTATCCATTTTACATTAATCTATAATGGCATGAAAGCTATGATGCTACCCATTGAGTGCAGAACAGAACCAATCTCAGTGAAGGCTCGGCCTGTATGATTAGCACAGTAATTTATTAACAACACTAAATATGGTCTTGATAATAATTCATACATGGTATGTTGCTGGCAAGACCAGTAATTATTGCCCATCAAAACTGTACATGAAAAGGTGGTTGAACTTTTGCAGTATTCCTGCTCAACGTATTCCAACAATGACTTTGAGTATACAGTCACAGATTTAAATTCAGTAATGATGAGGGGACAACAATACATTTCTAAGTCTGGATGTTGTGCAACCTGGAGAAGTATCCTCAGATAGTGCAATCCCATGAATATCGTTATGCTGTTTAGATCCTGTATTCTTGGCCCATGTTCCAATGGCACTGTAGGCAAGAATGGGGTGGGAGATTGCAACCTTCACGTGGCCCACCCCGTTTCGACGAATGCACTCAACCTGGCGTGCACAGAAGATCAAACAGAACAAGTTGTCTTACAACTTTAGGCTGCGCACGCCATACGCAAGAAGAAGAAGGGTAGGCAAGAATGAACACATTATAATGCCAGTTTTACAATGTTCTCAAACTCCAACTTCGATAGCCATTAATTATCGGAGATGATTTGGAGGTATGGTCTAACACACTCACGACACACATAAGATAGAAAATCTTCCAGACGTCGTTTCTTGATTAATTGTTTTTTTATTGAAGTAATACAAAACAAATAAATAACATAACTTTCCATTCTTAATCGCTGTTGGAAACATGGAAAATAGGTACAGGAGTAGGCCATTCGGCCCTTCGGTCCTTCGAGCCAACATCGCCATTGAATATGATCATGGCTAATCATCCAAAATCAGTACCCCGTTCCAGCTTTCTCCCCATATCCCTTGATTCCGTTAGCCCAAAGAGCTATATCTAACTCTCTTGAAAACATAGGAGTAGAATTAGGCTGTTTCTCATCATATAAATCACCTAAAAGCTTCTTCTTATAAAGGTATTTTGTCTCGTAACATGTGTGTGTCGTGATCATGGTAGAAAACCATTTCCCTTCATTCTCTGACACCAAACTGAAACTTCTAATCTGAGAGTCTGCGCCAGACTCCTCTAACAAAAGAACACACCCCTACTACGTATCAAATCCTACCTACAAAAGTACAGGCAGATAAAAACTAAAACTAAAACTATCAGACATGATAAAAATACTGACTTAAGCTTAATGGCTCATACATACAGGCCCCTAATTGTTCTGAGTATATAACAAGGCAATTACCAATAATCATTAAAAAGACCTTAACATATTTCAAAAATCAAAAGTAATAAGCATTATACATTAGCATTCAGACTTCTTTAGCGATTCTTCCATCTTCACTTTCGCCTTCTAGAAGCAGACATATCTTGGTTATTGGTCTTACCAAGACATTGTTCTTAGTCTGAAGTCGTACTGTATGCACCAAACTTTTAACGTCGGGCATGTTTTTCAGTATCCTTCCCATCGACCAAGAACCTCGTGGTGCAGTAGAATCAACCACCAAAACGATATCTCCTGGAATAAAATGTCTTCCTCCATGACATATGTCATAACAGCAATGTTGAAATATGAAAATCCTTCGAGAGGATGCCTTGCCTCTTCAAACATTGCTAGTCTATTCAGGTGACCACCTAGTCTAAGAAGTTCTTCCTCCAATACCGGATCAAGCTAATTGACTGTCTCTTTTGACACTATGTACTCCAGCTTCTAACGTCAATATTTCTTCTTTGTATCTTTGTCTTTGACAGAAAGAGATAATTGCGTTTTTGGCTCTGAGAAGACCCACAAGATGTAAATCCTGCCCACAATACGATGCCTTAAAAACTTGCACCTTCTTTTCAACCATTTCCTTTAGTTTCTCAGCATCTTCTTCAGAAATACTTTCAGCAATCATTTTCCTTTTCCGAGCAAATAGCAATAACTTTGTTTTAGCTTTAAGAACCTAAGCTACCACAGTCACCAACTTATTCCATGATGAAAAATGGGTAATTAAGTCATTTGTTATGTTCGATGAATCCTTAGCAATAACATTCCCTGTGATGTCTTGTGATTTCTGGATCATTAGCAGAGATTTCAAATCCCGGCTTAAGCTTTGGCCATTCTCTGTCTTGCTTACAAAGAAGCTCTGGTTCATTGATCCATCTCTTATTGCTTAAGAAGTGATCTGCTGTTAATCCTCTAGAAGCTTCATCCGCAGGATTTTCCTTTGTATTAACATATTTCCACTGTGATACATTAGTAGCCCTCCTTACATAAGAGATTCTGTTTGCTACAATTGTTAGAAAACGCTTGTTCTCATTGATAAAGTATTTAAGCACTGTAGTACTATCAGCCCAGAAGATAGATTTCTCTAGCTGAAGCTGCAGTTTCTTTTGCAGCATTATGTCAACTTTAACAGCTAAGACTGCAGCTGTAAGCTCCATTCTGGGAATCGTAATTTGCTTCAATGCTGCCTCTCTGGCCTTTCCCATTAAGAATGCAACATGTACTTCATTGTTATCATTTTCCAGTCTTAGATATGAAACAGTACTGTAGCCACTTTCACTTGCACCTGAAGAGTGTGCATATCTGATTCGACCAAAGTTTGTAGGCTTCATGCACCAGTCCATTTTGAATTCTGAGATCTTGTTGAGATCTGCAAACAATTCTGTCCATCGCTGAGAGGACGTTTTCATTAAACTCTCATCCCATCCAAGTTTTTCCTTATAAAGATCCTGCAAAATCAACTTGGCTGGCAGTGTAAATGGTGCGAGAAATCCTAAAGGGTCGTAAACAGAACCAATCACGGATAGGATACCCATTCAAGTACATGGTCACTCTTGAATCGAGATTCTGAACTGGAACACATCTGTTTCGACGCACCAGTGCAGTCCCAGTGCCCTCTCCATTGGCAGATTGTCTTTGTCCAAATCCAACTCCCTGGCCTCCTTAGCTCTGTCATCTAGTGGAATGCTCTCCAATACAACACGGCTGTTGCTGATCCATTTGGATAGCATGAATCCTCCCCTATTACAAAGAGGTCAGATGTTTCACCATTTGAATTGCTTCTTCTTCCGCAGACATGGATTTTAAACAATCATCCACGTAGACGTTGGCCTTTACTGTGTTTGTCACTTCTTCTGGAAAGTGAGCTTTATTGTCCTCAGCAGTCTTCCTTAATGCAAAGTTTGCACAACTTGGTGATGACACCGCTCCAAAGAGATGTACCTTCATCTGGTATTCAACGAGATCTTGTTGTGCATCACCATCAGGCCACCATCGGAATCGCAAGTAGTCAATGCTTTTCTGATACTTTGACTTGATGAAACATTGCTTTAATATCAGCCATCAAATATCAGCCATCAACCGGTTCTTGTCTGAATTTAATAAGAACTCCAGTGAGTTAGTAGGTCCGGATCCTGTAGTAGTTGACAGTTAGTGATGTTCCTTTGAAGACTGCAGGCACAGTCAAAGACCACCCTCAAGGTCACTTTCTTCAAGTGATACACCCTGTGGTGCAGAATATACTTGGATTCCAGCTGGTCTGTTGGTACCAATTTGGCGTAATCATTGTCAATCATGTCCTTTAGGAAAGATGTATATTCATCATGAAATTTCGTATTCTTGCCAAATTTGCATTTCAGATTCTGGGTGCGCTGCTCTGCAAAGCGACGATTATTCGGCAGGCTAACACTTTCCTGTTTGAAAGGCAAGTTTAGACAATAGTGTCCGTCTATCATCTTTACTGAGTTATTCATAATATCCAAGAACTTTAACTCTTCTCTGGACATCTCCTCTGATTCCCTACTGGTACTTTCATTGAAGTCGTGATTGTTTGGCTTGATCAATAGCTCTTCTAATTTAACAGTAGATATTCGATTGACAGCAGCAGCAGGGTGGTTATTCTGGTTCTGGTTCCTGCTTTTGTTGTTCCTTCTCAAGGAGTCATAGATAACCCATCCGAGTAGGGTTCTCACAGCAAATGGTCTCTGCCCCCTTGACTGCTGACAAACTCTTTAGGTTCCAATGCCTTCAAAGCATTTGTTCTGATAAGTAGATCGATACCAGAATTTATTTTAGATATTTTGACATCCTTCAAGTAAGGCCATTGTTTCAAAGCTTCTTGCTTGGGTATATTTAGATGAGAAACCGGCATGGCCTCATGTGTAAACACATCAGATATTTGTATAAAATTGTCTTCATCCAGACTAGATATTTCCATACCTGTAATATGATGACTATTACA
Source organism: Amblyraja radiata (assembly GCF_010909765.2). Taxonomy (NCBI): domain Eukaryota; kingdom Metazoa; phylum Chordata; class Chondrichthyes; order Rajiformes; family Rajidae; genus Amblyraja; species Amblyraja radiata. The sequence continues at coordinate 37,810,482 of NC_045965.1, read as the reverse complement.
ACATTTCTGCTCATTCATGGTACGCAAGAAAATCTTAGTCTCCTTTCCTGTGACGTCCAGCCTTCTCATCAAAAGGTAGCCGAGCTCCCATACTGTATTCCCCTGGCTGCTCAAGTCAAGTCAAGAGAGTTTATTGTCAAAGGTCCCAGATAGGACAAATTCTTGCTTGCTGCAGCATGACACAATATTTTAGACATAAATACAGATCAGATCAGATCAGTGTGACCATATATCATAGAATATATATACACACACATAAATACACAGATAAAATGCAATAGGCTGTGTAGTTCATAGTTTGTTTGAAGTTGTGTTTAATAGTCTGATGGCTGTTCCTGAACCTGGATTTTGCAGATTTCATGCTCTTGTACCTTCTAGCAGATGGCAACGGAGAGATGAGTGTGTGGCCAGGATGGTGTGGGTCCTTGATGACGCTGCAGCCTTTTTGAGGCAGCGCCTGTGATAGATCCCCTCGATGGTAGGGAGGTCTGAGCCGATGAAGATTGAGGGGGGATCTTATAGAAACTTACAAAATTCTTAAGGGGTTGGACAGGCTAGATGCAGAAAGATTGTTCCCGATGTTGGGGAAGTCCAGAACAAGGGGTCACTGTTTAAGGATAAGGGAGAAATCTTTTAGGACCGAGTTGAGAAAAACATTTTTCACACAGAGAGTGGTGAATCTCTGGAATTCTCTGCCACAGAAGGTAGTTGAGGCCAGTTCATTGGCTATATTTAAGAGGGAGTTAGATGTGGCCCTTGTGGCTAAAGGTATCAGGGGGTATGGAGGGAAGGCAGGTATAGGATACTGAGTTGGATGATCAGCCATGATTATATTGAATGGCAGGCTCGAAGGGCCAAATGGCCTACTTCTGCACCTATTTTCTATGTTTCTATGTTTCTATGGACTGGGCAGTGTTTACAACTTTTTGCAGCCTTTTCCACTCCTGGACGCTCTGGTTGCCGTACCAAGCCATGGTGCAACCGGTCAGTATGCTCGCTGCTGTGCACCTGTAGAAGTTCGAGAGAGTCCTCCTTGACATACCGACTCTCCGTAATCTTCTCAGGAAGTGGAGGCGCTGATGTGCTTTCTTTGTGATTGCATCAGTGTTCTGGGACCAGGAGAGATCTTCGGAAATATGCACGCCTAGGAATTTAAAGTTCTTGACCATTTCCACCATTGATATAAACAGGACTGTGGGTTCCCATCCTACCCCTTCCGAAGACCACAATCATTTCCTTGGTTTTGCTGGTGTTGAGAGCTAGGTTATTATGCTGGCACCATTTGGTCAATCGGTTGATGTCACTTCTATACTCTGAATCGTCCCCATCAGTGATATGTCCCACAACAGTGGTGTCGTCGGCGAACTTGATGATGGAGTTCGCACTATGTCCAGCTATGCAGTCATGAGTATAGAGTGAGTACAAGGTATCAAAGGTATTTTATTAGTCACATTCACATACACCCAGGTGTAGTGAAGTGAAATGCTTTTTGCGATTTTGCAGCACACAAAAAAAGAATACAGACATAACACCAATGAAAAGCTTAAACACAAAGAACATCCCCCCACAGTGGCTCACACCATGAGGGAAGGCACAAAGTCCAGTCCCCAACCCCAGTTCACCCATAGTCGGGCCCATTGAGGCCTCCACAGTTGCCTCTATGGAGGCCCGATGTTCCAGGCCGTTCTCGCCGGGTGATGTTGCTCTGGCGTCGGGAGAGTCCTCCCAGCGGCCTGGGAACCCTGGAACGGCCGCTTCCGTACTGGAGGCCGCGGCTTCCGAAGCCAACAAGGCCGCGCCGGTGGAGCTCCACAACTGGCGATCTCATCTAGAGATCCCAGGCTCCTGATGTAAAGTTCAGCGCCGTCGCCCGCAGCTGGTCGCTCCACAGTCCCGCAGCTCTGCGGTGTTTTCCTCAGCGATCTTCAGCTCACCGGAGCTCCAACGCGGCGACCCAGGCAAGACATCGCCCGCTCCGCGATAGCGCTCCAGCGCTGTGCCGCCGCCGAAGCCGAGGTTCTGGGCGGTCCCCGACAGGAAACGCCGCTCCAGGCCCGCTGGTAGGCCGCGAGGACGGGTCGAAGCTGCAGCCCGGAGAAAAGCTGCCTCTCCGACCAGGTAGGGACCCTGAAAGGTAGTTTCCCCCTCCCCCCCCCACCCCCCACATAAAAAAGTCTAGACCTCCAAACAAAACACTTAACTAACTAAAATAAAAAATAAAAAGATGAAGAGACAGACAGCTGCTGGCTGGGCAGCCATGCACAGGACAGCGCCCCCATCTATACATGAGGGGGCTGAGCACGCAGCCTTGAGGTGCTCCTTTGCTGATTGTTATCGAGGATGACACATTTCCACTATTACGGACAGACTGTGGTCTATGAATGAGGAAGTCGACGATCCAATTGCAGAGGGATGCGCAGAGACCTATATCTGAGAGCTTGGTAACCAGCTTGGAGGGGATGATGGTATTAAATGCCGAGCTGTAGTTAATGAATAACAGCCTGACATATAAGTTTTTGTTGTCCAAGTGGTCCAGAGCAGGTGGAGAGCCAGTGAGATCACATCCACCGTAGATCTGTTGTGGCGGTAAGCGAACTGCAGTGTCCAGGTTTTTTCCGAGGTATGAGTTGATTTGCGCCATGATCAGCCTCTCAAAGCACTTCATCACCACAGACGTTAGTGCCACTGGTCAATAGTCATTGAAGCACGTCACCTTGCTCTTCTTGGGCACCGGTATTATGAATCCCCTTTTAAAGCAGGTGAGAACCTCAGACCTCAGAAGTGAGAGGTTGAGAATGTCCGTAAAAACTCCAGCCAGTTGGTCCACACAGGTTTTTAAAACACACCTGGGTATACCATCAGGTCCAGGCGCTTTCCGTAGGTTCACCCCTCTGAAAGATCTTCTGACATCGGCCTCTGTGACTGTGACCGAAATGCCATCATGGCTCGGAAAGGCTCCTTACTTTTACAGGTAAGATGGAGAAAATAGAGGTTTCTACCCCGGCCCCAATATGCGCATTTATCGGAGGTGAGATAACAGCATCACTCGTGGCTGGCTTCTCCTCCTGTTCTATTTGCTCCGGCTACTTCTCCATATTCCTCTGTTCAGTATGAAGTAATGTCTGCACTTATTACAAGTTATACGATTCTTGCTGTCTCTAGCCATGTGTCCTTTCTTCAAACATCCAAAGCAGATTCCCTTCTCCTTTAAGAAGTCCATCTTTTCTTTATATTCCTTCTTCTTGAATTTTCAACACCACCTTATGGTGTGACCAACCTCATCACATAACAAACCAAACCCTTTTTGCTTAATACCGGATGCATTTCCTTTCATTCCTCCTGTCGTTTCTACAGGCATTACAGCGGTAGCAAAACTGCTTTCCTTAGGTCCTGATTTCCTTTTGTTTTAGTAAAGGTAGAACATTTAACAGTTGCTAGTTTAAGATCTTGAACATTCCCATGGCATAGATTTGACATTAACCATACTTCCCTTTCCATGAAACTCACCAGATCAGAAAGCATGGCTTCTCGTTTCTCAACTTCCAGTATCAGACCTGCTCTATCCCTCCACTTTTCTCTAAGCTTATAGGGCAGTTTTAGAATGATAGTTCTCATATTACTAACAACATTAATTTCTTCCATGTGGTCGAGATTTCTCATCGAGCTACAACAACCTCTAAGAAATATCGCACACTCATGCAATGCCTTCACATCTTCTGCCTTGATAACTGTCCAAGCATAGGCCTTCTTCATGTATGCATTAGCAATCTTCTGTTCATAACCAACATTTTCTTTAAGCAATTTTCTTGCCATTTGATAGCCCTCCTTTGCAGGCAAATTTCGACAACTTATTACAAGCTGCTTTGCATATCCACTTGTGTAGTGCTCCAGAAATCGTAAGCGATCTCTTTCATTAGTAGTTTTATTTTCCACTCCTTCATGAAACGCTATTATGAAAGTTTCATATAGCAAAGGATCACCATTTGTTGAGTAGGAGTTCGCTGATTCTCCTTTGATTCCTCACCAATTCATAGGATTCACTTTGAGACCCCTGGTTGGCCACAGATGGATGATGAACAGGCCTCTGAAAAGAGTACTGGTCTGGGTAAGTTTTGTCACGAGTCTCATGACTAATTGTTTGTCCCTGGCTGGACGCAAATGGATGATGAACAGGCCTCTGGGTCGCTGGCTTATTACGAGCCTCAACAGACAGCCCAAACGTTGTTGCTTCGGTCTAGTTCCTTGTTGCTGAAATGAAGTTTTGTTGCCCATTCACCCACTCAATACTAGTTCTGAGATGCCAGATATTCTCTGGCTATAGATTTGATTTAGCTGTTGTTCCCAGCTTAGCAGCTCCTTCTTGGACTAAGGAACTCTCCTTCTGAGATATTATTGCGCCGCATCTTGTATCTTGACCTTTCAGTATCTCCTTCTTTGCCTTGGCAGCTACCAACTCCGTGGCTATTTCCAGCCGTTCTATCTCCTTCCTCAACTGCCTTTTTTGTTCCTCAGTCTCTCTCTTCAGCTGTTCTTCTTGCCTTTTCAGCTGTTCACTGTTCCTCAGCCTCTCTCTTCAGTTGTTCTTGCCTTCTGCTGTTCACTCCTTTCCTCCGCCTCCCTCTTCAGCTGTTCACTTTGTTCCTTAGCCTCTCTCTTCAGCTGTTCTTCTTACCTTTTCAGCTGTTCACTTCATTCCTCAGCCTCTCTCATCAGCTGTTCTTCTTGTTCCTCAATCTCATATTTTTTCTCCAAGGCTGCAGCTTCTAGTGAGAGAGCAGCTACTACAGCTTCGGCTTCCATTTGAGCAGAGACCCTTCTCTGGCTACAGAACCAGATTTATGTCTTGACCTTCGTGTTAAGACATTTGAAATACTATCTTGAGGTGTAATTTCTTCTCCCACTTCGACACCTTGTTGCATAGCACTTCTGACTAGTTCAATTTCAAGAAACCACTTCTTCACATACTCTACAAAACCATCGAAAAATTCCACTCTTTCTTGGAACTACTGGGTGTGCCTTTTGGGTTCTCCCTCAGGCAGTTGTAAACTCAGCAATGAGTTTTGCTTTTCTCCAACCTCGCGGCCGAGATAAGATTCGTATCGTTGGCTTGTAGGCGACGACGCCTTTCGGGTAGGTGGCGTTTCGGCAGGAGCGGCCATTCGGTGTGTTTGCTTTTAGGCGATGCAGCCTGTCGGTTAGTTGGCTTTTCGGCGTCCCGCCCTTTCGGTTAGTTTGCATTTAGGCGTCCCACCCTTTCGGTTAGTTGGCGTTTTGGCTTTGTTTCCATTCGGTTATTTGGTGTTTCGGCTTTGTTTCCATTCGGTTATTTGGCTTCCACTTCTTTGCTCGGCTTCTCGTCCGTCGGCGCCACGTCCGGGTACCTTTTTAACCATCTGATCTTTATCTGTCCCACTGCAACATGATCTGAAGGCATGCACATCCCCAGTTTTTAGTCTCCTGTCATTAATGAGCTTTTCCTTGTATTGTTGGCCCTGGTTTCCTGTCCACTCATTCAAAATCTATTTATTTTTTAATTAAAAAGGGCTGATTGATTGATTGAATGATACAGCATGGAAACAGGCCCTTTGGCCCATCGAGTCAACCAATGATCTCCCATTCATGCTAGTTCTATATTATCCCTCCGGCATATTAACTCCCTACATTCTAGAGGAAATTTACAGAAGAAAATTAACCTGCAAACCTACATGCTTTGGGGATGTGGGAGGAAACGAGAGCTCCTGGAGGAAACCCATGCAGTCACAAGGAGAAGTCGCAAATTCTACACAGATACCACCTGAAGTCAGGATTGAACCCGGGTATCTGACGCTGTGTGGCAGCAGCTCGACCAACTGCACCACAATGCGCCCATGCTGCGCCACTATGCCGTCCATAACTATGCATGATAGCATGACTATTATTTTAAGCAGCAAGTTGCTTCAATAGATGACAACCCCAAATGAATGAATACATTTAGGTTAAAATGAAAATTGAAATAGGTATTCATTGAAATGACTACACATTAAAATATCAGTTGCTAATCAGTGCACAATTCCCACCTTGAAAAGCAGATGGTCAATTATTTCAGGCAGCCAACCTTTCCAGCTTAGTGTTTCAAGTGTGCGGGTTTACACAAGTCTATGACTTTGTTCAGACACGCAGGCATCATTATAATAATCTGGCATCTTGTCCACAGTATACTTAAGTATGTACTGTAATTATCTCTTGATGAAGACCTAATGTGTTTAGTTCTTCCTGTCTTGATTTTCGAGGAATAAATAAAATACTCTTCAGATCTACTGTAATTCCTGTTAATGAGAATATGTTTGTTTTCACCTACCTGACCCGTGGCACATTCTTAAATGGCTTTTGTGTAGAGCACTTCTCATCAAATTAGTATAATTGGTAAGGCAATTAATCTTCTCAGCTGTGGAAGCGATTTACAGCTTGCAGTGAGCAGCTTTATTTCTATTAGAGGTGACACTATGGGTCTTGTTTATAAAGGCACCCAAATCTATCTATCTATCTATCTATCTATCTATCTATCTATCTATCTATCTATCTATCTATCTATCTATCTATCTATCTATCTATCTATCTATCTATCTATCTATCTATCTATCTATCTATCTATCTATCTATCTATCTATTATTATATAAAAGTCTGTGGCTGCCGCCTGCCGTCCGTCCGGCTGCCTGTCTGCCTTTTGATTCGTTTCCATCGTGTGATGTCACAATGCCCAATGCTCGCAGATGTCCAATCACAATGCCCAATGCTCGCAGATGTCCAATCGGAATGGATCCATTTACATGTACGGCTGCCGGCTGCATTTCTTCCTTTGATTCATTGCAATTCCGAAACCAGACGCAGAATCGCCGACATCTTTTCCATTTCGGTAGAGATTTCACTTTTCTTTCTAAGTATCCGCTCCTCATTACATTTCGTCGTGTTTAAGTACACGTTTTTAATCAAATCCTTCCCCCCCCCCCCCCCCCCCAATATTTCAAAAATAAACTGGCTTCTCACCCATAGAAGCAGCCCCAGCCCCAGCCCCGGTGAACGTTCCAACGTGTGATGTCACAATGCCCGATGCTCACAGATGTCCAATCGGAATGGATTCATTTATGCCTTTGCAGGACCCCAGCCCCTGGTGAACGTTCCATGGTGTGATGTCACAATGCCCAATGTTCACATATGTCCAATCGGAACTTAAGAGGGAGTTAGATGTGGCCCTTGTGGCTAAAGGGATCAGGGGATATGGAGAGAAGGCAGGTACAGGATACTGAGTTGGATGATCAGCCATGATCATATTGAATGGTGGTGCAGGCTCAAAGGACCGAATGGCCTACTCCTGCACTTAATTTCTATGTTTCTATGTTTCCCTCTCCTCACCCCTCCCCCTCTCCCACCCATCCCTCTCTCCCCCACCCCTCTTCCCTCTCTACCCCACCCACTTCCCTCTCTCCCCCCGCCACCTTCCCCTGCCCCTCTGTCCCTCTTCAACCACTCCCCCTACCCCTCCCTCCCCACTCTTCCACTTCTCTCCCCTTACCCCACCTCTCTCCCTCCCCCACCCCTCTCTCTTCCCCTCCCTTTCCCTCTCTCCCCCACCCCTTCCTCTTACCCCTCTGTTCCTCTTCCACCACTCTCCCGTCCCTCTTCCACCACTCCCGCTACCCCTCTACCCCCTCCTCCCTCCCTCCCCCCTCTTCCACTTCTCTCCCCCTTCTCACCTCCCCCTCCCTCTCCTCACCCCTCTCCCTCTCCCATCCCTCTCTCCCCCACCCCCTTCCCTCTCTCCCCCTGCCCCTTCCCCCTATCCCTCTGTCCGTCTTCCATCACTCCCCCTACCCCTCTCCTCCTCCCTCCCCACTCTACCACTTCTCTCCCCCCACCCCCTCCACTCTCCCTCCCCACTCTTTCCCCTCTCTCCCCCCACCCCTCTCCCCTCCCTCCCTCTTCCCCTCCCTCCCCATCCCCCCCTCCCCCACATCTCTCTCCCCATCCCCCTCTCTCACCCCCTACCCCGCTCTCCTTTCTCTCCCAAATCTGTCCCGTTTCCTCCTCCTCCTCCTCTCCCCTCCCTCCCCTCTTCTCACCCCCCTCCCCCCACCTGTGTGTTTGGGGGGGTGGTTAATGTGAGTGTGATGCCGCAGCCCCCCTATCTATCTATCTATCTATCTATCTATCTATCTATCTATCTATCTATCTATCTATCTATCTATCTATCTATCTATCTATCTATCTATCTATCTATCCGGCTGCCTTTCTTCCTTTTGATTCGTTCCATCGTGTGATGTCACAATGCCCAATGTTCACATATGTCCAATCGGAATGAATCCGTTTACATATGCCTTTGCAGGAGCCCCAGCCCATGGTGAACGTTCTATTGTGTGATGTCACAATGCCCAATGCTCAAAGACATTCTTGCCATAGAGGGAGTACAGAGAAGGTTCACCAGACTGATTCCTGAGATGTCAGGACTTTCATATGAAGAAAGACTGGATAGACTCGGCTTGTACTCGCTAGATTTTAGAAGATTGAGGGGGGATCTTATAGAAACCGATGTTGGGGAAGTCCAGAACAAGGGGTCACAGTTTAAGGATAAGGGGGAAATCTTCTAGGACCGAGATAAGAAAAACATTTTTCACACAGAGAGTGGTGAATCTCTGGAATTCACTGCCACAGAAGGTAGTTGAGGCCTGTTCATTGGCTATATTTAAGAGGGAGTTAGATGTGGCCCTTGTGGCTAAAGGGATCAGGGGGTGTGGAGAGAAGGCAGGTACAGGATACTGAGTTGGATGATCAGCCATGATCATATTGACTGGAGGTGCAGGCTCGAAGGGCCGAATGGCCTACTCCTGCACCTAATTTCTATGTTTCTAAGTTTCCATTTTCTCACCCCTCTCCCTCTCCCACCAATCCCTCTCTCCCCCACCCCCCTTCACTCTATACCCTATCCCCTTCCGTCTCTCCCCCCGCCCCCTTCCCCCTACCCCTCTGTCCCTCTTCCACCACTCCTCCTACCCCTCCCTCCCCACTCTTCCACTTCTCTCCCTCACCCCACCCCTTTCCCTCCCCCACCCCTCTCTCTCCCCCTCCCTTCCTGATTCCTGGGATGTCAGGACTTTCATATGAAGAAAGACTGGATAGACTCGGCTTGTACACGCTAGAATTTAGAAGATTGAGGGCGGATCTTATAGAAACGTACAAAATTCTTAAGGAGTTGGTCAGGCTAGATGCAGAAAGATTGTTCCAGATGTTGGGGAAGTCCAGAACAAGGGGTCACAGTTTAAAGATAAGGGGAAATCCTTTAGGACAGAGATGAGAAAAACATTTTTCACACAGAGAGTGGTGAATCTCTGGAATTCTCTGCAACAGAAGGTAGTTGAGGCCAGTTCATTGGCTATATTTAAGAAGGAGTTAGATGTGGCCCTTGTGGCTAAAGGGATCAGGGTGTATGGAGAGAAGGCAGGTACAGGATACTGAGTTGGATGATCAGCCATGATCATATTGAATGGTGGTGCAGGTTCGAAGGGCCGAATGGCCTACTCCTGCACTTAATTTCTATGTTTCTATGTTTCCCTCTCATCACCCCTCTCCCTCTCCCACCCATCCCTCTCTCCCCCACCCCCCTTCCCTCTCTAACCCACCCCTTCCCTCTCTCAACCCGCTCCCTTCCTCCTACCCCTCTGTCCCTCTTCCATCACTCCCCCTACCCCTCTCCTCCTCCCTCCCCACTCTTACATCTCTCCCCCTTCCCCCTCTACTCTCCCTCCCCACTCTTTCCCCTCTCTCCCCCTCCCTGCCTCCTCCCCTCACTCCCCCTCCCCCCCTCCCCCACATCTCTCTCCCCATCCCCCCTCTCACCCCCTACCCCCGCTCTCCTTTCCCTCCCAAATCTGTCCCGTTTCCCCCTCCCCCCACCGGTGTGTTTGGGGGGTGGTTAATGTGAGTGTGATGCCGCTGCCCCCCCCCCCCCCCGCAAACGCCGTTGGAGAAACAGACCCAACGGGTCTGCACTTGGTCTAGTTATATATTAAAACTGTGTGCCTGCAGCCTGCCGTCCGGCTGCCTTTCTGCCTTTTGATTCGTTCCATCATGTGATGTCACAATGACCAATACTCGCAGATGTCTAATCGGAATGGATCCATTTACATGGACGGCTGCCGGCCGCCTTTCTTCCTTTGATTCCCTGCAACTCTGAAACCAGACGCAGAATCGCCGACATCTTTTCCATTTCGGTAGAGATTTCACTTTTCTTTCTAAGTATCCGCTCCTCATTACATTTCGTCGTGTTTAAGCACACGTTTTTAATCAAATCCTTCTCCCCCCCCCCCCCCCCCCCCCCCCCCAAACCCAATATTTAAAAAAAAACTGGCTTCTCACCCATAGAAGCAGCCCCAGCCCCAGCCCCTGGTGAACGTTCCATCGTGTGATGTCACAATGCCCAATGTTCACATATGTCCAATCGGAATGGATTCATTTACATATGCCTTTGCAGGAGCCCCAGCCCATGGTGAACGTTCCATTGTGTGATGTCACAATGCCCAATGTTCACATATGTCCAATCGGAATGGATTCATTTACACATATGCCTTTGCAGGAGCCACAGCACCTGGTGAACGTTCCATTGTGTGATGTCACAATGCCCAATGCTCAAAGACATTCTTGCCATAGAGGAAGTACAGAGAAGGTTCACCAGACTGATTACTGGGATGTCAGGACTTTCATATGAAGAAAGACTGGATAGACTCGGCTTGTACTCGCTAGATTTTAGAAGATTGAGGGGGGATCTTATAGAAACTTACTAAATTCTTAAGGGGTTGGACAGGCTAGATGCAGGAAGATTGTTCCAGATGTTGGGGAAGTCCAGAACAAGGGGTCACAGTTTAAGGATAAGGGGGAAATCCTTTAGGACCGAGATGATAAAAACATTTTTCACACAGAGAGTGGTGAATCTCTGGAATTCTCTGCCACAGAAGGTAGTTGAGGCCAGTTCATTGGCTATATTTAAGAGGGAGTTATATGTGGCCCTTGTGGCTAAAGGGATCAGGGGGTATGGAGAGAAGGCAGGTACAGGATACTGAGTTGGATGATCAGCCATGATCATATTGAATGCTGGTGCAGGCTCGAAGGGCCGAATGGCCTACTCCTGCACTTAATTTCTATGTTTCTATGTTTCCCTCTCATCACCCCTCTCCCTCTCCCACCCATCCCTCTCTCCCCCACTCCCCTTTCCTCTCTACCCCACCACCTTCCCTCTCTCCCCCGCCCCCTTCCCCCTACCCCTCTGTCCCTCTTCCACCACTCCCCCTACCCCTCCCTCCCCACTCTACCACTTCTCTCCCCTTACTCCACCCCTCTCCCTCCCCCACCCCTCTCTCTTCCCCTCCCTTCCCCTCTCTCCCACACCCCTTCCCCAACCCCTCTGTCCCTCTTCCACCACTCCCCCGTCCCTCTACCACCACTCCCGCTACCCCTCTACCCCTCCCTCCCTCCCCGCTCTTCCACTTCTCTCCCCTTTCTCTCCTCCCCCTCTCCCTCGCCTCACCCCTCTCCCTCTCCCATCCCTCTCTCCCCCACCCCCCTTCCCTCTCTACCCCACCCCATTCCCTCTCTCCCCCTACCCCTCTGTCCCTCTTCCATCACTCCCCCTACCCGTCTCCTCCCTCCCCACTCTGCCACTTCTCTCCCCCTTCCCCCTCCACTCTCCCTCCCCACTCTTTCCCCTCTCTTCCCCCACCCCTCTCCCCCTCCCTCCCTCCTCCCCTCCCCCCCCATCCCCCCCTCCCCCACATCTCTCTCCCCATCCCCCTCTCTCACCCCCTACCCCGCTCTCCTTTCCTTCCCAAATCTGTCGCGTTTCCTCCTCCTTCGCTCCCCTCCCTCCCCTCTTCTCACCCCCCCTCCCCCCACCTGTGTGTTTGGGGGGTGGTTAATGTGAGTGTGATGTCGCAGCCCCCCCCCCCTCCCCGCAAACGCCGTTGGGGAAACAGACCCAACGAGTCTGCACTTGGTCTAGTATGCTATAAAACTGTTGCCTATGACTGGCCAATTAATTAAAATATAAGGACTTTTGTTTAACATAGAAAATGGATAAATGTTGAGTTGGAGAGATTTTACGTCTGGTGCCAAATAATCGAAACTTGCTGTTTTGTTCTGAAGAAATCCCATTATTGAATAAAAATTTCTTTTTTTTAATAATATTTTTATTAGAAGCATGTATACAAACAATAGTAAGCGACAATTTAATTACAGATTTCTTACATAGCTTCAGTTTTTGTTTTTAAAGAATAAAGATAAAGGGAGAAAAAGATGAGAGAAAGTAATAGAGAGAGATGAAGAAAAAAAAAAGGGAGACGCAGAAGGAAACCACCAATGACAAGATTATGGAGATAGATCCGAGAAATGTTGAGTATAACTATTCATCCAGTCCCAAACTCAGGTTTCAACCCTGATTTTGTGTTAAACCAATTTACCTTTTCAAATATTCAATAAATGGAGACCATATTCTAACAAAAATTTCTGGTTTGTCAATTAAGACAAAGTCTTATTTTTTCCAAGTGCAAGGTAGTCATTTCCGTAATCCACATTTTAATTGTGGGGGCTGCTGGTTTTTTTCGAAAATTTTAGTATTCATTTTTTCGCAATTATTAGACTAATCAAGAAATTGTCTCTGACTTATCGTAAAGTTTGTAGTATGTTCTGATAATCCTAATATTATTAATTTTGGCTCTGGGTCCAGTTGGATATTGATAACTTCATAAATAATTTTAAATATATTCACCCAAAAATTTTGAATTTTTATACAAGTTACAAAGGTATGGGTTAAATTGGCTTCTTGAAATTGACATCTATCACAGAGAGGGGAAATATTTGGAAAATCCTATTTAATTTTGCCTTCGAATAATGTAGTCTGTATAATATTTTGAATTGTATCAAGGAGTGTCTAGCATTTAGCAAACAGTGATTTGTATATTGTAAGCTTTCATCCCATGTGTCTTTTATTATGGATTGAGCCAACTCGTCTTCCCATGCTCGTCAATATGATTCTGAAGACGGAACCTCAGTATATAAGATATTATAAATTTAAGATATTAATTTATTAGTATTGGGATGTCTATTCAAACATTCATCAAGGATGTCTGGACCCGTAAGTCTTGTGTATGTAGTTTTACATAGTCTCTGACTTGCAGATATCTAAAAAAATTATTAGCGTGTAACTCGTATTTCTGCTGTAGTTCCTGAAATGAGAGAAAAATGCCATTTTGGTAAAGGTCTCCCACCGTTTTAATTCCATGGGTTTTCAATTGAACAAATCCTCTATCTAAACAGACGGTTTAAAAGAAGGGTTATTTGCAATTGGGAGAAAAAGCAATAAATTACCCAATTTTAGAGTGGGATTTAATTGTTTCCACATACGTATATCACTATGTATAATCGGATTTCCTCCGTATTTTTTTTAATTCAAATTAATCGGAGCTAGACGAATCGAGCCTATTTCAAAAGGTAAGCAGTCCTCCTTCTCCATCTTTAGCCAATCTGGTTGTTGATCAATGTCAACCAGCCAGAAGGTAATATTTTTAATATTAACTGCCCAGTATATAATAAAAAGTTTGGTAAAGCTAATCCTCCATTAACTTTGGACTTGCATAAATGTTTTTTATTTATTCTGTGGTTCTTATAGTCCCAGATGAAATTTGTAACAATTGAATCAATTTTTTTGAAGAAATTTTTTGGGAGGTATATTGATTGGAATAAATATAATAATTGTGGGAGAAAAATCATCTTTATAGCATTATTAGATTAGATTAGATTAGATTCCTTTATTGTCATTCAGACCTTTCGGTCTGAACGAAATTATGTTGCCTGCAGTCATACACAGAATCAATAATAACAAAACATACAATAAACACAAACTAAACATCCACCACAGTGAGTTCACCAAGCACATCCTCACTGTGATGGAGGCAAAGTCTTAGTCTCCGTCTCTTCCCTCCTTGTTCTCCCTCTGCGCTGAGGCGATTGATCCAGGCCGAAGATGCTGTCCTCCAGTCCAGCGGACCTCCGTGGTGATGTCGCCGCCGCCGAAAGCCGGAACGCCGTCTCCGCTCCGAGACGGCCCGCCACAGCATCAGCTGCAGGCCACCGCCCCAGCTCCGGGCCGCCGCTCCCGCTCCAGGCCGCCGCCCCAGCTCCGGGTCCCGCAGTCTCCGCTCCGGGCCGCTGCCCCAGCTCTGGGTCCCGCAGTCTCCGCTCCGGGCCGCTGCCCCAGCTCTGGATCCCGCAGTCCCCGCTCCGGGCCGCTGCCCCAGCTCTGGGTCCCGCAGTCTCTGCTCCGGGCCACCGCCCCAGCTCCGGGCACTGCAGTCTCCGCTCCGGGCCGCCACCCCCGCTCCGGGCCGCCGCCCCAGCTCTGGGTCCTGCAGTCTCCGCTCCGAGCCCCGCTGCATCAGCTCCGGGCCACTGCCGAAAGCTGGAACGCCGCATCAGCGAGTCGGGCCACCGCTGCCTCAGCCCCGAAGACGGCCAGCCTCTCATTGGTAAGTCCTGGCTGGCTCTGTCTCCGGAGCCTCGGGGTCGGTCGCAGGTTGGAGGCCGCCAGCTCCGCCATTAGGCCTCAGCGCAGGCGGAGGCAGAGAAGGGGGATACGACACGAAAAAGTCGCATTCCCCCGAAGGAAGAGACAGAGAACATGTTTCACCCCCTCTAACACAACCCAACAAACTAAAACTTAACCAAAACAAGACAAAAAAAACAACAGAAAAAAGTAAATACAGACGGACTGCAGGCGAGCCGCAGCTGTTAACAGCGCTGCCACTTCCGCTACCAACTAAAGAGATGGGAAGTGTTTTCCAATATTGGATATGTCTGTGTAATTTAGTAAGTAAAGGAAGAAAATTTGATTTGAATAAAGAAGTATATTTCTTGGTCACATAGATTCCAAGGTATTTAAACTTTTCATAGGCAATTTTAAAAGGATACTGTTGAAGTATAAGTGGGTTTTGTTCCAATATTGGCATAATTTCGCTTTTATTCCAATTAATTCTATATCCCGAGATAAAAAATTATTCTTGTAGCTTTCTTTGTTCACATGTATAGAAAACAATTTTTTCAGAGTTAATGCAATTTGAGCCATTTGTACATCAAATCAGACCAATGAAAATTTGACCACACACTTCAGTCAAGATATATGCCTGTGCCATTGATGTGTTTTTCACATTGGTTATCAATTCTTCAGCAAATATGTTTTAAACCATAACTAACTGGGCAACTGGGGAAACATAGCCCAACCAAGTAACAGCAATATTTAAGAGGCCACTCACGTTAAAAGTTCTAACCTACAATTCACTATAGCTATTGATTCATTGTCAAAACTGTTTAAAATTACCAAAGAACTCCACAGACCCCTCCATTTCTACATTTGGAAGATGAGTGTAGTGGTCCTTAATATACACAGTTCTCAGACTCCTCATAGGTGTAGTTTATTTTTAAATGTATTGGTTAAATCTAGAATTCTTCTATATGACATTCTCTTAGCTTTGTAGCTTCTAGATGTAGCCTTCAATTGAGATCATAAACAAATAGTTTTTATGGGCCGTGGACATCCACATGATTCAACGATTTTGAGGATGTGACAAGTAAAATGGATGAAGAGCCAGTGGATGTAGTGTGTATCTAGACTTTCAGAAAGCCTTTGATAAGGTCCCGCACGGGAGACTGGTAACTAAATTTAGAGCACATGGTATTGGGGGTAGGGTGTTGACATGGATAGAAAATTGGTTGGGAGACCGCAAACAAAGAGTAGGAGTGAACGGGTCATTTTCAGAATGGCAGTCAGTGGCGAGTGGAGTGCCGCAAGGCTCGGTGTTGGGGCCGCAACTGTTTACCATATATATTAATGATTTGGAAGAGGGAATTAGGAGCAACACTAGCAAGTTTGCGGATGACACAAATCTGGGTGGCAATGTGAACTGGAAGAGGATGTTAGGAGGTTGCAGGGTGACATGGACAGGTTTAGTGTGTGGGAAGATGCGTGGCAGATACAGTATAATATAGATAAATGTGAGGTTATCCACTTTGGCGGCAAAAACAAGGGGGCAGATTATTATCTCAATGGGGTTAGGTTAGGTAAGGGGGAGGTGCAGCGAGACCTGGGCGTCCTTGTACACCGGTCACTGAAAGTTGGCTTACGGGTACAGCAGGCAGTGAAGAAAGCTAATGGAATGTTGGCCTTCATAACATGAGGATTTCAGTATAGGAATAAAGAGGTTCTTCTGCAGTTGTATAGGGCTCTGGTGAGACCATATCTGGAGTATTGTGTACAGTTTTGGTCTCCTAATTTGAGGAAGGACATCCTTGTGATTGAGGCAGTACAGCGTAGGTTCACGAGATTCATCCCTGGGATGGCAGGACTGTCATATGAGGAAAGATTGAAAAGACTAGGCTTGTATTCACTAGAGTTTAGAAGGTTGAGGGGGGATCTTATAGAAACATATAAAATTATAAAAGTCTGGACAAGCTAGATGCAGGAAAAATGTTTCCAATGTTGGGCGAGTCAAGAACCAGGGGCCACAATCTTAGAATAACGGGAGGTCATTTAAGACAGGTGAGAAAAAACGTTTTCACCCAGAGAGTTGTGAATTTGTGGAATTCCCTGCCACAGAGGGCAGTGGAGACCAAGTCGCTGGATGGATTTAAGAGAGAGTTAGATAGAGGTCTAGGGGCTAGTGGATTTAGTGAATATCACCTCACAGCTTAACAATGTGAAGATAGACAAGGAATAGTAGTCTGGAAATCGCCTTGGTCATCTCAATCATTAACAGATTTTACTTTTCAATACTGTTGAGAAGCCACAACCAGGGGAATGGCATCATGAATGGCTTAGACGCAAAGGAGCACCGAACGAAGATTGAGGGAGCAATAATTAAAGGGACAGACAGGTATTTCAATGGCCGTGGACACGATTCCAGGATACTTTTTTGCCTCCAGGTCAAGATGCCACTAAACAGCTGCAGAGTATATTGAAGTGAGATGAAGAATCAGATGTTGTGGTTCACATTGGTACCGATGGCATGAGTAGAATGAGGGATGAGGTTCTGCTTGTAGAGTTTAGGAAACCAGGAAGGTTAAAAAGCAGAGATTAGGGAACCATGAAAGAGGTTAAGAAGCAGACCACAAGTATAGCAATCCAAAGATTGTTCTTGGTGCCAGGTGCAGAAATGTACAAAATTGAAAGGATGGAGCAACTGAATGTGTGGCTGGAGAATGACCACAGGCTGAATGCCTTCAGAATTCTCAGGCGTTTGGGACTGTTTATGCTGCAGGAAGGGGCCTGCAATTTGGACAGGATATACCTCAACAGAACCAGGACCAATATCCTAGCAAGAGCATTGTGCTTTGGGGGGAGGGTGTGGGGATAAAGCCGTTGAGTATGGCTGCCTCGCCTGCAGCTGTTCGTCCTTTCACCCTTTTAAAAATTTTTAGTGTGTTAAAAAGTTTTGTTTTGGAGGTCTTCTAGTCTTTGTATGTGGGGGGTGGGGGGGTGGGGGAAGGGGAAACTGTTTTTCTCAGTCCCTACCTGGTTGGAGATACGTTTTTCCTCCGAGCCGCATCTTCGCCCCCCTCTACCAACTGGACTGGAGCGGCGTTTCGTGCGCTGAAGTACCATCGCGATGCGGGCGATGCCTTACCGAGGATCGCCGTGTTGGAAGCTCCGGATTGCTGAGACTGCCGACTCCAACATCGCGGAGCTGTGGTCTGCGGAGCTTCCAGTTGCTGGCGGCGCTGAATTTAACATCGCGGAGGCCTGGGATCTCTCGCCGAGGTCGCCAGTGTTGGAGCTCCGCCCAGCTCGGCCTGTGGACTTCGGAAGCCGCGGTCTCTGGTAGAAAGTTGCCGACTTGGAATTCCAAGCCGCTGAGAGTGTTCTTCCGAAGTCGGAGCTACATCATCCAGCGAGAGGGCCTCAAACATCGGGCCTCCGCTGCGGCGACTGTGGAAGCCTCAATAGGCCCCGACCACCGGTGAACATAGAGGAAGAGGACTGAACTTTTATTGCCTTCCCTCACAGTAGAATACGTTGATTCCGCTGTGGGGGGACGTTCAAGTTAAATTCTATCGTGTGTTGTGTTTTTCTTTTTATTTGTGTGGCTGAATGGCAACCCAAATTCTTCTATGTACAACACTTTGGTTCAACGTGAGTTGTTTTTAAATGTGCCATATAATTAAATTTGATTTGATATACCTTGACAGTGGGATGGGAACCTAACAGGACACTTGGGTGATTTTTCAGCGGACTGTTGGCGACTGTCAGAGTGGAACACACACACACACACAAACACATTGCTTCCTTCACCAGCCCGTTATGCAGGAGGGGGACAGGGCAGGCAGGGGAGCGCTGTCTAAAAAATTCACACGTTGCACAGCCAAGGTGAAACAGACATAAACAGGAAGGTTGGCGTCGTAAAAAGACGGCTAAAGCCCAGTGTACGGTAAGTCCTTTAAAAGGGGGTGGGGAGAGGAGGGGAGAGGGGGAGAAGGAGTGGAGACAACTTTTAAGAAACCAGAGATACGCGGCTGTGAAGCTATTGAACATAACCGGTCGGTTATCCTTGGTTCTGAAAACTACTGCTTACCTTTTTTTTCCCAATGAGCTAATGAAATGAACCAGTCAGCACCGGCTACAACCTACGAGAACCTCCGAGAACCTTCAACCTCATGGCAACCCATTAGGGCCTCCTGGCGTCCCACCTATGGCTCGAGAATTCTCGCTACATCTTTTTGAACATGTTGAAAAATTCCCGGCGACCATAATGAGGCCGCGACTAATTCCCAGAATGTGGGAACACCTCACGACCATGAAGGCGACTCTCCTGGAACCACCCGCATGGCCGCCCGAAGGAGGGGCACGATGGGTGCGGGTCGCACACCCCTTTTTTTTCCAGAGTTTAAAAAAAATTGGTGTTTAGAGAAACGGCTTTGTAGATTTTGCACACTGGGATTTTTGAGGTGTGCCTCTACCTCGGTAGCACTGAGGTGACGGCGGAATATCGAGTGCGGTTAAGGTTTGGGTTTGGGTAGGACGTGGCCACAGCCCCGGCCACCACCACAGCTAACAGCCGGCAACAGAAAGAAGATGAAATAAGTCAGGGTGAGTGATGTGACGATGTCACGTTTACCGATTGATGGCATGTGGCTGAGCTGGAAATGTCACCTCCCCCACCGTTCCTATGAGCTCATTAGCAGCAATTTAAATAATTTATTATTGCTGCCGCTGCCTCACATCACCATGGGTTAAATTGTCTCCCATGTCCCACCCTCTCACGTCTAGTTATTGTATTAAGTAGCTTGTCAGGTCCAGAGGACTTTCACTCCAGGTCTCAATTAATTTGTTTTTACTCCTTATGTTGGTCACTTTTTGACTGATTCACCCGAGGAGCGCATTCCATGAAGAGCCGCCGAGGAGGCAGAGAGCGGAGAGCCAGCTCCAGGGCACCAGAGAGCGGGCAGGAGAGCTGCCCTTCACTGTGCGGGCACCCCTACACCAGCCTGGCCGCTCCATTCCGGCCCAACATACAGCCCCCGGCACCCAGGCACTGGACTGCCACTAAGCTGAAGGCAGAGCTCACCGTCCTGCGGGCCCATATTCCACACAGCTATAAGCAACGCCAACTATATGCGCATCTACCCGATGTATTCCTCTAATGATTTTGTACACCTCTATCAGATCTCCCCTCATCCTCCTGCGCTCCATGGAATAGAGTCCCAGCCTACTCAACCTCTCCCTATAGCTCACACCCTCTAGTCCTGGCAACATCCTCATAAATCTTCTCTGTACCCTTTCCAGTTTGACATCTTTCCTATAACATGGTGCCCAGAACTGAACACAATATTCTAAATGCGGTCTCACCCACGTCTTATACTACTGCAACATGACCTCCCAACTTCTATACTCAATACTCTGACTGCTGTAGGCCAAAGTGCCAAAACACTTTTTGACCACCTGATCTACCTGCGACTCGACCTTCAAGGAACCATGCACCTGTACTCCTAGATCCCTCTGCTCTACAACACTACCCAGAGGCCTACCATTTAAGGCTCAGAATGCACCAGAGAGCATCTAAAACCCCAGAGCTTCCAAGGCCCTTAAGCGGGCCCTGGACCCCGGCCACGAGGGACTTCGCACTTTGTGCTTGTGATGTGCACTGCGCGTACATTATTTCACATACATTTTTTATAATCCTGTCATGCCACCCCCCTTTTTGAAAAGCTTCGTACAAGCCTGACCCGTGAACATGTGGCCACCATGTGGTGACTGCATAGTCTCCTGTAGTCACCTAAGTGTGACAGACCTATTAGGATTGAAAGAAACAATGCCAGAAGTTAAAAACACAATAAACACATTAGTTAGGCAGTGGAGAAAAAGCAGACAGCAAGTAGGAACAAATGGAAAAACATTAAAAGGCCACATTTTGTCATTGTTTGCCTTTAAATGTTGCATCCACAGGAGGGTGGGAGAAATAATGTAACAATATGTTGTGCATGGATATGATCTAATTGCCAGTATAGAAATGTGGCTGCAAAGTGACCAAAAGCCGGTAGCCATATATTCCAGATAAATTGATATTCTGGAAGGACAGGACAAAAGGAAAATAAGTGTGATGGTACAGCTAATAGAGGATGATATTAGTACAGTAGGTAGGAAGGACCTAGGCTCAGAAAATCATGAACAGAATTAGAATCTGCTCAGGTGAGCTAAGAAGCAGCACATTGGGGAGAGTTATTTATAGGATTTGAGTAATGGGAAGGCCTTAGAGGGCAACATAAAACCAGGAAAGTAATGCTGATATAATAACAGTAATACAATAATCCTGGGGGATTTTAATCTATGCATAAAAAAACTGGGCAAATCAAATTTGTATTATCTGTGTAGAAAAGGAATTCCTGGAATGTATAACTTGCAAGGCTGAATGACCTATGTGATCCTCTTTAAATCCGTTCTTACGATGATTGCTCACATAATGGTCCCACATTAGACATTCAGCCAGGCGTTCTGGCATCTGGAGCAAAGCTAGGAACTTTGCGTAAGGAGGTAAAATAGTGTTCTTACTTAAATGTATTTCAAGGCTATGAACAACCCATGTGCCTTTTTCAGAGCTGTCACCACCTGGACATGTGACATTCTTTGGGCCTGGACTGTTCTATTCATTGAGGTCAAGGCTCTTATCACACTTAACTTCCTTGCCTTAGAATTTTACCAGTTGGATATAGTTGATCTTTGCTATATCTCAGTTTTTGTGCACCACAGTCCCTATTGCTCTAGTTGCAAGGAAAAACATTTCCATTAGTTTAGCTGTTGCAAAGAAGGTGAAGTCATGGAATTGCCGTTATTGTGGGCGTCCTCACAGTTCATGTATTTATGAATTGGACTCCAGTGATGCTTTGCATTCTCCTGTACTGAGGTATAATGAAAAGCATTTTTTTGCATGCTATCCAGTCAGCGCAAAGACTACATGATTACTATTAAGCTGTCCACAGTGTACAGGGACAGGATAAAAGGTTATAAAGTTTAGTGCAAGATAAAGTCCAGTGTCCTATTAAAGATAGTTTGAAGGTCTCCAACGAGGTAGATGGGAGGTCAGCACCATCCTCTAATTGGTGAGATTACAGTTCAGTTGCCTGATAAGGCATGAGTAATGAATACGTGAAGAATTTTGCCACAATTCCAGGAAGGTCACATGATTGCCCCATTCCAAGGTGGTTCACTTTGTAGGCGCTATCAGTGCCAGTGTATGAAAATAATGTTGCGTGCCAGAGGAGGGAGACATTCTCCTGACAGAGACAATTAATTTGCCTGACAGTTCTCATGAACATCACACTCCAAGTTTCTACCACAAAGCATGGTGCAAAGCATCCATGTGCACTACACTGCTTTTATTCTCAATGGCAAGGAACAAAGCAATGTCCATGTCCACTATTCTAATCACCAGATAATCCTCATACTAGCCAAAAGAAATTAAAGCTTTATTGTAAGAACTCAATATTCAAAGCCTCATTGAAGGGTGCAGTGATCAGCACAGGGTTGTCATTCATGCACTTAGCAATATTGTGTACCTGTAACCCCAAAGACATCATGAAGTATGGAAGCAGTCAAATAAGCCTCAAAAATGGTCCATGTTTCCAGTGGTTTGGTGGAAAGGCATGCGATAAAAACGAGACGACATCCACTTTATTATTATCCTACACCAGTTATGCCTATTGCACCACTTAGCAAGGAAGGAGCATTGCATCAATGAATTAAAATGCTCCCATCAAAAGTGCTCTGTCATTCCCAACAATTGTGATAAATTATCTGGCTTGGGGACACCTTCCTTGATAGATATCCATGCAGTAAATTGCCATTACAGCTTATTGCTAATGAATGGATTTGTGAGATTCTTTTCAAGTAACTGTTTGAATTAATGCCAGTTATAAACCTAAGGGTAAGTTGATTCAATTAAATATCCAGTGTCAGCATTGAATATATTTTCATATCAATCACATGGAACTGAGTTGGCGAGGAGCATTGACAATCAAATACCACCTGAACCTTTTTACTCTCCTATTGGTGTCCATTCTGTACACAAATCAGAGCTATTGAGCCTAACTCAGGATGTTCACCAGCAAAAGTAACCTTATCATTACCAGTCCTCTGTTACAGTATAAATCCCCTCTGTGCTACGGTTTGAGCATTATAGCAAGTCTGATAGATGAGACACAGTAGAGTGAAAATCTTAACAGGAGGTCATTTAACCAAATTTCAGGCATCATTGAAGGACTTTGAACACAATGGGTTTCTGGACAAGGAAACTGCATGATAGTGATTGGATCTTCCGGAGGATTAACACTTTGCTTATCAAGCTTGTTGCAAACATAATTTATGCCGATTTTCAGTTTCTCTCTGTTTCTTCAATAAATATCCATACAGTGACAGATCATCACTGAATAAATGAAATTTGACTTCATGGTGCAACCAAATTTAAAAGCCAATGTAACTTACACATAGTTCATCCATTTCGTAAATGTCATGAGCTCATCTAATCAAGAGGTGACGGTTATTCATATCCTTACTTAAATAGACAGTCATGATATATATTGCACATAATTCCTCTCAACTATCTATATCATATCATATCATCATCATATCATCATCATATATATATATATCTTTATACTTATAAAACTGATCTTGGATGTGTGTGTATTGTGCGATGTTTGTGTGCATTTCACATCTTCTCGAAAACACGACGAGGTAACGGTGAAATTTTTACATATTCCGATAGAGAGTTACGCCGTGATGTCAAAAATCGCCTTCTGAAATTTCATGCTTTATTTCTCGGGTTATTTATGAAAATGTTCAAAAATTTCAAATAACCAGGAAAATAAACGGATGGTCTCACTGATGATGTCACAATGGCTCTGCCCCTCGTGCCCCTATGTTCCACGTGCAGCGAGTGACGTCACCCCATCCCCCTCCCTCCCCCCCGGTTCGTCAAAAGATGCAGAAAGAACGAGCCTCTCTCCCCCCACCCCCCGGCCTCCCTCCCCTGGCCACTCTTTCACCACCCTCCCCCAGGGCCTCTCTCCCCCCGGCCTCTCTTTTACACACCCTCCCCCAGGACCTCTCTTCCACCCCCCGCTCTTCCCTCACCTCTCCCCCCCTCTCCCCCTTCCCAACTCCCCCCACACCCCCCACCACCCCCCCCCCTCCTCCCCCTCCCGCCCTCACCATCTCCATCTCTACCCCCCCTCCCACTCCCACTCTAGCCACGCCTGCGCAATTGGGGGCTATGCGTGAGTGTATAGGGCGGGGCATGGGAGTGAATTAATAATATTAATATAATATCAAGGGGGAGGTTAGTGTGTGTGTGTGGGGGGGGGTGGTTAGTATGTGTGTGTGTGACGCCACAGGCCATGTCCCCCCCCCCCCCATAACGGGTCCCACTTGGTCTAGTATATACTAAAACTCTGATCTTGTGCGTGTGTATGTGTGTGTGTATATGTGGGTGTCTTTAGGTCATCTCGAAAAAACTACGCGGTAACGATAGCACTTTTACATATTCCGGTTTACATTTTTCCTGTCGAGGCCGGGAGCACCTTATGTGAACATTTTATGCTTTATTTCTCGACATTACTGATTAAATTTTAAAATAATCAAAAGACTTTGAATTTAAAACAACCAGCTTCGCTGATGATGTCACAATGGTTCTGCTCTGGGTCATCTCACACACAGAATCTTCCACACGCTTCCTGTGACGTCACCCCCGATCACTCCCCCCCACCAGGTTATTCACACTCCCACCCCGGGTTATGGGGCTATTTTCCAGGCTTACGTTTCAGTGTAAATGAATGAGACCAAGCAGCGAAGCAATGTTTCTGAGAAGCTATGATGGCACAACAAACTAATAGATCACGGCTTGAGTTGCTCTCCGCACAGTCAGCGCAGAACCCCTGCTCAAAAAGGCAGCAAACACCCCCCGGGTTATTCACACTCCCCCCCACCCCCGAGTTATTCACACCCATCCCCCCCCCCCCCCCCCCCCGGCTTATTCACACACGCCCCCCCAGGTTATTCACACCCCCCCGGGTTATTCACACTCCCACCCCCCCCCGGGTTATTCACACTCTCCCCACAGCCAGGTTATATCACACTCCCCCCCCCCCCCCCGGGTTATTCGCACCCCCCCACCCACTGGGTTATTCACACCCCCCCCCCCCCCCCCGGGTTATTCACTCCTCACCCCGGGTTATTCATCCCCCCCCCCCTCGGGTTATTCACACTCATCCCCCCCCCCCCCCACCCCCGGGTTATTCACACTCACCCCCTCCCCCCGGTTTATTCACACTCCCCCACGGGTTATTCAGAACCCCCCGGGTTATTCACACTCTCCCCCCCTGGGTTATTCACATCCCCCACAGCCAACAACCCCCTCGCGCTCTACCACCTCCTCTCCCATTCTACCCCTCCCCCTCTCCTTCCTCTCTATCTCCAACCCCTCCCTCACTGCCCCTCCCTCTCTACCTGCTCCCTCTCTAACCCCCCTCCCTCTCTACCACCCCCCTCAACCGCCACCCCCTCTACCACCCTCCCCCTCCCTCTCTACTCCCCCTCCTTCTCAACCCCCCTCTCTCTGCCACCTTCCTCTCTGCCCCCCTCCCTATCTGCCCCCCCACTCTGCCCCCCTCCCTCTCTACCCCCTCTGTCTCTACCCCCCCTCCCTCTATGCCCCCCTCCCCCTCTCTACCCCCTTCCCTCTCTACCCATCTTCCTCTCCCTCTTTAGCCGCGCCTTCACAGTTGGGGGCTGTGCTTGTGTGGATAGGGCGGGGGATGGGGGGAAAGGAGCAAATATAGCAAGAGGAGTTGAGTATAGGAGCAAAGAAATCCTTCCGCAGTTGTATAGGGCCCTAGTGAGACCACACTTGGAGTATTGTGTGCAGTTTTGGTCCCCTAATTTGAGGAAGGACATTCTTGCTATTAATACAAGTTTAATTCCTGGGTTGGCGGGACTGTCATATGCTGAGAAAATGGAGCGGCTGGGCTTGTATACTCTAGAGTTTAGAAGGATGAGAGGGTATCTTATTGAAACATATAAGATTATTAAGGGTTTGGACACGCTAGAGGAAGGAAACATGTTCCCGATGTTGGGGGTGTCCAGAACCAGGGGCCACAGTTTAAGTATAAGGGGTAAGCCATTTAGAATGGAGACGAGGAAACACTTTTTCTCACTGAGAGTTGTGAGTCTGTGGAATTCTTTGCCTCAGAGGGCGGTGGAGGCCGGTTCTCTGGATACTTTCAAGAGAGAGCTAGATAGTGCTCTTAAAGATAGCAGAGTCAGGGGATATGGAGAGAAGGCAGGAATGGGGTACTGATTGTGGATGATCAGCCATGATCACATTGAATGGCGGTGCTGGCTCGTAGGGCCGAATGGCCTACTCCTGCACCTATTGTCTATTATCTATGGAATGAATAATATTAATATAATATCAAGGGGTAGTTAGTGTGTGTGTGACGCCGCAGTCCCTCCTCCCCTCCCCCCCCCCCGCAATCCTCACCCTCCTGGGTTATTCACACTACCCCCCGGTTTATTCACACTCCCCCCGGGTTATTGACACCCCCCGCACCCTCCCCCCTCTGCCTCAAAAAGGCAGCCAACTCTCCCGCTCTACCCCCTCCCCCTCTCACTCTACCTCCTCCCCCTCCCTCTCTACTCCTCTCCACCTCCCCCTCCCACTCTACCCCCACCCTCTCTGCCCCCCTCCCTCTCTGCCCACCTCCCTCTCTACCCCCCTTCCTCTCTTCCCCCTCCCTCTATCCTCCCTCCCTCTATCCCCCCTCCCTCTCTGCTCCCCTCACCCTCTCCCTCTCTACCCCCCTCCTTCTCTACCTCCTTCCCTCTCCCTCTCTAGCTGCGCCTGCGCAGTTGGGGCTAAGCGTGAGTGGATAGGATGGGGGATGGGGGAAAAGGAGCGATTGAATAATATTAATATAATATTAAGGGGGGGTTAGGTTAGCAGGGCTCGAAATTAGCGGTTGCCCGGGTGCCACTGACCACCCAAAGTGCCGCCGGGCAACCTAAATGCCGAGTCATTTTCCCCGGCTTGGCACGCAGATACTGGTTTATACCGAAGATAGACACAAAAAAACTGTAGTAATTCAGCGGGCCAGGCAGCATCTCTGGAGAAAAGGAACATGACGTTTTGTGTCGGCGACAGCTGTAATGCGTGGGGAAAGATGCTAAGTGTGGCGTGATGGAGGGTTGGAGCGAAAGACGGGCCCCACACAGCAGCAGCAGCGGTGATGGCGGCGGCGGCTCCATCTCTTCCTCCTCCCGCCCCACGCCCAGCCTGATAATGGCCACTGCCTGCCACTCCGCCAACGGCGCTTTCAAAACAAACCCTCTCGCACGCCGAGGCCAGGAAGAGGGAGGGAGGGAGCGAGGCAGGGGGAGGCCCCCTTCTGCCGTCTGAAGCATCTGCACCGCTCGGCCCCGCACCTTCCTGTTGGCTGGCGGAGGAGGGGAGGCGGTGGCGAGGAAATTCCAACTGCCTCCCCCTTTGGCGGCGGCACTTGGTGATGGACAGGGACGGCCAAGGGATGGTGCCGGTGTTGTCCGAGGAGCGCTGACTTTCCTTCCCACCTCCTCTGCCCCTTCCTCTCTCTCTCTTGTACGCCCCCCTCCACCCCCCCTTATCCTGAGACCCCTCCCCTCCATCCCGCACTGATCCCCATTCCTGCCTCTGTTCAGTTCTCACTGACATCCCGTATGCTCCCCTCCTCATCTACCCCCCCCCCCCCCCACCCCCCCCATCTATTCATCGTGCACTGATCTCCCTACCCACCTTGCATTGATTCTCCTGCCACTCCCCATCAATCCTACACTGGTCCCCCAATTCATCCTGTACTGACCCCCCTTACCATCCATCCTGCACTGCTCCACCGCTTCATCCTGCACTGCACCCCCCATCCATCCTGCACAGATTCCCCCATTCAACCCACTGTCATCCCCCGCGCTCCTCCCTCACAATTTTACCTACTCCAACCAGCACACACTAATTCCCCTGCCTCAATCTATCCATTCCGCACCGATTGCCTTCTCAACCCATTATAGCACTTTATTCAACTGTGTCCAAGGTGACTTGTATAGGGTGGACAATATTGAGAGTAATGACTCGATGGTGATTATGTCACATGAGGTGTATCATGCCATGAACATGCTGTCCAACAACAAAGCAAGTGGCTTGGATCATATCTCTGCTGAACATCTTAAGTATGCGAGTTTTAATTTTAATTATGGGTTAATAATTGGAAAGAAATTGATACTTAAATTTTGGAAAAATACAGCTATACCAACTGTTAAAATGTGGATTAGGAATATGATGGACATAGCACGCCTTGAAGAAATGAGACTCCGACTAATAGATAAATATGACCAATTCTTAAGGAGTTGGTCTCCTTTCATCGACTTTTTGGAATCATGTGATGCAGCGGTACCATAAGGATTGCTGATTTCAGTTCATGACATGGATAGATCTACATCTCCGAATATAGATTTGAAAAATTCTCTTTTAAGGGGCCTTCTCTTCTATTTCTACTTTCCACCTTTTCTTTTTTATTTTATTTTTTTATTTTAATTTTTTTATATACACACTTCACATTTTTCTATTTTTCCAATCTTTCCCCTTTCTATTGTTTTCTTTTTCTTGTCTTGCTTACTTCCTTCTCATAACATAAAACCAGAGGTTGTACATGGAATGGATTACGGTATGACATAGTTGGCACCTAAAATTAGGTGCCACTGTATTGTTTTGTATTGTATTAACTTCTAATAAAATAAACAACAAAAAAAAAAAAAAAAAAAAAAAAAAAAAAAAAAGTATGCGAGTATGAGGATAGCTCCTTCCCTAGCTATTTGTTTTACTGGCTTTATGATTCATGGCTTGTTACCAGACTCAATTTTGTCTGTCCTGTTAGTGCCAGTCATTAAGGACAAAGCTGGTAAAGTAGGCAGCCTAAATAATTACAGGCCCATAGCTTTAGCCAGCATATTGTCAAAATTCTTAGAAAGAGTTCTGCTGGATAGAATAAATGAGTTTGTTAACTCCACAGATAACCAGTTTGGCTTTAAAGCTAAACATGGCACTGACTTATGCATATATGCCCTAAAGGAGATTGTAAACAAATATAGAGGCAAAAACTCTTCAATCCTTATGTGCTTTATTGATGCTTCCAAAGCCTTTGGCCGTGTTAATCACAGAAAGCTGTTTGGTAAAATGAGTCAAAGAGGGGTGCCTGAATACATTGTTAGAATTCTGGCCTACTGGTATGCCCACCAGACTATGCAAATAAAATGGGGCAATAGGGTCTCAGCCCCATTTGGGGTTAGCAATGGTGTTAGACAAGGGGGAATTTTGTCCCCAGTCCTTTTTAATCTATATATTGATGATCTGTCTAAACAATTGAAAGCCTGTAACACTGGGTGCGTGATTGGTAATATTTTAGTGAACCATATTATGTATGCAGATGATCTTTAGTCCATCTAGCGCTGGTCTCCAGCAGCTCCTTACTATATGTTCTGTGTACGGTGTGGAACATGACATTAAATATAATGTTAGTAAGAGTGCTGTTATGATCTGTAGAACCAAAGAGGATAAATGCCTAAAATATCCTGATTTTAAATTGTCTGATAACAATCTTAGTGTCTGTAATAAGATAAAATATCTAGGGCATATTATTACAGAACAAATGACAGATGATGAGGATATTTATAGGCAACGACGCATGCTGTATGTACAGGCAAATATCCTCTTGCGTAAATTTGGTGCGTGTGCAGATGTGGTGAAGATGTTGCTATTTAGAGCATACTGCACACCACTCTACACAGCGCACCTGTGGTCGAACTATTTAAAGACAAGTATGCAGAGACTAAAGGTGGCATATAACGATGCCATGAGAACACTGCTAAGGCAACCTAGATGGTGTAGTGCCAGTAATATGTTTGTGGCTGCAGGAGTCAGTACTTTAGAAGCTATCCTAAGACACCACATGTATAGATTCATTTGCAGGATAAATGACTCTAAAAATGTGCTTATTGTGGCCTTGACATACATAAGGGTTAGCACTACAGCTGTGGAGACACTGGGATCGTTGTCTCGTTGTAGGACATTGATCATCTTTTAATCTGGATTTTTAACTTAAGTGTTGTGTTTAAAAAATATATAAATTATGATATTTTTATAAGTGATATACCAAGATTTTATATGTATTTATGATATTTGATATGCAATGCATTTTTAATGTAATGTTGCCCCTTGTCTGGACCTTGAGTCCATAATAAAGTTTATTATTATTATTATAGCCATGTCATGATAATTTTCGGTCCTTCACAGAAACCATGCTTGCGTCAATCTATAGTGTGCATGGGCAAGCATATATGTTATCATGGTCCAGGATTTATTGACACAAGTTAATCATACGGTGAATAATCCAACCACATTTTTGTTTGGAAGTGGAAAGATATAATAGAAATTACATTAATTGCAATGTGTAAAAAGAGTTGAGATACTGTATTATAATTTTGCTGCATGTCATTGTGGTATATATCATGTCTTGATTGGTGAATATGTTTAGTTTGTGACTTTATTTGAAGCAGAAATAATATGTGAATGTTTCATTGAGCATAATTCCGACTGGTAACTATGCACTTTGTCCGAGCACATTATCGCACGGGTCATGCAAGCCGTCTTAAATGACCACCTAAACTGTCATTTGGCAACCTAAAAAGCTGCGAAGGTTGCCCGGCTGGCAACAGGGAAAAAAAGTTAAGCGAGAGCCCTGGGTTAGTGTATGTGTGTGGAGGGTGGTTAGTGTGTGCGATGTCGCAGGCCAACCCCCCTCCCCATAACCGCGCGTTGAGAGGACGGTACCCAACGGGTCCGCCTTGGTCTAGTGTATTATAAAGAAAGGGAGAATCTATTAGCTGTTGTTTCTCAATTATTTCAGAGGATCCTTTTTGCTTTGTAATCTTTCATTGACCTTAAATATGTGAATGAGGGATTAGTGTAATAATGAGGAGTGTTATCAGGCGAGGCATGAGATTATCTTTCAATACTGTGCACACAAACTTCATCGCCTTGTTAAAGTGCATTTTTGGCAAGACATTGTCTAATCAAAATAATTTTAATTAACATAATTAATAGAATTAATGATGGTCAGTACAATACAGATGGATGACTTAAATTCAGGAAATCATGATATGAGAAAATAAAGATAAAAAAAACACACTTATGAGAATGCTGTGCACTAGTAACAGTAACCAGATGGTAGGATGGAGTGCAAAGGAAGAAATAATGGAAATATTTTCGGAAAAGTATGGTTATAACCATCGGGGATTTTAATATACATATAGTCTTGAGAAATCAGATAGGCAAAGGTATCCTAGATGAGGAGTGTTTTCAGCATTGTTTCTTGGAACAGAACATTTTGTGATCCTTGATAACATTGGCTGCTTTGTTAAAGCAGTGCTTCCTATTGATTCAGATTCAGATTCAGATTCAGATTCAACTTTAATTGTCATTGTCCGTGTACAGTACAGAGACAACGAAATGCATTTAGCATCTCCCTGGAAGAGCGACATAGCATATGGTTTGAATAAATATTTACATTAGCATATATACAGACATAGTGTTTTTCCTGTGGGAGGAGTGTCCGGGGGGGGGGGGGGGTGATTGGCAGTCACCGAATTACGTTGTTGAGTAGTGTGACAGCCGCAGGGAAGAAGCTGTTCCTGGACCTGCTGGTCCGGCAACGGAGAGACCTGTAGCGCCTCCCGGATGGTAGGAGGGTAAACAGTCCATGGTTGGGGTGAGAGCAGTCCTTGGCGATGCTGAGCGCTCTCCGCAGACAACGCTTGCTTTGGACAGACTCAATGGAGGGGAGCGAGGAACCGGTGATGCGTTGGGGAATTTTCACCACCCTCTGCAATGCCTTCCGGTCGGAGACAGAGCAGTTGCCATACCATACTGTGATACAGTTGGTAAGGATGCTCTCGATGGTGCAGCGGTAGAAGTTCACCAGGATCTGAGGAGACAGATGGACCTTCTTCAGTCTCCTCAGGAAGAAGAGACGCTGGTGAGCCTTCTTGATCAGAGTTGAGGTATTGTGGGTCCAAGAGAGGTCATCGGAGATGTTAACACCCAGGAACCTGAAGCTAGAAACACGTTCCACCTCCGTCCCGTTAATGTGGATGGGGGTGTGCGTGCCGCCCCTGGACTTCCTGAAGTCTACAATGAGCTCCTTGGTCTTCTTGGAGTTAAGGGCCAGGTTGTTGTCAGCGCACCATGCTGCTAAGTGCTGGACCTCCTCCCTGTAGGCCGACTCATCGTTGTTGCTGATGAGGCCAATCACCGTTGTATCATCTGCATACTTGATGATGGTGTTAGTACCATGTACAGGTGTGCAGTCATAGGTGAAGAGGGAGTAGAGGAGGGGGCTCAGCACACAGCCCTGTGGAACGCCAGTGTTCACGGTGAGGGTTGGAGAGGTGTGCTTGTCTAACCTAACAGACTGTGGTCTGTTGGTTAGAAAGTCCAGTATCCAGTTGCAGAGGGAGGGATCGATGCCCAGGTTACCGAGTTTGGTGATCAGTTTAGATGGTATAATGGTGTTGAATGCTGAGCTGTAATCGATGAACAGCATTCTTACGTAAGTGTCTCTGTTGTCGAGGTGGGAGAGGGCGGAGTGAAGTGCCGTTGAGATGGCATCCTCCGTACTCCTGTTCTTGCGGTAGGCAAACTGATAGGGATCCAGTGTGGGGGGTAGGCAGCTTTTGAGGTGTGCCAGGACCAGCCTCTCGAAGCACTAAGGTGATGATGGGGGTAAGTGCAACTGGGTTAAAGTCGTTGAGGCTTGCCGCAGTGGAGTGTTTTGGCACTGGCACGATGGAGGTGGTTTTAAGGCACGTGGGGACAACTGCTTGGGCAAGTGACAGGTTGAAGATGTCAGTCCAGACGTCTGTCAGCTGCGCAGCACAGGCCCTGAGCACGCGCCCGGGGATGCTGTCAGGGCCAGCAGCCTTACGTGCATTAGTCCTACTCAGTGCCACGTATACGTCGTAGGGGGTGAGTGTGAGGGGTTGGTGATCGGCAGGGAGCACAGCCTTGATGGCTGTCTCTAGATTGTCCCTGTCGAAGCGGCCATAGAAGTGGTTAAGCTCCTCAAGTAAGGAGGCGTCGCTGGATGTGGGGGTGGTGTTGGAGGGTCTATAGTCCGTGATGGCCTGGATGCCTTGCCACATGCGTCAGGGGTCGGAGTTGTTGTTGAAGTGCTCCTCAATCCTGAGCTTATGGCAGTGCTTGGCCTTCTTGATGCCCCTCTTCAGGTTAGCCCTGGATGAGCTGTAGGCTCGAGCATCGCCTGACCTGAAAGCGGTGTCCCGTGCTTTCAGCAGTAGCCTGACCTCGCTGTTCATCCATGGCTTCTGATTCGGGAATATGGTCACCTGTTTGAGGGAGGTGACACTATTGATGGTGGAGTTTATAAAGTCCAGAATAGAGGATGTGTAGGAATCAATGTCCATGTGGGAGTCAAGGGTGGCCTGGGCTGCAAACGCCTTCCAGTCAGTGTTTCCAAAACACTGCTGAAGTGTGAAGTCCGCTTCCTCTGACCAGACTTTAACTGTCCTCACAGTTGGTTTAACCCGTCTGATGAGTGGGGAGTACTTAGGGAGCAGGAACAATGAGACGTGATCAGACTGACCAAGGTGGGGGAGGGGGATGGCTTTGTAAGCTTCAGCCATGTTGGTGTAGACTTTGTCCAGTGTCTTGTCTACTCTAGTGGGGAAGGAGACATGTTGGTGGAATTTGGGGAGTACAGTCTTCAGGTTAGAGTGATTGAAGTCACCCGCAACAATGAAGGCTGCCTCGGGGTTGTGCGTCTGTTGATTGCTAATGGAAGTATGCAGCTCTTTCATTGCAAGCTTGGCATTAGCATCAGGAGGGATATAGGCTGCAGTCACAACAGTGGAGGTGAACTCTCTGGGCAGATAGAACGGTCTGCATCTAACCAAGAGGAACTCAAGGTTAGCTGAGCAGTGACTCTCGATGATGGTGGAGTCCGTGCACCATGCTTTATTTACATAAATGCACAGACCCCCACCTCTGGTCTTACCGGAGTCTGATGTCCTGTCCGCTCGGAGTAAATGACGCCCCGTTAGCTGGATGGCGCTGTCAGGAACGTCGGTGTTGAGCCAAGTTTCCGTGAAGATCAGGATGTTGCAGTCTTTGATCCAGTTGTGGGAGGTGATCCTTAGCCGGAGTTCGTCCATTTTGTTTGCCAGTGAGCGCACGTTGGCGAGGAAAAGGCTAGGAATTGCCACCCTGTGTGGGGCTAGCTCTAACCTGGCCTTTAACCCACCTCTGCGTCCCCGGCGGTGCTTTCGTACTTTCGTGCTTCCTATTGAACCCGTTTGATGGTGAGGAAGTTAGTACTTTCCTAGGCATTCAAGTTGCTGAACTAGGCCGTGATGTAATCAGTACGTATGCTCTCTACCATGCACCTGTAGAGGTTTGATATTATTTGTCGACATACCCACTCTCCTCAATCATCTAAGGAAGTAGAGGCGTTGATGAGCTTTATTTGTGATTGCATCGACATGCTAGACGCAGGACAGATCTTCAAAGATATGCACACCAAGCAACTTGCATCTGTTCACTCTCTCCATCACCACCATCCCATCGATGATGGCAGATATGTGAATCCTTGGCTTTCTCCTTCTAAAGTTAACATTCAGCTTCTTAGTGTTGCTACCGTTGAGAGCAAGATTGTTGTTCTGGCATAATTTCATCAAGTTTTTAATCATTCCCTCAAAGCAGTTTATCAGCATCGACACCAGTAACACTGTTGATGGTCAATGAGGCACATCAGCTTACTCTTCTTTGGCACAAGTTTTATTGATGTCCTTTTGTGCAACATTGGGGCTGGACACTTAGCAGAGATTTGCCTTCATGAGGATCTTCTAAGATTACTGTGCCGCTGGATGCTATTGGGCTCAAAAAGGTATATTGATGTTCTCCCCTTTGAAGCAAGTGTAAAAAACATTGAGCGGGGAGTCATGCCTTGCTATCACGAGTTACAACTTGGTTTTGGCTTGTAGGAGATGATACAGTAAAAGGGATACAGTACAAGTGTACAGCAGTCATACACAGCAGTAGAATGGGTCAAGGGTTATGGGGAGAAGGCATGAAAATGGGATTAGGAGGTAGAGATCAACCATGATTGAATGACGGAGTGGACTCGATGGGCCGAATGGCAGTATACAGAGTCACCAGTTTGGTGCCATTTTCAAGACCCAGCTGTTGTAAGTGCAGGGATCTTGATCTGACCATGAAGGTCTGTTGCCCTGGCGGCATTACAGGCTCAGCCTGGCCAAGCGTAGCCGCGGTGTACTCTGCCGCTACTCCACCGTTGTAGGCTGCATGCGGTCCATGTACTCAGCCACGTGGAGCAGCGCCTGGTCCATCCGTGCCACAGGCTGCTGCTGGGCCTCCAGTGGCCCACTCCACCGTCGAGGCTGTGTACTCCCTCCTGCAGCCCGTTTGCTCACCGGCCCTCCAGGTGGGTTTGCTGAGTTGGTCCGAAAAGTTTCTTTAGGGAGATAATTGAATATCTTGAAATTTATTCCATGAATTCCATGTGACTGTCAATAAATCTCACAGGAAGCAAGCAAGAAAATGGAAGCATACCTCAATGTCCAGGTCTGCCATCTGTAAATTCACATTACATTTTTTTTTGCTTACATTTTCCATGACAAACTTTTTTTTTCCGCACATAGGTTTTGTGGCTTGCTGTCTATATTTTGCTTGGCCCCTAAGAAACAAATTTTCATTTGAGAGAGAGAACAACCAATTGCCGATTAATTTATTTTAAGAGTGTTTGCCTGGCCTGCAGGGTACAAATTTAATGTGGGTGAATTTAATTGCAGAGGGTGAAATAAGAAATTCTGGTAAACCACAATTAGAAAACAAGTTCATGATTGCGTGAGAGGTGGTCCACAGGGTTCGGTTGCCAAGGTAGTATTAGGATTGTGCAAGTTTTTCACTGTAACTGTACCTCACTGTACTTGGGCATATTTGAATAAAATTGACTTGACGAAGTTGACTAAACCTGCCATACACTTCCATCTTTATCCTTGCTC
This sequence comes from Amblyraja radiata, assembly GCF_010909765.2. NCBI lineage: Eukaryota > Metazoa > Chordata > Chondrichthyes > Rajiformes > Rajidae > Amblyraja > Amblyraja radiata. The sequence continues at coordinate 37,774,747 of NC_045965.1, read as the reverse complement.
AACAATAGAAAGGTTGAGTAGATTATGAAGATATTCCCAAGAGCTATCATTAAAACATATGAAACTATCAAGGGACTTAACAGAGTGGATGCTGGTAATATGGCTTCCCTGTTGACAAATTCCTTGGCCATTCAAGATTGAGATGGTTTTGAGATGCTGCCCATTCCACATTGTATAGAACAGTATAGTACAAGAACAGGCCCTTCAACTCATGATGTCTGGGACAACTATGATACCAAATTTAATCCATATCCCTCCAACCTCTATATGTTCATGTGCTTGTCTAAATGCCTACATATGGATGCTTAGTCATCGAGTATACAGAATGGTAAAATTGTGGATACAAAAGGAGCCAAGCAATTTTTTAATGTTGGGGAAGGATGGAATTGAGGTAGAAAATCAACTTGAATTTATTGAATGATAGAGAATAGATATAAAGTCCCGTTCCTGTTTCTCATGTTCTTAAAGGTACCAGTATTGATTTATGCATTTGATGACCCTGATCATTCATGGGAAATCATTGAACTATTGCAAAGCTCACTGTGAGATACTGGAGGAGAGCTGGCAAGTTAAACTAACAAAATGATTTATTAAATAACAGACCTTGCAGAAAGAGAGAGAGCATTTTGGTATCTCCTCCCAAATGGCAACATATGAGTTATTTAAAAAGAAACAATGTAACTGAAAGAGCTAATAGTCAAATCTTATAGTCAAATCTAAAATTGAGTCGTTCTTCTACAAAAGCATGATCTAGTAGAACAAAAGAATGGCTCGGTGCCAAGTCTGAATGACATTGCAAATTAAATTATAAGAGATTAGTATACAAACTTAAAGCACATGGTATTGGGGGTTCAGTGTTGATGTGGATAGAGAACTGGCTGGCAGACAGGAAGCAAAGAGTAGGAGTAAACGGGTCCTTTTCAGAATGGCAGGCAGTGACTAGTGGGGTACCGCAAGGCTCAGTGCTGGGACCCCAGCTATTTACAATATATATTAATGATCTGGATGAGGGAATTGAATGCAACATCTCCAAGTTTGCGGATGACACGAAGCTGAGGGGCAGTGTTAGCTGTGATGAGGATGCTAGGAGGCTGCAAGGTGACTTGGATAGGTTGGGTTAGTGGGCAAATGCATGGCAGATGCAGTATAATGTGGATAAATGTGAGGTTATCCACTTTGGTGGCAAAAACAGGAAAGTAGACTTTTATCTGAATGGTGGCCGATTAGGAAAAGGGGAGATGCAACGAGACCTGGGTGTCATGGTACACCAGTCATTGAAAGTAGGCATGCAGGTGCAGCAGGCAGTGAAGAAAGCAAATGGTATGTTAGCATTCATAGCAAAAGGATTTGAGTATAAGAGCAGGGAGGTTCTACTGCAGTTGTACAGGGTCTTGGTGAGACCACACCTGGAGTATTGCGTACAGTTTTGGTCTCCTAATCTGAGGAAAGACATTCTTGCCATAGAGGGAGTACAGAGAAGGTTCACCAGACTGATTCCTGGGATGGCAGGACTTTCATATGAAGAAAGACTGGATAGACTCGGCTTGTACACGCTGGAATTCAGAAGATTGAGGGGGGATCTTATAGAAACTTACAAAATTCTTAAGGGGTTGGACAGGCTTGATGCAGGAAGATTATTTTAGATGTTGGGGAAGTCCAGAACTAGGGGTCACAGTTTAAGGATAAGAGGGAAGTCTTTTAGGACCAAGATGAGAAGATCATTTTTTACACAGAGAGTGGTGAATCTGTGGAATTATCTGCCACAGAAGGTAGCTGAGGCCAGTTCATTGGCTATATTTAAGAGGGAGTTAGATGTGGCTAAAGGGATCAGGGGGTATGGAGAGAAGGCAGGGATGGGATACTGAGTTGGATGATCAGCCATGATCATATCGAATGGCGGTGCTGGCTCGAAGGGCTGAATGGCCTACTCCTGCACCTATTTTCTATGTTTCTATGTTTCTATATGGAACACAATATGGAGGACAGGTTGTCTTTTCAATAAAGACATTAAGATGGCAGCCTGCATAATAACATGTGCTTCTTTTCAAGGCCATAAAGAAGCCAAAATTGAAAAAAAAATTGCTGACACTCCAGAGATAAGTAATAACTTGTTATTGGGTGAGCTTGATTTTGATCCAGCTTTCCTATATTCTGAAAGGCTACATAATCTTTCAGTCATGCCATATTCAGACTTGGTAGGAGTGTTTTACTGATAAGAAAAAATGTATAATTATGCTAACTTTCCTTTGTTCTGTGAGTGGAGCCCGAGAAGCACTGTGCAACATTGTAGATCTTTGCCACTCCCGTCTGACGAATCAATTAAAGATTGCCATGGTTTACCTTTAACAGTTTTTGTTGCTATCTGCTTTTTAAGAAACAAACTTTGACATAACTATATACAAATAGAGAACCATTAGTAACAAGATACAATCCCATACAGAGAGACCGACTCAATGTCACCTAACATAGAGTTACATCCTCCCTCACACCAAAACCTTCTGAGCAATGGCTTTGAACAACAGAGCCTGTGTTTTAATAAGTGTTGTTATTCTTCAATGGTAATAAAGTCAGCTTCAATTGTAGTATGCCAAACAGCACCAATTCTGGCCAACATACCCTAAATTGGGCTCATTTTATGATGCGGAATAATGTAGAACACTCTGCTGAGGTGTGCAGTAACGGGCTGGTGCTTTTCTACCATCTCAGTCCCCAGGCCCATTTATGCTCCTAGGGATTCGTCTAATATGGGGAATCCTGCCACTGAATTTTTTTTTTAAAGGAGAATTGCATGTGAACCTCAATGCTGTCAGTGCAACTAGACAATACGGGGTTCTGGAGAACTAGCCAATCTTAATGACAGATTTTCAATTTAATAATGTTTTGATCAACCTGACCAGGTCCACTGCTTGGTTTGCAGGGGGAGTAAGCATTTAGAGCATCTGGCAATCCAGGGACCCATGTGAATGGTTAGCACCAATTGTGGAGTAAAGATCTGGGGATAACAAGGAGCTAAAAGAATTGGGTATGGAGCTGAGGGATTGTAAGTTTATTCCACTTTGATTGGGGTGTCTTTGGTTTAAGTGAAGCTCAACAGTTAAAGTCATGCAATACCTCATGCTGCTGTTAGAGAGGAATGCATAATTTTACTTCGGAGTCACGTGAGTGACTACGTGAAGAAGGGCCGTTCGTCTGCGTGCGCGTAATTACGTCTGAAAGCAACGCGCGCAACGGACTGGAGAGGCACTGCGTCCTCCCAGCCGTTGGGATTTTGAAAAAAGGCGGCAGGTTAGAAAAGTTGAACCACTTACCCTGTGCTTTCTGTTCGGGCTAAGGAATTATTTGTTTTTCAGAGCCCCAAAAAATGTCGAAGAGACGGTCCGCGGGGAAACTGGCTGCCGAAGACCGCAGCATTCCCGGTAGTGGACGACGAACATTTTCGCCGACATTGCCGCCGGCATCAGAACCGGCAGCAGCAGACTTGGTGCAGGAGGAAAGCACCGTGGTGGTCCCGGCGGGACGTAAAGCCACCCATAAGTCTACCAGACCCGTAGACTCGGATGAGTCCGGGGAAGAGGGATACCCTCCCTCATCGGGAAGCGTCCGAGGACGACTCTCCCACATGGAGCAGCCTGTGGAGAAGCTGCTCCACAATGATAAACTCCGGAGAAAGGAGCAATATCAGCACGAGTCCCTTCTACAGACCGTGCCAGCAGCCTCATACTCTGGGCAGCAATATGTCTTTCCCATGGAAGGGGGAAGTACATACGGGGATTACCCGGATTCAGAGTTTGGAAGCACAGGGGGGGGAACACTCCCAGGGGAGATTGGAGGAAGAAACCCTGAACAGGTACCCCCCACCATCTAACTGTGCTTCCCTCAAGGTTCAAGCGGTGAACCGTATAATTTGGGGGCAAATAAGTCCCATCATCTGGAACCAGGAACTGAAGTTCCAAAAAGTATTAAACCTGCTGGGGTCTGGAATTACTTCGTCTGCAGGAGGTGTGGAAGGAGGCCTCCTCACTGACCGGGAACAGGATACCATGGCACTGCTATGTAATGCCCGCTTCGAAATAAACTGCATTCTGAAAGAGGCAATAAAACCAGCAATAAATTCGAAGTTTGCAGCTCTTTGCAAAGCTAGCGACATCCAGCCCGCAAACTACCTGTTTGGGGAAGACCTGTCAAGACAGGTACGGGACCTGGATGACCAGGCAAAAACCGTGCGCCTCATAACAAGAGGTCAGGCCACACCCAGGGGTCCATCCACGTGATTCCACCCCTACAGCTCTCGGCGTTTTACACCTAGAGAGCCAGGCACCGGAGGAAGATTCACACCTGAGTCAAGGTCTTTTTTAGGGGCAGGCCCCAGCAGGCCGACAGCGAGGATGAGGAGAGAGCAACCACCAGCTCTGCTCCCCAAACCTCGCGGACGAAAACCATCGCCACGCCGCCAGTAACAACAGAGGTAAGTCAAACCAGTTCCTCAGGGAACATACCAGACGAACCTCACTTACAGGTGGGGGGAAGGTTAAAATACTTCTTAAAAGAATGGTGTTGGGTTACTAAGGATCCATTCATACTGCACAGTATAGAAGGATTCAAAATTGAGTTCAATTTGAATTAATCACCACCACCAACACATTCTAATATTCGCACATATGTCTTTTCCCAAAAAGAGACAATGAATATACAAAAAGAAATTGAAATGTTATCTGACAATATGTTATTGAGAGGTCATACACAAAACCTCACCAATTTATATCCAATTTATTTCCAAAAGAGAAAAAAGATGGAGGGATCCGTATTATTTTGGATCTTACGGAACTCAATACATATGTGCAATATAAACATTTTAAAATGGACAATTTTGGAACAGCAACTCAGTTGGTTTCCAAAAATGGCTATATGGCATGCATCGACCTCAAAGATGCATACTATTCGGTGTCTATTCACAAAGAGTATAGGAGATATTTGAAGTTTACCTGGATGGGTCAATATGGCAATACAAGGGTTGACATCAGCCCCTAGACTGTTTACCAAATTACTGAAACCAATTCTGGGGCTGCTAAGATCTCAAAATCACATAGTCATGGCATATTTGGATGACATTTTCATCTTTGGAGTCACCAAAGAATTGGCAGAAGCAACAGTCAAGGCAACCAAAACCCTGTTTGAAAAACTTGGGTTCCTAATCCATCCAGTTAAATCAAAATTAACTCCTACCAAGGTAATTGATTACCTAGGATTTACTATCAATACAGTAACCATGTTGGTGACTTTGCCTAAAGGCAAACAACAAGACTTGAGGCAAGCCTGCAATGATCTGATAGAAAAACACAAACCAACTATCAGACAAACAGCAAGTGTAATTGGCAAATTGGTAGCTGCCTTTCCTGCAGTACGCTACGGACCTTTGCATTACCAGCATTTACAGCGGGCATTGAAAGTGCATGCAGGTCAGTTTGGCAAATCAATGCGGTTACCAGCTGAAGCCATTATTGAACTACAATGGTGGATGGCAAACATAAGACTCAGCTCAAGAAAAATCTTACTTGAGAGCCCATCAGTGTTTCTCCAAACCGACGCAAGCGGTTTAGGATGGGGAGCCACAAACACAGTCAGGAGCTGTGGAGGCAGATGGAATGAGCAAGAGTCTACTATACTCCAACTATATGGAATCAATTACCTAGAATTGTTGGGGGCACAATATGGGCTCAAGTCTCTCTGTAACAACATGCAACATGTGCATGTTCAAATTCAGATTGATAACACTACTGCGGTAGCATATATCAATCACATGGGTGGTGTAAAATATGTATCATGTGACAGATTATCTAACCTCATTTGGCACTGGTGCATCGAGAGGGATATTTGGGTCACGGCAGTATATCTACCAGGAAGATATAACACGGTGGCAGATGCAAGGTCACGAATGTTTAATGATAATATAGAATGGATGTTGAATCGTACGGTATTCAATGAAATAACTATACGATTTGGCACTCCAGATTTGGATCTGTTTGCATCTAGATTAAACCATCAATTACCCAGATATGTGTCCTGGGAGCCGGACCCAGGAGCAGAGTCAGTGGATGCTTTTTCTCTAAACTGGGGAGGAATGTATATTTATGCTTATGATGACAGATGGCACAATGGGCTAAGTGTTCGGCTGGCAACCGGAAGGTAGCCGGTTCGAATCCCGCTTGGAGTGCATACTGTCGTTGTGTCCTTGGGCAAGACATTTCACCCACCTTTGCCTGTGTGTGAATGTGTGTGAATGTGTGTGAGTGATTGGTGGTGGTCGGAAGGGCCGTAGGCGCAGATTGGCAGCCACGCTTCCGTCAGTCTGCCCCAGGGCAGCTGTGGCTACAGAAGTAGCTTACCACCACCAAGTGTGACTGAGGAGTGAATGAATAATGCGATGTAAAGCGCCTTGAGTATTAGAAAGGCGCTATATAAATCCCATCCATTATTATTATGCTTTCCCACCATTCTGCCTCATAAACCGATGCTTGACTAAAATCAAGCAAGACAAAGCCACAGGCTTTTTAGTAGTACCAGATTGGCCTACACAAGCCTGGTTCCCGAAAATATTGGGGATCATAGTCCAGCCATTAATGGTTGTACCTAAGAGGAGAGATCTCCTAGTAAACACAGTTTCAGGGAGCAACCATCCACTTTCTGACCGGATTAATTGTTGGTTTTGCAGATTCTGAGGAGGCCATTTCAAGACATTGGACTATCCAAACGAACTGTGGATGTTCATCACAAAGGCATGGAGGGACAGTACCAAAAAACAGTACGCCACTCATATTAAGAAGTGGGAAGCTTTCTGCCATGCAAACGATATAACATACAACACAGTTCGGATAACGGATGTCTTGGAGTTCCTATCAGCCCTGTACTATGACTATAAATTAAGTTATAGCGCAATCAACAGTGCCAGATGCGCACTATCCTCCTATCTGACACTGGAGGCAGGGCACGGGCCGATAGGAACGCACCCCTTCGTAATAAAATTCATGAAGGGAATTTACAATTCGATACCCCCAAGGCCTAGGTACACGGACACATGGGATGTGAGCATGGTACTGACCTTACTTCGTTAGTGGGGACAGCCAATGGCCTTATCTTTGTCAAAACTAACATTGAAAGTGGTTATGCTGATGGCGCTAATAACAGCCCAAAGAGTCCAGACACTACAAAAACTACGACTGGACTACATGACCAGCAATACGAATAACATAACATTCGTTGTTAAGGACCTGATCAAACAGAGCAGGCCAGGAATGCCAGGGATGAAGATCCAGTTCCTGGCATATCCAGAGGACCAACGATTGTGTGTGGTAACACATTTACACCACTACCTGAGAGTCACGGAGAACCTCAGAGGCTCAGAACAATCGGTCCTCATCAGCCACAAGAAACCACACCGAAAGGTGTTAACACAAACTATCTCCAGATGGTTAAAGGAGGTAATGGTGGTAGCGGGAATAAATACTTATATCTTTAAATCTCACTCCACCAGGGCTGCATCTACGTCGGCAGCAAGAACGATGGACGTGCCCCTTGATGACATCCTAGCGGCTGCAGGATGGGTGAACGAAAGAACGTTCCAGCGGTTTTATAACAAACCCATTATCGGACCAGGGGTATTTGCTCGTGCCATCTTAAGTTCTGTTACCTAGTTTTCCCACAGGTTCGGAGGGGAAGCTAATAAAACATTTATTTTCTTTATTTTAAAGCATCAGTGTCTTTACTAACTACGTTATGTCTGAATGCTTTAATAATACTCTCATCCATGGTCAATCCATTCAGTGTGTGACGCCTGGATTCGTAACCGGCGTGAAATCACAGAGCTTTGAAACCTTCACGTAGTCACTCACGTGACTCCGAAGTAAAATAGTAAGATTAAACGAGAACTTACCAGTTTGAAGTTTGATCTTGATTTTATGAGGAGTTACGATGAGCGATTACGTGCCCACCGCTCCCACCCTCATATTATCAAGGTCATATGGAAGTTCTAGTTTTTCACAATCTTACTATTCTCAGGTCTTCTTTTTTATCTGTGATTTAACACCGCTGCTTTGAAGATTGACGCGCACGCAGACGGACGGCCCTTCTTCACGTAATCGCTCATCGTAACTCCTCATAAAATCAAGATCAAACTTCAAACTGGTAAGTTCTCGTTTAATCTTACTATTAATTTCCATTAGAAATCTTATCAGAATTCAATCCAGCACCGCTGCAAATCTTCTGGTTTGGGTGCTCTGAAATTACATTGACTTCTGAATTTATAGTCTTTTAGGTACGCTGATCAAACAGGTATATGGTTAGCTGATGTATCATGCAATTGTACTCCACTACCAATACAAAGTTAATTTATACTTCATTCAGTGCATGTAATTCTTGCGTTTCACAAAATTCCACTGTCAGTGTTAAAGCTCACACCCAAACCATTCAAAATGAGTAAAAGAGTGAATGGATTCAAGCTCCAGTTTACTGAAAGAGAATCTTTTATTATTGTCCTTGATTTTAACAAAGAACCATGTCTTCAATATTTTGGTAAAAGGTTCTGTTGGCTTATAACAATGTAGTTCTTATATTAAGCTAAGTTAGTATAAAAAGGTTACAAAGTCAGTAGTAAAATAAGTATATTAAAGCTGAATGTTCTTGTTGGTGCAGCTAGATTGTGTGATGTTTGGTGGAATGTGTGGGTTGGGGGGAACCATTGCTCCTCCCGTGCAGCAGGTGGCGCTGCACAGGACAAAGGGGGATGTTTTGTATATAGTTATCTCTGTCTGTACACAGTGTGAGTGTGCAGTCAGATGTGTGGTTGCAACCATTTTTAGTTGTCTTGCTGCCAGCATTGAGCTTTAAAATCACATGCCTTTGCCTCGGTGCGTAGTTTGGCAAGAAATTTGGTGATCGATTGCCCTTCCTGTTGCACCATCCGGTAGAAATCAAGGCGATCTGCGAGGAAATTTTGACTTTCTTCGAAATGCAGGCGCAAAGCCGTTGTGATTTCAGCATATGAAACTTCAATTATTTCTTCTGTAAGTAAATTTTGAAGTAGTGCAAAAGTTTCTGGAGACATTGATGAACACAAGAGAGCCTTCTTCTTCAGGTCAGTCGTAATTGCCATACTTTCAAAATAAAACTCAGCGCACATTAAATATGACGATTACCTTTCTAGAGACATTGATGAACACAAGAGAGCCTTCTTCGTCAGGTCAGTCGTAATTGCCATGCTTTCAAAATAAAACTCAGCGTGCATTGAATACGATGATTTGCCCCTCCCCAGGCCTGACGAAGTTCCGCCAGACGACCTCTCCGCCGATCTGCCTGTGGTCCCTCATCGATCGACACGTTGCAATCGTGGTATTCTCCCAAGGCGACTTATTCAGGAATAGAAACTGGAAAGGGGGAGTGTGATGTTTGGTGGACCGTGTGGAGTGAGAGGACTGATTGCTCCTCTCGTGCAGCAGGTGGTGCTGCACAGGACAAAGGGAGATGTTTTGTATATAGTTATCTCTGGCTGTACACAGTGTGAGTGTGCAGTCCGATCGTGTGGTTGCAGCCGTTTTTAGTTGTCTTGCTGCCAGCATTGAGTTAATGTAATAAAGAGCTCTGTTGTACCTTGAAGACTCTCAAGTTTTATACAGACATAGAACAAGAACACAAAAGATTTATTTTCTGCATTGTGTGGACTATTTAACTTTAAACTGAATATTTATAAGCATTTCAAGAATTAGATTTAAAATCATATTTCCATTAATTGCTTTGAAGTAAAAATAATCTAATGAGAAGATAGCATCATTTTCATTTTAAGACAGTTAAATACGTCAGGTTTTTGAAGTTGAAATAGAAAGATATTTTAGTTATGCTGTTCTAATCATCGGGGAAGTTGAGAACTACATACACCATCATCACTGCTGGGAACCCGCTTGGAAATACTGGCAGTTTCATGTCCAACTGCTGACATTTTTCTCCTCAGCTGCTGCCTGACCCAATAAGTTCCTCCAACAGTTTGATTTTTGCTCCAGATTCCAGCATCTGCAGCATTTGTTTGTCGATATTTATCTCCCAGGAATTAAATCTGCCCCATCAACAAGTTTCAGTGAGCTCAGGATTTCTGTGTAAATGCAAAAGTCTTGATTTTGCTGTCTGAGCTACGTCACGGTTATCTTGACTGCGCTCTGCTACCTCAACTTTTCATAGATTCCATATGCATGATACAACCAGAAAATCTCTGCATGGAGTCTAGCAAAAGAGCACACATTTGCTGGCTTCCCCAATACTTATTTAACATTGGATTCATGAGCTCATTAGTTTGAATGAACATTTTATAGATTCTGAAGAAAGCTAAGAGTAAGATAAGTTGAATTATCAAGTGTTTGTATTTGTTTTAATGATCGATCTGTGCAAGAGTGGTTTAACATTGCTTAATTTTTCATTTGAAAAACAATCTGTTGGTTAGGTGTTGAGTGAAATTTCCCATCTCTGCTGAATATTGATAGATTTTAATTTCCAGGCCAGTTACATTTTCAGTCAGCATATGTTGGCATTTCTAAAATCTAAAGTATTTTAAATCTTTTGTTACATGATTTTTTTAAACTCAAGATCCTATTACATAGATCTATTAGAAATTGAGCAACTAATAGTTCAGTCCAGGACTCATTTTAATTCTTACCTGAAAAAATGAAATGATTTTCTGGATTGTTCAATAATCTGGGAAATAAAATCTGATACCAGTAATCGTTGTGCAGTGAAAATGGCATACTGTAACAATATTTTGAAAACATCTTATTTCTTTGTCCCATCTAGGTTTTATTGATTTTCTTGTCAGTCAGCACTCTGTGGCCAAGATTTTACGGGATGTTCTAGTCTTTAAAATAGTGCCTATGCTAAATCCTGATGGAGTTTTTTTAGGTAATTACAGGTGAGTAAAAATTATCACTGGTATATATAAAAACAATATGTCTTCCTTCAGTATAGTACTGATAATCATCAGATAATCATCAGATCTGAAAGTTTAATTTTGATTCAGAACGGAAATCATTCCGCACTTGCACAAGTTCTTGCATGAAAATAAGCTATCATACCACAAAATTACACTGAGGGAACAAAAAATAATATTATTGTTTTCATGTAATGTAATTGTTTCAGATGTCACACCAAACTGTAACTGTAACTGTACTTATTTAATCATGCTAGCAATGGTGTACAGGGTTCACAACTTGATAGGCTGATTTGCAACGATGCAGCATTCCAAAAAAGACAAATTAGCATCACAGTGAAGATGAGTGTAAATTTACATTGGCACGTTTGATGCTGATATTAACAAGAGTATTGGCCCAGTTTTGGTGTGAAATGATTGAACATATTATTTTCTCAGCAGCATTCTGTATGGCTTTTCCAGAATGCTACAAAGTATTTTACCATCCAATTCATTCATAGAAACATAGAAACATAGAAATTAGGTGCAGGAGTAGGCCATTCGGCCCTTCGAGCCTGCACCGCCATTCAATATGATCATGGCTGATCATCCAACTCAGTATCCCGTACCTGCCTTCTCTCCATACCCTCTGATCCCCTTAGCCACAAGGGCCACATCTAACTCCCTCTTAAATATAGCCAATGAACTGGCCTCGACTACCCTCTGTGGCAGAGAGTTCCAGAGATTCACCACTCTCTGTGTGAAAAAAGTTCTTCTCATCTCGGTTTTAAAGGATTTCCCCCTTATCCTTAAGCTGTGACCCCTTGTCCTGGACTTCCCCAACATCGGGAGCAATCTTCCTGCATCTAGCCTGTCCAACCCCTTAAGAATTTTGTAAGTTTCTATAAGATCCCCTCTCAATCTCCTAAATTCTAGAGAGTATAAACCAGTCTTTCTTCATAAGACAGTCCTGACATTCCAGGAATCAGTCTGGTTCAAAGCATAATAATCACATACACAAAGTTATTAAAATAATATAAAATATAACATAAAACATCTGGACTGCACTGAATCTCTGCATGTCTTGACAACAATTGTTTAATATTGAGCCCAATTTGAAACATATTTCTCCCTTAAATATTGTTTTAGGATGCCAGATGAATGAGAACTGACAGGTTTAAATGTTCAATTGAATCATATTCTCATTCAAATGGATTCTTTAAAATTACAATTATGGTTGTTCTGTTTAATTATGATTTTAATCTTCTATTTGTTGTGCGTTCATTCTTCATTTCTAAACCACATATTAAAATTTACTTTCCCCATTTGAAAGTGTTTATTGAATACAGCATAAATTTTAAACATGGATTGATTTGTCACTGTTACAGTCATTCTAACCAGCAGTTGACTACTCATGAGATTAGTATGGGATGGCAGAACTGACAGTATGATATTCTTCGTTCTTTGACGTAATTGGTAGCAGAAATATTCAATTCTGTGCCCTTGTTATGAATGCTATTATCAGCCTGCCGAGTTTAAATCTGGAGGCTGTCCCACACATTGACCTTTCTCTTGGATATCTTCTACATACTGTGAGGTATGTTTGATGTCAATATAATGTTGCATTACAAAATCATTGTAGAATTGTTTGGTTCCAATAAATGTTCCTGTGTGTGGTTGTAACTTGTAGGAGTAGGTCTTTGACATTTTGGGGTCTGGCAATAATAAATACTGCCTATAATTACAGTCCAAATGGTTGGTTCATTTTTAATTTTATGCAATATGAGAAAGCAATGAATATTTGCATTCATTCTCATCATAACAATTCTTAAGAATTCATAATATTGGTTTGTGACTTCCAGAGAACAACCAGACATTGTAGACTCTAATACAGCTTTTATTTCACTAACTGAATATTTAACTTAATTATCCTATAATTGTTACAATTGGCATTTGAAAAGGTGTCCAATTTTAGAGACCATGCACTCTATCATTTATTCGTGGTGCTTAGGTCAACAGAGAACTTTAAAAGTATCATTTAATTTCCATTAATAATTTGCATTTCAAGTCTATAAGCTGTTACTCCTTAAGAGAGTCTTGAATACAATGTTTTGACATTTTGTTAAATGTGCAAATTACAGTTTTAGGGCCAATTCTTGTTTCTAACAATCCTTCTAAAGTGTCTTGTGTTTGTGGATGAATAAATTATAGAGGAGCAGCTGGCAGAACCAAATCGCAAACACAAAAAAGTTGTTTGTCAGTGCAGTAACTGCAGCCTCTGTTGTTCCATTGACATTTAAATTTAAAAAAAGTGTGAGCATAAAAGCTGAAGCGAAAGAAAAACTGGACATTTTCTTTTGAATTGTGTCTCAAACAATGTAGATTTAAATTGGCTTTAATGTTAATTTAAAATAGATTGTCCTTTAGTCGGTATCCAAATATTTTTTTAAACTCATTCTTCGTATCAAGTTGGCTGAATTTATTTTGTTTAATCCTAAATGTTTTGTGGTAACAAGTGATAAAAAACAAAAGGAGCCAAAAAGACAACCTGTCAAATGATGATATTTGATACCAGTAACAAAAAGAGACAATGAGGGTTACACTGAAGAATTAGTTTTTCTAACTCGGCAGGGGTTTTGATTTAATGTTATCTAAATTGCGAAGTTATAAAGCATCAAACAGCCAAATAATTTGCACCATTTGAAACTCACTGCGTGCATTTCTCAATTCACAAACTCCTTAAAATGCACCTTTCCAAATTAATCATGGTAAACATATGGTATGAGAAATTTTCCAGCTGCAATTTAAATTGCGCCTTTTCTATATCTTTGATATCTGAGACAAATGAACAGAATAAAAATGATCAAAATCAAGTTGGACGTAAAGTAACAAAGGAGTAACTGTTGGAATCAAGAAATAAAATAAAATAATGATGAAAATGGAAAAAAGATCAACTCCACCAGCATAACATTTAGAGAAAGGTCTGATCTATATTTAAATTGTTACTGTCTTTTTTTTTGGATAGCTACTGAAATATATTACAGTGTACAATAAGGAATTCCTTACAGATAAATTGTGAATAATAAATGCAAAGTACTTCTGCAAATAATCAATTAAAATATAATGTATTTATGAGCAGGAATGTAAAACTAAATATTATTTATATCTGTTCAAACATAGGGAGTTTAATCCTCCATTATAGACACAAGGAACTGCAGATATTTATTTATAAAAGAGACACCAAGAAACAGGCACCATACATTCTGTTTGGGTAGCTTACTACCTGGCGGTATGAACATTGAATTCTCCAATTTTAGGTAACCAACCTACAATCACCTCCCATCCTCCTACCCCCCTTTTCCCCCTTTCGTTCCTGTACCTCACCTGGAAGTGCACCCATTTCACTCTTTCCCTGCATACCTTTCCACCTATAGTCTTTCCTCTGGCTTCACATTTTCATGCCTCTTCTATCCTTACCTCATCTCACACTTTTTGTCTTTTCATCTTCATAAGTTCATAAGACATAGGAGCAGAATGATCATTGCTGATCTATTTTCCCTTTCAACCCATTCTTCTGCCTTCTCCCAGTAACCCTTAACACCCTTATTACTCAAGAATCTGTTAATCTACACTCTATCAGTGGGAATGAATTCCACAGTTTCACCACCCTCTGACTAAAGAAATTCCTCCTTATCTCTTTTCAAAATGTACATCCTTTTATTCTGAGGCTACGCCCTCTAGTTCTAGATTCTCCCACTCGTGGATACAACCACACTCCATTCTGGACCTACGTCAGACTCTTATTCATTGACTACAGCTTAGAGTTTAATATAGTTTAGAGATACAGCTTGGAAACAGGCCCTACGGTCTACTGAGTCTGCGCCGATCACCCGTACACTACTTCTATCCTACATTAGGGACAATTTACACAAACCAATTAATCTACAAACCCGCACATCTTTGGGATTTGGGAGGAAACTGGAGCACTTAGTGAAAACCCATGCAGTCACAGGGAGACCCTAACCCTAATACACATTCCGTGCAGACAACACCTATAGTCAGGATCGAACCCGGGTCTCTGGCGTTGTATGTCAGCAATACTGTTGCGCTACTGTACTACACCAGAAGCTCTGAAAGCTCGTTTCTAAACTCATGGAATTTGGAGTCAGCGCTCCCCTCTGCAACTGGATCCTTGACTTCCTGACCAACAGACCACATCAGTGAGGATAGGTAACAAATTTCAGCCTCTTCTATACTCCTTATACACTAATGACTATGCATCCAAATGCCAATCCAACTCAATTTACAAATTCTCCGATAATACCACCATAATGGGCCGGATATCAAATAATGGCGAGACGGGGTACAGAAAGGAGTTTGAGAACCACGGAAGCTGGATCCAAGACAACAACCTCTACCTCAATGTCAGTAAGACAAAGGAAATTGTGATCAACTTCAGGATGCAAAGTGGTACACACATCCTGATATACATTGAGGGATTCAAAGTAGATATAGTTGAAAGCTTCAAGTCCTTAGGAATAAATATCACCAGAAATTTGTTCAGGACTAGTCCCATTGAACCGATGGCCAAGAAAGCACACCAATGCCTCTACTTCCTTAAGAAATTTGGCATGTCCCCAAACAACTACAGATGCGCTGAAGAAAACATTTTATAGGGATGCATCACAGTATGGTTTGGGAACAGGCCCATCCAAGACCGTAAGAAATTGCAAAGTTGTGGATGTAGCCCAGACCATCACGCAAACCAACCTCCCTTCAATTGACTCCATCTACACTTCACACTGCCTCATCAATGTCACCACCATAATCACCCCGATCACTCCCTCTTCTCCACTCTCGAATCAGGCAAGAGAAAATGTATACCTCCAGAGTCTGGAACAGTTTCTTCCCAGCTGTTATCAGGCAATTGAAACATCCTATCATCAATTAAAGAGTAGTCCTAGTCCATATACCTCACTGGAGACCTTCCGAACTATCTTTAATTGATCTTTACTGGACTTTATCTTGCACTAAATGTTATTTCCTTTATCCTGTATCTGTATACTGTGGACGGCTTGATTGTAATCATGTATAATCTTTTTGTTGACTGGATAGCATGCAACATAAGGCTTTTTACTGTACCTTGGTGCAAGTGACAATTAAAAACTAAACTAAAGAATATTAGATATGGTGTTTCAAATGAAAAGCTCATGTACCTGAACGATAGGGAGCAGTGGGTGAGAAATTATAATTTATGTTTTTAACCTTTCGTGAATACAACAGAATGTTGTCCATCGGTAAAAGAATACAATTCAAAAAGCTATTAATTCCCAATTAATGATGCGTAGTTAACTTTCAACCTGTCTACATTCATTTAAAAGTATGAGGCCAGAAATGTAATGTACATGATCAGAGAGGGAAGTTAATGAACCCTCCATGGAGACATGTAGGATGGAACTGTAAATGCTGGTTTAAACCAAACATTTTGAAGTGTTAAGACCAGAAACCATGGAGGATAGACACAAATAGCTGGACTAACTCAGTGGGTTAGTCTCTGGAGAGAAGGAATGGGTGACGTTTTGGGTCGAGACCCTTCTTCAGGCTAGTTAAGGATAAGGGAAATTAGAGATTTAGACGACGATGTCGAGAGATAAAGAACAACGGACTCAGGCCGCCGCCGCCAGAACACCGTCTCAGCCACCGGAGCACCGTTCCAGCCCCGAGCCGGGTCGCCCTCACGTGAGCGTCTCAGCCCCACGCCAGGCCGCCCCCATGGGAGCACCGTTTCCCTCGGGCTTGGCCGCCCTCACGGGAGCGCCGTTACCCTCGAGCTGGGCCGCCCAGACGGGAGCGCCGTTTCCCTCGAGCTGGGCCGCCCCAATGGGAGCGCCATTTCCCTCGGGCTGGGCCGCCCCAACGGGAGCGCCATTTCCCTCGAGCTGGGCCGCCCCGACGGGAGCGCCATTTCCCTCGAGCTGGGCCGCCCCAACGGGAGCGCCGTTTCCCTCGGGCTGGGCCGCCCTCATGGGAGCGCCGTTTCCCTCGAGCTGGGCCGCCCCGACGGGAGCGCCGTTTCCCTCGGGCTGGGCCGCCCCAACGGGAGCGCCGTTTCCCTCGAGCTGGGCTGCCCCGACGGGAGCGCCGTTACCCTCGGGCTGGGCCGCCCCGACGGGAGTGCTGTTACCCTCGGGCTGGGCCGTCCTCACGGGAGCGTCTCAGCCCCGCGCCAGGCCGCCCTCACGGGAGCGTCACAGCCCCTCACGGGAGCACCGTTCCAGCCCCGAGCCGGACCGCCCTCACGGGAGCGAGCCCAGGGCGAGTCCTGACAGGCTCTGCCTCCGGAGCCTCGAGGTCGCCAGCTCCGCCATTAGGCCTCAGCGCAGACGGAGGCAGAGAAGGGGGATACGACAAAAAAGTCGCATTCCCCCGAAGGAAGAGACAGCAAGCACTGTTTCAACCCTCCACCCCCCCCCCCCCCACACACATAAACACAACCTAAAAACCAAAAACTTAACTACACAAAACGAAAAAAACAACACAAAAAAGTAAAAACAAACGGACTGCAGGCGAGCCGCAGCCATTCAACAGCGCCGCCACTTCCGGACTTTAAAATCTGTATTCCTACACTGCACTAGAAGAACCCTTGGCCATTGATGGGGAAGAGTGTTTGAAGATCAAGATCTCAAATCCATCTCAGAACTTTGGTCAAATCAGCATCAGCAACCCCAGCTTTAAAGTCCTTATTACACTCAGTCAGTTCTAATGGACATGCTGCGTTCTCAAAGCCACCTTGAAAAAAATGAAACATCTCCATCAACTCATTGCTCAAAATGAAGAAGCACATATGTATGTAAGTGAAAACTTAAAGTACCTTTGCCATGTGCATGCAAAACCCTCGTATAAAGGATGGAAAATGTGACTCATCTCTCAAAAAATCCACCCACCTGCCTCATCAAACACTTCCTGCCCCATCTGTGACAGGGTCCTCTAGTCTCACATAGGCCCTATCAACTAGCTCAGAACCCTGAGAACTAGACTGGAAGCAAACCTTGAGGGACTGCCTAAGTGCAATATCAAATGAAAATAGCAATGTAACATTAAAAACATATTTTAAATGCCTTTATTCAATGCAAGAAATATTAAAATGAATTGCATATACATAGATACAGGATTGACACGAATGACATTATAATAACATGACAGAAACATAGAAAAAGATAAAGATGTGGAAAGATAGATGAAGCTGGGGCATTTCAAAATGTTTTCTGAAGATTGATTTATTAAACTGAGTGCGAGGACAGCATGATTCATAAGGAGTAACACAACAGCTTTAAAAATGTAAAAGAAAAGATGGCAGAACCAAATTAGTGTGAGATGTAAGTAATGTATGGCAACAAAAGTTTTACAGCCAAGCAATGAGGTGGCAGAGGAATTCTAACTCGAATATAATGAAGGAACTGAATGGACCAAGGTAATGGAAGACAGGTTTTGCTACTTTATGGAGATGTAAAGTTCACAATATTCAGCCTCTGGACCAGTACCATGCCTAGGGAGGCAATACAAAATCATCAAGAACAACAGAGACAATTTTTGCTATTTTTAGATACTCTGTGCTGCCTCCCACATTTCAGGCATGGTACTGCCCCAGGGCCTGGATCCTGTGGAATGAAATGCATCCCTCCCTTCCATGGCTTCAACTGAAGTCCTCGGGCACCTGAGGAGAATGATGCTCTACCCCCTCATCTTCCCCCTCGTCTTCCTCATCATGCTGGAAGGCTTCAGGCCTGCAGCAAGCTCTCCTGCTGTTTCAATTGAACAGATTGCAAAAAAAGATAAGCAAAGTGTGAAACCCTGTCTTAAGTGGTACAAGCAGTAGAATCACATTTTGAACCTGACAGCATTGTCCACCAGACTCCGAGTGGTCCTGTGGGTTTTACATTATTAGTGCCCAGCGCCATTCCCCAGCATGGACAGTCAGAACCACTTCTGAATACAGGCTAAAAGAAAAGGAATAATACCACATATAAAAATGTGAGCAATAACAAAATTGCACGTACACAACAAAATATATGGAAAATCATGTTATTTAAAATATTGTTCAGAGTTTAATTTGAGATGTTACACAACATATGGTGCTGTTGCTTACATAAACCAATCAATTACGGTTGGTACCATAAATGTAAAATTCTCCTCTAACAAAATCCTGTATTACTATATCTTTAGATGCTCTTTAATGGGATTTGATCTAAATCGACACTGGCAGGATCCCTCTGCTTGGGCTCACCCCACACTTTATGGAGTTAAGCAGCTGATTGTACAAATGTATGATAACCCGGTGAGTAATAATAATGAAAAGTTGGTGATAGTGTCATCTCGGCAGAATAGAAAATGTAATTTGTAGTTTGAATATAACATTCTGTAAATGGTTTTCAGATAACTGCTGCAGGCTTGCAAAAAGTCACATTCGTTTATTGAGAAAAACTTTTCTGATGTTTGTTCTTATGAAGAAAGAGTCTACAGTTTAATTTCCTTTTCCATTATCAAGCCCTGGAGAGTTGGAATGGGGCATATATTGATTATTTGAATAATTGATCAATTTTGCAGATGAGTAAAATTGTGGCAGTGAATGAAGTTCTCCTATGTCCTGCAATTTAATGGAAATGGCTTTATATAAGTGTGCATTTTCCAAAACCTAGCTGAATCCTGATCTTCTCCTTACCTGAAAGTGTATTCTTATTGCAGATTTTAATACAGGTCTCACTTTTCCATGTCCTCTAATTCAGTCTTTTAACCGCACTGAAGATGTTTAAGTTATAGGTATAGGGAATGGTTAACAGTAATATAATATGATCAATATTTGATGAGATATAAACTCTCTCATAATTGTTGCCACTGTCCCTGGTTCTTTACATTTCTAGTTTGTTTGGCATCATATAGGAACTAAACTTAAATTTTATTCACTTTTTAATTGAAATAATTATATTAAAATATTTTCATAATTATTTTCACAGAACTTTTTATATTGGATCTTACATTGTTATATAACATTAAGTAAAACAGTGTGTAAAAAGGATCTGCAGATGCCGGTTTACACCAAAAAATAACACAAAATGTTGGTGTAACTCAGCGGGACAGGCAGCATCTCTGGAGAGAAAGAATGGGTAATGATTCAAGTCGAGACCCTTCTTCAGACAATTCAGAAA
Source organism: Amblyraja radiata (assembly GCF_010909765.2). Taxonomy (NCBI): domain Eukaryota; kingdom Metazoa; phylum Chordata; class Chondrichthyes; order Rajiformes; family Rajidae; genus Amblyraja; species Amblyraja radiata. The sequence continues at coordinate 37,754,605 of NC_045965.1, read as the reverse complement.
ATTATGAAGCAGCGTTTCGACCTGAAATGTCACCCATTCGTTCTCTCCAGAGCTGCTGCCTGTCCCACTGAGGTACTCCAGCATTTAGTGTCTATCAAGCAGAATAGATTAGTGGGTTTATGACCTGTAACTATCAGAGTTCACATTCACATGTCAATCTATGTTCTTAACTGAGTTCCAAAATACTTGATTGATGTTTAATGCACATTATTTGTATAATTGTTAATGCTATTTTTTGTTCATATGTAAATTCCATTGAAAAAGTGTTGGTGATTCATTTCCTGAACCTGGTGCAGTCTGTGAGGTGAAGATACCTTCGCAACTTTAAAACGCAGGGAATTCCAGGATGTTGACACAATGATGCTGCCGAGACGGCAATATATTTCCATGTGAGACTCGCATGTAATTCCCAGAAGGATTTTCAGATGGGTTTATTCATAAGCATTTACTGGCAATGCCCTTCTAGGCAGTAGGGTTTGGGATTTACTATCAAAGTAGACTTGACTGCTTGAGTGTACTTTGTGGAAGGTGTAACTTGCAACCATGGTAGTGCGGAAAAGGTTAATGTTCTGATCAAATGACAAACAAAACTGGTTACTTTGTTCCTGATGTTGTCGTGCTTCTGAAGTATTTAGTTTAGTTTATGTTTAGTTTAGAGACACAGCGCGGAAACAGGCCCTTCGGCCCACTGAGCCCGTACCGACCACGATCTCTGCACATTAAAATTATCCTACACACACTAAGGACAATTTATATTTATACCAAGTCAATTAACCTGCAAACCTATACACCTTTTTAGTGTGTGAGGAAACCGAAGATTTCAGAGAAAACCCACGCGGTCACGGGGAGAACGCACAAACTCTACCCGTTGTAGGGATCATACTTGGGACTTTGACGCTGAAAGTGCTGTAAAGCAGCAACTCTACCGCTGCGCCACCTTGCCGCCCCCCTGTGCCACCGTGCAGCCTCATGCACCACTGTGCTGCCCCTTGTGCCACAGTGCCCACCCGTATTGTTGTGAGAATGCTTGGCTTGTGAAAATGTAATGTAGAAGGTTTTTGGGAGGTAGGAAGTGTGTCACCAGTTGGCAAAATGATATAATCTGGCATGTTGTTGCATTTATGGTTTTAATGCTGTTGTTTAGCTTCAATTACTGGTTGGTGGCAACCCTCAGGGACTATGCTTAGGTTCTCTCGTTGAACGTGTCCATTTCCTACTTCTTAACTGGTGAAAATGTTAATTGTCAGTTAACAACCTAGGCTTCGACCTTGGCTAGATTTTGCTATAAATCAGTAGTGACTATTTCACCATATATTGTTCAGTTCTAATACATTCTAAATCCAATTTGATGTTTACATGCTACTTCCAGTAATACCTTTTCTGATATTTTGTCAGGAAAGGAATGCAATGACACTTAAAATCAATCCATTCCATCTTACTGAGGCTTTCCTCAGATGTTAATGTATCTTCATGGCACATAGTATTTCATGCTCTATTGTACACTTGATCCCATGCATATTCTGCTCAGTTTAAAGCTGATCATTTCTTCTTTTCATAGAATTATAAAGCAATAGGATTTTTATTAATTTATTTGCAAAACATTGCATTGGAATATTGGACATGGTGGGTGATAGTGGTTAAGTTACAAGTTGAGCAACCCAAATGCCCAGACTCCAGTGATGTACGTTCAAACCCCATCATGACAACTGTTATTAATCCAGAATTTAAAAAAAAACTTAGTAATGATAATGACCAAATGACTAGATTGTCATAAATATTTAATTCACTAATATCTTTCAGATGAGGAAATCTGCCATCCTCATCCAGTCAGATTTACTTCTGACTCCAGGCCTACAACAATGTGGTTGTCTCTTAACCTCATTCTGAAATGGACCCACAAGCATTCAGTTGTATTTCAACAGTTAAATTAAAACAGTCTATATTCTGAAGTCCTTCCTGCAAGTCAATCTGGAGATTGGTCTAAATTGAGAACACACCCACAGACAGCTCAATCAATGGAATGAGCTAATTGTATTTACAGACACATACCTTCTCCACATGTGACAGTAACCAGAATAGGTCCTATTCTACTGTCAAGGCACACCCACCAGCAGGAACAGCACAATGGTACACAGACAAGATAGAGTAGTCCAGGGAGTCCTCAACGTTGACTCCAGACCCTTTAATGGTGGCATGTGGAAAGCGTGGACCTCATCTTGGTGAAGGTAGTTATCATTGATGATATTCACCATTAGTGCACCAGTACAGTCTTTGGTTATCTGAGGAAATTAGCTCAAACCCAAAGTAAAGTTCATGTTCCACTCGATAGCAATGATTCCTTTCCTCCTAATACTTGAAGTAGCTTGAAATATCTATAGCAGGCACCTGAAGATACCATCTGTACAAAATAATCTCATAATCCAACATTCCTGGCATTGGGACACTGCTCTCTTTTCCAAGTGGGAAGAGTTGACCAGGCAGATAGAAAAATAAAATTAAAAAGATAAAAAATGTGCTATCACGCAAAAAAATTGGGAGAATTTACCTATAAATAGAACAAGGATGTTTTTCACCCTTGTTATTGTGATTGTTCCAAACATCGGCTGCTTACAGTGATTGCAGCTGCCATGTTTTTGCTAAAAAGAATCATGATTAGTGGGTCTCAACCTTCAAGAGATCTCTCCATGGCACGAACAAGTACAGTCCTGTGAAAAGCTATTATTCTATGGTGGGGGAATATGTACGTCAAGCAGAACACATAATTTCTGGCTTCACAATCATCGATGCAGATCAATTTGTGTATCATCAATGTATCCAATCATTTGTGAGATAAGTTTATCAAATGGGAGAAATTGCAACATGATGTTTTAAATGTATAAAAAATTAAAAACTCAGGAGGCATTGGGAGCAGATTTCCCTTTGGGGGCATCCAATTCATGTCTTCTTGCTGACGTTATCAATATTTTTCCTTGTTTTACTGGCACTTAAAAACTATGGTCATAACTTTCATATCATTGGTATAATTAGAGTAAAGTTGTGATGAGCATCACATACAGTGCATTCAGAAAGTATTCAGACCCCTTCACTTTTTCCACATTTTGTTACATTTCAGCCTTATTCTAAAATGGATTAAATTCTTTTTTTTAAATCATCAATCTACACACAATACCCCAGAATATAAAAGTGAAATTACGTGTTTAGAAATGTTTGCAATTAAAAAGAAATAACATAGAAAATAGGTGCAGGTGTAGGCCATTCGACCCTTCGAGCCTGCACCGCCATTCAATATGATCATGGCTGATCATCCAACTCAGTATCCTGTACCTGCCTTCTATCCATACCCCCTGATCCCTTTAGCCACAAGGGCCACATCTAACTCCCTCTTAAATATAGCCAATGAACTGGCCTCAACTACTTTCTGTGGCAGAGAATTCCAGAGATTCACCACTCTCTGTGTGAAAAATGTTTTCCTCATCTCGGTCCTAAAAGATTTACCCCTTATCCTTAAACTGTGACCCCTTGTTCTGGACTTCCCCAACATCAGGAACAACCTTCCTGCATCTAGCCTGTCCAACCCCTTAAGAATTTTGTAAGTTTCTATAAGATCCCCCGTCAATCTTCTAAATTCTAGCGAGTACAAGCCGAGTCTATCCAGTCTTTCTTCATATAATAATAATAATAATAATAAATGTTATTTATGGGCGCCTTTCAAGAGTCTCAAGGACACCTGAAAGGCCTGAAAGACCTGAAAGACATATGAAAGTCCTGACATCCCAGGAATCAGTCTGGTCAACCTTCTCTGTACTCCCTCTATGACAAGAATGTCTTTCCTCAGATTAGGAGACCAAAACTGTACGCAATACTCCAGGTGTGGTCTCACCAAGACCCTGTACAACTACAGTAGAACCTCCCTGCTCCTATACTCAAATCCTTTAGCTATGAATGCTAACATACCATTCACTTTCTTCACTGCCTGCTGTACCTGCATGCCTACTTTCAATGACTGGTGTACCATGACACCCAGGCCTTGTTGCATCTCCCCCATTCCTAATCGGCTACCATTCAGATAATAGTCTACTTTCCTGTTTTTGCCACCAAAGTGGATAACCTCACATTTATCCACATTATACTGCATCTGCCATGCATTTTCCCACTCACCCAGCCTATCCAAGTCACCTTGCAGCCTCCTAGCATCCTCCTCACAGCTAACACTGCCCCCCAGCTTCGTGTCATCCGCAAACTTGGAGATGTTGCATTCAATTCCCTCGTCCAAATCATTAATATATATTGTAAATAGCTGGGGTCCTAGCACTGAGCCTTGCGGTACCCCACTAGTCACTGCCTGCCATTGTGAAAAGGACCCGTTTACTCCTACTCTTTGCTTCCTGTCTGCCAGCCAGTTCTCTATCCACATCAATACTGAACCCCCAATACCGTGTGCTTTAAGTTTGTATACTAATCTCTTATGTGGGACCTTGTCAAAAGCCTTCTGAAAGTCCAGATATAACACATCCACTGGTTCTCCCTTATCCACTCTACTAGTTACATCCTCGAAAAATTCTATAAGATTCGTCAGACATGATTTACCTTTCATAAATCCATGCTGACTTTGTCCAATGATTTCACCACTTTCCAAATGTGCTGCTATCCCATCTTTAATAACTGTTTCTAGCAGTTTCCCCACTACCGATGTTAGACTAACTGGTCTGTAATTCCCCGTTTTCTCTCTCCCTCCCTTTTTAAAAAGTGGGGTTACATTAGTTACCCTCCAATCTTCGGGAACTACTCCAGAATCTAAAGTGTTTTCAAAAATTATCACTAATGCATCCACTATTTCTGGGGCTACTTCCTTAAGTACTCTGGGATGCAGCCTATCTGGCCCTGGGGATTTATCGGCCTTTAATCCATTCAATTTACCAAACACCACTTCCCGGCTAACCTAGATTTCACTCAGTTCCTCCATCTCATTTGATCCCCGGTCCCCTGCTATTTCCGGCAGATTATTTATGTCTTCCTTAGTGAAGACAGAACCAAAGTAATTATTCAATTGGTCTGCCATGTCCTTGTTCCCCATGATCAATTCACCTGTTTCTGACTGCAAGGGACCTACATTTGTTTTAACTAATCTTTTTCTCTTCAATATCTATAAAAACGTTTGCAGTCAGTTTTTTATGTTCCCTGCCAGTTTTCTTTCATAATCTATTTTCCCTTTCCTAATTAAGCCCTTTGTCATCCTCTGCTGGACTCTGAATTTCTCCCAGTCCTCTGGTAGGCTGATTTTTCTGGTTAATTTGTATGCTTCATCTTTTGTTTTGATACTATCCCTGATTTCCCTTGTTATCCACAGATGCACTACCTTCCCTGATTTATTCTTTTGCCAAACTGGGATGAACAATTGTTGTAGCTCATCCATGTAGTCTTTAAATGCCTTCCATTGCATATCCACCGTCAACCCTTTAAGAATCAATTGCCAGTCTGTCTTGGCCAATTCACGTCACATACCCTCAAAGTTACCTTTCTTTAAGTTCAGGAACCTTGTTTCTGAATTAACAATGTCACTCTCCATCCTAATGAAGAACTCAACCATATTATGGTCACTCTTGCCCAAGGGGCCACGCACAACAAGACTGCTAACTAACCCTTCCTCATTACTCAATACCCAGTCTAGAATAGCCTGCTCTCTCGTTGGTTCCTCTACATGTTGGTTTAGAAAACTATCCCACATACATTTCAAGAAATCCTCTTCCTCCGGACCCTTGCCAATTTGATTCACCCAATCTATATGTAGATTGAAGTCACCCATTATAACTGTTTTACCTTTGTTGCACGCATTTCTAATTCCCTGTTTGATGCATCCCCAACTCCACTACTACTGTTAGGTGGCCTGTACACAACTCCCACTAGCGTTTTCTGCCCCTTAGTGTTTCGCAGCTCTACCCATATCGATTCCACATCCTCCAAGCTAATGTCCTTCCTTTCTATTGCGCTAATCTCCTCTCTAACCAGCAACGCTACCCCACCTCCTTTTCCTTTCTGTCTATCCCTCCTGAATATTGAATATCCCTGGATGTTCAGCTCCCAGCCTTGGTCACCCTGGAGCCATGTCTCCGTGATCCCAATTATATCATAGTTATTAATAGCTATCTGCACATTCAACTCATACACCTTATTACGAATGCTCCTTGCATTGAGACACAAAGCCATCAGGCTTGTTTTTACAACACTCTTACCCCTTATACAATTATGGTGAAAAGTGGGCCTTTTTGATTTTTGCCCTGGATTTGTCTGCCTGCCACTTTTACTTTTCACCTTGCTACTTATTGCTTCTACCCTCATTTTACACCCCTCTGTCTCTACGCTCACACATTTAAGAAACCCTTTCCCTTTAACTCCATCCTCGACTATCCCATTTGACACCCCACCCCCCTTATTCAGTTTAAAACCACCCGTGTAGCAGTGGCAAACCTGCCTGCCAGAATGCTGGTCCCCCACCTGTTAAGATGCAATCCGTCCCTTTTGTACAGATCCCCCATACTCCAAAACAGATCCCAGTGATCTAAGAATTTAAACCCCTGCCCCGTGCACCAGTTCCTCAGCCACACATTCAGGTCCCATATCTCCCTGTTCCTGCTCTCGCCAGCACGAGGAACTGGAAGCAAACCGGAGATAACAACCCTGGAGTTCCTGCTTTTCAGCATTTTTCCAAGCTCTCTGAAGTCACGCTGCAGAATATTCATCCCCTTCTTTCCGACATCGTTTGTGCCGACATGCACTACCACTTCCGACTGTTCACCTTCGCCCTTGAGGATTTTCTGCACTCTGTCCGTGACATCCTGGATCCTGGCACCAGGAAGGCAGCACACCATCCTCGAATCCCGTCTGTTGCCGCAGAAACCCCTGTCCGTACCTCTCACAATGGAGTCTCCCACTACAATGGCGTTGCCTGACGTTGGCCTCTTTGGTTTTGGCTCAATAGCCCTTTTTGTTCGCAAGCCAGTCCGCCGCTCGGTGTAATAACGTCTTCTGACCCGACAGCTTCTAAGTGGGTGAACCTGTTCACAAGAGGTACAACACCCGGGGACGTTTGCATTCCATGCTTCCCTCCCTTGTTCACCATTCTTCTCTCTTCCAGTACCTTAGGTGTAACAATCTTACTGTAGGATTTGTCGAGGAACGACTCAGTTTCTCGGACGAACCTGAGGTCATTCACTTGCTTCTCCAGTTCCCCAACACGGTCCTTAAGGAGCTGTACCTGGATGCACTTCTCACATTTGTAGCAGCCAGAGGCACCAGCAGTGTCCTTGACCTCCCACTTACTGCGTCTCTCCCTCTTCAGCCTTTTGCGTAGCCTCCTCGCCGAAGACTCTCGAGCCAAAGACTCGCACCTTTCGCACAGGGTACTTCCCTCACAAGGCCGCTTACTCACTGCCGCTCGCTAAGAGCCGTCTTGTTTATATTGACTGATAAATTGCCTAATTTACCAATTTACAAACCAAATTCCTCAGTTTTCAACTGTTTTCCCCCCTCTCACTTCTCTCCTCCCACTTGGGCTAAAGCCAATCAGTGTTTTCTCGTGCTTATCTTTGTTGCTGTTGCTTCCAAATCCACAGCAGCTCTGAGTAAAGTCTGCCTGTGCTTTGCCTCTCCTTTTCAACTGTTTTCCCCCCTCTGACTCACTTCTCTCCTCCCACTTGTGCTAGAGCCAATCAGTGTTTTCTCCTGCTTGTCTCTGTTGCTGTTCCTTCCAATTCCACAGCAGCTCTGAAATATCACATTTACATAAGTATTTAGACCCTTTACTCAGTACTTTGTTGAGGCACCTTTGGCAACGATTACATGACGTTACAAGCTTGGCACACCTGTAGACAAGAGACAATACCACCATTCGAGCCAGCACCACCATTCAATGTGGTCATGGGTGATCATCCCCAATCAGTACCCCATTCCTGCCTTCTCCCCATATCCCCTGACTCCGCTATTTTTAAGAGCCCTATCAAGCTCTCTCTTGAAAGTATCCAGAGAACTGGCCTCCACCACCCTCTGAGGCAGAGAATTCCACAGACTCACAACTCTCTGTGTGAAAAAGTGTTTCTTCATCTCCATTCTAAATGCCTTGTCATCCTTCTAAACTCCAGAGTGTACAAGCCCAGCTGCTCCATTCTCTCAGCATATGACAGTCCCGCCATCCCGGGAATTAACCTTGTAAACCTTTGTGTATTTGGGTAATTTCTCCCAGTCTTCTCTGCAGATCTACTCAAGCTTTGTCAGGTTGGATGGGGAGCGTCCCTCCAGGTCCCTCCAGAGATGTCCGATCGGGTTCAAGTCCGGGCTCTGGCTGGGCCACTCAAGGACATTCACAGACTTGTCACGAAGCCACCCCTGCGATGTCTTGGCTGTGTGCTTAGGGTCGTTGTACTGTTGGAAGGTGAACCTCCACCTCAGTCTGAGGTCCAGAACACTCTGGAGCAGCTTTTAATCAAGGATTTCTCTGTACTTTGCATAGTTAATCTTTCCCTCGATCCTGACTAGATCTCCCAGTTCCTGCCGCTGAAAGGTATCCTCAGCATGATTCTGCCTCCACCATGCTTCACCGTATAGACAATAGGTGCAGGAGTAGGCCATTCGGCCTTTCGAGCCATAACCACCATTCAATGTGATCATGGCTGATCATCCACAATCAGTACCCCACTCCTGCATTCTCCCCATATCCCCTGACTCCGCTATCTTTAAGAGCCCTATCAAGCTCTCTCTTGAAAGTATCCAGAGAACCGGCCTCCACCACCCTCTGAGGCAGAGAATTCCACAGACTCACAACTCTCTGTGTTAAAAAGTGTTTCTTCATCTCCGTTCTAAATGCCTTACCGCTTATTCTTAAACTGTGGCCCCTGGTTCTGGACTTCCCCAACATCGGGAACTTGTTTCCTGCCTCTAGCGTGTCCAAACCCTTAATAATCTTATATGTTTCAATAAGAATCCTCTCATCCTTCTAAATTCCAGAATATACAAGCCCAATTACTCCATTCTCTAAGCATATGACAGTCCCGCCATCCCGGGAATTAACCTTGTAAACCTATGGTGCACTCCCTCAATAGCAAGAATGTACTTCCTCAAATTAGGGGGACCAAAACTGCACACAATACTCCAGGTGTTGGCTCACTAGGGCCCTATACAACTGCAGAAGGACCTCTTTGCTCCTATACTCAACCTCTTGTTATGAAGGCCAACATGCCATTCGCTTTCTTCACTGCCTGCTGTAACTACATGCTTACTTTCATTGACTGATGAACAAGGACCCCCAGATCCCGTTGTACTTCCCCTTTTCCCAACGACACCATTTAGATAATAATCTGCCTTCCTGTTTTTGCTACCAAAGTGGATAACCTCACATTTATCCACATTAAACTGCATCAGTCATGCATATGCCCACTCACCCAACCTGTCCAAGTCACCCTGCATTCTCATAGCATCCTCCTCACAGTTCACACTGCCACCCAGCTTTGTGTCATCTGCAAATTTGCTAATGTTACTTTGAATCCCTTCATCTAAATCATTGATGTATACTGTGAATTGCTGTGGTCCCAGCACCGAGCCTTGTGGTACCCCACTAGTCACTGCCTGCCATTCTGAAAGGGACCCGTTAATCCCTACTCTTTGTTTCCTGTCTGCCAACCAATTTTCTACCATGTCAGCACTCTACCCCCAATACCATGTGCCCTATAATTTTCCCACTAATCTCCTATGTGGGACCTTATCAAATGCTTTCTGAAAATCCAGGTACACTACATCCACTGGGCCCCCCTTGTCCATTTTCTTAGTTACATCCTCAAAAAATTCCAGAAGATAAGTCATGCATGATTTCCCCTTCGTAAATCCATGCTGACTTGGACCGATCCTGTTACTGCTATCCAAATGTGTCACTATTTCATCTTTTATGATTGACTCCAGCATCTTCCCCACCACCGGTATGGCTAACTGGTCTATAATTCCCTGTTTTCTCTCTCCAGCCTTTCTTAAAAGTGGGATAACATTAGCTACCCTCCAATCCACAGGAACTGATCCTGAATCTATAGAACACTGGAAAATGAACACCAATGCGTCCATGATTTCTAGAGCCACTTCCTTAAGCACCCTGGGATGCAGACCATCAGGTCCTGGGGATTTATCAGCCTTCAGTCCCATCAGTCTACCCATCTGGATTTCCTGCCTAATGTGGATTTCCTTCAGTTCCTCCGCCACCGCAGATCCTCTGGCCACTAGTACACCAGGAAGATTGTTCGCGTCCTCCTTAGTGTAGACGGATCCAAAGTACCTGTTCAACGCATCTGCCTTTTCCTTGTTCCCCATAATAAATTCACCTTTTTCAGTCTTCAGGGGTCCAACTTTGGTCTTAACTATTTTTTTCTTCTTCACATACCTAAAGAAGCTTTTACTATCCTCCTTTATACTCTTGGCTAGCTTACCTTCATATCTCATCTTTTCTCCCCGTATTGCCTCTTCTGTTGCTCTTTAAACATTACCCAATCCTCTTGCTTCCTGCACATCTTTGCTATGATGTACTTCTTCTCTTTTATTTTTATACTGTCCCTAACTTCCCTTGTTAGCCACGGTCACCCCTTACTCCCCTTGAAATCTTTCTTCCTCTTTGGAATGAACTGATCCTGCAACTTCTGTATTATTCCCAGAAATACCTGCCATTGTTTTTCCACTGTCATCCCTGCTAGGATATATTTCCAGTCAACTTTGGCCAGCTCCTTCCTCATGGCTCCATAGTCCCCTTTATTCAACTGTAACACAGACACCTCCGACTATATAATTCTCCCTCTCAAACTGTAGATTAAAACTTACCATAATGGCTCCTTTACCTTGAGTTCCCTTATCAAATCACTTATCTTATGGTATTGGCCAGGTGATGAGCAGTGCCTGGTTTCCTCCAGACGTGACGCTTGGCATTCAGGCCAAGAGTTCAATCTTGGTTTCATCAGACCAGAGAATCTTGTTTCTCATGCCTTTTGGCAAACTCCAAGCGGCCTGTCATCTGCCTTTTACTGAGGAGTGGCTTCCGTCTGGCCACTCTACCATAAAGGCCTGATTGGTGGAGTGCTGCAGATATAGTTGTCCTTCTGGAAGGTTCTCCCATCTCTACAGAGGAATGCTGGAGCTCTATCAGAATGACCATCAGGTTCTTGGTCACCTCCCTGACCAAGGCCCTTCTCCCCCGATTGCTCAGTTTAGCCGGGCGGCCAGCTCGATGAAGAGTCCTGTTGGTTCCAAAGTTCTTCCATTTGAGAATGATGGAGGCCACTGTGCTCCTCGGGACCTGCAATGCTGCAGAAATTGTTTCATACCCTTCAACAGATCTGTGTCTCCACACAATCCTGTCTCGGAGGGGTACGGACAATTCCTTCGTCTTCATGGCTTGGTTTTTGTTCTGACATGCACTGTCAACTGTGGGACCTTCTATAGACAGGTGTGTGCATTTCCAAATCATGGCCAATCAATTTAGTTTACCACTGGTGCACTCCAATCAAGTTGTAGAAACATCTCAAGGATAATCAATGGAAACAGGATGAACCTAAGCTCAATTTTGAGTGTCATAGCAAAGGGTCTGAATACTTATGTAAATGTGATATTTCAGTTATTTCTTTTTAATTACTTTGCAAAAAATTCTAAACACCTGTTTTCGCTTCTTCATTCTGGGGTATTGTGTGTAGATTGGTGATAAAAAAAATAATTTAATTCATTTTAAAATAAGGCTGTAACGTAACAAAATGTGGAAAAAGTGAAGGGGTCTGAATACTTACTGAATGCACTGTACATAAATGTGTACGATGCGGGTGTTTCGTGCCCAGAAATGCCTGGTCCAATTTCAAGATTTTACAATGGGTCAATTTTGATAGCATATAGCCACCATCATATGAAAAATGCTTAAAATGGTTTTGGTTGTTTTTTGGACATACTAAACCAGATCATTTCCCATGCAAAATATTTTATTTTATTTGTATTATTTAACTAGACTAAGTGGGACCCGTTGGGTCCCAGCATCACACAGGAGGGCTGGTCACCAACGCAATATTCCACCTCTCCACCAATTCCAATACTGCTCGCCAGTGAGGGGGCTGTCTGTTGCGCTAGTATGGGTGTTGCGGGCCGAAGGTACTGGTTTCCAGAGGGCTAGTATAGACATTGTGGGCCGTATGGATGCTTGGACTGGCATCCAACTGTTGCAACAATTTTAAAAGCCAAGCCAAGGCAAACAATTGGGCTGCAGCCACCTGACAACCAAAATTCATTTTGTGAACACAAACTTGTTAGAAAAGCGAGGCAAACAATTGGGCTGCAGCCACCCGACAACCAATATTCATTTTGTGAACACAAACTTGTTAAAAAGGAGAGGCAAACAATTGGGCTGCAGCCACCCGACAACCAAAATTCATTTTGTGCACACAAACTTGTTAAAAAAGCGAGGCAAACAATTGGGCTGCAGACACCCGACAACCAAAATTCATTTTGTGAACACAAACTTGTTAAAAAGGCGAGGCAAACAATTGGGCTGCAGACACACGACAACCAAAATTCATTTTGTGAACACAAACTTGTTAAAAAGACGAGGCAAACAATTGGGCTGCAGCCACCCGACAACCAAAATTCATTTTGTGAACACAAACTTGTTAAAAAGGCGAGGGAAACAATTGGGCTGCAGCCACCTGACAACCAAAATTCATTTTGTGAACACAAACTTGTTAAAAAGGGCTGCAGCCACTTTACAGCCGCATCGAGGGGACTCACCGTGGAGTAGACGTGCGTTTAGTGTTATTCGCAGCTCAGAGAGCTGTGACCCTCTCGCTTCCTCGGTCTGGCAGAGACTGAGTGAGGCACGACACTTCCGGGTTTTATTGTCCCTCTCCCTGCCGCCAGCCCCCCGCTGGCGGCAGGGGGAGGGACTATGAAACCCGGAAGAATGGGAGAGAGAATGGGGAATTTTGTAAAAACATTAATATCTCTCTCATTTTTCATCGACGGAAAAAATCCTCCACACTCATACGGCGGAGGGGGCTCTGAGCGAGGTGGCCAAAAATGACAGCCATAGGTGGCGGCGTTCTCTCGGAAATCGCAGCACAGTCGGCCAAAAGCGGTTAAGATCAGAGATTTAGTAATATAGATAGATGCTGCGATATACAATACAATACAATATTTATTCAATGTCAGTTGAACCTCAGTTAAGCCTCAAACGAAACACTGTTTCTACAGCCATACAAACAAAACAATTCCTACAAAACACACAAACAATTCAATTCACACAAATATCCATCACAGTGAATCTACTCCTCACTGTGATGGAAGGCAAGTCTTTTCTCCCTCCTGTACACCATTTTCCCCGATGTTGAAACCCCAGGCGGACGATGGTAAGTCCCACGGCCATTAAGGCCGCGCAGGGCGATGCTCCAGGTCTAAATGTCACAAAGATGGAGCTCCCGGCGGGAGTTGGAATGTCCCGCGGCCATTAAAGCCGCGCGGGGCGATGTACGGCCCGGCTCCTGATCGTTCCAACCCCGCGACACGGGCGGGAAAAGTTGCGTTGCGGGAGCTCCAAAAAGCGGTCTCCCACCCGGACCCGCAAGCTCCCGATATCACAGTCCACAGGCCTGCAGCTGGAGCCTCCGAGCTCCGGAGTCAGGCCGCAGCAGCGAGCCACCACCGCTCCCCACACCCTGAGGCCGGCCAGCCCCACGATAGTAAGTCCGCAGCTCCGCAGGCTCCGCGACTGGAGCCCCCAGGTCGTTCCAACCGGAGGCCCCAACTAGGCCCCAACGACAATGCAGACCCAACAGGGAAGAGATTTTAAAAGTTTCCCCCTCCTCCCCCCGCCCCCCACATATACACAGTTAAAAACAGTATGAAAAAAACACGACAACTACATTTAACTAGACCAAAAAAAGACGTGAGTCGCGCCGCCAACCGGAAACCGGATATGTTCATAAGTACCGAAATTATAGGAGCAGAATTAGGCCATTCAGTCCCTCAAGTCTACTCCGCCTTTCAATCATGGCTGATCTATCTTTCTTCTCAAACCTATCCTCCTGCCTTTTCCATTCTTGCCATAGAGGGAGTACAGAGAAGGTTCACCAGACTGATTCCTGGGATGTCAGGACTCTCGTATGAAGAAAGACTGGATAGACTCGACTTGTACTCGCTAGAATTTAGAAGATTGAGGGGGGATCTAATAGAAACTTACAAAATTCTTAAGGGGTTGGACAGGCTAGATGCAGGAAGATTGTTCACGATGTTGGGGAAGTCCAGAACAAGGGGTCACAGTTTAAGGATAAGGGGGAAATCTTTTAGGACCGAGATGAGAAAAACATTTTTCACACAGAGAGTGGTGAATCTCTGGAATTCTCTGTCACAGAAGGTATTTGAGGCCTGTTCATTGGCTATATTTAAGAGGGAGTTAGATGTGGCTAAAGGGATCAGGAGGTATGGAGAGAAGGCAGGTACGATACTGAGTTGGATGATCAGCCATGATCATATTGAATGGCGGTGCAGGCTCGAAGGGCCGAATGGCCTACTCCTGCACCTATTTTCTATGTAACTATGTTTTCCCATAACCCCTGACACCCTTACTAATCAGGAATCTGTCAAAATCTACCTTAAAAATGTCCATTGTCTTGGCATCTACAGCCATATGTGACCATAATTACCATCTAACTACTTGGCATCTAAACATTGTTCAGCCAAGTCGACATTTATAAAGATATGATGCCCTTGAAATTACAGTTGTACTAATTAAAGAAAAACAGCAAAGTCCTCGGACTTTTTGGCAATAGAGCTAGGGAAATTGCTTGCAGCAAGATCCTGTCCTCATCCTCAAAGATTGTTCCATAAATTCAGGTCTATAATGCACAACACCACGACCTTTTTTAACTACCAGCAAAACAAGGAGCGCATATGAGAGCAAGACATCAAAGAGATCATAAAATTAATAAGCATTATCTTATCCCCAACACAATTGCCCCTGAAATAGCCTTTGCTATATTTATTAACATTTGAAAGAAATTCAGTTTGATCAATTCTTACCAACTAATATACATCATCAAAATATATACTTTTCTGTAGCTGACGAATCCATTTGAGATAATTTGTTGAAATGAAGGGATAACTGAGATTTTGAGTTCATTTTGAACTTATAAATGTTAAAAATGAATTTCAACAGAAACAAATGTATTTATTCTCTAGAAAAAGCTGAGTACAATTCCTTAGAGCCATTTTGTCTTTAATTTATCTGCTGCAGTTTGACATATGCAAGTCTACAGCTACAGCTTCAGATATTTTAAGAGATGGTGTTGCATATGAAATATAAATAAGCTGTAATGTGTGCAAGTTTAATTTATCCATGAACACGTTCTGAATTATTTGAACTTATGAGCCTACCTATTTTATGTCTCTGTCAATGTTGTGCTGTATTATTCTGGAGGCAGAAATTGCATTTTATATTTTATATTTGTCCTTTTTGCATCACCTGAGAAAATTTGCAGATTATAGGAGTTTTACCTCTAATAAGACTGAATCTCCTTCAAGCTGCTGATAGACTGGCCCTAACAGCAGCCGCTTTGCTTCTTTACAGGCGTCATCCATCAGCTTGACATGGCAGCCGATGGGCCAGTCATCTTGTCTATATTTCATACACAAACATCAGAGCTCTTGACAGCACTTTGCACACTAGGAAATTGCTTCTGCTGCGGACTGAATTTAAAACAGAGTTGCTTGTTCTCCACCATGTGTTCATGACCCTCAGGACTAGAAGTGCTGTCATGAATAGATAATTTTGGAATGTTCGTGTATAGTATTTGCAACCAGTTTTTGAGCTACAATTTTCAATCTATTTCGTTAAGATGTTTTGTCTTCATGCTCACAACTAAAGCAGTTTTATTTTGATAAAGAGATCTTAGACTAAAATTCTGGATTTTGTCTGTATAAAATGACAGATATTACAGAGAATTTCATTAGTTATTACTTAACGGCTCATAAAAAATATATTAAAGAGGGTGTTATGTAAAATCCTGCATTGCAGAACTGAGTAGAGTATGCAAAAAGCTCAGTGCAGCTGTTGATACAAAGAATACCTCAATCCATCTGCACTGCTTTCTAAGACAACTGTTAAAAGAATATTGGAAAAGACTACGAGGAAATCCTATTTAAGAGCAAAAAAAAGACACTTCAAAAAAGAGATTTTTTGGTGTATTTTGCATAAAATTACTTTGCTTTCATAATAAATGTTACTATTTGGCTCATTGAATAAAAGTGGGTACCTTATCCCCAGCAACATACCGCTTTGCAGGTAATTACTATTTCAACAAATTATGTCTGCAGCTGATGCACAAGTACCACATCTAGGTATTAAACATTAAGATGACTCCTATAAACTATCTATTGTAGATTCTATAATTCATCACAAGCCATAAAAGTCCAATATGAATCTAGCACACGATACCACTGAGTGCTAATATGATTATCATTGGGTGGCGCTTCGATGGCAGCCTCGCCTAGTCTGTCTGTCCTTTTCATCTTTTTTTTGTTATTTTTAGTGTGTTTAAAAAGTTTGTGTTAATGTTCTCCGGTTTGTTTTACGTGGGGGGTGGGCGGGGTGGTCAGGGGAAACTTTTTTTCGATCTCTTACCTTGCCGGAGATGCGATTGTTTTCCGGGTCGTATCTCCGTTCGCTCTGCAGCCCAATATCGTGGAGCTGGAGGCCTTGCTCGGGACTGACTTTGAGCCCCACCACGGGGCACGAACTTACCATTGGAGCAGATTCCTTGCCTGGGATCAACGCTCCAACCATGGCCTGCGGACTTTAACATCATGGAGCTCACAGTCTTGGGAGAGACCGAGTCGGGAAGCTCCAAATTCGCTCAACCTTCGACAAACCCCGACCCGAGATAGATCGCCCAGCGCGGGGGAACTGAGATTCCCCCCCCCCCCCGATGCAGGAGCTTGATCGCCCCAACAAGGAGGCCCACCGCCGTTTATGGGAGTAAGATCATCCCGTCAACGGAAGGTTAGAGGCCCCAGACCGCTGGAGAACAAAGAAGGGAAGAGATTGAACTTTTTTTCACCTTCCATCACAGTGAGGAATGTGGAGGAGTCATTGTGGTGGATGTTTATGGTAAAATGAATTTTGTGTGTTCTGTTGCTTTTTATTAGAATGAATGTATGGCAAATCAAATTCCTTGTATGTTACAAAACATACTTGGCTAATAAAGTAAGACTATGACTATGACATCAACAACAGCACTCCCTTTAAATGTATACACCATACCATTCTCAAATTTTACTGCCAACCTGTTAACACTGTTTGTTTTGATTCCTCTTTGGATTAATCTCCTGAAACCTTGACCTTTATTTATGCAGAGTGGCAAAGTTAAAGTATTTTTATGAACTGGTTTATTCATTTTCAAGTTGCATATATGCATTGACATTTATCCTCTCCAACAGAAAGCAAGCATGGAATTTTACATTGACATCCATGCTCATTCAACTATGATGAATGGATTTATGTATGGAAACATCTTTGAGGATGAGGAGAGGTTCCAGAGGCAAGCAATCTTTCCCAAGCTTCTTTGTCAAAATGCGGAGGACTTTTCATTTGTAAGAGGGTTTTCTTTAATTCGTAGAATTGTTATTCGAAGTAGATAAGATTTTTATAGATTTGTTTTCACTTCATCAGACAAAACATTTTTAATATCTATACAATATAAATGTTTCCATATTTTGGATAATATTTTATTCAACTAATTACTGTGTTGCACGATACATGATTGCTAAAGTAATTCTCTCTTAATTAATTTATAACTTTAGGAAAGAATATGTTTGGAAACCTTTTGCATTGAATGATCATTGCATTTTGTAAGGTTTGATCAAGATGTTATTTTTCAGAAATGTTTCAACGATAACAGAAAATATACTACTAATGTGGTTTATACTGGCCTGAAGTAATCCTAATGAGTTAAATGCCTCCAGTGTATCTTGTGTATTAGCATTACACAACAGTTTTTTGTTTCCAAACAATTTACAATAATGACAATTTCTGAGTCACTTAGCACCATTCTGGAAGTTTGACTGTGAACTTGGAAGTGGAGAGGATGTTTCCACTAATGGGAGTCTAGAACTAGAGGTCATAGCCATCTTCCAGTCCCGCCTCAAGACCCATCTCTTCACCTCTGCCTATCCTTAGCCCCACGTCCCCCTCCCTTTTCATCTGTGCTTGAATTGCCTCATATTGTGTTTTGAATTGAATTCTGTCTTTAATTTGTGTACTAGTCATGTCTCTACTATTTATTTCATTCCGCTTACATGTTTTTCCTCTACTTGCTAAATTTTTGTAAGGTGTCAAAAAGGTCAAAGGTCAAAGGTTATTTATTGGTCACATACACCTAGGTGTAGTGAAATGCTTCTTGCCAATGCAGCACATAAAGAAAGAATACAGACATAACATTAATAAGAGATTTAAACATAAAGAACATCCCCCCACAATGGCTCCCACCATGAGGGAAGGCATAATGTCCAGTCCCCAACCTCAGTTCACCCATAGTCGAGCCAATTGAGGCCTCCAAAGTTGCCTCTACGGAGGCCCGATGTTCCTGGCCGTTCTCGCCGGGTGATGGTGCTCCGGCGTCGGGAGAGTCCTCACAGCAGCATGGGAACCCTGGAACGGCCGCTTCCGTACTGGAGGCCGCGGCTTCCAAAGCCAACAAGGCCGCGCCGGTTGGAGCTCCACAACTGGCGATCACGTCGCGAGATCCCAGGCTCCCGGTGTACAGTTCGGCGCCGCCGCCCGCAGCTGGTCGCTCCACAGTCCCGCAGCTCCGCGATGTTGTTCCCGGCGGCCTCAGCTCACCGGAGCTCCAGCGCGGCGACCCAGGCAAGGCATCGCCCGCTCCACGATAGCGCTCCAGCGCTGTGCCGCCGCCGAAGCCGTGGTTCCGAAGCCGTGGTTCTCCAACGAAACGTTGCTCCAGGCCCGCTGGTAGGCCGCGAGGACGGGTCGAAGCTGCAGCCCGGAGAAAAGCTGCCTCTCCGACCAGGTAGGGACCCTGAAAGGTAGTTTCCCCCTTCCCCCCCCCACATAAAAAAGTCTAGACCTCCAGAAACAAAAACACTTTAACTAACTAAAAATAAAAAAAAGATTAATTGAATTGAATCCTTTATTTGTCATTCAGACCTTTCGGTCTGAACGAAATGCTGTTGCCTGCAGCCATACATGTAATAATAACAAAACACAATAAACACAAATTAACATCCACCACAGTGAGTTCACCAAACACCTCCTCACTGTGATGGAGGCAAAAGTCTTAGAGTTACTGTCTCTTCCCTCCTCTTCTCCCTCTGCGCCGAGGCGATACCCCACCGGGCGATGGTAAGTCAGTCCGCGGTTCAAGCTCCGCGGCCCGGGGGGTGGTCAAAGCTGCCCGTGCTGTTGCAACGGGTGCTCCGGAAAACAGGCACCAGCCTGTGACCTGCGAGCTCCTGACATTGTCCTCCACTGGCCCGCGGCCGAGCCCCGGATCCAGGTCGCCGCCGCCTCAGCCGCCGTAGCACCGTCTCCGCTCCGCACCCTGCCGCCCACAAGGCAGCGTCTCAGCCCTGCACCGGGCTGCCCCCACGGAAGCACCTTCCAGCCGTGAGCCGGTCCGCCCACACGGCAGCGTCTCAGCCCCGCACCAGGCTGCTCACACGGGAGCACCTTCCAGCCAGTAGCCGGTCCGCCCACAAGGCAGCGTCTCAGCCCCGCACCGGGCTGCTCACACGGGAGCGCCTTCCAGCCGGTAGCCGTGCCGGCCGCACGGGAGTGTCTCAGCTCCGCACCGTCCGCCCTCACCGGAGCGCCGAGTCGTGCCATTACCCGGACGTCGCCACAGCTCGAAGACGGCCAGCCTCGCGTTGGTGAGTCCTGGCTGGCTCTACCTCCGGACCCTCGAGGTCGGTCGCAGCTAAAAGACAGACAGCTGCTGGCTGGGCAGCCGCGCACAGGTCAGCGCCCCCTGTTGGTGTCGTTGAGACTCTTGAAAGGCGCCCATAAATAAAATGTATTATTATTATTATTATAGCCTCAGAATTAATGGACGTTAATTTAGGAAGGAGATGAGGAGGAATTTCTTTAGTCAGTGGGTGGTGAATCTGTGGAATTCTGCCACAGAAGGCTGTGGAGGTCAAGTCAGTGGATATTTTTAAGACAGTGATAGATAGATTCTTGATTGGTACAGGTGTCAGAGGATATGGGAGGAAAGGCAGGAGAATGGGGTAGGAGGGACAGATAGATAAACCATGATTGAACAGTGGAGTAGACTTGATTTGCCGAATGGCCTATTTCTATTCCTATCATTTATGATCTTATGAACTTATGAACCTTCCAGCCATAAGATATAGCGTTCTCATATGAGTATCATATCAGTAGCTCCTGAGATAATATAACTCCCTCTATTGCTCTTTTTCATACACTGCAGGAGAAATGAGACTAAGCCAGTTGACCCAATAATAGTTTCTCATAGGAGAACAGACTACGTTTTTCTTAGAGAAACCATCGTTGGGTCAACTAGGTTTATCCAGCAACCCCCTTGTCTGAAGGATTATCAATGGAGTTCCATTCTTACATTTTATTGTTATAGACCCACCTGTGCTGCACCATCCTCAACAACTGATTTTGCTACAACCCTCTCTGAACCGTTGTTCTGAGGGCCAGTCTCCAAACCCCAAAATCCAAGCTCCCAGGCCTCCTCTATCCATTATTCGCATGATCCGTCACAGCCCGCTCCAGAAACCTCAATTCCTGACTATCACATTCTATATCTATTTACCTAATCACCCCCTGAACTAAATCCCAATCTCTCTGGTTGTTACCCCAACAGCACAGGGCTCTGATTCCTATCCCATGCAACCTGCCATCCCTATTCCCAACCTCAAACACACTATAAACCTCTTGCTTCCTTTCCTCTGATCATAGTGCAGGCCTAATCACTCTATTCTCTTCAAGCTGCACCCTCCAAAATAATATATTAGGGTTAATTATACAGGATCATAGTGTAATAAGTTGTTTGCAAAATTTCTGCCTGCACCCATCATACAATGCCCTCCATAATATTTGAGACAAAGACCCATCATTTATTTATTTGCCTCTGTACTCCATAATTTGTGATTTGTAATAGAAAAAAAATCACATATGGTTAAAGTGCACATTGTCAAATTTTAATAAAGGCCATTTTTATACATTTTGATTTCACCATGTATAAATTACAGCTGTGTTTATACATAGTCCCCCCATTTCAGGGCACTATAATGTTGGGTACCCAGCAATGTCATGTAAATGAAAGTAGACATGTTTAGTATTTTGTTGCATATCCTTTGTATGCAATGACTACTTGAAGTCTGATTCATGGACATCACCAGTTGCTGGGTGTCTTCTCTGATGATGCTCTGCCAGGCCTGTATAGCTGCCATCTTTAGCTTATGCTTGTTTTGGGGCCTAGTCTTCTTCAGTTTTCTCTTCAGCATATAAAAGGCATGCCCATTTGGGTTCACATCGGGTGATTGACAGCCACACAAGAATAGACAATTTTTGTAGCTGAAAAACTCCTTTGTTGCTTTAGCAGTATGTTTGGGATCATTGTTTTGCTGTAGAATGAACCGCCGGCCAATGAGTTTTGAGGCATTTGTTTGAACTTGAGTAGATAGGATGTGTCTATACACTTCAGAATTCATTATGCTACTACCATCAGCTGTTGTATCATCAATGAAGATAAGTGAGCCAGTACCTTCAGCAGCCATACATGCCCAGGCCATAACACCCCCACCACCGTGTTTCACAGATGAGGTGGTATGCTTTGGATCTTGGGCAGTTCCTTCTCTCCTCCATACTTTACTCTTGCCATCACTCTGATATAAGTTAATCTTCGTCTCATCTGTTCACAAGACCTTGCTTCCAGAACTGTGGTTCCTCTTTTAAGTACTTCTTGGCAAACTGTGACCTGGCCATCCTATTTTTGCGGCTAACCAGTGGTTTGCATCTTGCAGTGTAGCCTCTGTATTTCTGTTCATGAAGTCTTCTGCGGACAATGGTCATTGACAAATCCACACCTGGCTGCTGAAGAGTGTTTCTGATCTGTCGGACAGGTATTTGGGGATTTTTCTTTTTTATAGAGTGAATTCTTCTGTCATCAGCTGTGGGGGTCTCCCTTGGCCTGCCAGTCCCTTTGCGATTAGTAAGCTCACCAGTGCTCTCCTCCTTCTTAATGATGTTCCAAACAGTTGATTTAGGTAAGCCTAAGATTTGGTTGATGTCTCCAACAGTTGCATTCTTGTTTCTCAGTCTCATAATGACTTCTTTGACTTTCATTGGCACAACTTTGTTCCTCATGTTGATAAACCACAATAAAAGTTTCCAAAGGTGATGAAAGCCTGGAGGTAAGACCAGATGCTGAGAGCTCTCTTATACCTGCATTAAGGAGGCAATTAAACACTCCTGAGCAATTACAAACACCCGTGAAACCATGTGTCCCAAACATTATGTCGCCCTGAAATGGAGGTACTATGTATAAACACTGCTGTAATTTCTACATGGTGAAACCAAAATGTATCAAAATGATCTTCATTAAAATCTGACAATGTGCACTTTAGCCACATGTGATTTTTTTCTATTACAAATCTCAAATTGAGAAGTACAGAGGCAAATAAATAAATGATGGGTCTTTGTCCCAAACATTATGGAGGACACTCTACTTCTACTCCTCAGGTTGTAGGAATTTCGAGGCCTCTGTTTATAATAACAATTTAATAAACCTGTCTCGATAAACATGCATTATCATTAAATGGATGACAGAATCGTCTATTCTGCTGTCTCATTCTTGTTGATTTATAAAATATTAGCCAAGTATATTTATGTCAAAGGATCCAAAATCTGCTGAGCTAGTTTCATGAATTTTTCTCTTTCCGATACCCTTGGGTTTTTAAATTTTTTTATACGAAACATAATGTCAGACATAAAATGTTTTCAATTTTAGGTCATCTGGGTAACTCCATATTCGAGCTGGCCATGAATAGAAATAAGATGTTCTCTGCCCACTCCCTTGCTTGCTGAAATCTTTATGACTTTTATATATCAATTTATAAATGGGTAATTCATAAAAATAAGAAATTACATAAATTAATATAAATTTCACTTTTGTAACATTGGGACATAAAGAATGCCACAACCTGAAATATACAATCATCATGCAGTATGTAATAGGTTCTTCTGTTTGGAATTTCACCAGAAAGGCAATTTTCTATAGCTGCCAACTCGCGCAATTAAAAATTTTGGAGCTCCTCTTGAACCTTAACAAGTTGCACATGTGCCACATCCAGAATATGGGACCAGTACACAGAAGCATTTAAAATGTGATGGACAGACCAGTGCATCTCTTGTTTGACCAGACTCCCAAGCTCATCATTGCAAAAACATTTAAAAAATAAATTGTAAAAGAAAATCATAGATTGTAGATGCTGGGAATCTGTAATCAAAACAGAAAATGCTGTGGGACACTCATGAAATGAAGATGCTGGAATCTGGAGCAAAAAGCAAACTGTTGGAAGAAAAATGAGAGGACTGAGGATGGACCAGAAGAATAGAGAGCCAGGTGTTCAAACCATTGGGTGGCGGTGTAGCTGCATAGATAGAATATGAAGTGTTAACATTGCAGATGAATGGATCTCTGTCCAATTCTAAAAGGAGGTTAATGAGCCATTAGGAGGTAGTGACCATAATATGGTCAGGTTTAATCTACAATTGGAGAGGGAGAAGTGTAGATCGGAAGTGTCAGTGTTACAGTTGAATAGAGGGGACTATGGGGCCCTGAGGGAGGAGCTGGCCAAAGTTGACTGGAAAAATACCCTAGCAGGGATGACAGTGGAACAACAATGGCAGGTATTTAGAAACATAGAAACATAGACAATAGGTGCAGGAGGAGGCCATTCGGCCCTTCGAGCCAGCACCGCCATGCATTGTGATCGTCCCCAATCAATAACCCGTGCCTGCCTTCTCTCCATATCCCTTGATTCCACTAACCCCAAGAGCTCTATCTAAATCTCTCTTAAATCCATCCAGTGATTTGGCCTCCACTGCCCTCTGTGGCAGGGAATTCCACAAATTCACAACTCTCTGGGTGAAAAAGTTTTTTCTCACCTCACTCTTAAATGGCCTCCCCTTTATTCTAAGATTGTGGCCCCTGGTTCTGGACTCACCCAACATTGGGAACATTTTTCCTGCATCTAGCTTTTCCAGTCCTTTTATAATTTAATATGTTTCTATAAGATTCCCCCTCATCCTACTAAACTCCAGTGAATACAAGCCTAGTCTTTTCAATCTTTCCTCATATGACAGTTCCGCCATCCTAGGGATCAATCTCGTGAACCTAGGCTGCACTGCCTCAATCACAAGGATGTCCTTCCTCAAATTAGGAGACCACAACTGTACACAATACTCCAGATGTGGTCTTACCAGAGCCCTATACAACTGCAGAAGAACCTCTTTACTCCTATACTGAAATCCTCTTGTTATGAAGGCCAACATTCCATTAGCTTTCTCCACTGCCTGCTGGACCTGCATGCCAACTTTCAGTGACTGGTGTACAAGGACGCCCAGGTCTCGCTGCACCTCCCCCTTACCTAACCTAACCCCATTGAGATAATAATCTGCCCCCTTGTTTTTGCCGCCAAAGTGGATAACCTCACATTTATCTATATTATACTGCATCTGCCACGCATCTGCCCACCCACTCAACATGTCCAGGCCACCCTGTAACCTCCTAACATCCTCTTCACAGTTCACACTGCCACCCAGCTTTGTGTCATCCGCAAACTTGCCAGTGTTGCTCCTAATTCCCTCTTCCAAATCATTAATATATATGGTAAACAGTTGCGGCCCCAACACCGAGCCTTGCCATTCTGAAAATATTCTGGATGTGGCACATGTGCAACTTGTTAAGGTTCAAGAGGAGCTCCAAAATTTCGCCTCTGCCTGCCATTCTGAAAAGGACCCGTTCACTCCTACTCTTTGCTTCCTGTCTGCCAACCAATTTTCCATCCACGTCAAGACCCTACCCCCAATACCATGTGCTCTAATTTTAGTCACCAGTCTCCGTGCGGGACCTTATCAAAGGCTTTCTGAAAGTCTAGATACACTACATCCACTGGCTCCCCTTCATCCATTTTACTTGTCACATCCTCAAAAAATTCCAGAAGATTAGTCAAGCATGATTTTCCTTTCATAAATCCATGCTGACTTGGATCCATCCTTTTACTGCTATCCAAATACCCCATTATTACCTCTTTAATAATTGACTCCAGCATCTTTCCCACCACTGAAGTCAGGCTAACTGGTCTGTAATTCCCCGTTTTCTCTCTCGCTCCTTTCTTGAAAAGTATGATAACATTAGCTATCCTCCAATCCACAGTAACTGATCCTGAATCTATTGAACATTGGAAAATGATCACCAATGCGTCCACTCTTTCTAGATCCACCTCCCTGAGGACCCTGGGATGCAACCATCAGGCCCAGGGGATTTATCATCCTTCAGTCCCATTAGCCTACCCAATACCATTTCTCGCCTAATGAAAATTTCTTTCAGTTCCTCTACCCCCTTAGATCCTCTGTCCTCCAGTACTTCTGGGAGATTGTTTGTGCCTTCCTTAGTGACGACAGATCCGAAGTACCTGTTCAACTCTTCTGCCATTTCCTTGGTCCCCATAATAATTTCACCTGTGTGCTTTCAAGGGACCCACATTTGACTTTGCTATTCTTTTTCCCTTAACATATCTAAATAAGCTTTTACTGTCCTTCTTTATATTCCTGGCCAGCTTCCCCTCTTACTTCATCTTTTCAGCCCGTCTTGCACGTTTTGTTTCCTTCTGTTGTCCTATGAAAGTTTCCCAATCCTCTGGCTTCCTATTTCTAGGTATTCCTATTTCTAGGAATAATACAGAATGTGCAGGACCAGTTAATTGCGAGGAGGAAGAAAGATTCCAAGGGGAGAAAGGGGCGACCGTGGCTGACAAGGGACGTCAGGGACAGTATAAAACTAAAAGAGAAGAAGTACAACGTAGGAAAGATGAGCGGGAAGCAAGAGGATTGGGTAATATTTAAAGAGCAACACAAGATAACTAAATAGACAATACGGGGAGAAAAGATGAGGTACGAAGGTAAGCTAGCCAAGAATATAAAGGAGGATAGTAAAAGCTTCTTTAGGTATGTGAAGAGGAAAAAATTAGTTAAGACCAGTGTTGGACCTTTGAAGGCCGAAAAAGGTGAATTTATTATGGGGAACAAAGAAATGGCAGATGAATTGAACAGGTATTTTGGATCCGTCTTCACGAAGGAGGACACAAACAATCTTCCTGATATAGTAGTGGGCAGAGGATCTGGGGTGACGGAGGAACTGAAGGAAATCCACATTAGGCAGGAAATGGTGTTGGGTATACTGATGGGACTGAAGGCTGATAAATCCCCAGGGCCTGATGGTCTGCATCCCAGGGTACTTAAGGAAGTGGCTCTTGAAATTATGGATGCATTGGTGATAATTTTCCAATGTTCTATAGACTCGGGATCAGTTCCTGTGAATTGGAGGGTAGCTAATGTCATCCCACTTTTTAAGAAAGGCGGGAGAGGGAAAACGGAATTATAGACCAGTTAGCCTGACATCGCTGGTGGGGAAGATGCTGGAGTCAATTATAAAAGATGAAATCGCCACACATTTGGATAGCAATAACAGGATCGGTCCGAGTCAGCATGGATTTACGAAGGGGAAATCATGCTTGACTAATCTTCTGGAATTTTTTGAGGATGTAACTAGGAAAATTGACAAGGGAGAGCCAGTGGATGTAGTGTATCTGGACTTTCAGAAAGCAATTGATAAGGTCCCACATAGGAGATTAGTGGGCAAAATTAGGGCACATGGTATTGGGGGTAGAGTGCTGACATGGATAGAAAATTGGTTGGCAGACAGGAAACAAATAGTAGGGATTAACGGGTCCCTTTCAGAATTGCAGGCAGTGACTAGTGGGGTACCGCAAGGCTCGGTACTGGGACTGCAGCTATTTACTATATACATCAATGATTTGGATGAAGGGATTCAAAGTAACATTAGCAAATTTGCAGATGACACAAATCTGGGTGGCAGTGTGAACTGTGAGGAGGATGCTATGAGAATGCAGGGTGACTTGGACAGGTTGGGGGAGTGGGCAGATGCATGGCAGATTAAGTTTAAGTGGATAAATGTGAGGATATCCACTTTGGCATAAAAAACAGGAAGGCAGATTACTATCTAAATGGCATCAAGTTGGGAAAAGGGGAGTACAACGGGATCTGGGGGCCTTTGTTCATCAGTCTATGAAAGTAAGCATGCAGGTACAGCAGGCAGTGAAGAAAGCGAATGGCATGTTGGCCTTTATAACAACAGGAGTCGAGTATAGGAGCAAAGAGGTCCTTCTGCAGTTGTACAGGGCCCTAGTGAGACCACACCTGGAGTATTGTGTGCAGTTTTGGTCCCCTAATTTGAGGAAGAACATTCTTGCTATTGAGGGAATGCAGTGTAGGTTTACAATTCCAAGGATGGCGGGACTGTCATATGCTGAGAGAATGGAGCGGCTGGGCTTGTACACTCTGGAGTTTAGAAGGATGAGAGGGGATCTTATTGAAACATATAAGATTGTTAAGGGTTTGGACACGCTAGAGGCAGGAAACATGTTCCCGATGTTGGGGGAGTCCAGAACCAGGGGCCACAGTTTAAGAATAAGGGGTAAGGCATTTAGAACGGAGACGAGGAAACACTTTTTCACACAGAGAGTTGTGAGTCTGTGGAATTCTCTGCCTCAGAGGGCGGTGGAGGCCGGTTCTCTGGATACTTTGAAGAGAGAGCTTGATAGGGCTCTTAACGATAGCAGAGTCAGGGGATATGGGGAGAAGGCAGGAACGGGGTACTGATTGGGGATGATCAGCGATGATCACATTGAATGGGGGTGCTGGCTCGAAGGGCCTAATGGCCTACTCCTGCACCTATTGTCTATTGTCTATTATCTTTATTTTTTCCACAGATGCTGGAAATCTGAAATAAAAGCTAAAAGTTATTTTTCTAATTGTATAGGCTGCATCGTTGTCATTTGTAACATATTATACAAAGGAGCTTAGTGTGCTCAAAACTGCCCCCATTAACTCACTTGGACTCAAAATTTCATAGATATTTCCTGTGACCTACATATTACTGCCTCATCTTCTAATTTTTCACACAAAGGGTGGTGGGTGTATGGAATAAGCTGCCAGATGAGCTAGTTGAGGCCGGGACTTTCTCAACATTTAAAAAACAGGCACATGGATAGGACAGGTTTGGAGGGATATGGACCAAATGCAGGCAGGTGAGACCAGTGTAGGTGGGACATGGTGTGGGCAAGTTGGGCCGAAGGACCTGTTTCCACACTGTATCGCTCTCTGACTCTATGACTCTATAACCTACCAAAAACTAACTTATTTTTTTCTCTTTTCCGAATGAACTGAAGCATTAACTGTTTCGCTTTCCACAGATGCTGCTTTACCTTGTTGAGAAACAGCATTTTCTGTTTTTATAGAGTAAATCGTGATTCATAGCAAACTAATCATTACAGACCAAAAAAAGGACATAAAATGCTTAAGTAACTCAATGGGTCAGGCAGCATCTCTGGAGAATATTGATAGGTGATGTTCTTGGTTAGGACCCTTTTTCGAACTGATTGTAGGTGGGTGGAGTGTGTGTGTGGGGGGGGGGGGGGGGGGGGGGGAGAGGTTGTTGAAAGCATGGAGAGAGGAGAGGCGGGGCAAAGCTTGGCAGGTGGATGGATAGTTGGAACAAAGACCAGAGATTAAAGCAGAAAGTGTGAGACAGACTGATTGAACAGCAGTCTCAATGTCACCATCAGGTCCATTCTGCTAGATATAGTTGTCTACAAGAGATAGCCAGGCTGCAAACAGCAGGAAATAACACCCATCCTTGTTTTGGCCTGATGCCCTCAAAAAGCTAATATCGCCAGTGATTTGAAATACTTGGAAATAAATTAAAATTTGTAAATGTATTTAAGTTACTTAAATGCTATTATTAATTGATTAGAATATAAATATATATCAAAATAAAGAAAAATAAACAAAAGTGCTTATCTATACTCACTATTTAAATGCGCCAGCCATTTTTGATGTAATGTTGAGAGGCTGGTTACAAAATATTAGGTAGTGGTAGACATTTCAGGATGATTGTGGATCTGTCAGATTATTGGGGAGAATTGTGATTGATTGGTGGGATGAAGGGCAGGCTCATGATTAATCAGAGAGGATATGAAGATTTGCACGGGTGAGCCGTTGCTTATGTATTTTAAAGGGGACCGGCCAAAGGCAGGCTACCAATGTCAGACTCAATTATATGAGATTTACTCAGCCTGGACCTCTTTAACTGCATTAAAGCAGGTCTCCCATGCAGACTATTTTGCCTAGCAGAAGGGACTGGACGGTGACACTAAGATTGCATATGTGATGTGAACTTCCAGTATTACTTCAAGTTAAATACCATTGTGCATGTCCAGGTGTCACCTTGAGCTAGCATGTCAGGAATAGCCACAGAAAAGCATTGCAGACTTCTTGCATTTTCCTCAGTTTTCTTTATCAACAATATTATTGCACAAAAAGCACATTAGAATATGCACATAATTGTTTCTCTTCATAATAAACTTTGCAAGCCAGTCTATTTTCCATGAAATGTTTTGACAGGTCCTTTGGAGATGTACCAAGACTTTCACAGGGGGTATTTATGGATATTGCTGTATTACCAGATGAATGTTTAATATGTAAATTGCAACTTGAAAATTCCCTGGGCATTAAGATTTGACTGCTAGATTGGACATATCATTGAAATGCAGCTACAGTATTTTACCTTAAGGGGAGAAAAACTATGCTAGTGGTTTATACTTGCAGCCCACTAAATCCTGTTAATACTGCACCATCTTGGCGATGGTGTCAATATATTAGAAAGTACAGCAGTCTGGAAAATAAGAAAAGTCGGCTATTGGGAAAATTAAAAAATTTATATGCAATTAAATATTCTAAAATTTGAACCAATTCATTTTCTATTATCCACTCTGAAAAGTCTAAAATGATTTCCCCTTATTTTAAACTAACCCTGATGACAATTAAATGAGTTTGGGTCAAAGGTTCAAAGTATATCCCACCTGATTTTGCCCTTCATTGATTTTAGTAGAGTCAATGGTTGGATAAACTCATGCTGACTATGTAAATTAACTCAAAGATCAATTGCCATTAATCTTTGGTCTCTGTTCTGTCCCTTGCTGACTTTGCAGGCACAAAGTCACTTCTGTGAGAGAGATAAGAGCTGTGTTTGACATAATAGTATTGTGACCTCCTGCAGCAAAGATTATTGAATCTTTTAGGTAGATTGAATAATTACAGTAGCTTCCATTAAAATTGCATAATACTTTGCAGGCATGTTACCAGTCAAAATATATCAAACCACATAATGAGATGCAGGGACAGAACTTTGTCAAAGTGCAAGGTTTTTTAGAGGAAAAATAAAAACTAGAGGTAAAAAGGCCGGGTGTTTAGGGATGGAATTCCATAACATCGCAGATTTAAGGGGCCATTGACTTTACCCCAGTACTATCCGTGCCAATCAGAAGTAGATCAAGAATGTGAAGTAGATTATAAAGACATTTTGATCATGTAATATACAAATATGTTGACCACTTGATTTGAACATTTAATAAGAACATGCTGATCTGACTGTAAACTCAACTCTGCATTATCATCAACCTGTGGTAACTGTTCAGCTCCTTGTTTATCAAGTACCTATTTACCATAACCTTAAAAATATTTTAGTACTCTGCTTCTACCACCTTTTGATCAAGATGCTACAAATTACATGCTGTACCTGTCTACTAGCCTTTTGCAAATCATGCACTAGTGCTCTCAGATCCCCCTCTGCATCTCAGAACTGCAATATCTCATCATCAGGATAATATGCGTCTTTGATACTTTTCCAGCCAAAACAATGTCATATTTCCCACATTATACTTGAGATCTATCTGCCAGATTATTCCACATTCCCTTAACTTATCTATTATCATTCATGTCCTTGTTATGACCTCTATACAATTTCCTCGCTATCTTTGTGGCATCAGGAAATTTAGCAACTATCCATCCAAGTCATTTATATAAAAGATTGATGCCCCAGCACTGAATATTTTGGCATACTACCCAGTATATTTGGCCAACCAAAAAAAATCTTTGCATGTATTTCTGCATCTTCTCTCATCAACTAATCTTCTATTCACAGAAAAATGACACTTCCTACAATGCAAGCTTACATTTTCTGCAATAATCTCTGATATGGCACCTTGTCAAATTATTCCTTTCTATTCACAGCACCTGCTACTATTTCGAAGAACACTAATAAATTTGTCATATGTGATTTCCCTTGAAGCAAGCAATATTGAATTTGACTGATAACCCTGATTACCGTTCCTCCATGCCCTGCTATAATATCTTTAATAATAACTTACCATTTTTCCTTTTAGGTTTTTAGAACCTAATTGGCTTGTAGTTTCCTGCTTTCCCTGACCACCCCTTCTCGAATTAAAGAAATACATTTCATATTCCTCATGGAGAATATAATTTTTCAGATTTAAACAGTGGCACAATGCCAATTTTTGATCTCTGCATTCTCTTACTTCACTGCATAAACTTGTACCAAACCTCACTTATGAGGAAGTAAGGAAGGCTGTGAGAAAATATACCAACACTCATCCCACCATCTTCTCTCCCTCACACACATACATTCTCTCTCTCCATATTTAAAAGCTGTAAACTGGGAAACATGAACAATTGAAATTAAAGTTGAATTCATGAATTTGGACTGATGGCAATCATACATTTTAAATCTCCCTGGTTAAAAGTTGTTGAGTAGGTACCTGTGTGCCTCAGCTCCCTGCCTATCTCTATTGGTCTCCGTTAAAAATGCTCCTTGTGTAATTCCATGAAAGTGTGGCCATTTTATTGTAAAATAGCAGTAAATAAACATGTTAAAATTGGCTTTTGCTGATAATGCTTTTCCCTGTGAATGCAATATTATTTATCTATGGTAATTAATTTGAGGACTTTCTTTTAAAAGGAATGACATATGTAATTGCATTGTCTGGTCTTAGCAACACATTAAAAACCAAAAGGGCCATTATGGAGATTGAATGAATTAATGCTACATTTACTAGCATTTGTATTTCACAAGAGTTGAATTGTCCCAGCTTAGATATTTATTGCAATTCCTTTATAATATGATTTCATTTGAATATCCTTAAAGAAACCATGATAATTATTCTCTGTATACATTTCTGTCATCTGCAATAATCTGCTTTAATTTCTATCACGTAAATATTTCTTTCATGAAGATCAGGGCTGGATTTTATCACAATCATTGATATACAGTATGTTGAAAGATGTAGTTTTCATCTTAAAATAAATTGAGAAAGTTATTCTCTGACACAAAAAGCATATCAAACTTTGCTATAATAATAAACACCATAAAATAACATTATGAAATTCATAATACCTATTTATTTTTAATTAATTTGGATGACAAATGCAGTTTACTTTATATTTTATTATTCCCTTGGGTGAAGTTGGCTGTTTGAAATCTCCTGCCTAAAACAGCAAATCTAACAGATGCGAACAGACGTCAGTGCCTGAAAGGAATTTTTTTTTTAAAGAATGCCTTATGGTATAATTTGAACAAAACTTTGGACTTCTGGAGATATAATTTTTGTAAATTTAAAAAAAATCATCAGTTATTGAGTCTAGTATATGAATAACCTTTAAATACATTATTTTCAAATTTTTGAAGGGAAGCAAATAGATTTAAAATGCTTCTACCAAAAATGTATTGGCTATAAAAGTATAATTTACATAAATTCAAAACATAAACCGAATCATCTATCTATCTATATCTATCTATATCTTTCTATTTGCACAAAAACGGTTCGCGATATGATTTTTCGCCAGTTCACTCACCGTTCTCCTGTGCTGCGATTGCGCCTAGTTTCGTTCCGATCGGTTGAATCTCGTAAAAATGATCAAGGTTTAAAGATCTTAAAAACCGCGTGTGCGCAGATTAATCTCTTCTCCTGCCAGGCGGTGCCGCGCAGATTAGTCTCTTCCCCTGTCACTCCCCGGGACGGTTCGCCCCTTCCTGCGCCATCGCTTCTTTACTGAAGCTGAGGGGGTTCGGCGGAGGTTTCCAACCAGATTTTCGGAGGGACCCAAAACAGCCCAGCCCCGCCCCCGCCCCCGCCGCAAGCAGCCCCGCCTCAAGCAGCAGTCCTGCCTGAAGCAGCAGCCGCGCCCCAAGCAGCAGCCCCGCCCCAAGCAGCAGCTCCGCCCCAAGCAGCAGTCTTGCCCCAAGCAGCAGCCCCGCCCCAAGCAGCGGCCTCACCCCAAGCAGAAGCCCCGCCCCAAGCAGCAACCCCGTCCCAAGCAGCAGCCTTGCCCCAAGCAGCAGCCCCGCCCCAAGAAGCAGCCCCGTCCCAAGCAGCAACCCTGCCCCAAGCAGCGGCCCAGCCTCAAGCAGCAGCCCAGTGTTGAAGACCCGACCCAGCCCAGCCCAGCCCAGAGTCAGAGACCCAGCCCAGCCCGGAGTCGGAGATGTCGCCGATGTTGCCAAACGGAAAGCGGAGACTCTGGTCCAAGCGGAGGAGAACGACCAGCGACTAGCGCCCGCTATGAGTCCCCATCGCACCGCCAATTCCAGCCACTACCCGTCAGGTCCCCCTCCCTGGCTCCACCCCCCCCCCTCTCCACCTCCCCCGTGATGCCCCCATGGCTCTTCCTCCGTCTTTTCTCCGAGCTCACTCTCCCCCGCCCACACACCCCTTTTGCCCACAACTCCCCCACGCGCACACACCCATCCCCCCAGAATCCCCCCTGCCCACATCCCCCGCCAACACACACAACCTTCGCCCACACACACCGACCCCTCTGCCCACACACACACCACCGCCCACACACCCCGCCGCCCACACACCCCACCGCCCACACAACCCCTCCCGCCCACACACCCTCCCCCCATGCCCCCACAAACCCCCCTCCCCCACAACCACCACTCCACAACTCCCCCTCCCCTCAATCCTCCTTCCCCCACAACCCCCCTTCCCCACAACCCCCCCATCCCCCACTACCCTCCTTCCCCCACAACCCCCTCCCCCACAACCCCCCCTCCCCAATCTGGGGGAGGGGAAATTAGCTGCACCTGCGCAGTGAGGGGCTATGGGTGAGTGGTGGAATATTGCGTTGGGGTAACGGGTTGCGTTGGGGGAACGGGTGAGTGGTGGAATATTGCATTGAGGAATGGGTTGCGTTGGGGGACCAGGCGTCCCGTGTGACTGGGTCCCAACGGGTCCCACTTAGTCTAGTACTTTCTAAAAAGCTAGGAATTAAACAAACTAAATGTTGTAAAGACTAGACTCCATGAAGGAGTTATTTAAATTAATTAAAGCTAGTTAAAAAAATGTTGAAACATTAAAAATCGAAGCAATATAGGCCTTTCAGTCCTTGAGGTTTGCTCCTCCATTCAATATGATCCTAGGTTATCTTCTATCTACATATCATATTTATGTGTCCAGAAATCTGTCAACCTTCTTAGTTTAGTTTAGTTTAGAGATACAGTGCAGAAACAGGCCCTTCGGCCCACCGAGTCAACTTTGACCAGCGATCCTCGCACACTAACAGTATCCTACACATACTAGGGACAATTTACATATTTATACCAAGCCAATTAACCTACAAACCAGTATGCCTTTGGCGTGTGGGAGGAAACCAAAGTTCTCAGAGAAAACCCACGCAGGTCATGGGGAGAACATACAAGCACCGTAGAGACAAGAAGCCCAGGTCAGGATCAAGCCAGGGTTTCTGGCATTGTAAGGCAGTAGCTCCACCGCCAAGCAACTGTGCCGTCCAACTTATTATGGCTGATACTGGTAGATAAATGTGAGGTTATCCACTTTGGCGGCAAGAACAAGGAGGCAGATTATTATCTCAAGGGTGTCAGATTAAGAAAAAGGGAAGAGCAACGCGACCTGGGTGTCCTTGTACACCAGTCACTGAAAGTAAACATGCAGGTACAGCAGGCAGTGAAGAAAGCTAATGGTATGTTGGCCTTCATAACAAGAGGATTTGAGTATAGGAGTAAAGAGGTCCTTCTGCAGTTGTACATGGCCCTGGTGAGACCACATCTGGAGTATTGTGTGCAGTTTTGATCCCGTAATTTGAGAAAGGACATCCTTGCTATTGAGGCAGTACAGCGTAGATTCACGAGATTAATCCCCGGGATGGCAAGACTGTCATATGAGGAAAAATTGGAAAGACTTGTACTCACTGGAATTTAGAAGGTTAAGAGGGGATCTTATAGAAACATATAAAATTATAAAAGGACTGGACAAGCTAGATGCAGGAAAAATGTTCCCAATGTTGGGGGAGTCCAGAACCGGGGCCACAGTCTAAGAATAAAGGGGAGGCCATTTAAAACTGAGATGAGAAAAAACGTTTTCACCCAGAGAGTTGTGAACTCTCTGCCACAGAAGGCAGTGGAGGCCAATTCACTGGATGAATTTAAAAGAGAGTTAGGGACTCTAAGGACTAGCGGAATCAAGGGATATGGGGAGAAGGCAGGCATGGGTTACTGATTGTGGATGATCAGCCGCAATGGCAGTGCTGGCTCGAAGAGCCAAATGGTCTCCTCCTGCACCTATTTTCTATGTTTCTTGGATAAGTAGATGGTTTCAAAAGAATCACATAATAATCAAAAAAAATTAATTGACCTTTATACTCCTGAGGAGTTTACATTTTTGCACAAACTATTTTAAACACAATTTAAAATGCATATAATATTTTCCAGTTTCATAGTTCAAAGAAGATACTAGAATCTGGAGGAAAAAAACGAATTGCTGTAGGAACTCATCAGGTCAGGCAGCATCTGTGGTTGCAAAGAAATGCTCGACCTTTGGGTTAAAATTGATTAAGATTGTTGCATCGTCTTAATGCTATGCCTGAACCCAAAAAATTGACAATACCCTTGCCTCCACAAATGCTGCGTTAGGAACTTCCTCCCGCAGTTTTGTCTTTTGCTCATATATCAATTATTTTGCTGTCAAACGTTTGCTGTTGCGATCTGTTCATTAGAGGTGTGACTTAATTTACATTGAGCTCATGAAAGTGTGAAAAATCAGACCATTGTTGTGCTGTGCAATGCGACAGTGATGACATTATCTTCAGTGATTTGGTCTAAAATTCTTCATGTTAATTTTTTTTTAGTCTAGTACTTGCTTTAATCGGGATGCTCTGAAGGCAGGCACAGGACGCCGTTTCCTTGGTGGTCTTCTGGATGACACCTCCTATTGCTACACGCTGGAAGTTTCCTTTTATAGTTATGTTGTAGGAGGAACTACCAGCACAGTTCCTTACACTGAAGAAGCCTGTATCCTTTTAATGAAAGGACAGAGTGAAATGTTATGCTGGATACCATTTTGAAAAATTATTGCTCCTGCTCTTTTAGAACCGCGGGATGCAGTCTATGAGATTCATCTCTTAATCTTAATTTTTTTCCAGCACTTTCCCTTTCATGATATTAGTTTTTTTTTTCCTTCTGGTAATAAATCCTTTGTTTCTCGCTATTTCTATAACACTCATTGTACATTTCACAGTGAAAACAGATTAACACCATGGCCATTTTTAATTCCCATCTATAATTTCTTCTTTGTTTACCTCTAAGGCGCATATATTTATTTAAAAGGACACAACGTGCTGGAGTAACTCAGCGGGTCAGGCAGCATCTTTGGAGAATGTGGATAGCTGACGTTTTGGGAAGTCGTTTTGAAGTTTTCTTTATTTATTTTTGCTACTCTTTTCTGTAAACAATTTTTTAATACATGTCTTGCTGCTTTACTCTTATACACTATTTTTCTCCTTATCAATGGAAGGAACCATTGGCATTCAGCTGCTTGTATGTAAATGTGTTCCAGAATTGCGCAACTGTCATTCTGCCTCACTTTCTCCAGAGATGGAGAGAAATTGTGTTAGGATTCCCTCAGCATTATTTAGGGATAATCACATCTGAGATCCTACACTTGATGCAGGATTGGAAACTTCATTTATTTATTAACTCACTGCAACTGAATTGGCTGCTGATGCATTGTTTGTATTACACTCCTTGGCCTCAAAATTCATTCTTCCAACGCTGTTTATTTCAGTGTTGTACAATTGAAACTGCACTTTTAGGTGTTTGCATTATTCTTTTATTCCTAATCTGTATTTTTGAGCAGCAGCATGGTGCACAAGGACAATTTTCCTCCTTGGCTTCAATTCCTTTCTGTGATTTATCTAGTATAGCATAGTATTTTTACATCGATTGCAGACTCACCAGGAGCCTAGTGGAGAGTGCCACTAGAATCATCTGTGATATTCCCAGCATCCCCAACAATATAGCCTGGCCTACAGTGCTTTCTGGAAATGATTAGAAACATTGTCATCATCTGTTGCATCCTTCACAACCTTGTCACTGGGAGAGCTCGATATTTGCCAAGGAAGAAATTTGGGGAGTAAGTGAAGGAACAATTAGAGCAAAAGTAAAACTGGGGAGAGTAAGGTATTGGAAGGAAGGAATGAAGGCAGGCCCAACACAGATACAATGTAATAGTGAAGCTTACTACCCGGATAGTCTCTTGAGGCTATCGTATCATGGGCTCTGCACATTGACCAAGGGGAATAACTGGAGGTGGTGAATTGTCTTCCTATTACATGGTTTTGGTACTAAAGTGGTGAAGATGCCACGTCAATAGATTACTGTGTAACTTAACTTTACTTTTCAGCTGGAGTGGATCTTGCCTAATATGCCTACTGCAAGCCTTCAACAATATCTAAGGTCAATAAAACAACCAATTTCACTGAGCTGACCATAAAGATGAACAGATCAAACTTGTCGGTAGACAAAAATGCTGGAGAAACTCAGCGGGTGTGGCAGCATCTATGGAGCGAAGGAAATAGGCAACGTTTCGGGCCGAAACTCTTCTTCAGACTGATGTCGGGGGGCGGGGAAGGGGGGGTGAGAAAAAGAAAGGAAGAGGCGGAGACAGTAGGCTTGTGGGAGAGCTGGGAAAGGGGAGGGGAAGGAGGGAGAAAGCAAGGACTATCTGAAATTAGAGAAGTCAATGTTCATACCGCTGGGGTGTAAACCACCCAAGTGAAATATGAGGTGCCGGGCCTCACTCTGGCAATGGTGAGGTCCAGGACAGAAAGGTCAGACTGGGAATGAGAGGGGGAGTTGAAGTGCTGAGCCACCGGGAGATCTTGTTGGTTAGTGCGAACTGAGCAGAGGTGTTGGGCGAAGCGATCGCCAAGCCTGCACTTGGTCTCGCCGATGTAGAGAAGTTGACACCTGGAACAGCGGATGCAGTAGATGAGGTTGGAGGAGGTGCAG
The DNA here is from genome assembly GCF_010909765.2 of Amblyraja radiata. Lineage (NCBI taxonomy): Eukaryota > Metazoa > Chordata > Chondrichthyes > Rajiformes > Rajidae > Amblyraja > Amblyraja radiata. The sequence continues at coordinate 37,716,041 of NC_045965.1, read as the reverse complement.
GTGAACCTCTACCTCACCTGGAAAGACTGCTTGGGTCCTAGGATGGAGTCGAGGGGGGAGGTAAAGCGACAAGTGTAACATTTTCTGCGGTTGCAAGGGAAAGTATCCAGGGAGGGGGTAGTTTGGGTGGGAAGGGACGAATTGACCAGGGAGTTACGGAGGGAATGGTCTCTGCGGAAAGCAGAAAGGGGAGGAGATGGGAAGATGTGGCCAGTGGTGGGATCCCGTTGGAGGTGGCGAAAATGTCGGAGGATTATATGTTGTATGCGACAGCTGATGGGGTGGAAGATGTGGACAAGGGGGGACTCTGTCTTTGTTACGACTAGGGGGATGCAGAGTAAGAGCAGAGCTGCAGGACTCAATCAGGCACCCAATCAGGACCAAATATTCGATGGATTTGATATCTGCAGTCCATATCATGACAGATTGAAATAATGAGGAATCTGCTTAGAGTAGACAGAAAGGACCTGTTTTTCTTTGCAAAGGACAATAGCCAGAGAACATAAATGTGGTAGTCTGTTAGGAAAAATATAGCTATAAATACCAGTTTACTAAAATGCTATTCGTAATGAGCAACAGATTTTTTTTTAATAAAGTATTTGCCATCTGTTTTAAACATACAGTAAAAATAGTTCAAATAAGTCCCAACATGAGAAATAATTTTCCTAAAATATTCCTAAACAAGTGTCACTGAGGTGACCTATTCCTTCAGGGAAATTGGGAATAAATGACTGTTATGACGTTGGTTCCAATAATTTATAAATAGCCATTTAACCTGTGCCAGAGATTTAAAAAATGCAGTTTCCTTAAAAGTTATCCACAATGCTAATCTAGGACAATATTTAATTCCTCCCAATTTACTAAATTGAAATAAAATATTTTAAAAAACTGAATTGTGCAGTGGAAATGAACACAGAAAATTGTAGGACAGTAAAAAAGCAATTTGCTGTAGTAAATGTTTACTGTATAATTCCATTTTCTATTAAAAGATGTAAGGTGCTGGAGTAATGCAGCGCGTTAGGCAGCATCTCTGGAGAATATGGATAGGTGACGTTTTGGGTCGGGACCCTTCTTCAGAATGATTATACGGGATTATTGTTGAGGGCTGTGCGTTCAGAGCGGGTGAGATTGGAGTAAGTAAGAAGAGTGGAGAAGTCAAGACAATTGATGTCGCACCGGCAGTTGGAAATAGAACAGATCCAGAGAGGGTTGAATGTTGAGCTTTTTATTTCCAATTGCCATACGACCATCTTGAGTTTACCACTCTCCCTACATACTCCAATGTCACCCCTTCTGAAAACACAGACCTCCACTAGCTCAGAAACAATCCCAACACTGGTATTAAACCCAGTGAGAAGGGAGGTGCAAATGTAGTCTGGCAGGTTGATCATTTCTGCGCTGAGGCTAGGCACCAGGTCTTGGACTCCCCCAGGAGACCTTCCAGGTGAAACAATAGGTACACATGCACCTCCTCTGTCCCCATCATCCAGTGTTCCCAATGTGGTCTCCTGCATATCGGTGAGACTAATTGGAAGAATACCTCCTCATATTCCCCCTGGATAGCTTACAACCTAATCATATGAACATTGAATTCCCCAATTTTGGGCAAACTACAACCTCCCCTCTCCTTTTATTCTCCCACACTCTTTCCATTATGCCCCACCTGGGCTATGCCCCGTCTCCCCTCCACCTCCCATTCCACCTACATTCCTTCCTCTAGCTGCACAATTAACTACACTTCAATCCTTTTTTGTCACACACTCTGCCATTGAATCTCTGGCCTTTTTCTAAACATTGGCCTATCCAACTCCCTTCACCTGTATCCAGCTATCACCTGTCAACTTTGTCCTGCCCCTCCTCTCTTCTAGCTTTCTTCCCACCTCTAAATAATTCTGAAGAAGGGTCCTGTCCCAAAACATGTTTTCCAGACCCGCTGAGTTATCGCAGCAGTTTGTGTCTTCATTTGTGAACCAGCATCTGCAGTTCCTTGTTTCCTCATGTTCTACTTCTTTGCACCAGTTTTTTTCCTTTGCCCTGTGCTGCTCTGAAATTCACAACTTTTTGCTGTCTTTGTGAATATTCCTCAGAACTCTTATCTGGTTCGTTAAAAAAAACAATACATGCAAAGATAGCTTTTTGTATATTGTTAAATTCAATTGTGTGTGGTTGCTCTGAACAAAGTATTCACATTTTGATTTGTGCATATTACAGCAAAGTTATCACAATTCACGCAATAGCAATGTGGATGGAATAATGCCAGAGTTGAGCAGCTGTAAGAACAAAAAGAGTATTAAGAATGAAGAATGTTTCAATTCCATGACAATATTTTTGAGCAAAGATTCCTGGCAGTTTCATGAAACACATTATGACACAAGCGATCTGCAATTATGCACTCCTAATGAAGCAAAACCAATGACAGTTGCCAAGAGATGATGAGCTTTAACAGTCAATTTTGTCACAATACTGTATCATATGCCTCACATGGTAAGATAAGGATTTGTTTATTGATGATTAATTGTAATTCACGCTTTTCCTAAAACAAGGATAAATCCCTTTTGAATTTGAATAATTGAAAGTGTGTAATCCCAGTCATCCAATAGTTTAGCTTCCATTTGCAAAATAATTTAATTATCTCTCCTAGCTCATGTGTTTATGATGAACACAGCACAATTCACACAATGACAGTGAGTGGACGGAATAATGCTGGAGTTGAGCAGCTGGTGTAAGAACAAAAATAGTATTAAGAATGAGGAATGTTACAACTCCACGATAAAATTTATAAAACTTTCCACCACTGCGTTTTTACCTCTCCAAAAATGAATAATCTGAACAAGAACTTACAAAGTAATAATAAATGTGATAACTTTGCTGTAGTATGCACAAATCAAAATGTGAGTATTGTATTTTGTTCAAATCAACTAGGCAAAATTGAATTTAACAATATTCAAAAAGCTATCTTTGCGAGTATTGTTGAAAATGTGCCTATACACAATATTGTATGCAAATACTATTATATTTATCACAATTGTACAAGAGGACAAGGAAAGACTATCCCACTATTAGAATTAATATGATATGCGCAGATGGAAGTCATATTGTCCTAGACTGCTTCTCAACTACAGTCAGCTGCTACCTGGTAAATTAGGTCCAGTGAAAAAAAGATATGGGCTCTATAGGAAATTTAATCTGTTGTGCTCCACTAGACCCTCACAGTTTTTTTTAAGAGAGTCCCCAGCTTTATTGTAGCTGATGGTATTGATAAATATCATTGTTTCTAAGCTTTTGTTGGTAAAGATACCATTCGGAAATGTAGTTCATAAGTAATCAAGTAATTTGTCAGTGAATATCTGCTGCTTGCTTTTTTTAAACAATGAAGGAAATGACAAACATCAAGCTATTGTATTAAATATACAGATATAAAATATGCTTCCACCATTAATGTTCAATCAAATCGGTTAGACAGATCATACCATAATGGAGGTTACTTTGGGATGTAAGATATGATTTTGTGATTAGGACTGGTTCAAGTAACTGTTTAGCCATCCTGTAGGATGCTTCTTCCATTTTAGAATGTCCCCATATGTTTGTGCCATGAACTTGCCAGGAATAACTTCACAGGGATGGCCTCTCTCTTGTCATTGAGACATTAGATTTTTAAACATTGGACCATTAGGTTTAATTTTTATAAAACACTAGACCAAGTGGGACCCGTTGGGCCCCGTCCCCCAATGCAATAATCCACCACTCACCCATTCCCCCAACGCAATCCGTTTCCACCACTCACCCGTTCCCTCAACGCAATCTTCCACCACTCACACATAGCTCCCACAGGAGGCCTGGTCCCCCAACGCTACCCATCAGTGCTCCCTGGAGCCAATCAGTCTTTCTCACATGGGGGGGGGGGGGCAATCGGCGCTTTCCGGAGCCAATGAATGGACTCGACATTTGAGTCGGTGTCGGCGCTCCGTGGAGCCAATAAATCCTTCCCACGTGATTCTGTTAATGGTGATACTGCTGCTCAATGATTGGGCCACCAATGCCAGAGAGGGGCATCGCCAATATTTTGTCTCAATATTGTGTGGGGAATGGGCTGTGGGGTGTGGGCTGTGGCAAGTGGACTGTGGGGAGTGGGGCGTGGGGAGTGGGGCGTGGGCTGTGGGGAGTCGGCTTTGGGGAGTGGGCTGTGGGGAGTGGGCTGTGGGGAGTGGGCTGTGGGGAGTCAGGAGTCGGCTTTGGGGAGTGGGCTGTGGGGAGTGGGCTGTGGGGAGTGGGCTGTGGGGCGTGGGCTGTGGGGAGTCAGGAGTGGGCTGTGGGGAGTGGGCTGTGGAGAGTGCTGTGGGGAGTGGCAGCTGAGATCCCATTGTGATGTCATTTTCTGCTGGCGGAATGTTCACGGCATCGTGTGTAAATGAGATCCCATTGGGATTGGAGGACTGAGATGCCATTGTGACATCATCACTGGAAGATGCTAGAAAAATCTCACTCTCACAGTCAGTTATAATTCTCAAAGTTGGCTTTTTTAAACCTTTAAATATCAATAACTTGTGAAATTTGACATCAAACTGGACTAAGTTGGTTCCCAGTCACACGGTAGGCCTGGTCCCCCAACACAATCCATTCCCCAACGCAATATTCCACCACTCACCTGTTCGCCCCTCCCAATCCAACCCGTTCCCCCAAAGCAATATTCTACCGCTCACCCATAGCCCCTAACTGTGCAGGCGCAGCTCATTTCCACTCCCCTCCTCCCCTCATCCCCCCTTCCTCTTCATGTGTGGGAGGGGAGCCGGGTGTGCAGTGGGAGTGGAGGAGGGGAGTGGGGGCAGGAGCATGGTGGGGGGAGGGGGGTGGTGGGGGTGGGGGAGGGCGGTGTGTGGCGGGGGTTGTGGGGTGGGAGGGGAGGTGTGTATGTGTTCAGTGGTGTGTGGGGGAGGGAGAGGGGTGTGTGTGCAGGGGGGGGTGGTGGTTGTGGGGGGGGTTGTGCTCGCACTTTGCTCACCCCGTACTCTGCTCATCCCGCACCTTCAGCTTTCGGCCTCGCTTTCGGTCTCACTTTGCGGCTCCCTGTCCGGCTCCGGCTTCACTCAATGGCTCCGGGTCCCACTCTGTGGCACCGGCTCATCGTGCTGGTCGCCGCAGAAGCAGCCCGCACGCTGCTCTCTCTGCACGCTGCTCATTCCGCACGCTGAAGGTGCGGGGTGAACAGAGTGCGAGCTGCATCTGCTGCGACCACCCCCCCTTCCCACACATCCCCTCCCCCACCCGCCCACTCCCCCACACCCCCACTCCCCCACACATCCCCTCCCCACCCCGCCCCCATCCCCCACCCCCCCCCACGCCCCCCACACCCCCCCACCATCCCCTCCCCACGCTCACTCCCTCCCCCCCCCCCCCTCCACCCGCCCCCCCCCCCACTCCACTCCCCCCCCCCCCCCCTCCCCTCCCCCACCCCACCCCACTCCCCACACGACCCCCCCCCCGCCACCCCCCCCCCCCCACCCCCCCCTCCCCCCCCCCCCCTCCCCACCCCCCTCCCCCTCCCCCACCCGCCCCTCCCCACAATCCCCCCCCCCCACCAAACCCTCCCCTCCCCCCCCGCCCCCCCCCCCCCCCCGCCATCCACCCCCTCCCCCCTCGCCCGCCCCACCCCCCCTCCTCCTCCCCCTCCCCATCCCCTCCCCTCCCCACCGCCCCCCCCCCCCCAGTCCCCCCCCCCCCCTCCCCCCCACCCCCCCTCCCCCCCCCCCCCTCCCCCCCCCGCCCCCCCCCCTCCTCCCCTCCCCCCCACTTCTCCCTCCCCCCCATTCCCTCCCCCCCCCCCTCCCAGCCCCTCCCCCCCCCCAGTTGCGACCCCCTCTCCGCCCCCCCCCCGCCCCCCTCCCCCCCCCCCCCCTTCCCCTCCCCCCGCCCTCCCCCCTCCCCCCCCTCTCCCCGGTCCCTCTGCCCCCCACCTCCCCTCCCCCCCCCCTCTCCCCCCGCCCCCCCCCTCCCCAGTCCCCCCCCCCTCCCCCACCACCCCACGTCCCCCAACACTCCCCGGTCCCCCACTCCCCCCTACACCCGCATCACCCCCACCCCATCCCACACCCCCCTCCCCATCACCCTCCCTCCCCATCACCCCCCCTCCCCATCACCTCCCTCCCCATCACCCCCCCTCCACATCATCCTCCCTCCCCATCACCCTCCCTCCCCATCACTCTCCCTCCCCATCATCCCCCCTCCACATCACCCCCTCCCCATCACGCCCTCCCCATCACCCCCTCCCCATCACCCCCTCCCCATCACCCCCCTCCCCATCGCCCCCTCCCCCACACGTCCCATCCCCCACACCCCCCTCCCCTACACCCCCCCAATGATAACACTAACAACTTTTTCTTAGCCCATTTCTCCCAAACCATTATACTTCCAGTTTTTTTACTATTATCACACTACTGACCCATATATTTCACAAAACAATGGGTTGGACATTATTTTTCAAAGCCATCTGTGCATTCTTAAAACTAAATTAATGCAGACATAAATCGTGTCTCGGTGATATTTAATGCTGGCATGGTGTTTCTCTGATGAAATAAAAAACAAATTTAAATTCCAAATGGGCCTTCTGAGATGTTTCTTTGGGATGGCACTAGATGAATTGTGCCAACTTGTGACAGCAAACCCTGATACCCTGTTCATCATCGCTGGTGACTTCAATCAAGCAAATTTCAGGAACATACTTCCAAAACACTATCTGCCTACCTCCTACCCTACTCAGGGTGTTAATACTCTAAGTCCATTGCTACGATTAGCACTCCATTCATTATCCTCATTTTGGCCTGTTTGATCATTACAGTGCTGTTCTTGCTGGCTTACAGGGATTGAAGTGTGAGGCGTTAACAAAAAGAGTAAAACAGCATTGGTCCATGGACCAATGGTCCACAAGGTCTACTGTAGGACTGCCTTGAGTCCGTGGACTGGGACATGTTCAAGCCCACTTTCTTAAGCTTCTGAGAAGATTTAGCATGACCATGAGGATTCTCTTGAACCTCTACAGTGTGCTATAGAAAGTATATTGAAGGGATGCAGCTCAACCTGGTATGGCAACTGCTCTGTTCTTGATCGCCAGAATCTGCAGGGAATTGTGAACACAACCTAGTTCTTCACAAGCTCATCACTTCATTTCATCCAGTCCATCTTCATAGTGCTTTGCATTAGGAAGGCTGGAAGCATTGTCAAGGATGCCTACACCCAGTCCATTTTCTCTTTTCTATCTTCGAGGAGAAGATATAGGATGTTAAAAGCCCAGATGGCCAAACTCCAAACTTAAGAACAGCTTCTTCCCCACTGCTATCCAATCATTCCATTCATACCCCTTCCTGGAAGTGCTGCCACTACCAGAATAATTCTTATTCTGAACTCCACTTCATTTGGTTACTCCATTATTACACTTTAAGTGGCTTTTTCACGGGGCGACTTGACGCAAGAGTGAACCAGAGTTTAACATCGTGGGAACCTCGTGCGATAACAGTACGGCATTCGTGGACCACCGTGGACCACCGTGGCGCTAACGGCAGGTAATCGTGTAACTTGGTGACTCGGGAGAAAATTCAAGAAAGTTTGAATTTCTCCAAGAGTGACTTGTACACTTGTGGTTGAGCATTGCAACAATGTATGAACATAGTGGCCAGTGCGATATCCGTGCGATATCCGTAATAACTCTTGCGGGTACCGTGGGAACTCCTGTGAACGGTGAGTAACTGAGCAGTTTGATTGTCAGTGCTTGTTTTACCTCATTGTTAAATAAATATATTTTTTACTATCAGATTGATGTCTGCAATTCTTCATTAACACATCACTACAAGATGAATGTCTCTAATGTTATAATCCCTCTCATGCTGAAACACAAAATAGTTGAAGGGAGGTGAAATAATCACATTTTCATTCTTTTTCATTTTTGAGTGTTCAGGTACCTCACTTGCTGAGCTATTTTACTCCAGCAGTTTGTGTCTCTTTTAGTCTAAAGCAGTTTCTAAGACTGTAGGAACTCCGCGGGCCAGGCAGCATCTACGGAGGGAAATGGACAGGCGACCCTTTCTTCAGGCTGCCTTATCTCTCTCTCCCCCCCCCCCTCCCCCCTACTCCCACCCACACACACAAATGCTGGAGAAACTCAGTGGGTGCAGCAGCATCTATGGAACGAAGGAAATAGGCAACGTTTCGGCCCGAAATGTTGCCTACTTCCTTCGCTCCATAGATGCTGCTGCACCCGCTGAGTTTCTCCAGCATTATTGTGTACCTTCGATTTTCCAGCATCTGCAGTTCCTTCTTAAACACAAATGCACCGAGTTCCTCCAGCATTTCGTGTTTTGCTCAGTATTCCAGCATCCGCTGTCTCCCGCGTCTCCAATAAAACAAAACTACTGTCAAAAGGGTGAAGAATAGGGGCAGAGATAGATACATTCCTGATTAGTGCGGCTGTCAGGAGGTTATGGGGAGAAGGCAAGAGAATGTGGTTTAGAGGGAGAGATAGATCAGCCGCGATTGAATGACGGAGTGGACTTAATGGACCGAATGGCCTAATTTTGCTCCTATAACTAACAAAGATAGTAATTGTTAGGGAAATGTAGTTATTAAAGACAAGGGGGAGCAGAAATGGGCAGTCTGGGATGGTTCGCGAGATACTTGCATAGGCACAAACGTTAAAGAAAGGGCAGATAAACAGAGAGGGGGGGGGGGACTTCCCTCAGTGCCCATCTGTTACCATTAATTGGACAGTTCGGTCTGTGAAATGCAACACGCCAGCCCCGACATCCAGCCCGGTGGTCAGTCCTTTGAAGATAGACACCAGTTGCTTGGAGCAACTCAGCCGGACAGGCAGCAAATCTGGAGAGAAGGAACGGGTGGCGTTTCGGGTCGAGAGCCTTCTTCAGACTGAGGTCAATCCCCTGCATGGATAACAGGAGTCCCAGCCAACACGACAATCGCCCGCTGCACAGTCTCGGAGCTTCCACTGCGAAAACGGTACCTACATTTGAGCACTTATGTAACTGAACCATCCTAACACCAAACACAGAGCATTCCTGAACTACTACCTACCTCATTCGAGACCCTCGGACTATCTTAGATCGTATACTCACTGGCTTTATCGAGTTACAGTGTGGAAACCGGCCCTTCGGCTCAACTTGCCCATACCGGCCAAAGTGTCCCATCGAAACTAGTCCCATCTGCCTGCGTCTGGTCCATATCCCTCCCAACCTGTTTTATCCATGTACCTGTCTAAATGTTTCTTAAATGTAGGGATGGACCCAGCCTCAACTACCTCCTCTGGCAGCTTGTTCCATACACCCACCACCCTTTGTGCGAAAATGTTACCCCTCACTCAGATTCCTATTAGATCTTCCCCCCTCACCTTGAACCTATGCCCTCTGGTCCTCGAATCCCCTCTGTGGGCAAAGGACATATATTACCCTGGACTCTGTCTATTTCCCTGCCTGTTCGTCTCATGGTTTTGTACACCTCTCAGCCTCTGTCCCCAGTGTGGAGTTAAGGGCTTGTTTATGGGCGCACTGGGCTGAGAACTCTGGAGGATGGGTTTTAGACTTTATCGGGAATCGAGATAGACCCCGTAATGCAGGAGCAAAGAATCGCAGACGCTAATCTGCATTGGAAAGACACAATATGCGGGAGTAACTCAGCGCTGAAGAAGAGTCCCGACCCGAAACATCATCTATCCATGTTGTCTAGCGATGCTGCCTGACCCGCTGAGTTGCTCCAGCGCTTTGTGTCTTTCCACTAGACCTGTAATAAGTCTCGGCTGGGTGTTTACTGGGATCTCTGGTGTTTAATAGACGTCCTGATGTTGTTTTTGATCAGGTTTAATCTGACAGTATTTAATCAGATCCATATTAAATAATTTCCCCTTCACCTTAAACCTATGTAATCTGGTCCTCGATTCGCCTACTCTGGGCAAGAGAATGTGCATCTACCCGATCGATTCCTCGCATGATTTTAAACATTATCTTGCACACAGCGTTGTTCCCTTCACCATGTATACACCATTTATGGCTCGATTGTTACTATTTATTGTCTGTCTACTGACTGGTTAAACGTTTGAAAGTTTCACCTCTCAGTAGATAATAAAATAAGACAACCATCACGGTCAATGTGAGACAAAGTCTTTATTCCTATTTGACAAAATAAAAAGACGACTTCTTGCACATATTGAGAGAAGGTGCATCACACCAAACAACATTTATCTAAAAAAACCCAGATTATTCTTCAGCTCATTAAAGAGCTCGGGTGAAATTCTGACAAAGTTTGTGAATGCACTTTTATCCTCTTCGCTCAGCACATTAAGCAGCTGATCATATCGTCCAAATTGAGGTCTCCGTTGAAAGATGGGCTTCACCCAGTGAGACTTCCTCTTAATTCTCTTTTTAATTAATCTCACCCTTCTGCCTTCACGCAAGCGTTCTCGATGCACATAGTGGGCTGCTGCATACAGCGCGTCAATGAAAATAACCACCATCCTGTACTCGAAAATACTTTGTATAGGCATGTCTCCAAATGAGCCAATTCAACCAAGGGAGGAATATAGTGTGTGAAAAAAACCAATATAGTGTGTGAAAACAAAGTAACATCATTTGTGCCACGTGATTAACAACACTACAGTTCACGATGTTCATTCAAGATTAACGGGAAAGCTCGGGAGACGGACAAGTCACTTGCACAAATAACAGAAATGCCGAGTACCGTGGGAACTCTTTATCTACCCCCCGTTATATCGTGCGAAACTCGTGCTGGACCACGACCACTTCACTCTGGTGACATCTTGCGTCAACTCGCCCCGTGAAAAAGCCTCATTAGTATTTCTTTTGCACTACTTCAGATTGCACTACAACCTTTGCACCATTCTGCAGTTTTACATTCTTCGATATAATTATTGTCTCTATCATTGACGTATAATGTGTCCTCTATGAGCTTCATGCTAGCAAGGAATTTTGTTGCACCGTGGTTAACATGACAATAAACTAATTGATTTTTGAATTAATTAAAACAAACAAATTCAAACCTTTTTTAGCAATATCACAGCTAATTTGCAAGGAAGCTTTATATGCATGCCTATGAACATGAAAACATTATTCTTAAATCAGATGAATATTTATTTAGCTTTGATTTTAGTATACTTGTTTAATATTAGAAATAGTATAAAGAACTGTTTTTTTAAATATTTAAACCTCACTTCTATTTCATCAGAAATAAAGATGTCATATTGAACCACCTTTGATGTATTAGTTAATTTATTTATATCTTATCCAACCCTATTTTATTGATTATGCATGCTATTTTAAATTATGCATGATGTATAAATTAGTTTGATCGTATTTGTTCACAATTAGTCTCAAAGAAAATACTAGGATGAGATGTGAGAGCTTTGTATTTGTTAGTCAGCACCAAATCACATTCTTCTAAGCTGGGCGATCACCGGTATCATTCTTATCATAAGAGTACTTATTGTTTAGCATTGAGATCTAGCTTCATATAAGTAAAAGTTATGGGTCATTATAAAAAGCACACAGTAGCATATTAAAACTAAGTAGTAAAAAGTCTGATAACCTTCATGGCAAGGCTTTAAATTATGTTTGAACTGTTAATGTAAGGCAAATCTCTAAAGATGGATGTTGAGTGTGGAATTGCATTAGAATGGAACTAACACTTTAATAGCTATTATTTTCCAGCCTGAGGGATCCAAGGTTGAAAGGAGACCACCTTCATAAGTTTCTTTTTTTTAAATTAGATGGATTTTATTGAAGGTCACCAAGTAATTCCTGAGGCTATCGCTACATTTAAAATTAATGCACGATATGAGCTTTAATTTAAGCCTAAAATGTCAAAGCTTATGCAGTCAGTGTGGAAATCCTTGTAAGAAAAAATGGGAACAAGTTGGGAGACTGTTGTATGGTGTTGTGTCAGTATCAGAACATCGAAAATAGGTGCAGGAGTAGGCCATTCGGCCCTTTGAGCCAGCACCACCATTCAATATGATCATGACTAATCATCCAAAATCAGTACCCAGTGTTTTACTGCCTTCTGTGACAGAGAATTCCACAGATTCACAACTCTCTGGGAGAAAAATTATCTGAGGGCATAGGTTTCAGATATGAGATAAGAGTTGTACAGCATGGTACAACTATGGCCCACCATGTCCTTGCCGGCCACCAGCCACCTATCTATTTTAATCCCATTTCTCAGAACCTGGCTGTAGATTTCTATGCTATGCTGCTACGTTGTTTCGGATGCTCATCTAAATACTTCTTAAATGTTATGAAAATACCTGTAGTCTTCCACCACTCCCCAGGCAACGCATTCCAGATTGTAATCACTTCTAGGTAAAATAAAAATTCTTCCTCAAATGCCTTCTAATGTCTTGTCTGAAACTTATGCCTTCAGATAAAAAACATTTTTGCAGGGGGAAATATTATTCACCATCTACGCTGTCTATGTCCTTCATAATTTTATATAATTCAGTCAGGGCCCTGAAACTTCTGCATTGCAGAGAAAATAAACCCAGATTATACAATCACTAACTGTAGCTGAAATATGTCTTCTCAGGCTCCATCCGGTTGAATTTCTACTGCACCTTTTCCAGTGCAATAATTTCCTTTCCATTCTGTGGTGATCAGAAGCACACACAATACTCCAGCTGTGGCCTAACTAATGTTAAAGATAATTGTACCATAATCTCCCTGTTCATATATTCCATGCCTCTGTTAATGAAGATTACTATTCCAATGCTTTATTAACCATCTTATCTACCTGTACTGCTGTCTTTAGAGATCCTTGGACATGTACATAAAGTACTTATTTATTAATTCCTAGGATCATGCAATTCCTTATATATTTCATAGATTAATTAGACCTTCCGAAATACATCACCTCTCATTTTTTTTAGGATTAAATTCCATCTTCCATTTCTCTGTTCATTTTACAAACTTCTCAATATTATTTAAACAATTCATCCAAATTATTAAAACAGCACCTCCCCCCCCCCCCCCCCCCCTTAACAAAGCCATGCCGACTATCTCTGAGCAATACTTACCTTTCCAAGTGCCAATTAATCGTTTCCCTCAGAATTATTTCCTATAATTTCCCCACCAGCTTGTAAGTACCTGTCTTATCCCTACTGCTTTTCTTGAATGAAGGTACTATATTTACTGTCCTCTGATATTCTGGCCCCTCTTCTGTAGTCAGAAAAGATTTGAAAAATGTATCAGAATCCAAGCCAGCTCCTTCTTCTGCTCTCTCCCCACAACAGAGGGAGGGAATAATAGAGCTAGTGTTCCAGCACGTTCTTTCTAATAAGAGTTATAAATGGAAAGAGGAAAAATTACCACTCGGATTTGAAGAGCTTATATGAGTAGATTTCGGGCTTTAGTTTTTAATTGATCTATGATTAAATGATGGTGATTTCATATCATGCAGTAAAACCATGCCTGAAAAATAATTGAGGAAGTAAGCAACTGTGTAGAGTACATTATTGATATCTAGAAGACTTTATCTAAAGTTTTGAAATTGCAGAACAATTTGTTGAGCGCACTTGAGTGGTGTAGACACCTGATACCATGAAATTTATAATGTGTTTGAATAAAATGCTTTGAGGATATGGGGTAGGTGTACCACTTGGATGCAAAATTAGCACAATATTTGCAGATTTTTTTAATTGCATGATTTTTAAAATTTAGTTCTCAAGAAATCCAAATATACAAATGACAATATTTATTGGCAACAAGTTATTGACTTACCTGACCTTATCAAATAATTTCCTGTGTGGTGAGCTACCTTTTAAGGCTGTTCTGATAATGTAATAGCTTCACTATATCTCCTAAGAAGGGTGGTTATGGGTTGCCAGCTGTAGTCCACGTCTTTCTGGCTCTCACCTAAGGCAACAACATCACTATCATTGATTTTCTTTCCAAAGATGCTGCATGACCTGCTGATTGTTTCCAGCAATTTCTTTTTTCATTTTAGATTTCCAGCATCAACAGTGCCTTCTCAAAATATTCAGTCCTTCAAGTCCACCTTGGGTGTAGCAAGTTGCAGTGGGGTAATTGCAGATTCATATTAATGACCAATATTTCCACTCTCTGGCTACAAGTAGAAATCGATGAATAAAAGGGTAATTGTTACTCCTCTCTTAGATTACTTTATTTATTCCATGCACAATAATTATAATTTCAAATCCATTGTGTCCCTAAGAGTATTAGATTGGTCTGTTGAATAAAAGCTCAAACTGTAATAGACATGATAGGTGCTCTCCTTTACGCATCATCAGGCTAGCAATACTTTATAAAAGAAATGCATGCCTAGAATGTAATATGAAATTGTCACATTCGTATTTCTCCTTGGTGAAATTTATGTTGATCATTTAGCTTCACAAAGTCTAAATGATTCTAAGCTAAGCTTGCAAGAAAACAAAATAGGAAGGGTTTTTTTTCCAAGTAAACACCAAGCTAGGAATTCTGTCCAAAATGTAATGAGGTTGTTCATCAACAGTTTCAATTTTGCGGTTGATCAGTGGCCAGTAAATGACTGTGCTGTGCATTGGGTTTAACATTAATCGGGTTTTCCTGTGGGGTAAGTATCCTGGCACTAAATATTTCTTAAAATTATTGTTGGCAGCCCTAAATATAATCAAATTATTCAGCAAATTCAATCATTTAAATGGTCGTGAACATTTTACAATAATAGGCAGAAAGCAATGTTTTACAGTACAGACACTCCCTGACTTACGTAAACAACATGTTCGGGCGGCATAGTGGTAGAGTTGCTGCCTTACAGTGCCAGAGGCCCAGGTTCGATCCTGACTATGGGTGCTGTCTGTACGGAGTTTGTACGTTCTCCCTGTGACCGTGTGGGCTTTCTCTGGTTGCTTCAGTTTCCTCCCATATTCCAAAGACATGCAGGTTTGTAGGTTAATTGGCTTTTGTAAATTGTCCCTAGTGTGTAGGATAGAACTAGTGTGAATGGGTGATCATTGGTCAGTGCGGACTCGATGTATCTTGCATGCTGTATCTCTAAAAAACTAAAACTAATTCTGTACTCAGTCCCAAGTGCAATCAAGCCAGTTTGCAATTTCTATAATACTGTATGATCAGTCAAGCTTATACCGGAAATTAAGCCGGCAATGGCAGCATGCTTACCCAGAAGGCTGTATGCCGCAGAAAGTGCCCTGGATGCAGCCTGACACCACTGAGACAGTTAATACTTTCAGCGAGTTATTTCGGTCAGGGGATGGGGATGGTAATTCCAACCTATATAAAATCTGACTTTTGTAAGGGTTCATGGAATGTAACCTTTACATAAATCGGGGAATGGCTAAATTGCAAAATATTTTTGAATGTTGCCAGGTTCAATAAGTTTCTGAATGTAGGTATGTTGTCTGAATAGACAACATGCTTACATAGCTCCAACGGGATCCCACTGCTGGCCACATCTTCCCATCTCCTCCCCTTTCTGCTTTCCGCAGAGACCGTTCCCTCCATAACACCCTGGTCAATTTGTCCCTTCCCACCCAAACCACACCCTCCCCGGGTACTTTCCCTTGCAACCACAGGAAATGCAACACTTGTCCCTTTACCTCCGCTCTCGACTCCATCCAAGGACCCAATCAGTCTTTCCAGGTGAGGCGGAGGTTCACCTGCACCTCCTCCAACCTCATCTACTGCATCCGCTGTTCCAGGTAACAACTTCTCTACATTGGCGAGACCAAGAGCAAGCTAGGCGATTGCTTCGTTGAACACCTCCGCTCAGTCCATCTTAACCAACTTGATTGCACGGTTGCTCAGCACTTCAACTCCCCCTCCCATTCCCAATCTGACCTTTCTGTCCTGGGCCTCCTCCATTGCCAGAGTGAGGCCCAGCGCAAATTGGAGGAACAGCACCTCATGTTTCGCTTGGGTCGTTTTCACCCCAGCAGTATGAACATTGACTTCTCTAATTTTAGATACCCTTGCTTTCTCCTTCCTTCCCCTCCCCCTTCCCCTCCCCCTTCCCAGTTCTCCCACAAGTCCTACTGTCTTTGCCTACTTCCTTTCTTTTTCCCGCTCCCCCACCCCCCGAAATCAGTCTGAAGAAGGGTCTAGACCCGAAACGTCGGCAATTCCTTCTCTCCATAGATGCTGCCTCGCCCGCTGAGTTTCTCCAGCATTTTTTGTCTACCTTCGATTTTTCCAGCATCGCATTTCTTAAACATGTTGTCTGAGTAGTTCACCCCATTAAACCATTACTTGTTTATCTTTTCTACTGACTGATTTACAATAACACAACAAAGGATCTGAAAACTCAATGTGAATTAATCAATTATGCTGGGTAGCTATGCTTAACAACAATTGTACATTGGTTGCAGAACTAAAATAGCTTTTGCATTGTTTTACAGCCATGCAGCTTATGAAGATAGTAGAGGAAACTATTGGACAAAAGTCCAGACCTTGAATAAAGTGGACACAAAGTGCTAGAGTAACTCGAGGGTCAAGCAGCAACCATGGGGAACATAGATAGGTGACATTTCGGGTCAGGATCTTCTTCATAGTCCATGTCCTCCAAGGTTTTCCATGTTCTAACAGATCTGTTGAGTTACTACAGCACTGTAATTTTTCTTGTAAACCAGCATCAACAATTTGTACGTTCTACAGAGTTTGTACATTCTCCCTGTGACCACCTGGGTTTTCTTCAAGATCTTCGGCTTCCTCTCACACTCCAAAGACGTAGATGTATATAGTAAATTGGCTTGGTAAATGTAAAAAGTGTCCTTGGTGTGTGTAGGATAGTGTTAATATGCTGGGATCACTGGTTGGCGTGGACCCGTTGTGCCGAAGGGCCTGTTTCCGCGCTGTATCTCTAAACTAAACTAAACTAAACAATTATTTGTGTTTCTCTGGAGTAATCTGGAAAAACTTGCCATGTTTTGTTTATGTACATGTCCATGGTGAAGGTCTTGTTTTCAGGCAATAACCAGAGAAATCTGCATAATCTATATTAGAGCAACTGATATCCATGGGGAAATGTGAAGCTAACATTAATACCAATTATAGTAGGTTATAGGCTGGAAGGTCACAAAATTCAAACACCTTTGGAAACCTGCTTATTGCATCTTTTTTTTTTTTAAGAGTTGCATTATTCATTGGTTCATGTTTCTATTATAAGCTGTTTTAACGGAATCTAACAGAATTGAACGGTATTCATTAGGTAATACTTAAATGTATCAGTAACTGCAGGCCTCCTGTTTTAGAAAATGTTTTAAAAGCACAGTAATGTGATCAGTGTTATGGAGGGTAGAAATTAAATATAGCGGTATTTCTGCTGCTCCCAGAAGGCCTTTCAGACAGATATGAGTCCAGCCTGAGGTTTTGGACATTGTGCTGCAAGTTCACTGAGAGAGAGAGTATTTTATTGTCATATGTCCTAAAGCGGAATAATGACATTCTTACTTGCAGCAGCACAACATAGCACAACCTTACTAGTGAGCATTTCAGATCACATTTGTTGAATAATATTTTGCTGTCTCGATATTACAGTGAAATTCCTTTTTTGAATACAGTTCGATAAAAATCTTACTATACATCGGTTTGGACCTTGCTCAAGGCATTGGACCTACAAACAATATTTATCTGTACTTGCATCCTGCACTTTCACGCATTAGCATTGGTGCAGACATCAATCATGCATCTCATGGTTTTCAGTCTAAATATGTATAGAACACATCAACCTAATTTCTTCTTTCTTGCAAAGAAAAATTGGGCATAATCACAGGCTGGGTACAAAACTATAGCAGGATGAGGCACAACTACATCCCCATGACAAGTATATCTTTAAATGTTTTTAATTATTATTAGTGCCTTAATGTGCTTTTAATTAATTGTACATTTGTCACTGCTTAATTCTACTTGAATGTTTTTTGAATGTCTCTGACTATTATCTCTATATGATGATGTCACAATGGGTCTGCTCCATGCGCCTTTGTTCCACCCGCTGCAAGTGACGTCGCCCCCCCCCCCCCCCCCCCCCCCCCGTTATTCAAAGGACTCGGCTGGCTCGGTCGGCTCGCTCGGAACCCTTCTTCCATGCGCTGCGACTGATCTCAACATACTTTTAAATTGTCTGCATGAAATCCACAGCAAATCACAAGGAAAATGACTCCTGGGGATAATTTCAGGGCTGAAATGTCACCCCATGGTTTATGATGTTATTTGATCTTCAATAAGATTACTGCCTTGTAATCACTCCTGGGCATTCATTATTCTCTATACACAAGCAAGGCTGAGTGATTGCTCTCACAGAACAACTGCAACTGTGATAATGATTGCTGTTGCGAATATTCTTTATTAGCTTTATTGTTGTTTGGGAACTGGTAAACTATAAATAAAACTAAGATGTTTATTTTGAATTCTTGAATGAATGATTAATGGATAGCAGTACTAAGATTTGCCAAATGTTTGAACAAAGCTTAAACAGTCCTCTTATGATGATTATATATTTACCAGGAGTTTTTTATATTTCTACCTTTAAATTGGATCTGCTGGATGTTTGATGACGTCTGTTTTGCTGTGTAGGTCACTTGTATCACAGTTATCATTAATGATGCTCAATAATTGAATATTGGGAGGTATGATACAACAAGGGTAAGTTTACTATTTTGGGGCAATCAGCCACCTTGCCCTGCATATTTTCTTCTCCTGCATTTAGGTTATGTTCATATTTGAGTCTGAAACTTTTGCTTAGGTTGGTACAAAACTATATCAATGAATAATACTGTGCTTTTCTATCTCTTGACAGAGTTAAAATATTTAATCTGTGTTTGGAACTGAACGTAGTAGAGCAATGAAGCTAATGATGCTTGGTGAAATGAAATTACTTTCTCAAAGTGCCAGTGCATCTAATGCAAAATGCTGAAGTTATGCTGATTTTGCACGAGTTAAATTGCAATTTGTTCACTAATCCAAAGTAGAAATAGATATAGAAAAGTAGAAATAACTGTATAATTACAGTATACAGAATGCACGGTGTGATTGCATTGTTACAGCCCTTGATCCACCAGTAAAAATGTTGCCTGTCTGCAAAGGGAAAATTGTGGAAAGAAATATCTACACAATATTGTAGCCACAGTTTCCTGACTCTTGTACATGGCTGCTTGTTGTGTGGCTAGGGGTCATTGAAATGTGTGTACATTACAATTTGTGCCAAAGTAGTTGCCATCAAATTATTGTGATTTTGGATCAAGGTTTTATTTTGGCAGGGAACCTAAAAGTAAGTTAACTTTTTACCATGCTGGTTATTTCTCTATCTTCTAATTAACAAGACAAAATTAATAAAATGTTTTAAGCCAAGCATCCTTTATTGACAGCTAACAACACCCAACTAACAGGAGTGGTTAATATAGCAATGCATTAGAAATCATGGCACATGGTACACAAAGCTCTTAAATATATTTCCCCCATTTTGAGTAGAAAATAAAAAGGTGACCACTGTTATTATCAACATATATTTAATTATTTTATCAATTAACTATTCCAATATAGTAAAACACTATACAAATAATTGATTATCCAAACATAAAACTAATCTTTCTTAATCCTTTCAACTACAACACCACAAAATAAACAGAATTCAGTAATTCATCAGTCCATGCCTTTGTTCCCATATTCCCAATAAATAATTTCTCAATAAACTACATTTACAATATTTCTCACATCTTCTACGTATTGCTCAATATTTTAGAATCTACAGTCTCTGGTGTCTCCATTCATGCCATCTATCACATGTATTTCTCACCATCAATTGTAACTCCCAGAACTTAATAGGGACCCAATACCCAATTAATTACTAAATGAATTGCAATTATACATGGTTCCCAAATTATTCTCAAGCCTTGCATAAATAGTAGAAATTCAACAGGAGCAGTTCCTACTTATATTTTTGTTAATGTGCACATTTCTTTGTCACTATTCTCCCAAATTATGGTACAGTGTATGCCAGCACATCATTCATCATAATCACCTTGTTAGAGCAGTAGGTGTTGTTATTGATGAGACCTCTTTGCTCTCGGATTCTGTAACATAGATGGTACCCCAAGAAAACTTTTCTATGCTTCTTCCGCCTCACACCCAAGTAAATGAGGACTACCTGCCTTATTAGAGATCTTTAAGGAACTCCAATACAGGTGCAATACACCCTTTGTGGTGACAATCAAACTATGTGCTCTCTAAGGCTCAATAGCTTTGATAACCATGGCAAGTACTCTGGCATATTCCATCCAATTAAACGTACATCCTTCCTGCCTTAAACACTTTGATGGCCTCTTTTCTTTTCAAATGTACTCAGATCATTTACATGACAAAGCCTTGAAGATGGAAGTGTGTGACAGCCATAGTTTAGTAAAGCTATGGACAAGGTCCGGCAAAGTAGGCTGGTTCGGAAGGTTAAAGTACAAAGGATCCAAGGTGTGTTAATATGCTTTATCCAAAATTGGTCTTGTAATAGGAGTCAGAGTCAGTTGATTATGGTGAATCACTGTTTTTCATACTGTAAATCTGTAACGTGGTGTATTGCAGAAATTGCTGCTGAGATCTTTGTTGGTTGTAATCTATATATAAATGACTTGGATAATTATGAAGATGGTATGATTACAAGTGGAGTTATAGATAATGAGATCTCCAATTGATTCAGGAGATCTCCAATTGTAGCAGAACATCCTCTACCTTTTTTTCCTCCTCTCTTCCTTGTGCCCCACCTGAATGCACCCCAAGTTGTCCCTTTCCCGTTCTCCCCATCGCCTTCCACCTATATTCCTTCTTCCAGCTTCATATTTTGTGCATCTTCTCTCCTTATTTCCCTATCTCACATTTTTTGTCTGGCTTTTATCTAACCATCTTCCAACTAAAACCACCTTACCTACATACACTTATCACTTGCCAGATTTTTTCCCAACCCCACCTCTCTTCCAGCTTTCTAAGCCCCCCTTCACGTTACAATAATTAAAGAAGGATTCCGAAACATTGCCTTTCCATGTTCTCCAGAGATGCGGCCTGAACTGCTGAGTTACTCCAGCACTTTATACCTATTTTTGTAAACCAGCATCTGCAGTTTCATGTGTCTAAAGGACATTCTACTCTTGGGTTTCTTATTAACTACCCATGTTATTATAAGTAAATAGAAGTAGAAATTGTTCCTTTAGACATGATGCCCGTTCTACCTGCACTTCCTTTCTCCCCACAAGACAGTGAAAACCTAATGCTTCTGACAAAGGAGGTTCTTGGTCCATTAATAGCCTGAACCTACAATTTGCAGTTTGAGAGGAATAGCAAAGACAAATTTGGCAGAAAACAACATTTTGCTGGAGAAATCCCTTCCTCCAGCTGTACATGCAGCTTTTGGATTTCTAAGGTGAACAAATCTGTGTGATGAGAATGATGGGAAGATGGTGCTTCATTTTCAAATTCCTTGAATAGATTACAATTATGATCATATTTCAACATATCTGACAGTGACTGTACCAATTACTCATTGTATTGATTGCTCTTTGGTTGTCAAATCAGTCTGACTGAAATAATGATAAAAAAATTAAGGATCAATTTGCAATTAGATTACTCTGTAAGTGGTCATTAAAACTAATGATTATAATTGTGCTGCTGGGACTTCCCATCAAGAGTTTGATCAGGACTGTTGCTGTTTATAAAATAGGATTTTGTGATTATAGTGAAGGCTTGACTTAAAACCTGATTTCATTAATTGAGTAAAGCTGACAGCACCCTTTAGGAATGAAAATCAAAAACTGCAGAGTTGGAAATCTGAAATAAAAACAGAAAATGCTGGAAACAATCAACAGGACAGATAGGATTTATGGAAAGAGAATCAGAACTAGCATTTCAAGTTGAAGACTGAAATGTTATCTCCTTTTCACTTGTCACAGATGCTGCCTGGCCTGCTGAATGTTTCCAGCATTTTCTTTGTTTTATTATGGTAACTTCAGCATGTGTACTTGCACCGTAAAACGCAAAACACCCAGAAGTTACTGACATTTATAAGCATGCTTCTCTACAGGGTGCACTAATATAAAATTTATAATTGTAGTCAAAAAACAATCAGCAATCTGACATAAACTTCATCATTTCTCACACTATTCCCTGTGAAAACATTGGATATGTTAAGTCTTTGTGACAGTGCCCCCTCCCTTGAATGCTGCTCTGATTCCGAACACCAACTGGGACAGAGACAGAGAGGGGCTAAGACTGAGTCGCAAGCTTGAGACGCAAGTGCCTCTTCCTTCCCACGGACAATGAGAGACTGTCTCCACACAGAGGCAAAGACTGATTCGCCGTAATAATTCAGTCCTCTAGCGCTGCCTCTTCAAGCCCCAACGCTGAGCCACCAAGATAAGCTTGAGGCAAGGGTGAACTGTAGGGAGAAGCCTGAGATCACCATAACTCTTTTTTTGAGACTTGGACTGAGCTACCGGGTCAAGCCAAGATAGCCAGATATACGCTGACAACGAGGAACATGCAGTTCTGGACCTTCCTGTCACTGTAAATAAAACATCATGCGCAATCAACCTACTGTGAGTGTCGGTGTGGTCACTGCCGAACCCGGCATCATCTCCAACGCCACATCTTGATCAGTCAGAAGAAACTGAGCATGTCTAATTCTAATAGTTGTTTAAATATTGCTCATATAGCCATATTTGCAGCCAAAATACCTTTCTGATCTTGAAAAACTGAACTTCCAAGCGCAGTCAGAATAATGTCTTAAAACTGCAAGGCCAAGAGTCAGATTTGTGCACTAATGCTATTATACACAACAATTCTACAAAAGATGCCAAGATCAAAATTGCATCAAAATATAGGAAACACATGCACGAAAGGTGTTAAAATGTTGAAAGGTCGGCATTGTGGGTTATCCCTTCATTGCTATGAGACAAAATTCAGGCCATACTTTGTTTTGTATGTTCTCTGTATGAGGCTTCTAATACAAGTCCTACTAAATACCTGTGTTTTGGCGGCAATGAAATTTGTTTTAATTCTGTGACTACATATGCCACTTTTTTTTGAAATATATACATAGATCTTATAATGGTAAAATAATAAAATGTCATGTTAATTGATCATGATACGACAAGTTTTTAAATTTAGGAAGAAAGGACAGTTGCTTGTTACTAGGTGGATTTGTGGTTAAAATGATATTCAGTAAATTCTTCTGGAGAAATTTGACAGTACAATTGAAGTTTTAACAACCCTTCATGCAGAAATCAAGCGCGGCAGTAAAATACTCTGAGACATTTATCATGCCTTAATTTTCTTGATTATAGTTATAAAATTTGAAGATGCCAATGAAATCTGCGTGAAGATGGCAGGGTTCTTTTTCATTGTAAGCAGCTCAAATCTTAGTTGCAACACTTAGAGTTGGATATCATTTTAACAGCTTTCCTCGCCAGACTCCTAACCTTCCCTCTCCAATCTCTTGCTACTGTATAAGACCTTTGACTTCCTGCTACTCAAATCCTGCTCTGATTTAGCGTCCAGCTAATTTTAATAGCAACATCTTTACACCAACTTCGTCAAGCAGATTTGATTGAGAAATTGGCAAGCTGTGTGTCCATGAGGTTTGTATTTAAATCACCTGAGGGGCCTAATTTACCAATATGTCAGCTGTTAGCTGGACATGGAATTAAAATTCCTTTTTTGATCTCTGTTCTAGCTGTGTTAACTTTCATTACAAGATCTGAAAATTGAAAATGCTGAAAGCATTCTTTTATATTTAAATGCAGCGTAGTTCATCAGTAATGGTATAAGAACACTCTGTTATACTCTCGTGGAGCTCCAACAGAGTCTGTAAACCTTCAGCTTTCAATCTATTAAATGTAGCTTTTCATTTAAAATATTAATTAATTAATACTAGCCAAGTGAAATTTGTTTGTTTAACAAGAAATGTCAGCAGTTTCACTTTTATAAATCATTATTGACGTCTACATATTTTAGTGAAAATAAAGGAATTTGTTATTTTAGGATTTTTTTTTAAGCTGGCTAACAAATTGAGCTTCATTAGGCTTTACTAGTTTCCTTTTAATAATAGTCACACGACCTAATGGGTTTTGAGTGTCAGCCAATCGTGACAAATAGCTCACAACCTGTTCAGTGGAACAATGTGAATGGAATTTTGATAACTGCTGTTCTGCTGTTACAGAATCTTAATTCACTGCAGCATTTAGAGGATTCGTAAAACGATCCCTTGATGTTTTTGAACCAGCAGGCCAGTTCAACAGTCATTCAAGAAAACACTCAAAGCTAAGTAAAGATTCAGGGCTAATTAACATGATGGGTCAGCAATTCTGCTGATAATCCCCTAAAATTCAAATATCACATAATGTCATTTCACATGGGTATGGATTAATTCTTTATAAAGATCCGCAATGCAGTAGTTCTTCTCTTCATTCACAGCTGATTCTTTTTACATGACACTTAATGCTTGAGTGAACATTTTTAGAACAATTCTTAAATCAGATAAAAGTAAATAGTGTAACCGATCCATGGCTTAAAAAAATGTTTTACAAAGCTCTATATAATTGTTACCTTTTTAAACTCAGTTAAATATTCCATAATGGTAGATCCAAGAAACTCTTTAAATAAAATATTTTTTCCAGCTTCTTATGGTTGAACTACAACCAGGTCCAGTAATGCATTTCACAAGGCACTTTACTTTACACAGATGTGGAGGTTTAAGAATTATTATAATTATGATTGTGTCTAATGAACATACATTTGGTGTTCTGTTATATATAAAGAAACTTAAGAAAACAAGTGCACAAAAGACCTGTTAAATATACATTTCTGCCTTTTTCTCCATAAACATCATAGGTCCTATTATAAAATGTCCAATAGAACGTTTGTTTTATATAGGGCCAAATAATGAATGAATGTAGCACTGTTAATGACATCCTCACATGGTCTGCCCCAATGTGACTCCGTTGCCACTAATGTGATTGACTTTTAAATGCCCTCTAAAATGGCCTTGGGGTAATTGGGATGAGACTATAAAAGTAGACCTTGCAAGCAAAGTCCCTATCCTGTGAACAAGTAAAAACATAAGAGGAAGCAAGCAGTTAAAGTATTTATCTGCCCCTCGGTGGTTCACTGACAAATTTACTGGAATGCACCAACTCCTTTGCCAAATGAGTTTCTTGGCTCAAGATCTTGACTATCATGAAAGCTCTTTAATGCTTCACAGAGCCAAAGAGGTGTAAGAATAGCAAAGATATTGAAGCATTGGTTAAAAAGATTGAACAGTGACAGAAACATTGTCTTGAATATCAATTGAAAATGCTAAGTCTTATAACAAATGTAAAGCACTTTGGCCAACGAGAGTTGTTTTTTAAATGTGCTATATAAATAAATGTGACTTGACTTGACTAAGTTGTAGCAGTTTAAATTCACAGTTAACTTGTGCATATGCCATAGAGAAAAATATCATAGTATAGCCTGAAGAAGGGTCTCGACCCGAAATGACACCCATTCATTCTCTCCAGAGATGCTGCTTGTCAAGAAGGGTTTCAGCCCGAAACGTTGCCT
This sequence comes from Amblyraja radiata, assembly GCF_010909765.2. Classification (NCBI taxonomy): domain Eukaryota; kingdom Metazoa; phylum Chordata; class Chondrichthyes; order Rajiformes; family Rajidae; genus Amblyraja; species Amblyraja radiata. Next base: position 37,690,449 of record NC_045965.1, on the reverse strand, counting down.
ATTTCCTTTGCTCCATAGTGCTGCCTCACCCGCTGGGTTTCTGCAGCATTTTTGTCTACCTTCGATTTTCCAGCATCTGCAGTTCCTTCTTAAACATAGCTTAACATCAAAGTAGGTGAGTGTGGGGGCATGACATTTGTTGTTTAAGAGTGTCGAACGCCCTCTGCTGCGGTTCATGCCAGGACCAAACAATGTCTTTGTGGGTTAGCTGCCGCAGTGGGGCCGATAGTTCACTGTAATTTGGAATTAATTTCCCTAAGTAGTTTACCATGCCAAGGAATCTCTGCCGGCTGGGCACATCTGTAGATGCTGGTAACTCATTAATTGCAATTGTCTTTGATGGATCAGGTTTGAGGTCGTCACTGGTGAACACATGACCCACGTAGTTCACCTCGCTCACTCTGAATTTGCACTTTAGGGGGTTGAACTTGAGGTTGATCTCTTTAGCGCGGTCCAGAACTTTCTTTAAGTTTGCGTCGTGTTCTTGGACTGTTTGTCCAGCAACAAGAATGTCATCAACAATGATGGAGCATGGGTAACCTGCAAATAGTTGTTCCATAGTGCGCTGAAATACTTCACTTGCCGAATTTATGCCAAATGGCATACGCAGGAATTTGTAACGTCCAAAGGGTGTTCTGAAAGTGGTTAGCTTGGAAGAGTTGTGATCCAAGGGAATCTGCCAGAATGAATTCTTGTCATCTAGAACTGAGAATACAGTTGCCTTGCCCAGTTGCGCTGCAACATCTCCCACTGTGCGCATGGGATAGTGTGGTTGTTTGATGGCAGTGTTTAAAATTTAGGATTGATGCAAATCCATATTTCTTCCTTATTCTTTTTTGTTGCTACTACCATGGTTGAGACCCAATCCGATAGGTCAACGACAGGGGCAATCACATCCAGAGTCACCATTCTGTCGAGTTTATTTTGTACGTGATCCCGTAAAGCATGGGGAATCCGGTGTGCAGGACGGACAACTGGTAGGACCTCAGGGTCAGTCATGATTGTGCACTTGATGGGAAGCTTGCCCAGCTTGTCATCAAAAAGATTTCTGTATTGTGCCAGGATCTGTTGAGTAAAGCCACATGTTGCCGAAAGTTGATGAACTGCCGTAGCGAAGGTGACAAGACCAGGTCGTTACAGACGTCAATGCCTAGCAGAGAAGTCACTTTTTCTCGGACAATAAAGAAGCTCAGATTGTGGACACATGACTCCAGACGGCACTGTAACCCAATTCTTCCAACAGGAAGCACCGCACCTCCTCCAAATGGAAGTAAAGTGGTGGCGGTCGGATTGATGATCTCGTTTTTTCAAATTAATTCTGTTGAGCTCAGATAAGGACAGAACATTGCAACGAGCTCCAGTGTTGAGTTTAGCAATAACACTTGTCCCGTTAATGAGGAGAGTGACCATGGGATCTTGGTGTTTATGAGACAAATCTGACAAGGAATGTATGTTTATACTCTGTCTCTCAATAGCAGGCAGCATGTCCTCGTTAGTCAGAGAGGTTGATGTGGGAGTTACGTGGGAAGTTTCTGGCTGTAAACTGTCTTGCTGTAGCAGGTTCACTGATGCTTTGTCTGTACTCTGTTCCCACGCGAGGGCAGCAGAGGATGAAATGGTTTTTGCGTTTACAGTAGTGGCAAAGTTTTCCAAAAGTCGGGCATTGTTCACGAATGCCTACATGCGAACTTCCACAGTTCACACAATTACTAATGAATCCGACACCGGATCTACTGGACACTTGTGAAGGCTGGCGCTGGGCCTGATAAAACGTGCCGGCAACATTTACATCATAGGCAGAGTGGGGACCTAGCCCCAGAGATTTAGTGCTGGAGTCTGTCATCTCCGCAACACAATAGCGATTTTCAGCCCTTTCCCGAGTGAGATCTGCATCACGTATAAGTTCATCACGCACCTTGTCATTGAGAATACCATAAACCAGCCTGTCACGTATAAGATTATCACATAGATTTTCAAACTCGCATCGGCTGGTGATGTGCTTTAAAGAACTGATATAGGCTTCAACAGGCTCACCTTGCCTTTGGCTCTGCGAAAAGAATCTGTGGCGCTCCATTACGAGATTAGTGCGTAGCTCACACAGCTGACTGAACTTGTTCAGCAAGCAGGCGGGGTCATCTATAGATTCTGCCAGGACTATTTGAACACCTGCAGCGTCTACATGAGCGGGGCGCAGTGGAATCTGCGAGCACGTCGAGTGGTTTCTGTACCAGCCAGATTGAGGAGAATGGAGGCACGAATGTTCAGAGCTGCAGCATGATGCGCTGCATGGATATACATGGTGAAGTCCTCTTCAAAGATGCACCAACGCTCGGCGAGGTCACCACGCTAAAGGTTCAGGCTTACGAAGTGTGCCAGCCATAGTAACATAACAAACAGAACACGAAAAAAACAACAAGAATAAACTGGAACCAACTAGGCGATTAAGGGGTCCGAGATCTCTGACACCATGTTGAAATAATCAGACTCACACATAGAGGTTAGAACTCATAGTCTTTATTGCAGTACAAACGGAGGGAACACAATGTACTTTCATCCCCATGGTCCGCATCAAATCTAAGAGTGAGAGAGTGACACACAGGCTTATAAGGACGGCCCAGGGTAGGGATGAAGGTCTGGACGGGCTACATAAGGGATGTGTAGCATGCATAATCTGTGTGGTTTTATATATATATATATATAGTAAAGACCTACTAATCTACAGTAGTAGACGTCAGTCAATAGTCTATTTCCTGTGATGGAGACTGAGATCAAGAAAGGGGAGGGAGGTATCGGAGATGGTCCAAGTAAATTTGAGTGCAGGATAAAAATTGGTGGTGAAGTTGATATATTCCATGAGTTCTGCATGGGTGCAGGAGATAGCACTGATGCAGTCATCAATGTAGGTGAGTTCAGGGATACGGCCAGTGAACGCCTGGAACAGGGATTGTTTAGTGTACACTACAAAGAGGTAGGTATAGATGGGGCCCATGCAGGTACCCATAGCTATGCCTTGGAGGAAGTGGGAGGAGTTAAAGGAGAAGTTGTTGAGGGTGAAGACCAGCTCTGCTAGGCAGAGTAGAGTGTTCGTAGAGGGAAATTGGATGGTTCTGTGGTCGAGGAAGACAGAGGGCTTTAAGACCTTCCTGGTGGGGGATGGAGGTGTAAAATGACTGAACGTCCATTGTAAAGATGAGGGAGTGGGGGCTCGGAAAGTGGAAGTCATTAAAGAGATGAAATGCATATGAGGTATCTTGGACATAGGTCAGGAGACATTGGACCGGGGGGATAGGATGGAGTTGAGGTATGTGGAAATCATTTCCGTGGTACAGGAGCAGACAGAAACAACTGCCAGGGCAGTTGTGTTTGTGGATTTTGGGGAGAAGGTAAAAATGGGCTGTGCGAGGATGGGAAACGATAAGTTTGGAGGCTGTGGAGGGCAGACCGCCAGAAGTGATGAAATCAGTAATGATTTTTGAGATTAAGGCCTGGTGCTCATCTGTGGGATCATGGTCTAATAATAAGAGGAGGAGGTGTCCAAAAGTTGTTGCTAAACAACAACAAAAATGAAAAAAAGAGTTTGGTTCTGGCCCACAATGGAACTTTGCACCAAGATAGTCAATAGAATTGAAATCTGTGTACTTCAAACTTAAATATTATTATAAACATCATTATTATGCACAGGAGTTTCATAGGTTATTGTATTGCTTTTTTGTGATGCAGAGGTCCCAGACATTGCATTATCCAGCAGTTTATTTTTTGTTTCATTTAGATTTAGATTATTATTGTAATGTATATCAAGATACAGTAAAAACCACTGATTCCTCTCGCACTTTGTACTCCAGAGATGCTGTCAGACCCACTGAGTTACGCCAGCACTTTGTGTCTATTTTTGGAAACCAGCATCTGTAGTTCATTGTTTCTTGTTCTGCATACCAATGATACTAGACCAAGAACAAGTATCTTTGGTCGGCTTAATGGGACTTCAAAAAATCAAGATCATGATATATGTTAAATTCAAACCTAAACTATGGTAGCAATGTACATTATTCATGTCTAAAACTAGCACTTCTGTATCAATATAGGTATGTATACACTACATTTTATTACACTAATATAGAATGAAAAAATATCTTTGCATGTGTTCATGGATATTTCATTCACAATATTAGGATTTCATAGAGGGAGATAGAGAGTGAAAGAAAAGGGTTGCTCAAGAAATAATTAGAGGAAATCACAAGAAAGAAACCAGAAAATATATATATATATATTTCTCTGGTTTCTTTATATATATATATGTGTGTGTGTGTGTGTGTGTGTATGTATATATATATATATATATATATATAAATATATATACTATGTTCATAGGGGAGGGCTGGTCCCCCACCGCAATATTCCACCTCTCCACCAATTCCAATATTGGTGGCCAGTGGGGGGGGCTTTCTGGAATGCTAGTATGGGTGTTGTGGGCTGAAGGGTCTGGTTTCCAAAGGGCTAGTATGGACATTGTGGGGCGAATGGATTTGTGTGCTGGCAGCTCAGTCAGGCCTGGTGGGCTGGCAGCTCAGTCACTCAGGCCTGGTGGGCTGGCAGCTCAGTCACTCAGGCCTGGTGGGCTGTCAGCTCAATCACTCAGGGCTGGTGGGCTGGCAGTTCACTCACTCACGGCTGGTGGGCTGGCAGTTGACTGACTCATGGCTGTTGGGCTGGCAGTTGTCTCACGGCTGGTGGGCTGGCAGTTGATTGACTCACTGCTGGCAGTTCACTCTCGTGTATTCCTTGAAATTCCATTTCAAGCAGAGTGCAGGCCACCAAATTCAAATGCAATGTTATACCATTTCAAGCAGAGTGCAGGCCACCAAATTCAAATGCAATGTCATACCATTTGGGCTTTATACTCCTGCCCCCCCGGAAGGGACTTTACCTTCATCATGGTGATTGACAGGCGAGAGAACCAATCAGCTTATCTCAGGATTTTTAAAACATTCCTAACGTTTTTATTTTTCATCGATTGGAAAAATCCTCGGGGCTGTCTCAGCGGTGGAAGACCGTGAGTAAGATGGCCACAAATCATAGCGATATATGGTACCGTATTTTCTAAAATCAATATACAGCGCAGACAGGAAGTGGTCAAGATGAGACTATTAGACTATGTGTGTTTTTACAATACTGGGTACAAAAAGTGTGACATCATACATAAAACTGAGGTTCACAAATAAATTACTTCAACATGATATGTATGTGTGTATTATATATATATGTGTGTGTGTATATATATATATATGTATATATATATAATGTATATATATATATGTGCGTATATATAGTGTTTATATATGTGCGTATATATATGTGTGTGTGTGCGTATATATATATGTGTGTGTGTGTGTGTGTGTATATATACGTATATATTTATAAATATTTATAAATATAATTACCTTTATTGTTATGTACATCATGAGAAATATGATAAAGATAGTTAGAGCGTCGCTTTAAATCAAAGTTGCTTCTGATCCGAGGGAACTTTGAGATCTATTATCTCTATCTAACCCCTCACACACAGACACAAACACACATTCATATATGTATATAATAAGTTATATTTGTGTATAGTGTGTGTTAGATCAATACATGGGAAACTGCAGAAAAGAGGAGGATGGGGAGGAAGGATGGGAGGGAAATGGGCAGAAACAGATAGATTAAGCAGGGAGGAAAACATCTAAAAATAAAATGGCAGAGGTTCTGCTCCGTTGCGTACTACACGTCAGTCCATTGGATTTTGCAGGAGTGGTCTATCTTAGCCTTCTACGATCTTTGCTGCATACTACCCAGTCAAATCATACACAAGTAAAAGAGTAAAATGATTGTAAGTAGATCCTTTGCTGGGACAACACGCAGAGAAGCGCCACATTCCGGATCATCTAGTCTTTTCAAGTCTCTAGACTTGGAAAAGTCTGATCTTGGCCTGAGTAGAAAATGCAATTTCTTATTTTCTCAATTTAAGGCCTGTGTCCTCACCGCACTGGATCAATGAAGTAGAGGTCACTGTGCCGTTAGCTCCTTTCCCGTCGCTCCATGCAGCTGCCGCATGCTGCGTCAGATCTGTTCGCTCATCTGGCTGCTGTAGGCATCCAGCAACTGCCTCCAACAACACGTTCCACAACCGCTGCAAATGTGCCACTTGTCACCTCCTACAGCTGCCCCTCTGCTTCCGTGTGCTTAGGTCACGATGTCCCACTTCACTGGCTGACCACACAGGGTGGAAATAGGGATCTTGATTAACCCATTTTCACATGTAAAGTGGGGCTTAAAGAATCCTATTTATGGATTCAATTCCCCAAAACATCGTAAACGTGTTCTGTGCCAATACTGGCTTAGATTATAGAGCTGTAACCTCAAACAGGTATCAAGCTCTTTGAATAGAAACCTCACACTTATTTAAATATCTACCCCTGGAAAAACCTTTGCCTTGAGTGATCAGTTGTCAGTGATCTAAATTATTATCAAGAAATACTGATCATGATATTAAATCTAAGTAAACCAAGTATGGGGGGAAGATTGTCTTCAACTGGCAAGTGTCCTTGTAAATACAATTGTTTATTAAACACTTTTTATTATTTGATATTTAATGTAAGTAATGATGGAAATCTTAAAAGGTATGGATTTTTTAAATTGCTTTTGTTTTAAGTATCTTTAGTAGTTAGTGTTCTGGCACTCGACAAAGTATATAATTCAGCCTTATAAATGAGTGTAGATGTTTGCTATATTTAGTGGCATACTGTGACTAATCAATGTAGTAGTGGATTGTAAATGTTTGAATGCAGCTCCCAGAAGAAATATACACTGCATTATCTTCCTTAAATTACCAAGCAACTGGATATATAAAGTATCGAGTTAATGTCATTCGTGTAGTGAAAGGCATAATTTGAAAATACCAGCCAACAAGCACTTTTACCACTTGCTACATAAAATACTGGTTATTACTTTGACATAGGCCCAACTTTATCTTTTTCCATGACCTTGAAGATTACCAAACAACAGTAATGTTCTCCTAAAGGTTTCCTCCACAGAAACTGCAATCAATTGCATGTCCTAATTCTCTAAGATAAGTTCAAGTACAGCCCCATCCATAGTAGGGAAAAAACCCTATTCAATGCACTTTATCAATTTATCTCCTTGCATAGGCAATCACCGTCAACATTCTGAAAATTAAAATCCCCTACTACTATAGCCCTGTTGTTTTTATGTCCTTCTGCCATCTGTCTACATTTCAGTTCTTCTACTTCGTGCTAACTATTGGGAGCCACATAGTGTAACATCGAGTGATCACCTTTTCCTTATGGAGACGCAAGGAACTGCAGATGCTGGAATCGTGGGTAAAACACGAAGTGCTGGAGTAACTCAGCAGGTCAGGCAGCATTTGCGCAAGAAATTAATAGGAGGAGCAAGATGGCGCCTGCCTGAGGAAGAGGAACAACTCCAGGACTGTTTGGAGTCTGTAGACTGGGCAATGTTCAAGGACTCGGCAACGGACTTGAACGAATATGCCACAGTCGTTACAGACTTCGTAAAGAAATGTGTGGAGGACTGCATCCCTACAAAAACCTTCCGAGTGTTTCCCAATCAGAAACCTTGGATGAACTTTGAGATCCGCACTCTTCTGCGCATCTGCGCCTTCCTCCCTCGAAACATGGACCCGTTGCAGTTCGCATACCGTCCGAACAGATCCACGGACGATGCGGTCTCCCAGGTTTTGCACACCGCTCTCTCTCATCTTGACAGCCAGAAGGGGGGCTACGTGAGGATGCTGTTCATAGACTTCAGTTTAGCCTTCAACACGATAGTCCCCACCAGACTGGTCGGGAAGCTACTGGAATTAGGGCTCAACACCCCCCTGTGTGCCTGGGCCCTGGACTTTCTCACCGCCAGGCCCCAGGTAGTCAAGATGGGAGGGAATACATCAAAGTCCCTCACCCTGAGCACAGGATCGCCCCAGGGTTGCGTCCTCAGCCCCCTATTGTACTCCCTGTACACACATGACTGTGTGGCTAGGTTCAGCTCCAACTCAATAATTAAGTTTGCTGATGACACTGTGGTGGTGGGCCTGATCTCAGACAATGATGAGAAGGCCTACCGGGAGGAGGTGGCTGATCTAGCACTCTGGTGCCAGGACAACAGCCTCCTCTTGAACATCAAAAAAAACGAAGGAGCTGATCGTGGACTTTAGGAGGGCAAATCATCCGAGGACTTACACTCCATTGAGGATAAATGGGGATACTGTAGATAGGGTGAGCTGTTTTAAATATCTGGGAGTCCACATCTCTGAGGATATGACATGGACATCACACGCCGCAACACTCGTGAGTAAGGCAAGGCAGCGCCTTTATCACCTCAGGCAATTGAGGAAATTCAGAGTGTCTCCGAGGATCCTCGAGTGCTTCTACTCAGCGGCTGTGGAAAGCATCTTGTCCGGAAATATTACCATCTGGTTTGGGAATTGCTCTGCCCAGGACAAGAAGGCTCTGCAGAGAGTAGTGCGTTCGGCCGAACGCACTATGGGAACTTCACTCGCCCCCCTGCAGGAACTATACAACAGGAGGTGCAACTCCAGAGCAAATAAAATCATGGGAGACCCCTTCCACCCATGCAACGGACTGTTCCAGCTGCTACGGTCAGGCAAACGCCTCCGTTGCCATGCAGTGAGAACGGAGAGGTTGAGAAGGAGTTTCTTCCCAGAGGCCATTTGGACTGTAAACTCCCATCTCACCAGGGACTAACTTTACTGAACGTTTTTCCTTCCAATATTTAATATGTAAAAGAATATGTGTGTGTTTATGAATGTGTTTATAGTTTGTTTGGTTGTTTGTTTGTTTGTCTTTTTGCACAAAGTCCGCGAGCATCGCCACTTTCATTTCACTGCACATCTCGTATGTGTATGTGACGAATAAACTTGACTTGACTTGATTTCTGAAGTCCAGACACAGGGCATTCACTTCCAATGATACAGTGGCCTACATGAAGTCCAGATACGACCTTGGTAAGGCCATCAAAAAGGCCAAAAGGGACTTCTACTCCAAACTGGAGGATGAGACAGATGTTCGGCAGCTGTGGCGGGGCCTGAATGCAATCACCTCCTACAAGGCGAAACCAGGAGGCAGCTCGAATGTCGGCGAAACATCACTCCCTGACGAGCTCAATGCGTTTTACGCATGCTTTGATAGGGAGAATACTGATGTGCCTTCCCGATCCCCCATTCGCTGTGATGGCATTTTAGTCTCAGTCACAGAGGCCGACGTCAGGAAATCCTTCAGAGGGGTGAACCCCCAAAAAGCACCTGGACCTGACGGTATACCCGGTCGTGTTCTAAAAACCTGTGCGGACCAACTGGCTGGAGTTTTTACGGACATTTTCAACCTCTCACTTCTGAGGTCTGAGGTCCCCACCTGCTTTAAAAGGGCATCAATTATACCAGTGCCCAAGAAGAGTAAGGTGACGTGCCTCAATGACTATCGACCAGTGGCACTAACGCTGATGGTGATGAAGTGCTTTGAGAGGTTGATCTTGGAGCAAATCAACTCCTACCTCGACAAAAACCTGGACCCACTGCAGTTTGCTTACCGCCACAACAGATCAACGGTGGATGCGATCTCGCTGGCCCTCCACTCCACTCTGGACCACTTGGACAACAAAAACTTATATGTCAGGCTGTTATTCATCGATTACAGCTCGGCCTTTAACACAATCAGCCCCTCCAAGCTGGTTACCAAACTCGCAGAACTGGGTCTCTGCGCATCCCTCTGCAAATGGATCCTCGACTTCCCCATTCACAGACCACAGTCTGTTCGTATTGGTGGAAATGTGTCAGCCTTGATAACAATCAGCACGGGAGCACCTCAAGGCTGCGTGCTCAGCCCCCTGCTGTACTCACTCTATACCCATGACTGCGTAGCCAATCACAGTGCGAACTCCATCATCAAGTTCGCTGACGACACCACTGTGTGGGGCATATCACTGATGGGGATGAGTCAGAGTATAGAAGAGAGATCGAGCAACTGTCCATATGGTGCCAGCGCAATAACCTGGCCCTCAACACCAGCAAAACCAAGGAACTGTTTGTGGACTTTGGAAGGAGTAGGATGGGGACCCACAGCCCCATTTATATCAACGGGTCTATGGCTGAAAGGGTCAAGAGCTTCAAATTCCTGGGCGTGCACATCTCTGAAGATCTTTCCTGGTCCGAGAACACGAATGCAATTATCAAGAAAGCTCATCAGCGCCTCTACTTCCTGAGAAGATTACGGATAGTCGGTTTGTCAAGGAAGACTCTCTCTAACTTCTACAGGTGCACAGTAGAGAGCATGCTGACCGGTTGCATCGTGGCTTGGTTCGGCAATTTGAGCGCCCTGGAGAGGAAAAGACTACAAAAAGTAGTAAACACTGCCCAGTCCATCATCGGCTCTGACCTTCCTTCCATCGAGGGGATTTATCGCAGTCGCTGCCTCAAAAAGGCTGGCAGTATCATCAAAGACCCACACCATCCTGGCCACACACTCATCTCCCTGCTACCTTCAGGTAGAAGGTACAGGAGCCTGAAGACTGCAACAACCAGGTTCAGGAATAGCTACTTCCCCACAGCCATCAGGCTGTTAAACCTGGCTCAGACAAAACTCTGATTATTAATAACCCATTTTCTGTTATTTGCACTTTATCAATTTATTTATTCATGTGTGTATATATTTATATCATGGTATATGGACACACTTATCTGTTTTGTAGTAAATGCCTACTATGTTCTGTGTGCTGAAGCAAAGCAAGAATTTTATTGTCCTTTACAGGGACACATGACAATAAACTCACTTGAACTTGAACTAATAGGCCATATTTTGGGTCAGAATTCTTCAGACTAAAGAAGGGTCCTGACACAAAACATAATTTATTCATTTATTTCACAAATGCTGCCTGACCCACTGAGTTTCTATAGCACTTTGTGTTTTATCCTTTTTCTTATTTCTAACTTCTACCCAAAAGGCCTCACCAGTCAATCCCTCCAGGATATCTTCCCTGACCATTAGTGCAACACCCCCCCAGATTCTATTTAATGGGAAACTTACTCTCATTAATTACCTTGTTGAAATGGCTATAAATCTTTTAGGTTTCAAAGTTCACATTCTTTGAAATTCCAACAGTTTTGGATGAACCTGATTAATCTTTAAGGTGGGGCGAGAAGAAGGAAGAAAGTCCCAACCTACTTTGGTACTTTAAAAAAAAATTGCTATTTCTCTGCAGCTGTAATGCTATAACACTGTCACACCAGATTTTACACTGGTATTTTTCTCTTTGCACTGCCTGTTGTACTTGCGTATCACACACATACACATAAATAGTATGATTTGATGGGATAGGATGCAAACAACATTTTTCACTGGATCTTGGATCACCAATACCAATAATAAAACAAAGGCTAACTCTTTCAACCCAAAAATCAATTTTGAACACCATCTCTGAACTGTCTCTAATACAATACGTCCATTCTTAAATAGGAAGACCAAATTGTATTCAATACTTTAGGTGTGGCCTCACTAAAACCATGTCAGTTGTAGAAGGATTTTATTTGTTTAATGCTCTGGCCCCTTTGTAATAAACACAAATATCTTTTTAGAGATACAGCACAGAAACAGTCTAAAGGGTCTCGGCCCAAAACGTCACCCATTTCTTCTCTCCAGAGATGCTGTCTGCCCCGCTGAGTTACTCCAGCTTTTAGTGTCTATCTTCGGTTTAAACCAGCATCTGCAGTTCCTTCCTGCACAGAAACAGCCCTTTGGCCAACCGAGTCCACACTGACCAGCAATTACCCCGTTCACTAACCTACACACACGAGGGACAATTTTATAACTAACCAAAGCCAATAACCTACAAACCTGTACGTTTTTAGAAGGTGGGAGGAAATTGAAGCACCTGGAAAAAAGCCACATGGTCACAGGGCTACAAACTCCATATAGAATGGAAGCCGCTGACTCCGGTAGGAGGGGGTCGACTCGCGTGTCCACGCCGCTGAGGACGTCCCGCAGCCCCGACGTCGGACTTACAACACCCCAGCGAGCGGGCCGCACCTGAACATCGGGCCGCCCGTAGCGGCAACTGCGGAGGGCACGGGGAACAATGGAGGAAGAGACTGACTTTGGTGCCTTCCCACACAGTGGGAAACTTTGATTCTGCTGTGTGGGGATGTTTTATGTCAAACCCTATAGTGTGTTGTGTCCCTTATTTTTTATTGTATGGCTGTATGGGAATTTCATTTCACTGTGCCATCTGGCACATGTGATGAATAAATCTATCTTGTATCTTGTAGAACTGCACCCATGGTCATGATCAAACTCGGGTCTCTGGCACTGTAAGGAAGTAACTCTACCGCTGCGCCACTGTGCCGCCCGTCTTCCTTTGTCTTATTCAAGTATAAGGATATCCAGATCCATCTGAATGCACAGCATTCTCCAATCCCTCTCCATGTAAACAATATTTTTAACATTACCAAATGTTTACACATTGATCTAAACCCCACTGCAGTCTTTGTGCTGTCCTTACAATAACAGGTGCATCATGAATGAACAGCACAGAAACTTGGAAGGTATATTGCTATGGTAGCAAATTATCAACATATTAAAGGAGTGTTATTTCTTATTTATTGATTCCAGGTTTGTGCTGGAAATTATATAGGCCATTACAAATGCAGTCCTTGGCACCTAGGTATATGGCTGAAACTCTGCTTAGCTCTATCCACGGAGTCCTAAGCTGAGTGAAAGCAGATCCTTCAGCCCATCATGTACAAGCACTTGGTCCGTTGCCTTCTATGACTTTCAATACAAGTGCTCATCCAGACATTTTAAAATGTTGTGAGAGTACATTCCTCCACCATTTTCTCTGGGAGTATGTTTCAGGTTGTAACCATCCTCTGGGTGAAAAAGTTCCCTCAGATCTTCTCCAACCTCACACGCTTCAACTTAAACCTGATTTTGTGTATTTTCTATAAATGGGAAAAGTTCCTTACTATACACCCTATCTGTATCCTCTCAGAATTTTGTTAACTTATTTTCTAGAGAAAATAAGCCCAGCTCATTGTCTCATAACTAAATCATTCCATTCCAGGAAACATCCTGGTAAACATTGTCTGTATCATCTTCTGTGCAATCGGATTCTTCTGAAAGTGTGGTGACCTGAACTGAATTCAATACTCCAGCTGTGGCTTAGCCAAAGTTTTATATAGTTGTACCATGACCTCCATTCTATGCTCCAGCTAATGAAAGCCAGCATCCCTTATACCTTCTTCATCAGCTTATCTATCTATGCTGCAACCTTTAGATATCTAGTGATTTGTACACCAAGATCCCTGTCATACTCTTATTAAACCTCCCAAAATGCATCATCGTGCACTTATCAAGATGAAATTTCATTTGCAATTACTCCTCATAACTTGCCAAATGATCATAGTTGTTCTGTACTTTAAGATCACCCCCTTGATTGGCCGAGGTGGAACTTAGAATGTGCATTGCCTGCCCAAGAAAGCCGCACTGCTAAAATTGCTGTCAGAATAGTCAATAAGCAATGAGTCAATAAGTGCTTTGCTTAGATTTTAAATCACTTTCTGCTGAGTGGAGGTTGTTAAAATTCTTGCTTCTCAAGGTTTCCTTCCAATCTTTTGCTCTGTAGTTCTTGTTTAAAATGTGAAAACAATTGAATGTCTGTACTTACATTGATCTTCAATTGGAAATAATCCAGTGCACAGTAATTACCGATAATGTATATAGATGTACTAGCTTCCATGCACCAAACAGAAAAATGTAGGGAGCTAAATTGCATTGTGATGCAGAGAAAAAGTAATTTCCCTCTCGAGTGAGAATGGTATTTGTGTCAGACAGATTGGCTGTAAATATTGCTATCCAAGGGCACAGGCTAAGTCTCAGGCAAGGGATTGATTGAAGAATGACCATGATTGAAGTAGAACATTTACAGGCCAAGGTTACTGGTGTCATTAAGCGGTTTCAGGATGATGATGCTACCCTTCATCTCGATCCAGCACAGTGCAGGCCAATAGAGCTGAAAAGTGATATTCTGGTCCCTGCGGTGTCTTTCACAGGGTGAGGGTCATAATCATTTTTCTGAAGTGAAATGTAGGTGGAGAAGGCATGCTTTTGTTAGAAATATTGAATTATCTTGCCTACTGTTCTGTCTGACATAGCAAAAACGTTACCAAAATTGCTCAAACTGCAACTGTCAATGAATACACCAATGATTTGCCGTTTTTTTTATTAAAGCCTCTAACTGATTAATAATTAATTTAAATGTATTGCTATTGAAGTGCATATTTGGTTTCCTAAATGATGGGGGTGAGATCTTAATAGACAGAAATAAAAATCTATGTCACGGAACTATATTTCATAAGTAAACAGCCTTTAATTTGAAATAAATTGCAGATGAATGGAAGATTAGACTAATCTAAGTAGATGAGTATAGATATACTTCATACCAGATTCCAACAGTTTCATGTGGGTATGAAATAGTTTTAATATTGTACTGTGAAAATGAGTTGGGCTTATTTAGGAAAGAGTACATATTTATGTGATTATCTGCATTCAGTGATATGAAACACACAGAATTATAATAACATATTATAAAGTTAACACATATTTATGATTTAACCACAAATACAGGTGCAGCCAGACATTCATATATCAGATTAACCATACACATTCCTTTTCTCCAGAGACGCTGCCTCACCCGCTGAGTTACTCCAGCATTTTGTGTCTATCACCAGATATTTGTAGGGTTAGAGATTTGTTACATACAGTAGAAAAATTGCAGATTTAAAAAAAATTATGTTAAAACCTCAAATATAAATGCAGAACAGGGACATAATATATTTTTCAGAGACTGATTTTTAAGTTTAATCAGTTAAAATGTATTGAATAGCCTTTAAAGAAAGTAATCTATTACATGGAATTTACATGCAAAAGTGAGTAATTCTGAAGCTGACATCAGGTCTGATCAATTGCTTTAAATCACTGCACCCATTGTTACTTAACTTGGCCAAGCTTTTGAACATTATTGTCAGCACAGTCATCAAGTCCAAAGCAAATATTGCATTGTGGTAATTTAAATCATAAATATTGAAGATGCAATTCATACTTTCCGTTTGACTGTTTTTATTTAAAATGTGGCTGATCTACGTTAGGTTACTTGATTTGATGAGTAATTTAAATAGAACATCATCTGATGACTACTAAACTGACAGCTGTGTTGGGCTACTCAGCAAAACTAGAAAGGAAATTGTTTATCATTCCACATAAATAAAATGGCAAAGCTATAGTAGATGATTAAACTTCAATTTCTCTGTGATCATATGCACGATGAATGTAAATTTGTCTTTAAAGTTCCTCACAAAATATCAACCTGTATGAAGCGACCCTCCCATTTTATCCTCAACAGGGCAATCAATTCTTATTAGATAAATATTTCACATCGCAGTTGCAGGAATTTACTGTCCATCTGTAGCCAAAATATAAAAGACTGGATTTTATCTCCCAGATGACAGGCTTTGGCAGATTCTAATGGTAAGGTCTCTTTGGCATATATTTTCATATTTTCAACACTCTTTATTCATGCCTTCAAAATAAAACATAGAATAGTACAGTGTAGAAAGGAACTGCTGATGCTGGTATATACTGAAGATGGACATAAAGTACTGGAGTAACTCAGCGGGTCAGGCAATATCTCTGGAGAAGGGATGGGTGATGTTTCGGGTCAAATCCTTCTTCAGACTCTTCGGGTCATCTTTTTTCTCCAGAGATACTACCTGACCCACTGAGTTGCTCCGGCACTTCGTGTCTATCTATAGAGCGGTACAGCACAGGAATGGGTCCTTCAGCCCACAATCATGTCGGACATGATGCTAAATTAAACCGATCTTATCTGCCTGTACATGATCCATATCCCTCTATTCCCTGCATGTATCTATCTAAAAACCTTAAACGTCACGAACGTATCCTCCTCTCCCACCACCACCACGAGCAATGCATTGCAGGCCCCAACTACTCTCTGTGTAAAAAACTTGCCCTGCACATCTCCATTAAACTTTCCTCCTTTCACCTTATAGCTATGCCTTGTAGTGTTGGACATTTACACTCTGGGAAAAAGGTTCTGACTGTCCATCTATGCCTCCCATAATTTTATATCTATCAAGTCTCCCCTCAACATCCAACATTCCATATAAAACAATCCAAGTCTACCAACTTCTCCCTGTAGCTGAAACCCTCTTATCTGGGCAGAATTCTGGTAAACCTCCACTGCACCCTCTCCAAAACCCACGCATCTTTCCTGTATTGGGGCGACGAGAACTCCACGTAATACTCCAAATGCGGTTGAAATCTACCAAACCTTCTGAAAACTAGTACGTAGAAGCCATTTAGCTATCTGTATGTTTATCCCATTAATGAAATGAAGCTGGCATATTTAGTTTAATTTAGTTTATTGTCATGTGTACCGAGGTTGTGAAAAGCTTTTTGTTGCATGCTGCAAAGGCTATATATGATTGCATGTTCCCAAACCATGCTGTGATTAGTCCAAATAAAATATTTTCTATGGCGCATCTGTAGAAGTTGGTGAGTTGTTGGGACACACAAAACTTCTTAAGCCCTCTAAGGAAGTAGATGCATTGTTATGCTTTCTTTAGCAATGTTACAAAATTTTGAGATTTAAAAAATCAAGTCTGTAATTTATCCCATCAGATAAAGCATAAAAATAAGTTTAATTTGATACCTAATTCACTTTAATATCTTCAGTATTACAAAAATTATGGCCATTTTCATACTCGGAAATTAGCATCTTGTTCCCTATTGCTTTTCCATTGACTTAACACAAAAGCTGTGATCGAGGACAGTCAAAAGCCCATAACTTTCTTAAAAAATTAAGAGAACTGAACAAAATTTTCAGTTATTATAGATTGAAGCATTCTGAAACAAATATGAAACATCTTACTTGGATGACCGGAAATTAAAGCATATAATTAGTTTGTTACCTAATTGTAGCTAATTATAAAATTGACCGTTGTGACTAAAATAATAATAAACACCCAGACTGCCTATTATCTAAATGGTGGCCGACTAGGAAAAGGGGAGATGCAGCGAGACCTGGGTGTCATGGTACACCAGTCATTGAAAGTGGGCATGCAGGTGCAGCAGGCAGTGAAGAAAGCGAATGGTATGTTAGCTTTCATAGCAAAAGGATTTGAGTAGTAAAGGAGCAGGGAGGTTCTACTGCAGTTGTACAGGGTCTTGGTGAGACCACACCTGGAGTATTGCGTACAGTTTTGGTCTCCAAATCTGAGGAAGGACATTATTGCCATAGAGGGAGTGCAGAGAAGGTTCACCAGACTGATTCCTGGGATGTCAGGACTGTCTTATGAAGAAAGACTGGATAGACTTGGTTTATACTCTCTAGAATTTAGGAGATTGAGAGGGGATCTTATAGAAACTTACAAAATTCTTAAGGGGTTGGACAGGCTAGATGCAGGAAGATTGCTCCCGATGTTGGGGAAGTCCAGGACAAGGGGTCACAGCTTAAGGATAAGGGGGAAATCCTTTAAAACCGAGATGAGAAGAACTTTTTTCACACAGAGAGTGGTGAATCTCTGGAACTCCCTGCCACAGAGGGTAGTCGAGGCCAGTTCATTGGCTATATTTAAGAGGGAGTTAGATGTGGCCCTTGTGGCTAAGGGGATCAGAGGGTATGGAGAGAAGGCAGGTACGGGATACTGAGTTGGATGATCAGCCATGATCATATTGAATGGCGGTGCAGGCTCGAAGGGCCGAATGGCCTACTCCTGCACCTAATTTCTATGTTTCTATGTTTCTGCCTTGAAAATTCAATAATTTGGTATTCTCAAGATCAGAATTTTAATATTATTGTATTATATGCTGTAAGTCTGTAACAGATAGGTAAATAAATTACAATTTCTAGCAATAGACCAAGTCTTTATGGAGAAGATCAGTTGCTAGCTAGTACATTGGCATATCATAATCAGTAGCATCATCATACTCCTCAGATATTAACCAATATTTAACCAGGAGTTTTTGCTCTTTAAATCATGCATGACATGCCTTTCTGCCCACTACTTTCCCATTAAGAATGTCCTGTAGATCATCACATTTGGAGTAGTCAAAATTCGGATAATCTCTGCGAATGCTGTCTAAATCAGTCTCTTTTGTTGGGCATTTGGATTGACAATTTTGCATTTCTTCTTCGGAGACATCTGTTTAAAATGTAAAGGAAAAAAAAAAAACACTAAATAGCATTAACAGAAACAAGTTATTAGTTGCAATATTAGAAAAAAGATAGAAGTGATAAAGTTAAATGCTAAAAGAAATAGTAAATACCCAACAAAAAATTCATATTCATCAGTTTTCAACAAATCAATAGATCTAAACATCTATCCATTTCTTAAGAAAAGGCTAATTTTTTTAAATAGCCTAAGTATCCAAATAACAAACTAATCCCATTCACACAAGAATTCACAATATAACATGATTTTAAATGAACATATGCCAAATGGAAGGAATTTAATGTTTAATTCCCATAAATTAATCTAGAAACATCCACTCTCAATATAATCAAAATTATTATTTTTTGCACAATACATGTGACTAAAACTGTTGTGGATATTTAGTATAAAAATATTGATTATGGATAGACAATTACACAAAATGTAGATGATTTATGACATGATTGTCCAAAAAAATGAGAATTTTAATCATCTTGCGAGTGGGTGTTTCTGGAATGCAATCGATTGGAACGTTGCCGTTGCCGTGAATTTTAACCCCATATTGGCAGGCAAAGTCTGATAAAAGTCTTATAGTTAAAAAAACAAAATCCAAGTCTAATAATCTGCTTTCCTGTTTTTGCTACCAAAGTGGATAACCTCACATTTATCCACATTAAACTGCACCTGTCATGCATCTGCCTACTCACCTAACCTGTCCAAGTCACCCTGCATTCTCATAGCATCCTCCTCACAGTTCACACTGCCACCCAGCTTTGTGTCATCTGCAAAGACAAGGCCGAACCGTTTGGGAACTAAATAACATTTTCGCGTCGTAAAATTAGACTAAAGCCACCCCAAGAAGCAAGATTATTTATGAAATAAACAACTTACCCTTTGTTTTGTCCTGATATTACGATCCACCACGTTGAAGGTGTTGAGGGCATTAGAAGTCGCCTTTTACTTTAATCCAACTATTAAAGTGTCCAGCGATTTAAAAAAAAAAAACAGGAATGGAAGTCCGATCGATTTTTCTTCATCGACTAGCAGCCCGAGGAAATCCCTCTCCGGATTTTGTAGCATCGCTACTTTTTGGCCATTGTTTCGATATAGCTAGTCCAGGACAAGTTGCTGGTGATATTTACTCCTAGGAACTTGAAGCTTTCAACCATCTTCGGCACTATTTATGTATCCTGGGGTATGTGTACCACTTTGCTGCCTGAAGTCAATCACTATCTCCTTTGTCTTGCTGACATTGATAGAACGGTTGTTTTCTTGACACCGGTTCTCAATCTCCTTCCTGCACTCTGTCTCGTCATTATTTTATATCCGGCCCACTATGGTGGTGTGACCCATGAATCTGTAAATTTTGAGTTGGATTTGTACTTGGCTGCACAGTCATGGGTGTAGAAGAAGTATAGAAGGGGGCTGAGAACACATCCTTGTGGAGCACCAGTGTTGATTAATGTTGAGGGTGTGTTGTCCCCTATCCTCACTGATCGTGGTCTGTTGTTAGTGAAGTCAAGGATCCAGTTGCAGAGATGAATGTTGGCTCCAAATTCCACGAGTTTGTAGATGAGCTTGGATGGTGTAATGATATTAAAAGCAGAGCAGTAGTCTATGAATAGAAGTCTGACTCTCTTGTCCAGGTATTCCAAGGATGAGTGTAGGGCCAGGGAGATGGCATCAGCTGTTGTATCATATATCCATCAATGTTATATTATTATTCAGTGGTGTCTAAAGTATAACCGAACAACAAAAAATATTTTAGACACTTACACAACCTTTGTTCCTCCTGCACATCTTTGTAATCACAGGAGCAATGACAAAAGAGCAGTGACGAGTGGGGTACCGCAAGGCTTGTTGCTGCGACTGCAGATATTTACAATATACATCAATGATTTAGATTAAGGGATTCAAAGGAACATTAGCAAATTTGCAGATGACACAAAGCTGGGTGGCAGTGTGAACTGTGAGGAGGATGCTATGAGAATGCAGGGTGACTTGGACAGGTTAGGTGAGTAGGCAGATGCATGACAGATGCAGTTTAATGTGGATAAATGTGAGGTTATCCACTTTGGTAGCAAAAACAGGAAAGCAGATTATTAGACTTGGATTTTGTTTTTTTAACTATAAGACATTTATCAGACTCAAAATGTATTTCTATTTTGACCAATTTAGAACTAGTAAATGATGGCAATGATTTTGTAGTTGCTTGCACTAATATTTCATTGGAATTCTACCAAAACCCATTTTATTATGAATATTTTGTATAAGCTAGGAGAAACATTTGCGTTTTGGAGTTTCCATGCTTTTGCATTTGTTTTTCTCTATATAGAAACTTAAATCCTTAACTACAATTTTACAGATATGAAACTTGGAAACAACCTTGCTCGAACCTTCATGGACTACTATAAATCAAATAATGTAACCAGTACAAAACCGTTAACATCAGTTGCTACCTTCAGGTAAGGAATGATAGTAATGCTTAAGAATTATGTTCTTATATACTTCTGACAATCATTTTGCTGATAATTTCAGTTTTCTAACTAATCTTATTAAGAATCTGTTATGAACTTGTGAGTTAGTCTGAGTTTTCAATTCAGTTCAACATTGACATAATTCTGCAGTATTTGTCATTTTACACCTGGAAAGCCTTTTACTCATCATTAGAATCTCTGACAATGTGAACCTATTTATAAGACATACTTACTGGAAATATACCTCTCATTGCTGGAGGTGGGTGGGGAGGGGGGTGGTCTTCCATTTACTACAGAATCATAGTCATAGAGTTTGACAACAAGGAAACAGGCCCTCCTACCCCAATAGTTCACACTAATCTAGTTGCCTTCTTGAGTTAGCCCCATTTGCTTGAATTTAATCCATGTACCTCTAAACCTACCCTCCATTTCTCATCCATTAAATGTCAAAATGCCTTTTAAATCTTACAATTTTACCCACCTCTATTACACAAATTGGCTTATTACACGCATATATACATACACACACACACACCATCCTGCATGTGAGAAAGTTGCCCCTCGGGTCTCCTTTAAATGTTATTTTGTCACCCAAAACATATGCCCTCTAGTTTTAGACCTAACTCAAGCTCTTCTATCCCAGAAACACCTTTGTGAATCTTTTTTTTACAACATTTAACATGATCTTATACTCAGTGCTTTGTCCAAAGAAGCCAAGCATGCCAAATGTCCTTTTTACTACCCCGTCTACCAGTGTCCACCACTTTCAGGAAGCAATGTATTTGTACCCCAAAGGCTCTCTGCTCCACAACGCTCTCTAGAGTCCTGCCATTTACTGTATAACACCTGCCCCAATTTAGCTTACCAAAATGCAACACTTTGCACTTGTCCAAGTTCAATTACATCTGCCACTCCTTGGTTTATTTTCAGAAGTCTTGATTCTGTCGTAATCTTAAATAACTGATTTCCCTTTCCACTACACCATCAATTTTAGTTTCATCCTCAAACTAACAAACAATGCCAACCATATTCTCATCCAAGTTAGACACAAAATGCTGGAGTAACTCAGTAACAGGCAGCATCTCTAGAGATAAGGAATGGGTGACGTTCTTTCCTACACATATTCTCATCCAAATCATTATTATTGATGATGAACAATAGTTGACCCCGTATAGTTCCCTGCAGAATGCTCTTGCATCATAATTATTTTACCTCAGGAACTGGGGTGGGTTAGAAAAATGGCTTCACAAAACTCTCAAGAGAACAAGAAATGAACATCAAATGCTGCCTTCTCATTATTTCCCACCATTCATACTACTAATGAAGAAACAGAAAGCCAAGTATCTTTTGTGATTTAGCTCCCATGTTGCCAGCTATTACTGATCATTTCATTATCACCTTCTGCATAAGTTATAAAAGACAAACTCAAGCAATTCAATGAGCCAAAATTGTTTATACATGTAGTCAAGAGCAGAGACACATAATCATTGAGTTATCACAATTATGTCCTTTGTCTAGTTGGCTGCCCTTGCCTGCCTTATTTTAGTTTAGTTTAAAATTAAAGATACAGCATAAGAACAGGCTCTTCAGCACACCAACCATCAACCATCGATCACCAGTTCACACTGTTCTATGTTATACCACTTTCTCGTCCTCTTCACACATTAATGGGAAATTTTACAGAGGCCAATTCACCTACAACCTCACACATCTTTGAGATGTGGGCGGAAACCAGATCACCCGGAGGAATCTCACACAGTCTCAGGGAAAACATGCAAACTCCACAGAGATAGCACCTGAGGTCAGGATCAAACCCAGGTCACTGGGGCTGTGAAACAGCAGCTCTACCATCCACTATGCTGCCCCTAAATAAAGACTCGTTCTAGACAGTGATTCATTCCCAACCCCCAACAAGCCTTGGTCATTGCAGCCGAGGATGCAGATGGCTATATGGTCTGTAAGGGTTAGATGATCCTGCTTTGCATGGCACTATCTCAATTGTAGACTTGCATACTAAGTTAGGTGGTTGGATGACAACACTGAGGTATCCATTTAATTGTGATATGAAGTCCTTCTAGAGCTGATAACATGCCAGGCTTTGGCTTCATGGGGCAAATCTACATGCTAGGAGTAATTAGACGAAAAGTACAGCTCTGATGGAAAATGAGGGATGATTTTGCAGAACAGAGAGAATCAACTGGGTAGTTATCCCTCTGGCTACAGTTTCACCAGCAGGACCAGAAAATGTTATCCTATTCTGATTGTTAATCATAGATTTTCATGCCCCATCAATTGGCACTGTCTTGAAATCCCTTTTGAGATGGATAATCTGACAGAGATAGCTCAATTAAATAACAGACTATTACTTCAAGGAGTCACAAGTCATAATTTTCAGTTTAGTCTGTGAAGGAAAAATAAAAAAGAATTTTTCAAAATAGTTCAGAACTACCTTTGTGACAGTGCTCATATTTTACACAAAAAACAATCCCTTTATATGGTTATACCTCAATGACTCACCACTGCAGCTGTTTTGAAATGAGTGAACTGAAGTAAACTCTTTATCCTTACTGAAATAATTGATTTTCAGTGTCAGTAACTCTCTACCAGGAAAAGTGAGAAGACCACATAGAAAATTACTGAGATGTAGTAAAGCATTTATAATCGTCCTCATTAAAGTAATTAAAGTGTCTTGAATTTAATTTTGTTGCCATCTGCACATTTCATTTTTATAATTAAAAGTTTTGCATAACTAGCAACGTAACTGACATCATGTTTCAAAAAAAATTCAAAGGAAATAAATAATGATTGGTTCAATTAACTGTGCTGATAGGCATAGTTTTGGCATTATACAAAATCAGCCAAATGACCAATAACAACCAATACTTCAAACTACAGCAATCAAATCACAAGGCAGCAAGTAACACAAAGCTACCTGTTGGTAGACAAAAATGCTGGAGAAACTCAGCGGGTGAGGCAGCATCTATGGAGCGAAGGAAATAGGCAACGTTATAACTATTTCCTATTGCCTATTTCCTTCGCTCCATAGATGCTGCCTCACCCGCTGAGTTTCTCCAGTATTTTTGTCTACCTAAGATTTTCCAGCATCTGCAGTTCCTTCTTAAACAAAGCTACCCGTTAGTCGCTACAAATACATCAGTTTGGTGTGTGGAGATTTACACCACTTTTAAGGACATGATCTTAGAGATCTCACCACAGAGATCTTAGAGTTCTTACCACTTACTACATTGGGTGATGTATAATTTAAATGGTGAGTATGAATGTTCTACACACAGAAGGCCTTGTGAATTGTGGCCTGACATATATAAAGAAAGAAAGAAAATTAAATTATGTGATTATCCTCTCATTATAAAAGTATTTTTTAGTTATTTTAAGAAATCCATTCACGAATGTAAACAAAGGAAAAAGAAGGAAGCAGAAAAAGGTACAAAGTGCTGGAGTAGCTTAGCGGGTCAGACAGCACCTTTGGAGAACATGGGTATGTAACATTTCGGGTTGGGACCCTTCTTCAAAATCTGATTGTGTTTTTTGAGAAGGTAGATAAGAAAACATGGACTTCAGTAAGGCTTTTGATAAGATCCAGTGTAGTAGGCTAATCTGAAGCATGTTGGAAAACTGGATCCGAATTTGATTGGCGATTGGAGTCAAGAAAATGTGATGATAGGAAAGAAGGTTATTTAAGGATAGAGTGGACATAGATCAGTTGGAATGTTAGGTAAAGTGGCGACAGATGAGTTAGAATTGAATGCAGATAGGTTTGAGCTGGTGCATTTTGGGATGTCAGTACTGGCTGGACATATAAATGGCAGGGATTTAGGGGTGTTTATTCTCACCGGAACATAGGAGGCTGAATGGTGACTTTATAGAGGTTTACAATATTATGAGGAGCATGAATAGGTTGATAGTGGCAGGGGAGTCTAGGACAAGGGAGCAAATTTAAGATGAGAGGGTAAAACGTTTAAAAGAATCTGCTGGGGCAATTTTGCACACAGATGGTGGTGGTTATTTGCAACAAGCTGCCACATAAGGCGGCAGACAGACACTGTTTATTTATTTAATTCTTTATTTCGAACAGAATAAAAGAATAAAAAGCAAGTGTGAAACAGCTTATAAAAAACAAAAAAACAAAACAAGAATATTTATAAAGTGTCATAAACAATATCTATAAATAAATTAAATCGTATGTGTCCGAAAAGGAGCAGGAAGAAGCCAAAGCTTATTAATTCCCACCCCTTATTCAACTGCTTATATTTATCTTATACAAATTTAGCAGCTATATGTACACCATATGTACACCGGCAGCTATATGTACACCAAATTATTTACATTTATACACTAATCAAATATTTACAAAGCCACACAAAAAAAGAGAGAAAAAAATAAAAATAAAATAAAAAACCCTCATATACTATACAGTATCTCTTAGTCATATATACAACCCATCACCCTATAATCACCCTTCCCAAAACAATCAGTATAACAAATATCCCACTCACAATCAACTATCCTCATCCCAATATCCTTTTAAAAAAGTGTTTTTGTACATCTTTTTAAACTGAATTGTTAAAGGATTTAAAAGCAATTTGCACAGATTCCGAGATAGAAAAGCATAGAGAAATATGGGTATAATGTACGAAATAAGATTAATGTAAATAAGTTCATAAATCATAGCGGCAGAATTAGGCCATTTGGCCTATCACATCTACTTTACCATTCATTCATGGCTTGCCTATATTTCCTCCTGTCTTCTCCCCGTAACCTTTGACACCCTTACTAATCAAGAACCTGTCAATCTCTGCTTTAAAAATACCAACTGAATTGGTCTCCACTTCCATCAGTGGCAATGAATTCCACAGATTCACCACCCTCTGACTAAAGACATTCCTCCTCATTTGCTATGTCCTTTTATTCTGAGGCTGTGCCCGTTAGCCCTAGACTCTTCCACTAGCGGAAACAACCTCTCCACATCCATAGTCAGACTATCCAGATCGTCATCATGGTCAGCTTGGATATTTATACAAGACGTTGGTGAGGCAACACTTGGAGTAATGTGTTCAGTTTTCGTCACCCTGTTATAGGAAAGATGCCATTAAACTGGAAAGGGACTTTCTGCGTATAATCAGCATTTTCTTTTTTTTCAGAAGCCTTGGAAAGATGAAATAAATTAAAGTTGGTGGTTTTAGTTTTAAGAGGTTATGGGTATATTTGAAGTTTAAGATATCCAGGAAACTGATGAGAAAAGTGCCAAAAATTTGAATGATATAACATCACATAATGGTGTACCTCACTAGCGAATTTCTATGAAAAACGAATATAATTAAAAGTGCATGGGTTCAAAATTCCTTTCTGAGTACAATGTTTTCCAGTGTCCTTTGCTTTGAAAACACTAAAGGCCTAAGGTGTACAAGTTAACTAAAGGGGCTGTCCCACTGCAGCGACCTAATCCGCGAGTTCAGAAGAGTGTCTTCGACCTTCAAGCTCGAGGGCACTCGCCTGGAAAACCTCGAGCTGGATCAACCGTCAGCGATGAAACCGCGAGCTGGATCGACCGACCGCGCGCACACACACACACATCGCAAAGGCGGGGGCCAGGGAAAGTGGGGGAGCGCTGTCTGAAATGCACACCCACGATGAAGAGGAAGCTAAAAGACAGCTGCACAGTGTAGGGTAAGTCCTTTAGAGGGGGGGGGGGAGAGAGAGATGGGGAGAGAAGTGGGGGAGAAGGAGTGGAGACACTTAAGAAGTCAGACAACGTTTAATTAAGTTTAGCGGGCATTATACCTACCGGTCGGTTTTCCTGGGTCCTGAAAACTCCAATGAGCCAATTAAAATGCCCGGTCAACGAAGGAGATTGTCTACGGCTACCCTCGACTGCCTGTAACTAAATAGCGACCCCACTCCACTGCACTACGAGTTAAAAAGAACCATGCCGACCAATTTTTACTCGCAGAACATTTTTCAACATGCTGAAAATTTTTCTGCGACCTAGCTGAGGCCGCGAGTATGCGCGAACTTCCCGCGAGCATGAAGGAGCATTCCAGTGGCCTCATAGGACCTTCTAGGGCCAACTGTCGGCCACGCTGCGAGCGTGTCGAGGGCAAACTCTTCTAAACTCGCAGATCAGGTCGCCGCAGTGGGGCAGCCCCTTAACATTGAATGATTTATTTAACACATCAAAGCATAACTGTGTGCTCATAACAAAACATCATAACGAAAATGGCCTAAATAAAGGCTCACATATCACCTAAATATGTGAGTCTTTAATCTGTACAACAAACACTGAAGGGCAGCACAGTGGCGCAGTGGTAGAGTTGCTGCCTGACAGTGCCTAAGACCCGGGTTCAAACTAGACTACAGTGCAGACAGTACACAGTTTGTACATTCTCCCTGAGAATGGTTTTTCTCTCGGTGCTCCAGTTTCTTCCCACAGTCCTAGGATTTGTAGGTTAATTGGCTTCTGTAAATTGTCCTTAGTGCTAGTGTACAGAGCGATTGCTGGACTCTGTGGGCACAAGGGCCTGTTTCCACGCTGCATCTCTAAAGTCTAAAGAAATCAGCATTCAGCACACATAAAATAGTAATTCAATCTATTGTTTTCTTTCTGAGTCCTATGTGCAGTTAATAATTTAACACACGGCATCTGACACTTAATGTATATCTAGATGTCTCTTCCAGGATTTTCAATGGTGTTTCCCATTGACTACAGACTACTCAATCCAAGAGATGACTTTCCCAATGCCTGTGAAGGCTGTTTCTATTTGCTCCATAGGGGTCACTAGTGAGCTGATCATAGGTCAATGCCAAGGATGCTGAAATGGATTCCCTTTAACAATTTATTTACTTGCTTGCTTACAATGCAGAGAACACTCATTCATTTCTGCACTGTCAAAATGAACAAAGGAAAGAAAGGCATCTCCTGCCTAAAAATCCATCAGTAGAAATTTCTGGCATTTTCTGGAATTTCCTAACCCTAATCCCAGACAAAGACTGATTGTTTACTGTGTCTTTTCAATTGCTGACCAATTTGTATAAACCTTAGACACAGGTGAGGGAATGTAAACTTTAATATTTGACTTGAGAATTAAGGGACAGAAGTTTAGGGGTAACATGAGGGGGAACTTCTTTACTCAGAGAGTGGTGGCTGTGTGGAATGAGCTTCCAGTGAAGGTGGTGGAGGCTGGTTCGTTTTTATCATTTAAAAATAAATTGGATAGTTATATGGACGGGAAAGGAATGGAGGGTTATGGTCTGAGCGCAGGTATATGGGACTAGGGGAGAATACGTGTTCGCACGGACTAGAAGGGTCGAGATGGCCTGTTTCTGTGCTGTGATTGTTATATGGTTATATGGTTATATATGGTTAATATAATGCCTTTCAGAAGTTGATACAGAATTTGGTAAAAATGTGGAACACTCTTTTATAACTGAAAATTAATCCTGGATGAGTTGTTGCTTTGAAACCTGAGATTGATGGATCTCGTAAAATATGTCAAAGCAAACAGAAATAAGCCCGGTAGATGGAGAAGTCACAGATCAGCCATTGTATCAAATGGCCGAACAAGCTCAAGGGGCTCAATAGCCTAATCCATTTTCCACAACTGTTAATTCCACAGTTCATCTATATTAGACCATACTTTGTTATAGATTCTGAGTAATATGATTCATTATTCAGCGTGGTTTTCCTGGAAACATTCTTAAATTCATTTGAATAATTGTACTGCCAATGACAAGTGAATTAATATGTGTTGACTGAATCACCATTTTATGTGAGTGAAGCATTTTGAATACCGATTTCAGAGCTTGCTGTACAATCACTTTATTTAGATCTCTCTGATGAGCTGTTATCAACATAGATATGTTTTGGTGTTATTTATTTAACAAATCATTCTGTGTTATATTGTTAGTTATCTTAGATCTACATTGTTGTTCAAGCAAAGATCACTGGAAAACCTGGAAAACTTTGCTCCTGGAAAGAAACTCAAGAATGGAATTTTGAGATTGTAATTTAATTAGCATATGAGGTTTTTGTGAATTTTCAGTTGCCTATTGATTTGAGAAGGTCATCAGGCGTGATGGAAATCAAAACAGGTATAAAGATAGTTTAAAAATATTCTGTATAGTGACTCATAAATCCAGTGCAAACTCAGGAGAAATATCTTTATTCAGAGATTAGAATGTGGAACTTACTAGGTAAAGAAAAAGTTGAGGTGAATAGCACGAATGCTTGCTTATAACAAGAATCCGGATAAACACATGGGGAAGGAAGAACTAGACGATTACTCTAGGGTTAGATAAAGACTGAGAATGAACACTGGCGTAGTCTGGTCAAGTAGCCGATTCCATGATGTTTGATAAGTTTGTAACTCTATGCCAGGAAACAAAAATTACTGATTTAAGTATTGTTGCAGCTAGTTCTTCATTAAAAAAACTAAAAAATAATATTTTCCTCTAATCTGCTTTCTCTAGATAAGACTGAAGTTGGCTCCTCAAACCACCTGGCAGTGAGAAAATGTTCTTGAATACTATATTTCATTTTAAACTACATAAGAATTACTATTCTGCTGCGGGAAGCATGAAGTCAGTCCCTAAGGACTTTATACTGAGCGATGCAACCAGGCTGACAGGCAGCTACAATTAGCAAAATTATCCACTGATGTTCAGAATTGGATGTCTCTTATGGGAGGAATGTGGCTTCTGTTTTGTGTTGGTTTTTATGAAACTTGAAACCTGGCAGAATGCAATCTGTAAGGTTTATAAAAGTGCAGTACTGATTTCATTTATATAATAAAAACAAATCGCACAACATATATCTTAGAAAATCTCCTGGAACGTTAATCTGTCTGCCTTCTCTCTATTCTCTGTAATTGTTCTGTGATATACAATTACCAAATCAGAGAGAAAAAAATTAAATGGAACAAAATTGGCAATGGTAATATAAATGTAAATGATTGGACACTTCAAAATTGCAGTTATTAGTTTTGCCCATACAACCTTTCTGCATTCATCCATCTTCAGCATTGGGAGATAACCAGTTAACATCACCAAATAATTTACTGTTGCATCCAATGACCAGATCAAAAAAGAAAGACTTGCACCAGCTTAATACATAGTTTCTCGCTCTTGCTCTTACGAAAATTATTTTAGACATATAATGTGTAAACCCAAGTAGACTTATCCAGGATATATATAGATAGCTAGTCAAGGCAAAATCTTTATATTGCGACTCAATTTATGAGATTGGTGTAACTTCCTTTTCGGTTTCCCTTTCTGGTCCACATCACATTTCAGTCTCCATACTATCTGCAACTCATTTAGTTGCCCTTTCTCTTTTGTGACTGCCCACTATTATGGGCGGTTTCAACCTTTCTACCTTTGCACAAATTATCAGCACAATGCTTTAAGCCAACAAGCATACTATACAAATGAAACAAATATAAAATTACATTTTCTCTTCAGACTAGATTGAAGTTTTATAATAGATATCCCTTTTGGTATGACACATATAATTTTGATAGTCAGCTTATGTCCTTTATATGGTTTACCCTATAATTAACTAATCTCTGCAGAGAATGGAAATAGAGTTAAAAGTTATTGAGATTGATAAAACTATATCAAAATGCATTTTTCTTTAATAGTGCATGATTTTTGCAGCAGATAAACATAACCTGGCTTCGCTCTCAAACCTTCAAAGCAAACAGCTTAGAAAGCTGCAAATAAACAATCACTGATGCTCATGAACACCAAATAAATCAAAACGATTTTTGCTCACAGGCATCAAAACCATCTTCTAAACAACTATGAAAAGGGATAGTGTGGTAAAATAAGTCCAGATATATCATCATAAGAGAGGAAATATGTATATGTTCATATGCACTTTTAGCTTAAATCATACGTGGCGATGTCCATCTTTTTTGAAGCTCAAAGATTTATGCATTGTCGATTGGAAAGTTTGTAGGTTAGAGTATTTTTTAAAAAGGAAAGGGATGTGCTTCAATGAATTTCAATTCTCACATATGCCTCTTTCTCTTCCCTGTATCTCTGGAAAGGGAAATTAAATGATAGCTAAAGCAATATTACCATCTTCCTATGTAAAAGAGAGGGAGAAGTCTTATTCTAAATTATTTCATTTAAATTGTTTCCAGAGCGAAAATCTTTAAGAATATATCAGGAAAGATTTATTCTGCTATGACGCTTTATAATGACTTGTATTTATCTGTTCTATAACATTTTATGCTGCTGTTGCTTTTGATGCAAGGGTTTTGTAAGCCATTTGAACAGTTGGTAGTTTTGAAATAAAATCTGATGATTTTCTTCTTCCTTAATCCCTTTGTGGATTATTTTTTCTGAATGACTGACAGTTCCAAGGCTCAAAATTGTGATCTTCATGTTGATAATGTTATATTCAACTGTGTAAACATATTCTCAAACTTTCATTTGTATCTTAGATTCCTCTATGCATGCCTCTATCATTTTCCTCCACATAGAACCAAAGGGAGATGCTAAACTCAGTCACAAAAGTTTGAGAATAAAATTACTTTATTATATGACAACCAGTAGTGCAGTCCCTTTGTGAACCAACAGGTTGATGTACAGGAATACATTTTACTTCGGAGTCACGTGAATGACTACGTGAAGAACCCCGTACAGCCGCACGTGCGTCATTACGTCAGACGCATTGGTGCAGGCGACCGGTTGGGGCAGCAGGATCTCCTCCAGCGCGGTAAGTTTAAACTTCAGGTAAGCTTGTTTTTCTTACCTGTTTTATTCCTTGCAGGAACCTCTTGTTCCAGAGGCTTCCTGCCGGAGGATTCGCGACGACCGACGAGGGAACCAGCTATGGGCTGTGGGGAAACCCCGGTTCTTGCCGCGGGAGCGGATAGCTGGGAATGTCGGGTACGCGAAGTCGGTCGCTGACGGGGTGGTCAGTGATTCCAGGCGCTCCGGGTGCCGGGAGGGTTCCCTACGAAAGGCACATAGACGCTGGGGTTCCCGGGGAGGGGACCTCCAGTAGGCCAGGTGCCGGGAGGGTTTTCCCTACAATATAAATATAAATGCTGGGGTTCCCGGGGAAGGGACCTCCAGTAGACCGGGTGTCGGGAGGGTTTTCCCTCCGATATAAATATAGATACCGGGTGTCGGGAGGGTTTTCCCTCTGATATAAATATAGATGCCGGGTGTCGGGAGGATTTTCCCCGATATACATATAGAGGCTGGGGTTCCCGGGTAGGGGAATCCAGTAGTTATGCTGCTTTCAGACCGCAGGGGTCCCCAGGAAAGGGGTTAAACGGACCAGAATGGTCAGCCCTGGTGCCGGTAGGGGTTTTCCCTCCGGTAATATATATGGGTGCTGGGATTCCCGGGGGAGGGGAAATCCCCCAGCAATACGGTGCGCAGACCGCAGAGGACCCCAAGATATGGGGTAAACTGATGAAAGTGGTCAGTTCTGGTGCCGGGAGGGTTCCCTTCCGGTAAAATGAAAAATGTGGAGGTTGACCAGGATGGAGCCCTATTGAGAGGAGGCTCAAGCTAGATACACCCTAACATCAGGAGTTGTGTCAGTGCGGGACTATGGGAGAGTCCGCGCCAGCAGCAGGGCTGCTTAAAGGGGAAGCTGAGTCTATGGCAGTGTTGGGCAGATGGGAGAGCCTGTGCCAGCAGCGCATTGTAACAGGGCTGCTTAATGGGGATGCCGAGTCTATGGCAGTGCCAGCCTATTGCTCTAGGTCGCACAAGCAGCGCCTTGTAATAGGGCTGCTTAAATGTATGGCAGCAGCACCTGTAGAAGGGCTGCATAATGTCTCCCTCATGGAGAAGGTGAGCTTACCGGGGCATTTTCTGACCCTGAAGGGTGGGCCTGTTGGAGAGGCCGCACCAGCAGCGTCTTGTAGTAGGGCTGCTTAATGTCTCCCTTATGGAAGAGGAGAACATGCCGGGTCAGTGTAATCTGATGCCGAGGCTGAGGGTACAGCGTGGAGCATACCTCAAGGTATGAAGGGCACATGTCAGAGGTACGATTCCTGACAGCAAGGTTGCCATCCCAACACAATGCAGTGAACACCGCTATCAGGGGACGTAAGAGCCATCCGCTGAATCTTCTATTCAGATAAGACCTATTCCACAGGCAAAACCTGAAGGACGAAGCATAAGCTGTTGGACTAATTAGGCCAATGACGAGCAAGGATTCATAGTTTAGGGGACAATGCACCCCACGGCTTCATCGGCAGGAAGCGGTTCACTGAAGCTGGTAGCAGCATGAAAGCTGACCAGAGTTACTCTACAACTAAGTGACCGCGAACAAATTGGTAAGATTTACAATTGGTTGTACAATACACAAATGATTGAGACATTGTCATCTACACAGAGGCATTTTAACCAGGTAAACTGGACATTACTAGTATTCCAAGGAGGTTGGAATTTGGCCAGAAGAGTGTTGAGCCAGGTCCAGTATTTTAGCCAGGTTTGCCTTCGAGACAGGCTCGGAGATATGTGGAATTGTCTTTCAAGGCAAGGTCAGAATTATGGCAAGAGTTGTCTTGGGACATGTGAGAATTATCGGAACCGGGCCAGAGTTGCCGTTCAGGGCAGACACGAAATGATGGCAGACGTGGCCTGTTCATTATGAAAGAAGGGTGATCAAACTGATTTCATAGGGTTTTCCAAGTACAATGATCATCAGAAATATTTGAAAGCATTGCTATGATGAGGCAATTTAACAATATGATGACAATAAATCATTCAAAGGACTACTCAGAGTTCAAAAACACTTGTGATGTATTGTCTGGATTATATTTTGGCGCTGTATTTGGCTAAAATCCACTGTTTCAGTCTCAAGCTACTTGAGAAATTGTTCTCTCCTATCCAGTTAAATTAAGTTGTTATCAAATGGATAGTTGGCCTGTGACTCCGCCCTGGGCAACAGATTGGAGTCAATAGAAACCTGGAACAGCCTTGTGGTTATAAAGCAGTTTCTATTCATTAGACTAACTGGCAATGTAATAGATGTGATGCAGCTGTGCAAGTGGGAGAACTGACAGCATGCTTAATGGCAAACTATAAAGGGCCATGAAGGTAATTGATAACACACCTTTGCTATTACCAGCTGAAGCTACTAAAGTCACTATGATGGACAAACAGTATTCAGCATTGCTCCAGTAGTTGATCAATAAATATGTCATTATATTGCAAAATGATGCTATGGCTTAAGGTGGGAAAATGTGAATGTCATCTCTAGTTGGAGGTGCAGAAGTTTTGCATAAGTTATTAACTCTTCAGTTATTGGTATCAACTATCTATAGACCCTATGTGCATTTTATAGGTTAAAGAGTGATTGAGCGAATATGCATAGGTGCATGCTCAACTTCATGTTGATACACTATGATGTGGCATATGATAAGCACGAGGGTGCAATCAAGTAAAAGATCCTGTAATAGGTACATAATCTCATTTGCCACTGGTGTATCATTAAGTACAGATCAATGACAACACAGTATGGGTGTTGGACCACACAGTATTTATGAAATTCTGATTCAATGCAACACCGAATATAGATATGTTGTTTTCATGCTAATTCAAAGGTTGCAAAAATGTGTGGCATAACAGTGGCGAAAGATACATTCTCGCTATAAGCATGAGGAATGGTCTTTTATGTCTTCCTCCATTTTGCTTTATGAGTCGGGTCTTGAAATAAAGTCATCAAGAGCCCGCTTTAGGTTCCAGCTGTGGAATTGGCCTATGCAGTTTGATTCCTGATTTGTCGGGAATAATAATAATGCAACCTTATATGGTTATTTTAAACGTAGCTTGCTGGTTCAGCCTGTGGCTCGGGAAATCAGTCGCATGATAAAATCAATTTATGTTCTACAGATCCTCAATTGACTGTTTACGGCTTGGGTTGTCACACTTATTTTTGTATGTATTCACAGTGCTTGAATGGTACCAAAAAGCAGTACTTTGCTGCTTCAGGCGATGGGAAGCGTTTGTTTAATGCTCATGTTACATTTAAAATGGTACAGATTTTGAGCAATTGCAGTTCATTTAAATGGTCTTTGACAATATTGAGTTATAGGGTCATTAACTGTGCCAAGGTGCTTTCCATCAGACTTACTGCAGCTAACGAGGTCCCCTTTGTTGGGTTCACCTCGGATATTGAGTTAATAAAGGATATCTTTTACATAAGTTTCCCAGGACAAGTACAATGCAGTATGAGAGGTTGACATTGTGTTAACACTATTACACCAGGGGGTTCCAGCTACATTCTTAGCTTTGACCGGACCTCATTAGGTAGTTATCCTCCTGGCGCTGGTTAGCGCAACAGGTCACTCGCTACATTATTGTGACAGGAGAGGTTGATTACGTCTGCAAATATATGCATAGTATTTATGCTATAATTTATTTAAGCAGAGCAGTAGGGGTGTCAGGTCTCAAAATAGTTCAATACATACCCAGGGACCTTTCGTTATGTGGGGACACACATATACAACAATACGTCAAGGTCACCAGAGCCTTCGAGACTCTGAGCTAACTATGATTGTTAGTTACAAAAAACGTTATAAGAACGTATCTGCTCAGATCTTGCCAGGTGTTAAAACGGAGTTGAGTTATGCAGGAGTCGATGCTGATCCGGGTCTCACTCCACCAGGGCTGCTATAACAGCAGCAGCAAGTGTTAATTACGTTCCGCTGGATCACATCCTAACGGCTGTAGCGTGGTCAAATGAACGAATTTTCAAACATTTTATAATAACCCGTTGCCAGACCCAGGGGTATGTCTCAACTTTATTTTATGTTCTGTTATAGGTTCCATCCGGATGAGAGATGTGACTATTGCTATTACTTATTTAACAGCATCAGCATGTTTAAATCTATGTCATGACTGTATGCATTATGAATGTTTTCCCTCATTTGTCAATGGGGCAGTTGTGGTTGTGTAGACTTGTTTCTCACAGCATGAAATCACAGAGCTTTGAAATCTTCACGTAGTCTCTCACGTGACTCCGAAGTAAAATAGTAAGATTAAACGAGAACTTACCAGTTTGAAGTTTGATCTTTATTTTATGAGGAGTTACGATGAGGGACTACGTGCCCTCCGCTCCCAGCCCTCATTAAGGTAATCTGGTAGTTCTAGTCTTCTTTCATCTTACTATCATACTTCAGTTACTATTATCTGTAATTTCACACCGCTGCTTTGAAGATTGACGCACGTGCGG
Organism: Amblyraja radiata; assembly: GCF_010909765.2. NCBI lineage: Eukaryota > Metazoa > Chordata > Chondrichthyes > Rajiformes > Rajidae > Amblyraja > Amblyraja radiata. The sequence goes on along the minus strand of NC_045965.1, from coordinate 37,654,439 downwards.
CTGTACGGGGTTCTTCATGTAGTCCCTCATCGTAACTCCTCATAAAATAAAGATCAAACTTCAAACTGGTAAGTTCTCGTTTAATCTTACTAATTTAGTGCAACATTCAAAAGTGCAGAATTAAAACTTTCTTTTTTCTAAGTGTCCTCGTGGCCACCCATCTAATCCATTAGATTTGCCCAATCGACAGAATAATGAGCACTATTTGATGGTTTGGTATTTCACTTCAAAAGATTAATTCCATCAAGCAAAGCATTTTGACCATTTCAGTTGTAAGGAGAAATTGGATAGGCTGAGTTTGTTTACCTCAGAGCCATAAAAGGCTGGTATGATCTGATATTGGTATCTAAAATTATAAAGGGTATAAATAGGGATCAATAACTTTTTTCACATGGTGGGGGTATCCATGGTGAGAGTTTGGCGATTCAGAGAGAGTTTTAAAGGGATTTTTCCCCCCCACGGAGCTTAGTTGCTGTAATGCGCTGCTTTTGGAGTGGAGGTAGATATTCTTAGACTTTAAGAAGCATCAGGACAAGTTCTTGAATTGCCAAGACATTGGAGGCTATGGCGTGCACGTGGAAAATGGGATTAATGTAGATGGGTACCATGGGTAGTTTACTGTAGTTTAGCTTAGAGATACAGCACAGAAGCAGGCCCTTCGGTCCCACCAAGTCCATGCCGACCAGCACGCCCCGCATACTAACACTATCCTACTCACATTAGGGACAATTTACAATTTTACCAAGCCAAGTAATCTACAAACCTGTACATCTTTGAAGTGCGGGAGGAAACTAGAGCGCCCAGAGAAAACCCATGCAGCACCCATAATCAGGATTGAACCTGGGTCCCTGGCGATGTAAAGAAGCAAGTCCACTGTTGTGCCACCATGCTGCTCAAAGGTAGTGGACATGGTGGATTGAAGGGCCTGTTTCTGTGTGTGATTCACAAAAGTAACATTATCAGACAGTTAAAAAGCCAACACAATTGGTCATATTGAACTTCATACTTACCTCATGACTACAAGATGAATAACAATAGAAGTCAGCATCTGAGAGTGATTAATACACTGGGTGAAGTCTGTAAATTATAAAAATGTTTTAATATAATAATGCTGGAATTGTATGCAACACTCGTTAAGCCATGGAATGAGGACTGCATATAGTTGGTTATCATACTATAGGAAATATATGACTGCACTGGAGGAAATACAAAGCAGTCACCAATATGCGGTTGTGATTGGAAAATTGTACCTACAGTGCATTCAGAAAGTATTCAGACCCCTTCACTTTTTCCACATTTTGTTACGTTACAGCCTTATTCTAAAATGGATTAAATTCATTTTTTTTATCAGCAATCTACACACAATAGCCCACAATAAAAAAGTGAAAACAGGTGTTTAGAAATTTTTGCAAAATAATTAAAAATAAATAACTGAAATATCACATTTACATAAGTATTCAGACCCTTTACTCAGTACTTTATTGAGGCACCTTTGGCAGTGATTACAACCTCAAGTCTTCTTGGGTATCACGCTACAAGCTTGGCACACCTGTATTTGGGTAATTTATCCCATTCTTCTCTGCAGATCCTCTCAAGCTCTCTCAGGTTGGATGGGGAGTGTTGATGCACAGCTATTTTCAGATCCCTCCAGAGATGTTCGATCGGGTTCAAGTCCGGGCTCTGGCCGGGCCACTTATGGACATTCACAGACTTGTCACAAAGCCACTCCTGCGTTGTCTTGGACGTGAGCTTTAGGTCGTTGTCCTGTTGGAAGGTGAACGTCTGCCCCAGTCCGAGGTCCTGAACGCTCTGGAGCAGGTTTTCATCAAGGATCTCTCTATACTTTGCTCCGTTCATCTTTACCTCGATCCTGACTGGTCTCCCAGTTCCTACCGCTGAAAACATCCCTGCAGCATGATGCTGCCACCACCATGCTTCACCGTAGATATGGTATTGGCCAGGTGATGAGCGGTGCCTGTTTTCCTCCAGACGTGACACTTGGCATTCAGGCCAAAGAGTTCAATCTTGGTTGCTCAGTTTGGCCAGGCTCTATGAAGAGTCCTGGTGGTTTCAAAGTTCTATTTATGAATGACGGAGGCCACTGTGCTCTTCGGGACCTGCAATGCTCCAACAAATGTTTTATACCCTTTCCCAGATCTGTGTCTCAACACAATCCTGTCTCGGAGGTCTACAGATAATTCCTTCGTCTTCATGGCTTGTTTTTTGCTCTGACATGCACTGTCAACAGTGGGACCTTATATAGACAGGTGTGTGCCTTTCCAAATCATGTACAATCAATTTAATTTATCACTTGTAGACTCCTATCAAGTTGTAGAAACATCTCAAGGATAATCAATGGAAACACGATGCACCAAAGCTCAATTTTGAGTCACAGCAAAGAGTCTGAATACTTACATAAATGTGATATTTCAGTTATTTATTTTTAATTATTTTGCAATAATTACTAAACACCTGTATTCGCTTTTATATTATGAGGTATTGTGCGTAGATTGATGATAAAAAAAATGACTAACCAATTTTAGAATAAGGCTGCAATGTAACAAAATGTGGAAAAAGTGAAGGGGTCTGAATACTTTCTCAATGCACTGTATGAGGAAAGATTAAATAAACTCAGATTTTCTTGGAACAGAAGAGGCCGATAGGACACTTAATTGAAGTGTTTGATGATACAAATGAGTAAACAGAAGGGATTGATTTCCCTTAGCATTTGAGTCAAAACCTAAAGGGCATACATGTAAAGTAAATTATAGTAAACCATTGTTATTATGGATTCCAGTCGAAGTTCCATACTAGTGGCCATGTCCATTCTGGAACTGAACTCGAAATGTTACCTATCCATGTTCTCCTGAGATGCTGCCTGACCTGCTGAGTTACTCTAGCACTTTATGTCCTTTTGTGTATTAACCAGCAGTTCTTTGTTTCTATTAATCCAATGATACTCTAATACTCGGTAATCCCTTACTCAGTTATAGTGGACAATCGGCAATAACGGACACCATTCTCCACCCCACGCCCGTCCCCACTATGGTCCATTATAACATGGGCTTACTGCATAGCGGAGAGGATATAAGGCTTATTTTTCACATAGTGATTAAGAAATTACTGACTTTTTTGTAATCAAACAATTACAAAGTATTAAGTGAACCACAAAGCATTTATTAAAACCCATGCAGAGAGAACAATACGTACTGTTACACTCATGGCATTAACTTTCAGACTACCAAACTAAGGGACGAGCAGGCTGTTATCAGTGGCTGCAGTCCTACTCAAATCCCGGACTGGATTACATGGTGGAATGTGTATCATGCATAATATATGTGGTGAAGGCTATATTGACAGAGATTAATATGGTTGATCTACATACTTCCTCTTAAAGAAGCAAATCATAATTAAACAAGCATCATATATATGAGGGGAGTGCACTTTACTTTGTGCACTGAGAGCAGCAAGTGAGAAGACAGTTCACAGACAGTTCAAAGGTACTTTGGATTCGGCTTGCAGACGCAACCTGCGCGCATACGGTACCAACTGTTTCCTCCCTTCACCGGAGATTGAATAGGAGAAGGGAGTGATACTGCAAGTCTGACCGGTGTTGAGGGTGAGGATAGAGACCTCAGCAGCGGCCGGGGAGGCGAAGCAGTAGAGGAGACACAGCTGTGTAGTCAGGATAGTGTCGAGGCGGCACTGGCTCATTGACCAGACGAAGGTGTTGTCGGGTACGTCTGTAGGTGCCATCATCAACACTGACCAGGTAAGAGCGCGGCTCGGGAGTAGTAGTTGCTTGAATGACGCCCAACCGGTCGTAGCCTTTTGGCGTTTGCTAGCGGACAACCTGTCCCTTGGTCAGTGGCGGAAGCCGTGTGCTTGACTTGCCATAGTATCTTTTCTGAGTATCTCGTCGCTGTTGGAGTTTTGGCTGGATCACAGCCGGGGCACAAATTTGTGGTTGTAACATCTGTTTAGCTACAGGTAGCGTAGTGGGAGTCTGCCTTGACATAAGGCGCTGGGCAGGGGAACCCAGAATCGGATCACGAGAAATGTTCCGTAAATTAAGCAAGTCGAGATAGACATCGGAACTGGCCCGATGGGACCGTTCCATCACTTGTTTGGCACTTCTCACCACACGTTCGGGCAAACCATTGGACTGCTGGTGATGTGGGGAAAATGTCAGTTGCAACTGTAGACCACAGCAACTCAGGCGTGGGGCGCGAGAGAAGGGACTGTTTGGGTTGGTGTGCCGCTAGGCTGTTGCACACTGCACAGGCCTCGACTTTCCCACGCACAAAGTCGGCCATTCCAGATCAGAAGAACATACTCTTTGCCCTCAGAATGGTTGCCTCCACACTGGGATGACCCCTGTGGATGGCATTGTAATACTTGTTTTGCAGTAATGCAGGAACAACTGCCTTGTGCCGTTTCACCATGATACATAGAAACATAGAAACATAGAAATTAGGTGCAGGAGTAGGCCATTCGGCCCTTCGAGCCTGCACCGCCATTCAATATGATCATGGCTGATCATCCAACTCAGTATCCCGTACCTGCCTTCTCTCCATACCCTCTGATCCCCTTAGCCACAAGGGCCACATCTAACTCCCTCTTAAATATAGCCAATGAACTGGCCTCGACTACCCTCTGTGGCAGGGAGTTCCAGAGATTCACCACTCTCTGTGTGAAAAAAGTTCTTCTCATCTCGGTTTTAAAGGATTTCCCCCTTATCCTTAAGCTGTGACCCCTTGTCCTGGACTTCCCCAACATCGGGAGCAATCTTCCTGCATCTAGCCTGTCCAACCCCTTAAGATACCATCCTGAAGTACGAGTTCATCACGAACAGGTTAAAATGGGTGAATCAGGGGTGGTAGCCTGTATTGCTTGACTGGCCATCCTCGTCGGATGACAGAGGAGAGTGACTGTAGAGTGACATCTGCAACTGTTTGTGCTGCCAGATTGTCCAGACACGAGGATGGTAGGAGACAGTCATAACAACATCATCGTCCACCAGGTATTTCTCGCAGGTTGCGCGGAGCCCATGACAGAGTATCAGCTTAGTGCATATCCTTTCCACGTTTGTAAACCAGTCTAATGTCATACTTTTGTAATTCCATCATCATACGTTGAAGGCGTGCAGGGGCTGCGTGTATCGGCTTGTTCAGATGCTGACCAGCGGCTGGTTGTCAGTTTCAACACTGACAGAGTTCCTGAAAATAAAGTAATTGAATTTCCTGCAGGTAAAGTTCACAGCTAGCAGTTCCTTCTCGATCTGTGCGTAGCACTGTTCTGTATCAGTCATGGTGCGGGAGGCATAAGCAATGGGTCTGTGGCCTTTTGGGAGGCGTCGCAAGTTAAAGTGACAGGTAGCTTGACATCGAAGTAAGCGAGTGTTGGAATACAGGACACCTGTTGCATGAAAGTGTCAAACGCCCTCTGCTGGTGTTCGTGCCAGGATCAGTCTGTATCTTTGTGAGTCAGTTGCCTTAGTGGGGCTGAGAGTTTACTGAAGTTTGGGATGAACTTTCCCAAGTAGTTTTCCATGCCAAGAAACCGTTGTAATGCAGTTACGTCCGTGGGTACTGGCAGCTCATTAATAGCGATGGTTTTCGAGGGGTCTGGTTTGAGACCATTGCTGGTGAATATATGACCCACATAGTTCAATTCGTTGACCCAACTTGAGGTTGATTGCTTTGGTACGGTCCAGAACCAGCTTTAAGTTTGTGTCGTACTCTCAGATATTCTGTCCAGCAACTAGGATGTCATCTACAATAATGGCACATGGATATCCAGCAAATAACTGCTCCATGGTGTGTTGGAAAACTTCACTAGCCGAGTTTATTCCAAATGGCATGCATAAAAATTTGTAGTATCCGAAAGGTGTGCCGAACGTGGTCAACATGGAGGATGCATGGTCTAGTGGAATCTGCCAGAATGAGTTCTTTGCATCTAGGACTGAGAATACCGTTGGTTTTCCCAGGTGTGCCGCAACTTCTTCCACCGTGCGCATCAGGTGGTGTGGCGTTTAATGGCAGTATTTAAATCCTTTCATCTTTGTTTTTCTTGGTTTCTGCAACCTGGGTCGAGACCCAGGCAGATGGATCATTGACAGGGGCAATCACACCCAGAGTTTCCATCCTGTTAAGTTTGTTCTGAACGCGGTCTCGCATAGCATGCGGGACCCGGTGAGGGGCGTGGACAACTGGCGTGACCTTTGGGTCAGTTACAATGGTGTACTTGTGGGGAAATTTGCCAAGTTTGTTATCAAAGAGGTATTTTTTTTATTTTTTTTAAATATTTTTTATTAGAAGTAGACATATTATAAAGTATAGTTGCATATTATAGTAAAAAAACTTTTCATATTCATCAATCATACATTATTAAAATTTTCAATTATCGATTACTACTTCTAGTGGGTTTTTTTTAATATAGAAAAAGAGAGAAAGAGAGAGAAAAGTTACAAATATCAAAAAAAACAAAAAAGGTGGAATGGATTACTTATAATACGTCATTGGAGATAGGTTCGTAGATTATAAAGTATGACTTTTCATCTAATCCTGAGTTCAAGTTTCAGTTGGGTTTTCGTGCTGGGCCAATCTATCCCGTCAGATAATTAATGAATGGAGCCCATATTTTATCAAAAAGTTCTTGTTTGTCCATTAAGACAAGTCTAATTCTTTCTAGATATAGGGTCTCCGACATTTCCACAATCCACATTTTAATTGTGGGGGTCGTAGGGCCTTTCCAAAATTTTTATATTAATTTTTTCCGGGTTATTATACTGTAGTCGAGGAAATTTCTTTGGCTTGTTGTGAGTGTTAAACTTTGCTCTGATATTCCAAGTATTATTAATTTTGAGTTTGGATCCAGTTTTGTATTAATAACTTCTGAAATTATTTCAAAAATAACAGTCCAGAAATGTTTAATTTTTATACAATTTGCAAACGTATGTGTTAAATTAGCATCTAGTAGACATTTATCACAAATAGGAGAGATTTGTGGGAAGATTCTATTTAGTTTTATTTTAGAGTAGTGTAATCTATGTAAGACTTTAAATTGTATTAAAGCATGTCTGGCATTTAACGAACATTGATGTATATGTTGTAAACTTTCGTCCCACAGATCTTTCGTTATAGGATGACCTAATTCATTTCCCCATGTGTGTCTATATGGTTCCGTCGGTGGTACCTCGTTGTTTAGGAGGGTGTTATAAATATAAGCTATTAATTTTTCAGTGTTAGGATGCTTGTTCAAACATTCATCAAGGATTTCTGGTTCCCTAGTCCTGTAGACTTGTGTGTTAGATTTAACATAATCTCTAATTTGTAGATATCTGAAGAAATTATTTGAGTGCAGCCCATGATTCTGTTGTAACTCCTGAAATGAAAGAAAAGTGCCTTTCCCATAAAGATGCCCAATCTTTTTAATTCCATAATTTTTCCATTGTGTGAAACCCTTATCCAAAAAGGATGGTTTGAATAAGGGATTATTTACAATGGGAAGGCATAGTGGTATATTATTCAATTTTAAAGCTTTTTTAAATTGTTTCCAAATTCTTATTCCACTATGTATTATGGGGTTCTCCTCATAGGTTTTTTGTGCAGTTTTGTGGTAGCAAATGTGATCGGTCCAATTTCAAAAGGTAAACAGTCTTCCTTTTCCATCCTTAACCAATCTGGTTGTTAATCCAGTTCTTCCAGCCAGAAATTCATGTTTTTAATATAGACTGCCCAAAAATAAAACAAGAAATTTGGCAAAGCCAAACCTCCATTTATCTTTGACTTACATAAATGTTTTTTACTTATTCTATGATTCTTATAATCCCAGATAAAACTTGTAACAATGGAGTCGACATTTTTGAAAAATGTTTTTGGGATATATATCGGGATTAATTGAAATAGGTACAGTAGTTGCGGTAAGAAGATCATTTTTATAGCATTAATTCTACCAAGCATTGAAATGGGAAGTGTTTTCCAGTATTGAATATTCTTGAGTAGTTTATTCAGTAAGGGTGGAAAATTTAGTTTAAATAAAGAGGTATATGTCTTAGTTACATAGATTCCTAAGTATTTAAATTTATCTTTAACTATTTTAAAAGGGGATTGTTGTAATGTATGTAGATTGAGTTTTGTTATTGGCATGATTTCACTTTTATTCCAATTAATTCTATATCCTGAGAATTGACCAAATAGAGTTATTAAATTTAATAGATTTGGAATACTAGTTTTTAACTTTGTAATATATATTAGTACATCATCTGCATATAAGGAAATTTTATTCCTTGTTTCTCTAGTGTTATATCCGTATATTCCTGTATGGGTTCTAACGCTTTCTGCTAAGGGTTCGATTGCAAGAGCAAATAATAGTGGGGATAGTGAACATCCTTGTCTACAACCTCTAGAGAGGTTAAATTTAGTTGATAACATTTGGTTTGTTAATATTCTAGCTGTTGGATTAGAGTATAACAATTTAACCCATGTACAGTACTTCTCTCCCAATTGAAATTTTTCCATCACCGAAAATAAATATGGCCATTCAACCTGGTCAAATGCTTTTTCAGCATCTAACGAAATAATTGCTAGATCTGCATTAGGAATTCTATTGGAGTATATAATATTGAATAGTCTTCTCAGATTATAAAATGAATAACGTTTTGGAATAAAACCTGTTTGGTCGGGGTGTATTAATTTGTTAATCACTAAGCTCAATCTATGAGATAGAATTTTAGTTAGTATTTTCTGATCAGATAAAAGGGCTATTGCTCTATATGAACCTGGGTCTTCAAGATCCTTATCCATTTTTGGTATGAGTATGATTGTAAATTCATTTAGAGTTTCTGGGAGTTTCTGTTGAGTGTAAGCATATTTGTACAGTGTCTGTAGGCGTGGAGAAACCAGGTCATAATTTTTTTTATAAAATTCAGAACTTAGACCATCAGGACCTGCAGCCTTTCCATTTTTTAAAGATTTAATTGACTCTTCGATGTCTTTTATCGTAATTTCAGCACCTAGTGATTCTCTCTCTTTCTGATCTAAACCCACAAGCTTACATTTCTGTAGAAATGTTTCCATTCCTGCTGATTGTTCTGTCATTTTAGATGAGTACAATTTTTGATAGTATTGTAAAAATCTATCATTAATATCTTTAGGCAGTGTTAGTGTTTCTCCCTTGTCTGTTCTAATTTTGTAAATTGTTTTTTCCCCGTCCAGTTTACGAAATTGTCGCGCTAATAGTTTTTGTGGTTTATCACCAAATTTAAAATTTAATTGTTTTGTATGTTGATAGAGTTTTATAACTTGGTCTGAGTATATCTTGTTCAATTTATATTTCAGTACTGCAATTTTATTGTGTTTTATCATGGATGGTGCTGCTGCATTTTCTATGTCTAATTGCCTTATTTCCATTTCCAATTTCTGTTGTTTGGCCCTATTCTCTTTGTTAAGAAATGATTGAGAAGAGATTAGTGCTCCACGCACAAATGCTTTCCCAAAGAAGGGAGGCAGAGATTTCAGGGCTATCATTACCCTCAAAAAACATATTAATCTGTTTTACGAGGTATTCATTACATACCTTTTCTTTTAAGATTTGGGGATTGAGTCTCCATTGTGACTGTGTCTCTGCCATTCCGTTTAGTTTAATCATAAATGTTAGTGGAGCATGGTCTGAGATTATGATATTACGTCTCCAACGCGGTCTCGCATAGCATGCGGGACCCGGTGAGGGGCGTGGACAACTGGCGTGACCTCTGGGTCAGTTACAATGGTGTACTTGTGGGGAAATTTGCCAAGTTTGTTATCAAAGAGGTATTTGTACTGTGAGAGGAATTGTTGAGCAGGACTCTGGCTCGGGGTGTGCTGGTGTACAGTTTTGCTGAAGGTGACCAAACCCAGGTCATGGCATGCATCAAAGCCCAGCAGAGGGTCCACTTTCCCACGGACAATGAAAATGTCCAGGTTGTAAACATGTGAAGCCAGATGGCATTGCAGTTCCACTCTTCCTACCGGGTGGGCCTCTCCTCCCCCAAATGGGAGTAACTTGGCACTTGTTTTTCTAACAACTTCGGATTTTCGAACTCTCTGGAAATCCGATAAGGACAAAACATTACAGTGAGCCCCGGTGTCGATTTTTGCAATAACATCGGCATTGTTGATCTGAAGAGTTGTTTTGGGTCCTTTTGTTTGCATAACGGATCTGACAAAGAATGTAATTTGAGGCTGCCAGCCTGATGCTGATGCAATTCTGCTTCTCCAGGTGCAGGAACATCCTCCAGGGCCTCGTGGGAAAGTGTGGGCTGAAGAACGTGGAGAGATTGTCTTGTTTCGTCTTTGTTCCCACATGAGCGGCAGCAACGAATAAAGTGTTTTTTTCTTTTACAATAATGACAAATTTTTCTGAATGCGGGGCACATTTCACAGATCCCTGTATGCGAGCCACCACAATTGGTGCAGTTATTAATGATCTTGGTGGTAGCTTTCCCTGGCGTAGTCGATGGCTGGCGCAGAAATCTGTGGAACGCATTGATACTGTATGCGGAGTGAGGTCCGGGACCTAGAGACTTGGTATGGGTGTCGGTTAGCTCAGTAACCCGACAGGCACGCTCGGCTTTAACTAGAGTGAGCTCCTCGTCCTGGAGTAACTCATCTCTCGCCTTATCATTCAGGATGCCGTACACAAGTCTGCCACGGATGAGGTTGTCATGTAGATCACCGAATTGGCATTGCCAGCGATGTTCTTCAGGGCACTGATGTAGGATTCGACCGGTTCGTCTTCCTTCTGGTTACGTGAACAGAATCTGTGGTGCTCCATGACAAAGTTGGTTCGCAGTTGGCAGAGCTGTCAGAGCTTTCTAAGGAGACACACCAGGTCTCGGATAGATTCCGCAGGGGTCACAACTTTACCCGCACCATCAAACTCAGCTGGGGCGTAGTGGAACTCCTGTGCCCGTAGTGTGGCTTCTGTGCCCGCCACGTTGTGGAGAATGGAAGCTTATACATCAGCGGGTGCATCACAGTGAGCCACGTGGATGAACACTCCATATACTACTTCAAAGATGCGCCAACGTTCAGCGAGGTCTCCATCAAACACTAACGGGTCAGTTTTACGAAAGACACCAGCCATGGCAGGAAGACGGCACCAGGCAAATCAAATGGAGAAGTGGTCCAAATCTTCTGATATCATGTTTTGTAATCAACTAATTACAAAGTATTAGGTGAAGCACAAAGCATTTATTAAAACCCATGCAGAAAGAACAATACGTACTGTTACACTCATGGCATTAACTTTCAGACTACCAAACTATTACATGGTGGAATATGTATCATGCATAATATATGTGGTGAAGGCTATGTTGACAGAGATTAATATGGTTGATTTACACTGACTGAAATGCTGGTAAAGGCATATCCTCAATAAACAGTATTCAAATGTGTAATCGAAGAGTTGTCACCAGCTGGGCTGTGAACTAAGTGCTGAAAAGTAGGATTGAGCCAGAGAGATCTTTCTCAATCGACATAGACAATGCATTGGAGGTTTACTATGATTTTATGAATACTATACTAAATACAACAGCTTAACAAAACACAAAAACCTCAAAAAACTCAGCAATTGGAAACATGCATTAAAAATATTTCATTGTTTCAATTTTCATAGCACAGCCGTGCCTGTGATCATACCAAATTCATTTTAGTTCTTGAATATCCTCCAAAGGAATATTTTTACAGTCCCATATCAGCAGAAATTTCCAAATTCACAAGCAAGTAAGTGCCTGTCAAGTCTCAAGATAATAATTAATGTAGTACTTCCCTTCATTGCATTGCCCTCTTACACCATTGATTGTAGCGCAAACTGTCGCAGAACATGAGATGATTTATCAGCATCTTCCTTGCATTTCCAGATTGTCTACAGTGACAAAAGGTGCAGTGGCATTAAAACGTTTATCAAAACAATTCGTTTCATTTAACTATGGTATTTGCACTTACACTTTTGTCCTTGCCAGCATTTTAATGTAAATATCAGTAAATACTGGAGAATGCACCCATCTCAAGAAATACTAAAAACAGGCATTGTTTGAAAATTATTTGTTCTTTTTGTTATTTGCATGCACTCTCTATGCCCCTGACTAATGATGTTATCTAGTTAACAATATAGATAGATCAAAGTGCAGGGAATTACCAACCCCCAACTCCCCCACCCACCCTACCATTCCATTGGCCAATGTACAGTCCTTGGAGAATAAAGTTAAAGACTTAAGGGTAAAATTGCGCTACCAAAGGGGGATGAGGGAACGCTGTGTGCTCTATTCTGCAGAGACATGTTCACCCCCAGCTCCCGACTCAGCCAGAATGTTTCTCCATTCATCGTATGGACCGAACTGAGGCATCGGGGAAAGGGAGAGGTGGTGGTGTCATGGTAAACTTTTCGTAGTGATCAGATGTGGCAGTCCTATCCAACAGCTGCTCTCCGCATCTAGAATAACTGGCAGCGAAGTGCTTGGAGTTGGTTGACTGGGCAATGTCCAAGGACTTGGCATAATTTCCTCAAGGCAAAATCAAATAACAGCTGAAATGCCAGTGATGCACACTCCTGGATGAGCGCAACACATTCTATGTACACTTCGATAGGAAGAACACTGATGTTTTTGCAAGTCACCGAGGCCAACGCCAGAAGATCCTTCAGGAAGGTGAATCCTTGGAAAGTGTTTGGAACTGATGGTATACCTAGTCTCATTTTGCGAGGCCTGCATGGACCAACTGGCTGGAGTTTTTGCGGACATCTTCATCCTCTCATTAGTGAGGTTTGAGGTTCTCATCTGCTTCAAAAGGCAATCAATAATACTTGTGTCCAAGAAGTGTAAGGTGACATCAATGATTTAGATGAAGGGATTCAAAGTCACTGACAAATTTGCAGATGACACAAAGCTGGGTGGCAGTGTGAACTGTGAGCATGATGCTATGAGAATGCAGGGTGACTTGGATAGGTTGGGTGAGTAGGCAGATGCATGGCAGATGCAGTTTAATGTGGATAAATGTGAGGTTATTCACTTTGGTAGCAAAAACAGGAAGGCAGATTTTTATCTAAATGGTGTCAAGTTGGGAAAATGGGAAGTACAACGGAATCTGAGGGTCCATGTTCATCAGTCAATGAAAGTAAGCATGCAGGTACAGCAGGCAGTGAAGAAAGTGAATGGCATGTTGGCCTTCAAAACAAGAGGAGTTGAGTATAGGAGCAAAGAGGTCCTTCTGCAGTTGTATAGGGCCCCAGTGAGATCACATATGGAGTATTGTGTGCAGTTTTGGTCCCCTAATTTGAGGAAGGACATTCTTGCTATTGAAGGAGTGCAGCTTAGGTTTACAGGGTTAATTCCCGGGATGGCGGAACTGTCATATGCTGAGAGAATGGAGTGGCTGGGCTTGTATACTCTGTAATTTAGAAGGATGAGAGGATATCTTATTGAAACATATAACATTTTTAAAGGTTTGGACATGCTAGAGGCAGGAAATATGTGCCCGGTGTTGGGGGAGTCCAGAACCAGGGGCCACAGTTTAAGAATAAGGGGTAAGCCATTTAGAACAGAGACGAGGAAACACTTTTTCTCACAGGGAGTTGTGAGTCTGTGGAATTCTCTGCCTCAGAGGGCGGTGGAGACCGGTTCTCTGGATACTTTCAAGAGAGAGCTAGATAGGGCTCTTAAAGATTGCGGAGTCAGGGAATATGGGGAGAAGGCAGGAACGGGGTGCTGATTGGGGATGATCAACCATGATCACATTGAACTGGCTCGAAGGGCCGAATGGCCTAATCCTGCACCTATTGCCTATTGTCTATTGACATGCCACAATGACCACCGACTGGTGGCACTAACATCCATGGTGATGAAGTGGCTTTGAGAATAAAAACACATATGTCAGGCTGTTGTTCATGGGCTACAGCTGTGTGTTCAACACCATCATCCTTTTCAAACTTGTTACCAAGCTCAGAGAACAGGGTCTCCATGCATCCCTTTGCAACTGGATCCCCAGCTTCCTCATCAACAAAACACAATATGTATGAATCGGCAACAACACTTCCTCCTCTATAACCATCAGTACAGGGGCACCTTAAGGCTGTGTGCTCACCCCCCTGATCTATTCATTCTATACCCATGACTGTGCAGCCAGACATACTTCCAATTTCATCCTTAAATTTGCTGACGACCCCACTAATGTTGAGAACAACCTTGCTCCCGACCTCAGTAAAACCAAGGAACTGATTGTTGACTTTAGAAGAGGAAGGTGGAGGATCCACAAAACAATGGGTCAGTGGTGGAACACCGATGACTTCAAGTTCCTGGGGGTGCATGTCTCTGACCCAGCACATTGATGCAATCATAAAGAAAGCCCATCAATACCTCTACTTAGAAGATTGAGACGATTCCGTATGTCGGCAATATTTATCTGGAACTTTTACATGGCCTGGCTCGGCAATTGGAATGAAGGAGACTACAAAAAATGGTGAACACTGCCAGGTCCATCATGGGTCCTGACCTCTCCAACACCGAAAGCATCTAAAAGAGATGCCGTCTCAAAAAGGCAGCCAATATCATCAAGGACAACACACCACTCTGGCCATGCTCTCATTTCACTTTATAGATAATCTTTATTGTCATTGTACAAGACAACGAAATTCTGTTGGAGCAGTCCTCCAGCTGCACAGGAATATAAGTATAAAAATACAATTTAAAAAAAAGAACTATTAAAAAATGTAACTATAACCATAAACATACAGGAGTATTGGCGGGTGTGTGAGAGAGAGGGGGGGGATCAATGTGGGAGGGGGATAGAGTTCAGTAGTGTCACAGCTCTATGGTAGAAGCTGTTTTTCAGTCTTGTCGTGCGGGCGCTCAGTATCCTGTATCGTCTTCCTGAGGGCAGAAGGGTGAAGAGACAGTGTCCAGGGTGTGTGCTGTCTCTAAGGATGCCATTGACCCTCCGGATGCAGCGGGTCCGGTAGATGTCCTCCAGACTGGGGAGCTGGGTGCCAGTGATCCTCTCAGCAGTCTTGATGACGCGTTGGAGAGCTTTCCTGTTCTCTGCGGTACAGCCAGAGTACCATACTGTGATGCAGTATGTAAGAACTGACTCAATGGCTGACCTGTAGAAGCTCACCAGCAGCTGTTGTGGGAGACGTGCCCTCTTCAAGCACCTCAGGAAGTGAAGCCTTTGAAGTCCTTTCTTGGCCGTCGCCGTGGTGTTGACGGTCCAGGTCAGGTCGTGGCTGATGTTGACCCCGAGGTACCTGATGTTCTGCACAGCCTCCACTGTCTCGCCGTTAATGGTGATGGGCTGATGGACGAAGGTCTTCGGTCTCCTCCTGAAGTCCAGGATCATCTCCTTTGTTTTTTTTGCGTTGAGGATCAGGTTGTTCTCACGGCTCCAGCTCACCAGGTTCTCTACCTCTGTCCTGTAGGCGGCCTCGTTGTTACTCGTGATCCTGCCTACCACGATGGTGTCATCTGCAAACTTAAATATGGTGTTGGCCTCGTGGGTGGGTTTGCAGTCGAGAGTGTAGAGGGAGAAGAGGAAGGGGCTCAACACACAGCCCTGTGGTGCACCGATGTTCAAGGTGATGCTGGAGGAGACCTGCCTCCCCATGCGCACAGTCTGTGGTCGGCCGGTGAGAAAGTCCAGGACCCAGCTGCTCAGGTGTGTGTTGAGGCCCAGGTGGTCCAGCTTAGTGACTAGTTTATGGGGGTGGATGGTGTTAAAGGCGGAGCTATAATCTATGAATAGCATCCGCACATAACTGTCCCGCTGGTCAAGGTGTGTCAGGGTGGAGTGGAGGGCCAGTGACACTGCGTCCTCCGTCGACCTGTTTGCCCTATAGGCAAATTGGTGGTGGTCTAAGGAGGGGGGGATGCTGGTCTTCAAGTGTCCCAATACCAGACGTTCGAAGCACTTCATCACCACCGGTGTCAGCGCCACTGGCCGATAGTCATTGAGGGACCTGATGGCTGATTGTTTTGGCACAGGGATGATTGTGGCTGTCTTGAGGCATGTGGGGACGGAGGCCTGCAGCAGGGATGTGTTAAACAGGTCCGTGAGCACCGCAGTCAGCTCCCCTGCGCAGTGCTTCAGAACCCGCCCTGGTACTCCGTCAGGTCCGGTGGCCTTGTTGGGGTTGATGTGCTGCAGGGTCCGTCTCACGTCGTGGGGGCTCAGAGTCAGCACCGGTGGTGAGGGTCCCTGCTGTGCCCGTGTGTTGTCACTGCTGTCGGCGCAATCAAACCTGGCAAAGAAACAGTTCAGGTCGTCAGGGAGGGATGAGCTTTGTGCAAATATGTTGTGTTGTTGCTGCAAGTAAGAATTTCATTGTTCCGGTTTGGGACATACGACTATAAAACACTCATGACTATTAGAAATATGTTAACATGACTTTTCAAATATAAAGAAAGAAAAAATGGAACAGAAATGCACAGTGCTTAATTCGTAAATCTTCAATAACGTAAGAATATGATTAAAATTGTACTTTTTTCAGAAATTCTGTTTCAGCTAGGTTTTAAAAAAACATTCTCTACTTCAGAATGACTTAATTTCCCTGGACTCTAATGGAATATGGATGCAATAATGGCCATGGATGAGATTAACGTTTGTTCATCAATTTGGTCACAAAGAATAGTGTATATTTTTTCAGACTAATTAATATTGGAAAGGGATGTAATTGCCTAAATTATCTTAATAATCACTGTGGCCAATGAACAAGATATAATTCCCTTCTGGGTCTAATTATAAAGGAAGTATCTCATTAAGCAAAATGGTTTAAAGAGACTGATATACAAAAGTAAAATATTGTATTTATGACTTCTTATCTTCTGCTAAAAAAGGATAATCTATAAATCTCTATATATTTAGTCATATTTCAAAATCTCCTATAAGATAATTTTTAATGATGAACAATATTGTCGGTTAAATTGATTTCATTTTTCAAAAAAACATTTTGCTGAATATATTACTATTGGTAAGTTATTTCTACAGCCATTAAATGCACCATTTATGAGGTGTGAAAGGTAATATGTAAAAAAGCTTAGCTTTTAAAGAATTAAATTACTACCTCTTTCAATATTCTATATTTGTGATGTGATTGGACACTACTGAAGAAGGCAACATCAAATTTTATTTCACTAACTGTATTTTAGTTTCAGTATTCCTCATTTGTATTCAGAAGACAAATATTTATCTTTGGTTCAATTCCATAAAAACAGCTTGCTACTGTGCAAAGGGATTTTTCCCTCAGACTATTTTGTGTCAGTCAGAGTTTTCAAGCAACTTTTTATGAACCAAAGGAACCAATATTAGGGAAAGAATAGGGAGACAAAAGATGGGTGCAGGATAAGTTACAGAAGGTTGTACTATTTCCAAACATGTGACAAAAGAAAATCAACTCTAAGGTACAATGGGATAATTTTCCTGCTTGGATGTGGAATGAAAATATAATACATCTAATAAATGGTCTGTGGATAAGTGTGCAATAAACATACTTTATTAGTATAGTTATCTAATCACAGGTTTGCACCAATAAATTTGACCGCATATTGATGCTCATTCAGTTGCCAAAAATATAAAGAGCCTAGGGATATCTTCTGTGAAATTGTTTCAGTAGAAAATATCTTTACCCCAGAATGTTGCAGTTTTGAGTTTGTAATCTAGGCTGTATAATGATTTGGGGTTGCTGAATTGTTGGAATTGCTATATTTTGTTTAAATGTGCTGTAACATCATGTGATGTGATGTCTGCCTGTTCCAGGAGATTATTTTAATGTACATCATAAGCAAAGAAATGTGATCAGATTATTGAAGCGTGGAGTTTTCAGCACCGCAAAATAAAATTAACCAGATAGGCTTTTTTTGTGAACAAAATGATTAGCCATGTTAGTTTACATAATGACAGTTACTGAAACAAAGTTATAATGTGAAATATTTTGAGACATTTGTGAAGGATCTAATAAATCCAAGACATTCTTTCCTTTCCTATCATCCTTTACTGTGGTGTGCTTGATACTGACAATGAGCGATGTTCTCCATAAATCTGAAAATGATGCACATTTGTTTTTGATAGCAATTATTTTAAGAAACTGCTTGATTTGTCACATATTTTCAAGACAGGCAGATTTTGTTATGGATTTCACAGGGGAACAAATTTATTTTTTCGTCACCATTTATTTTCACTAATTTGCAGATTCACAGTGGGTCGTGTTTTTGATTGTTGGACTGTATCATTCATACCACCGCAGCGCTGGAAAAGAACATCCCCAACAAGAGGGGATGTATCCACTTCTTCTTCACACATGACACCATAACCCTCACCAAATCTGTAGCCATCAAAATTCAATGGGTTGCCATTGATCAGAAACCTAACTAGTCCAGCCATATAATAATGTGACAAGAGTATATCAGAAGCTATGTATCCTGTATTAAGTGACAGCTCCGGAATTCTCCCCAAAACCTTTTCACTACCTTCAAGTCACGAGTCAGGATATTCCAGAATAAATGCAGTTCCAAAACACTGAAGAAGATTGACATTGTCCAGAAAGAAACAGCTTATTTGTCGGGTACGTTGAACAATCCCTGTTCGAGACGTACCAGGGCCCCATCCCCGACCTCTACCTCCGTTACATTGACGACTGCTTTGGGGCCACCTCCTGCACCTACACACAACTGACTGACTTCATCCACTTCACCACCAACTTCCATCCGGCACTCCAATACACCTGGACGATTTCCGACACTTCCCTACCATTCCTTGACCTCACCATCTCCATCGCAGGGGACAGACTCCTGACCGACATACATTACAAACCCACTGACTCACATGGCTATCTGGACTACACGTCTTCCCACCCTGCCCCCTGTAAAGACTCCATCCCCTACTCCCAATTCCTCCGCCTATGCCGCATCTGTTCCCAGGATGAGACATTCCATACCAGGGCATCGGAAATGTCCTCGTTCTTCAGGGAACGGGGATTCCCCTCCGCCACCATAGATGAGGCTCACACCAGGGTCTCATCCATACCCCGTAACACTGCTCTCTCTCCCCATCCCCGCACTCGCAACAAGGGCAGAGTCCCTCTGGACCTCACCTTTCACCCCACCAGCCGGCAAATACAACACATAATCCTCCGCCATTTCCGCCACCTCCAACGTGACCCCACCACTCGCCACATCTTCCCATCTCCCCCCATGTCTGCCTTCCGCAAAGACCGCTCCCTCCGCAACTCACTCGTCAATTCTTCCCTTCCCTCCCGCACCACCCCCTCCCCGGGCACTTTCCGTTGCAACCGCAAGAAATGCAACACCTGTCCCTTCACCTCCCCCCTCGACTCCATTCAAGGACCCAAGCAGTCGTTCCAGGTGCGACAAAGGTTCACCTGTATCTCCTCCAACCTCAACTACTGCATCCGCTGCTCTAGATGTCAGCTGATTTACATCGGGGACACCAAGCGTAGGTTGGGCGATCGTTTCGCCGAACACCTCCGCTCAGTCCGCAATAACCTACCTGAACTCCCGGTGGCTCAGCACTTCAACTCCCCCTCCCATTCCCAATCCGACCTCTCTGTCCTGGGTCTCCTCCATTGCCAGAGTGAGCAACAGCGGAAATTGGAGGAACAGCACCTCATATTCCGTCTGGGGACCTTGCGTCCGTATGGCATTAACATTGAATTCTCCCAATTTTGCTAGCCCTTGCTGTCTCCTCCCCTTCCTTAACCCTCTAGCTGTCTCCTCCCACCCTCCCATCCGCCCGCCCTCGGGCTCCTCCTCCTCCTCCCCTTTTCCTTCTTTCTCACCCCCCCCACCCCCCATCAGTCTGAAGAAGGGTTTCGGCCCGAAACGTCGCCTATTTCCTTCGCTCCATAGTTGCTGCTGCACCCGCTGAGTTTCCCCAGCAATTTTGTGTACCTTCCAGCTTATTTTATTGTCGTCTTTACCACAATCGTCTGAAGAAGGGTCTCGACCCGAAACGTCACCTATTCCTTTTCTCCAGAGATGCTGTCTGGCCCGCTGAGTTACTCCAGCTTTTTGTGTCTATCCACAATCCTAAAAATGTCAGCATAGTAGGTATGTTGCAAAGCCTACCTGAAGCGTCGCTGAATATCTGCCGCTGAGGTTGTGCGCGATTTTGGCGCCGTTTAGAGGGGGCGGGTTTAAAACGCGATTTTCTCTAAGCTGTTCCAATCGAAAATGTTCAGCCTAGTTAATTATTAACGAAAAATCGCTGATAGACCCCGTCGCAAAAGCTATTATTAGGTTTAAAGGCCTTGAATAATAGTTATAGTAGTTTAAAAATCAATCTTTAAACCCGCGACCGTCAGCAACCGCAGGGTCTCATAAAGAAAATAGCAGAAGTTAGGTTGTATATTTTTACATTCAAAAGGGCTTCTAAAGATCCTTTTATACAAAATTTAATATTGCGAGTAGCTCAATTTGGGCCCATTATATCGCGCAGTATTTTTCTCGGCATTTGGGGCACAAATCTACCGCAATGTGAACGTTCTAAACCAGCGCGTTCCACAGGGACCCACTGGAAAGCTGATTTAAATGGGCATTTATTTACAGCAATTGAACACTGAATTCCTTCCATTTGGCCTATAAATTAATGTAAATGAGATTTAAAAATCATGTTTTATTGTGAATTATTTGTGAATATTATTTGGACATTTAGGCTATTTAAAAATGTTAATCATTTATTAAGAAATGGATAGATGTTTAGATCTAGTAATTGAAGTCTGAAATTAGCTACAATTAGGTAACTAACTAATTATATGCTTTAATTTCAGGTCATCCAAGTAAGATTATTTTATATTTGTTTCAGAATGCTTCAATCTATGATAACTGAAAATTTCATTCAGTTCTCTTAATTTTTAAGAAAGTTATGGGCTTTTGACTGTTCACGATCACAACTTTTTTGTTATGTCCATAGAAAATCAATAGGGAACAAGATGCTCATTTCCGAGTATGAAAATGGCCATAACTTTTTAAATACTTGAGATATGAAAGTGAATTAGATGTCAAATTAAACTTATTTTTATGCTTTATCTGATGGGATAAATTACAGACTTGATTTTTAAAATCTCAAAATTTTGTAACATTGCTAAGCATAGCAGCAGGATCAAACATTTAAATAATATATTTCTGTGACTTGCGAAAGTTTTAATGCCCATCAGCCTCTCCAACTTCACTTCAGCAAGTTTATCTCCAAATCTCACATCATCCTGGAAATATATCTATTGATTCCTATTATTCCAGATCAAAGATTTGGAACTCCTACTTCACAGTACCGTGCACACAGCTTCACGACAGGAACTGCATAGGTCAAAGAAGATGGTCCTCCAACATCTTTCCACTGGCACTTGGAGATGAGCAGTAAATGCTCATCTTGCTTTTGATGCCTTTGCCCTTTGAGTAAACAAAATTATAAAATGAAAATGACTGTTCTTGTCTTATTTCTGCTGCTGTCATCTCAGCTTTCATTGGCCAAAAATAATGAAAGCAAAACCAACAAAATTAACATTGCAGGCCACATTTCTGCATCAGAATGTATAAATATTTCAGAATGGCACGTGCACACGTTTAGCTCTCACTAGCTACTCTCATTGGTCTAAACAGTCTAGATAATTGAGGCCTGGTCTTAAGCGGCCTTTTCACGGGGCGACTTGACGCAAGAGTTAACCGGAGTTTAACATCGTGGGAACCTCGTGCGATAACAGTACGGCATTCGTGGACCACCGTAGCGCTAACGGCAGGTCATCGTGTAACTTGGTCACTCGGGAGAAAATTCAAGAAAGTTTGAATTTCTCCAAGATTGACTTGTACACTTGTGGTTGAGTATTGCAACATTATATGAACGTAGTGGCCAGTGCGATATCCGTAATAACTCTTGCGGGTACCGTGGGAACTCCTGCGAACGGTGAACCCGGAAGCTGGACAGAGGGGACAGAAGGTGAGTAAAAATTATCTTCTGTGGGATTGAATTTAAAAAATAAATAAAAATAAAGATTTGCATCCGCATATGGACATCAACTTATTCATGAGTTATGTTAATGAGATTCAAGAAAATAACTATAATCTTTAAAAGGGACTTTAAAAGGGACTTTACTGAAAGGTTACGCATTTTTATGGTCCGTGAGAAATTTTTCACATGTACTTCTTTGAGAGATACAGGTCGGAGTCCTCGGGTCCAGGGGTCCGGAACGCTACCAATCAATGTTGTACAGAGACCCGTGTAAGGAGTGAACTGCACATGCTGGTTTAAACCGAAGACAGACACAAAAAGCTGGAGTAACTCAGCGAGTCAAGCAGCATCTCTGGAGAAAAAAAGCTGATGTTTCGGGACGAGACACATCTTCAGACTCAATTCCGATTAGGCTGTCTGAAGAAGGGTTCCGATTCGAATCGCCACCTATTATTTTTCTCCAGAGATGCTGCCTGAGCCGCTGACTTACTCCAGCTTTTTATGTTTTTCTTCCCAGATCTGACTTACCTGCTGAGTTACACCAACATTTTGTGTCCTTCTGTGCGTATTAACCAGCATTAACCAGCGTCTGCAGTTCCTTTAGACATTACCTAACTTCAGATTTTAGAGATATAGCGCGTGGGAACTCCTGCGAACGGTAAACCCGGAAGCTGGACAGAGGGGACAGAAGGTGAGTAAAACAGGTGGTCTCAATATCGACAAGGGAACATGTGTCCTTCGAGGACGTCCTACCTAATTGTCATTGTTGGATAATCTTTTTAACAGGAACACTTGCAGAGATGGCTCCCAGAAAATCTCAAAGAAAGGGGGTAAAGCGTGTCAGAGATGTTTTTGCCATGTTGCGCTATTCAGTTTCTATATTGTTTCAGTTTCTATATCTATATTGTTGCTCTATTCAGTTTCCCAGGGGGTCGGGACGGGACTGGAGTTGGGAGGGAAAGGTGGGGGAGTCGAGGGAGAGGAGGGGGAGACAGATGGGGGTGTCTTCATTTACTGGCGGCGGGTGTCTGTCACTGAAACAGGCAGGTGAGATTTCACATCCACCTTGTGTGTGCCTCTCTCTCTCTCTCCCTCCCTCTTACACAGGCTGAGAGACTCTGCCTCTGTGAGTGTACGTCTCTTTCTCCCCCTCTCCCACACAGTTAAGACCGAGGTACTGTGCTCAGTCCATCTGTGTCTCCCACATACACAGTAAAATATGTCTCCAAATGAGCCAATTCAACCAAGGGAGGATATATATAGTGTGTGAAAAAAAAAGTTACATCATTTGTGTCACGTGTAGTTCACGATGTTCATTCAAGATTTAACGCGAAAGCTCGGGAAACGGACAAGTCACTCGCACAAATAACAGAAATGCCGAGTACCGTGGGAACTCTTTATCTACCCCCGTTATATCGTGCGAGACTCGTGCTGGACCACGACCACTTCACTCTGGTGACATCTTGCGTCAACTCGCCCCGTGAAAAGGCCCCATAACCTATCACTCATCACTGTCATCAGACTTGTCTCTCCCAAGAACCAGGTTAATGAATCTTTGCTACATTCTCACTGTAGTAAGCATATCACTTTTCAGGTTGAAAGACCAAAGATGTGCCCAATAATCCAAATTTGGCTCTATAAATTTGCACATAAAAAAACTGCAGATGCAGGAAATCTGAAATAAAAGCAGGTTGCTGGTATTACTCAGCAGATCAGCAACATTCTGGAGACAAAGAAACTAGTAGTTAATTTTTCAGTCAATGACCCATCATCAGAACTATACAATTCACTGTAACCGTAGAGTTGTGACTGCTGTCTTGACAACTTTATTTTTATACTAAAATCTTCTGGGGTGTACCTTGAGGCCAGCATATTATTTGCATTTGCACTTTAGCTTCCTATGACTTGGGTACATCAATGAATGCTTCTCAATTTCTCACTGTTGAAAAAACATTCAATATTTGTTTTTCCTACAAAAGTTTCAGAAAAGCGTATTCAGCCACAGTTCTCCACCTGCCACGTTAGTTAAGTTTATTGTCACATGTACCGAGGCACAGTGAAAAGCATTTGTTGCGAGCCTATTCACTCAGTTGATCTAGATCTTCTGAAAACCTCTGGGCTTTCATTGCCACTTAATCTTGTGTCAAAGGCAAACTTGGAAAGATTACATTTGGTCCCTTCAGCCAAATCATTAATATACTGTAGACGGTGAACAGTTGGTGGACAATATATAAAAATAACCTTTAATAAAATCTGACAATGTTCACATTAACCACATGTAATTTTTTCTATTACAAATCTCAAAAGTAAGAATACAGAGGCAAATAAATAAATGATGGATCTTTGTCCCAAACATTGTGGAGAACACTGTAGATCATTAGGTAATTGAGATTTACTAATTTTCAAGCTCTTTAAATTCTTGTTATTTTTCATTAATATTAATTTCTTTAATTTTCTCATTTGCACTGGATCCTCGGTTCACCTTCTGTCTGCTGGAAAGTTGTAAAGTATTTGTTGAATTGGTCTTAAACTTCTTTATGCCTTTGTTTAATTCTAAAACACTCCCAATCTCCATCCTTACTACATGTTCTGGCAATTGTATTAACTTTTTCTTTGATTTCATTTCACCCGTAAACCATGTTAGAACCTTTCCTGTTGTAATGTTATCTCTTATTTGCCATAAATATTTATAGAAGGGTGTTTTTTTTTCTTGGATCATTAATGTGCCTTTTCACCTCTTCACCGCCACTCAGTCCACCTAAGCCCAAGCGATCTTCCCAGTTGCCAAACAATTTTAACTCCCCCTCCCATTCCCACACTGACCTTCAAAATTCCTTCTCTCCATAGATGCTGCCTCACCTGCTGAGTTATTCCAGCATTTTGTGTCTACCTACACTGACCTTTCTGTCCTGCCCAATGCAAATTGGAGGACAGCACCTCATATTTCACTTGGGCTGCTTTCACCCCAACGGTATGAATTTGATTTATCTAACTTCAAGTAACCCTTGCATCCCACTCTCTCCATCCCTTCCCCACCATAGTTCTCTGACTATATTCACTGTCCTCCTGATTAATGTTACTGTGTGTGTGCCTCCTTGTCATTTCCCCTAACAATGAAGCAATGTTCATTTCCTGAAATCGTCTGCTTTGATTTGCCGTGTTTACACCTTACCCCTCCATATCTCTAGTCTCCCTCTCCCCTGACTGTCTGAAGAAGTATCTCGACCCACAACGTCGCCGATTGCTTCACTCCACAGACGCTGCCCGTCCCGCTGAGTAACTCTGTGATCTATGATCTTTGCTTCCGGCCAAAAGCTCCGCTCAATGATCTTTGCTTCCGGCTGTCCGCAACGGGCGTTACGGACATAGCGTCACTTCCGTCGAGTGACGCCACGCGCGAGCGGGCGCCATGACAACGGCGCAACATTGGCGTTCGATTGGCGGCCGTTTGCATCCATTGTGGGTCCGGGTCTCCGCGTCCGGAAACTGCAACTTGATAAGTTGAATACGTTTCTTAGCGGGGAGAAATGCCGAATAAAGTTCTGAAATTAACGGTGCATCTGAAAATCCAGGCGGTGAGTGCAGGCGGACGGCGAGATATTTAATTGCGCGTGGAGAGGGGGTGGGCAGCGATCCGGGGTTGCTGGTTGGTCGGCCGTTTGATTGACGTGCTGCGGACCAATCGCATGCGGAGAAAGTGACGTCGTTTGTGGGCATTGTGAGGTGTTCAACCAATGGTGAGGCGCTGGGGGCGGGGATTGGCGGCAGCTGGGCCCCAACATGAGCATATCTCGAAGACAGACACAAAATGCTGGAGTAACTCAGCGGGACAGGCAGCATCTCAGGAGAGAAGGAATGGGTGACGTTTTAGATGAAGAGTCTCGACCCGAAACGTCACCCATTCCTTCTCTCCAGAGACGCTGCCTGACTCGCTGAGTTACTCCAGCTTTTTGTGTCTATCTTCGGTTTAAACCAGCATCTGCAGTTCCTTCCTACACATGAGCATATCTCGCCTCCCCACTTGGACCATCTGGTGGTCTAGCGTTTTGTCGCTTCCCTCACTGAATTCGTGAATGAATTCTCCATTTTGTTTGGAGAAGCAGTTGATGCTGAGGAAGTAGAGAGCCTGGCGCCGGAGGGTTTTCAACGTGATCCACGGGCTGGCTCACCCATCCATCGACGGCACTTGTGGTTGCTCCGTTCATGTGGCACGGTCTACGCAAGCAGGTTGGCCAATGGGCCCGCACTTGCATTCCGTGCCAGACAGCAAAAATCCAGCGCCACGTCCGGGCGCCCCTCCAGAAGTTTGGTCTACCATGCCGGCAGTTCGACCACCTCCACGTGGACATTGTGGGGCCTCTCCCGCTGCCCCAGGGCATCACCCACCTCCTCATGGTTGTGGACCGTTTCACGCGGTGGCCAGAGGCCGTATCGTTGGCCGATACTTCGACAGCTCCGTGCGCTCGTGCATTGTCCGTGCACTGGATTGCTCGCTTTGGAGTGCCGGTGGACATCTCTTCGGACCGGGGGCCACAGTTCACCTCCGAGCTGTGGTCGCCCATGGCTCACTTGTTGGGTGTGCGGCTGCACCACACCACGGCCTATCACATTCCAAATTTCTGTTGGAAGCAAACTTGTATTCATTCTATTCTAACCTTTCAGTTAAGGTCCAGTAATGGTGAGATACAAAGCTCAGGAGTGTTTTGGACAGAGTGTTTTGACTAGCACTGGAATGGAGAAGCATGATTATGACACAAACATTTTAATGGGGGCAACCTAAATTTAGGACTAATGTAAAATTATATGTTGTGGAACTCCTTAGTATCTCAGTATTTGATTTGGATTATTAATAGCAGCACCATTAGCTGAGAATACAACCGTGTAAGATATATAGCAGACTCATACAGCACATAACTAGGCTCTTTGGCCCTAGAGGCCCATGCCGTTCAAGGTGCCCTATCCAAGCTAGCAATATTTGCCTGTGTTTGCCCATATCACTTCAAATCTTTGTAATCCATGTACCTGTCTAAATATATTTTAAATGTTGTTATTGTACATGCCTCTTCTAGCTCCACTGGCGGCTTGTTCCATATGCCAATGTATGAATTATATTCAGGTTCCTATTGAATTTATTCTTTCTCCCCTTAATCCTGTGCTTTCGAGTTCTTGATTACCTACCCTAAAAAAAGACAATGTACATTCACCCTATCTCATGCCCCTCATAATTTTATGTACCTCGAGAAGATCACCACTGAGCTTCCTGCACTCCAATTAATTAAGTCCTAGCCTACCACTATATCTAAAGCCCTCGAGTCCAGACAACATCCTTCTCTACAATCTTTCCAGCTTAATAGCATCTTTCCTATAGCAGGATAACCAAAACTGAACACTATTTTCCACCGTCTTGTACAATTGTAGTATAACATCCCAACATTTAAGGATGAGTCCCCTCGACTCTGTCCAAGGACCCCAACAGTCTTTTCAGGTAAGGCAGAGGTTCACTTGCACCTCCTCCAACGTCATCTATGGTATCCGTTGCTCCAGGTGTGAACTCCTGTATATCTGCGAGACAAAGCACAGGCTTGTCAATCGTTTCGCTGAACAGTTAGTCCGCCTAAACCTACCTGATCTCCCATTTGCTCAACACTTTAACTCCCCTTCCCATTCCCACACTGACCTTTCTGTCCTGTGCCTCCTCTGTTGTCAGAATGAGGCCCAGCGCAAATTGGAGGAACAGCACCTCATATTTCGCTTGGGTAGTTTAAACCCCAGCAGTATGAACATTGACCTCGAACTTCAATGTAGCCCTTGCTGTCCCTCTCTCTTTATCCCCTCCCCTTTCCCAGTTCTCCGACCAGTCTTACTGTCTCTGACTACATTTTATCCCTGTACCGCTCACTTCCCTGTCATCAATCTGAAGAAGGGTCTCGACCTGAAACATCACCCATTCCTTCTCTCCAGAGATACTGCCTGTCCCACTGAGTTACTCCAGCATTTTGTGTCTATCTTCGGTCCCAACATCGAAGCGCAATTCCCTGATTGAAGAAGGCCAGTGTGCTAGAGCCACTTTCACCACTCTATTTACCTGTGACTATCAAGGTCTTGTACTCTCTAGTAGTAGTAGTACTATGTAGTTGTACTCTCTATATAATCTCTCTTGTAATCTCTCTGCACTATAACACTCTCTGGTGTGCTACCAATCGCTGTGAAGGTTCTGCCCTGGTTTGACTTCCCAAAATTCAACACCTCACACTTACATTGCTCAGTCTGCTTGCCCACC
Organism: Amblyraja radiata; assembly: GCF_010909765.2. Classification (NCBI taxonomy): domain Eukaryota; kingdom Metazoa; phylum Chordata; class Chondrichthyes; order Rajiformes; family Rajidae; genus Amblyraja; species Amblyraja radiata. Next base: position 37,626,173 of record NC_045965.1, on the reverse strand, counting down.
TGATTAAGGTCCTCCTATGATTCTTGATAGTCTCCTTCACTGTCTACGATGTCACTTATTTAGTGTCATTTCCAAATTTACTAATCATGTTTTTAATTCAAAGTAAATTCATTACGTTTTCAAAGAACAGGTTCTGGGATAACTAGAGAAGACTTTAAATTTAGATAAGCTTTAATGAGATAAGCATTGTCCAGGCTGATTTGCCAAACTTATTAATAGGTAAAGTGACTGAAGATCAGAGGGAAACGTTAAAAACGGAATTGATTATGAAACAGAACCAATTTGCATTCCTAAGCAAGTTATTTTTGCTGTATAGTTAAAAATATATATATATGGAAGTGGTAACTCAGGTTTCGTCCCTTGGAGAGATACAAAGAACAACACATGACAAAATAGATGTAAGATTTAATAAAAGGGAGAATGAAAAGAAATATTGAAGAGATACCAATATAAATGCAACTTAAAAAAAAAATTACCAGATGGAAAGAATGGTCAAGAGAAAGTGGTAGATTTGAAAACTGATAGCAGTAATAATGTAAATATGATAAAAATATTGCAAGTGTGTTCAAAAAATTACTTTGCTTCAGTATTTACTGTAGAGGAAGAAGATAGCATGCCAGACACCACATGGAAACTAAAATTGAAACAGGGACAGGTCTGTCCAAAAGCAATATATAAGCAAAATAACATTTATGAAGAAAATAGAGTGACAAAACCCCAGGACCAGATGGTTTCCAAGAAAGTAGGTGAGAACATTGCAAATACCCTAGTTATAATTATTCAAAATCTGTTGATTTACTAATTGTTCCTTCAAATGGGAAAACGGCACATTACTGTGTATTTTAAGAGGGTTTCAGATCTGTTGTTGGGAAATTAGTGGAGGTTACAATTTACACTGAGGTGTTAGAACACCTTGAATTAATTAGAGAGTCAGATTTGTAAGATTAGTAGTGCTTAACAAAACTGATGTGGATTTTATTATAGAGGGGATTGTCAATGGTTGCTATTTATATAGATTTCCAGAGGTCAGTTGATTTGGTCCCACGCATTAGTACATTTTAAAATCATTGAATTGAAGACATATCTTTGACCCGTTTAAGGGATTGGGCTGAATAGCAAGAAAAATAATGGGGTTAACAGGCAGTTTCTTTAACTGGCTGGATATGACTTATGTCACTATATTTTAATGAATTAGATAATGTGCTGAAAAGTTGTACATCCATATTTGTTGACACAGATGAACGGTTTTGTAAATCATAGTCATGCATTGAGCCAGTATTCACGTGGGCCAGACTTCTATCCTCTAACCATTCTATCTTTCTGTGATGCAACATTTGTCCTTTTTATTGCATCCCTTCCCACTGTCCAGGAACTTTTATTCTTTCCAGGTGAAACAGTAATACATTTTTCCTTCAAAAATTGGGGGAGTGCAGAACCAAGGGCTACAGTTTAAGAATAAGGGGTAAGCCATTTAGGACGGAGATGTGGAAACACTTTTTCACAGAGAGTTGTGAGTCTGTGGAATTCCCTGCCTCAGAGGGTGGTGGAGGCCGGTTCGCTGGATACTTTCAAGAGAGAGCTAGATAGGGCTCTTGAAGATAGCGGAGTCAGGGGATATGGGGAGAAGGCAGGAACGGGGTACTGATTGTGGATGATCAGCCATGATCACATTGAATGGCGGTGCTGGCTTGAAGGGCCCAATGGCCTGCTCTTGTACCTATTGTCTATTGTTTGTCAAATTTAGTTTCTTACATTTGGAATTCATGATGTCTTCCCATTTACACTGGAAAATCTAAACACAGATTGGGTGACTACAAATATCTCTAAAATTAAAACTGAAAATGCTGAAATGATTCAGAATAATAAAGCACATGTGTGGGAAGAGAAACAGAGTTAATATTTAAGGGTGAAGCCCTTTGTCAGACCCTGCATCACAACTACCTTTGCTCAGTCTGCAAAGATGGGCATGTCTGTGACATTTCTTGCCATCACATCATAGTTCTCATTTGTGCTGGGATTTCCTATTGCTACACTGAGCTATTAGCCTCTCTCTTCATACACCTGACAGATTTGGTGTCGAGGCAGTAACCCTATTAATTTGAATGATTTAAATGAATGGCATTGGCCTTGCAGAATAAAAGGGAAAAGCTAAGTGTGGATTTTTGTTCAAGCTTCTCTCCCTTATTTTTCTTCCTTACTTAGTTTCCTTAAATCCTCTTAAATTTATTTTTAATTTTTTAACTTATAAATCAATTTTAATAATCCGGAGTTGCCACGGTGTTCCAGATATGCTATCCGAGACCACCTCACTGATAAATTCTAACTATTTTCCTGATGTATCAGCCCTCGAGTCAGTCAATAGACAATAGGTGCAGGAGTAGGCCATTCGGCCCTTTGAGCCAGCACCGCCATTCAATGTGATCATGGCTGATCATCCCCAATCAGTAGCCCGTTCCTGCCTTCTCCCCATATCCCCTGACTCCACTATCTTTAAGTGCCCTATCTAGCTTTCTCTTGAAAGTATCCAGAGAATCGGCCTCCACCGCCCTCTGAGGCAGAGAATTCCACAGACTCACAACTCTCTGTGTGAAAAAGTGTTTCCTCATCTCCGTTCTAAATGGCTTACCCCTTATTCTTAAACTGTGGGCCCTGGTTCTGGACTCCCCCAACATCGGGAACATGTTTCCTGCCTCTAACGTGTCCAAACCCTTAATAATCTTATATGTTTCAATATAATTCCCTCTCATCCTTCTAACGCCAGAGTATGCAAGCCCAGCCGCTCCATTGTCTCAGCATATGACAGTCCTGCCATCCCGGGAATTAACCTTGTAAACCTACGCTGCACTCCCTCAATAGCAAGAATGTCCTTCCTCAAATTAGGGGACCAAACCTGCAGACAATACTCCAGGTGTGGTCTCACTAGGGCCCTATACAACTGCAGAAGGACCTCTTTGCTCCTGTACTCAACTCCTCTTGTTGTGAAGGCCAACATGCCATTCGCTTTCTTCACTGCCTGCTGTACCTGCATGCTTACTTTCATTGACTGATGAACAAGGACCCCCAGATCCTGTTGTACTTTCCCTTTTCCCAACTTGACACCATTTAGATAATAATCTGCCTTCCTGCTTTTGCTACCAAAAATGGATAACCTCATATTTATCCGCATTAAACTGCATCTGCCATGCATCTGCCCACTCACCCAACCTGTCCAAGTCACCCTGCATTCTCATAGCATCCTCCTCACAGTTCACACTGCCACCCAGCTTTGTGTCATCTGAAAAATTGCTAATGTTACTTTGAGAATCCCTTCATCTAAATTATTGATGTATGTTGTAAATAGTTGCAGTCCCAGCACCGAGCCTTGCGGTACCCCACTAGTCACTGCCTGTCATTCGTAAAGGGACCCGTTAATCCCTACTCTTTGTTTCCTGTCTGCCAACCAATTTTCTATCTACCCCCAATACCATGTGCCCTAATTTTGCCCACTAATCTCCTATGTGGGACCTTATCAAATGCTTTCTGAAAGTCCAGGTACACTATATCCACTGGCTCTCCCTTGTCCATTTTTCCAGTTACATCCTCAAAAAATTCCAGAAGATTAGTCAAGCATGATTTCCCCTTTGTAAATCCATGCTGACTCGGACCGATCCTGTTACTGCTATCCAAATGTGCCGCTATTTCATCTTTTATAATTGACTCCAGCAACTTCCCCACCACCAATTTCAGGCTAACTGGTCTATAATGATTTTCAATGATGGTAACCAATTCTCTTTATTTTGACTAAAAATCCAGTTAAAAATGCTTTCTACAGTTTTACAGGCATTCTGTGTATAATATATAAGAAATGCAAAGTTTGAACTTTTATGTTTTTTTAGGGAATGGGGAAATTTACATTTGACAAGTTCAAATTTATAATATAACCATTAATCGTGATTACTGATTGCTTTAAGACATGAATATAAAGACAAAATTGCCATAAAATGTGAAAGAGATGGAACTGGTGGCAAATTAAACATCAATTGTTGAATTGTGGATAGATTATGAAGGGGCTTTAATAATTGAAACGGCAAGAATTGCTTAATTATTAAAAATGAGTCTTCTCAATTGATGTTGTTGTTATTCGATTGTATTATTCTATTATCACAATTGTAATTCTTGTTATTTGAAATTATATATTTTAGGTTTCATGTCCTGGGGTATATCTACCGGAAAAGGATGATGTCTACGTTAGTGTATGCATGTTGGGAAAGTTCCAGAAAACCAAATTTCTCCCGTCTGTCTTTCCATTGACCTTCAATCACAAAATGAAGTTTGAAAAGGTACAACACAAACTGTTCAGTCATTTTATAAAGAACGAGGCAGTTCGAAATATTGGAAATGTAAATGATGGAAATAAGTATCGAATCGGGAAGTGGAAAAGTATGGTTCAAAATGAATTATTTCCGATGAAGGGCCTTCATCTGGACTATTAAATATGTCTGCCCTTTCTGATGTGTTGGTGGGCCACTGTGTAATTCAGTTACTGCTTTTATTTGGTATTTTCTGAACACAAAGGACTTTTTCATTTGCAGTTTAGTAACATAAATTTAAATATTTGAATTTGCATACCATTTTCTATATTTCAAAGTTATTATGCTTACATGAATCCATTTTCAAAACTTAGCGGAGACACCATTTGTCTAATTTCCATGCTACTCGTGTGATACTCATACATCTTGGGATACTCTACGTCTTGGAATGTTCATACTTTAACAACCTATGACATATCAGAAACGGAATAGTGGTCCTATATAAAAGCATAGATGTCGAAGGTAATTGGGTCAAGGCACACAGGTGGAATTTATTTGTTATAAATCATAAGCTGTTCTTATTTTTATTTCTATTGCAAACTCTTTGTCCACATTTTCAATGATCTCTGATGTAGGTGATTGTGTATTAAATTTGATTCATTACAATTACATTTCTTTTGTGTACAGGCACTCCTTGACTTGTGTACGTTATACTCACAATTAGTGTAAACAATTCGCAATTAGATGGTCCCGTTTCCTAAATGATCTATGTCATTGCAATCGTGTTTGTAGAATCATTTCAGAGTGAGTTAAACAGAAAAACCACTGATTCTTTTTGAAATTTTTTCCTTTCCTCTAGTATGAATGGAAATTTTAAATTGTAACTGGATGGAGAATCGGGCGAGTTCAGTCAAGCCCAGGCTCGCATCTCTGAGGGATTTAGATGATTTGTAGTCATGAGGTTAGGTCTCAGCTGGTTTAGACAGGCGAGGCAGGTGGTCTTTGCCACGATCCGAGGGTTTAATAGAAGTGAGAAACACAAATTTAGCAAAGGGAGGATGGTGACGGCTCCCCATTACTTCATAGATATAAAAGCGATGCCCGGGCTCGGTGCTATTCTAGTTTCAGCCACAGCAGGTGTGACATTGGGAAGGCTAGCGAGAACAAGGGAGGTGGTGCAGAGCAACTCCCGGCTGAGTGTCCAACATCTTCCACAAGGTGCACCAGCGAGTGCTTCACCAGCTGCCATACCCTCCAGTTGATGCGGAGTCGCCAATACCTTCCACCTTACCTCTGGGGAATGGCCTTGTGGGCAAAGTGATGGCCAACAGGATGAAGCGCCAGCCGATGAGAGGGGAGAGAGCCCCACAGTGACCGAGCGTCTCCTGTCTGTGGCAGTGACCTGAAGAAAGTGATGTCGACCAGGGTCTAGGCCAGCAGCATTGACACCTTGTTTTAAGGTGAAAGTTTAAAGAAGGCTTATTCAGTCTGAAGAGGGATTCCACCCCAAAACGTCACCTATCCGTGTTCTCCAAAGATGATGCCTGATCTGCTGAGTTATTCCATTGTTTTGTGATGTATGAGCTCACATTGTGCTCACCTTGAGCAGGTGAGGAAAGAACTGAATAGACTCCGCCTAGGCAAAGCCAGGGGTCCCGAGGGTGTGAACCCTCGGGTACTCCAGGCTTGTGCCAGCCAGTTGTGTGGAGTACTCCAACATATCTTCAACCTGAGCCTGAGCCTGGAGAGGGTTCCTGTGATGTGGAAAACATCCTGCCTGGTTCCTGTACCAAAGAGGTACCAATGATCCACACATCATGAGGTCCCTGGAGAGGCTGGTACTCACTCACCTGCAACCCTTGGTTAAACCCTACCTGAACCCCCTGCAGTTTGCTTACCAAACAAAGGTGGGGGATGAGGACGCCACCATCCAACTGCTCCATTGTTCTTATGCTCACCTGGAAAAGCAGGGAACCACTGTGAGAGTCATGTTTTTTAACTTCTCCAATGCTTTGAACACCATCCGGCCTGACGAAGATGCGGGTGGATGCTCCATTGGTGTCCTGGATCACCAACCACCTGACTGGACGACCACAGTATGTCAGGCTACAGAACTGTGTCTCGGACATGGTAGTGAGCAACACAGGGGACGGTCCTCTCTCCCTTCCTGTTCACCATCTACACCTTGGACTTCAAATACAACTCAGACTTCTGCCACCTGCAATCTGCCGGTTTTCTGCAATCGTTGGCTGCATCATTGAGGGGAGGGAATCTTGAATACAGAGGTGTAGTCAACGACTTTGTTGAGTGGTGTGGGTCGAATCACCTGCAGCTCAACAACAACAAGACAAAGGAGTTAGTGGTGGACTTTAGGAGGAGAGGAACACCCCTGTCCCCTGTCTCCATCAATGGTGTGGATGTGCAGTTTACCAAGGAGTACAGATCGACGGTATATTTTAAAAGTTATTAAGGTTTAAAAAAAATTAAAGTAAAACAGCCGTGCGTGCGCAGTTGGGGGAGAGTTCCCGTGGCCGTCTTTACTGGCTTCGCAAGGGGGACCCGACGGGTTATCGGCCGCACCTGTGCAGTTGGGCCTTTCCAGAATTGAGATTGTGTCAGCGGCAACAGGAGAGAGGCGGTGGTAGCAGTAGCGACAGTGGCGGCAGGCGAGAGGTGGCGGAAGACGAGAGGCTGTGGCATGCGAGAGTTGGCGGCGAGAGGCGGCAGCGGCAGGTGAGAGGAGACGGTAGAGGCAGGCGAGAGGCGGCGGTAACAGCAGGCGAGAGGCGGCAGGCGAGAGGCCGTGACGAGGATTCGAGGCCTGGGCGCTGAGCCTGGCTCTGAGGCCAACGGTGGCTGCGCCTCCGGGCACGCAAGGAGGGAAAGGAGCGACACCCTCGTGATCCTGGGGATGTGAGGAGGGAGAGTGGGGGGATTGAGGGAGAGGAGAGAGTAGGGAGGGAGAGGAGGGTGGAGTGGGGGAGGTAGGGAGTGGGGAATAGAGGGAGAGGAGGGCAGTGGGGGAGGTGAGGGGCTATAGTGGGGGATAGAGGGATAGGAGTGGGGTATGGAGGGGAGAGGAGTTATGGAGGGAGGGAATGACTGAGTGTAGGGGAAAGGAGAGGGAGGGATTGGGGGAGGGGAGGAGGAGAGGGGAATGAAGAGGGAGGGTGAAGAGGAGGGGAGAGAGTGCTGCGGGGTGAGGGGAAATGAGCCACGCCTGCGCAGTTGGGGGCTATTGGTGAGTGGTGGAATATTGATGGGGGACGGGTTGGGTTGGGAGAACAGGTGAGTGGTGGAATATTGCGTTGGAGAACGGGTTGCGTTGGAGGAGCAGGTGCGTGGTGGAATATTGCGTTGGAGAACGGGTTGCGTTGGGGACCAGGCTTTCCGTGTGACAGGGACCTAACGTGTCCCACTTAGTCTAGTGGAAATATAAAACTGAAGTCACAATGTAGGACAAAACAATTGATACCAGAAAATTTACAGCTAGTTATCTCTCAATTTGAAATGCAGAATTTCCACTTCATCCTGAGCTCCACTACCTGTCCAATGATTACAAACCCTCCTTTGCTGATAAGATGTATTTTGTCCCCTCGTGTGTTCCCCTTCAAGGTATTTCTTGCCACGTGTTATTTTGCGCTCTTTTCTCATTTGACTTAACCATTTTCTTCATCATCCCATAGTTGAGTTATTGTGCTCTGGCATTATCTTCCTAAACCTAAACAATGTCTTCCCACCTTTCAAACTAGCTCAAAATATTTTTTTTAACCATTGCTAGATCTCATTGATATTGTCTGACCTCCTCTAAATCTTCCTTTTTCCTAGTCATTTGTTTGAGAATATGCTGTTTTTCCTGTTCCTATTTAGCAGATAGCACTTCATAATTGCAGCCCTTTGGAAATAATTCAGTTGGCTTTCTTTTAAATAACAGATCTACGCTATATTGCATTGCAGAATATTCTATATTCTGAAAAACTTTTGTTGTATCATCATTTGTACTATACAAATTACCCAAACAAATTCATTTGAGATCTGACTTGAAATGACTAATAGTTCAGTGCATTACACGCTACATTAATTGCAAAATGCATTGTATGAATAGAAAATTGTTGCTATTGACCATTTTAATGTTTTGTTTTAGATTAAAATGTTATATTGCTCCAGATTAGTAATTGTTTACTGAAGCCTCGCATGATTTTTTTGCAGTTAATCTTCAACTTTCTCTTTTATATAAACACAGAACTTTCCAGAAGCTATGAATCCCGGGGATGTTGCAGACTTGCTGGAAAGTAAGAATAATGCATTATACTTCTAACAGTAAATTATTATTTAATTATTACTGATGTTCACTTATGATTTTCTGATTCTCTCTTTTTCTTTCACAGTGGACACAACTAAATTTGAATTGATACAACTGACTCCACCAGGTACAATGAAAATGTGCAAAAATATCAAAATGTTCACTTGACAGTTATTGTTTGCTTAATGGAAATGCATTTTGTAAAGATTGCTATCTTCACTGGAGTGTCATTATATATATATATGGCATCTATACACACAGTAAGCCATGGTTATCTGAGATCTGAAAATGCATTACACTCTCATACATAGCTGAGAAAGCACAAATGGGAAAAAGTATTTTGTAAGGGAATGCAAACTGTCATATTTTGTAGGCTTCATATCAAGGAAATTTCTTCAAGCTTCTTAATTCTGTTATTCACTCACTTCCAGCTGGGATGTTTTTTATTTTTACTGTCTCTTCGATATTTATTCATAAGTGTTGCCCTTTTGTAGGCATGCAGGTTTAACAAACAATGCAGGACTTGATGCAGGTCCCAACCTGAAACCTCAACCATCCCTATGCCCTCACAGATGTTGCCCAATCCATTGCTCCAGCAGTTTTGTTTTGTTCCAGATGCACCATCTGCAGTCTCTTGTGTCTCTTTGACTTATTATTGCACAGGACATACTCAGGTAATTGTGACAGTCGAGTCTGGCAAGTTTTAGAATTATGATTATGTGAATAGATCTTCATCAGGATATTATGTAACTAATCAGTGGAGCAGCTCTTAGAATTTAGGTCTCACTGAAAATTGACTAGGAGATACTTCACCATGTCTGAATTTGGTGCAGTTGTTGTTCCTCTGGCTGTGGCCTCAGCTTACTCCAGAGCTCTGTCCAGGGAGCCGAGTGGTTACCATCATGCAGGCAGTGTCCACTATGCTGGTCTTCAGCTCCATCTGGCCTGTCTGTTGTTAACGGGGATCAGAGGGACATACAAGGGGGAGGAGGCATCATCACAGTACCAACAATGGAATAATGAAATTAGACAATAGACAATAGGTGCAGGAGTAGGCCATTTGGCCCTTCGAGCCAGCACCGCCATTCAATGTGACCATGGCTGATCATCCCCAATCAGTACCCCGTTCCTGCCTTCTCCCCGTATCCCCTGACTCCGCTATCTTTAAGAGCCCTATCTAGCTCTCTCTTGAAACCATCCAGAGAACCTGCCTCCACTGCCCTCTGAGGCAGAGAATTCCACAGGCTCACCACTCTCTGTGAGAAAAGTGTTTCCTCGTCTCCGTTCTAAATGGCTTACCCCTTATTCTTAAACTATGGTCCCTGGTTCTGGACTCCCCCAACATCGGGAACATGTTTCCTGCCTCTACCGTGTCCAAGCACTTAACAATCTTATATGTTTCAATGTGATGCCCTCTCATCCTAAATTCCAGAGTGTACAAGCCCAGCTGCTCCATTCTCTCAGCATATGACAGTCCCGCCATCCCGGTAATTAACCTTGTAAACCTACGCTGCACTCCCTCAATAGCAAGAATGTCCTTCCTCAAATTAGGGGACCAAAACTGCAGACAATACTCCAGGTGTGGTCTCACTAGGGCTCTGTACAACCGCAGAAGGACCTCTTTGCTCCTATATTCGATTCCTCTTGTTATAAAGGCCAGCATTCGCTTTCTTCACTGCCTGCTGTACCTGCATGCTTACTTTCATAGACTGATGTACAAGGACCCCCAGATCCCGTTGTACTTCCCCTTTTCCCAACGATGCCATTTAGATAGTAATCTGCCTTCCTGTTTTTGCTACCAAAGTGGATAACCTCACATTTATCCGCATTAAACTTAATCTGCCATGCATCTGCCCACTCCCCCAACCTGTCCAAGTCACCCTGCATTCTCATAGCATCCTCCTCACAGTTCACACTGCCACCCAGCTTTGTGTCATCTGCAAATTTGCTGATGTTACTTTGAATCCCTTCATCCAAATCATTGATGTATATTGTAAATAGTTGCGGTCCCAGCTCCGAGCCTTGCGGTACCCCACTAGTCACTGCCTGCCATTCTGAAAGGGACCCGTTAATCCCCACTCTTTGTTTCCTGCTTGCCAACCACTTCTCTATCCATGTCAGCACTACCTCCAATACCATGTGCCCTAATTTTGCCCACTAATCTCCTATGTGGGACCTTATCAAATGCTTACTGAAAGTCCAGGTACACTACATCCACTGGCTCTCCCTTGTCCATTTTCCTAGTTACATCTTCAAAAAATTCCAGAAGATTAGTCAAGCATGATTTCCCCTTCGTAAATCCATGCTGACTCGGACCGATCCAAATGATTGACTCAAGCAACTTCCCCACCACCGATGTCAGGCTAACTGGTCTATAATTCCCCGTTTTCTCTCTCCGCCTTTCTTAAAAAGTGGGATAACATTAGCTACCCTCCAATCCACAGGAACTGATCCTGAGTCCGATCTACTCTTCTCCCTCTCTAATTGTAGATTAAACCTGACCATGTTATGGTCACTGTCTCCTAATGGCTCATTAATCTTGAGGCCCTTTATCAAATCCGGTTCATTACATAACACTAAATTCAGAATTGCCTTTTCCCTGGTAGGCTTCAATACAAGCTGTTCAAAGAATCCATCACAAAGGCACGCTACAAAGTCCCTTTCTTCGGGTCCAGTACCAACCTGATTTTCCCAGTCTACCTGCATGTTGAAACTCCCATAACAACCACAGCATTACTTTTGCTACATGCCAATTTTAACTCCTGATTCAACTTGCGCCCTATGTCCAGGCTACTGTTTGGGGGCCTGTAGATTAGTCCCATTAGAGTTTTTTTTACCCTTACAATTCCTTAGTTCTATCCATACTGACTCCACATCTCCTGTTTCAATTCCTACTTGCAGCAGTATAACAGGCCTGTAAAACAATACACATCTATAATATAATACTAGACCAAGTGCAGACCCGTTGGGTCTGTTCCCCCAACGTGCGGTTGTGGGGGGGGGGGGGGGTGGGGGGTGGAGGCGGCACGCAGCGTCACACACACTAACTATCCCCCCCCTCTCCTCTCCCCCCCTCTCCTCTCCTCTCCCCCTCTCCTCTCCTCTCCCCACCTCACCCCTCCTCTCCTCACCTCACCCCTCCTCCCCCCCTCTCCTCTTCCCCCCCTCTCCTCTTCCCCCCCCTCTCCTCTTCCCCCCCCCCTCTCCTCTTCCCCCCCTCCCCTCCACCCCCCATCCCTCTTGCCCCTCTCTCTGTGTCTCTGTCTCTCTCTCTGTCTCTGCCCCTTCTCTCTCTGCCCTCACTCTCTACCCCCGCCCCTCTCTAGATGTGACTGCAAGTTGGGGGCTATGCGTCAGTAGATAGGGTGAGGGGGGGAGAGGGGGGGAGAGGAGAGGGGGGGGAGAGGAGAGGGGGGGGAGAGGAGAGGGGGGGTAGAGGAGAGGGGGGAGAGGAGAGGGGAGGGGAAGAGGAGGGGAGGAGGAGAGGGAGGAGGGGGAGAGGAAAGGAGGGGGGAGGAAAGGGGGGGGGAACCTAAAAAACATTTTAGAACCAAAAAAGACACATTCTGCAAGCATTGTAGAACCAAACGAGACACTTTTTGCAAACATTTTAGAACCAATTAACACTTTTTGCAAACATTTTAGAACCAATAGACACATTCTGCAAGCGTTTTAGAACCACTAAGGACACTTACATTTGAGTAGACATGTGTTCAGTGTTATTCACAGCTCAGAGAAACGTGACCCTCTGCCTTCCTCCAGCTTGCAGACACTGATTGAGGCACACCACTTCCTGGTTTTATAGTCCCTCCCCCCTGCCGCCAGCAGGGGCAGCAGAGAGAATGGGGAATTTTGTAAAATCATTAATATCTCTGTCATTTTTCATCGACGGGAGGGTTCTGAGCAAGGTGGCCAAAAATGACGGCCGTAGGTGGCGGCGTTCTCTCGGAAATCGCAGCACAGATGGCCAAAACCGGTCAAGAACAGACTTTTAGTAATATAGATTATGAACAAATACAATAAATTAATAACCCCAATACTAGCGCTATAAAACCCAAAGTCCTTAGTTTAACCAAAAACATTCCATAGTTCATAATTGAAATTTGTGTTGTGTAGTGTTCAAGAGTCTGATGGTTCTGATTACCTAGTGGTAATGGTTTTCAGACACCTATAGCTTATTCCCGATGGTAGAATGAGAGCATGTCCAAGGCAGTGTAGTTCTTTGATGATACTGGCTGTAGCGTCTCCTAGAGATCCCTTTGATGGTGAAGAGGTTGGTACCCGTGATTGACTGGGAAGTATCCACTTCTCTTTGGAATCTTCTTTGCTTCTGGGTATTCAAATTGCCAAAAAGGGTCATGATGCAACCAGTCAATAATCTCTACTGTACACCAGTAAAAATTCAAGTGAGTATTCATTGACATACCAAATCTCTGCTTATAATTTAGTTCGAAGGAACATGAATGATCTTGTGTTTTTTAAGGGGTGGGCTGGGAGAAGAGGAAGGACTTGATAAACGGTGTAAAAAATTATTAGGGGCATAGATTGTTGGATTTTTTTTTCCCATCACAGAAATCATAACGGATCCAAGGTGAGCTAATCTATTACAGATGCATAACCTTTTATCCGAAAGCCTTGGGACCAGACACTTCTCGGATTTCGGAATTTTTCAGATTTCGGAATGGAAGATATTTAGCGTAGCACGGGCGGCTTGAAAAGTCTGGAGCGGCTGCCTCCTCCCCGGAGACTGGGGAATCATTGTAAATCATTGCTTAAATGTTAGTCAGTTAGTTTGGAGGGATTTTATGTGGTGGGGGGGGTGGGGCTGGGGCTGTGGGCGTCCGGCTGCGGGCGGCGTCGGTTGGAGCTCCGACCCCGGCGAACTCTACCCCTGGCTGCGCGGCGCTCCAAATCCAGCGCGGCCCGCGGCCGGACGCCCGCAGCCCCAGCTCCGCGATGTTGGGAGTCGGCGGCCACAGCGCTGGGATACCAGCGGGGAGTGGGCAATGCCTTACCAGGTCGCCGTGCGGTAAGCTCCAGAGCGCTGTGGATCCCAACATCGCGGAGCTGGGGCTGCGGGCGTCCGGCCGCGGGCGGCGCTGGATTTGGAGCGCCGCGCAGCCAGGGGTAGAGTTGCCGGGGTCGGAGCTACAACCGGCGCCGCCCGCGGCCGGACGCCTGCAGCCCCAGCTCCGCGGTGTTGGGAGTCGGCGGCCACAGCACTCCGGAGCTTACCGCACGGCGACCCGGTAAGGCATTGCCCGCTCCCTGCCTCTCTGACCAGGTAGGGGACTAAGAATTAAAGTTTACCCCTTCACCCCCCCCCCCCTTCACATAAAAGCCCTCCAAACTAACTGACTAACATTTAAGCAATGATTTACAGATGTTTAAGTGTCTCCCCGGTCTCCGGGGAGGAGGCAGCCGCTACAGTAGTACAGACCTGGGTTGACCGTGGGTCGTTTCGGGTCAAGTTTGGCGCCAAACGCGAGCTTTGGTGTGCAGACGACATCCTGGAAAAAATGTCCGGTTTTCGGAGCTTTTCGGTTTCCGGAATTTCGGATAAAAGGTTGTGCACCTGTACAAACAAAATTGGTAAGGTGGTATTTAGAGGGTGGTAGAGGGTTGCTTTTCATATTGGATGATTGACTCAACGATCAATGCTGTGCCCACTGTTGTTCATTACTATAAAGGGTTTAAATGTGAACTTGGGCTGCCTGATTAGTACGTTTGCAGATGACCGAATAGAATATAGAACAGTACAGCACATGAACAGGCTCTTCAGCCCACAATGTCTGTGCCAAACATGATGCCAAGACCATCACTTACAGTGGCTTGCAAAAGTTTTCATACCCCTTGAACTTTTCCACATTTTGTCACGTTACAACCACAAACGTGAATGTATTTTATTGGGATTTTATGTGATAGACCAACACAAAGTGGTGCATAATTGTGAAGTAGAAGGAAAATGATACATGGTTTTCAAATTTTTTTACAAATAAAAAACTGAAAAGTGTGGCGTGCAAAAGTATTCAGCCCCCCTGAGTCAATACTTTGTAGAACCACCTTTCGCTGCAATTACAGCTGCAAGTCTTTTGGGGTATGTCTCTACCAGCTTTGCACATCTAGAGACCTAAATATTTGCCCATTCTTCTTTGCAAAATAGCTCTAGCTCAGTCAGATTGGATGGAGAGCGTCTGTGAACAGCAATTTTCAAGTCTTGCCAGAGATTCTCAATTGGATTTAGGTCTGGACTTTGACTGGGCCATTCTAACACATGAATATGCTTTGATCTAAACCATTCCATTGTAGCTCTGGCTGTATGTTTAGGGTCATTGTCCTGCTGGAAGGTGAACATCTGCCCCAGTCTCAAGTCTTTTGCAGACTCTAACAGGTTTTCTTCCAAGATTGCCCTGTATTTGGCGCCATCCATCCTCCCATCAACTCTGACCAACTTCCCTGTCCCTGCTGAAGAAAAGCATCCCCACAGCATGATGCTGCCACCACCATGTTTCACAGTGGGGATGGTGTGTTCAGGGTGATGTGCTGTGTTAGTTTTCCACCACACATAGCGTTTTGCATTTAGGCCAAAAACTTCAATTTTAGTCTCATCTGACCAGAGCACCTTCCTCCACATGTTTGCTGTGTCCCCCACATGGCTTGTGGCAAACTGCAAACGGGACTTCTTATGGCTTTTTTTCAACAATGGCTTTCTTCTTGCCACTCTTCCATAAAGGCCCGATTTGTGGAGTGCACGACTAATAGTTGTCCTGTGGACAGATTCTCCCACCTGAGCTGTGGATCTCTGCAACTCCTCCAGAGTTACCATGGGCCTCTTGGCTGCTTCTCTGATCAATGCTCTCCTTGCCCGGCCTGTCAGTTTAGGTGGACGGCCATGTCTTGGTAGGTTTGCAGTTGTGCCATTCTCTTTCCATTTTCGGATGATGGATTAAACAGTGCACCGTGAGATGTTCAAAGCTTGGGATATTTTTTTATAACCTAACCCTGCTTTAAACTTCCCCACAACTTTATCCCTGACCTGTCTGGTGTGTTCCTTGGGCTTCATGATGCTGTTTGTTCACTAATGTTCTCTAACAAACCTCTGAGGCCTTCACAGAACAGCTGTATTTATACTGAGATTAGATTACACACAAGTGGACTCTATTTACTAATTAGGTGACTTCTGAAGGCAATTGGTTGCACTGGATTTTATTTAGGGGTATCAGAGTAAAGGGGGCTGAATACTTTTGCACGCCACACTTTTCAGTTTTTTATTTGTAAAAAAATTTGAAAACCGTGTATCATTTTCCTTCCACTTCACAATTATGCGCCACTTTGTGTTGGTCTATCACATAAAATCCCAATAAAATACATTTACATTTGTGGTTGTAACGTGACAAAATGTGGAAAAGTTCAAGTATGAATACTTTTGCAAGCCACTGTATCTACCTACACATGACCCATATTCCTCCATTCCCTGCATATCCATTTGCCTATCCAGATGTCTTTTAAATGCCATTAATGTATCTGATTCAACCAGCACCCCCTGTATTGCGTTCCAGCCACTCACCACCCTCTGTGTAAAAAAAAATTTGCCTCGCACATCTCCTTTAAACATTGCCCCTCTCTTAAAGCTATGCCCTCCAGTATTTGCTTTCTCCGCCCTGGGAAAAAGATTCTGACTGTCTATCCTGTCTCTCATAATTTTATATACTCCCAGCAACCTTTATTTGGGTATCCATTGCCAAATGTTCCTCTCCATGTAATATGATGATATTCATACTGTCTGAATATGGTAATTTTGTACAATCAAGCATTTTACTATGCGGTGCTGAACTGCTACTGTTAAATGGGTGAAACAAGATCAGAAATGTTAAGACATCTTCAAAATATTTATTTTCAGTGGGTGAAACACTGTCCATCTATGAGCAGAATACCAGGGAGTTTCTTTATCCGGGTCGCAAGCTAACACCGAGCTATCCTGGCATGGACAGAGAGCTGTTAATGAAGAGATCAATTGATTTTCCTGTAAGTATTTCTTACACAACATGCAGTTAATGCAGTGTATGTTACACAACAACATATTTTCACATTTCTTTCGAGCAAATAATAATCTTTAAGAGATTGAAGTCAAAATTAAAGTTTATTATGTTCAGAAATGGTATGACTGCTGAAAGGGGCATTTTGCACTTTGCAACTAGTTTCAGCATCAAGTAATAACTTTAGGAATATCAAAATAGAAAAATAAAGTATTTATTTTGATAGCTGTTGCATAATGAGCAAGGTATTTTATATAAATTGGAAAACTTTTATTTGACTAATGGCCTAGATTAAACCTGGATCCTGGAGATAATAAATCTACTCTGTTAACTTATTGCACCACTCAATGTCCATCGTCCTTTTCTTCCTGCCTCACATCACAGCTGCTCCCGTTCTCTGCTTGCTGACAAGGCTAGAATTGACCTGTAAGTACTGTATGATGTCTTTACGTAGCACTGGTGATATGGCTCCAGTTACAGCAAATGCTGGGAATATGTATCATATGGAAGGAAAAGCAGAAGAGCTGCCAATTAAAGCAGGAAAATTGCAATAGAAATATATTAATCATTGCCTTTGCTTTCCATTGTTCTGGGTTGTGCATTTTAAGAAGCATCTTAAATGTAGGAGGTGAAATATTGAAAGTGATAGAAGAATTTAAATTTAGGGGGGCAATTAAAGCGCTTATGAAGCTTAGGAATTAGTGACCACATGTCGAATAAGTTAAAATTGGGATATATAAGAGACAAGAATGAAGAACTTAATTGGGATAAACCACCTGAAAACTCCGTACTAATTTGCTAAGTTTACATTTGTCAAATCTAATTTAAATTGATATTTTACAATAGCATAACACCAAACTATTATTCAGAAGCTTCTTAGCTATCCTTAAAATTTGACCCTTAATTTGAATTTAATGCAAACAAATAGTTGTACTTTATTGATAACCACAGTAGCACATTGTGCTATTTCTACAAAAGATGATTTAAATATTTAGCTTGAAATATGAAACTATCACATTGCAATCTTTACAGGCAGGTTGCATTCCCAGAAAATGGTCCGTATCGCGATTGCCCACAACGTGAACTTGTGCCAACTGTACGTGCATCAAGAAATACAAGTTGAAAATAAATAATTTTGTGATTGTTTATTTATTTTTTTCTTCATAAATTCTGTAAAAGCGAATTTTAATCTGTAACTTTTGTGTAGTGATTTGTGAATTTGGTGGATTTCCGTTACCTGAACGGCTATAATGCGGAAGCTGCTTGTATTTGAACTGAGAATGGTATATTCCTTTTTTTCTTCTTTTTGTGCATTCCTGAGTGCAGAATTCAAATTATTTTGGCTAAGGGAGAGTTGATTTCCAGAACTTGCTCTCCAGAGATATATGTTGTAAAAATTAGCAGCTGATGACTTTCAAGTGGCTGGATTCCCAGCCTAAAATTGGAACTAAGGCCAATCCAATGCCAATATGAACCGTTTTTGTTGCCTGCTGCCAAATTAGGCAGAAACTGACTGTAGCATATGATACAGTGCTTAGCTTTTGGCGTTTCCAGTGATCTAAACTGACCACTGGTAAATGCTCAAGAAGACGCTTCTTTGTTCGTCTGTCTGTCTGTCTGTCTGTCTGTCTGTCTGTCTGTCTGTCTGTCTGTCTGTCTGCATATCTATCTATTTCACTCCAACTCGGGCTTGGGTGGTGCCATCTGCTGCATGATGTCCTGCCACTCCCTTCAGTCCCCAGCCAGCATGCTAGCTCTGTCCAGAGAGTTGATGTAGTAGTATAATCAGGGGCTGAAAACATGGTGCTGTGTTGGCCATTCATCATGATGCAGTTTTACTCATAAGTACGCTGGGCGGATGAGCAGTCCTCTCCTAGCAAGAAAGAAAGAACACAACATAAACATTTTGACATAAACATCCAGCACTTCCCACTGTGATGGAAGGCACAAAATTCCAGTCAATCTTCCTCCTGTTCGCCCGTGGTTAGGGCCCTGAACCCTCCGCAGTCGCCGCTACTGACGGCCCGATGTACAGGCCCTCTTGCCGGGATGATCGAGACTCTGATGTCAATCGGCCGCTTCCGACCGGAGACCGTGGCTACATAATGCCAAGCCCACAGGCCCCTGCTGTCAGAACTCTTCTTCAGGCAGCACCGTGATGTTAAAGTCTGCACCATGCCCGCGGCTAGAAGCTGCACAGACCGAGCTCCACGGTGTTAAAGTCAGCAGGCCTCCACGGTCGGAGCTCTAACACTCGCGATGTTAATGTCCATGCTGCGCCTACTGCTGAAGCTCTGGGCTCTGGGCCGGCTCCGGTCGGAAAGGCTGCACCAATCCAGTTGTTAGGTCGCGAGGGGGGCGAAAATGCGACACGGAGAAAAGTCGCATCTCCGTCGAGGTAAGTGACTGGAAGCAGTTCCCCTATTCCCCCCCCCCCCCCCCCAGCATCCCACCACATAAAACATACCGGGTGCCTTTAAACATACATTTAGACATACTGAAAATAACAAAAAGCCAAAAGAAACACACGAGCTGCTGGCAAGGCTGCCGTGCGGCGCCATCTTGGAAGATCTTTCTTCTTACTTACCAGAAATTCCATTGTCTCCCCGGCAAACCAGAAGCTTGGGTTACCTGTGCTCACCTCCTCCGATTCACTACCCCCCTCGCCACAAAGGTTGCTTGCAGTTCGCTTGGTGATGAGCTGAGATTCTGGGGAGCTAGCTCAGAATGTTCATTCAGTATAAATTACTGGGCTCTGACAGTCACTTCAGGATCTGGAAATCTATTGCACAAACCGGTCTCAGCCTGAGCTGTTGTTTGTTTAACAAACCCATCTGAAAACTAAATTGCTGACAGTTATTTGAGATATTATTCAGTGCACATAGGAAACATATTGCTAAAGTGAGCGTAGGTTAAGTGTAGACTGTCAGTTTAAATGTGTTTGAAAATTGTTTTTGACGTTATTGCAAATTGAGCTATTAATATGGTTGTGCTTGTATCAGCAGCATCACAACAATGCTATTGATGTCTGTGGCCTATAAATAGCTCTATAAATTAAGAAGTTAATGATATTTTGAATTGTTGGTTTCCTGTTTTTTACCTTTTTGGTAGACAGTGATTTGCATTAAAGAAATGTTTCAAAGGCATGTCTGATGCAATTCTTTGCATAAATATATCAGTGATTGGAAGGCTGATGTAATTTCACAGGCAATGTTTGAGACCTGACTGGAGTTGGCAGACTTGCATGACACTAAAAGCTTCATGCTGCATTACCTTCAAAATTGTAGTTGAATTTTAAGGTTTGTAGGGACCTGAAAGCCTACTTTCAATTATTTTAGCATCAGATTGTAAAAGACATGTCATATCTCTTTTGTTTTGTCTGATATTGTAATAGTAGGTTGAGGAAAATGTTGTGTTATGTGGGCAGCATGATGGATTATATATTCATTTGTATGTAAAATGTCGTTAGAGTTTGTATTCATCAAATATTTTATAATGTAAAAATTTCTTCAGTGGAAGATACAAAACTCTTTTGTTATCATGATATATAGATGAGGTATTTAAAATAGTTTTTGAAAAAAAGTTCAATATCATTATTAAATAATTCTAATAATCAACATATTCTGTTTGTCATGATATAATTGCATGTTTGTGACTGAATTATTTATGATATTTTAAGTTATTTGAAGCTTATTTAAATACCTTTCTTCAAAAACACATCTCTTTCAAGGATTAAATACTTACAGCCTATAATGTGCATTTTCTCAAGAGTCAATAGTAATCTTGAAATTAGAGCATATTTAATACAATTAAAACAATCTCTCAAGTGTTGATGATTAAATTCAGCAAGCAAAGGGTTATTAGGCAAATTGAACTCGTCACGATTTAAGAATAGAGAATCTGAATGTAAAGGAACTTGGGTCTGCAGAATATAGGATGAGGTATGTCAGCTAGGTTGCCGTTTGAGTGGTCAAGTCTGGACATGATAGATATGGATGAGAATTCAACAGCAAATTAAAACTAGGGCAATGTTAAGGAATGGAAATAAACAAATTGGTGAAGCCACAAATATGCAATTGAAGCTCAGTGTGGGGCCAGATGTAATAAGTTTTCAACAGTATGAGGCAGTGGCCAGGAAGAGGAATATGATTAATAGCTGAGGATCGTTGGCTCGTTGAAAAGAAAGTGGTCTCACCCAAAGTGGGAGAGAGTATAGATTTGACTGCGGATAAAGGAACCAAGATAGAGATGTGGCCACAACTGAGCAAATCAATAGATGCAAATATATAAAGGGAGCGAGAGTTGAGGGAATTCGAATGTTTTGTTGAAGCGACTTGTGACTTGGGTAGTAGAAATACAGAGGTCACAGAAGGTACAGAGTAGGTGGCTATGAATAAGGGGAGTAAAGTTTACTTGGATGGCAAAGTTAAGCCAAGCTGGCAGGGCAGTGAATGCAGGCGAGATTAATAGTGATTGGGATGGAGATTGAAATCACTGAGGGCAGGAATGAGTAAAAGTCACAGCAATGTAGGATATTAGGTGATAAACTTGGCATAGATCTTCAATGTGTAGTGGTAACAAAATAGATTAAGATTTTTCCAATTGAAAATTGTATACAAAGTTGTCAGATGAGTGTCAACTTCGCTGCGGGTATTATGGGGAGAAGGCAGGAGAATGGGGTTAGGAATGAGAGATAGATCAGCCTTGATTGAATGGCGGAGTAGACTTGATGAGCCGAATGGTCTAATTCTACTCGTATCACTTATGATCTTACGATGAGTAAGTGGCAAACCAAGCTGTCTCACCGTACTAATGTTCTGTATTAAAATTGTTACCCTCATGTATCTTAACCTAAAAGTCTGGAAAGCTATAGAGAAACAGCACTACATGATTTTCAGGGATTTTCCACCAAAGTTAATAGGATGATTAGAAGAGTCCTTGCCGAATTTCATTCCTGTCATTTTCTGAGTGCAAATATTTATTCAGCCTCAATTCAGTGGCAAAGAAATTGCATTTACATATCCATATAATTACTTTCTCATGAAATCACACCTGTTTTGATCTACAAATAATTGATTTAAAAGTGAATTTGTATGACATAATGGGCAGAAATGGCAGCTAAATAAGGTCCCAAAAATTAAGATGAAATAATTAGTTGTTGTATATGTATTTAGTGGTTAGAGAGAGGAATACTGAATGATATTGAGAGAGTATTTATCTCCAGAAATAATAGTTACAGACTGAGTTACAGTCAGTACATGATTTTCTGTAATTGGAGAATTTATAAAAAGTGCATCATTGCAGAAATTATGATTACATATGTTATAACCCTTGTGATACTATGTGAGAGATGTAGATTTTAGTTTCTGATGTTATTTGGTCTTTTCCCCTGCAGGGTATAGCACCCCGACTGGAATTTTCAACAACTTCAATTATCAAAGAATGCCCTCTCAACTCGATACACATTGAATATGAGGTGAGCTTCACATTGATTAATTGTATTATGACTAAAATTAATAGTATTTGCTCAGTTTTTTAAAAAGTAGTATTTATGTGTCTGGTCGGCTATATTTCTAGTAAATGAGGACACAAGCCATGCGAGTTGTACATGTTAAAATTGGATAAGATGTACTGTGTCCTCCATAATGTTTGGGACAAAGCCCATCATTTATTTAGTTGCCTCTGTACTTCACACTATTAGATTTGTAATAGAAAAAAAATCACATGTGATTAAAGTGCACATTGTCAGATTTTAATAAAGGCTATTTTTATACATTTTGGTTTCATCATGTAGAAATTACAGCAGTGTTTATACATAGTCCCCCCATTTCAGGGCACCATAATGTTTGGGACACACAAATGTATTGCAAATGAAAGTAGTCATGTTTAGTATTTTGTTGCATATCCTCTGCATGCAATGACTGCTTGAAGTCTGCGATTCACGGACATCACCAGTTGCTGGGTGTCTTCTTTGGTGATGCGCTGCCAGGCCTGTATTGCAGCCATCTTTAGCATATGCTTGTTTTGGGGGCTAGTCACCTTCAGTTTTCACTTCAGCATATAAAAGGCATGCTCAATTGGGTTCAGATCGGGTGATTAACTATACACTTCAGAATTCATTATGCTACTACCATCAGCAATTGTATCATCAATGAAGATAAGTGAGTCATACATGCCCAGGCCATAACACCCTCGACCGTGTTTCACAGATGAAGCGGTACGTTTTGGATCTTGGGCAGTTCCTTCGATCCTCCATACTTTGCTGTTATCATAACTCTGATGTAAGTTAATCTTCATCTCATCTGTCCACAAGACCTTTTTCCAGAACTGTGGTTGCTCTTTTAAGTAGTCCTTGGCAAACTGTAACCTGGCCATCCTATTTTTGCAGCTAACCAGTGGTTTGCATCTTGTAGTGTAGCCTCTGTATTTCTGTTCATGAAGTCTTCTGCGGACAGTGGTCATTGACAAATCCACACATGACTCCTGAAGAGTGTTTCTGATCTGTTGGCAGGTGTTTAAAGGTTTTTCTTTATTATAGAGAGAATTCTTCTGACATCAACTGTGAAGGTCTTCCTTGGCCTGCCAGTCCCTTTGCGATTAGTAAGCTCACCAGTGCTCTCTTTCTTCTTAACAATGTTCCAAACAGTTGATTTTGGTAAGCCGAAGGTTTGGCTGATGTCTATAACAATTTTATTCTTGTTTCTCAGTCTCATAATGGCTTCTTTGTCTTTCATTGGCACAACTTTGGTCCTCGTGTTGATAAACAGCAATAAAAGTTTTCAAAGGTGATGGAAAGACTGGAGGAAAGATTAGGTGCTGAGAGCTCTCTATTAACTGCATTAAGGAGGCAATTGAACACACCTGAGCAATTACAAACGCCTGTGAAGCCATGTGTCCCAAACATTATGGTGCCCTGAAATGGGGGGGACTATATATAAACACAGCTGTAATTTCTTCATGGTGATACCAAAATGTATAAAAATGACCTTTAATAAAATCTGACAGTGTGCACTTCAACCACATGTGATTTTTTAATATTATACATCTCAAATTGTGGAGTACAGAGGCAAATAAATAAATGATGGGTCTTTGTCCCAAACGTTATGGTGGGCACTGTTTACATTGCTTAAAGTGTTTTGGATTACTGCTCCTGTCAGTTGTGTGTTATGTCCTTCTATTTAAAATAGTTATTTCCTTAATTCTTATTTGTTTTTTCTGTTGCACATCGCATGAATGATTTTTGAAACCAACAGAACTGGACCTTAAGATTTGGAGAGCTAGCGGAATCTATTTATTGTGCTGCCAAGCATTTAGGGGAGTTTGCAGAAAGCTCCGTAAGTGGACTGGATTTTGCAGGAAATTGAACTTACCTTGGAGTTTTATGGTAGAGCACCATGTTGCAGACCATGCTGGTCAGACATATCAAAAGGAGTTCTCCTCCAATGCTGTCGACAAAGAAGAGCCGCTATTAAAAATTAAAGGAAGCGTTGGTATAGTTTGATCAGTTCCAATTATTTGATTTTAC
Organism: Amblyraja radiata; assembly: GCF_010909765.2. Lineage (NCBI taxonomy): Eukaryota > Metazoa > Chordata > Chondrichthyes > Rajiformes > Rajidae > Amblyraja > Amblyraja radiata. The sequence continues at coordinate 37,602,020 of NC_045965.1, read as the reverse complement.
TTTAATGTTTTTGAGGGTTTTGGTTTAATATATTTTCTTAATTTTAATTTTCAAGTCTAGCAGTTTGTTCATTAATACTTCTGGATTTGATTGTTAACAGACTCGATAGCCATCTGTCAAAGATCATCTTTCTCAGCAGTTTTGTGGTGGGGCTTGTTCTGCCTCCCAAATGACAGGATTTATATGCAAAGATCACTTTAGTCCAGCAAGTTGCCATTTGAGAGATTGACAACAAATGCAAATGGTTGACCACTGAGGGCCTTTGTACGTAGAATCTTCAACCATGCAGTGTTAACTATCTCGGCTTCCATAAACAAAACCCAAGAACAAATTTGCAACTTGATCCAAACTAAAAAACGAAATGAAAATGTAAAACGTTTACAGATTTCAAAGCTTCTCAGGAAGGACCAACTAGCTACAAATGGGTCTGATCATGAATGTTTTGCTGATTTGAGTATCATGGAAATCCTTGCTATCTTCCAGAAAGCTTTTAAAATGAATTTTGAGGATGGTGAAGAATAGGACTTTAATTCTGTAAAAAAAAAGTTAACAAGAGAAAATAGACAAGTTAATGACCAATAAGGATTTCTTGAATGTCCACACTTTCAGAGCCGAGAGTTCCACCAGAATAAGGATTGAAGCTAATTCAATGATGTTTGATCTGGTATTTTGTTGGTTCACATGCTTGATGAATGGTGTTTTATCATGAATGTTTTATTATTATTATTAATGTTTAGAGTTTTCTGAGTCATTCGTAACTGTCACTGTATGTCATGTTGTTACTTGTGGGCAGAGCACCAAGGCAAATTCCTTGTATGTGAATACTTGGCCAATAAACTTACTTACTTACTTACTTACTTATTCATACCTGGACTTTCAGAAAGTATTCGATCAGGTTCCACATAGGCAATTAGTGGGCAAAATTAGGGCACATGGTATTGGGGGTAGAGTGCTGACATGGATAAAAAATTGGCTGGCAGACAGGAAACAAAGAGCAGGGATTAACGGGTCCCTTTCAGAATGGCAGGCAGTGACTAGTGGGGTACCGCAAGGCTCGGTGCTGGGACCGCAGCTATTTACAATATATATTAGTGATTTAGATTAAGGGATTACAAGTAACATTAGCAAATTTGGAGATGACACAAAGCTGGGTGGCAGTGTGAACTGTGAGGAGGATGCTATGAGAATGCAGGAGGACTTGGACAGGTTGGGTGAGTGGGCAGATGCATGGCAGATGCAGTTTAATGTGGATAAATGTGAGGTTATCCACTTTTGTACTAAAACCAGGAAGGCAGTTTATTATCTAAATGGTATCAAGTTGGGAAAGGGGGAAAGTTCAACGGGATCTGCCGGTTCTCTGGATACTTTCAGGAGAGAGCTAGATAGGGCTCATAAAGATAGCGGAGTCATGGGATATGAGGAGAAGGCAGGAACGGGTGTTGTGTGGATGATCAGCCATGATCACATTGAATGGCGGTGCTGGCTCGACGGGCCGAATGGCCTACTCCTGCAGCTATTGTCTATTGTCAAACATTCATAATTTTCTGTCTTGTTGTTCCATTTCAATAACTAGAGTCATGGTGATACAGTGTGGAAACAGGCCCTTAGCCCAACTTGCCACACCGACCAACATGTCTTTGCTACACTAGTCCCACCTGCCTGCGTTTGGTGCATATCCCTCCAAATCTGTCCTGTCCATGTACTCTCTTAACTACTCTCGGCCTCCTCCACTGCCAGGTTGAGGCTAAATGCAATTTAGAGGAACAGCATCTCTTATTCAACTTCGGTAGTGTACAATCCAATGGCATGAATATTAAATTATTTAATTTCAGGTAACCCGTTCCTCCTCAGTCCCTCCATCCACCCAGATCTTCCCACACATACCCTTCTTTCTCACAGCACCCCATCCCCTTTCACTCAGCTTCTTCCTCATCCACTACATCTGCCCATCACTCACACAACTCTTCCCATCAAGTCTTTCCCCCTACTTACTGCTCTCATCTGCGCAAACAACCTCCGTTATTAGGTCCCGTACTCCACCTTCCTTTCCCATCAGATTCCATTATCTCTAGGCCCTGATTACTTCCACCACTACACCAATCACATCACAATCTGTTATTATCCACCCCCTTCTCCCCCCCCCCCCCCCCCCCCCACCCGACTCCATCCACCAAACCACCCCTCTTCTCCTGGATTTGCCTATCGTGTGCTAGCTTTTGCCCCACCCCTTTTTAATGCTGGCTGCCTTCCATTCACACCAGAGGAACGGTCCTGAAAGATCAATTGATCATTTCCTTCCACAGCCTAACCTAAAGGGCCTGTCCCACTTGCATGCGATTGCGTGCGTTTGGCGCGACCGGCCGGAAGTGAAGGTCGCGCATGACGTCATTTACGCATATAAAGGGGGGTTGCTGGCTGCTATTCCATGATCATCATGGAAGAGATACAGATTGCATTGCTCCAACAGCAACAGGGACTTCTGTTAGCAGCAGCCCTCATGCTTACAAATCATCTAGGCAGGAGTACAACAAGGAAGGCTATTAAGAAACCCAGGAAGAGGTCCGTGTGGACGAGGTCTTTGTTCCGGATGAGACCTACTTTGGGCCAGCATGAGATCATGATGACAGATCTGCAGCGGAAAGATGTGGCTGCCTTTAGAAACTTCACCAGGATCCCCCCTGACCTGTTTCAGGAGCTAAAGACACGAGTCTGTCCTTTTCTGCAGAAAACGGACACCTTCATGAGATGGCACTGGAACCAGGCCTGCGCATAGCCATCACCCTCCGCTACCTTGCATCAGGGGGGATTCCTACAAAAGCCTCTCCTACAACTTCCGTGTGGCTCACAACACCATCAGCAAGGTTGTCCGAGAGACCTGTGACGCCATCAACAATGCATATGAAGAAATGATTGACTGCCGTAGTACACCTGACGAGTGGAGGAGAGTGGCACATGGCTTTCAAACCAGATGGAACTTCCTGCACACATGTGTGGCAGTTGACAGGAAGCATGTGGCCATCCGGTGTCCACCTAGGGGAGGTTTTGTGAAGATCCATTCCATCGTGCTGTTAGCTGTGGTCGATGCAAACTACAACTTCCTGTTTGTGGATGTGGACACCCTGGCAGTGCCGCAGATGGAGGGATCTGGAGAGAGACCTGCCTTGGGCAAGCACTGGAAGAAGGGAGAGCACTGGAAGAAGGGAGAGCAGGCCTTCCTGATCCAGTACCTCTGCCGGGAGAAGACAGCCCTGACATCCCCTACGCACTGGTTGGTGATGATGCCTTCGCACTCAGGCCATGGATGATGAAGCCATACCCTCACAGGCTGTCCAGGGCTAGGAGGGTCATGGAAAATGCTTTTGGTATCCTTGCTAGCAGATTCAGATTCCTGCTGACTACAATGGAGCAGAAGCCCGAGAATGTGCAGACCATTGTCTACGCGGCATGTGTCCTCCACAACCTGATCCTCACCAGAGGTGCAGCAGCAGCCATGGTGGAGAGTGACACGGTGGACAAATAGACAGGAGACGTCACACCAGGTTCATGGAGAGTTGCAAGACAGACTGCACTGATGATGGCACTAGGCACATTGCAAAGAAACACCAGCAACAAAAGAGCCAAGGAGCAGAGGGACCATCTCTGTGCTTACTACAACTCCGAGCGAGGCAGTGTACCCTGGCAGAACGACATGTGCTGAAGATCAGCAAAAATCTCACACCACAAACAGAGGACCACCACTGCAGGAACTGATCAAATAAAAGGAGGATCTATGTATGTTAATGGAAGATTTTTGTATGTGAAATTAGTAACTGTGATAATAATAATACCTCACACATCGGACTTACTTTGAAATGCCATATTTTAAAAGTGGTTAAATGCCTTTGTCTGCTTTATATGACATTTCATGACACATTTTGCAATTCAATGCAGTTCAATGTCTGTGTGTGTTTTATTTATCTAATAAATCGAGGCTTTTATATGAGATGCATTCCATGATTAGACGTGGTTTCCATATGTGTGATCAATGCCATGATTAACTAACTGCTTTTTCCACTACACGAAAAGGTTACACTGAAGTTTAATAATCAAGTTGTAGGTGAAGTTATTTGCGACAAATACAAAGACCCACGACTTTATAAGAATTAATTTGTTTATTTACTGCAAGCAAACAAATAACGTATTGAAAAACAAGAAACTAATTTTTAATGTGCAACACAAGTCAACAGAATATTGTTTAATTAGTGCAAGCAAACAAATGACGTATTGAAAAACAAGAGGAAATAAAACTTTAATGTGCAACACAAGTAAACAGAATGTTGATGATTTTCAAATCGCACACGCTTTTATTGCTGACGCTATAAAGGCAGGCCGACTGATTTTGGGCGTCGCGCGGTGGCGTCATCTTTTCATGGTCTATATTCTCTTCATCATTTGCTAACGCATTATCTTTGTATCTTCAGCAAACACGCCCACACTGCACTTGGTCCTTTCTTCCATCATCTATGTTGATGTACTTTTCCAGCCAATGTACTCTTCTGCATTTACCTTTTTATGGCACCTTATCAAAAACCTTCTGGAAATTCAAATATATTACAAATATTGGTTCTCCTTTCCACCATGTCTGTTTCAAATTTGTCAAACGTAATTTCCCTCTCATAAAACCAAATTGACTTCATTTGATTGGCTTATCTAAATGGCTTCCTATTATCTCCTTATTAATAGTTTATAGCACTCTCCCAATTCTAGCATTTACCTCATTTCTTTCCAAATGCTTCTTCCTCCTTGTTTTGGTTTGTTTTCTTCTTTCCATACATTGTTGTTTCTGGATTTGTTTTTCTTATTTTATTTTCATGCTGGTTGTAATATTTTTTCTACTTTCATAAGCATTTCATAATGCATAAATGAGAGATCAGAAAACAAGAGGATTTGCACGGTTATATTAATAATGGGAAGCATATTTTTTCTGCAAGGAAGAGAACCAAAGGAAACATAAATAATGTTCCCAAACAAAGTGCGATCTTTTTGGTGTTGCCTTTTTGAATATGATTTTTATTTTTGGAAATAGTAACCATTTTTCATGAAATGTAAAGTAAAAGCATTTTTAGTTACTTTTATTTTTCTGCTAATGTAATCCTATTGTTAAATTATACAATGAATCTTTGCAAATGCAATTAACATGCTTAACGATTTGCTAAGCCAGCACTGTGAATATTATTACTGTCTCAAATTCTATTTTCCTCGTTTTTGTGAAGTCTTGATTTTGAGTGAAAGACTAAAAATACGTGACTAAAAAACACATATTTATGTGTTCACATTTCCCTCTTTTTTGAAGACCGTAAACATAGTGTTATAGGTTTGATAGACATCTACAAAGTATTGTGGTTATTTTTTATTAATTGTCACTGTGAAAAATAATCTTTTTTAGGAGGATAATATGAAGTTGGAACCAGAGACCTCTCCAGTCAGGCAATCCATGACAAAATCATCTAAGAGAAAAACGTGCCGTGCTGAATGCCCAAGAAAATTCAGCAAATATAACCGCTACAAAGAACCCACAATAGCTTCTAGGACACGATCTCCATCACCATATACTAAACGACGAATGGCAGCACTCTCAGAGGATGCGAATCAGAGACTTGCACACTTAAATCTGGGACCTTATCAATTTAAAAAGGAAACGGATAGCACACCTCCATTTGTAATAAGACACGTATGTGATCATAATTAGTTATTAACAAAATGTTATGGTAAAAGGACAAAAGGAATTGTATAATACAGAAATGGGCTCTTTGGCCCACCACATCCATTCTGATCTTTTTGCTCGGCTTTACTAATCACATTCGCCCTCATTAGCTCGTATCTTGCCTATTAAATGCCTATCTAAAGGGCCTGTCCCACTTGGACGACCTAATCTGCGAGTTCTGGCGGGTTTGCCCTCGACTCATACTCGCAGCATGGTCGACACAAGGTCGTAGGAGGTCTTTGTAAAGGGCCTGTCCCACTTAGGAGACCTCCACAGCGACCTCTGGTGACCTTGCCTGCGACACACAAAAAAATCAAGGTCGCAGGCAAGGTGACCTACGACCTCCTGCAACCTTCCACGACTATGTCTACGACTTCTTACGACTATGTTGAAGACCTCCTTCGACCTAAAATGCAACTACTGCTGTTTGCAGTAGCCCTTTTGCTTCAGCAACCTTTTAAAAAAGGCAGAAGGGGTGAAAGAGCAAGGGTTAAGAGGAAGCACAAGAAGAGGTCTCAATGGGTGAATGGAGATGATGTGATGGACTGTCCCAGTACACCAGATGATTGGAAGAGAGTGGCGCTGGGCTTTGACAAAAGATGGAACTTTAAGCACACATGTGGGGCAGTGGATGGCAGGCATGCCATTCTTGTCCCTGTCCCTGAACCCCTCATTTTCCTTATCGTACAGGATGGCATTCTGCTGGAACCATTCCTCAAGGTCCCACTCCTGCTGCCTGGTGAAGGTTTAGGGCATAACCTTCCTCCAGCCCTTCCTCACCACCAATGGGGCATCTGCCTCTGATGCTGTGTCAGACACAGGAGAAAGGGCTGCTTTGCTGCCTTCAAATGAGGCAGTGAAGGATGGGATGGTGGTGGGGACATATACTACCACCCTGGTCTCCTCCTCCAGGGGTCTCTCATGCAGGGCTACCTCTTCCTGCACTATCACCTATTGTGGCATCTCCTGCCACTCCTCCTGGGTGGGCAACACCTGCATGGCAGGTTTTTTTGAGGCTTGTGCCCTCCCCCTGCGCTGCTGCCTTTTTGGTGCCATCTCTAAAACACGTCTTCTCTCCAAAAAACTCTCCAGCTATGAATGAACATGCCCTGGAGTGACAGAGGTCACGTGCTGCTGTTTAAATCACCTTTTTTTCACCCCGGAGTTATTACCCTCGACTACCTACGACTATCATCACGACCTGCTACGACCAGCTATGACTAGACCTACGACTAAAAAAAATATAGATTTTTCCCACGGCGACCATGATGAAAAAACGGCGCGACCTAGATGAAGCCTCGACCACGCGGAGACTTCTTTCGACCATGAAGGAGAGTGACCAAAACCTCCTACGACCTCATGGCGACCTTCCCGCGATCATGGGTCGCAGGCAAGGTCGCCAGAGGTCGCTATGGAGGTCTCCTAAGTGGGTCAGGCCCTTAACTCTCTTCATGCTCGAGAGTAGACCCCGTGTACTTGAGGCCTCGGCTAGGTCGCGGCGTATTTTTCAACATGTTGAAAAATGCCCGCGAGTAAAAAAAGGTCGCCATGGAAAAAAATCGATACTTTTTTTACTCATAGGTTTAGTCGTAGTACGTCGGCATGTTAGTCATAGGTAATCGAGGGTAGCCGAAGGTAGTCGTAGATAGTCTTCATCATAGTCGAAGGGAGGTCGAAGGAGGTCGTCTTCACTCTCCACTATTCGGTGTCCAATTTTCCCGATGTTAGTCATAGCTAGTCGAAGCTAATCTTCAACATAGTCGAAGGAGGTCTTCTACATAGTCGAAGGAGGTCTTCAACATGACATTTTTTCAAACTCTCCTAAACTCTTCTAAACTCGCCAATTAGGTCGCCCAAGTGGGACAGCCCCTTAAATGTCTTTTAAGGTTTGTAATTATCTTCTAGAAGTACATTCCAGATATAAATCACTCTCTGTAAATGCAGCTTTTCCCTCAAATCCCTTTAAAATGCCTTCCTCTCACCTTAAAATCATGTCCTCTTGTTTTTGAGATCTTTGACATAGGAAAATGATTCAGAATATTTATCCTGCCCATACCTCTTAGAATTTTATGTATCTCCATGAGACCACATTTCAGCCTTCTTTGGTCCAGGGAAAACAAGAACAGCCTAATTTATCTCTTCCCATAACTAAAGTACTACAATCCAGGAAGAATCCAGGTGAATCTCCTCTGCATTCTCTCCAGCATAATGGAGATTGCTGCTTGCTGTCTGTCTTTTTAAAAATGATCTCCGAATATAAATTAAAAAGGAGACATATTTAAACATTTGGAATTAAAAGGCTAAGATTTTGGGGAGAAAACTGCTCAATGTGCTAATTTGAGAGCATCTAATTCACAACAATCTAATCACAGATTGATCAATTACAAGTGATGGACATTAACTTGAGGTTCTTGGTTTATGAATAAAACAGGAGCTTTCTAAAAAAAAATCAATATGCACTTGGAATCTGTTGAGTCCTTCAATTATGCATAGATTTTCTTTTTGTTATTGCCATCTGAATTCAGAGAAAATATTTACCAACATTTACCATGGCTAACTTCTGATTAAAATTTGAGTGAATTCAATCCAGCTTTTATAAAATGGACTCTGTACATCACAGTGTGGACACCAGTACTTGTGCAGAGCAAATAGATTATCACAAATCATTATTTGTGTCAACCAATTTTTATCTTAAATATGTCAGGCTCGCAAAATAGAGATCTGGGTTCTGCAGTCAGTATGAGGTAACAGTACTCACTGCTGATCATAATTATAAACTTGTATACTTACCTTCAGTGATCTTACTAACAAAAACCTTGACAAAATGTTCCTCAGGACTATTGTTTCACATGGTTATAAACATAACATTGTGTGACACAGTCAAGTAGCTCTAACCAAAAATTAAAAACTGGCATACCCCCAGCGTCAGCCTGAATTGTTAAGAGAGAGATAGTGGTATTTTTTTTAAACTATAAATATTTTCCTAAAAAATAATTAGCAAGCCATTAAAGTTATAAAAAGTCCAGAAAATAATGTAAAATGTCTTTAAATTAACATGCTAATTAAAATTTGTTGTTTGTGTCTTTTTGAGCCATTCTTTCCCCATTAAAACGCTTTTCTGTTGTTGGAAAGCTTTCCTCGTATCACTTTAGACAAATTTATCAACAGAGTTAAATAGTAGAAGTTTATTATGTTCAGCCTCCAAGTCGATTCTGGTGCTGATTTTACTGTTGGAGTACACTACAGTCTGCAGTGTTGCATTAAATCATTGAGGCAGCTTCAGGATTTTTTGCATTAAACCATGAACATGTGGTAATCCCAAAGTTGCTGTCAGTTTTACAGAGTAATAGGACCTAATGCCAGAAATTCTGCTTGCATTGCCTACTTAAAATCCAGAGCATTGTCTGAATGTTTTGCCTTCCTCTTGGATCATTAGAACTGGTGGCTCTGTGTTAAAAGCTAGAGATGTATGCACAAAGATTGAACACAAAATCTCGGATGATACCACAGTAAATTATTAAAATAGTGCTGCATTGTAGAAGATGTTATCTTTCCGAGAAAATGTACCTGTTTAGTTTGAATTAAAAGATACCAAACAGCAATTTGAAGAACATTTTATGCTGTTCCAGCTAACATTTATGCTTCAACCAATTCTATCAATGTAAATTAACTGGCCTTTCAACACTGAGATGCTATCTCTGTTTTCCGATACAATTGGACTGTGAGTGGATTGCCAAACTATTAATTGATAGTAATTGACAATACCTTATAGTATTCTTTGGGTAAATGGATTGGATTCGATTCTAAAAAATATATAAATAAATGTAAATTGTTAGTATATTTAATTAAATTTTTGTTTGTATTTCAGTTTGATCATAAGTTGTTGCCCACTGATGATTTGTGCATAACTACATCGCTTTCTTCTAAACCAAGTTTTCAAAAGAATTGGCCTCTGGGTTCATCATTTGGTGATGGTAGGAGCAAACCTTTATTTTAATTTTTTATTTAACATTTTGCAGGTTAATTATTATTGTATTTTGTCATACCCACGTTACTCAGTAGATAAGAATCTAGAAGATTGTAACTTAGTTAGCCAGGGACTTAAGATTTTATCTGTTGCGGGTTGGCTAATATCTTGCCTTGGTCGTACCATTGTGGTAATGTTAAACTAGCCATGGAAATTAAATCACCAGGTAACAATCCAAATTGCTCTGAGAATCCCATGAACCTAGAATCCAAAAAAGATGGCTTAATAAATTATCACAATGAGGGCACCAGCAAAGGTGCACTTATAGGTCAGAACAAAGAATAATTAATGCAACATTTTAAAATATAATATTATAGATGATTTCTAATGGATATTGCAACATGCATTAGAGTTAATTTTGATTCAGTTAATATAAAGGTAATACAGAATTGTACAGGCTCCAAAGAGATGATGCAAGCATTATTATGAATGATTAACAAACTTTCAATACAAATATACTGGCTCTGGTGAAACAGAGTTGGAGTGCCCTTGGGCAGTCAATGACCCTTGTAAATTACCTTAACCTGCTTATTTCTAAAGTTAAGCTGATATTGTCAACCTTGCTCTTTGCTGTGTCAGCGCAAACAACCCTGCCCTGGGCAGATGGTTTTAATATGTGTGTATGTGGTACTTCACCCTTTAACTTGAAAGATGCCTTATAAACCCAAAGCTTATTTTCTTGCCAATTCTACATATTACGTGACCTCGAGCAATTGGGTCAAACTTGGAAACTAAATTAGTTTGCTGTTTTTGTAAAAAATAGCACATGAAATTATTATTTTAAGCAGGGAGCAATCTCCGGAGACCCCTCATTGTTTGAGAACGTCCTGCAAAGCAAAGCTGAGCATTTACCAAATTAATTTGCTCATGGCAAAATAAGAGCCAGCAATGCAGAAGTTGATAGTTTCCTGATTTTATTGTTTTTATTCACTTTGATTTAAATGGAGATTCAAAAAGTTCAGCATAGTTGTCAGGATCAGCTGACCCTATCATTGAAGGGAGCTTCTGGGATGCAGAAAAGTGGAGTTTTATTAGCAACTACTTTAACTGATTTTTATTTTTACCTTTTTGACATACTACATAGAATTTATAAAATAGAGCATAGAACAGTCCCTTCAGCCCACAATGTTTGTGCCATACATTATAACAAGTTAAACTAATCTCCTCTGTCCGCATGTAATCCATATATCTGCATTCCTTATACATCCACATCCATCCATTCCTCGCATATTCATCTAAAAGCCTCTTAAATACTGGCTGCATATTCATCTAAAAGCCTCTTAAATACTTGTATCGGGCTCCATTAGCACTCCTAACAATGTATTCCAGACACCCACCACCCACTATATAAAAAAGAATAAAGTGCCCCGCATATCTTCTTTAAACTTCACCCTTTCTCATCTTAAAACTGTGCCCTATAGTTTTTAATATTTCCAACCTGGGAAAAGGTTTCCGACTGTCTACCCTATTTATGTCTCATCATATTTATACTTCCATCAGGTCTCCCTGCAGCCTCCAATTGCTCTCATTCATTCATTCTGCATGTCACTATTACGGAGGAAGGCTACACAACAATGGTGGGTCAGTTAGTGCCTTATTTTAGTTGGCCATTGAACCTATGACATGACAACAAATCAATCCCCATATGTCCAAATTAATAATCAACAATAAGACATCAGCATCAGAAATGCATCCCTATTGCATGACATTAGCTTATATAAATAACATTAATATCTTTGTTTGTTTACATTAATAATATATATTATTGGCCTGAACCTGTTTGGAGACAACATTGTTATTTTGACTCAAGTAACTGCAACTGCTGAAATCTTGAGCAAAACACAAGGCAGCATCTGAGGAGGGAATGGATAGGTGATGTTTCCGGTTGGGACCTTTCTTCAGACTGATTGCATTAGGGGAGAGAAAGCTACAATAGAAATGGGGGTGGACAAACCTTGGCAATGAACACAAGTTGGCAGATGAACACAAGTGAGGGAAGGTTGATTGGCAGATGGATGGACAAAGGCTGAGATGAAAAGTAGACAAAAGTGTGTCAGTTAAGGAGAGAACGGGGAGGGGGGAAGTGAGGAAGAGGGACATGATAGTGGGAGGTGGGCGTGCACAGGGGTGGGGCACAGGAAATACAGAGGGGGTAGGGGGGTTACAAAATTGGAGAATTCTTTGTTCATACTGTTGGATTGTAAGTCACCCAAATTGAATATGTAGTGTTGTTCCTGCAGTTTGAGATGGCCATGGAGTAGGCCCAGGAGAGAAAGGTCAATATGGGCATGGGAGTTAAAACTAGCAACCGGGAGATCCATCAGCATTTGGCAGAACAACCATAAGGTTTTGGCAAAATGGTTGCCTAGTCTACGCTTGGTCTCTCCAACATAAAGGAGGCCACATCGAGAGCACTGAATGCAGTAGATGAGGTTTGAAGTGTTACATATTTCACCTAGAAGGGCTGCTGGCTCGTTGAGTGGAGGTGAGGGAGGAGGTGTAGGAACAGGTTTAAAATCTCTTATGGTTGCAGAGGAAATACCTGGGAGGAGGCAGTTTGGGTGGGAAGAAATGAGTCCAGCAAGGAGATGCAGCGCAAGTGACCTCTGTGGAAAGGGATGGGGATGGGAAGATGTGCTTGATGGTGGGATCCTGTTGAAGGTGGTGGAAATGGTGGAGGACGATGTAATGAGAAAAAGGGTCCTGATCCGAAGTGTGGCCTATCCATTCCCTGCACAGATGCTTCCTGACTTGTGTTTTGTTATTTGGACTTTTCAACTGCTCATTTATATAATCCAAATTTTCTGGAATTTAGCTTCCTCTGTGGTATGTTGATGTCAGTGCTGGATTAATGACCAGTTTTACAAGGCTTAGCCTGCAGATCAACCACACGTAACTGAGCAGAAATGCTATGAATTAGATTAAGATATGGAACTAAGAGTAATGTGAGCTGTAACTTCTGAAATCAGTGTAATTAATTTATTTAAATTAAAAAATTAAATGCCTCTAAAAATAATTGTAAAAGTTAATCTGATTTCTGCACATTCTCATCACATGTGCTTTATCAGTTTTCATGCAGAACCTTGAAATGGGCAGTGTAGATAATAGTGGGCTCGCAACTAATCACTCATCAATTTTATCAACTTCACCATTAAGTTCTATCCTGCCCTCAAATTCACTAGGCCCATTTTGGACCGCACTTTCCTCTTTCTTGATCTCACTGTCACCATCTCATGAGATAAACTATCCACTGACAATTACTACAAATCCCGCTAACTCACACAGCTATCTACGATACACCTCCTCCCACTCTGCCTCTTCTATGGATGCCATAGTTTTCTCTCAGTTTCTCTGTCTCTGCCCCATTTTTACTTAAGATGACGCTCTCCATTACAGGACATCTAAGATGTCCTCCTTTGTCAGGAAATGGGAATTCCCTCTCCCCCCCACCCCCCCTCCCCCCCCCCCCTCCCCCCCCCCCTCCCCCCCCCCACCCCCCATCTGTGGTTGATGAAAATCTCACCTGCATATCTTTCATTTTCTGCATTTTTGATCTCACCCCACTTCCCCAGATAACAGAGTAGAGATCCCATTATCCATACCTTTTTGTCCCACCGATCCCCTCATCTAGCTCATCATTTTTTTTTACACTTCCGTCAGCAACAATGCGATTGCACCACAATTCACTTCCTCTAACCACCTCTATATGCTTTCTGCCGGTACACTCTCCATTATTCCCTGGTTTGCTTAACTATCCCCACCCATCCCTCCCTGTCTCAAGGTGTGTAACACCTATCCCTACGTCTCCTCGATCATTATGGTCTAAGGACCTAACCAGCCCTTCCAGGTGAGATAGAGATTCACTTGCATGTCTTCCAACCTCCTCTACATTGGTGAGACCAAATGCAGACTGGACGACTGTTTGCCGAACACCTGTGCTCTAACTGCCATGTCTATCCAGAGCTCCCTGTTGTAAGTAACTTTAATTCCCCTTCCATTACCAACACCGAGTTGTCTGGCCTTGGTTCCTCCACTGCCAAGGTGTGGTTAAATGCAATTTTGCAATTTCAGAAAAACTACTTTCCCACTGTCCCTTTCTCTATACTTTTATCTTTCCAGATCCTCTCATACACACCCAGTTTCAGCACCCTACCCTCTGCAGCTCCCATTACCTAGTTTCTTTCCCCCCCCCCTTCCCCTGACTCCCATCACCCCTAATTCTCCCATCCCCAGAGCTGACCATTTCATCTGCACCACAGCCATATACATATGTAGGACAACAAGATGTGGGATTGAGCATCCAGCAGACCATGAAGGATTCACGAGAGGGGCCCTTTAATTGCCAGGCAAGCAAGGTGTGGTTTGAATTTTTGTGATGAGGCATTCTGCCAAATGACTGTGAGTTATCTCAGGGAATTAACCCAGATAAATCACTATCTCATTCACAGTAGGACCTCCAGGATACTCTATGTGGATTGACTTGTGTTGAAGATGTTTTTGCACAGACTTTTTTTTAATATGAGGAACAGCTGATGCAGCATTTTCCAACCAACAGAAATATTCCATTGACATGAGGCTAGGCCCATCACAACACTGGGTTCAGATGGAACTCAGCATGTAGCCACTCTTGGTATTTGCGTACTCTGGCTCTATACACAGCTTGGTGTAGCCCCAAGCAAAGATGACCATCAAAATGAGGCCTAGTTAAGTTTTTCCCCCCTTTCTCTGGAGACTTGTACATCATATCTCCAGAGATGTGGATCCATTTTGGATCTCTAGATGAAATGGTAGATTTCATGGTAGGAGCCAGGTATGGGCCGCAGATTTATTGTGTACTAGACTAAGTACAGGTCCGTTGGGTCTGCTCCCCCAACAAAATATTCCACCACTCACCCGTTCCCCCAACACAACCCGTTCCCCCAACGCAATATTTCACCACTCACCCATAGCCCCCAACTGTGCAGGTGCGGTTCATTTCCCGTCATCTCCCAGCACTCCCTCCCCCTCCTCTTCACCCTTTCTCTTCTTTCACCTCTCCTCCTCCCCTCCCCAATCCCTCCCTCACCTCTCCCTTCCTCACCTCTCCCTCCCTCTCCTTTCCTCAGCCCTCAGTCACTCCCTCCCTCCATAACTCCTCTTCCCTCCCTACCCCACTCCTATCCCTCTATCTCCTCACCTCCCCCACCTGCCCTCACTATCCCTCCTCACCTTCCCCACTGCCCTCCTCTTCCTCTATTCCCCACTCCCTACCTCCCCCACTCCCTCCCTCCTCTCTACTCCCCTCCTCCCCACTTTCCCTCCTCACCCACCCCACTTTCCCCCTCTCCCTCTCTACCCCCTCCTCTCCCTCAATCACCCCCACCCTCCCTCCTCACCTCCCCAGGATCTTCCCCCTCTCCTCCCCTCCCCTAATCCCTCCAACCTGTCCCTCCCTCTCCTTCCCCTATCCTCAGTCACTCCCTCCCCCCATAACTCACCCCCTCCTATCCCTCTAATCCCCATCTCCCCCAATCATCACCTCCCCCCCCCCACTATTCCTCCTCACCTCCCCCACATCCCTCCTCCCTCTATTCCCCACTCACTACTTCGATGACACGAAGCTGGGGAGCAGTGTTAGCTGTGAGGAGGATGCTAGGAGGCTGCAAGGTGACTTGTATAGGTTGGGTGAGTGGGCAAATGCATGGCAGATGCAGTATAATGTGGATAAATGTGAGGTTATCCACTCTGGTGGCAAAAACAGGAAAGTAGACTATTATCTGAATGGTGGCCGATTAGGAAAAGGGGAGATGCAACGAGACCTGGGTGTCATGGTACACCAGTCATTGAAAGTAGGCATGCAGGTGCAGCAGGCAGTGAAGAAAACGAATGGTATGTTAGCATTCATAGCAAAAGGATTTGAATATAGGAGCAGGGAGGTTCTACTGCAGTTGTACAGGGTCTTGGTGAGACCACACCTGGAGTATTGCGTACAGTTTTGGTCTCCTAATCTGAGGAAAGACATTCTTGCCATAGAGGGAGTACAGAGAAGGTTCACCAGACTGATCCCTGGGATGTCAGGACTTTCATATGAAGAAAGACTGGATAGACTCGGCTTGTACTCGCTAGAATTTAGAAGATTGAGGGGGGATCTTATAGAAACTTACAACATTATTAAGGGGTTGGACAGGCTAGATGCAGGAAGATTGTTCCCGATGTTGGGGAAGTCCAGAACAAGGGGTCACAGTTTAAGGGTAAGGGGAAATCTTTTAGGACCGAGATGAGAAAAACATTTTTCACACAGAGAGTGGTGAATCTCTGGAATTCTCTGCCACAGAAGGTAGTTGAGGCCAGTTCATTGGCTATATTTAAGAGGGAGATAGTTATGGCCCTTGTGGCAAAAGGTATCAGGGGGTATGGAGAGAAGGCAGGTACAGGATACTGAGTTGGATGATCAGCCATGATCATATTGAATGGCTCGAAGGGCTGAATGGCCTACTCCTGCACCTATTTTCTATGTTTCTATGTTTCTATCCCCCATTCCCCCCTCCTCTCCCTCTATTCCCTTATCTCCCCCACTCTCCCTCCTCACTTCCCCCACTTTCCCCAAGGCAATATTCCACAACGTTTCCCCAAAACTACCCGTTCCCCCAACTCAATGTTCCACCACTCACCCATAGCCCCCAACTGTGCAGGGGCTGCTTGGTTCGCATTATTCAAAATTCAGTGTACTGTGCCTTTACAATATTTTTTTTAATGCACCTTCCCTCCAAAAAAAGGAATAGCAACAGCACTTTCTAGTGCTGGCATCCATGCTGCCAGAAATTTAAAAAAAGGGATAGCAACAGCACTTTCTGGTGCTTGCAGCCTGGCTGGACTGACTGTGCCGAGATGCAACAATGTAGCATTGTGAAGTCGTAGCTGAAGATATAGCTGGAGAGTGAAGATATTTTTCTCAAATATTGACATTTTAAGTTTAAAGATGTAAATGTTGTTGTGAAAGATAACATCGATGTGTACGGAAATTTATACGAATGACCACGGGTCAAAGGTGAGTAAGATGGTGCAAAAATGTATGCGCTATTGTGTACCGTTTCGGCGTAGTTCCTTGAGCTCACTTATGCAGACAGACATTCAAACAAGATGAGAATTTTAGAAAGAGAGAGAGAGAGAGAGAGAGAGAGAGAGAGAGAGAGAGAGAGTCGATTCTTCTAACAATGGGAATGACACAATATTCGGCTCATGGAGTTTGTTTGGAAGAATTGGCAGTCATTATATATTTGTTTTTCAGATCCATCACTATGCGGAAGCTACAGACCCAACAAGACTTCAGTAAATGTAATTTTTTTTTAATTTTTCCAGAAAACTGCACATAATTAGTCACGATTGATTAGTTTGTGGTACGTGAGCCTGTGTTAGTTTAATATTGAAGGTCATGAAAAACTGAAATGTCAATTAATTTTCATCTTTATATTAATTATCTCTTCAACTGTACTGAATGTGGATAAGAAACATCTGCTTCATTAGAAATGTTTATATATGGATATTTTATTTGAGGCCTCCTCCAAACAAAAAATCTGTTATGTTTGTTTCAGTTTAATTCTATTTATATTCATCGTTTCTTATGTCATTTAGCTACATTGCATGAAAATTGTCCCTTCGTCTTGTTCATGCTGACTAAGTTGACTAAGCTAGTCTCACTTGCCTTGCACCTAATCCATATCCATCCAAACCTTCCCAATCTATATACTTGCCAAAGTGTCTTTTAAATGTCTGAATTGTACCTGTCACCACCACTTCCTCTGGCAGCTCCTTTCAAGTATGCTCCACCATCCGTGTAAAAATATTGCTTCTCGCGTCCTTAAATCTATGCCATTCAGTTTTTGACTCCCTTACCTTGGGGAAAAGAACTTTATCCTCCTTGTGATTTTATATGCCACTATATGGTAATTCCTCAGCCTACAGTCCAGGGAAATAAGACCCAGCCTGCTAGTTTATTTTACAGATTAAATCCTCTAGACCTTGAAACATCCTTGCAAATCTCCTTTATACATTTTCCAAAGCATGTAGCAAAGCATGTTGTATAGTACTCCAACTGTGATCTTACCATCATTTTGTATAGTTGCAACATGATGTCCAAACTCCCGTATTCAATATCCTGACCGATTAAAGGCAAGTGCGCCAAATGCTGTCTTTGCCACCATGTCCACATTTGTCACCATCTTCATGGCTCTGTGTACTTTCATCCCTTGATCTCTCTGTTGTTCTACAATATTTCACAGGACCCTACCAGTTAATGAGCAAGTCCTGCCCTGGTTTGCCCTACCAAAATGCAGTACTTTGCATTTATCTGAATTAAATGGCAACTTGGTCCATTGGCCTAGTTGATCTAGAAACTGTTGTCATCAGATCATAGATAATCTTCTCCTAATCATAGATTGCCTTCTTCACTGGCCACCGTACCATCAATTTTAGTGTCATCGAAACTTACCAATCTTCACACCGAAATTCACATCCAAATCGTTTATATAAATTATGAACAATAATGGCGTTAGCACCAATCCCTGTGGTACAACACTTGTTACAGGCCTCAAAAACAACCCTCTACCACATTTGTTGTTCCCTTGTTCGCTTACCGCCACAACAGGTCAACGGTGGATGCAATCTCACTGGCTCTCCACTCCGCTCTGGAGCACTTGGACAACAAAAACTCATATGTCAAGTCAAGTCAAGAGAGTTTATTGTCATGTGTCCCAGATAGGACAATGAAATTCTTGCTTACTGCAGCACAACAGAGTATTGTAAGCATAAATACAGAACAGTTCAGTGTGTCTATATAGCATAGACCATATATATACACATAAATAAACAGATAAAGTGCAATAGGCTGTTATAGTTCAGAGTTTGTTTGATGGCGAGTTTAATAGCCTGATGGCGGTGGGAAAGAACCAGTTTCTGAACCTTGATGTACCAGATTTCAGGCCCCTGTACCTTCTACCTGATGGCAGCGGAGAGATGAGCGTGTGGCCACGATGGTGTGGGTCCTTTTTAAATTAAATTAAATTTCTTTATTTATATAGCACATTTTTAGTCAACTTGCATTGACCCCAAAGTGCTTCACATAATTACATTCACACACACAGGCAAAGATGGGTGAAGTGTCTTGCCCAAGGACACACACAGGCAAAGGTGGGTGAAGTGTCTTGCCCAAGGACACAACGACAGTATGCACTCCAAGCGGGATTCGAACCAGCTACCTTCCGGTTGCCAGCCGAACACTTAGCCCATTGTGCCATCTGTCGTCCCTTGATGATGTTGGCAGCCTGTATGTCAGGCTGTTGTTCATAGACTACAGCTCAGCGTTCAATATCATCATCCCCTCCAAGCTGGTTACCAGGGGTCCCTCTACGCAGGGATTCTCCCCCTCTACATTGGGGACCTGGGGTGGAGGGTATTGCACCGAGGTGTTCCCTGCAACCTGTTTCTCTCGCGGTTCACAGACTCGCCAGCCGCCTGCCACTTTTGCGGGCTGGAAGAGACTGTGTACCACGTGTACATGGAGTGCGTGAGGCTGCAGCCACTGTTTCAATACCTAAAGGGGCTGCTCCTTGCCTTCTGGCTGCATTTCTCACCCACCATCCTCATCTTTGGACACCCTGTGCGTAGGGGAGAGGGTAGGGCTGAAGATGTCCTGGTTGGGTTGCTCCTGGGCCTGGCCAAGCTGGCCATCCGTGAGTCAAGGCGCCAGACAGTGGAGGGCTCTACCCGAGCCGGCTGCCTGCCCCTTTTCCGGGGTTACGTCCGTGCCCGGGTGCGGATGGAAAGGGAGGGAGTTCCGCGACCGCTGGGCACCGAGGGGGGTTGAATGTATCCTTGACAAGGATTGTAATATAGTTGTTTAGCAGTTGCTTACATATTTGTTCATCTTGTATTATGGTGGTGTTTTGTTTTATTGTATTGTAAATACAATTTTAATATTTGAATAAATATTTTTGATTTAAAAAAAAAAAAAAAAAAGAAAAAAAAAAAGAAAAGCTGGTTACCAAGCTCATGGATCTGGGTCTCTGCACATCCCTCTGCAATTGGATCCTCGACTTCCTCATCCACAGATCACAGTCTGTCCATATTGGTTGAAATATGTAATCGTCAATAACAATCAGCACGGGAGCATCTCAAGGTTGCGTGCTCAGCCCCCTGCTGTACTCACTCTATACTCATGACTGTGTAGCCAGACATAGTGCGAACTCCATCATCAAGTTTGCCGACGACACCACTGTTGTTGGACGAATCACAGATGGTGATGAGTCAGAGTATAGAAGTGAGATCAACCGATTGACCAAATGGTGCCAGCACAATAACCTGGCTCTCATCACCAGCAAAACCAAGGAATTGATTGTGGACTTTGAAAGGGGTAGGATAGGGACCCACAATCCCATTTATATCAAATGGTAATATATGGTGGAAAAGGGTCAAAAACTTCAAATTCCTGGGCGTGCATATTTCCGAAGATCTATCCTGGTCCCAGCACACTGATGCAATTATAAAGAAGGCACATCAGCACCTCTACTTCCTGAGAAGCTTACAGAGAGTCTGTATGTCAAGGAGGCCTGGTACTGCAACTTGAACGTCCAGGAGCAGAAAAGAATGCAGAAAGTTGTGACCACTGCCCAGTCCATCACCGGCTCTGACCTCCCTACCATCAAAGGGATCTATCGCAATCGCTGCCTCAAAAAGGCTTCCCACACCATCCTGGCCACACACTCATCTCTCTGTTGCCATCGGGAAGAAGGTACAGGAGCCTGAAATCTGTACCATCCAGGTTCAGGAAAAGCTACTTTATCTCCCGTTCTGTATTATGTTTACATATTCTGTTGTGCTGCAGCAAGTAAGAATTTCATTGTCCTATCTGGGACACATGACAAGAAAACTCTCTTGACTCTTGACCACCTTCAACTTAATTTTGCATCAAATTGGCTAGTTCATCATAGATCTCATATGATCTTTCCAACTAGCCTACCATGTCAAAGGTTTTGGTAAAGTCCTTATAGACATTGTCGACAACACCGCCCTCATCAATCTACTCTTCAAAACTATTCAAAATTGGTAACACGATTTCCAACACACAAAGCCATTGTGACTATCCCTTATCAGTCATTGCCTTTATAAGTGCAGGTACAGTAGATCCTGTTGCAGAATCTCCTCCAAAATCTCCTCCAAAAACTTGCTCACCACTGATGTTAGGCTCATCGATCTGTAGTTCCCAAGCTTTCCCTTGCAGTCTTTCTTAAGGCACAACATTTGCTACCCTATAGATGTCTGGCACTTCACACATGGCAGTCGATGATATCAATATTTCTGCCAGTGGTCTTGCAGTTTCTTCAGTTTCCCTAGCTTCCCACAATGTCCCAGGATATATTTGATCTGGTCCCAGGAATTTATCTAGCTTTATGTGTTTAATACCTCCAGCATCCCCTCTTCTGAAATGTGGACTCATTTCAAGACATCACTAGCCCAAGTGTCCTAGCATCCATGTCTTTATGGTAAATACCAGCACGAAATAATAATTTAACATCTCACCCATCTTCTGTGCCCATACACAAAGATGACTGTTGATCTTCATGGGGGCAGTTTCAGACTAATAGAGTGTGTTTCAGACTAAGAGTGGGAAGAAAGCTATAAGTAAAAAAGTGATGTAATGGGGAGGAATGGATATGGGTGAAAGGGGATAGAGCAAAAGGAACAATGCAAAAGACAGGATAAAAAGAAATATAGGAATCGAGAATGGAAGATGAGTATTTGGGGGGGAGGGGGGGCAGGTGTTGGAGGGAATAAAGGAATGGACTGACTGGAGTGGTCAGAGATGGTGGGAGAAATCCACAAGCAAGTCTGCCCAGTCACTTTTTAGTGAGCAGAATGGAAACAGGTATCCAGCACTCCCTGCTCTCCCTTTCTCCATTTCCTGGCAGTTACACCACTACTTGTCATATGGACCCGAGATGAAACTGCTATCAATGATGCTGTCAACATCATGGATTCCCTTATGTCCAACTGCAGCTCCAGCTGATCGATCGATGCAGTCAGCCAGGAGCTGCAGTTAAATGCACTTCTCACAGGTTTTGTTTTGTTGTTCACCTATGGAGCATGCTATATTTGCTATGTACATAATCCCTTTATTAGAATGACCCATCTTGTGCTTTTCCAGGGGAGGTAGCTCAAGAAAATGGAAATAGAGAGTCATACGGTGTGGAAACAGGCCCTTCGCCCCAACTTGCCACACCGACCAACATATCCCATTTACGCTAGTCCTACTTGCCTGCGTTTGGCCCATATCCCTCTAAACCTGTCCTATTCATGTTCATTATTTCTGCAAGTGACTATTCTTGTCATTATGCATAGTTTGAGGTGGTCAATTTTGTGTTCTTTTGTGTACAGATGTTGCACCTGACAATGCTAAGCCTCAAATTCCAGAATCTCATTTCTCAATTGCTTGTCTCTTGACTGAAAACAATAACATGTATAAAATACATTTTTTTTGTAATACAGAAATTTAATGTCTGGCAATATTTTCTCAGTCACCATGACTTTTGAAGAATATTTCTAAATTGTTTGAAAATATTTGTATTCATTTTGTTTTATATGTCCTTACTTGTCATTTGTTATCTGTTTTTCTAGTGTTGGATTTTCATTTTTTGATCTTGTGTTGAAATGTGTTCATGATTAGGTTATTTAAGGTAATTGCATGAATGTGTGACTCCAATATTTTGCATATGTGCATGCATAATGCTTGAATTGGATTGAAAATAAGTTACATTAGATGCAAATGTTTCATTTATGTACTCACACATTTCCCATGACACCATTAACATTAAGATGGAGAATATGCTGATATATTTCAAGAGCCTTATATGGTATAATCAGCCAAGGCTAAACTGAACTAGGTCTACTACTGTTTGGGTAGCATCAATCACTAAAATGGATTCAGAATTTGAAAACTAAAATTCTGATAATATTAATCAAAAAATTGGTAATTAGTTAGTGAAATAGGACTGCTGTTTTACAGTTCTTTTGCTATTCAGATAATCATTTGAAGCTTCTGTTAAATTGAGATACAATGGCATTTCTATAGACAATTTGCCACTGTCAAAGATTCCTTTATGTATTTTGAGTGATAATAATCACAGCCATTTTATTATTTTCCAGGCCATCAAAAAGCCTCGTGAGAAAGATCAAGATGATTTTTATGGAGAAACTGATGCGCATATTATGTCACGACCAGTTGGCAGACAACCCTCTCCTGCCACAGTAATGAACTGTTTAACATCGTCCTATTTCCAGAAACAAAGCCCTGTTTTAAAGCGATTATCTCTTCGAGAGAGGTATTGTTCATTCTATCTTTTACTAATTTATACATATTTTCTATTTGTGTGAACATGAGTTTGTTTAGTATGTGAATGTAATTTCACTATTTTCAAAGTATTGAGTGCAATCTCCATATTGCATTCAGTTGGAGGATACAGTGGCATAATCATTGGATGTGGCTGGGAATATTACTTGAGAAAATGTATGTGATTTTTAAAAATAAATGAAGGTCATCTATCCAAAGGAGGAAATAAGAGAGGAAACACAAGGAACTGCAGATGCTGGATTTCTGTGTAGAACACAGTTCTGGAGTAACTCAGTGGGTCAGGCAGCATCTCAAAGACATGGATAGGTGACTATTCTGATTTAGGCAACTGTCTCAAGAAGTATCCTGACCCGAAACATTGCCTATCCATGTTCTCCAGAGATGCTCCCTGTGTGTGAATGAGGATAGGAGTGTGGGTTCCTGGTGGTCATTGGGATATTGTCTGCAAGTGCTGGCATTTTCTGCAGCCTCCCATCATTCACCGACTGTACTTGCGCCAGCTGCCCTGAAGCAGAACCAAAGGAATTATAATACAAACATCTATTGAAAGGAGTTTGCAAATATCCAGATAATGGTAGAATTCAGTGGACGTTGTGGTGATTAGGAGCGGGTTTCTAATTAAGTAATCAGCAACCAGCAGAAGTGAGATGGCACTTTAAATTGTACAACTCCAATGTACTGAAAATATGGTATGTTGGGAGTAGCCAGTGGCTGACATGATCCTCAAAGACGTGAGCAGTGACGTCAGTGGTAAGCTTCCAATGTTAAAAACGTCATTGGTGCAAATGCATTTCCTGAAGGGAGCTACCAGGTCATATTTTCAAAGTGATCTTGAGATGATTTAAGAAGTGTATTTTTGCTCCAAAATAATGTTTTTTTTATGCAAATACAATTGAGAAGAGTAAATCTGCAATCACATTTCTGGGTCAGACTTAACGTCAATCTCCAATTGCACAGATCACGCTGGGAAATTTAACAAATTGCGCACGATGAGGATTCACTAGCATGGTGCATATTATCCAGAATTAAAAGACGTAGTTTCAGATTAAGCTTTTGATATAGGCCAGAGTCGTAACCTAGTTTTAAAGATGCTCTAAACATCTTGAAAGACATAATTGTGGGTATTGACCCTTTTTATTTCATACTCAGGGCACGAGTGTTAATGACAAGGCCAAATATGATTATCTGTTCCCAGCTTGATGCAATTGAATACTTGTGGGAAGACTTCAGTGATAGCATCTTGATTTCTGTTTTTTTTTAAACTATGCAGTAAAAATTCTTCAACAGCCAAAACATAAATTGGTTAAAAGAGAATATAGTGGGTTCCGCGATTATGTTTCCTAGTGATATTTGCCAGTTTATTTTGATGAATTTAACTGAATGGGGATGGGTGTAAACTGAAGTTATTATAGCATTTAGAAGCTATTTGGATTAAGGAGAAAAATACCGTGCCATGGCAGAAATAGGTATGTGTCTTGAATATCTTCCCAAGGGAGTGGCATAAGTCCATAATTTCTTTGTTAAATCTCACCATTTCTGTCTTCAGGTTCTGTATCGTACAGTAGACAACTGTTATGCTTAGCAGTACATCGGTTGAAATTCCCTTGGACAATTTTGGCAATCACTTCTTGATAATTTTGGTCTGCTAAATACATTGCTAAAAAAGCATTGACACTTTCCAAACACATTATTATTGCAAATTACAGCTTTACTAACAATGCCGATTATATGTGAATTGATACCTGATTGATGCATTGTCTTTGCATTGAGTGTTGCAAAAACCCAGGGTGGGCAGGTCCATTCGCGTTGTTTGAATGCTCACACCGCTGATTATAACTCCGGCCTGGCATCCGGTAATATGGATGACTACAAGGCAGAGTCCTACAGACTGCGCAGGGCGGTGAAGGACGCAAAAAGGAGGTACAGGGGACAGAATGGATACGTAGCGGGTCACCAGACGCCTTTGGCAGGGGCTACGGACTATAACTAACTAACAGAGCAGCCCCCCCTCAAACGGGACCACCTTAGCTGATGACCTGAACACTTTTTACGCACGAATTGAGGCAGCAATAACACCCCTAACTCGCCGGCTAACAACGACATCGTCAGCGCGACGGCTAGCGAGGCTGGCGGGAGTTCCACTGCTGGGGATGTGCACACATTCTCGGTGTCCGAGCACGACATGAGGAGGGCTCTGACAGCAAACCTCGTCAACCATTTCCCATATTTTGGGAGCCAATTCTCAATTTAGGCAGGTATCTTTCGCCTCCCGATGCCTTTAGCTGTATGAAGATGCACTACAAAATACTCCAAATCCGCTGACTAGATGAGCCAATATCAGTGACTTCTTTCATGCAACATCCCTGGAATTGAGGTCCTAATTACAGTCAGCTGACTCTGACGGGCAGACCACATCGATTGCATGCCTGATACCTGACTTCTAAAACAGTCATTCTGCTCTAAACTTTGCCCTGGCAAGAGATAATTATGCAGACAAAAGGCATAGTTCAAAGGTGTTCCCAAAGTCTCCTTTTAAAAAAGTACAGTATTCCCACTGACAGCTGGGAATCCTTAGCCAATGACAATTCAAAATGGAGAAGGGGCATTCAAAAATTTAAATTTAGTTTAAATCAACAAATTTGTCAGCTTGGACATTGTGGTCCAAGGACCTCTTCGTGAGTTGTACTGTTCCATGTTCTAATAGTACTGATAATCCCAAATCCCTTACTCTGGAACATGCAGAAGCTCAGCGTAAAAGGTGGAAGGGGCACTGATTCCAAAATTACCCATTTTCCCATCCAGTCAAACATCACCTGCTCCAGCTTGGCCCAAATCACAGCTCCAACACTGACCTTATCAAGCATTTTAAAATCCTCCAAGCTAGAGAGGAAGGAAGTCCTCCTTGATCCTTTTGGGATTGCCTGGGGGTGTGGGGGTGGGGAGAGAGGAAATATGAGTAAATCTCAGCATGTGTTTTTCTAATAGGACTCCATTATCAATGGCAGCAATTTCAGGGATTATGAAAAAAAGGAAGAATTTAAGGGGTATGCTGTATTAATCATAATGTCTCTGACCTAAAAAAAGTGAGCTGTTTATGTGATATATCTTCATTTAAAAAAAATAACATTGTAGCGTTCTGAATTTATGGGCCACAAATGCGATTTAAAAAAAAAGAATTGATCGGCGAACTGTTTTACAGCTCCTATATTGATTACTTGATCTTATCTTTTGAAATTACATTTCTTTTGCAAGAAATTGTTATAGATTCAAACTTGTGTGGGTCAGTATGTTCAAGCTTTGGCAGAGGTTGCTCAGGTGAATCCATGGAATAATTTGATTGACCTATATTAGCAGCTTATTGCAGTAACTCCACAGTGCGAAGGCTGATAAACAATTTCAAATGCCAGTATTTGTCACTAAAGATAAATGAAATTATTGTCAAGCCAACAAAGCTTAACTGTCTGTATTTTTTTAATTTCTAAATCCTTTGCCTCCTTTATGATCTGATCAACATTGCAACAATGGCAAGCCATAATTTAGAGACAATAATTTATTTCCATGGACATTTGGCAAATTACAATGAAGCTCTTTGGTTTCCACTTGCCTTTCATTAAATCCACCTTTCTGGACTGATCCATAAAAACAGTGCATTCAGAAAGTATTCAGACCCCTTCAGCCCCCGCCACTCCTCATTCACCGCGAGCGCTGGAGTGCCCCTCCCTCCCGAAGTGTCCTATCCTGCCTTGCGATTGCATTGTGACGTTACACGGGGTTTTTTTCACGAAATCAGTGAGTTTTTGGGGCTGTTTTTTAAATTTAAAGGGTTAATAACTTGGGAAATATAGGTGGGAATGCAACGGGAAGATGTTTATCACCACAACGGGAAAAATGTGAGTAGGATATGTGAAAATGGGAAGGTTGTGGCCTGGCATTTGGAAGAAGATAGGAAAAGCAGATTGACACATCGTGGGCACACACACACAAACAAGACGGAGACTTTTGGTTATATAGAGATAGAGATAATATTAATATTATTAAAAGTATTTCTAGCATCAAAAATGTATGGAATTCTTTGCCACAGAAGGCTGTTGAGGCAAAGTCAGTGGATAAATTTAATGCAGTGACAGATAGATTCTTGATTATTATGAGTGTCAGAGGTTATTGGGGAGTAGGCAGGAGAATGGGATTAGGAGGGAGAGATACAGTGCATTCAGAAAGTATTCAGACCCCTTCACTTTTTCCACATTTTGTTACGTTAAGGCCTTATTCTAAAATGGATTAAAACATTTTTTTTATCATCAATCTACACACAATACCCCATAATAAAAAAGCGAAAACAGGTGTCAAGAAATTTTTGCAAAGTAATTAAAAAGAAATAAGTGAAATATCACATTTACATAAGTATTCAGACCCTTTGCTCCGACACGCAAAATTGAGCTTCGGTGCATCCTGTTTCCATTGATTACCCTTGAGATGTTTCTACAACTTGATTTGAGACCACCAGTGGTAAATTAAATTGATTGTACATGATTTGGAAAGGCACACACCTGTCTATATAAGGTCCCGTAGTGCATGTCCGAGCAAAAACCAAGCCATGATGACGAAGGAATTGTCCGTAGACCTCCTAGGCAGGATTGAGTCGAGCCACAGATCTGGGGAAGGGTATAAAACAATTTCTGCAGCATTGTAGGTCCAGAAGATTGCAGGCCTCCGTCATTCTTAAATGGAAGAACTTTGAAACCATTCTTAAGTGGAAGAACTTCATAGAGCTTGCCGCCCGGCCAAACTGAGCAATCGGGGGAGAATGGCCTTGGTCAGCGGGGGTGACCAAGAAACCGATGGTCACTCTGACAGAGCTCCAGAGTTCCTCTAGGGAGATGGGAGAAACTTCCAGAAGAACAACTGTATCTGCAGCATTCCACCAATCTGGCTTTTATGGTAGAGTGGCCAGACGGAAGCCACTCCTCAGTAAAAGGCCCATGACAGTCTGCTTGGTGTTTGCCAAAAGGCACCTAAACAAGAATCTTTAGTCTGATGAAACAAGATTGAACTCTTTGGCCAGAATACCAAGTGTCACGTCTGGAGGAAACCAAGCACCGCTCATCACCTGACCAATACCATATCTACGGTGAAGCATGGTGGTGGCAGCATCATGCTGTGGGAATGTTTTTCAGTGGCAGGAACTGAGAGACTAGTCAGGATCGAGGGAATGATGAAAGGAGCAAAGTACAGAGAGATCCTTGATGAAAACCTGCTCCAGAATGTTCAAGACCTCAGGCTGGGCAGAGGTTCACCTTCCAACAGGACAACGACCCTAAGCACACAGCCAAGACAATGCAGGAGTGGCTTCGTGACAAGTCTGTGAACGTCCTTGAGTGGCCCAGCCGGAGCCCGGACTTGAACCCGATCGAATATCTCTGGAGGGACCTGAAAATAGTTGTGCATCGACGCTCCCCATCCAACCTGGCAGAGGATCTGCAGAGAAGAATGGGAGAAATTACCCAAATACAGGTTTGCCAAGCTTGTAGCATCATACCCAAGAAGACGAGGCTGTACTCGCTGCCAAAGGTGCCTCAACAAAGTATTGAGTAAAGGGTCTGAATACTTATGTAAATGTGATATTTCAGTTATTTATTTTTAATTACTTTGCAAAAATTTCTAAACACCTGTTTTCGCTTTTTTATCATGGGGTATTGTGTATAAATTGATGATTAAATAAAAGAGGAATTTAATCCATTTTAGAATAAGGCTGTAACGTAACAAAATGTGGAAAAAGGGGTCTGAATGCTTTCTGAATGCACTGTATGTTCTTCGAAAGTGCTTTGTGATTGATGAGGGGCTCATCAGATGGAAGTTAGTTTTTTAGAAAATAAAGCAATGTTTTCGTTAACTTTTTATGATTAGTAAATTATAGTCAAAATAAGTATGTAATATATCCTTGATGCGTTTTCTATGTATTATTTTTGTTTTGTAATGACAAAATAAGTAGAGTTACTCAATATCATTGAAATGTAATTACTGGCAGCTTCTGAAAGTTTTTTTCTTTTCTGTATTCTTTATTTCATGCTTCAAGTCTCCAGTGCATGCATGTTGCAGTGGTAGCTCCAATACTCCCTATAGGAACATTAGATATTGAATCTTCTAGAATTTCATTTTTAGTTGAGCTTTTGGTTTAGACAGATTAAATTGACTCCAAGGTAGAAATAGTTAAAGCATTACAGCTATTGGTTTTGGATAGCATTTCTGCGACTGGCTGAGGTTATAAAATAAAAGTTATGGTTAGCTGTCAATCATCTACATTGAAGTTATATAATACTACATGTACAATGTTTGCTCCATCTAACTGTGGAATTGAGTTTAAAATGTAAGTTGTGATTCATGACATTATTGCTTTACCTCCACTGTTTTGTTTCAAGCCCTGTTACATAACTCTCTGTTATATAGGTATTTTATAGAAAAATGTGTTCTTATGCTGAAACAGGAAGGGGACATTGGAGATTCCATCTACTGCCTGATATTAATACATTTGGCAAAAGGAGCAACGGAAATTTCCATTTATATTACAGTGGTTGTTAGTTTTCAAAGAGGCTACTGTAGAGCCCATTTTTTTTTCTCATTCCATTTAATGATCTAAAATGGACAAATAATTTGGATTGCCGGATTGCCATCTGTGCATTGAAGAAAAATATTTAATTAAGAGGTTTGTTCTCCTGTTGTTTGCTTAGGGTGGTATTGAGACTTTGTTTTGTATTTAGTGACATAGTCAAATAGGGCGGCACAGTGGCGCAGCTGGTAGAGCTGCTGCCTCAGAGACCCAGGTTCGATCATGACCTCGGTTGCTGTCTGTGTGGAGTTTCTACATTATGCCTGTGACTGCAAGGTTTTCCTCTGAGTGCTCCAGTTTCCTCCCACATCCCAAAGTCCTGGGTTTGTAGATTAATTGGCCACTGTAAATTGCCCCTAGTGTGTAAGGAATCGATAAAAAAAAGTGGGATAACATAAAACTAATGTGAATGGTTGATCAATGGTTGGCATGAACTCAATGGGCCGAAGGGCCTGTTTGCATGCTGATCTATATTACTAAATCTCTGATCTTGACCGCTTTTGGCCCACTGTGCTGCGATTTCCGACAGAACGCCGCTACCTACGGCCGTCATTTTTGGCCACCTCGCTCAGAGCCCACCTCCGCCTTACGGGTGCAGAGGACCTTTCCCATCGATGACAAATCAGAGAGATATTAAAGTTTTTTTTTAAATCACCATTCTCTCTGCTGCCCCTGCTGGAGGGAAAGGGAGGGACTATAAAACCAGGAAGTGGTGTGCCTCACTCAATCTCTGCAAGATGGATGAAGTCAAGGGTCACATCTCTCTGAGCTTTGAATAACACTGAACAAATGTCTACACAACCGTGAATACCCTTAATGTGGTTTGAAAATGAAAATATGGTTTGTTTGAAGTAAAAAGGCACTGCCTGCAAATGGTTGTTTGGGTGCTTTGGCTTGAAGTTGAAAGGCACTACTTACTGCAAATGGTGGCTTGGGTGCTTTGGCTTGAAGTTGAAAGGCACTACTTACTGCAAATGGTGGTGGGTGATTTGCTTGAAGTTGAAAGGCACTATTTACTGCAAATGGTGGCTTGGGTGCTTTGGCCTGAAGTTGAAAGGCACTATTTACTGCAAATGGTGGCTTGGTTGCTTTGGCCTGAAGTTGAAAGGCATTACCTACTGTAAATGGTGGCGGGTGATTTGGCTTGAAGTTGAAAGGCACTTCTTACTGCAAATGGTGGATTGGGTGTTTGGCTTGAAGTTGAAAGGCACTACTTACTGCAATGGTGGCATGAAGTTGAAAGGCATTACTTACTGCAAATGGTGGCTTGAAGTTGAAAGGCACTTCTTACTGCAAATGGTGGCTTGGGAGCTTTGGTTTAAAGCTGAAAGGCACTACTTACTGCAAATGGTGGCTTGGGAGCTTTGGCTTGAAGTTTAAAACAAAATCACCATTCTCTCTGCTGCACCTGCTGGAGGGAGGGGGAGGGACGATAAAACCAGGAAGTGGTGTGCCTCACTCAGTCTCTGAAAGATGAAGTATAGGGTCACGTCTCTCTGAGCAACTGAACAAATGTCTACACAACTGTGAATACCCTTAATGTGGTTTGAAAATGAAAATATGGTTTGTTTGAAGTAAAAAGGCACTGCCTGCAAATGGTTGTTTGGGTGCTTTGGCTTGAAGTTGAAAGGCACTACTTACTGCAAATGGTGGCTTGGGTGCTTTGGCTTGAAGTTGAAAGGCACTACTTACTGCAAATGGTGGTGGGTGATTTGCTTGAAGTTGAAAGGCACTATTTACTGCAAATGGTGGCTTGGGTGCTTTGGCCTGAAGTTGAAAGGCACTATTTACTGCAAATGGTGGCTTGGGTGCTTTGGCCTGAAGTTGAAAGGCACTACCTACTGTAAATGGTGGCGGGTGATTTGGCTTGAAGTTGAAAGGCACTTCTTACTGCAAATGGTGGATTGGGTGTTTGGCTTGAAGTTGAAAGGCACTACTTACTGCAATGGTGGCATGTAGTTGAAAGGCATTACTTACTGCAAATGGTGGCTTGAAGTTGAAAGGCACTTCTTACTGCAAATGGTGGCTTGGGAGCTTTGGTTTAAAGCTGAAAGGCACTACTTACTGCAAATGGTGGCTTGGGAGCTTTGGCTTGAAGTTTAAAACAAAATCACCATTCTCTCTGCTGCACCTGCTGGAGGGAGGGGGAGGGACGATAAAACCAGGAAGTGGTGTGCCTCACTCAGTCTCTGAAAGATGAAGTATAGGGTCACGTCTCTCTGAGCAACTGAACAAATGTCTACACAACTGTGAGTACCCTTAATGTGGTTTGAAAATGAAAATATGGTTTGTTTGAAGTAAAAAGGCACTGCCTGCAAATGGTGGTTTGGGTGCTTTGGCTTGAAGTTGAAAGGCACTACTTACTGCAAATGGTGGCTTGGGTGCTTTGACTTGAAGTTGAAAGGCACTACTTACTGCAAGTGGTGGCTTGGGAGCTTTGGTTTAAAGTTGAAAGGCACTACTTACTGCAAATGGTGGCTTGGGAGCTTTGGCTTGAAGTTGAAAAGCACTATTTACTACAAATGGTGGCTTGGGTGTTTTGGCTTCAAGTTGAAAGGCACTACTTACTGCAAATGGTGGCTTGGGAGCTTTGGCATGAAGTTGAAAGGCACTGCTTACTGCAAATGGTGGTGGGTGATTTGGCTTGAAGTTGAAAGGCACTACATACTGCACATGGTGTCTTGGGTGCTTTGGCTTGAAGTTGAAAGGCTCTACCTACTGCAAATGGTGGCGGGTGATTTGGCTTGAAGTTGAAAGGCACTTCTTACTGCAAATGGTGGCTTGGGTGCTTTGGCTTGAAGTTGAAAGGCACTACTTACTGCAAATGGTGGCATGAAGTTGAAAGGCAATACTTACGGCAAATGGTGGCTTGGGTGCTGTGGCTTGAAGTTGAAAGGCACACTTACTGCAAATGGTGGCTTGGGTGCTTTGGCTTGAAGTTGAAAGTCACTACCTACTGCAAATGATGGCTTGGGTGCTTTGCTTGAAGTTGAAAGGCACTACCTACTGCAAATGGTGGATTGGGTGCTTTGGCTTGAGGTTGAAAGGCACTACTTACTGCAAATGGTGGCTTGGGTGCTTTGCTTGAAGTTGAAAGGCACTAACTGCAAATGATGGCTTGGGTGCTTTGGCTTGAAGTTGAAAGGCACTACTTACTGCAAATGGTGGCATGAAGTTGAAAGGCACTACTTACTGCAAATGGTGGCGGGTGCTTTGGCTTGAAGTTGAATTGCACTATTTACTGCAAATGGTGGCTTGGAAGCTTTGGTTTAATGTTGAAAGGCACTACTTACTGCAAATGGTGGCTTGGGAGCTTTGGCTTGAAGTTTTAAAAAAATCACCATTCCCTCTGCTGCATGGAGGGGGAGGGACTATAAAACCAGGAAGTGGTGTGACTCACTCAGTCTCTGCAAGATGGATTAAGCCAAGGGTCACGTCTCTGAGCTCTGAATAACACTGAACAAATGTCTACACAACTGTGAGTGCCCTTAATTTGCTTTGAAAATGAAAATATGGTTTGTTTGAAGTAAAAAGGCACTGCCTGCAAATGGTTGTTTTGATGCATTTGCTTTAAGTTGAAAGTCACTACTTACTGCAAATGGTGGCTTGAATGCTTTGGCTTGAAGTTGAAAGGCACTACTTACTGCAAATGGTGGCTTGGGTGCTTTGGCTTGAAGTTGAAAGTCACTACTTACTGCAAATGGTGGCTTGGGTGCTTTGCTTGAAGTTGAAAGGCACTACCTACTGCAAATGGTGGCTTGGGTGCTTTGGCTTGAAGTTCAAAGGCACTACTTACTGCAAATGGTGGCTTGGGTGCGTTGGCTTGAAGTTGAAAGGCATTACTTACTGCAAATGGTGGCTTGGGTGCTTTGACTTGAAGTTGAAAGGCTCTACCTACTGCACATGGTGGCTTGAGTGCGTTGGCTTGAAGTTGAAAGGCATTACTTACTGCAAATGGTGGCTTGGGTGCTTTGGCTTGAATTTGAAAGGCACTACTTTCTGCAAATGTTGGCGTGGGTGCATTGGCTTGAAGTTGAAAGACACTACTTACTGCAAATGGTGGCATGAAGTTGAAAGGCACTACTTACTGCAAATGGCGGCTTGGGTGCTTTGGCTTGAAGTTAAAAGGCAGTACTGCAAATGCACTTACTTCCTGTTTGCACTGTATATTGATTTTAGATAAAACACTACCACTTACGGCTGTGATTTTTGGCCATCTTGCTCAGTCCCCCCTCCGCTGAGCAGGTGCAGAGAATTCTTTCCATCAATGAAAAATAAAAGTGTTATTAGTGTTTAAAAAATGTTGAGAATCTCTCTCCTGTCAATCACGCCCTGAAAGCCGCACCTTTTCCGGGGGGAGGGGTTATAAAATCCAGAAGTGTGGGTGTGGCTCTGCATGATGGGTGAGGGAGAGGTCATGACTGTCTGAGCTGTGAATCAACTGAACACACTGAATGTGACTGAACTGTGAGTTTGGTGTTTTGTGTGGTTTTATGGTGGTTTCACCCTGCATGAAATGATATGAAACTGCATTTTAATTTGGTGGCCTTGGACCCTGCTTGAAGTGGAATGAAACTGCACTTGAATTTGGCGGCCTTGCATCCTGCTTGAAGTGGTATGAAACTGCACTGAATTTGGTGGCCTTGCACCCTGCTGAAAGTGGTAGGAAACTGCACTTGAATTTGGTGGCCTTGGATCCAGCTTGAAGTGGTATGAAACTGCACTTGAATTCGGTGGCCTTGCACCCTGCTTGAAGTGGTTGGAAACTGCACTTGAATTCGGTGGCCTTGCACCCTGCTTGAAATGGTAGGAACATGGATTTGAATTTGGTGGCCTTGCACCCTGCTTGAAATGGAATTTCAAGGAATAGTCATGAGTCAACTGCCAGCCCACCAGCCGTGAGTGAGCTGCCAGCAGATCAGGCTTGAGGGACTGAGCTGCCACCCCAAGAACCCATACCAGCACTCCAGAAAGCCCCCCCATTGGCCACCAATATTGGAATTGGTGGAGAGGTGGAATATTGCGTCGGGGGACCAGCCCTCCTGTGTGAACATGGGACCCAACGAGTCCCACTTAGTCTCGTTCTCTATATATTTCTATCTTATGTATTTTGTGGATTTACTTCATTTGCCATCTTATAATCTGCACTGAAAGTCTGCAACAATGCTGAACTGTCTCTTCCAGCAAATGGTATGACCTCCATGAGTAAAATAACTATTTAATGTAAAATTCTTGAGTAGTTTCTGAAATAATTTGATCTATTAATATACTAACCTTTGAAATTAGTCCGCTAAACTTTTATTAGTCATAAAGCTATACAAGGTGGAAACAGAACCTTCGGCCCAACTAATCAAGGCCGCCTTTTGGCCCAACTCATCCATGCTGATGATCTTTGCAGCGCCTGATCCATATCCCTCCAAACCTTTCCTATCTATGAATCACAATAGCTCTTGTCATCAACAGTCCCCAATTCCTACCAGCCTTGAAGTTCACTCTAATAGAAATATGCTGTCCCTGATCTCTTGCTGTCTCATGTTTAAAGGCCTGCCACTTACCAGATGTCCCCTTACCTGTAAAGAGAGTCCCCCAATGAAATTCTGAAAGTGTCTGCCCAACACCATCGAAATTGGTCTAGCCGCAAAATAGGACTTCAACTTTTGAACCAATCCCATTCTTTTCCGTAACTAATTAAAAACTAATAACAATAAGGGGTAGGCCATTTAGAACGGGGATGAGGAAAAACATTTTCACCCAGAGAATTGTGAATCTGTGAAATTCTCTGCCTCAGAAGGCAGTGGAAGCCAATAAGTGAGTTTGGTATTCTGACTGCTTCTGACTGCGCATGCCCAGGTCAAAGGTTACTATGCATAAACAGCCCTGGAGAGCAGTGAAGCAGTGGACCTTCATTTTTTCTGTTTTTTCCAGCTTTGATTCTTCTAGGTAAGAAAATATTGCTTTCAAACTATGAAATAGTTGTATTTATTGTTCCTTTGTTAAAAGCTAAGATTATTTTGTCTAAGAAGGAACTGCAGATGCTCATTATTTTGTAGTTTTTATTGCTTTATTATGCTCTGGTGAGTGAGCGAGATCGTGCTTGTTCGTGGTCGGTGTCGGGCCCGGGTCTGTTGAGTTGCTGTTGGGCCAGCCCCGTCCCCTCCAGGGTGTCTCGTCCCTTTCCGGGGACGGCCGGAGGTGTTGGGCCAGGCCGGGCTTGCAGCTGGCGCGGGGAGTAGGCCGAGTTGCTGCAGCGCTTTGTGTGTATCCCCGTTGATGGTTGGTGTCATCGGTCCGGGGCTGTCGGTTGGCCAAGAGGGAGTTGAGCTGGGGTTGGCACTTCTTCTCCGTTCTGGCTGTGACCAACGATACCAGCGGCCCCAGGCCCACAGCCAGCGCGGAGAGGAAGCACCAACTCCAGCACAACCCCGCTCCCCGACGGGCGGGTGACTGCCAGCCAACCCGCCTTGCGCTGGCGAAAGCCGAGCACCAGCCATCAACGGGGATACAAACAAAGCACTGCAGCAACTTGGCCTCCTCCCCGCGCCGGCTGCAAGCCCGGCCCGGCCCAACACCTCCGGCCGCCCCCTTACAAGGACGAGGCACCCTGCAGGGGACGGGGACGGCTCAACAGTCCCGGGTCCGACACCGACCACGGACAAGCACGATCTTGCTCACTCACCAAAGCATAATAAAGCAATAAAAACAACAAAATTATCTTAGCTCTGAACAAAAGAACAATAAATACAACTATTTCATAGTTTGAAAGCAATATTTTCGTACCTAAAAGAATCAGCTGGAAAAAACAGAAGAAATGAAGGTCCGCTGCTTCACTGCTCCACTGCTTTCCAGGGCTGTTTATGCATAGTGACCTTTGACCTGGGCATGCGCAGTCGGAATACCGAACTCGCTTATTCTCTGGATGCTTTCAAGAGAGAGTTAGATAGTGAGAGAGCTCTTAAAGATAGCGGAGTGAAGGGATATGGGGAGAAGGCAGGAACGGGGTATTGATTGTGGATGACCAGCCATGATCTCAGTGATGCTGACTCGGTGGTGCTGGCCCGAAGGGCCGAATGGCCTACTCCTGCACCTATTGTCTATTGTCTATAATTATGATCACTGCATATCCATGTGCCTATCTAAAAGGCCTCTGAAATGCCACTATTGCATCTGCCTCCAGGCCATATTGACAGCATCTCTTAAATTGTGCACAACACCTTTAAATTTTGTCCCTCTCACCTTAAAGCTACAGTATGCCCTCTAGTGTTTGACATTTTCAGACAGTCTATTTTATCTCTGCCTCCCACAATCTTACATAGCTCTATCAGGGCTCTCACTTTTTTCGCTGTTGCCATCCGGGCAACGTAGGCAGCTTTTTAGGTTGCCAAATGACAGTTTAGGTGATCATTTAAGACTGCTTCCATGACGCGTGCGATAATGTGCTCGGAAGAAGTGCGTAGTTACTTGTCGGAATTATGCTCAATGATGCATTCACATATCATTTCTTCTTCAAATAAAGTCACAAACTAAACATATTCACCAATCAAGACATGATATATACCACAATGACATGCAGCGAAATTATAATACAGTATATACAGTATCTCAACTCTTTTTACATGTTGCAATGAATGCAATTCCTAAAAATGTGGTTGGATTATTCAGCGTATGATCAACCTGTGTCAATAAATCCTGGACCATGGTAACATATATGCTTAACCATGCACACTACAGATTGATGCAAGCATATTTTCTGTGAAGGACTGACAATTATCATGACCCATAGCATGGATCTTTTCCTCTTCAATCATCAATCTCTGTTGTGCCCAGTAAGTTGATAAAGAATTGAATCGATCTGTTTGACACCTTTGAAGGTAGACACAGTAACAACATCAAGAGGGGAAAAATAGATATAATATATCCCTTCTGCTTGAGGATTTTGTAATTTAAAAGAGAATGGAAGTGTACTTTGATTTTCTTTTTCTTGTAACATACTTGTTACTGTATTATTATTATTATTATTATTATTATTATTATTATTACCTGACCAGACCTATACCATACTTTTGAATGTACATAGTACCTCTTTTACTCTGTGCCCACTAAGAAGATGAGTGATGGAAGTAGATGGAATCAATCATGGAACTTGGCAAGTGAGATTGCCCAGAAGGGCAATAAAAATGGCTGAAGTGGTTATTTATTTATTTTTTGGGGGGTAGGTATCAACTTTAAATGAACAGAAACATTATATTGGTGAGAACTTGTGCAACTTTTCTGCTTGATATTTAAACCATCTCCTGAAAAGCAAAGTAAAGACAGAGCTGTTCAAATGCATCTAAAAGCCACTTTAATTGTCATCTGAGTCGCTCTCGAGCAGAGCATCCTCCTCATCAGACTTGTCACTGTCAGGGTGAGGTCCCGAGGCAGATGCTGCAGCTGGGTCTTCTCCCGTGTCAGGCCTCCATGCCCTCATCCCTCCTGCATGCCACAAGCTGATGGCTGGCCGGGGATCAAAGTCCTTGATGTTACTGGTATGCAGCTTGATGAGTCACCTGATCATCCTGGAGGGAACTTCTGATGGTGGTCTTCAGCTGCTTCAGCCGGCTGAAGCCTCGCTCAGCATCAGCTGAACTTGCCGGTATGGTAAGGACGAGGTCAAGGAGAGTAAAGATGTTGGGTAGCTCTTCTGGTGTGGGACTTCAGGAACACCATGCTGTATCACAACAACCCTTTCAGCAACTTGGTTGTTACTTGGCACTGCACTGGAGCATTAGGGGGAGCTTCAATGCCCACATTTCGGGGTGTGTTTCTGATGAAAAAGTGGGGGAGGACTGGTAAGCGAGAGACAGATACAGAGAGAGACAGAAAGTGCGGAGACCGAGATAGACAGAGATGGAGACAGAGACAGAGAGATAGAAAGACAGGGAAAGAGACAGGTACATGGATAGGACAGGTTTGGAAGGATATGGACCAAACGCGGGCAGGTGGCTTTACAGTTTCTCTCCCCCTCCCATGGGGTGGGGGATTTAAGGGCCTGTCCTACTTGGGCGACATTTTCGGCGACAGGTCGTGACGCGCGGTGTCTCCCTGTCCCACCAGGATTTTGGAATGTTCAAAATCTAGGGGCGACATTTGGGTGTCTCATAATGTCGTGCGTCTTGTCACACGCTGAGGTATGCTGTCCTGCGAGTGATGCCCGGTTAGGGCTATGGTTGGGGTTAGGTACCACAGATGGGCTGTAAAATAATCTCACCAAAAAAAATCACAAAGTGGGACAGGCCCTTTAAGGGAACAACAGCAACAGAACAATTTGCAGCGGTATCGAGTGCCAATCCGCTGCCTGAGCCGCTGGTTCACAAACAAGCAGCAACTCCACAGGGCACGGTAGGGAACAAGGATAAGGCAGGAGCTCTCTGAGAAACGTCGGCACAGTTTGCATCAGGCCGTCTGCTGTCCACATCAACCAAGCTTTCCTTCGCTTGCCAAGCCGGGCAAAATGACACGGCTTTTAGGTTGCCCGGTGGGGCTTTAGGTGGCTAATGGCACCCGAGCAACCGTTAATTTTGAGCCCTGTCTATAAGGTCTCCTCTCAGCCTCGACGCTCCAGAGAAAACAATCAATGTTTGTCCAACCTCTTCTTATAGCTAATACTCTGTATTCTCATCACGCTCTCTACTTGTGTCGCTACCTTCAAGGAGCTATGGACTTGGACGCCAAGATCTTCTGCACATCAGTGCTGTTTAGGGTCTGGTCATTAACTGTATACTTTCCACTAATACTGGGCCTCTCAAAGTGCACCACCAAACACTTGCTCAGATTAAACTCCATCAGCCATTTCTGTAGCTGATTTATGAAACACTGTACAGTTTACTTTGACAGCCTTGTTCCTTATCCGTGACTTCCAATGTTGCTGTCATCTGCAAACTTATATCAGGAAAGGCTTTGAAGTTATTTTTGTTTTTAAAATACGTTTAAACTAATATTTTATGATTACTTTTTTGCATTTTTTTTAAATCATCAGTTTCACCTATTCTTTAGTTTTGGACTTGCCCTAAACTTGTCAATAAAATAATGCTTTCATTAATATGTTCCCAATCTTAAAACCTCCAAATAGCTGACACCAAATTTTCCATGAGTTAACAAAGAACAGTATAGCATATGAATAGTCCCATTGGCTCACAATGTCAAAGCTGAACACGATGTCAAGACAAACTCTTATCTGCTTGCACATGATCCAGATCTCTCCCTGCAAAACCATGTGTCTATACAGGTATAGGTGGACAGGTACATGGATAAGAAAGGGTTGGAGGGATATGGGCCAAACATAGGCAGTGGGACTAGTGTAGATGGGTCATCTTGGTCGGCATGGACAAGCTGAGCCGAGGGACCTGTTTCAACGATCTGTGACTCCATGACTGTATCCAAACGCCTCTTAAATGGCACTATTGTATTTGCCTCCAGCACCACCCCTGGCAGTGTGTTCCAGGCACCCACCATCCTCCGAGTAAAAAATTGTCCCGCACATCTCCTTTAAACTTTGCCTCTCTTTCATGACAGGAAGGGTTGGTGCCAAAACTTGATACCATTGCACAATAAATCCCTTACACCTAAAATTTAACCCATGTAACTCCATTTTCTCCCATGCACTCAACAACAATGCCCTGAATACACCCAGGCAGGTCAGGAGTTCAGAAAATCTGAACTGAAACTAAATTTTAACTTAATTATTCGGTTTTGTATCCTGGTAATTGTAACATTCCAAGCAGCGTAAGTGGCAGGAATAGGATGGATAATTAAAATGACAGGCAATGGGAAGCCAAGGACCACTTTTGAGGACTAAACAGAGCTGTCTCAACAAAGCTGTCATGCAATCTGTCAAGCATTTGCAGCCTATTGTGTCTCCAGTCACTCAATATGTGTTTAGTTTCTCCAGAAATCACATTGCTATTGATTGCAGCACATGGAATTGGAAGCAATATTTAGATCACTGCATCGTGAGGACAGAAGAGTTAAAATGAAGGGCTTGAATCTCCTGTGGTTGCATGAAAAGATGCCTAGAGTAATAAAATGAAGGCTGATAGAGGTAGTTGAATGACCTGGAGTTAAAGGGGAACCGTCTCTTCAGAATGTTGAAAGGGAAGAAAAGAAAAGATGTGCACAATGTCTCTGCCGAACATGATGCCAAGGCCAACTCTGAGGCATATGTGATAGTGGTATTTAAGAAACTTTTGGATAGGCACATAGATGTGCAGGGAATAGAGGGATATATAAGCACAGGCAGATAACACCACTCCCAGCAGCGCGTTATAGACACTCTACCCGCATATAAAACAGTTGGTGGCATATCTCCTTTAAACTTTGCTCCTCTCACCTTAAAGCTATGTCTTCTAGTATTTGATATTTCCATCCTGGGAAAAAGGTTCTGACTATCTTCCCTATCTATGCCTCACATAATTGTGTATACTTCTATCAGGTCTATCCACAAACGTCAACATTCCAGGCAAAACATCCAAGTCTGTCCAACCTCTGCCTGTAGCTAATACCTCCTATACTTGAATGTGGGGGCTAGTAGTGTGGAAGTTGAGGACAAAAGGAACACCCTTCTTGCTCTGAATGGGCAGAGACGGTGTGAGAGCAGAAACATGGGAAATAGTATAGACTTGGTAGAGACTCCTCTGGTCCAGTGGTGGGGAAGAAGCCATGATCAAGTAAAATTGAAGACATTTTGACTTGGAAAAATAAACCAGGAAGAATGCAATGTGTGCCTGTAGAAAGCAAGGTCGAAGAGATGCAGTTAAAATAGTCTGGGCTTCTAATAGATTTTTGTTCTTAAGAAAGAAAGATTCTAATGAGTGTAACAATTCAACGTTTCTCTTTAGCCACTGCTTACCTACTGGCTTCCAGGAATTTTTGGAGATGTTGTTTATGAATCCACTGTTCCTCTATAATTTCCAGTATCTTACAATTTATTGTGTATTTATTTAACTTGTTTAAATTACTTTTTCTCGCACTTCTCTGGATGAATTTCCATTTGCCGTATTTCTGCTGCTAAACTGAACTGAAAACAGGAAAAGTCCTGCAGGAGTTTTGAATATACACAAAAATGCTGGAAAAACTCAGCGGGTGCAGCAGCATCTATGGAGCGAAGGAAATAGGCAACGTTTCGGGCCGAAACCCTTCTTCAGGAGTTTTGAATATGTTGGGGCATGCTACACAAAAATTAATTAGGAGTAAAAGTAATTAAAAGTAAAAGCACCAGTGGGCACGATTAAGTAAAATCGCAAAGCATTTATGTGTTATAGAGTGCTTTATTAATCTTCCCATAAGTCACTCACCAGCAATTTTAGTCTGACTGGCATGAGTTACTCAGTCTATCTCTTTCCACCATGTTAAATAACTGTTCCATTTTAGCAGGATCTCAGTCTTCCAGCATCTTTGGAAAATGATGATCAGTGCATCTGCTACTTCCCTTCTTGTTTGTAGAAGGTTGGCTATATGTATTGGAGAGAAAATAGGATGTGGGGAGTCCTTGATACAAACATTTGCACGATTCAGATTCAGACAATGGACTTGACTGAGTTTACAGATGCTTTTACTTTCAATAGGAATGATTAACATTTGCCTTCAGTAAAATATTGGTTCTGTGCTTCTTAGTCTAATTAACTCTTAGGTACGGGAAGTGTTTCCGACGTTTAATCATTAATGCCTAATTTCCAGCTGGGGCTTTTTCTCAGTAATAGTTCAGATTCCATTACATTACCTTGACAATGCATCCTTTGGGACATTAAATGTGAGATGTTTACAACCAACCGAGTGCATTCAAGTAAGTGCGGGGGAAAAGAATCACTTCATTAGTATCAAAGTAAATAGCCCTTAAACAAAACTGAGGATAGGGAAGGCAAAATATTTAATATCATGCCTGGCTAAAGAACAACATAAATCTGAATTTGATTATCTAAACCATTACACTATCATAGATATTATGTGAACTGTTAAAATGTCTTGGGTAATTTTACTTTGTATACGGTTAGTATTTGTCTGTTTTGTTCCTGAAATGTAATGGGGGATTTATTGCAATGCACAATTAGCTAGAAATGTCATGGAGAATATTCTTTAACATATCTCATTTGTACATCTACAGGAACTTGGTGTATAACAAAATTTATAACATAATCTATGCCACAGTTGATAGTTTCATTGGCTATGCCTCTTGTAAAAGATAATTTATGTGTCAGTCTTTGGCAAGCTTCCTTCTTGAACCTTTGGAATCAATGCATTTCGTAAATGTTGCTAGTTAGGGTATAATGCTATATAGGTTCATCACCTAAGGTATGGTGATATTTTTCCAAGTCAGGATGGTGTCTAACTTGGAGGATACCCGCAAGTG
Source organism: Amblyraja radiata (assembly GCF_010909765.2). Classification (NCBI taxonomy): domain Eukaryota; kingdom Metazoa; phylum Chordata; class Chondrichthyes; order Rajiformes; family Rajidae; genus Amblyraja; species Amblyraja radiata. The sequence goes on along the minus strand of NC_045965.1, from coordinate 37,558,884 downwards.
GTGAAGTACTTGAGAAATTTTGCCCTTATCCATTTTTGTGGGATGAGGTCATGGGCCTGGGAAGTGCTGTGAAGAAGCCTTATAATTTTCTAGATAATAGCCAGTCTAGCTACAGAACATAAAACACAGAAAAATACAGCAAAGCAACAGGCCCTTTGGCCCATAATGTCTGTGTCGAACATGTTGCCAAGATAAACTAATCTCATCTGTCTGCGCATTTTGCATATCCCTCTATTCCATGCAACGGTGCACTGGTTTGGATGTTTAAAGATGGAATGACAGTCAAGAGGTGTGTATTCTGGATGATATCAGATTTCCTGAATGGTGTTGGAACTGCACACGTCCAAGCAATGTTGTAATCCTGAAATACTTTGTAGATATGGATTTCAAGAGCTGCATCATTTGCACAGAAAACACGTATTAGAGTTATACAGCACGGAAACAGGCCATCAGCCCTAATTGCCAATGATGACGAAGGTGCCCCATCAACACCAGTCCCACCTGCCACGTTTGACCCATATCCTTCTAAACCACTCCTATCTATGTGCCTGTCCAGGTTGTCAAAGGATACAACAGAATAAAGATCCGTTGTAGATATGGGCAGAAACTTGGCAAATGGAGTCTTAATCCAGACAAGTGTGAGGTGTTACGCTTTAAGAGGTCAAATCTAAAGGGAATGTACACAGAAAATGGTGGGGCCCTTAGTAGCATTTATATACAGCGGATCTTGGAGTACAAGTCCATTGCTCCTTAAAAGTGGCAACAAAAGTAGATAGGGTGATAAATAAACCATATGGCATGCATGCCTTCATCTGTCTGGGTATCGAGTATGATATTCAGGAAGTTATGTTGCAGCTTTATAAGTGTTTAAAGCTCTTTTGAAATATGTAGTTCAGGTTGGCCCATTAGAGGAAGGATGTGGAGATATTGGAGAGGGTGAGAAGAGGTTTACCAGGATTCTAAAAGGACACAAAGTGCTGTAGTAATTTAGCAGGTCTTGCAGCTTTATCGGGACACATCACACCCTGGCTTGGGAACAGCTCTATCCAATACCGCAAGAAATTGCAGAGAATTGTGGATGCAGCCCAACCCAACCTCATTTCCATTGACTCCATTTATACCTCACGCTGCCTCAGCAAGATCACCAACGTAAACAAGGACGTCACACTCTGGCCACTCCCTCTTCTCCACTATCCCCTCAGGCAAAGGTATAGAAATGTGAAAAAGCACACCTCCAGATTCTGGAAGTTTCTTCCCAGCTGTTATCAGGCACTGAACCATCGTATCACAACTAGAGAGCAGTCCTGAACTACTATCTATCTCATCGGAGACCCTCAGACTATCTTTGATCGGACTTTACTGGCTTTATCTTGCACAAAACGTTATTCATGTTATTCCCTTTAACATGTATCTGAGAAAGGTACACTGAACGGCTCGATTGTAATCATGAATTGTCTTTCCGCTGACTGGTTAGCACGCAACTAAAGCTTTTCACTGTACCTCAGTAAACGTGATAATACACTAAACTAAACTAATCTCTGGAGAAGGTACACAAAATTGCTGGAGGAACTCAGCGGGTGCAGCAGCATCTATGGAGCGAAGGAAATAGGCGACGTTTCGGGCCGAAACCCTTCTTCAGACTCAGACTGGAGAACATGGATAGGTGATGTTTCGGGTTGGGACCCTTCTGCAGACCAGCATCCTAAACCATTAACCAGCATCTGCAGTTTGTTATTTTCACCAGGATGCTGCTTAGAGTATTAGCTCTATGGAGAGGTTGGACAAACTTAGATATTTTCCCCTGAGGCTGAGGAGAGACCCCATAGAAGCTTATATAATTATTAGAAGTATAGATAGGATAAACAGTCAGAACTTTTACCTAGAGTGGATGTGCCAAATAATAGGGGGCATAGCTTTAAGATAATAGGTTGAATGTTTAAAGGAGACTTGACCAAGGGGGACCCGTTGGATCCCGCCCCTCAACGCGCTGGAGAGGGGGAGAGGGAGACTGGGGGGGGGGGGGCAGGGAGAGGGCGAGGAGAGAGGCTGGTGGGGGGGTTGGGGGGGAAAGAGAGCTTGGGGGGAAGAGAGTATGGGGGGGAAGAGAGCCTGGGGGGGGGGGGAAGAGAGCCCAAGGGGGGCTGGAAGAGAGCCCACATGGGGGGGGGGGGGGGGGAGAGAGCCTGGAGGGGGGAAGAGAGCCCGGGAATTGGAGAGGGAGCCCGGGGGGGAGAGAGATAGCCCGAGGGGGGTTAGAGAGAGAGAGCCTGGGGGACAAAGCCCAGGGAGAGGAGAGGGGGGGGGGGGGTAGAGAGAGCCCAGGGGGTCGAGAAAGCCCGGAGGGGGGATAAAACTCTACAAGAATATGTAAAAATTGTACCGTCTGAGCGTCGTTTTTTCGAGCAATATGATCACACACACACACACACACACACACACACACACACACACACACACACACACACACACACACACACACACACACACATCCAAAATCAAACTTTTAATAGTTACTAGACCAAGTGGGACCCATTGGGTCCCTATCACATGGGAGGCCTGGCCCCCAGCGCAACCCGTTCCCTAACGCAATATTCCATCACTCACCCATAGCCCCCACGGGAGGCCTGGTCCCCCCCAACGCAACCCGTTCCCCAAGGCAATATTCCACCACTCACCCATTTCACCAACACAACCCGTTCCCCCAACAAAATATTCCACCACTCACCCATACCTGACAACAATCCCATTGTGACATCACAGCTGTAAGCACAGGGAATAAGCGAAAGAGTGGTTTTTTCCAAGTTTTCATTAATAACTCGAGAAATAAAGCATGACATTTTGAGATCAGATGATTTTTGACCACTGGAAAAAGCTCTACCGGAATATGTTAAAAATTTACCGTTAGCGCGTCGTTTTTTGGAAAAGATGTAATTACACACAAACAAAGAAACAAGATCATAGTTTTAATCGTTACTAGATCAAGCGCCCCCCCACCCCTCAAACACTACCCCCCCTCTCTGCACCCCACCCCACGCCCTCTCTGCCCCCCTCACGCTCCCTCTTGCCCCCCCCCCCTCATCCCCCTCTCTCTCTGTGCCTCTGTGTCCTTCTCTGTGTCTTTGTGTCCCTCTCTGTGCCTCTGTGTCCCACTCTGTGCCTCTGTGTCCCACTCTGTGCCTCTGTGTCCCTCTCTGTGCCTCTGTGCCCCTCTCTGTGCCTGTGTCCCTCTCTGTGTCGCTCCATGTGCCCGTCAGCGCGTCGTTTCTTCGAGTAGATGTGATCACACACAAACAAATAAACACGCGCACACACACACACACACACACACACACACTCACACACTCACATCCAAGATCAGAGTTTTATAGTTATATGGATAAGATGAGATGTGTGAGGCAAGTATTTTACTGTGTTGAGTGCCTGGAATATGCTATCAGTTGTGGAGGTGGTGAAAGCACTCACGATAGTTTTGTTTAAGAGGCATTTAGTCAGGCACTAGAACATGCAGGAAATGGAGAGATATGAATCATGTGCAGACAGATGACCTAAGTTTAATTTGACGTCATGGTTGATACAGCAGTTCCAAAGTGGCACTGTTCTATGTCATGATAAAACAGAAATTGCAGCAAGGAGCAAAATATTGATAAAGTGGTGCTTGTATTTGACACCCTCCATCACTTTGGCAGGGATAAAGAGTAGACTGGTGAGGTAATAATAAGATGGATTGGGTTTGTGCTGCTTTTTTGTGTCAAGGAAATACCTGGACAATTTTCCACGGTGCCAGCCTGTGTTGCAGTTGTAACAATTTGACTAGAGGCGGACTTGTCTTCTCCTCCCTGGTCTGGCAAAGATTCTCATGACTACCTGTTAATCATAAAAGACATTGATGAGAATACATAAATATTAACTTTCAATATTTTAAGCAAATACAGTGATTTATTTATAAATTGCCATTTCATTTTAAAAATAAGTAAAAGACTATTAGATTGAGATGTGTTGGGATCTGGGCTGTTAAAAATCATGCGTTTGCAGTTTGCAATGCTACTATAACCTGTTTCCTGCCACAACATTTTTTCACTTTATACTCTGACCCGAGTATTCTCAGGGGTGGCACTGAACAGTTTAAACAGTCCAATAGAAAATTATTTCCTTTTGCAGTCTATAATTATGGCATTTTACTCTTCATTTTACTTATTTTTTGAATGGAATTGTTCCTCTTAATGTCTCCAACATCCTTCTGTCCTGTAGTCTTCAAATTCCACCAACTTCACATCCCTAATTTCCTGAAACTCATCAGATTCCATAGCACCAAGAAGCAGAGCAAAGAGGCTGTGTAAATTAGTGCCATGGCACCGGATAAATGCAATTCTTGTTATTTTATGCTGGCATATTAGGTCAGAAGAACTCACCAGATTGCAGTCATCACTCTTAGGCCTCTTGCAGGATCCTTCAGCCGCAGTATGTTAGATTGTAGAATGTTGCCAGCAGAAGGTTTAGCAATTACCTATAGGGGGAAACCGTTTTCAGGCACCTACCTCGACGGAGATGCGACTTTCTTCCTTCGCTTCTTTGCCCCCCTCCTCGCGGCCTTACAGCTGGTTTGATGCAGCCTTTCCCGGAGTCAGGTCCAGAGCTTCAGCGGCGACGCAGCGGGGACTTTAACATTGAAGACCCCCTTGCCGGGGGTCGCCGGAGAAGCGCTCCAACCGCTGGTCTGTAGCCTACGACATCTTGGAGCCTCGGTCTGTGGAGCTTCTGGCGGCAGGCGTGGAGTGGACTTTACTTACCATCGTGGAGCGGGCGATCCCTCGTCGGGGTTCGATGGAGTAGAGCACCGTCTGTCGGCCTGCGGTCTACAACATCTTGAAGCCGTGGTCTCCGGTAAGGAGATGGCCGATTTTGGAGCTCCGGGCCGCAGGGTGTGCTCAGCCTGTCCCGATGTCGGCGTTCCGACCATCCCGACCATCCCGACCTGAGGGCTTGAAGATCGGGCCGTCCGTAACGGCGACTGCGGAAGGTCAGGGCCCCGGCCACGGGTGAACAAGGGAGGAGTGCAGGCTCGAAGGGCCGAATGGCCTACTTCTGCACCTATTTTCTATGTTTCTATGTTTCTAGGAGACCCTGGTTCGATCATGAATAAGGGGGCTTGTCTGTACAGAGTTTTTACAATCTCCCTGTGACCTGCATGAGTTTTCTACGGGATCTCCGGTTTCCTCCTCCACTCCAAAGATGTACAGGTTTGTGGGCTAATTGGTTTGGTATAATGGTCCCTGGTGTGTGCAGGATATCGGCGCTGACTCGGTGGGCCAAAGGGCCTGTTTCTGCACTGTATCTCTAAACTAAACTAAACATAGAAACATAGAAACATAGAAATTAGGTGCAGGAGTAGGCCATTCGGCCCTTCGAGCCTGTACCGCCATTCAATATGATCATGGCTGATCATCCAACTCAGTATCCCGTACCTGCCTTCTCTCCATACCCTCTGATCCCCTTAGCCACAAGGGCCACATCTAACTCCCTCTTAAATATAGCCAATGAACTGGCCTCGACTACCCTCTGTGGCAGGGAGTTCCAGAGATTCACCACTCTCTGTGTGAAAAAAGTTCTTCTCATCTCGGTTTTAAAGGTTTCCCCCTTATCCTTAAGCTGTGACCCCTTGTCCTGGACTTCCCCAACATCGGGAGCAATCTTCCTGCATCTAGCCTGTCCAACCCCTAATTTTAGTGTACACTAGACCAAGGGGGTCCCGTCCCCTCAACGCGCGATTTAGGTGGGGGGTGGGCCTGCGGCGTCACACACAAACTAACCACCGCCCGCACACACACACTAACCACCACCCCCCCCCCCCCCACACACACACACACACACTAACCACCCCCCTTGACTACCTGTTAATCATAAAAGACTAGGAAGGTAAGCAAAACTAGGAAGGTAAGCAAGAATGAGGCAGGCGGTGGAGAGAAACTCCTGGTCGAGTCGCAGACAACTTCCACAAGGTGCACCAGTGAGCCCTTCATCACCAGCTGCTGCACCGTCTGGTTCATGCAGCTGTTGCTTCGGCTCACATTGTAGCCCCGGCCGACAGCGCATTCTACAGTACGCCACTACCGATAGGACGTGTCTGTGGCCTTATCCATTCCACTGACCCCCCCCCACTGCTGCTTCCTCCTCCTCCTTCCCTGCAGTCACTGACGTATTCCAAGGTGGAAGATGTCAGCAATTTCTGGAGGAGATGGATGTGGAGGCGGAGGGAGGAGCGGACAAAGCGATGACAGGACAGGAAGTAGTGGCAGCTGGTGAGATGTGAGAGAGCCCCACGATGACCGAGCTTTATCCTGTCAGTATCAGCGGTTTGAAGAAAGCATTGTTCGCCAGGAGCTACAACAGTGTAACAACAGCTGCATCAACCGGACAATGTGGCAGCTGGTGACTAATATTCTGTTGCACAGTTGTTACAGATATTTTTGTTTTATTTATTAAAAATGCATGTATAAGTTGACATTTTTTTCTGCATGTCTTTCTTTGCATTAGTAAAAATTACTTTTTGTATTGCAGAATCTTACATTTAAATTTATGTTTGCTCATTTCATTCCTTTTTCGCAACTTATGTCCTATCACTTTCTACCTTTCTAAAACTGGACCTTTTACCTTTACACTACCACTCTACACTTAAGCATTTTGATGTTTATAAATGACTGATGGCCATCCTAATCATGCCCCTCCAAAAGTATATTTTGTAAAGGTCACTCGTTACCTAAAGTATCATGTTTCTTTTTATAAATTAGATTTTATTCAGAGCCATCTACACCAACAAAAGGGGAGGACATCCATCAACGAGTAATGAATGTTTTGAAGACAAACAGTGCAAGGCAAAGGCTGACATTTGTAAGTAATGTAATCATTTGATTTGGGGTTTAAGAAAACTTGGAGACTGAGAATCTACCATAAACCCAAACCAAATGTCATGAAAAATCTTGGTGTTAGTGAATCTGAAGGGAGGAGAAACTAAACGATTGTAATGGCCCGGTCTCACGGTGCGAGTCCACCCACGAGTGATCCTGAGTTTAAAACAAATCAAACTCGTCGTAATAACGTAGAATTAACCTAGCGGGAACGTCGGAAATCGTAACGCTAACGGCAGGTACTCGGGAAACTTGTTAACTCGTGAAAATCTTTCACCCAATCCTTCTCTCCAGAGTTGCTGCCTGTCCCGCTGAGTTAAAGAGTGCCCATGGTAGACTCACGAGTCACTACGGTAAACTCACGGGCTACTACATTCTTACAACGAGTTTAAAAGTTTAAACATTTTACTTCAAGATTAAATTTGACTCGTGGAAATCTTTCATCATGTTGAAAGATTTTCACAAGTTAACATATTTCCCAAGTACCTGCCGTTAGAGTTACGAGTTCCGACGTTCCCGCTACGTTAATTCCACATGATTATCACAAGTTTGATTTGTTTTAAACACGGGATCACTCGTGGGTGGACTCGCACCGTGAGATCAAGAGATCTCATCCATTTTTACCTCATCTGCCTGGTACCATGGTTACCATCATTCATTCCAACTACTGATCATTATTCTCCTACCAATCCTCCTCTCCAAGGTTTGTTTAGTTCTCCATCCACTCATCTGGAGGCTTGATCACTTCCCAACTCTTTCCACATGATTGTAAACATGTATTGTCTTTCTGCTGACTGGTTAGCACGCAACAAAAGCTTTTCATTGTTCATCGGTACACATGATAATAAACTAAACTCAGCTAAACTCAAACTCAAATCCATTGGCAAGTTACATGATGGAACAGACTGTTGTTGCTTTGGATATGCTGTGAAAGGGATAGATGAGGAATACAAATGGCCTTTTTATTTAAAGTTGGAATAGATTCAAAAGAAATCTCAACATTTTATCATTGTGATATTTAAAGATGGCTTTAAACAATGCATGTGTGATATTGAGCAATGTCATTTTTGGATGTTGCTTCCTCACAGTTACTGGAAATTCTTTTAGAACATAAAAGCGTGCAAGCTGGTTAGAGCTCTGTTTTGAAATAGCCTGGGGGAAATGAAGTCAGCTAATTAGTTATATCTTTAGCATATATATTTAAATGTCTAAGAATGTTTACTTTATTTCTAAAACAGTGATCCTGGTTTGTTGTTAATTATCATTTCTTTTCACTGTTTTCATGCTGAAGAATTCTACTGATGACATAGATTATCATTCAGGCAGAAGATCTGTCTCGTCTATGGATTCAATGTATGATACAACAGATCATCTCAGGTACAGAAGGCTTTTACTATTCCTATCATTTGAAAGTCAATTTCTAAACACTTGAGCGTTGAAACTCTTTGGATGGTTTACAAATAGGAGGGGTTATATTTAGTGACTTTAACTAGCCATTAACACTGACTACACAAATCGGTTATTTCCTGATCATCTAAATATACCAATTACAAACCTATTTTCTTTATTACTATTATTACTAAATTATTACTATTAATTATTTAGGGACAAAGGCAATGGATAAGGAGGAAATGGCCTGTTATTTTTCTTTTAAAATATTTTACCTACTGTACAACAAGTTATGGCATTTTGGGATGTAATTTTAACTTAAAAATTGATAAATTGTGAACATTAAATATATACCAAAATCAGATAATTAATCTTTTTGTCCAAACAGTTCAGCACTCCAGCATGACACGTCTGTACATCTGGGTGATGGCGATTATTGGTCAAATCGGGCTGCTGTTTATAAAAGAAAGTCTCACAGGGCAATTTTTGAAGAAAGCCTGGAAAGGATCTATAGAAATATGTACAAGAAAGCTGCAGATAAATCATAAAAATTACATAGACCAGTATATGTAAAACTATTATTGTGTTCATAACAGATATGGTGCTTTTTCCAAAACTGTGTCTGTCCATCAGAATTGATAAATGGTGATCAATAATTACTTGTATTATTAGCATGTGTTAATACGTAGCAAGAATTAATGGTTAATAATATTTGTGATTTGTGAGTTTTTAATAACAAAAATGAAACTATCTGTGAATGCCCAATTAATTCTATATTCTACATTACAACATGTGTTAGGCATGATATAATTCAATTTAATTGATTTAACAGGATAATTAAAATTACAACAAAACCATTAATTTTGTCCCAAATGCACAGGAGATGAAAATATATTTGAAAAAATATTGTTTTTATATTGTGGCTTCCTACTTGTAAGAGTTTGAGAATGATATTTAATAACAAAGATGGTTGAAATACTCATGGCTTGATAGAGCAATACTAAGTAAATGCATGGATCAAATAAAGTATAATAGAAAAAAGTTTTAAACAAAAATAATTGCCACTCAAAGGTACAGTTCTTCACATTGATTAACTATGTTAAGTGAAAGGTGGACTTTAAAAGACAGCAGTATGCAATTATGGATATTGATTTCCAGGAAGTACAATTATAATCAAAAAATCTTATTTTGTTCCAATTACCAAATATTATGCTGTAGCGGGGACTCACAGGAGCCAAGAATTAGTCGAACACAAAGTTGTGAGAATGAAATGTATTTTATTACTACTACCATGCCACATGACCCCCCCAGAACCAGAGGCACCGAAACGGACAAGACGCCGAACGAGGCAGCCTGAGCGTGTAAACACGTCCACCCGAACAGAGTCCTTGACCAGCCCGGAAGAACATACAGGAACCCGCGACGGCGGGCGCCCGTGACGAGGAGGCTGGGTCACTTGAACCAGCTCGCTCAGGTCCAAATGGGCCGGCTTAAGGTGCTCTTACCGGCCCGCATGTCCGCTCCGGAAGGAGGCAAAACGCTAACCTCCACTCCAGTGTCCAACAGGAACCTACGCCCCGAGCGCTGGTCCCAGGAATACAAAGGATGAATTTCGCCGACCACCGCGGTGACTACCGGCGGCCGGCTCCGGAGTTTCCCAGGAACGCACACGGCTGGTAGCATTGGCGGGCCATTGCCCACCAGCATAGGTGGTAAGAGCACCACATCTTTTTCCATGGCTCCTGTGCCACTTGCCTGGTCTGCGGCTCCGTGGAGCCTCTTGTGGGCGTGGTCCTAGGATGCTGTGCCTTCCAGGGTGCTGAATTGATCCGGTCCAGGGTTTCCAGCACACCCACTTCCTGCTGGTCGGCCCGCCACAGCTCGTCGGCGCACGCCACTAGCCTCAGAGGATCTTTGATGCTCTCCCCGAAGAGCTGCCTGTGGATTTTGCGCCGCAACTGGTGTAAGTAGGTGTACTCGAACAGGAGGTAGGGCCGGTGGTCGCCCATGAGCGCGAGCATCTCGTTCATGAGGACCGAGGGTTTCCGGTCGCCGAGCCCGCCCATGTTGAGAACCTGCGCCGCTCACTCCATGCGGCTCGGCCCGAAGATCCGGAGCAGCAGCTCCTTGAGGCCTGCGTACTTCCCCGCCGCTGGGGGATTATCCATGAATGGCACGACCCGACCGGCCGTTTCCTGGTCGAGAGCGCTTACAGCGTAATGGTAACGGGTCTCGTCAACCATTATGCCGCGAACGTGGAACTGCGACTTAACCTGACGGAACCATACCCGAAGCGGGCAATCCAATTTGCCAGAAGGGCTCGAACGCACGACTGGGCGGAAGTGTCCACGAGTGGGATGGCCTCCAGCCACCATGTAAAACGATTACCACCGTCAGTAGATGCGACACACCCCGGGAAAGCGGCAGCGGTCCCACTATGTCCATGTGTATGTACGTGGTCGAACCGCCGGTGTGGCACCGAGAAATCCTGTATCCATGCCTGGATCTGCCGATGTATCTTGGATGACTGGCACGGGATGCATGCCCGTGACCAGCGACCGACCTGCTTCCGCACACCATGCCAGATGCATCTTGCCGCCACCATGGCAAACGTGGCCCAGATCGACGGGTGCGCCAGACTGTGGATCACCTCGAAAACACGACGGCTCCAGGCCGCCGGGACAACCGGCCGTGGCTATCCCGTGGAGACGTCGCATAATATAAAAGCATCCGAGGGACCCAACGGCATATCCTCCAGCACCATTCCGGTGATCGCGATGCGGTAAGCTGGTATTTCCTCGTCCGTCAGCTGCTCCGCCGCCAAGGCGGTGTAGTCTATCCTGACGGCCGGGCTGAGCACGACTGCGATCACCGGGCGGGACAAGGCATCCGCCACCAGGTTGCATTTACCGGCGATGATGTATTCGGATATGGCTGTCTGCTGGTGCTGCTTGCAAGCGGACCAAGGATCCGAGACCTTTGCAGATGCGAATGTGAGGGGCTTATGATCTGTGAAGGCCACGAAGTGCTGGCCCTCCAAGAAGTACCAGAAATGTCGCACAGCGAGATGCAAGGCGAGCAACTCCCGGTCAAAGGCACTGTAGCGACACCCCGCTGGGTTCAGCTGTCTGCTGAAGAAGGCTAGAGGCTACCATTGACCGTCGAAGCACTGCTCCAGTACCACGCTGACCGCAGAGTCCGAGGCATTCACGGTAAGAGCTGTGGGGACGTCTGTTCGCGGGTGCACCAGCATGACTGCCCAAGCCAGGGCATCATTTGCCCCTTTGAACGCTGCCACGGTGACCACGTCCCAATGGACCTCCCACCGCTTGCCAGACAGCAGTTGGAACAGCGGCCGCATGATCTTAGCCGCCGCCGGAATGAACCGATGATAGAAAGTCACCATGCCTATGAACTCCTGAAGTCCTCGCACCGTGGAAGGCTGTGGGAACTGGCGCATGGCCTCGACTCTGTCCGGCAGAGGCACTTCTCCGTGCCGGGTCTCGTGGTGCCCTAGAAAGTCAATGGCCCGGAAGCTGAACTGACACTTGCTGGGGTTGACCATGAGGCCATGCTCGCTAAGGTGCTGGCACAACAAACGAAGGTGGACGCAGTGCTCCTGCCACATGCGAATAGCCACCAGGATGTAGTCCAAGTAATTAAAGATGAAATCCAATCCCCGACCCACTGTGTCCATGAGGCGCTGGAAAGCCTGCGCGCCGTTCTTGAGGCCGAAAGGCATCCGCAGGAATTCAAACAACCCAAACGGGGTGATGACCGCAGTTTTAGGGACATCCTCCGATCGCACGGGGATTTGGTGGTACCCGTGGACTAAGTCGATCTTCGAGAAAAACTTAGTCCCGGCCAGATGGTTTGTAAAGTCCTGAATGTGGGGAATCGGATACCTGTCGGCAGTCGCATCCTCATTAAGGCAGCGATAGTCCCCACGAGGCCGCCAGCCCCCAGAAGCCTTCGGCACCATGTGAAGCGGGGAGTCCCATTTTTCCCGGATTACAATCCTGGTCGTCGGGGTCACCAGTGTAGTGGGGACTCACAGGAGTCCAGCCAAGAATTAGTCGAACACAAAGTTCTGAGAACGAAATGTATTTTATTACTACTACCGTGCTGCTCCCTACTCCAACCACGTGCACGGATGTTACACGACCTTAAATACCCAGGGCCATGGTTAGCCACCAGGTGCCGCCACAATGTATTAATATTTGTCATTTTATAATTCCCTGTAAGATATACATACTTGTTATTAGCATTTTCAATTTATGGAGTTTGTTTTGCTTTGACCCAGGTTTTAAAGTTGATGTAACATCATTGGCACCTGTAATTACCACTGTTTCACTGTGAAACTGACAACAATTTCAAATTTCCACATGTACGGTTTAATGTGGGCGTGGGTGATTTAGATTCCACCGACTTAACCAGTTTTGCATTTATTTTATAAAGTCAGTTAATTACGTTAGTGGCACTATAAAATGCTAAAAAATGTAATATTATGAGATCTAAGTTAAATGGCTGACATCATTATTAGCAATCAATAAACTTACTGGGCCTAAAATATACTAATTTTACGTATATGGATTGTAATTTCCATACCTAAATATTTAAAAATATAATGCCATAGAATTTATTTTTCATGGCGTTTGTTTGTGATATTTAATCTTATACTATAATTTTTTTTATGCGTGTAACATATTTAAAATATTTGTTTAAAATTATGTAAATTTCCAATTCATGCATGTTGTCTCCGAAAATTCTTTTGTTGGCTGCTCAGGCATCTTGATAAATTGCAGCAACTCATTGCCAGAAACCTTATTTAACTGAGACTTGATGGCAAATAAGGAAAAAGGAAAGCCTGCAATCCCAAGATTGCTGAATCTTTGTGTGTTGTGTGTGGATTTCTTTTTTGGCAACAGCAAGCTGTGTCACTTAGCTGCTGCTCACATAATTAAAGGCTTCATAATTTCATCATTATGAACATTCAAAGTACATTTTTCCCCTTCTAATAGCTGTTTTTGCAGTTTCATAAAGTCTTTAATGCTCTTCATCTTCAACATCGATGCAAGCAAGTGTGATATTATCCTCATTATTTTAAGCTGAAGTTGATTACTAAGGGCCACCGATTTATCATATCTATTAAGTAGGAAATCATGAACAAAGTTAGGGAAATGATTCTGCCCTGCACTGGTCATACCTTTTTGCTTTACCTCAGCCCAAACATCTGCAATATTTGTCACTGCATTGTAGATGTTGCATGCTTCCAAAATTCCCTTTGAAGTCTTGCCTTCAGCTGCATCAGTAAATTTAACAGCTTGCAAAAATGTCTTAAATACTTCAAAAGGTGCAATTATAGTTTAATTTAGTTTAGAGATACAGCATGGAAACAGGCACTTCGGCCCACGGATTCTGCCCCGACCAGCAATCCTCACACACTAAAGGGCCTGTCCCACTTGGCGATTTTTTCGGCGACTGTTGGCATAATTGACTGACATACCAGGTCACCGAAAAAGACGCGGCATGACGACGTATTGAAGCGCGGTGTTTCCTCAAGTGTCACAACATTTTTGTTGTCGCTGCAGGATTTTAAAATGTTTCAAATCTTTCGGCGACCTGATACGTCAGTCAATGATGCCGGCAGTCGCCGAAAAAATTGCCAAGTGGGACAGGCCCTTAACACTATCATACACACACTAGGGGAAATTTACAATTTTACCAAGACAATTAGCCTACAAACCGGAAAGTCTTTGGAGTGTTGGGGGAAACCGGTGCTCCCGGAGAAAACCCATGCTGGTCACTGGGAGAACGTACAAACTCCATACCGACAGCACCCATAGTCAGGATCAAACAAATTGAAAATGATACAAAACTGATACAATGTTTGTAAAGAATAAAACTGCTTTCAATATGGTGTTCTCAAGATGATTGGTGTTGGTAGGGGAGGCTTGAATTGTATTCCCATCAAATGTTCTTATTCTCTCAGTTGAAGTTCATAGGAACGAATGTGTGTACATACGTCAAACATTTGGGACTTGTGAAGGTGTTAAAATTAAGCTTGCATATATGTACAGAATGTTCATAAGTTGGGCAATTGTAACCCAGGGCAAACTGCACTGAGAATGGTTTTCTCATTGTACTGTTATTTATACAGAAAAATAAAATAGATTGTAGTTTTCTGTAATAATGAAAACTGCATGTAATGGAGACATATTACTTTGACTTCATACAGTCCGAGGAATTTTAAAACTTGATCATGAAGCGGTCTTTATTTTAAAAGAAAAAAGTATCAGGATAGGAAGTTATGATAAAAAAAATTTAAGTCATCAGCACTGGTTTATATTTTTCTTGAATCTGCACTACGCACTGATCCATAATGTTTATTATATTGTGTGCAGAATAACTGCCCTGTTAGACTGTTAGTTTATTCTGAGGAGAAAAGATAAATGCTTTTCCAAAACTACATAATGCAGAGAATTTACTAAATATGATATCAAGCTAAAAGTTTTATGGGCCGTAAAAAAGTGCTGAATTGCTACTCTGTGAGGTTCAACTACAATACAACTACAATTCAATTTATTTGTCATTTGGACCCCTTGAGGCCCAAACGAAATGCCGTTTCTGCAGCCATACATTACAAACAAATAGACCCAAGACACAACATAATTTACATAAACATCCATCACATCGCTGTGATGGAAGGCCAAAAAAACTTATCTCTCCACTGCACTCTCCCCCCCGATGTCAGAGTCAAAGTCAAAGCCCCCGGCGGGCGATGGCGAATTGTCCCGTGGCCATTAAAGCCACGCCGGGTGATGCAAGGTCGCACACCGGGTTCTTGATGTTAGAGCCCCCGGCGTGCGCTCGCAAACTCCCGCGGCCATTCCAAGCCGCGCGGGGCGGTGATGTAAGGCCCTGCTCCAGGAGCTCTTCAACCCCGCAACTCGGGCGGGAGAAGTCGCCGTTGCGGGAGCCCTGAAAAACGGACTCCCTCCAGGGACCCGCGGGCTCCCGGTGTCACTGTCCGCCAGACCCGCAGTTGCAGCCTCCGAATCTCCAGAGGTCGGGCCGCAGCAGCGTCCACCACAGCTCCACCCGCTCTGGACTCGGCCAGCTCCGCGACGGTGAGGTGAGTAGTCGGCACCAGAGCCCCCGGTCTTCCTGTTGGAGGCCGCTCCTCGTTGCAGCCTCAACGACAACGGAGACCCGACAAAGAAAAGGTCGGGTCTCCCGTGCAGGGAGAGATTTAAAAGTTACCCCCAACCCCCCCACACCCCCCACACCCCCCACACACATACCCTAACAAAAATAACAAAAACTACATAAAAACATAGACATAAAATAATTTAAAAAACGCAGACGGACTGCAGAGGCCGCTGCTGACGAGAGTCGCGCCGCCCACCGGTTCCTGTGCCATCTACTAATTGCTGTTTGTAAATGATTCTTGTGCATGCCGCAAACATTATGTACTGATTGTGGTTATCAACACATAAGTGCTCTTAATCATGGAGTAAGTTCAGGAGTTCCACAAACCTGAAAAGTGGGATCAGTGCTAATTGAAATCATTCAAGCAACTCTTAAAGGGAACTGACCACAATAACGTCATTACCACTTCAGGATATACTTTTTCATCTTTGGGAGCAATCACGACAGCAGTGCCATGAAGCACCATGGAATGGGCACTCCACGTTACAGACAGATTTGGAAATCTTGAGAGTGCCCATCACTTAAACAATGGTGCACGAGAAGTCATCTCAGATCTCACACGATACACCCACTTACAACTCTTCCATCAGGGTAGCTATATACACCTAATATAGCCCACATCACAATCCCCATTCCCCTCTCTTCCAGGAGCCTGTAGGAGAGAGATACTATCTCACGCACAGGTTTCATCATTAGGATGAGAGGGTTATTGTAATCACAGGTTTGGCTGCTACTGCGTCAGCAACCAATCATGGATTGGAGAACACAAGAAGGATGATATGCTCATATCCATCTTCTAGTTCACCTTTATCCTACAATCAGTTCTGCAATAGAGAATCTAACATGGAAACATTAGCTAGTTTTATGTCAACCCTTGGGACCCATTGGAGGGGCAGTATATGATGTCAGTGTTCACAGCCTCTGCTGCAGAAGAGGCCGAGAGCTGAACCTGAAGTTCTGAGTTCTGCCAGTCAAGCAGGCTCAGCTTGTTCCCATACAAGCTCAGGCTGCATCAACTTTAAAATCCACTGCTGTGGCTTTCAAGGCTGTGTTAGCATGCCGACAGGTTGCAAAGTGAGCTGAAGCGCCTCCCAAGAGGAGTCAGTAGCACCATCCTGTACATAATTCCTGTCAGCACAACAGTTGACAGCCTCTGCCCACACCTTTGCTACACTGATCGTCCTCAAAGTTGTTATCAGCCTGTTTAAGCTGAATCCCCGTCTAAGAGCTGCTTGTGGCCATGTTTATTGCTTATTGTCAACCTACAGCTCTCCAAGGGAGCAACCATTCACTAGCTCAAATGTAACCAATAGTGCACTGCATAGAACAAAAACATGCTTATAGGAAGGCTCACCATGATTGGACACATACAAATTGCAACATTGTGAACAGCTGAGCACACAGGAAGGGAAAATGTGAGCTTGGCATCTATCTTATATATGTTAACCTACACAGGTGGCAACTGGCCATACCTTTCCAGGTGTAACGAGTTGAGACCTCCTTGTAATTTCCTGAAGTTTTCATAAATTGCTGCCATCTAGTTGAAAAATTACCAATATTCCAGAACTGTAGTGTAAGGTCAGAGTGATTCGCAATGCTTTCTGTGCTAATTGAGATAGAGTGTTGATCAGTGTGTTGCAAGTGGCACAGAGGCAAGTAGAAAGTATTGTTCACTCTCCACGGCTTCCTTTATGATCTAATACATGATCTTCTAGTCAAGTAATTAAGAGTTTAGTTGAGGTAATTTTCTGAGGAATTTTCAGATGTTGCAGTTTGAAGAAAAATGTATCTATTTTCCAGGGTGGAAAATGTCATATACTAGGGGCCATAAAGATAAGATAGGCAAAGTTCAAAGGAGATGTGCAGCATGTTTTTTTACACAGGGTGGTGAATACCTGGAATTGACTGCCAAGTGTGATGGTAGAGGCAGATACGATGCTGTTGTTTAAGACGGTTTTACATGATCATATGGATTTGTCAGGAATGGAGGCATATGGATCATGTGTAGGCAGAAGAGGTTAATTTACGTAGACATTTTGTTCGGCATAGACATTGTGGGCCAAAGCACCTAATCTTGTGTTGTACATTTCTATGTTCTCTGTAATGCTGTTGCTGCTGAATGCCAAAAAAAAATAGTGGGACATGTTTATGGCATAGGTTCTTTGATTGTTACCACTCACCAGAGAATTCCAGAGACAAATGGAATTGATCGGTAGTCTTAAATGCTGGTTTTAAAAACGCAGTGCAGTATTCTGAAAGCAAAGTGCAAGTTCTGCATTGTTTTTTATTCCTGTCATAGAAGCTTTATCAGTAAAAATAAAGAACAGTATTTCCATATTGAGTTTAGGGACATGTTAATTTTCAATGATTAAAACCACAACTGCAGGCTCTACGTATAATGCAGCTTCTCACTGTTACAGAAAAGCATACGACTAACAGTATGAATTGGAGGTTGATTAGATTTGATGCTTGATTAGTTTTATACTTGATTCTTTGCCATTCTGCTGGCAGTGGCTGCTACATACTCTGGCCAGCTGCAACGTTGTCCTTACATGGAATGATTTAATATTGAGATATTGAATAGTCTTCTTTGTTTTCAGTCATCGTTAGAAATATCTGCACTCTTGTGAAAGATTGATTTCCTTAAAATTAGTATCATGACTATAGTCTGATTGTTGATGTTTTAGAGGAAACCATTCAATTGACTTGTTCAACCGCAGCTTGTAGTTTATTAACGATATTAACAATCCATGTATAAATTGCAATTATAAATTTATAATATTGCAATTTTTATGCAATTTCAAATTTGTTTAATTGAATTAAAGTAATTTGCTGTTGTGCACTTGAAACTTTTTATATGGCAACATTTAATATTTTTAAATAAAGTACAAATTTGTCAAGAAATTTAGCTTAATTGTCATAGTTTATAAATTTAAGGGACTTATTAAAATTAATTTTAATTCTTGGCCTACTTTTCTCTGATTTTAACTATTTGGTTGCATATATTAAAATACATTTTGTACAGCATACATCCACTATTATTTGATATTCAATTTCATGTTCAGTGGCATTCCCCTCCTGAGTCTTTAGTCAAAAGTATTCTGGAAAGATCTTCACCACACAGACTGAAGTGATTCAACATGGCCACCAATACCTGCTGAAAAGACGCCTGGAATGCGCAATCAATGCCAATCTCATCAATGAGACTTAACTTTAGAGTGAACTAAATTAATATTTTCAGTCTTTTGGTCCAATGAAAATAGTGTTTGTCTCCATAGTTTATTGTCATTTCTAATCCTGGCATTATCTAGATGAATTTACATCAACAATCCATATAGTGTACTATCGACGTCATAAATGGTACTTGCCGATTTTTGTTTTACCCAATGAAAACATTCTGAAAGAGATGTTTAATTTTATGTAGGAATATGTGGGTTGTTGAACATGCAGGTAGGATCAGGGATAAAAAAATTACAAAAAAAGCATTGTCTTTGTTTTCCAGACCATTTGACCTATTTGTTGATTTCTATTATTGCTCAGTGAAGGCATACTTTAAAAACAAATGAACAAGATACCACCAGGTAGATACTTTCTCAGTCAAGCATTTTCCTCAATGACAGATTAATTTCAAATTGTGTTTATAATAGTTTGTAACCATTTGCCTTTATAGATGATTCAATATGATCTGTAAGTATACCATTTTTACCCAATTGATTGTATTTTTGGACATTGAAATTTAATGATTTAATGTTGTAATAAGAATTCTTAATAAGTCCTAGGTTCTGACGTTTGCTTAGAATTAGCTTAGGAAAGCTTTACATTAAATGCTTTAAATGTAACTTGTGGAAAGTATGGCTTTTCTTTACTCTGGCAAAAATACTGTCATAATATTTTGCTCATTCCCTTGATCTGCAAGGAGTTTGGGGATATTAGAAGATATTACAAGATATTACAACAACTTTGCTGGGCATTTTTACTTTAGTTTAGTTTGGAGAGACAGCGCAGAAACAGGCCCTTCGGCCCACTGAGTCCACGGTGACCAGTGATCCCCGCATATTAACACTATTCTGCACACACTAGGAACAATTTTTACATTTACCAAGCCAATTTACCTACATACCTGTACGTCTTTGGAGTGTGTGAGGAAACTGAACATCTCAGAGAACACCCACGTGGTCACAGGGAGGACATACAAATTTTTATACAGATCGAACCCGGGTCTCTGGCGATATAAGTGCTGTAAAGGCAGCAACTTTACCGCTGCGCCACCGTGCTGACCATTACTGTGAAGAAAGATGGATGTTGGAAAATGAAGGACAGTTCCCTGGCTTTTCACCAATTTCATACAATAATCACAACATGGAAGAAAATCATTTGGTTGGTTCAGTCTATTCTAACTCTTCTCAGGTTAATCCATTCCGCTTCAGTCTCATAAAACTGAATTTCTTTTCATTAGCATAATCATCAAGCTACCTTTGTAGCCCACACTTAAATCTGTCTACTCTGCTATCCCTGGGAGTGTATTTCATGCCCAAAACAATTTTCCTATGTCAGTATTATTTATTCTGCCAGTCATCTTCATTTGATTCCACTTGGTCTTTACCTTTCTGAGAATGAGAATAATTTCTCTCTTTTATACATAATGACTTCATGAATATAAATACTTCCATCAGACCTTTATTCAAAAATCACAATCTTTGTTTCAAAAACAACCTCGCTCCAACAATCTATCCAAGCACCTAAAGTCCAAATCCCCAAAATTATTTTAGTAAATCTTTGCACTCACTCTAATTGAGTTACTCTTGCAATTAGATTATCATTGTTCTTGCAACATCTATCTGTTCTATATCTATCTATCTATATACTTATAAAATTCTTGCCTTGTTTCTATGGGTGTGTGCCTGTCTGTTATTGTCTTTTTGCCAAAAGGGTACACAATAATTTTTGCAGAATCTTACTCAGCTTTTTCCCGTCGTCCATCTAATAAGTTTCCTTCAGATTTGATGTTATATTTCACAAGGTATTGATATTTAAAGTTTAAAAAAAGCTGACTGAAAAAAAAACAACTGAAAAATAAATTGGCAAATTGGTAAATTGGCTTTGACAGCAGCTTCCAGTGATGATGTCACAATGTCATCCTCCAATCACAATGGCATCTCATTTACATAGGCTGCCAAGTCCAACAATGACATCATAATGGGACCTGCCCGTGAAGTCCAAGCTTGATTCTGCTAATTACTGGGCCAGGCAAAGGAAGGGTGGGGGGGTTCCAGAACATTCCTCACAAGCCCACACCATTCCCAACGGTAATGGCAGCCGCATCTTAATTCCGACTGCGCCACGCAAAGGGGGGGGGGGGGGATTTCTAGAACATTCCTCACATGATTCACCCCCACCCCCCAACGGTTGAGTGAAAAGAAAAGTCCAGTGTATTCATTCTTTAGATCGAGCTGCCATTTTTGCTGCTGCTGGACTTCTGCACTGGTCTTACTTTGATTCTGCTAATTACTGGGCCACGCAAGGGGGGGGGCAGGATTTCCAGAACATTCCTCACAAGCCCACACCATTGCCAACGGTAACGGCAGCCTCATCTTCAGTCCGACTACACCACGCAAAGGGGGGGGGGACAGAATTTCCAGACCATTCCTCACACGATTCACCCGAGGCTGTGGGTGAGAAGTGGAATATTCCGTTGGGCGAACAAGTTGCGTTGGGGGAATGGGTGATGGGGGTGATTGGCTCTGGGGTGAGCGCCGACACCACATTTGGGGACCAGCCCTCCCATGTGATGCCGTCTCGACGGAGTCCTACGGATCCCACTTGGTCTAAAAGTCTTGTCTTGTTTCTATGTGAGTGTGTGTCTGTCTGTTATTGTCTTTTCGCCAAAATGGTACATGATAGTCCTAACTTTTTTGCAGAATCTTACTCAGCTTTTTCTCGTCGAACATCTAATAAGTTTCCTTCAGATTTGATGTTATATTTGACAAGTTATTGATATTTCAAGTTTTAAAAAAGCCAACTTTGAAAATAATAACTGCCTTTGACAGGGAAACTCTTCCAACAGCTTCCAGTGATGATGTCACAATGCCATCTCACAGTCCACCAATCACAATGGCATCTTATTTACATAGGCTACCAAGTCCAACAATGACATCACAATGGGATCTGCCCGTGATGTCATAGCTTGATTCTGCGAATTACTGGGCCACGCAAAGGATGGGGGGGGGGGGATTTCCAGAACATTCTTCACAGGCCAAAACATCATTGCCAACAACCGTTAACATCAAGAGCCTCGTTCGCCTCGACGCAGAGTTGGACTGCTTGACCGTGGGAGAAGAAACAAAGAACAGGGAAGAGATAAGACTTTTGCCTTCCATCACAGTGAGAAGGTGTTTGGAGATTCACTGTGATGGATGTTAATTGTGTGTCTTGGTTTTTTTTTTAATGTTATGACTGCAGGAACGAAATTTTGTTTGAACCATGTCTGTTTGAATGACAATAAATGGCATTCTATTCAATTCTATTCTAAAGGCAGCCGCATCTTCAGTCTGACTGCGCCACCCAAACGTCGAGTCCATTCATTGGCTCTGGGAAGCACCGACTGCACCCCCCTCCCTCACCATGTGGGAAGGATTGATTGCGTTGGGGGAATAGGTGAGTTGTGGAAACGGGTTGCATTGGGGAAATGGGTGAGTGGTAGAATATTGCATTGGGGAAATGGGGCCCAACAAGTCAGGAGGGTAGGGAGGGGAGAAGGGCTATGGAGGGTGGGAGGGAGTGACTGAGGGTAGGGGGAAAGGAGAGGGAGGGAGGTGAAGTAGGGAGTGGAGGAGGGGAGGTGAGGGAAGAGAAGAGGTAGGATGAAGAGGGTGAGGGAGTGTTGGGGGATGAGGGGAAATGAGCTGAGCCTGCGTAGTTGGGGGCTATGGGTGAGTGGTGGAATATTGCGTTGGGCGAACCGGTTACGTTGGGGGAACGGGTGATGGGGTGATTGGCTCCGGGTGGTGCCTGTCTCCGGGGTGAGCGCCGACACCGTATTCTGGGACCAGCCCTCCTATGTGATGCCGCGCCCTCTCACGTTGGGGGATGGGGCTATGATATTTGCTGAGGAGTGCTCGAATCTTACCTTCAGCAACAGGTTGAGTTGGAGGACCACGCTTCCCGTGCGGGCTACAACTAGGGGATGGGTGCGTTGGTGGAGCAGACCCAATGGGTCTGCACTTGGTCTAATATAACTTTAAAACTGTCATCTTGTACGTGTGTAAATGTGTTTATTTTTTAATGTTCGCCAAAACGCCACGCAGTAGCGTGTACATTTTTAGATATTCTGATTCGCATTTTCCCTCTCCAGGCAGTGATCAGGTTCACTTAAGATCCTATATTTCACATATTTCACGATTAAAGCTTTAAAAATGCCAAATTTCACAAGATTTTTACTGTTAAAATCATTCCTCACAGCTTCCAACTTTGATACAGTTACAAGACAGGAATACTCTGAACTTAGTCCTTCAACAGGAGGGGGAGGGCAAATTCAACAGGAGGGGGAGCGCCATATGGTATTGCAATTGGAACTGCTGCAGCAGGCAGGGGAGGTGCAATTGGAATTTATTTTAAAATTCACTGCTGAGTGAGGCAGGGGAGTGATGGAATCTTATGTTCGGGAATCGCTTCAGTTGGGGACCACGCCCCCCGTGGTGGCTATGGGTTAGTGGTGCAATATTGCATTGGGGAACGGGTTGCGTTGGGGGACTAGGCCTTCCGTGTGACAGGGACTCAACGGGTGTCTGTCTGTCTATCTATAACTAAAACTGATCTTGTTATCTTCCGGATTGCGCGGTCTTTCTATTTGCGCAAAAACGGTACAAGATAGCCTGGAGTCAGTCCAGCCCAGCCCGGTTGAGTCAGCCCACCCGAGCCCAGAGTCAGCCCAGCCTGGCTCAGAGACAGCCAGCCCAGCCCAGCCCAGTCCGGAGTCAGCCCAGCCCAGCCCGCAGTCAGATCAGCCCAGGCCAGAGTCAGTCCAGCCCAGGCCAGAGTCAGTCCAGCCCAGCCCAGAGTCAGCCCAGCCCAGAGTCAGTCCAGCCCAGCCCAGAGTCAGCCCAGCCCAGCCTCCCGGAGTCAGCCCAGCCCAGCCTCCCGGAGTCAGCCCAGCCCAGCCCGGAGTCAGCCCAGCCCAGCCTCCCGGAGTCAGCCCAGCCCAGCCCAGAGTCAGTCCAGCCCAGCCCAGAGTCAGCCCAGCCCAGCCTCCCGGAGTCAGCCCAGCCCAGCCTCCCGGAGTCAGCCCAGCCCAGCCCGGAGTCAGCCCAGCCCAGCCCGGAGTCAGCCCAGCCCAGCCCGGAGTCAGCCCAGCCCAGCCCGGAGTCAGCCCAGCCCAGCCCGGAGTCAGCCCAGCCCAGCCCGGAGTCAGCTCAGCCCAGCCCGGAGTCAGCCCAGCCCAGAGTCAGCCTAGCCCAGCCCGGAGTCAGCCCAGCCCAGAGTCAGCCCAGCCCAGAGTCAGCCCAGCCCAGCCCAGAGTCAGCCCAGCCCAGCCCAGAGTCAGCCCAGCCCAGCCCAGAGTCAGCCCAGCCCAGCCCAGAGTCAGCCCAGCCCAGCCCAGAGTCAGCCCAGCCCAGCCCAACCCGGACTAGCCCAGCACAGAGTCAGCCCAGCCCAGAGTCAGCCCAGCCCAGCCCGGAGTCAGCCTAGCCCAGCACAGAGTCAGCCCAGCCCAGAGTCAGCCCAGCCCAGCCCAGCCCGGAGTCAGCCCAGCCCAGCCCGGAGTCAGCCCAGCCCAGCCCGGAGTCAGCCCAGCCCAGCCCGGAGTCAGCCCAGCCCAGCCCGGAGTCAGCCCAGCCCAGCCCGGAGTCAGCCCAGCCCAGCCCAGAGTCAGCCCAGCCCAGAGTCAGCCCAGCCCAGAGTCAGCCCAGCCCAGAGTCAGCCCAGCCCAGAGTCAGCCCAGCCCAGCCCGGAGTCAGCCTAGCCCAGCACAGAGTCAGCCCAGCCCAGAGTCAGCCCAGCCCAGCCCAGCGTCAGCCCAGCCCAGAGTCCGCCCAGCCCAGCGTCAGCCCAGCCCAGAGTCAGCCCAGCCCAGCCTCCCGGAGTCAGCCCAGACCAGCCCGGAGTCAGCCCAGACCAGCCCGGAGTCAGCCCAGAGTCAGCCAGCCCACCCTGGAGTCAGCCAGCCCACCCCGGAGTCAACCAGCCCACCCTGGAGTCAGCCAGCCCATCCCGGAGTCAGCCCAGCCCAGCCCGGAGTAGGAGATGTCGTCAAACGGAAAGCAGAGACACTGATTCTGGTGGAAGTGAACAACCAGCGACCAGCGCCCGCTGTGAGTCCCCACCACACCGCCAGCTCCAGCCCCTACCCCTCTTGTCCCCCTTGCTGGCTCCTGCCCCCATCCCCGTGATACCCCCCTCTCCCCCATGGCTCTTCCCCCATCTTTTCTCCAATCTCTCACAGCCCCTCCCACACCCCCCCCCCCGCCCGCACACACCGCCACCCCCACACCCCCCACCCTCACACCCTCACAACCCCCAGTTCCCCCCCCCCCCCCCATCCCACCCACACCCCCCCTCCCAAACACACACCCCTCCCACACACACCATGCTTTCCGTGTCTGGGACCCAACGGGTCCCACTTAGTCTAGTATATAACTAAAACTCTCATCTTGTTATCTTCTGGTTTGCATTTTTTAAATTTGCGCAAAAACAGTACATGATAGCGCTATGATTTTTTGCCACCTTACTCATCATTCTCCTGCAAGAGCAACAAGTTTGTTCCGATCGGTGGTATATTTAAAAAGTTATAACGATTTAAAAATCTTTTAAAATGCGCAAGCGCAGATTGGTCTCGTCTCCTCTCCTGTCAGTCATCGCCGGGACGGCGACGCCTCTTCCTGCACCATAGCAGCACTGATTGAATATTTCTCCAGCGGATGTGGCCAAAGTGCTTTATTAGGAAAAGTAAGTGTTCAGAAAAATAACAGATTGAACAGGACAAGAAATTAAAATAATACTTAAGATTAGAACATAAAATGAAAGAACGGAGAGAATGAGTGGAATTGGTATTTATTTTCTGTTCAATATGTTAACTGAGTTACTCTTGCAATGAGATTATCATTGTTCTTGCAACATTGGTGCTTATTTGATCATTATGTTACCTGTATTCTTACTTGGTAATAATACAAATGTTGTTACCAATGTAATTTTGGCAATTAACTTACGGTTACAAACAAGTGTTTCACTAGAGGTACAAAACTAGTCCAAAAGTAATCAGGGTGACAACAATTATCCAAAATATCCCCAACAGAAGACATTAACTGCCAGTAGGATTAAAGCATTAATATTGCACATATTTTTCCATAAAGGTTCTTCTTCAATGCTTGTTAAGCCTTCCTGTATGGCATAATTTTCTTCTTCTGTGAGTTCAGGTTCCTCATGTGTTGACAGGCCACAGAGCCAAAAACATGTTTTCTTCCACCAAGAAAGTGCCACTGTTTCAACAGAAGTACATAAAAATCAAATGAAGCAACAGTATCAAAGGTGAGAAACATTTTTTTGGTATCAGCGAAGGATAGGACACAGACTTCTCGTAGACAACAAGAAATGGTGGATGTGCATTTGCCTTTACTAAACAAGGCCCTCAGTGTATTCTGGATTATCTAATAAAGCCAGATAAGGCAGATAGACTCTGCCACTGGTGGGAAAGGAGGAGCTTGATGTGGTGGCCAGCAGTCACTGGAGACAAGGCTCTGGTGAACAGACACCAACATATACTTATAAGAGGACACAAGCAAAGATGCCCATCAGTTTGCATGCTCATGGGTGAGCTCAGGCATAGATGCTCTTGCTTCCTTCCCACGCCCATCTTCCAATTGACCCCACTCACACATGATCCTCATTCACCCTAATATTTCTTCTGTCTATATGCCACTCATCACTAACCTCCACCCCCTCATCCCCTCCTCAGTCATTCTCCCTCCAGCTGTCTCACATCCACCCTCCTTTATCACATCCATCCTCCAACTCTGCTGATTGGTTTCCTCCTTTCTTCTCTACACATGGCAATCCTCTCCCTTCTCTTTCATCTGGTCTTCCATTCTCCACTTTGCACACTTATATTCCATCTATCTTATGTTCGCCAAGCAGATGATTTTAATTGTGGATTAATTAACAGAGTATATATATCCCTTGTGGTCTGGATCACTGATTCACCAACAACCATCCCCATGCCCACCCCATCTACCAAACACAGTTTAATGAAGAAGACTGAGGAGAGGGTGAATAAGAGAAAGTGTGCCACAATATGTAGCAACAAATTCAAGGGCTTGTCCCACTTAGACGATTTTTTAGGTGACTAGGCTGTCGCCACATGGTCGCCAGGATGTCGCCTGTATGGTCGTGAGTAATCTCCTCAGTCGCCCAAAGAGTCGTTTCATCTTTCTGGTCGTCGCTGGATTTTCAACATGTTGAAAAATTTTCGGAGACAGTTGGCATATGAGAGTAGACTCCTCCTGACATAGGTGCTGTCGTAGTTGTCGCCAGGTTAATGTAGGTTGTAGCCAGGTGATGTAGGTTGTCGCCGGTGCTGACTTCGTTTTTTTTGTTGTTAAAGTAATGATTCTATTTCAAATTTTATGTCGAAGGGGTGTCCAGTCACCATTTTATGGCGACCTGCTACGACTTTGACAGTCACCGGCAGTCGCCTAAAAATAGCCTAAATGGGACAGGCCCTTCAATATATATATGATCTATTCAAAGGGTAAATGCTTTGTATTCTTCAGGATAATGCTGAATCCTATTCACTCAGCAATGACATTTTGTGTTTAGATTGTGGTATTGTAGGCAGTATGCATGTCAAATGAAGATGGAGCACATGCATATCCTATTATAAAGGAAAATACTGGGGATATGCAACAAATCAAACAGCATCTATGCAAAAAGAAACAAAGTTAACATTTCAGCCAATATCCTCCATCACTTCTCTACCTGTTTCTTGCAGCCCATCATCCTCTGTAATAGATAATAATTCAGCATTTCTGTCAACGGATTCAGAGATTGTCTTTGGCTGGCTCCAGTTATTGTTCAAGTGATTCTTAGGAATTTTAATGTTTCTAGTCCACCATGTTAGTCGAATCAGCTTTGAAAATATAAATAATATTTTTACTTATTTATGAACTGCAGAGATATGTAAACTATTTATGTACAATTGCCAACATTACAAAATAGCAAAAAGACAGACTTGTATGCTGTAACATCATAGACAAAGTACTGGCGAAATAGTAGTGCAGTAAAACAAAGGGGTTGTTTTGCCTCCTGATAATGGGGGAAGGAGATCAATGGGGAGAAGGGTGACACGAAAGATGCTAGAATCTGGAGCAAAAAAGGGAGAGGTGTTGGAGAAACACGGCAGGTTAGGCAGCATTTGCAGAGGAAAATGGACAGTTGACATTTTGACTCTTCATCTGGACTGATGATAGTCTCGATCTAAAATGTTGTTCCTTTGTTTAAGAAGTTAGGGAGAAGTGTAGGAAGGAACTGCAGATGCTGGTTTAACCGAAGATAGACACAAAATGCTGGAGTAACTCAGCGGGACAGGCAGCATCTCTAGATAGAAGGATTGGGTGAAGAAGGGTCTCGACCCGAAACGTCACCCATTCCGTCTATCCAGAGATGCTGCCTGTTCCACTGAGTTACTCCAGCATTTTGTGTCTTAGATAGCGAGAATCTAGGGAATTATAGGCTGTCGAACCTCACATCAGTGGTAGGAGAGCTATTGGAGTAGATACTTCAGGATATAATTTACTCCCATTTGGAAGAGAATGGGTTAATTAAGGCAGGTCAGCATAGCTTTGTACATGGCAGGTCGTGTATTACTGCCTCAATCAAGTTTGTTGTGTGTTTGTTTGGTGACAAAGGGATCGATGAGGGTAGGGCGGTGGATGTTGCCGACATGGATTTTAGTAAGGCTTTTGATAAAGTTCTTCATGGTAGGCTGATCCAGAAGATTATGATACATGGGATTAACAGTGACCTAGTCATATGGATTTAGCACTGGCTGACTGACAAAAGACAGAGGGTTGTGATGGTAGCATAATACTCAGGGTGGAGGTCTGTGCCCAGTGGCGTTCTGCAGGGTTCTGTGTTGGGACCTTTGTTATTTTTGATATTTATAAATGACTTGGATGTAAACGTAGACAAGTTGATTAGTAAGTTTGCAGATGACACCAAGATTGCTGGTGCCACTGACTGTGAGGATGGCTGTCAGAGTATACAGCGGGATATAGATCAACTACAAATGAGTGGAGAAACGGCAGATGGAGTTTAATCTAAGCAAGTGAGAGTTGTTTATCCCTTGGGACATAAAATGTAAAGCAAAAATATATAATTAATGGCATTACCCTTAACAGCATTGATTTATAGAGGGATCTTGGAATTCAAGTCCATACTTCCAGAAAGTGGCAACACAAGTAGAATAATAAGGAAGGCTTATTGTATGCTTATGCTTAATGGCATGCTTAATGGTCTGGGTATTGAACATAAGAGTCAATAAGTCATGATGCATCTTTATAGGACTTTGGTTAGGCTGCATTTGGAGAATTGCATGCAGTTCTAGTTGCCCCATTACAGAAGGATATGTAGGCTTTGGAAAGGGTATAGAGGTTTACCAGAATAATGCCTGGATTAGAGAGTATTAGCAACAGGGAGAGGTTGGACAGACATAGATTGTTTTCTATGGAATACTGGAGGTTGCAGGGAGACCTGTTAGAAGTAAATAAAATTATGAGAAACAGATAGGGTAGACAGTCAGAACCTATTTTCCAGGATGGAAATACTAGAGGGCATAGCTTTAAAGTGAGAGAAGAAATGTTTAAGGGAGATGTGCGGGAACCCCTCAGCCGCACCTGCACAGTTGGGGGCTATGGGTCAGTGGTGGAATATTGCCTTGGGGGATGGGGTCAACGGGTCCGCACCTGGTCTAGTATTATCATAAAAACAAACACATTCTAGGGAATTCCAAGCAGAACCTAAAAATACCTAAAATTAACTTTGCTTACAAGAACAAAAAAAATGCATTTTTTCCCCCAAAGATCTACTACAATACTCATGCCTATCACTTACATTTTCTTTCTGGATTGCAGGAGTCATCAGGCTGATGACAGTGATAACAATTGCACTTATTCCACATAGGATCAAAGCAAAGTAAAGGTAATGCACGTCCTTGAGGAAAGGAGGCCTCTTATCCTCTTCACCACATGATGGCGCTCCATAAACAAACTCCATGACCATTCGAACGAGACCCAGGATCAGCCCGACCATCAATCCCCAGAAAGCACCCTAAGGCACACGTAAATAGTCCCGTCATGATGGTTAACCACATGATATTCCCCAGCAAAGAAAATTCATGATCTATGTATAACATTCACAGTGTAGGAAGGAACTGCAGATGCTGGTTTACACCAAAGATAGACACAAAATGCTAGAGTAACTCAACGGTCAGGCAGCATATCTGCAGAAAAGGAGTCTGAAGAAGGGTCTTGACCCAAAACGTCACCTATTTCTTTTCTCCAGAGATGCTGCTTGACCCGCTGAGTTACTCCAGCATTTTGTGTCTATAACATTTGCAGCACTTGTCACATTCAATATAAAATTTCCATTCAGAGAGCAGGATAAAACATTATAGTACAAAAGTAACTAAAAAATATACTTGTAGAAATTCAGAAAAATGGGACAGTGTTGAACCAATAATATTTAATCATGGACAAATAATAGCCACTTACTGTAGCAGAACCACGGAAGGTTAAATGAGTTTATAGATTGGATCCTAGCCTATGGAGTGGGGACAATGCTAATTTGGAATATTTCTGATTGCAGTGTTCTGTCATTAGAAGGGTTCCAAGGGAAGAAACTTGCCCCTTCAGCAACCTAAATTACTTTGATCAATTTTTGTCAAAAACAGTTTACATTTATACATTTTGAAATGCATCATCCATAAAGATTTGATTCTAGTTTCAGCAGAATTTCAACATTAATGAGGTATTAAATGACTGTAATTTTAAGAGCTCTCACTGGTACGTTCTCACCGGCTCATTGACTCTTGTCCAGAATATTGCCATAATGAAAAGTGCGGTGATTGGTGGTGCTAAGTAGCTGGTAACAGACTGGATGTAGTCAAAAAGCTGTCCACTGTTAGCTCTCTGGATAATAGGGATCCACACTATACTGACGGCAACTAGGAAAATAATAAATACCCTGCCAAAAGAAAAAAAAACAAGAAAAAGTTAATGAGAATGCTTTATTTCTCCTGCTGGAATAAAATAACAGATAAGAATGAAGAAACAATATTAGGCCACATCTTCTGAATTGGGCTTTATAAAACATCTAGATGTTCTCAGCTATATGTCCATTCAACCACTTTTATTTTTAAAAACTTTCCCAACATTGAGAAATTCTTGTCATAAGCAACAAAATGTTTATTTAATAATTCAGTACGAGAGCTGTTCACTCCTGTAGTCGTTTTTTTTTAAAATGATTGTATTAATTGCTCAAATAATTGTCCATAAATCCCTAAATAATCAAAGTAAGCAGAGAGATTTACAACATGAACTTCTATTTATTCAGGTATTTAAAATTTTAAATCTCAAGGTGCCCCCACAGAATAAACATAAGTAAATTAGCATTGACCAAATAAAGAGATTAAGAAAATTACCAAGAGGTTTATTGATAACATTAAGAAGTTAAATTCAGTTGAAATAAGTTAATTTGGAATAAAATGCTGTTATCAGAAAGTAATCACAAGGCTATTGATTTGGTGTTAAATTCAATTGATTCATTATGTCCTATAGGAAACCAAATGTCTGTAGAGAACAGAAGCAGGTGTACCTATAAATGAAGCACCAACCTGGTCAAATTCATGCTAACCACTGGAACCAATAGCACTTATAAAACTCATTAGAAATCCAATTTTAATTGTATTTAATTTTCTTGTCATTTGAACCTTTCAACATATAGAGCAGGCCTTCCTTAAAGGTGAAAGATATTAGGTCATGTTTTTAATATCACCCAATTTTCCTCCCACCAAAATTTAGTTTAGTTTAGAGATACAGCATGGAATAGGCCCTTCTGCCCATTGAGTCTAAGCCGACCATCGAATAACCTAGTTGACACAAGTTCTATGTAATCTCACTTTCACATCTACTCCCTACATACTCAGGGCAATTTACTGAGGCCAATAACCTACAAACCCACACGTCTTCGGGACATGGGAGAAAACCGGAGCACCCGGAACAAACCCATGCAGTCACAGTTAGAACGTGCAAACTCTAAATAGACCTATGTGGTCACAGGGATAATGTGCTACCTCCATCCAGACAGCACCCGAGATTACTGTGAGGCAGTAGCTCTACCAGCTGCGCCACTATGCAGTCCTTGATGTTTTTGATGAAGAGTTCACAATTCTAAAGGTAATTCTGTAAATTTAAGGGAATCATCTTTTAGGTGGGTTTAGGATAAATATTGTTAAGGGAAAAATATTGACACAGGAAAATGCAACCAGATAAGCGGCATGCTCTTCAATAGCTTGTTCATAGTACTTTTCAACTTGTATCTTTCTTATACACCTAATGGATATTAGACCATGTTTATATCCATATTGTATCCATATCTAATGGATACGCATCACATAATACCCTTAGGAAACAGGCCAAGTTTTGGACCAGAGCTGACTATTATTGTTCTTCAACCTGTCCAAGCATTACTTTACATGGTTACGTGGCAACAGATGGTAGAATTCTCTGCTGATCTGGACGATTATAAGGTGGATTACCGCAGTCATCCCCAGATGTCCCCATCCTGACAAATGCAGCCAAGCAAGCAACCCTAATCACCTTGGAATACCTTTTCTCTTGCAATATCATGGAAAGTAAGACATTGCCAGGATTGAAAAGTTTCTTATGAAACCTCTAGTGTAATGATTCGTAAAACATTTACATATCCTTGTGACAAGATTGGGATGATTGGCCTTACTGCTGTACAAAAGAGAAGTATCAAATTCACGTTATAGGAGTAGAATTAGGCCATTTGGCCCATCGAGTCTACTCCACCATTTAATCATGGCTGATCTCTGCCTCCTAATCCCACGTTCCTGCTTTCTCTCCATAACCCTTGACACCCGGTCTGCCAAGGTGAAGTTCAATACCCTCATCTGAGATGAGGGAAATAAATGAACATAGAAGAAAACAGAGCATGACAGCCTAGTATGTATCTATTGGAAATGGAAATCTGCAGATTCTATAAAGGACAGCTGGTTTGTAATGGAGAAATTTGAAAATCTATCCATTATTTTTTAGATGCACCTTTGGAGCCTCTTCCATGTACACCATTTTGAATACGGCAATAAAGATCCTAGCTGACTTTCTCAATCATGGTGCACAACAAGTAACCCCCAAACAATGCAGTAGGTTGGTGACTTCTACTTATGTTTATCCCACTACATGTGATAGGGTGGATGGAGAACAGAAATAATCCCTTTAACTTTCGTTGGTATATGTCTTGTTAAAATACAACGGTACCTGCCAACAATCATCAATTCTTGTTCAGTGGCATTTCTGCGAACCCGGTGCCAGATATCCAAGGTGAAGAGTGTGCTGCTGCTGTTAAATATTGAGGTGAGTGAACTCATTAGAGCAGCCATCATTACTGCTATCATAAGGCCCCTCAACCCTGGTTCAAAATAAACATAGAAAATACGAGCAGTTATATAAAGGTCTCAGCAGGTGAAGGATGATGGAAAAGGAGACAATATCCACAGTTTCTGTAATTTCCCTATAATTTAAATTGATACCATTGACAATTGTTCGAGTAACATCAAATGTAAAGGATCAAATCACATGTCTAATTATATGGAGGAATTTATTCGTTGGAGTTAAATATAAGAAATCCATCTATCTCTGACACTTGATAGACACAAAATGCTGGAGACTCTGGAGAGAAGGAATGGGTAATGTTTCGGGTAGAGACCTTTCTTCGGAATAGAGTCAGGGTTAGGGGTGGCTAGGTCACATTACAGGTTGGGACCTTTCTCCAGATATGCCGCCTGGTCTGCTGAGTTACTTGAACATGTTGTGTCTCTTTGGTAAATCAGTTTCTGCAGTTCCTTGTTACTACATTTTGAATGGAGACAAGGCAGCTCCTCATTTGTCACTTGGGTTTGCAGTGAATTACATCTATGACAACTTTAGTGGTTTGCCTGGCTGATCCATGCTGGAAAATTGGCACTTAGGCAAATAACTGGCGGGTAAAATAAATTAGTGAAGAGCTGGGCTAATAATGCCTGCTGACAACAATCAGGTAGATAGACCCAGAGAGGATGACAAAAAACTTAGCAGTGGGCAAAGATTAGATGCACTGTTCATAAAATTGCAAACTAAAACCAATAGATAATAATAAATACGGTCTCACCTACAGGCATAAGTTCCACTACCAGTTTGGGGTATGCAATGTTTGAACATCCTACTCTGGCTCCACAGACAGACTCACAAACATCTGGATCCACACAGCCCACCTCATCTGGAAATGTTCAAAGTAAATTAATAACAAAGAAAATAACTTCAAGAATTCAGGTGAAAACATTCTATACATCTGTTGGGGCTGGCGTGTTAAATGCCATGGTTATCCGGCATCTGGTATTTTCACAGAAGTTGCTGTACTTGATTTTTTTTTTTTTGCCATCGTAGAACTAATGAAGGCATTGTTATTCATTATGCCATGTTTTTTTATTCATAAGGTTTAATGTACTGAGATACAGTGAAAAGCTTTGTTTTGCATGTTATCTAAATACCTCAGCTATTCTATACGTAGATAGAATCAGTTCAAACTAAAGAACAATAGAGAGAAACATAGAAAATAGGTGCAGGAGTAGGCTATTCGGCCCTTCGAGCCAGCACTGCTGGCCACCACAGCCATTCAATATGATCATGGCTGATCATCCTAAATCAGTACCCAGTTTCTGCTTTCTCCCCGTATCCCTTGATTTTGATGGCCCTATATCTAACAGCTAAGAGCTAGGTCAAAGGGGAAGATACTATATTTTGCACTCTGTTCCTTAGACAAAGTCCAATTCCTCATGGGGTAGAGGTGAATTGAATAGTACCTAGCTTATGGAAGGACCATTCAGATGCCTGATAACAGAGGGGAAGAAAATAATGTACTGACTGTATAGTTAGCACATAATTAATGTATTAAATAAATATTTAATTAATCTTCCATTGTCAAATTATCAAAGCAAGGCTTACAGACCATTTGCATAATGGGCTTGTACCAAGACCTCATGAATACAAGTTGTACACACCTGGGTACAGTGCTCTACTGATCATGCCTGGCCAGACAATGAAGAACATGGGTAACATCTTCAGATAACCTCCCAAAACCGATCCTCCCTTGGCATGAGAAAGACTTTTTGCTGAAAGGGACCTCTGTACGATTACCTAATTAAAATAAATAACTATATAAATTAAATATCAATGCATCTTAAGTCATTAGGATCTGTTATCAACAAACAATCAGCATTTCTACAGTGAGGTGATTTCTAGCGACATTCATCTGATTCTTGTTTAGATATTGGTTTGACAAACATAAGTTGAGATAGCCAGGTAAAAAGTTTATGGTGTTAGGGTAAATGTTAGTAAGTCTTAGGACATGTACATAAGATTCTGCTCTTAGATCCAGTGCTATGTTAGACTGGGTGTAGGCTTTTCTTTGAATGGAGACTGAAGGGCTGCAAGGAGGAAAGGAGAGTAACATGTATTATGTATTTGTTTGTCATTTGTATATTTTTTAATTCATTATTTAAAACTGCTTTAAAGCTTTTTAGTTGATTTCATGTCAAAACCATTGAAACAGACCAACAGGTTTGACAGATAATAAATCCAGCAGAGGCGTCTGACAAGCTGTCAATGACTTCCAAAGGAGGTTCAACTGCAGGTCTTGCACTTTCTCACTCTATCATGATTTCTGAGGTCTTTCCACCATTCAGGAGCTCAGTACTTGGCTCTTGGCCTGAAATCAATCTTCCAGAACCAGAGTTTGGGGAATGGGGAATGTACCGTAAATGGTGAGTTAGGACATTAAATCTACATTAACCAACAGCTTGAAAGTGTTTCTTTTGTAATGGTTTGCTATAACTACCTTTAGGACACTGATATGTTGACTTCCACATTATATCATAGATTCTAATAATACATGCTCTGAATAAATCAGTTTGAAATGACTCTGCTGTTCCAGGCATTAATCCAATTAATGTAAATAGCTTAGCATTTCCACTCTCAGCTAATAAAAAGAAAAAAGTCAGAGGCACCAATAATCATTTCACATCAGGGTCAGTAGGCCTGTAATTACTGTTGGCAATAATATTGGGCACATACTTAACATTTTTAATACATACTTGTTGTGATAAAAGAGAAATCTGGTACACATTAATTCACCATTTATCTGCTATTATTACTAACATTTGTTGCTAGCCTAATAACTAGTCACATACAAGTCCAAATTACTATTAATAACAACAGTGATTCAACACAATGCAGAATCTGATTTGTTTAGAACGTGTCTCTTTCGGATAAACAACACTTCAGTCTTAAAATAATCCTTAGGGTCAGAGAGGTATGGGAACTCATTGGTCTGTAATATTATGAATGGACACTTTAAGTACGTGTCCATAAAAAGAGGAAATAAAAATCTGGTTAAAATGTGAAATGGGAACAAAATTGCATAATTAACGACTATAATGATAGTTAGATATCCAACCAAATGGATGTTCAATCATTTTCATTGTTGTTACATGTTCCATGTTGATGTCCTTAGGCTATTGAGATTTACCTGATCAGTACACCAACACCATGTGGCAAGCACAGTGAGTCCAAATATGAGTCCAGGCCAAGGTATATCACCACTGACTGGATCTCGAAACACGTGGAAAGCATCAGCACGTGGAATGTGACATGAAGTGTTTTCCACAGTGATGTTGGGAATTGCTTGGAAGTACTTCTCTTCCAACCCTGAATACCAACCAACTTTGTTTAAACCTGAAATCAAAATGTGTAGATTTTACTTCCATATGTCAAGTAAACTTTTATAACTAGTTAATTCGTAAATTCCACAGGACAGTCACAACAAAGAGTATTGCTTCATAATACCTGGAATGTTTATTGCATTATGTACTATTTTGATAAATTCAATGAAAGGTTCCTATCCTTGTCTTAATGACTTTGACATAATTATACTGCCCCCCCCCCCCTTAAACCATTTCAAAACTATGAGTTTACAGAGTTTAAGAATGTAGAAGGCTACAGTATGGATTCTTTAACAGCTAGGAATAGCCTACACCAGGGAACCTCCTAATATTGGTATGTCAGTTACCTGGTCACTGTCTCAGATGCAAATGGCTGCATTAAGTGTTCTAAATGTTGGCTCATTTAGCTGATGGAACTCTCAACTGAGTCAGCAGTTTGTGGGGTCAGACATCTAATGAAACAGCCATTCTCAAACCCTTATCCATCTGGTGCATTCAACTGCTGGAGAGGAGGCAGTATTTCGCAAGCCCAAGCCGCCCTGCTTTCCAGCTTATTGCAATTGTTCATCGGATAAAGAACTGTCATAGCCAAAAATGAGGCAGTGCCAAATTACCTTGAAGTAGAATTTACCCTTTTCATTAAGAGTGAGCGATCTGATTTCTCCTGTGGTCCTTTTTTTCAAAATCTTGCAAATGGAAGATTTTTTATGTCTCCTTTTTAGTCAAAGCAAAATATAAACTGCCAGTACTTTTTCCATGCATGCCCTTTCAGCTAACTGCAGCACATTCAGTGTTAGCAGCAATGGACTGGTCGGTAAAATAGATGCTACTGGCAGCCTACCTGCATAGCAAATGAGCCTCACGGCTAGAAGGAATTGGGTTTATAATGTAACAAATGTTGCAATTGGAATCAGCAAGCCCTGCACTCCCCCACTCCCCACCATGGTCCTCTCCTGGTCGTTAGGTATTTCAAAACTCCACTCTGTTAAGCCCCTGTTCCACTGTATGAGGTAATTCAAGAGTTCTCCCGAGTTTTCCTGATTTGAACTCGGAGAATGTCCGTAGTGGGTCCGTAGGAGTTCGTGGATGTCTCGTACCGACTTGTACGAGTAACAAGTAACAATGTTTTTCATCACAAGCATTTTTTTACAGGGATGAAAAAACGTCACAAGTTTACCGGATGTCCCGAGTACCTACCGTTAGCATTACGAGCCGCCACGAGACATCCATGAACTTCTACGGACCAGCTACGGACATTCTCCGAGTTTGAATCAGGGGAAAACTCGGGAGAACTCTTGAATTACCTCGTGCAGTGGTTCAGGGGCTTTACCTGAGCAATATCACTAACACGTTAACGGATTAAGAAGCCATTAAGAAGGTATTTATTCTAGAAACATATTTCAAGGGGACTTAACTCAAGGGTCTGTTGCTAACTTAATGAAAGAAGTATCTTTAATCATTAATGATAATTTCAGTGACAATGAATGATCTGCAGATACCTTTAGGCTAGTTAGATGATATATATTAACTGGTGAATTAATAATTAAATAACATTATATTAATACCCATTCCATTTAAATATTTACTAGAGAATATCTAACTTTGCACAGTAAGTCGAGAGCCATTTTCTCTCTCCTATCTATCGATGTAATTTTCATATTGCTGCTTTTCTTTCTCTGTTTCAACTTCTTGTTCCAATCTCTGATCATTCTAATCATTCATGTTTAAGAAAGAACTACAGATGCTGGAAAAATCGAAGGTAGACAAAAATGCTGGAGAAACTCAGCGGGCGAGGCAGCATCTATTGAGAGAAGGAATAGGCTACGTTTCGGGTAGAGACCAGTTCTAACCTTTCAGATGACCCAGAGATGAATAGTGATGAAATAGGAAACATTTCTGGGTAATTGCAAGGAATGTTGGGTGTAATATGGTGGAATAGGATCTGCCAGAAAATAATGGGTCCATTCTGGGTAATGTGAGAAAAAGATCCAGGTGTCAGTATGCAGTTATTGCGAATCATAGAATGGATTTGGTCAGAGGTAGAAGGTGAAACAAGAGAAAAGATCAGATTATGAAGGAATGGGTGTTTAGAGTTAGTAGTTAGGAGGTAACAAAGATGGAGCACTGGGATAGACATGGGAGTATAATTTGAATGTTTTGGGACAGTGCCCTAGACAACTTTTGACAAGATATAGACTTTAATCCTGTAATATTTGTACAAGTCAGACAAAGGTTGACTGCTGAGGCCACATTACAACTTTATGGTAGAGATCACTTTTTACTGTTGGAGTTTGAATGAGGCAGGTGGTGGAAGATATGATGGCATGGAGAAACAATGCCATGGGGTAAGGTACCCCCACCAATAAATCATGTTGCAATCAAATTGTCCATATAATTATCATCTTTTCAAGTGCAATTAGTGATGCTGAGGGGGAATGAGTGGAGGCCAATGATTGTTGATCGGCTGGCCACATTGTTGATGGACAGTGTGAGTGGGGTGATAATGAAATTGGTGGGAATCAACATTCCCGGGCATAATGGCAGAAGGATTAGCACACAAAATGGTGGGGCAATCAGGAATACTATTGTTAGGGAAGGTAGGTTTCCTTTGTAGATTGCAATGTTTGTTAAATGAGGCAGAAGAAGTGACAGGGGGCTGATGTACTTGAGTCAACATTATATATTAGAAAGTGTAATAATAAAAATAAGAACATAAAGATCGAAAATAAATTAAATCACGTGACATTAACATGAATACTAGATTAGGTTTGCAATATAATACGGGAAAATATAGTGATTCAAAGCAATATAATTGCATTTTATGATTTATCCATCTGAACATTGTTTGAAGCTACTGAGACTGTTTATATTAAAAGCTTATTAATGTTCAGCCTAAAGCCTTCATATTACAACTAACAGATAAATAGTAAATGTACAGGCTTTAAAGTCACTAACCTGAACCCACTTCTCCATATGGACTCATTCAATTCCATCATACTTTATAATTTTTAAATTTGTTCATACCAAAGAACTCACCAATGAACATAAGGATGAGTGCTCCTACCACCATAATGACAGTCTGGAGGGCATCTGTATAAATCACAGCGGTCAAACCACCTGCCAGTGGGAAGGTAAACATATCCATTTACTGATTTTTCAAACACATAATCCCAGATTGTAAGTAATAAATCTGATATAAATGCAATCATGTGATTCCCTGACAAATTTAAATGAAGATAAATCTTTCTGAGCACACACTACGAGTCTGTGCCACATACATTCGTTTTCAACTTCTTTTAAGTTCATTTTTGTCTAGAAATTGTTCAAAGATTCTTTTAAATGGTGCCAAGCATGATCCACAAAGTCATACAGAAAGGAAGCAGGCCGTCCAGATTTTTCTCCAACCATTTATTTACATCATTCTTATACAAACCCTATGGCCATTGCCAATACTGTTGCTGAACATAACTAGATCTCCATTCTGCTCTGATAAATGTTTTACTCATTCATAAGAGGTTAATGTTCATGGCGAGGCCTGTGTTTATTGGCTGTTTCTAATAACCCTTGAAAATGTGCTCATACAAGGTAGATTGCACTATGGCTTTGACCCAATGATAATGAAAGACTAACAATAAATTTCCGTGTTAGGAAGGTATGTGACTTGTGGAAATTTGAGTTGGTGGTTTTCTCAAATATTTTTTATGTCTTTATCTTTTTATGTTATAGTGGGTTTGATAAGTAGTAGAAGATAAGCTATATGCCACTGCAGGACATTTTACACATGGTGGAGATTGCAGTCAAGGTTACTGGTAGCTAAACAGTAAATACATGTGATAATAGTTATCATATTCTTTTTTCTATGCATTTCTCAAATTGCTTGTTAGAGAATGGTCTGAGTGACTCATCTATTCATTTTTTTGCCTAGGTTTTCCCCTGATTCTAATGATGTCTATAATCCTGAAATCATCACGTGAGGAGAGCAAAGAATCAAATGCAAGTTCATCTCTGCATCACTGCATAGCCATGGTAATATATTGATCAAAACAATACCGCAATGCTGAACATAGTTGCAAAGATGGCAATATATGAATGAAATTCTACTTGCATTTAGAATCTCATTAGAAGGTCTAATTTAGTTTGTGAATTGCCAAGTATGAACCAATTTAAATTAAAAATACTCTGAGAATGAAACACAAATTTCAATGGAGTATCATTAAACACATGGCAATTCTAATGATTACAAGAAACTAACTGAATATGTTAACAGACTACTAACAGTTTTATTTATTTCCCTCTCTTTATATAGGCAATGATAATACCAATGTTCAAGTGAATGTCTCAATTTGTACAATAGTTTGGTGTCCAAATTGTGTAGGTTCAACTTAGTATTAAGTGGATCACAATTCAGAAAATGCTACAGCAAATCATCAGCACCAGTTGCAGCCCACTAGCTTTCCTTTTTTATTCCACTGAGTTCCAACAAGAACACAAAGTGCTGGAGTAACTCAGGCGAGTCAGGTGCAGCATCTCTGAAGGTCATGGATTGCTGAAGATTCGGGTGGAAATGTCACCTAATTATTCTTCAGACTGGATAGTTGAATTCAACTATCACATGCAGGCTTTGTCCTGCTCCCACCTCATTTCCAACTTCCTCTCCTCTGAAGAAGGGTCTCGATCTAAAACATCGTCTATCCATGTTCCCCAGAGATACTGCCTGATTCGCTGAGTTACTCCAGCATTTTGTGTTCTATGCAAAATTCCAGCATCTGCAGTTTCGTGTCTGAGTCTTGTGAACATCTCTTGTCTTTATTTATTCTGATTCACATATTTTTCTTCTATTTGATATTCTTGTCTTTTTTTTAATTTCAAATTAATTTCAATATTAGCCTTGATTTTCCATGATTTTGCAGTGGGTACCAGAAATCTGAAATAAAACAGAAACATTCTGTTCAGCAGGTCAGGTAATATTTGTGGGGAAAAAAGTGCTGATGTTTCAAATCAAATTCCATCCTCCCTTCAAAGATGTTGCCTCATTTATTGAGCATTAACAGATTATTCTTATTTTTAATGTTATTTAAAGTTTTCTTTCTGTTTGACTTCTTTAAACTGTTCAAAATTTAAACATCCTATTTATAGTCACCCCTAATCAAAGTTAGAATGTTATACACGAGTAATTATTGCACTATTCCCTTTGGGTTTACAAATCCATTTAAAACTTCAATCATATGTATCTATCTTTCTTCTATCTATTATACTAAAACTCTCATCTTGTTTGTTTCAATGTGTGTATGTGTGCGCGTGCGTGCCTGTCTGTGATCTCTGATTCGGTGATGTCGTCAAATTATGCCAAAACGGTACACGATAGCGCTACAATTTTTGGACCACCTTACTCACAATTGTCGTGGTGGTTTGTATCGTTTCGTTCAGATTGATGTTATATTTCACAAGTTATTCACATTTTTTAATTTACAAAACCCCAATTTGAGAAAAAAAATCTTCCCTCTGCACTGGATCTTACAGCTATGACGTCACAATGGGCTTGTAGTCCTGCTCACTACAATGTTGCTATCCCAGGACACTTAGCCCTGCCAGCCCTAGCAAGTGCAATTGAAAGCTATAATGTCAGCAAGGATTTTTAAAAAAGTTTAATGAGGATGAATAAGGGGAAATGAGCCGCCCCTGCGCAGTTGGGGGCTATAGGTGATTGCTGGAATATTGCGTTGCACACCAGGCCTCTCGTGTGATAGGGACCCAACGGGTCCCTCTTGCTCTCGTATACGTTACCCACGGGAGGGCTGGTCCCCCAACGCAATATTCCACCTCTCC
Source organism: Amblyraja radiata (assembly GCF_010909765.2). NCBI lineage: Eukaryota > Metazoa > Chordata > Chondrichthyes > Rajiformes > Rajidae > Amblyraja > Amblyraja radiata. The sequence continues at coordinate 37,516,509 of NC_045965.1, read as the reverse complement.
ACCAATTCCAATATTGGAGGCCAGTGGGGGGGGGGGGGGCAGAGCTTTCTGGAGCGCTGGTATGGGTGTTATGGGCTGAGGGGACTGGTTTCCAGAGGGCTAGTATGGACATTGTGGGCCGAATGGATTCTTGGGCTGGCGGCTCAGTCACTAAAGCCTGTTTTGCTGGCAGCTCACTCACTCATGGCTGGTGGGCTGGCAGTTGACTCACGGCTATTCCTTGAAATTCCATTTCAAGCAGGGTGCAAGCCCACCAAATTCAAGTGCAGTTTCTTACCACTTCAAACAGGGTGCAAGGCCACCAAATTCAAGTGCAGTTTCATACCATTTCAAGCAGGGGGCAAGGCCACTAAAGACAGCGAGTCGTGATCTCTCCATCTTGCAGAGACTGAGCCACGCCCACACTTCTGGGTTTTATAGTCCCTCCCACCAGAAGGGGCATGGCCTTCATGGCGTGATTGACAGGAGAGAGAATCTCAACATTTTTTAAACACTAATAACTCTTTTATTTTTCATTGCTGGGAAAAATCCTCGGCAACTGATGAGCTGAGGAGGACTGAGTAAGATGGCTAAAAATCATAGCCGTACGTGGTAGCGTTTTTTCTAAAATCAATATAAAGCGCAAACAGGAAGTGGTCAAGATTAGACTTTTAATTATATAGAAGGCAAGGCAACTTTAATTAGGCACGGCAACTTTAATTAGGCAAGACAACTTTAATTAGACAACGCAGCTTTAGCATTTCCAAACCAAAAGCAACACAGCTTTAGCATTTCCAAACCAAAGGCAACACAGCTTTAGCATTTCCAAACTATATTTTCAAACCACATTAAGGGCACAGACAGGTCAGTAAAACCACTCACAGTTTAGTAGACATGTGTTCAGTGTTATTCACAGCTCAAACTGAGAGACGTGACCCTCTTGCTCCCCCAACTTGAAGAGACTGACTGAGGCACTAACGCTTCCGGGTTTTATAGTCCCTCCGGAAGGGGCGTGGCCTTCAGGAGAGAGAATCTCAACATTTTTTAAACACTAATAACTCTTTTATTTTTCATCAATGGCAAAAATCCTCTTGTCCTGTGCAGTGGAGGGGGACTCTGAGTAAGATGGCCAAAAATCACAGCCGTAAGTGGCAGCATTTTTTCGAAAATCAATATGCAGAACAACAGGAAGTGGTCAAGACTTTTAGTAATATAGATAGTGACAGTTTTTACAATGTCTCAAGTGTTCATCTGTTATCTTGTCTGTGACTGTGTGTGTGTGTGTGTGTGTGTGTGTGTGTGTGTGTGTGTGTGTGTGTGTGTGTGTGTGTGTGTGTGCGCGCGGAACTACGCCAAAACGGTACATGATAGCGCTACAATTTTTGGACCGCCTTACTCACAATTGTCATCTGGTGGTTTGTATCATTTCGTTCTGATTGATGTTATATTTTACATGTTATTGACATTAAAAAAAAAATTAAACAGCGCCCCCACTAGCCCTTAGCAGCGTATGACATCACAATGGCATCTAATTTACATAAACTGCCCGTTCATTTACAAAATCAAATTCAAAATTTTCATTGTGGCAGGGTTGGGATGGGTGGGAGGTGAGCGCCGACGCGTCACAATGAGATCACATTTACATTAAAAAAACTCGCTGTCCCCGATAAAAGCACGCTGGACACAGAGACGGACACAGACAGGGCCCGGAGCCGCGCTCCTCCAACCCCCTCCCGCGGCTCAAGACGGCAGCCTCAAAAACTCACTGACCGACTTTCACTTATTTTTCAATGCCATGCGTGCGGAGCCGCAGGAGAGGGAGGGGGAGAACCGACCCGACCCGACTCGACTCGCAGTGTAATCAACGTTACGGGAGAACAGTTTGTGTTAATAAATTATAATTCTGAAAATGAGGAGAAGATTTATACCAAATAACTTTTATATTTACGAGGATGTTTCCGTAACCGGCTTCCGTCTCCGCACTAGTATCTTTGCTCCGCTATGGGATCTTTGGTGCGGTGACGGAAGCCGGTTACGGAAATGAGGCCGAAAATTACCCATGAATCTGCCCATGACTGTACTACGTCTTTTTCGTTGAGTGATCTATCTTCCTTGCTATAGGATCTTTGGACGGCAGTGCCGGATTTAGATGAAGAGGGAGATGAGGGAAAATGAGCCGCGCTTGCACACTTAGGGGCTAAGGGCGAGTGGTGGAATATTGCATTGGGGGAACGGGTTTCGTTGGGGGAACGGGTGCGTGGTGAAATAATGCATTGGGGAATGAGTTGCGTTGGGGGACCAGGCCTCCCGTGTGATTGGGACCCAACGGGTCCCACTTAGTCTAGTATATTACTAAAACTCTCATCTTGTCTGAGTGCTTGCATGTCTGTGATGTCCTGAATTATGCCAAAATGGTACACAATAGCACTACAATTTTGGACCACCTTACTCACAATAGTCTTGTGTTGTATTCTATCAAAGTTTCATTCAGATTGATGTTATATTTTACAAGTTATCACATTTTTAAGTTTACAAAACCCCACTTTGAGAAATAATTTTTCCAATCTGCACTGGCAGTTACCACCTATGACATCACGTTTAAGAAGGAACTGCAGATGCTGGAAAAATCGAAGGTAGACAAAAATGCTGGAGAAACTCAATGGGTGAGGCAGCATCTATGGAGCGAAGGAATAGGTGACGTTTCGGGTCAAGACCTTTCTTCAGACTGACGTGGGGGTGGGGGGGAGCTGGAAGAAGAAAGGAAGAGGCGGAGTATGGAGGAGGCACTGCTAGCTCTTGGTATGGAGGAGGCACTGCTAACTCTATCCCCTGCTCCCAATTCCTCTGTCTACGCCGCATCTGAACCTAGGATGAGATGTTCTAAACCAGGGCATCGGAGATGTCCTCATTCTTTAGGGAATGGGGGTTCCCCTCTTTGATTATAGACGAGGCTCTTACCAGGGTCTCTTCTATACCCCGTAACTCTGCTCTCACTCCCCATCCCCCCACGTAACAAGGGCAGAGTCCCCCTTGTCCTCACCTTCCATCCTACCAGCCGTCACATACAACAGATGATCCTCTGACATTTTTGCCTCCTCCAACAGGATCCCACCACTGGCCACATCTTCCCATCTCCTCCCCTTTCGGCTTTCCGCAGAGACCGCTCCCTCCGTAACTCCCTGGTCAATTCATCCCTTCCCACCCAAACTACCCGCTCCTCTGGTACTTTCTCTTGCAACCACAGGAAATGCTACACTTGTCGCTTTACCTCCCCCCTTGACTCCATCCAAGGACCTTTCCAGGTGCGGCAGAGGTTCACCTGCATCTCCTCCAACCTCATCTATTGCATCCGCTGCTCTAGGTGTCAGCTGCTCTACATCGGTGAGACCAAGCGTAGGCTTGGCGATCACTTCGTCCAACACCTCCGCTCAGTTCGCTTTAACCAACCGGATCTCCCAGTGGCTCAGCACTTCAACTCCCCCCCCCCATTTTGAAATCGACCTTTCTGTCCTGGGCCTCCTCCATGGCCAGAGTGAGTCCCATCGTAAATTGGAGGAGCAGCACCTCATATTTTGCTTGGGTAATTTACACTCCAGCGGTATGAACATTGACCTCCAATTTCAGGTAGTCCTTGCTTTTTCCCTCTTTCCCCTCCCTAGCTCTCCCACAGCCCACTGTCTCTGCCTCTTCCTTTCTTCTTCCTGCCCCCCCCCCCCACATTAGTCTGAAGGATCTCGACCCGAAATGTCACCCATTCCTTCGCTCCATAGATGCTGCCTCACCCGCTGAGTTTCTCCAGCATTTATGTCTAGCTATCTCATCACAATGAGATTGTAGCCTGCCTGCTATAATGTTGCTATCCCAGTACACCGAGTCCTTTAGCAAGTACAATTACATTTTTTTAGTTTACAATGAGGGAGGGTGAATAAGGGGAAATGAGCTGGCCTGCACAGTTGGGGGCTATGGCTGAGTGGTGGATTATTGCGTAGGGGGAATGAGTTGCATTGGGTGAATGGGTGAGTGGTGGAATATTGCGTTGGGGAACGGGTTGCGTTGGGGGACCAGGCCTCTCGTGGGGGCTATGGGCGAGTTGTCGAATATTGCGTTGGGCGAACGGGTTGCGTTGGGGGACCAGGCCTCCCATGTGACAGCGACCCAACGGATCCCACTTGGTCTAGTACTTTAATAAATCTCTTCAAAATATCTACTTTTCATGACATCACTCCATAGAGTTTTTCTTTTCTTCGCTGACAATAGAATCCAAAGGGATTTTAGTCTGACTATTGTTGGCTCGCAGTATCATTGCTGACAACACTAAAATTGGAGGAGTTGCAGACTGCAAGGAAGGCTGTCAGAAGATAGAGCAAGATATCTGCAGATAAATGTGAGGTGTTGCATTTTGCAAAGTCTAACATGGGCAGGACCTACACAGTGGGTTGTAGAGCAGAGGGATCTAGGAGTGCAGGTGCATAGATCCTTGAAGGGGGAGTCGCAGGTAGATCAAGTGGTCAAAAAGGCTTTTGGCACATTGGCCTGCATCAGCCAGAGTATTGAGTATAGAAGTTGAGTGACCATGTTGCAGTTGAATAAGACGTTGGTGAGGCTGCATTTAGAGTATTGTGTTCAGTTCAGTGCACCAGGTTATAGGAAAGATGTTGCCTAGCGGGAAATGGTACAGAGAAGATTTACGAAACTATTGCCAGGACAAGAGGATGTGAGCTATAGGGAAAGGTTGAGTAGGCTGGGACTCTATTCCTTGGAGCACAGGAGGATGTGGGGTGATCTTATAGGGGTATATAAGATCATAAGAGGAATATATCGGGTAGTCTCTTGCCCAGAGTAGGTGAATCAAGGACCAGAGGACAGAGGTTTAAGGTGAAGAGGAAAAGGAATCTAAGGGGTACCTTTTTTACACAAAGGGTGGTGGATGTATGGAACAAGCTGCCAGAGGAGGTAGTTGAGGCAGGGACTATCCCAACATTTACAGTAAGAAATAGTTGGACAGGTACATGGATAGGACAGGTTTAGAGGGATATGGACCAAATGCGGGCAGGTGGGGCTAATGTAGTTGGGATATGTTGACTGGTGTGGGCATAAGGGCCTGTATCACTCTATACAGATGAGCTACAGAAATGGGTGGCGAAATTGCAGATGGAGTTTAACCCAAGCAAGTGTGAGGTGTTGCACTTTGGGAGGTTAAATGTAAGGAGTGAGTATACCATTAATGGCAAGACTCTTAATAGCATTGATGTGCAGAGGGATCTTGGAGTCCAAGTTCATAGCTCACTGAAGGTGCTAGCATAAATAAATAGGTGGTAAAGAAAGTGTATGGTATGCTTGCCTTCATTGCCAGGAGAATTGAATATAAGAGTCAGTAAGTTATTACGAGACTCTGTTAAACTTTGGTTAGGCCACCTTTGAAGTATTGTGTGTAATTCTGGTCACCCCATTACCGGAAGGATATGGAGGCTACAGAGGAGATTTACCAGAATGCTGCCTGGATTAGAGGGTTTCAACTTCAGGGAGAGGTTGGATAGACTTGGATTTTTTTCTCTGGAAATTGAGGTTAAGGGAAGAATTGATAGAAGTGCATAACATTATGAGAGGCATGGATAGGCTAGACAGTCAGAGACTTTTTCCCCCAGAGTAGAAATGTTAACACTAAAGGACATAATGTGAGAGGGGGAAAGTTTAATGGAGATGTGTGGGGCAAGTTTTTTTTACACACAGAGTGGCGGGGCCTGGAACACACTGCCAGGGTTGGTTGGAGGCAGATACGATGGTGGCGTTTAAGAGATTTTTAGATAGGCATATGGAAGTGCAGGGAATAGATCATGTACCGGCAGATGAGATCAGTTTGGCTTGGCATCATGGTTGGCACAAATGCTGTGGGCAGAAGGGGCCTGTTCCTGTGCTGCACTGTTTTATGTTATTGGTGGTAGGCAGAAATGTAGACTTGAAATTACAATCAGCCATGATCTTATTGAACAGTGGAATAGGCTCAAGGGGCTGAGTGCCCCAACTTTGCGCTTCATATATTCATTGATATGTTCAACCATACAAGATTAAATTACGGTCTTAATGTCACATAACAGAATTTGACCAAACATTAATACAAATTTCTTAACTCCTGATTCAGTATGAGTCTAGTGAAACTCTTAAGCAGTGTCTAGATGTAAAGAGATGTCAGTTTTGCCATATGAAATCTTTCCTTGATGTGAAAATGTGCCCTTTCTGTGGAGAAAATCCTTTTGAACTAATTCCATATAAATTATATAAATTCCATATAAAGGCTAACGTGATTTCTTGTAGATGACTGAGCCTAAATGTGCTTGGTGTAAAGTCATGAGGAGCAAACATCGTCAGCACAAAGTAACAATTTCAAGGCCATGGCAAGAGAGGTAGAACAGAAGACACATTGTCGATGTTCTAACTGTTGTTTCCAATGATTTTCAAGAATACATTAGAAGTGAATTAATCCTGCATGATTAACTTTTTAAAGATATGTCCAATAAAACATCACTTGAACCATTCTCCGTGGATATATATAGAACATTACATACAGGTTGGTAAAAATAGAGCAGCAGAATTAGGATTTGATCAACTGAGTCGGTTTCACCAGTCAGTTTCCCGCATACTTTCCGCAACATTCGAGCAGTTCAAATATTCATTGACTCCCATCTTCAAAATATTCAATTACTTAATCTCCACAGCCCTCTGGGATATAGAATCCCAAAAAGTCAGGACTCAGAGAAGAAATCTTCTTCATGCCCACTTAAATGAGCGATCCTTTATTTTGAAACTATGCCTTCCAATTTTAGATAATCCGACTCGCAATGGCATTTTCTCAGCATTCACACTGTCAAACCGCTGAGAATCATTCTTCTAAATGGCAATTTGAAATGCCTCAACTTTCTCAACCTCTTCATTCCAGCTATCAACCGTGCATACCCTTCTGCAAATATTTTGCTCCAAACCTGTACACAAAGCGCCAGGTGCGCTCAGCAGTGCTCTGTAAATTTAAATCAAAACTTCTATAGTTTTATACTCCACATCCTTTACACAAAAACATTAGCTGTCCATTTTACTTGCTTTATCTGTATGCTAGCCTTTTGCATTTCATGTGCGAGGAATCCCAGGTCTACATACCAATGTTTTGTTTCTTCGTCATTCCTGCCAAAGCAGATAACCTCACATTTTGCATGCCTTCTTCATCTACGAACTTCCAGACCACTCGCTTAACCTACCTGTATCACTTTCCAGACTCCTCATATGCACCCAACTTGCTCTGTTTACCCAGCTATCTTTGTATTGTCAACAAGTCCGGTGACTGTAGACTTGGTCATTGTACAAGTCGTTCATATAGAGAGCACATAAGACTCAAACACCCATCCATGTCACCATACTAACTACTAAATATCAGTCATAAAATGACCCATTTATCCAACTCTTTCTTTACTGTAACCCATGCATAGCAATATATTACCAACAGCCCCATACATTTTTAGATCGGTTACGTGCTCTCTTGGCTATTAATAATTCCAGACTCAAAATTAGAAGCAATCCTCTCACTAAAAGTGATTGGCAGATGAGATGCGTAAAGATGTGACAGTAATACTGCATTGCTCATATTTTCAAAAGGTACATTGTGTAGTTACCAGCTATTGTGTAAATAGCAGTCACTGCCAGGAGAGTTACTGTAGAAATGTAGAGATTCCAACCCAGTGAGACCTGGATAAACAGTGCTCCTGAGAAAATGTCAGTCTGAAAGAAGGAATATAAATAACACATAAACAATAATTTATAACCTACATTACTAATCTACTTAATGGAGATAGATACACCACAAAAACATGAAAGGGATCAAGGAAACCATATACAATCAAAGAAATGGTGAAAATATTACAGGACACAAAGTGCTGGAGTAACTCATCATGCCAGCCAGCATCTCTGGATAACATGGATGGTGGGAGGAAGTGTAGTGTGGGAGTCCGTAGATTTATAATAGGTATTAGTCAATAGCATGTCCCCTGTGATGGAGACAGAGAGATAAAGAAAGGGGAGAGAGATTTCAGAGATGATCCAGATGAATTTGAGCGCAGGGTGGAAGTTAGTGGTGAAGTTAATGAAAGCCCCAAGTTTTGCACAGGTGCAAGACACAGTCCTGATGCAGTCGTCAATGTAGCAGAGAAAGAGTTGGGAGGTAGGGCCAGGGTATGCCTGTAACAAGGGTGGTTAAAACATAACCAACAAAAAAAAACAGGCATAACTGGGGCCTATGTGAATGCCCATGGCTACTCCTTTAACTTAGAGAAAATGAGAGGAGTTGTTTGTGGATTTTGAGGCAGAGATACAAGTAAGCGGTGAGGGGCTGGGAAACGATAAGGTTGTGGAGGGGGGAATTGCCAGAGGCGACGAGATCAGAAATAGTTTGCGAGATGATGGCCTGGTGTTCAACAGTGGGGTCAGGGTCAAGGTCAGGTATAAGGAGGTGCCTGAGAGCTGGTGCCTGGCCTCAACACAGGTCAGCCTGCCAGACTACAATGGCACCTCCCTTGTTGGTGGGTTTAATAACAACATAGGGATTTTTGCTAAGTGAGCGGAAGGCTGTGCTTTCAGAGGGGGCGAGATTGGAGTATCGGAGGGAAATAGAGAAGTCAAGGCGATTGATTTTTACTATTGCTTTACAATGTGTAATTTGTACAAGGTGGTTTATTTTACCAGGACGAGATTTGTGTCACCACTCAATTCTTTGATATCAATTTAAGTATTAATGATTGGCATTCTATGACATAAAAAGCTTATAGGTAAATAAGTTATAAAAGTGCTGAATTACATATGTAATGCCACCCTGTCTCCTGGAAAACAGGAACATTATTGTAGTTCTCTGCCATTTTGAGGACAATATAAGATTCAGGAACACTTGGCAGTTTTACTCCCTATAGAGCAAGATTATGAGAATGATTTGTAGAAATGTGTTCCTTTTTTAAAATCATTGTTGACTGCATCCAAAACTTAGCCTAGGATACCTTGGTAAGGGGTGCGAATTGTACTCTTGTTTTCTGGAGAAGAAGTCAGAAATTGTCAAAGTGGAAGTTTGAGGCTAACTTAATCACCCATATCTCACGGTGGATAAAGATACCACAAAAAATACAGTGTATAGAAATGATTTATATACATGTAAATTAAGTATTTAGTCTGTAACAGCTTGTATTTACTACTGAGTTCTAGTTATTTGCTCTCTGTACTATAAAGTCCATTTACATGATTCATAGATTGACCATTTCTTCCCATGAATGTGAACCATGATCTTATTCAACTGATATACAGAGGTATTTTACTCTGCTTCAGGTTTTCAAAACAATAATCACACATCAAGCAACATGTTGAAGGGTGAGCTGACCCTCGTAGATGGTGAAAATGAAAAAATGTATATATTAAATGAAGAAAACCTTTTTCCAAAGTAATGCACACTTCAACATCTCTTAACGATGTTCACTAAATTCATATTTTGATTGTTTGTACAATTGTTTAAGGCACGGATAGCAATGGGCCAAAAGCTTTCTAACACCTCTCCTACTTACCGATATTTTAGTAAATATATACAAGATCAAAGATAGTACGGACATATAGATTTGGATTCTTTGTCCTCCAAACCTTTTCTGTAAATACTCAGGCATAGTGACCACACCAGCAGCAATGTACACTGGTACAAATATCCAACCAAGGGCGACAAGAAGCCATGTAGCCTAAAAGAAAAAAAAACATATGTAATTAGAGGTCGTCGCATTACACCTCACATTCAGAAAAACTGATTTGAAAAGTTAGACTAATTCCTGGCAAGCGAATATTAAAAAATGTTATGTAAAACAATAGAATCTTGAGCTCATTTTGTTTTCGGATGTCTTCAAAAGAATCGTCATGCTTAATTGCCTGTTCTTGCTTTTCCACTATAACCCTACTAGTTTCTTATCCTTAATTACTCCTCTTTAAAATTATTTAGATCGAACTTTCATCAACTTTTTGTTGCGGACCATCCTTGCTCCTGACTGCCAACTGCGAACCGGGGTCGGGCGGTCAAGGGTGACAATGCACAAATAGGACTACATCGAGGGTACAACAACCTGTGACTGTGGCACACAAACTCAGACATTGCAACACCTACTGCAATGCCCATTGCTGGATAATCCATGTACTACTGCAGACCTTGCACTTAACACTCCAATAGCGCAATGATGTGTACAGCAGTAGCGAGCCACTATATAGCATAAGGACACGAACGAAGACCATCCCCGAATAAAAAACATCTCATGTCTAGATTTTAAATCTGACTTCTGGTCATTGATCCAATCACTCAGAGGAATTCTCCCCATTGTTTCTAATGAAATAGTTTGTCATCTTAAAAATCTTAATGAGGTCACTTCTTAACTTACTCTTTTTTCCAAAGGAGATTGACATGACTACTTCAATATATCCTTAACATAGAAGTCTCAATCCTGGTAATGTTCTGGTGAACTTTCTTTACATTTTTTGTTCTATTGAGGCACTAAGCCCAAGAACAGTGTGTCTCCCCTTACTCGGCAATCATCCTTCCTGTTGCTTCTGTAATTGGATTGAGCTTGGATAATTAAATGTAAAATGAACATGTCTAAATATTCCCTTCACTGAAAATGAATATCGTAGATAGAAGGGTTTGGTGAGCAGATTTTGAACAACGATCAATAGTACAGTGGATGACTGAATGACTGAAAAACATAACGTGCTGATTTTGAGTTGATGAGTTTCCAAATTACAATATCAAGCAAACCTACATTCCATTCAAAACCACCAACAGCAATGCCTCCCGCTGCTCCAGTGCCAGCCAGGCCGATAAATAGGCCACTCCCTACATTACTGGACATTAGAGAAGCCCCGATCTGTTAACATAACAACAACAGAAAAACAAAGTAAAGAGTTTGTACTGGTCCCAAGGTTAAACAATGTCTTTTTAGATGCATATTCCTGGAGCTTGCATCATTCTTATATCATTATTCTATTGTACAAATATAGCCTTAAGCATTTATACAAATAAAAGGAATATTTTAAACAATTACTGACATTACATTTCTTCAATATTAAAACAAGAGTCCATGTATTAGCTATTTTCTGTCACCACCACAGATTTTTGCAATATCATGAAGACTGGTCCAGTGCCAATGTCAGCATTTCTGGCCTTTATGATCATTTAATCTTGAAAATGAAAAGGGCCAAATCAACAAACGATTTGCCTAATTGATAAAGCAATATCAAACTAGTCTAGTCAAGTATTGTATCCTCATGCAAAAAAAAAAAAATTTAGACTTTGCAATGATCTGATATTTCTACCAATTTTCTTTTATTTCTCACCTTTCATGTCTTTATTCTGGAATATGGCATAAATGAAGTCAGGACATCATTGCAATGTCATGTGGGTGAAAACTGAATATACCCAGATGCAGTGGCCCACAATAATTGGAATTAATGTCACAGAAAAGCTTTGAGGTTCTGCAGTCAGATTTTCAGGAATTAGAAACTACGTTTTAAGGTAGTTATCTCAAGATTATTCCCTGTGCTGTATATAGGCTGAAGATAAATTAATTTGTTGCTGAAAGAAACGTGCCATAGGTGTGTTTCAGATAGCTGGGACAATATGACCATATCTGAGGGAATTATCAAGACAGATGGAATCCATAGCTGCACCATGCAAGGTATTATCTGCAAAAGGGTTTTAACTAATCTGCCAAGAGGATGGATATCCAAATGAAATATTAGAAGTGTAGAAGTCTCGGAAAATTTAACATCAGGAACGATTAATTCAGAAATATGAAAAACCAGACCAAAAGTCTAAAATTGGTTTGGATTGCATTGCATGATATTTCCGATCAACAAGTTGCTCAGATACAAGTATAATAATATAGCGGAGACCCACTGCCTAAAACTCAGTTTCCTATCTATTATGCAAGACACTCTTATACATTTTTCTCTTTGTCCAAGCATTTTGTTCTATCTTAAATTGGCAGTAGCATAGTAAACTAATAATCCAATAGTCTGGAATCCACGGCATTAAGTTCAAATTCCCAGAGCAGGTATAGAACATAAACCCAAATGGATGCAAAGGAGCTAGAAATGGTGATCACGAAACAGATGGTTGTCCTCACTTTCCCTAATATACTTCATTAATGCCACTCAAAAATTGCGGCCAACATGTAACTACAGATCCATTCCATGTTGTTGATTCTGAAATGGCCTTCAAGTTACTAAGTGCATGGGCAATTATGGATGAGCAATAAACAAAGGCCTTACGAGTGATGCTAAATCCAAAAAACACAATAAAAAATGTGGCTTCTTATTTGGTTTAATAATATTCCTATGACATTGAGATGATTCACTTCATTAAAGATTCAACATAAACCTACCGTAATCATGTTTGTGAAGGAGAAAAAGATGCCATTAAGAAATAGGTATCAAAAGGTGTTCAAAATGAAACCAAATAGGCTTAAGCAGGATTCATTGTGCAATAGAGAACAAAGCTGAATATAGCAAAGAGTTAGCATAAAACTGGATAACACAATATATTATCCTGCATTGAACAGTAATCAAGGAGTGATTAGGGGTAACATTTATATTGTTGAGGCAGAGTATTTATGTTGCACAAGGACTTGGCAACTGTCTTCACTAAAAAAGATGATGCTACCAAATGCAGAAGCAAGAGGTAATGGTAATATTGGATTGCTTAAAAACAAAGGAGTCATTCAAAATAATGCAATGGGCAAAAATTGAAACGATACTTGGTTGGAATGGGATGTGTAGATTGGTTTATGCATGACAACCAATCATATATAGGTTAGCATCACTAGCCCCACCTGACTGTATCATTTATATTAACACCCACTTCCTACACTACGCAGTTCAGGATGCAGTGACAACTAATAAACTACTGTACTGCTAAAGTCTGTATATGGATTAAAGATGATCGTAGATTACATATCATGTGTATCTACTATTTACATGGTGTCAGAAGTGGGATCGTATCACCTCTTGCCCCACCTGCAACAGTCGTGCACCGCACCAGCAGAGGCAGCCCCTACAACAACCTCCACCAGCCCTGGCCTGGACGTCGATGGCGGCAGACATTTTCGAATGGCGCAGTAAGCACTACCTCGTCGTCGCCGACTCGTATTCAAACTGGTTTGAACTCGACCTCCTGACCTCCATCACATCTGAGTTGGTCATCCGAAAACTAAAGAAACACTTCTCCACATTCGGCTCACCCGTCCGTTTGCAGACCGACAACGGAAGACAGTTTACCAGCCATGATTTCAAGCCTTTTGCCAACCGATGGAATTTCCACCACGTCATGAGCAGCCCTGAGTACCCACAGAGTAACGGACTCGCTGAACGAGCTGTCAGAAGCGCTAAACAACTGATGGAATGAGCGCGCCTTGCCAATTCAGATGTGTATCTTGATCTCTTGAAGCTCAGAAACATTGCCAGAGACGGGACCCTAGGTTCACCAGCCCAGCGACTGATGTCTAGAACAACAAGACATCCAATTCCGATTGCTCAGCAGAAGCTGATACCGCAGGTGCTGAAGCCTGCTTCAATCCAAAAGTGTATTCAGGAGAAACACGATATTCAGAAACGATCGCATGACAAATCAAGCAAACCACTTGAGCCTCTACCCCACCTTACTGTATCATTTATATTAACACCCACTTCCTACACTACGCAGTTCGGGTAGCAGTCAGGATGCAGTGACAACTAATAATCTACTGTACTGCTAAAGTCTGTATATGGATTAAAGATGATCTTAGATTACATGCCGTGTGTATCTCCTATTTACAGGATGCATTCTAGATAATTAAGTGAAGGGTTGAAGTTTCTCCCTGCTTAATGGAGTGAATTCAGAAGACTGCAGGATTTCAAATATTGCAACCACTGTGGAAAAAGATCAATAAATGGGAGCAAATTGGTATCTTTACCATTAATCTGGAACACGCATGATGGGCTGAATGATCTCGTTCTCTACTGAATCTTTATAAAATTCTCCTAGACCCTTGACAATATTGCACATAAAGGTTAGTCTATTTTTGCAGAGGTCTTTAAAAAAGTTACATATTTAGCAATTTCAAAATACATACCACTATCATTAACTGAACATTGTACTAATTCACAACCAGTATTAACCCACTTAAAAAAATATCTGCGTAGATAGACTTACAGGCCACCACGTCATAGATTTTCCAGCAAGGAAATATCCCCCCACTGTGTTCCGGTTGGCTCTCACAGAAGACTATTACAGAAAGATTTGTGTCAATTCTCTTAATCGAAGTCCAAAATGCAAAATAAATTATAGACCAGTTAAAAATAAACTGTGGACACAAAGGTCAGTGAAACATGGTGAAGACTTGACATTCAAAAACCAGGAACTGTTTTAAACAATGTTATTACAATATTTCTTTAGCTTATATTAAAAATAAAGAACCATCTAGTTTATATTTCATTAAATTTCCATTTAATCAAATGAACCCTAAAATTAATACTTGCACAAACTTATCAAAAATATTGTAATCCCATTTTTCATATTTACCTTAATTCCAATAAAAAGGGGGTTGGATAATGACATTTTCACAAGCTTAATTTTCACTGCATTGTTACAAAAATTAATTCTAGTTCAAACTTTTGAATATAATTAATATATAATCTCTAACAATATGGTGTTTTGAGAATGTTACACATATTTGGCAATCTGTAAATTATTTTTGTGCTTGTCATTGAAACAATTCCAGATATATAAGCAATAAAAATAAAAGCTAAACTTATCATAAAAACAATTTTAGGCAAAATTAATTTTATGTCTGGTAATTAACATAATTTAGTACAATGATAGTACAAGTTAATATTCAAAATAATCTTTAAATTTAAAAGAGGTGATAATAATTTCAAGCTGAAAGAGAAATTGCTATGTAGAAGATACACAATTAATTTTATAGATTTCTGCAAAAGAAATGTCACAGTTCAAGGGTACAACTCTGACATAGAGAACTGCTTATTCCAAAGTACTCCGAACTCACCCATATTCCAACACACATAACGAACACAAAATAAATAACAATCACAATGATGTCCGGTATCTCCAAAGCAAATATCCTCGAAACTTGGGTAGTTGCTGATTCCATTCTGTAGTCTCAGTATTGAATTTGGTAAGCTGCACACTTTTGAAACTGAACTTTGGATGCGTTTAATTATTAACATTTTAAAGTAAGGTGGTGCAAGATTTGGCAGTTAACAACTGATTTTTAATCTACTGAGCCTCTTGCTGGACAGCAATGCCAACATTGAAGTTTCTCATAAAAGACCAATTGTTTAATTGTACACAGCTGGCAGGCAAAACAATTCCTTATTATAGAGGATAAATGGGTTTTGTCTCAGCTTCAAAAGGAAATGATTCTTGATAATATTTTTTTAAGTGGGTGTTAACTGTTAGATTGATTCAACTTTTAAGAAATGTTACTTTTCAGTGATACCATCAACCTTTTAAGCCATACCTAATTCTGCTGAATCCCCACATCATCCTATTCCCCTTCTATGCCTTGATCATTTCCTTCATATCTAAAATCTATTGACTTTCACTTTAATTATACTCAATGACGGGGTATTTATAAATCGAGTAGAAAATTAAAAATGTTGTGTTTTTTTAAATGTTAATGAAACTGGCAGCCAGGAAAAATCACTACACACGGTCTCTTCTAAGTACATAATTTATCGAGAACATGGGGAAAATGTTTGACTTTTCTTAAATCTCGTTCCTTTGTTAAATCCTGCAAAGTGAGAACTCCCTAAAATGTTCAGCTGGATTTTGTAAAAGCAGTTCATAACTCCATGCAGGTAAATGGCTACTGAAATGCGCTAAGCTGCCAATGCATTTACACAAATTATTTCATAGAGCACAAAACATTAAGATGATGCATGTCTGACAGAACATGGAAATTTAATCTTACTTCTCCACAATTAGAGATTAGGCAAAAAGCTTCACATTTGAAACGGGGTTTCTTGACACAGGGATGGCTTTCTTAAAACATTTCTAATCTGGTCTGATCTGGTTCTGGACATTGAAGCAAATTTTAACTGGTAATGTTCTTTGCTTCAAGTTGTATTCTTGGTATATAAATGAACAAAATATCCATCTCCAAATTTTTAAACTTCAAGGATTAGAGTATACAATAGGAAATCTACAAATCACATTGCAGTATTTTCTTCTTTTGCAAATGTTGGACATTTCATCTAATCGAATGGGATTTCCACAGGAATAGATATTTAAGCATTTAGAGGTGTTGAGTTGATAACACAACACACATGAACATTACCTCTATGATCTTAACTGATAATTAAGCACATTTAGAATGATTCTTGTTGTACTAAAAGGCACAGAAAAACAGGCAATACACAGAAACACAGGCAAAAAAAGAAATGCGGGAAGAATTCAGTCAGTCAAGCAGCATCTGTGGAAGGAGAAACCAAGTCTGCGTTTCAGTTCGGCAACCCTTCCTCAGGTCTGAATTAATTCTGAGGAAGGCTGGCTGACCCAAAATGTCTTCTCATTCCACAGATGCTATTTGACTGGCTGAGTTCTAATAGCATTTCTGATTTTGTTTCTATCCTCATAAAATGTTCCCTGGATTTCATATTTTAAAGCAGTAACTTTAGTACCAAACTTTTATTTTTATTAAATATTGTTCTATTCCTGGGATAATTAAGTGAAATCACCTGTACTTTTTTAGTTAAATATTCCAACAACATTACAGATTTCTAACTTAATACCCAAGTCAATTTTACATGGTTAAATCTTTGTAAAAGTGAGCAAATGTATAAAAACATATGCACATCAGGTCCTTGAAATGCAAGCAGGAAGAAAAGACATAGAGAGAACAGATAGTTATTGTGAGACAATGGTTTATTGACATTCAAAACATTTTCCATAGCAGGTATCTTTAAATCTTTTAAACAAGGATTTATTCCGTAGGCATTCTTGTAAAACTTCAAACTTCACTAAATGATAAATAAAAACAATTTATTGAGACTTATAAATTATATAATGTGCACTGTCAACCTGCCATGTTCTATTGACATAAACAGCAGGCAAATCATTCACTAATAGTTTTGTCTTTCTCAGATTTTGCCATCTGAAGCTTATTTTTTCTTCCAGAATTTGCTGTAATCTTCAACCTTAAATTCATCTTCAAATCGCTCCTCATTTACTTTGACTTTCTTGGGGTCCCGTTTGCGCATTCTTGCTTTTCGCTCGGCTTCTGGTAGAAGAGAAACATCCACTGGCATCTGCAACAAATCATTTTCTTAGTATTCTAGAAAATGATGGTTAACAACTTGGTATCTTAAGGGACTCTCCCACTTGTGCGATTTTTTTGGCGACTTGCAGCATCCGTCATAGCTGGTTGCCAAAAATTTTCAACATGTTGAAAATCTAACGGCGAGCAAAAAAAGGTATGACTCTTTGGGCAACTACTCACGACCATATAGGCATCACCCAGCGACATGTCGGCAACCTGCTGCAACTATGACGGGTGCCGGCAAGTCGCCGGAAAAAATCGCTTAAGTGGGACGGGCCCTTAAGTGCACAACAATTTTCAGAATATACAAGCATATAATATTTGTTACAAAATAAGTCTACTCCTCATATCAATAGAAGCCATTATCCCTCAGAGAAATCCCATCTTCCATCCTCCTTGCACGACAATCACCCCCACCAAATTATTTCCATATAATTATTCTCTCTCATTGGTCCATCAGCTCCTCCCCACCTCTCCTAATACCCAATCTCTACCAGGGTAATTTGCACCAACAACAAGCTTAATTTTGGAGTGGGAAGTGTGCAGGCACCTGGGAGAACCACCCCACCCCACCCCCCACAAAAAAATGGAAAATGCACAAACTCTACAGGAGCTGCACATGAGGTCAGAATTGATCCAAGGTCACTGGACATGACCCGGGCTCAATTCTAGACAGAGGTTCTATTGTTGTGCCATCATACTGCCTAGTACAACTGAATCTGCCTCCACTGCCAATCCTGGTGATGTATTCTAGACTGTAACCATTTAAGTGTTTAAAAATGATTTTGGGAAGTCTAACTTGGGAAGGACCTACACGGTGAACGGTAGGGGTCTGGGGAGTGTTGTAGAGCAAAGGGATCTAGGAGTGCAGGTGCATGGTTCCTTGAAGGTGGAGTTGCAGGTAGATAGGGTGGTCAAAAAGGCTTTTAGCACAGTGGGCTTCATCAGTCAGAGTATTGAGTATTGAAGCTGGGAGGTAATGTTGCAGTTGTATAAGACATTGGTGAGGCCGCATTTAGAGTATTGCGTTGAGTTCTGGGTGCCATGTTATAGGAAAGATATTGCCAAGCTGGAAAGGGTCCAGAGAAGATTTACGAGGATGTTTCCAGGATTAGAGGGTGTGAGCTATAGGGAGACATTGAGCAGCCTGAGAATCTATTCCTTGGAGCTCAAAAGTATGAAGGGTGATTTATAGACGTGTATAAAATCATGAGAGGAATAGATCGGGTAGATGCAAAGTCTCTTGCCCAGAGGAGATGAATCGAGGACCAGAGGACATAGGTTTAAGGTGAAAGGGAAAATATATAACAGGAATCTGGGGGGTAACTTATTTTTTGTGGTAGAGGCTGCTCGAGGAGGTAGTTGAGGGAGAAACTATCCCAGCGTTTAAGAAAGTTAGACAGGTACATGGATAGGACAGGTTTGGAGGGATATGAACCAAACGCAGGCAGTTGCGACTAGCGTAGCTGGGACATGTTGGCCGGTGTGGGCAAGTTGGGTGGAAGGGTCTGTTTCCATGCTGTATCACTCTAATTGTTTATTTTATCATTAATCTTCACATGTCCCTCAATTCTTGATCTTTGATCAAGCAGTAACAGTTTTTCTCTATCCACCATCTCTATCCCCTTGTAATCTCCTCTGTTGCAGCAAAAACGTAACTGCTTCAGTCCATCTACACATCCCTCATCCTCAGGATCACTTTAGCAAATCTTCTCTGCATCCTCTAAAGATTAACATCTTTCCTAACTTATGGGACCAAGACTTGGACATAATACTCCATATGTGGTCCTGCAGTATGATTTACAAAAAGTTGATCATGACTTACCTGGTCTTGTACTCCTGTGCCTCTTTTATAAAGATGAGAATTCCATATTCTTTCTACCCAACTTCCACGACTACCCTCACATTTTAAATGACAATTACACTTGTAACCCCAGACCCTTTTGTTATTGTACCCCATTTGGAATTGTGTATAATTTATATTTCCTTTTCAGCCTTCCCAGCTACATTCCACAGCGTTTATTTCATCTTTCCATTTCACCAGCCTATTAGTATCTACAAAGCGATTGACTACCTTGCCCCTGGACCAGTCTACTGCTAGATTTTGGGATTAAGGAAGGCTGATAAAAACACAATTATAAAAAGGCAAATCTTTCTTGTACTTTCTAGTCTGCTCTAAGATCTTTGCTTTCTAGTGGCTAGCTTCAGGAACATATTATACTGAGAAAACCGAATAGTTGGTAATTTGTGGAGTGGGAAAACTATAAGATGAAAATAGGGCATTGAACTTAAAAAAAAAAGTGACCATTCAATAACAGAGAAATTATTTAAGTTAAAACCTGACAAAATGCTGTAATTGGCCTGATGAAAGTGGTATGAGCCTGTGGTATCTTATTACACTAGGGGAAACGTTTTGTAAGGGGAACATATGTACAAGTGGCTAGTCATTTAAAACTGAGGCATTTCTTCTTACAGAAAGTGGCAAATTTTGAATTCTCTACCTTGGAGTGTGGGGCAAATTGGATCATTAGAAATATTTTAAAGTGGAGTTGGATGCATTTTTGATAGATCATGGAATAGAGGGATCTTGAGAAATGACACAGAAGAGGAGACGAGGCCAGCATACGGCAGCCACGATCATAATAAAGGATAATGCAGGCTTTAAAGGTTGAAGGCCTAGTCCTGCACCTATTTTCTTGTATATTATGAAACACATCTTAAATTTTGGACTATTTACAACAACATTTCTTCAAGTTAAACATTAATTAGTAATTCCTTACAGTAATCATTTTTTTGGGCTCCTTGTATCGGATATTGATAGTAGATCCATCAGGTCGAACCAGCAGAACAGGATACAGTCTGACGTAGGCCTGCCTTCCAAAACGAACTACCGAAGATCTATTTGAATTGTTTCGTATGTGCAGTTGGTGCCATGGGCTTGTGAAAGGAAGCAATCTTTCAGAAGCATTTTGCTGTAAGGAACTATTAAGTATATAAATATTCATCAGTACATGTAGAACTATTATACACACACTTACAAACGATATTAAACCAAGCTTGTGGGAGAAATTCGTCATGGTGAAAGGTTAGATTTAAATGATCTCTTGACCTCAGTTGTCTTCAGACCAAGTGCTTGCTTAATTATAAAGAATGACTAGCTTACTAAGTAAAACCCACACCTTTCTTCAAATTAACATTCAGAACTGTTATCAACTCAAAACATGATATTGGCTGAATATCTCTTTCAAAGGGCAATACTTCAACTTTGTTATTTTGAGACACAGGGATGGTAACTCAAATGTCACTGCCTTAATTGGTGCATGTGACAATAAACTGACCTTGAACCTTGAGGTTCGCAATCACCTCGTCCAACCTCAACTAATGCATCCAGTGTTCCCGATGTGGCGAGAGCAAACATAGATATGGCGACCATTACTCCAAACATTTGTATGCTGTCTGCCAAGGCCTACTGGATCTCACAGTTGCTAACCATTTTAATTCCTCTTCCCATTCTGACCTTTCTATACTAGACCTCCTTCACTGACAGAGTGAGACCACATGTTAACTGGAGGAACAGCACTTCATAATTTGCTTGTGTACCTTACAAACCAACAGTAAGTGAATATTGAATTCTCCAATTTTAGACAATTATAATTCCCCCTGACAATGGAGGAGGCACAGGGCAGAAAGGTCAGTGTGGGAATGGGAGGGGGAGTTGCCAAAGTGTGATAAAGACGATAAAACATTCTCGACTCGGTGACCGCGATCATCTAGCAGCGGCTGAACGCGACCCGCGCCGCCCGTCACCCAGGCGGGGGCAGCGTGAGCACAGCGCGGGACTGCACGTACACGGCGCCCGTTGCCACCCACGCGGCACAAACCCGGCGCCCGCGCCGCCCGTTGCTACCTGCGCGCTCCGAATATCGTTCCCGCGCCCTCCTGTTCAAACTCGCGCCGATACTTACGTCGCCAACTGCCGCAGCCGCGCGCTCCACGGAGCCGCCATCGGCCGATTGCGGAAATGTTCGGCACAAGAACCCAGTCCCCCGCGCAACAGCGGCTCTCAACTGTGGTTCCCATCTCCACCTCCACCTCCACACTGGTAACCTGATTGATAAATTGGGGAACGCTATTTGCGATATAACTCTATTTCTGTCCGGAACCACAGAGTTTAGTTTAGAGATACAGCGTGGAAACACTGCGGCGCACCGGGTCTGCGCCGACCAGCGATTCCCACTTTCCTACACCCACTAGGGAATTAACCTACGTCTTTGTAGTGTGAAGCAAAGATTATAGAGGATTATAATCTTTGGTGTGAAGATCTCAGAGAAACCCTACGGGGAGAAAGTACAAACTCTACCGACAGCACCTGCAGTCGGGATCGAACCCGGGTCTCCGGCGCTGCATTCGCTGTAAGGCAGCAACTCTACCGTGACCACCGTTACTTTGGAAATTGACCAAACAAAAGCTGTGTCAGAAGAAAAGAGTTTAGGGAATGGAAACTGTTTCCATGTAGCCTCCCAGCAGGTGTCAGACACCTTCATCTCTGAACCAGTCTGTGGGTTTCACTGCAGACAGACAATGAAATTGACAAGTAATTGCTTCTAATTACACAAAATGCTGGAGTAACTCCGCAGGTCAGGCAACATATCTGAGGAAATTCACTAGGTGACGTTTCCGGGTCGAGACACTTCTTCAGACCTGAAACATCACTTATTCCTTTATACTGAGATGCTGCCTGACCCGCTGAATTACTCCAGCATTTTGTGTTTATCTTCATTGTAAACCACCATCTGCAGTTCCTTTCACTTGCACTTTATGTGCAATGTGACGAATAAAACTGATTGTATTGTATTCCTACACTGCTTCTATTGTCACTTGTGCAATTATACCTTATTAAACAATGTAACATGCATGAAACATACATAAACTTGGAGTTATTAAAAATACCTTAATTTTTTATAATCCTGTGGGAGAAATACCTTTGTCACTGCGAGTCTGAAACTCTTTGGCCCCATCCTCCTTTCCCCCGTTGACACAATTGTTTTTAATAACACCATTTTCTATAAAGATAGGTTTGTTAGCAATGCAACTATTAAGTTGTAGCAATAGTATCTATGGCCCATTTTTGATGTTGGTTTGATCTCTGATCTTGTTATTTTTTTTTAGATTAGATTAGATTCCTTTATTGTCATTCAGACCTTTCAGTCTGAACGAAATTATGTTGCCTGCAGTCATACACAGAACCAATAAAACAAAACATACAATAAACACAAATTAAACATCCACCACAGTGAGTTCACCAAGCACATCCTCACTGTGATGGAGGCAAAGTCTTAGTCTCCGTCTCTTCCCTCCTTGTTCTCCCTCTGCGCTGAGCGATCAATCCAGGCCGGAGATGCCGCCCTCCAGTCCAGCGGGCCTCCGTGGTGATGTCGCCGCCGCCGAAAGCCGGAACGCCGTCTCCGCTCCGAGACGGCCCGCCACAGCATCAGCTCCGGGCAGCCGCCCCAGCTCCGGGTCCCGCAGTCTCCGCTCCGGGCCGCCGCCCCAGCTCCGGGTCCCGCAGTCTCCGCTCCAGAATTGCACATTGCACATGTTTACAGCGATGAGATTTTCAAAACATGCATGAATGTAAAACATTTGTTTTGTTTTGTTTGGGAAACTGTTGTCCCCTGTAAATTAATGTAGAATACTAATATTGCTGCCAACTCTGATTTATTGTTGTAATATTTTATCTCATTTTGTTTCCAAGCAACAATTGCCCTGATTGTACTTTGCCTCGCTTCAGTTGTCTTTTCCAATGGTGACATTACTGGAAGTTTGATCACTTAGATGTTATGACATTCACAAATATATCATAATTGAGTTCTGGTAGTTGAGTATTTTTGAATTGCACCAGACAATATTTAATGAGGAGTACAATAATTAGGAGGACACCCATTTTCAATTTGTTGGTCCAACATATGTGCACTGTGTGGGTGCTATTTTGGATAGCTTGGTCTCATCCTATGAATGTTCTTTCATTTATCTTATCTTCATGTACTTGTCTGGGTGAGTACAGTTCTAACACTCAACAAGCTCAGACCATTCAGGAGAAAGCAGCACACTTAACATTTCATGCACCACTTCAAACCTCCACCTCCTCCCCAATTGGTGCATGTACAACATGTATAGCACACACACAGGGCCTCCCAAACATGTGATCTCCAGTGCTATAAAAGAGCAAGGTACCTAGAGCATGGAAATGCTACTACCTGCAGATTCCCCCTTAAAATCACAAACCATTCTGATATGGAAGTACGTTGTTGTTCTTTAATTGTCATTGGGTTAAATATTCAGTCAACAATAGTTTGGGTTTATTTTCACCAGAAAGACTGAAGCAGTTAAATAATTCAGCACATCACTAACTTCTTGTGAACAGTAAAATATCCAGTAAATATTGGTCCACTAACAATACGTAGATTTCATGGGGGAATAAAAGGAAACTTATCCAACTTTTATTTAATGTATCTAAACTAATTAATTCAACCAATTCAGTTGGAAGTGAGTGGGATTCACTTTCTCACCAATCTCTAAAGTTTTTTTTCTTGACATATTTATTAGGTTTATTATTCTTTATTATTTTATTGTTTTTTTAGTTTATAAGCTCAAGATTTCGTCTTCCCCAGGTGTAACTAGCTGCCCAGAAATTATCCTCATAAGGAACACAAAAATGCTGGAGAAACTCAGCGGGTGCAGCAGCATCTATGGAGCGAAGGAAATAGGCAACGTTTCAGGCCGAACCCCTTCTTCAGACTCATAATTATCGTCATAAAACTGTTTTTCTTTCAATGTTCGGTGATTGAAAATTGTTTTTTGTTTTGAATAAAAAATGGGAAAATGGCAATTTCTTGGCCTTTTTGTGTCACTCCACTTAATATGAGGAAATTTGGACTAATTTGCGCCAGGAGTGAATATAACTGGGAACCATGATAATTAGTTCTTCACAGTACAGCACTGCACCAGTGGCCCTATCAAGTAGGTCCCTTACCTACCTCTCATTCATTAGGCCCACTGGACTGATCCCCATCTTCCTACAATGTCTTGACCCTGTGATTCTTCCTGGAGCCATCCTTTAGTCTCCTGACACCATGATCAGTTGAGATCTTTAGTGTAAGTCTAGTGCTCTTGTTAAGATCATTAATCTGATTCATTTCTCTCCATTTCCCGACTCAAAGCCTAACCCCCCCACCCCCCCCCCCATCAGCTCAAGGAAGAAATCTACAGTCCTCATTCCATCAGATGAAAAACACATCTCCACAACTTCCGGACCTGTGGAACAAGATTCTGATCCATCTTCACCCTATCATCACAATGGAGAAGGGCTACAATGCCTCTCTGGCTCCAAACCCAGACCCTGCCTCCACCTGCTCAGCACAGGGCTCCCATTCCTCTTTCCCAAACCCGGCCACAGTCTAGGCACTATCAGTTCCATAGCCACCAATTGTGTCACCAAACATCGCCCCAAACCTCTCGCTCGTGCTTTCTCTCTCTCACTCTTCATTTTGCTCTTGCACTCTCACACTCTCTCTCTCTCTCACACTTTCCCACACTCTCTCTCTTACTGTCTCATGCTCTCTCTCACATGCTCTCTCTCCCTCATGCTCTCTTGATCGTACTCTCTTGCTCTCACTTGCGCTCTCATTCACTCACTCTCTCACTCTCCTACTCCTTCGCTCTCCATATCTCTCACTCTCTCTCGAAGAGTCTCGCTCTCTCTTGACTGCTCACTCTGTCACTCTCACCCTCTCTCACTCTCACTCTCTTTCACTCTCACTCTCTCACATGAGCTCTCTTACTCTCACTCTTACCATCACTCTCCCTTCGCTCGCTCCCTCTCGCTGTCTCTCTCACCCTCTCTCTTGTTCTCATTTGCTCACTCGCTCTCTCTATCTCTTTCTTACATACTCTCTATTGCTTGCTCTCCCTCTTGCTTCCTCTCTCTTGTTTCCTCTCTCTCTCTCTCTCTCTCTCTCTCTCTCTCTCTCCTTCTCTCTCTCAAAGGAGCAAAGAGGTCCTTCTGCAGTTGTACAGAGCCCTAATGAGACCACACCTGGAGTATTGTGTGCAGTTTTGGTCCCCTAATTTGAGGAAGGACATTTTTGCTATTGAGGGAGTGCAGCGTAGGTTTACAAGGTTAATTCCCGGGATGATGGGACTGTCATATGCTGATAGAATGGAGCAGCTGGGCTTGTACACTCTGGAGTTTAGAAGGATGAGAGGGTATCTCATTGAAACATATAAGATTGTTAAGGGTTTGGAAATGCTAGAGGCAGGAAACATGTTCCCGATGTTGGGGGTCCAAAACTAGGGGCCACAGTTTAAGAATAAGGAGTAAGCCATTTAGAACGGAGACGAGGAAACACTTTTTCTCACAGAGAGTGGTGAGTCTGTGGAATTCTCTGCCTCAGAGGGCGGTGGAGGCGGGTTCTCTGGATGCTTTCAAGAGAGAGCTAGATAGGGCTCTTAAAAATAGCAGAGTCAGGGGATATGAGGAGAAGGCAGGAACGGGGTACTGATGGGGGATGATCAGCCATGATCACATTGAATGGCGGTGCTGGCTCGAAGGGCCAAATGGCCTACTCCTGCACCTATTGTCTATTGTCTATTTCAAAACAAAATATTTAAGTTCAACACACTAACTCTTTAGGTGTTTCATTTTCTCATGAAATGTTTAATTATTGCAGGGAATAGAGGGATATGGATCATGTGTAGGCAGATGAGATCAGTTTAACTAGGCATCATATTTGGCACAAGCATTGTGGGCCAAAGGTCCCGTGCCTGTGCTGTACTGTTCTATGTTCTATAAATCTTAGTTTCATCATTTTCAAGACCTTGTTCTCAGTCATCGCGAGCACGTATTCTCATACTTGGCCTTTGTTCAATATTTTTAAGCTGTTGCCTTTCACTGTCTTAATTGTTTTCATCATCTATGAGAACAGGCATTTAATTCTCCTTTTGAACCTAATTTGGTTAACCCTGGTGGTCCAGGTGCCTTATATTTAACCTACTGCCCCATTAAAGGTAAAGGAGAATAAAATTGGTGAGGATGTAAAATGAGGAATTTTACTCATTCTTTGCATGCATGCTGGAGGAACATTGGGACTGCTTTTATTGGGGTGAGAAATCCATGAAGCTTGTGGTCTAGCTTTGTATATCTAAGTTATTTATCAGCATTAACATATAATGCGGTAGATTTTACAAAATACTATCTTTCTGTGAGACTGATCAACAATTTTGCCACACATGGTTAGAACCCAAACAATATGATCTTGAATCTTCACACATAGTCCAAAGGTACTTCCTGACATACCAATGCATCAATTTGGAATCATACCTCATATCAAAATATTGTCTGCTTTGCGGTAACTGTAGAAATGTCAAATGCCTCTATTCTGAGCATGGTTGCCTCACTCCTATTTGATTGCAGTTCGTGGCAACTGAATTTAATTTGCCACTGTGTATCATCTGTGAAAAGGACTCTCCCTGACTTTTATCTCCAGCATCTCCCAAACCAGTGACTTCCACATCAAGAAGGACAAACGTTTCAGGTGTGTGAGATCACTACCACCTGAAGGTTTCCCTCAAAGGAGCTCACTATCCTGGCTTAACAATATATCATAGTCCTTTGCATTGCTGGCTCTGTAGCCTGCAACTCTCTACCAAACATCCCCGTGGAAGTACCTGCAATGGAAAAAAACTGCAGCCCTGAAAGAAGGCAGTTCACGTAATTCCAGCTATTGGAAGAGCAGTTCGGAACGGAATAAAGAAGAAGGGTCTGAAGAAGGGTTTCGGCCCGAAACGTCGCCTATTTCCTTCGCTCCATAGATGCTGCTGCACCCGCTGAGTTTCCCCAGCAATTTTGTGTACCTTCGGAATGGAATAAATCCTGGCCTTGAAGGTGATGCCAAGTCCCTGAAAAATTAATAATTAAAAATTCATGTGAGTAGGTAGACCAGAGGTAGATCATCATACTGTTGAGTCATTTTAGCCTTCACAAATAATACCATTCACAGCATTGGTTGTGCAAACTTTGACAATGCAGGAAATAATGTAAAATGCTCTGTCCTTTAATTATTAAATATTCCTTTTAAAACATTTCTTTACGACACTGGTTGAACAAAATGTTCTACATCATAAAAAAACCCTTCTAAAAGCTAATTAATTTATTTTTGACCAAATATATTATTTTGGAAACACAGTTCCAGGTACGTAGTAAAATAAATTAAATTTTCACAGCTACCCAAAACCTCCCTGCTTTATAACAATTTTGCTCAACATGTCAACATGATTCCAGCATGGCAGAACAGATGGTGGAGGCCATTATCAATTATCAGGTACTTTCATTAATCACTGTATTAATCATTACAGTGCAGATGTGATCAAGATACAAAGATCCTTTGCAATAAGTCAACATCTGGAATCGTGCACTAATGAGTTTTGTTCCATAGATTCATTGATTCAGTTATTATCTGATGACCATTATATTTTCAGAAGGAATGCTAGGATTGCTAATAGTCAAGCAATTGGAGAAATAGATTTGCTGACATATGTCTTTCTTTTTATCTATTTGACATAGATGTTGGTAGGCTTAGGTGATTTGATATGACTACGACAGATGGCACAATGGGCTAAGTGTTCGGCTGGCGACCGGAAGGTAGCCGGTTCGAATCCCGCTTGGAGTGCATACTGTCATTGTGTCCTTGGGCAAGATACTTCACCCACCTTTGCCTGCGTGTGAATGTGTGTGAGTAATTGATGGTGGTCGGAGGGGCCGTAGGCGCAGATTAGCAGCCACGCTTCCGTCAGTCTGCCCCAGGGCAGCTGTGGCTACAGAAGTAGCTCACCACCACCGAGTGTGACTGAGGAGTGAATGAATAATGCGATGTAAAGCGCCTTGAGTATTCTAGAAAGGCGCTATATAAATCCCATCCATTATTATTATTATTACGATAAAATAATTACACTTGCGAAAAGCATTTTATTTTGCAAACAATATGTTTACTTACTAGTAACATCCTTGGCCCACCAATCCATAATTGATATTATGTACATATTATCAATCAAGATCCAAGACCAAGGTCTAAGGTCACATGAAACAAAAGAGGTGAAAGAAATTTTATTAAAGCTATAGGCAGGAGATCAAGAGAGTCAAGAGTTTTTTGTAATATGGCCAGAAATAGAACAATACAATTCTTACTTGCAGCAGCACAACAGGTATTTAAAAAAAAGTACTTAGTAGATACCATTATAAACAACAAAAAGGTTAATAAAATTAAAAAAAACAATATAGTGCAAAAGCCTAAAGTCTCTAGTGCAATTAAGACAGTTTGCAGTTCAGAGTGTAGTTGGCTCATTGTGTTCTATAAACATATGGGTTGTTTGGATGAAGGCGTTCCTGATCCTGGATGTTACAGTTTTACAATACAGTAAAAATGATCTGTGACATTTAATCTTGTGTTCACGCCACACACACTTTGGTTAAAATGCTTTTTTGTGAAACTAAATATATGTTGATAATTTAGCAATTAATTTATTGCTATTATTAGCAATTTATTGTTAATTTATGGTGTAAAGGCCACAGCACCATAATAATTGCGTCAAAATGTCCTTGATCATAAAAAAAATAAAATAAAATAAATTAGTAAGTAGTACAGCTGATGGAAAGAACATCTTGCCTGGCTTCTGAGGCCGGAGTCATAGACTGTGTCAACCTGGAAACTACTGAGAGTGTGCTGACCATCAAGCACTTATTTACCTTAATCCCATTCTATTCTATCCATATTGCCGTCAACTCTTCTCTTCCATTCCAGATACATAATAGTGGCACTTTACAGTAGCCAATTAACCTTCCAATCTCCACATTTTTGGGACGTGGGAAGACACCAAAGCACCCAGATGAAATTTACATAGTTAAAGGAGGATATGCAAGCTCCATGCAGACAGCATCAAGTCAAGATCAAACGCAGATGATGTAGCTGTAGGCAGCAAGTCCACTAGCTGAGCCGCTATGCCACCTTATTCCCATTGCAAATAAGCCCTTTGTTTGTATGGGGGGAAATTAAAAAAACCTGCTAATGCTAGACATTTTAAATAAAAACCAAACATGCTGGAAACACTCAACAGGTTAGGCAACATCTGTGGAAAAAATAATTAACGTTTTCAGGTTTGGGACCTTTGGTCGGAACAGTTTTTATGTCTCTTTGTTCAGTTTAGATATACAACATGGAAACAGGTCCTTCGGCCTACCGAGTCTGTGCTGACCAGTGATCCCCATACATTAGCATTATCCTACACACTATGGACAATTTACAATTTACAAACGTGTAGGAAACCAGAGCACCCAGAGAAAACCCATGCGGTCAAGGGGAGAACATACAAACTCCGTACAGACAACACCCGTGGTCAGGATCAAACCCAGGTCTCTGGCGCTATAAGGCAGCAACTCTACTGCTGCGTCACCGTGCCACCCTTGTGTAGATGTCTGGCTAAACTAGAATAGTAATTGACCGCTAATGGTCCACTAATGGAATATGATGTTTTTCCTTAATAATTTATGTTTGCACTGATATAATGTGTCTAGATGACGGGAGGTTCTATGCCAGTCTGGAGAAATCTTTGACCAGAAGCAAAATTATCGCATTATAAATGCCTGATTGTTATGAGGCACAGTCCCAATTCCAAAAAGAAACGCAATAAAAAACAAACTCAATGCACTAATAAAAGTTTGCAATTACCTCTAATGACACTTGAAACAATCAGATTGATTATTTTGAGCATCAAAATTTCTCCATGAAATCTAGTGTTTATTTAGTTCCTACAAGCTTGCATATTCTAAATCAGAATGTTTATAATAATACCTTTGGGGCAAAAAAAAACTTTCAGTAAAAACAAATTACAATCCCACTCAGCAACAGAGATTTAATGAAGCATTCTAATATTTGATACATTCATTTTTTAGTTAATAGCTTCCACTTGAATCCAAATTATACAGTTTAAAATGATGTTTTATGCTTAAGTAGTTTATTTCACCCATTTAGCTCTTTATTATGTCGATAAAAATTTAAAAATGCGTATCTAAAATGGCATGAACCTACTTTAATATGATACTGTTTACAGTGATGTAAAATTATGAATTTGCCCACAATGCGCAAAATCACAGCATTTAGCGTCAACAACAACTGGGCCTTCGGCATTGATTTAAAACAAAGGAAAATTTTGATGGAGAAGGTAAATGGTTGAATTGTTAACACATTCGAATTTATGGGGCCTTGGTTGCCCTTTACTTTATTACAAAATGGATGTTGGAGCAGTGGTTGGAATAGGTGAAGTATGGAGAATCTGATCGGTATCTGTAGCTTAATCCTACCTTTCCGAATGTGTATTTGAATATAGCAGGAGGGGGTGGGGGGGATGTAGTAACCACTTGAGGTGGAACATTCAGGTCTGAGTTGTGGAAGTCCAGTTTCAGTCCAGTTTTATCACTTTTTTTAACTGTCAAATCAGCAAATCTTGGGAAGGATAAGCGATGAAAGTCTTTTCCCACTGTTCATCAGGAAATCTTTGCCTATCTGTTAGATGGAAGTGATTTGCATGCCCATGCCTTGTATGTTATCGGATTGCACACTAGCACGGTGACTGGTAAAACATTGGAAAATACTGAACACTCATCATGTCGGGCAGCATCCGTGAGGTTCACAAGATTGATCCCTGGGATGGCGGGGCTGTCATATGAGGAAAGATTGAAAAGATTAGGCTTGCATTCACTGGAGTTTAGAAGGATGAGGGGCGATCTTGTAGAAACAAGTAAATTTATAAAAGGACTGGATAAGCTAGATGCAGGAAAAATGTTCCCAATGTTGGGCGAGTCCAGAACCAGGGGCCACAGTCTTAGAATAAAGGGGAGACCATTTAAGACTGAGGTGAGAAAATACTTTTTCACCCCCAGAGAGTTGTGAATTTGTGGAATTCCCTGCCCCAGAGGGCCAAATCACTGGATGGATTTAAGAGAGAGTTAGATAGAGCTCTAGGGGCTATTGGAATCAAGGGATATAGGGAGAAGGCAGGCACGGGTTATTGAATGGGAAGAATCAGCCATGGTCACAATGAATGGCGGTGCTGGCTTGAAGGGCCGAATGGCCGCCTCCTGCACCTATTTTCTATGTTTCTATATGTCATAGTTATACAGTAGGGAAACAGGCCGTTTTAGTGCAATTTGTCCATACTAACAAGTATTCAACTTGTCCATGAAACCTGAGTTTGTCTACATTTGACCCTAAACCTTTCCTATCTATGAACCTGTCCAAAAGTGTAATTGTACGCGCGTTCCCACATACTCTTGCAGCTCATTCCATACTTCAAGTACACACTTATTGTCACATGCACCAATTTGTACAATTATATTTGAGTTACCATACAGCCATACGAATAAAAAGAACACAATACACAATAGAATTTAGCATAAACATCTACCACAGTGGAATCAACATTTCTCACTGTGATGGAAAGCAATAAAGTTCAGTCAATATTCCTCCTTTTGTTCACCCGTGGTCGGGGCCTAGAATCCTCTACAGTCGCCGCTACGGGCGGCCCGATGTACAGGTCCTCTCGCCGGGATGATCGAAACCCCGACGTCGGGATGGATCGGAAAACACACTCTGCCGCTTGAAGTTTCCGAATCGGCCGCTTCTTACGGGAGAACGCGGCTTCTGAAGTCCACAGGCCCCACTGGATGGAGCACTAACACTGGTGTTCCTCGGCAAAAGATCCAAGGCTCCGCGATGTTACAGTCAGCGCCGCGCCCGCAGCTAGAAGCTCCGCAGACCACAGCTTCACGATGTTAAAGTCAGCAGGCCCCGTGATCGGAGCTACAATACTGACGATCCTCGACAAGGATCCCAGGCTCTGCGATGGTAATTCCGTGCTGTGCCTGCTTCTGAAGCACTGGACCCGTCTCCGGTCGAAAAGGCTGCGCCAATACAGTTGGTAGGCCGCGAGGGGGGCGGAGATGCGACTTGGAGAAAAGACGCATCTCCATCCAGGTAAGTGACTGAAAAACGGTTTCCCCCTATTGCCCCTCACCACTCCCAAACAAGACATACTGAGAAACATTAAAACATACATTAAGACGCACTAAAAATAACAAAAAAGGCGAAAGGACTGATGAGCTGCTGGCGAGGCAGCCATTCTGTGTGAAAAAATGATCCCTCTGAACCCCTTTAAATATTTTCCCTTTTACTCTAAACCTATGTTCTCTAGTTTTAGATTCACCTAACCTGGGAAAAATAATATGAGCATTCACCTTATCTCTGCCCGTTGTAATTTTATAACTTCTATAAGATCACTCCATCAGTCTTCATTCCAGTGTAATAGTCCTAGTCTCTCCTGCTTCCTACACCTCAAGCCCTCCAGCCCCTTCAACAGCCTTGTCAATCATTTCTGCACCCTCTAGATTTATAATGGCCTTCCTATGTATTCCACTCACTTACAGATATCGGGATCAGTTTACAAGGCATGGCAATTAATGAATGTGAAGCAAGAAGAATGGATATGATTGAAGAATGCAAAAGCACAAAGTCTTTTTTGCAACCTAGAGAATTATTACGATAATTTTGGATTGGAATTTTGTGTTTATTCAGTCAAAAATATTGAACAGAAAAATAAAATTGTCTAATAATGTGATCCGAACACATAACTATATTTGCAGCACCACCTTGTGGATATATTTGCATGTGGCATTGTTTCAACTGCTGTTCAACTCTCTTTTTTAATGAATAAAAACATTAGCACATTGGCCTGCAATTCAACAGAGGTTCTGCCAGCATCCCATGGTGAAGCAGCATGAGCATCATAAACTTGGAGAACCCTGCAGAAGTTCAAGGTTAGTGTTACAATGATTTATAAGCTGAATACATAAGTTACAATGAGACAAGCAAGTTCAAAGACAGAAATGATGTATCCTTCAAGTAACCACGATAGTTAATTAAACCAATGTGTACACACTGGTGGGGCAGTGGGAGATGAGTCCCAACCCACATCATTGCCAGGAAGCAAATTAAAATCATATGAAAATGCCTGAACGTATATTTTATGTTTTGGAAAAAAAAGGGAAATTGTAATTCCTTCTCTTACTCAAAGGTCAAGAACATATATAATACTGATATGAGCCATAGTATTACTGTCCTCAAATGAATGCATTTTTCCTTGGATTTCAACTCCGGTCAGTAAATGGAAAATGTTCTTTGATTTAGACATTAATGGTTTTCTGACAACTTGGCACATTTGGTAGCATCCAAGAGGAGGGAAACAGTTACATTTCAATGAGATGGAAAGGATAAAGAGAACAGTTACTTTAAAAGAACAGGTAGAGAAAGAAAGACAGAGACACATCTGTGAAGAGAGAAACAGAGTCTGGATTATCTATCTCTTTAAAGCCACAATAATGTACTATACCTAAATACCTAAAGTCTGCTTTATCTAAAGTTTTGTGCTTAATTAGTTATATTTGAAGGACGAAGATTAATAGTTCACTGAACAATATTTTTTCACATAAAGTCAAGGGATATTGTAGATTTGTTCAAGAATGAGACTTTGTGTTAAGACGTCAACTGAAGAGCTTGTCTGTTGGTGCACACATCCATTGTACTCGCGGATCAGCTTGAGACTCTGAAATCAGATTTGACCATGGTGTTTACCTACTCAGAGGTGATGGCTCTTGTTCAGAACCAACGCTCACTCATACTTAGACAAAATACTCAGAAAATGCATAGACAATACATAGAAACATAGAAAATAGGCGCAGGAGTAGGCCATTCGGCCCTTCGAGCCAGCACATTCAATGTGATTATGGCTGATCATCCACAATAAGTACCTCATTCCTGCCTTCTCCCCATATCCTTTGATTCCTCGAGCCCTAAGAGCTCTATCTAACTCTCTTTTGAATGCATCCAATGAATCGGCCTCCACTGTCTTCTGAGGCAGAAAATTCCACAAACTCACATCTCTGGGTGAAAAAGTTTTTCCTCATCTCAGTTCTAAATGGCCTAACCCTTATTCCTAAACTGTGGCCCCTGGTTTTGGACTCCCCCAACATCGGGAACATGTTTCCTGCACCTAGCTTGTCCAATCCCTTAATAATTTTATATGTTTCTATAAGATACCCTCTCATCCTTCTAAATTCTAGTGAATACAAGCCCAGTCGTTCCATTCTTTCATCGTATGACAGTCCCGCCTTGTGAACCTACGCTGCACTCCCTCAATAGCAAGAATGTCCTTCCTCAAATTAGGAGTCCAAAATTGCACACAATACTCCAGGTTTAGTCTCACCAGGGCCCTGTACAACTGCAGAAGGACCTCTTTGCTCCTATAATCAAATCCTCTCATTATGAAGGCCAACATGCCATTCGCTTTCTTCACTGCCTGCTGTACCTGCATGCTTACTTTCAGTGACTGATGTACAAGGACACCCAGGTCTCAAGGCACTCCCCCTTTTCATAATCTGGCACCATTCAGATAATAATCTGCCTTCTTGTTCTTGCCACCAAACTGGATAACCTCATATTTATCCACATTATACTGCATCTGCCATGCATCTTCCCACTTACCCAACCAGTCCAAGTCACCCTGCATCCTCATAGTATCCTCTTCACAGTTCACACTGCCACCCAGCTTTGTGTCATCTACAAATTTGCTAATGTTACTTTTAATTCCTTCATCTAAATCATTAATATTTATTGTAAGTAGCTGCGGTCCCAGTACCGAGCCTTGCGGCACCCCACTAGTTGCTGCCTGCGATTCTGAAAGGGACCCATTAATTCCTGCTCTTTGTTTCCTGTCTGCCAACCAATTTTCTATCCATGTCAATACCCTACCCCCAATACCATGTGCTCTAATTTTGCCCACTAATCTCCTGTGTGGGACCTTATCAAAGGCTTTCTGAAAGTCGAGATACACTACATCCACTGGCTCTCCCTTGTCCATTTTACTTGTTACATCCTCAAAAAATTCCAGAAGATGAGTCAAACACGATTTCCCCTTCATAAATCCATGCTGACATGGACCGATCCTGTTACTGCTATCCAAATGCGCCGCTATTACATCTTTAATAATCTACTCCAGCAACTTCCCCACCACCGATGTCACGCCAACTGGTCTATAATTCCCTGTTTTCTCTCTCCCTCCCTTGTTAAAAAGTGGGATAACATTAGCTATCCTCCAATCCACAGGAACTGATCCAGAACATATAGACCATTGGAAAATGTTTACCAATGCATCCATGATTTCTGGAGCCACCTCCTTGAGTACCGTGGGATGCAGACCATCAGGCCCTGGGGATTTATCATCCTTCAGTCCCATTAGCCTACCCAATACTATTTCTCGCCAAATGAAAATTTCTTTCAGTTCCACTACCCCCTTAGATCCTCTGTCCTCCAGTACTGGGAGATTGTCTGTGTCTTCCTTAGTGAAGACAGAACCAAAGTACCTGTTCAACTCATCTGCCATTTCCTTGTTCCCCACAATAAATTCACCTGTTTCTGTCTTCAAGGTACCCACATTTGTCTTAACTAATCTTTTCCTCTTCACAAAAGCTAAGAAGCTTTTACTATCATTCTTTATATTCTTCGGCTAGCTAACCTTCGTACTTCATCTTTTCTCCCCGTATTGCCTTTTTGGTTACCTTCTGTTGCTCTTTAAAAGGTTCCCAATCGTCTGGCTTCCCGCTCATCTTTGCTATGTTATACGTCTTCTCTTTTAGCTTTATACTGTCCTTGACTTCCCTTATCAGCCATGGTCGCCTCTTACTCCTCTTTGAATCTTTGTTTCTCTTTGGAATGAAATGATCCTGCATCTTCTGTATTATTCCCAGAAATTCAGGCCATTGCTGTTCCACCGTCATCCCTGCTAGGATCCCTTTCCAGTCAATTTAGGCCAGCTCCTCCCTCATGCCTCAATAGTCCCCTTTGTTCAAATGCAATACTGACACTTCTGGTTTTACCTTCTCCCTCTCAAATTGGGATTAAACCTTATCATATTATGGTCACTACCTCCAAGCGGTTTCTTTACCTTGAGTTCCCTTGCCAAATCCGGTTCATTACACAACACTAAATCTAGAATTGCCTTCTCCCTGGTAGGCTCCAGTACAAGCAGCTCTAAGAATCCATCTCGGAGGCACTCCACAAACTCCCTTTCTTGGTGTCCAGTACCAACCTGATTTTCCCAATCTACTTGCACATTGAAATCTCCCATAATCACCATAGCATTACCTTTGTTACATGCCAATTTTAACTCCTGATGCAACCTGCACCGTATATCCAGGCTACTGTTTGGGGGCCTGTAGATAACTCCTATTAGGTTTTTTTTTCCCTTACAAATTCTCAGTTCTATCCACAATAACTCTACATATTCTGATTCTATGTCACGCCTCGCAAAGGACTGAATTTAATTCCTGACCAACAGAGCTACCCCACTCCCTCTGCCCACCTGTCTGGCTTTTCGATAAGACATATAACCCTGAATATTCAGTTCCCATCCTCTTGCAGCCATGTCTCTGTAATTCCCACAACATCATGCCGACCAATCCCAACTGAGCCTCAAGCTCATCCATTTTATTTCTTATTATTCGTGCATTCATATTTAACACTTTTAATTCGGTATTCACCTCCCCTCTCACACCGGTTCCTAGTTCACCTGACCTTACCCTCTTATCCCTTCTTAAACATTCCGTCCCATTAATTCGGGTGTCTTTCGTATCTTTTCCTGTACTCTCTTTCCGTTTAACTCCATCCTTATACTTACAATTTGGCGACCCCTCCCCCCCGCTATTCAGTTTAAACCCACCCGTGTAGCACTAGCAAATCTGCCTGCTAGAATCTTGGTCCCCCTCCAGTTAAGGTGCAACCCGTCTCTTTTGTACAGGTCACCCCTACCCCAGAAGAGATCCCAGTAAGGTCACCCAGTAAGGCTGAGGTTTTCTGACCCTTTATTTTCATTCTGATAATCTATCTATATAATATTAAAACTCTGTGGCTGCTGGCTGGCTGTGTTTCTGCCTCATGTGGTTGCCAGCCTGTGGGTGCCAGCCTTTGATTCGTTGCTACGCCAACACCAGACCCACAAACGCCCAGAACTTTTCCATTTCGGTAGAGATTTCACTTTTCATTCCAAGTATCCACTCCTGATTAAATGTTGTCATGTTCATGTACACATTTTTTAATAAAATCCTTCTTCCCCCCCCCCCCCCCCGCTCACTCATCTTGTCGCTTCCTGCTGGCCAGCGACCATAACGGCTGCTGGCGCACGCATCTCGCCTCAAAGACGCCATTTAAAAACAGCCACACTGCTTAGTCCTGAACGGCTTGAGTTGAAGGACTACGTCTCCCGTGGGGGCTACGGGTAGTGAACGGCTGCGTTGGTGGAGCAGACCCAATGGGTCTGCACTTGGTCTAGTAGAGTATAAAAGTGTGTGCATATTGTAGGTACTTCCACAATATTGTTGATGAAGGAATTCCAATATTATGTCTTGGAAGTATCAATAACATATACCTAAATCAGGATGGTAAATAAAATGCAGAAGAACTTCAAAGTGATTGTACTCTCATGCACGTACAGCCTTTTCCATCTACCACACCTGTATTCCAAAGAACTGAAAAATATTTGGTATGTCTCAATCTGTACAATCTGACAAGAAATGAAATGCAAATTTTCTAGCTCATAGTCATAGGTAGAGTCATACAGCAGGGTAAATAGTCCAACGATAGACACAAAATGCTGGAGTAACTCAGCGGGACAGGCAGCATCTCTGGTGAGAAGGAATGTGTAACATTTTGGATCACGACCCTTCCTTCCTACTGGGGAAAAGGACCCTTTGGCCCAACCTGCCCATGCCGCCCAAGATACCCCCATCTACACTAGTCCCACCTGAGAGGGTACTGACATGGATAGAAAATTGGTTGGCAGACAGGAAACAAGGAGTAGGGATTAACGGGTCCCTACTCTGTGCAGAGGATGCTATGTGCGGAGGATGTTATGAGGATGCAGGGTGACTTGGACTGGTTGGGTGAGTAGGCAGATGCACGGCAGATGCAGTTTAATGTGGATAAATGGGAGGTTATCCAATTAGGTGGCAAAAACAGGTAGGCAGATTATTATCTGAATGGTGTCAAGTTGGGAAAAGGGAAACTACAACGAGATCTGGGGTTCCTTGTTCATCAGTCACTGAGAGTAAGCATGCATGTACAGCAGGCAGTGAAGAAAGCGAATGGCATGTTGGCCTTCATAACTAGAAGAGTTGAATATAGGAGCAATGAGGTCCATCTGCAGTTGTACAGGGCCCTAGTGAGACCACACCTGGAGTATTGTGTGCAGTTTTCATCTCCAAATTTGAGGAAGGGCTTTCTTGCTATTGAGGGAGTGCAGTGTAGGTTTGCGAGGTTAATTCCCGGGATGGCGAAACTCTCATATGTTGATAGAATGGAGCAGCTGAGCTTGTATACTCTGGAATTTAGGATGAGAGGGTTTCTTATTGAAACAAATAAGATTATTAAGGGTTTGGACACACTGGAAGCAAGAAACATGTTCCCGATGTTGGGGGAATTCAGAACCAGGGGCCACAGTTTAAGAATAAGGAGTAGGCCATTTAGAACTTAGATGAGGAAAAATATTTTCACACAGTTGTGAATCTGTACAAATTTTCCTCAGAAGGCAGTGGAAACCAATTTTCTGGATGCTTTCAAGAGAGAGTTAGATAGAGCTCTTAAAGATAGCGGAGTCAAGGGATATGGGGAGAAGGCAGGAACGGGGTACTGATTGTGGATGATCAGCCATATCGCAGTAAATGGCGGTGCTGGCTCGAAGGGCCGAATGGCCTACTCCTGCACCCATTGTCTATTGTCTATTGACCATGTTTGGCTCACATCCTTCTAAACTTTTCCTATCCATGTTCCTGTCCAAATGTTTTTAAAATGTTATAATAACTGCCACAACTTCCTCCTCTGTCAGTTCGCTCCATATAACCATCACCCTCTGTGGAAAATATTGCCCCTTAGGTTCCTTTCTCCTTTCTTTCTCCTCTTACCTTAAACCAATGTCCTCTGGTTCTTGATTCCCCTGTTCTAGATTTTAAAAAACTCTTTGTATTCAGATTCTAAGGGATGATCTTATGGAGGTTTAGAAGGTCATAAGAATCTCTTAATGGTCTTATATATATCTACAAGATCACTCCTTAGCCTTCTGTGGTCCAAGGAATAAAGTCCTAGCCTGCCCAACCTATGCTTATAGCTCAGGCCCTCAATTCCTGGCAACATTCTCATAACTCTTCCGTGCATTCTTTCCACATTAACAACATCCTTCCTATAGTAGAGTGATCAAAACTGATTACACTACTCCGAATGCAACCTAACCAATGTCTTATGTAACTGATAAGATCTCAACTTATGTACTCCATTCCCTGACTGATGAAGGCCAATGCACAAAAAGCCTTATTTATTTATATTTATTTATTTATTTATTTATTAGTTATTTATTTCGGACAGAATAAAAGAATAAAAAGCAAATGTGAAACAGCATACAAAAAACAAAACACAAATATTTATAAAGTGTCATAAACAATATCTATAAATAAATGAAATCATATGTGTCCGAAAAGGAGCAGGGAGAAGCCAAAGCTTATTAATTCCCACCCCTTATTCAACTGCTTGTAATTATCTCATACAAATTTAGCAGCTATATGTACACCATATGTACACCAGCCACTATATGTACACCAAATTATTTACTTGAACACTAATCAAATATTTACAAAGCCATACAAAAAAGAAAAAAAGAAAAAGAAAAGAAAAAACCCGCAAATACTATACAGTATCTTAGTCATATTTACAACCCATCACTCTATAATCACCCTTCCCAATACAATCAGTATAACAAATATCACAATCATATATCCTCATCCCAATATCCTTTTACACAAGTGTTTTTGTACATCTTTTTAAACTGAATTATGCTTGTGCTAAGTTTTATCTCCTGTTCCAGACCATTCCACAAATTCACACCACAGATTGCTATGCACATACTTTTAAGAGTTGTTCTGACATTGAGTTTTTTAAAATTATGTTCCCCTCTCAAATTATACCCACCCTGTCTTTCAATAAACAGTTTTTGTATATTTCTTGGAAGTAAATTATTTCTTGCTTTGTACATGATTTGCGCAGTCTTAAATTTAACCAGATCAGTGAACTTCAATGTATGTGACTTTAAGAATAATAAATTGGTATGTTCAAGATATCCAACGTTATTGATAATTCTTATTGCTCTTTTTTGTAATGTGCATAATGGCTGTAGGTTGGTTTTGTAGGTGTTAGCCCATATCTCCACACCCTATTGACAACCCTATTTACAATGCCATCCATAATGTTTGGGACAAAGACCCATCATTTATTTATTTGCCTCTGTACTCCACAATTTGAGATTTGTAATAGAAAAAAATCACATGCAGTTAAAGTGCACATTGTCAGATTTTATTAAAGGGTATTTTTATACATTTTGGTTTCACCATGTAGAAATTACTGTGTTTATATATAGTCCCCCCCATTTCAGGGCACCATAATGTTTGGGGCACATGGCTTCACAGGTGTTTGTAATTGCTCAGGTGTGTTTAATTATCTCCTTAATGCAGGTAGGTATAAGAGAGCTCTCAGCACCTATTCTTTCCTCCAGTCTTTCCATCACCTGTGGAAACTTTTATTGCTGTTTATCAATATGAGGACCAA
Organism: Amblyraja radiata; assembly: GCF_010909765.2. Taxonomy (NCBI): domain Eukaryota; kingdom Metazoa; phylum Chordata; class Chondrichthyes; order Rajiformes; family Rajidae; genus Amblyraja; species Amblyraja radiata. Next base: position 37,475,360 of record NC_045965.1, on the reverse strand, counting down.
AGTTGTGCCAATGAATGTCAAAGAAGCCATTATGAGACTGAGAAACAAGAATACAACTGTTAGAGACTTCAGCCAAACATTGGACTTACCAAGATCAACTGTTTGGAACATCATTAAGAAGAAAGAGAGTACTGGTGAGCTTACTAATCGCAAAGGGACTGGCAGGCCAAGGGAGACCCCCACAGCTGATGACAGAAGAATTCTCTCTAAAATAAAGAAAAATCCCCTAACGCCTGTCCGACAGATCAGAAACACTCTTCAGGAGTCATGCGTGGATTTGTCAATGACCACTGTCCGCAGAAGACTTCATGAACAGAAATACAGAGGCTACACTGCAAGATGCAAACCACTGGTTAGCTGCAAAAATTGGATGGCCAGGTTACAGTTTGCCAAGAAGTACTTAAAAGAGCAACCACAGTTCTGGAAAAAAAGTCTTGTGAACAGATGAGATGAAGATTAACTTATATCAGACTGATGGCAAGAGCAAAGTATGCAGGAGAGAAGAAACTGCCCATGAACCAAAGCACTTCATCTGTGAAACACAGTGGTGAGGGTGTTATAGCCTGGGCATGTATGACTGCTGAAGGTATGGGCTCACTTATCTTCATTGATGATACAACAGCTGATGGTAGTAGCATAATGAATTCTGAAGTGTATAGACACATCCTATCTGCTCAAGTTCAAACAAATACCTCAAAACTCATTGGCCGAAGGTTCATTCTACAGCAAGACAATGATCCTAAACATACTGTTAAAGCAACAAAGAAGCTTTTCAATGCTAAAGAATGGTCGATTCTTGAGTGGCCAAGTCAATCACTCGATCTGAACCCAATTGAGCATGCCTTTTATATGCTGAAGAGAAAGCTGAAGGGGACTATCTCCCAAAACAAGCACAAGCTAAAGACGGCTGCAATACTGGCCTGGCAGAGCATCACCAGAGAAGACACCCAGGAACTGGTGATGCCCATGAATCACAGACTTCAAGCAATAATTGTATGCAAAGGATATGCAACAAAATACTAAACATGACTACTTTCATTTACATGACATTTCTGTGTCCCAAACATTATGGTGCCTTGAAATGGGGGGACTATGTATAAACACCGCTGTAATTTTTTACATGGTGAAACCAAAATGTATAAAAATGGCCTTTAAAATCTGACAATGTGCACTTTAACTACATGTGATTTTTTCTATTACAAATCTCAAATTGTGGAGTACAGAGGCAATAAATAAATGATGGGTCTTTGTCCCAAACATTATGCAGGGCACTGTATCTGTGACACCACTTTAAAGAAAGTGAATCATAGAGGCCTCTGCTCTACAACACTGCCATTCACTGTGAAAGGTTATTTAATACCAATGTCAAAAGGCATCTTAAATGCCAATATTGTATCCAATTCTTGATGTTCTCTGAGAGTTTCATTTTGTTTAACAGGGTTATGACAAGTCCTATAATTAAAATGTGTTATCGTCATTTTGTTTATACTTTATTCAGTGAAAATGCCTGCATCAATAAATACTTGATTACTTATTGGTATGTGTAGCATGTGTCAATTCTTGCAGCGTGATACATTGGGTGAGGCAGACCACTGGGCTGTTTATTTTTCTCTTGTACTTTCCCTGGTTTTCATCCACAACTATTGAAATAATTCCAGTATATATAAAAGGGACCATTTCCCCTTAAGAGCCAAAAAATCAATATTTACATGAGTTCCCTGACAATGATGAATGCTCTTTAACAGGGACGGAGCAAAGTTTTAATCATTTCAATCCTACATGCTGCATTCTTTGGGTGGGGAGCAAGGGATAGAAAATTCAAAGTTCAAAAAGAAAAACATCAATTTAGTCCATGGGGTTGTGACTTAATTTTGAGTGATGTAGGTAACTGAGTTGGCTGTGAAAATATTTGGAACAAAGCCACTGATGACAGCGCAGAAAAGGAAAGCATTATCTATTTAGTTTACATTTCTTTACTGTTTTTAATGCAAACCATTTCCAAATGGACTGTGAAAGTACGTAAGCAGTATGTACTTTTCACACCATGGGTAGGATTTCTGTCATAAATCTAATTTAAATAGAGAGCGCTTATGAGCCAGTAACTCAAATGTACTTTGTGAGAAATTACTGTAATCCAAGTAAATTCATGCTGAAATCAAAAATTATTCATAAGGTTTTTTATTAATGCCAGTATTTTGATTATACACCCTGTAGCGCCATTAACATTAGAAAAACTTCCCAAATTACCACAAATATATAAACAGTCAAAAATTGACACTATGCTGAAAGAGGTATGAGATGAATAATTACGTTTGGTCTCACCCAAATTTTCCAGAAGAGTTAATGCAAATGTTAGAGGTGGAGAGGTAGATGGAATGTAGAAAGAAAATTCTAATGCTTGGGTCCTGAACATTTATCAACATGATCATCAATGGAGTGGCGAGTAAAGAGGTTAACATAACAACATAAGAAATAGAACCAGGAATAAGTTGTAGGTTTGAATTTGGCTGGTGTTCAATAAAATCATACCTGATCCTTTATCTTGCGTGCGACTGAAAATCCCGATGGACTGTTAGCCACTGCCATATCCAAGCAGCAGGCCTGGCTCATTCACTGCGGAATCAGAAACCCGCTTGGAGAGGAAAGCCACTAAGCCCAGGTCCTACTCCCCAAGGGCTGGAGAGGTGGAAGAAGTCTGCGGTTGTGGCGGACGCAAGGGCTGGTAAGAAGAACAGGGTGTCTTACCTCCCATGCCCACAAGGTTGGCTGTGGGTGGTGCCCCAGGGCTGAAGGCTGAAGGTTGACAGGTGAGGAGAGGGACGATGGTTCGCTGGATGATGCGGAAGGAGGCGACAGCTGCAGCTGGTACTTTGAAAATGGTGCCAAAACATGGCAACTCTTGCATTTGGACTCAGTGGACTGTTTCTATATAGACATAAAAAGCTGGAGTAACTTAGCGGAACAGGCAGCATCTCTGGAGAGAAAGAATCGGTGACGTTTTGGGTCAAGACCCTTTGGTCCCGCTCTCCAGAGACGTTGCCTGTCCCGCCGAGTTACTCCAGCTTTTTGTGTCTATCTTCGGTTTAAACCAGCATCTGCAGCTCCTTCCTACACATTAATGTCAATAAATAAGAGTCGGTGTTGGGCATCCTTGTTATCTAGATGTTCCATCGATGAGTGTAGGAGCAGGAAGATGACATCTGCAGTGGACCTGTTATGATGGTAGGCAAAGCAGTGGATCAAGGGTCAAACCTCTTGAAGCACTTCATGGTGGTGGATCTCAGAGCCACTTGACAATAGTCCTTAATTTTTATTTTAATGTTTACTTAACAGGCTCATGTTAATGGAATCCTGGTGTAGGTGGGCTGCAGGAGAATCGGGAGATGTTAATATATAAAAGAATAGGTTGCAGGAAAATAAATGGGGGATTAGATCGATGGATTGTTCTCAGAGTCAGTGAAAACTCTATGGGCCAAATGGCCTCTTATTGTCATAGGAAATAATATGTGATGTTTGAATGACAAAGGTTTGAATGACAAAAGACAGAGGTTTGAATGGCAAAAGGGCTGAGCAGGAATGGAGGTAGGATATTTATGCTGATAAATAGACTGCATGAACATATGGAAGTTTGCCTGTACTCTGAGGTACAGGGTTAAAAGCCCAATAGTTGTATAAAGCAAGCAGGCAGAGCTTTGAGAACACTAGGGCAGAGATGAAGAATTGGGTGAAGTAAAATTATTCTTTTTTTAATTTTGGATCTTCCTTTTACAAAGTTTATTTAGGATTTCTGTAAACCACGAAAAAACAGTGGAGAGCCCCAGTATTCAACAGGTGTTCTGCCAAGCTCCTACTACCTTATGTGACATTTGTGCTTATTCCATACAAATGAGTCTGCAAATCCATTGGGGTTAGAATAGCAAGGTATTGAACATGACATCTGTAATGTGGCCTTAGCTGTGTTGCAGGTAAGTATTAAATGTGCTATAATATTTTATCAATCAGCAGATGGCAGCATCATCCTTCTTAATAATATAAATGAAACCATTGGTTTAGTAGCACTATATAGAAAATTAGTTCATTTTTCAGATGCAGATTATTTGCCAGAAATCTAATTTTCCTTGCCTTGTCTCCCTTTATGTATACTGTCTGTTTCTACCATTTTCTGTTTTTATTTCCAATAATTGCATTTTCATATTTAAAACATGCCTTCTCATCCATATAGAGGCACAAGGAACTGACCATGCTAGAATCTTGAGCTGGACATAAAGTGTTGGAGGAACTAAGTGGGTAAAGCAGCATTTGTGGAGGAATGAATAGGGAATGTTTCGGGTTGGGACCCTTCTTCTGACCTGAAATGTTGCTTGCCCACATGTCGTGTAACCCACTGAGTTCCTCCAGCACTTTGAGTTTTTCTCTTCCATATAATTGTTCCATATTCAAGTCACATACAGTATTGCACCTCATTTTTATCTGGAGGATACTGGGTTTTGGAGAAACACCCACGTACTGTCCTGACCTCCAGTGCTGCCTGCATGGATGAACAAGTGCTTTCTAGCATAGTACAGGAAGGTTAACCTCTTATTCGTAAATTAAGTTTCCTAGTCTTGATGACTTGTGACTGCATGGAATTGCTCTGGATCCTCTGTTTTCCTCCCATATCCTAAAGACATGGGCTGGTAGGGTAACTGGTCACTGTATATTGCTTGTAGTGTCTGGGTGAGTAGTGGAATCTGGGAGGAGTTAATAGAAATGTGAAGATAATAAAAATGTGATTGGTATCAAAGGGTGCTTGATAGTCAGCAGACTCAGTGGGCTGAAAGGTTCGTTTCCATGATGACTCTTCATGAATCCTTAAAGGCATTTGGGGATCCTCCTGATTTATGGTGTTTACTCTGACAGTAGAACAGCAGAACTCTCAGAGATAGAGGTCCACACTGATCCTTAAAATGGCGTAAACAGGTATAGAAACTAATCAAAAGTCTAATATAATATGGTCCTTTATATCTAGACATTAAAATTTACAATGATTGAAGTTTAGTGAGATTGTCACAGCTAGAGTGTATAATTTAAAATGAGAGTGATCTCTTACTGTAGTAAAGTTAGGAAACAATTTTTAACCAAATTGTAGTAGAAGTTTGGAATCTTTCTTGCAAATGTCAATTATAAAAGATGAAATAGCGGCAAATTTGGATAGCAGTAACAGGATCGGTCCGAGTCAGCATGGATTTACGAAGCAGAAATCATGCTTTACTAATCTTCTGGTAATGTTTGAGGATGTAACTAGGAAAATGGACAAGGGAGAGCCAGTGGATGTAGTGTACCTGGACTTTCAGAAAGCCTTTGATAAGGCCCCACGTAGGAGATTAGTGGGCAAAATTAGAGCACATGGTATTGGGGGTAGGGTACTGACATGGATAGAAAATTGGTTGGCAGACAGGAAACAAAGAGTAGGGATTAATGGGTCCTTTTCAGAATGGCAGGCGGTGACTAGTGGGGTCCGCAAGGCTCGGTGCTGGGACTGCAGCTATTTACAATATACATTAATAATTTTGATGAATGGATTAAAAGTAACATTAGCACATTTGCAGATGTCACAAAGCTAGGTGGCAATGTGAACTGTGAGGAGGATGCTATGAGGATGCAGGGTGACTTGGACAGGTTGGGTGAGTGGGCAGATGCATGGCAAATGCAATTTAATGTGGATATATGTGAGGTTATCCACTTTGGTGGCAAAAACAGAAGGCAGATTATTATCTAAATGATGTCAAGTTGGGAAAAGTGGAAGTACAACGAGATCTGGGGGTCCTTGTTCATCAGTCACTGAAAGTAAGCATGCAGGTACAGCAGGTAATGACGAAAGCTACTGGCATGTTGGCCTTCATAACAAGAGGAGTTGAGGAAAGGAGCAAAGATGTCCTTCTGCAGTTGTACAAGGCCCTGGTGAGACCACACCTGGAGTATTGTGTGCAGTTTTGGTCTCCAAATTTGATGAAGGACATTCTTGCTATTGAGGGAGTGCAGCGTAGGTTCATGAGGTTAATTCCCGGGATGGCGGGACTATCAGATGTTGATAGAATGGAGCGACTGGGCTTGTATACACTGGAATTTAGAAGGATGAGAGGATATCTTATTGAAACATATAACATTATTAAGGGATTGGACATGCTAGAGGCCGGAAACATGTTCCCAATGTTGGGGGAATCCAGAACCAGGGGCCACAGTTTAAGAATAAGCGGTAGGCCATTTAGAACGGAGATGAGGAAGAACTTTTTCACCCAGAAAGTTGTGAGTCTGTGGAATTCTCTGCCTCAGAAGGTAGTGGAGGCCAATTCTCTGGATGCTTTCAAGAGAGTGTTAGATTCAGTAGAGCTCTTAAAGATATCAGAGTCAAGGGATATGGGGGGAAGGCAGGAACGGGCTACTGATTGTGGATGATCAGCCATGATCACAGTGAATGGCGGTGCTGGCTCGAAGGGCCAAATGGCCTTCTCCTGCACCTATTGTCTATTGTCTATTGTGTATTTTCTATTGCTGCTGGGTAATTATTTAAAGTTGCTGTGAATAGATTTTGTTAAAGAGAGGTATTTAGGAATATGGCTAAAGATGGATATTTGGATTTGAGTTAAAAGTTACTGGCTATTTCATTGAATGATGGACATGGCTCAAGTGGTTGAATGGACTATTGCTGATCCCATGTCTCATGCCAAGGTAATGATGACATTTCAGGAGAATCCACAGAAATCTGCAGTTAATGAAATAGATGTACCCCGTCCTTTCTAAATATTGTTAGGAAATCTAAAGGTTTATTGCTGTATTTTAATCTTTTTTTAAACTTTTAAAATAATAATAATAATAATAATAACTTTATTTATAAAGCACTTTAAACAACTACAGTTGCCACAAAGTGCTGTACATGAGAAATCATGAACAAAAAGCTATTACAAACAATTAAAAACCATTAAAAACCGTACAACGAAGGACTATAAAAAACACACTAAAAATTAAAAGACATTAAAAGCACTAAAAACAGGAGCAATGCCTCAGCCAGTGTCGAAAGCCAAAGAATAAAAATATGTTTTTAGGGAGGATTTGAAGATGGACAGTGAGGAAATCAAGGAATAAGGGTAGGATCCATTGTACATTAAGATTTCAAAATTAATAAACAGAGAATACCACCTTTAGTTGTGGAATAATTTGCAAAATCTGCTCATACCAACGATTAGTATGTGAATGTTTATTTACACGAGGCAGTCCAAAAGAAAACTTTAAGGGAGCTTTCCTATTTGGAAGTGCACTTTAAATGTTTGTGCCTGTGGCAGTTTAAATCTAATGTTTCTTTGCTGTGTACCTGAAGTACAGAAATAACACAGTGGACTTATAGAAATATGTCTTGGAGCAAGGAGAATTCCACTGTGTTCCTTAAATTTCCAAATAAAGGTGTGGACATGCAGTAATACAATTTCATAAAAGAGGTACTCTCTCTGAACTGAAACCTGCTCAGACAACATTTTCTAACGGAACTGGAATTGATTGCCATCTTTAGGACATTCAGTAGCTTCCCTGTGTGGTAGGATTCAAGGAAATGAAGGGAACATTTTAGACAGATTCTTGGTATTTCTGGGCAATTGATAAGGGGCTATTTATACAAAATGTTGGCAACACATCCATTGAATCATTGGCAGTCATCACACACAAGTAACAGGATGATACAATTTGTGTTCATGAAGCAGGTCATTTTGTCTGCAGGATGTCATAGGTAAAAGATGCCTTGAGAACCATACAAGTCCTCTCCTTCAGTGTCTGGCTGGCCATAGAGAAAATGATAAATTTATCACCATGATTATCTCCGAGATTACAGATTACAGACTAGTTTTTGTTCATATACACCAGGAGTCAAAGAAATTCCTTGTTCACATGAAGCTTACAGAGTAAGCAGTGTAATACTAATGAATTAATAGTCAGATTAAACGAGAACTTACCAGTTCGAAGTTTGATCTGTATTTTATGAGGAGTAACGTTGAGGGAATACATGAAGAACCCGCCACTTCGCACGTGTGTCATTCTTCAAAGCAGCGGAGTGAATCACAGATACGTGTAATGACTTAAGCATAGTAAGATTAGAGAAAAGATACCAGTTGTGTTTATGATCAAGGGTGGGAGCGGAGGGCATGTATTCCCTCAACGTTACTCCTCATAAAATACAGATCAAACTTCGAACTGGTAAGTTCTCGTTTAATCTTACTATTTTACTTCGGAGTCACGTGAGTGACTACATGAAGATTTCAAAGCTCTGTGATTCAAGCCGTGGAACGAGTCCATCATCACGTCTGCCTTGGTTTTGGGGAGAATAGTGATAACATATTAAACATCAATATGATATATATAAATAACCATAAAGTTAATAATAATTGATAGCCCCTATTTTTTGGGGTAAATTATGGTACAGAAACTTAACAATGTTTCTGAAAAATTCCAGTTTCCATTACTGGTTAGTTATAATCCTTAGAATGTTCTTTCCGATGGCCATCCTGCAGTCCTGAGGATTTATCCATAGGAACCTCCAATTTAAATGCTGCCGACGTTGCTGCAGCCTGGTGGAGTGAGATTTTAACCCAGTTAGTGTTTACACCAACTTATGTCAATACTATGTTAGCCATTTAGCTGGCCTGGCCTGTTATTCTTTAATGAGGCTGTCTGTCGTTGATGAGAAGTTCCTCTTCTGTGCCACTTATGGTCTGGGTTTGTTCCATGTATATTTGTAGATGTCTCACAACACAGTCAATCATCTGTAGGGTAGGCTCTAAAAAATGTTATTTTAAGGCCTGCTGACCCCTGTCTGTTTAGTTCCCTATTTCCTGAATATAGAAGTGTAAGTTGCCAGGTGAACTGGTCAAGGTATCCAGCCTTAATTTGGTAGGGACTGAGTCCTTAGTGCCGTGACCTAAGCCATCAGCATGACAGTTTTGTAAAATGTCAAAACTGTAATGACAGCGCTGTGGCTGGAGCCCAGTTCTTTAACAACGTTAAGACGATGCTGATGTCCCATATTTGGGAATACCTGGTCTTTGGGGAATTCTCATAAAAAGTGTCCCTCATAAGCTGTTGTTCCGTTCTCTTGCCATAGGTAAGTAGATGGGCCACTTCTGGCACAGTTGATGTCACTAACACTAAGCCCCTGTAGGTTAACAAAGCTTCCAAACAGGCTGGATGATGTATTATGGTTGCAACACATCTCCCATTAGTTTATGTATTTTAGACATTGTCTTTAGGTTGATTGTCTGTGGCCCGCTGTGATCATGTCCATTGCTCTGGCCGTCTGTTTTGGATGGTGCTGCATGGTTCTAATCTCATTCCCTAATACCACCTAGAACCATGGTTGGGTAGGTCAGTCGGGTACTGTTAAAAACACCAGACGCAGAGTCTCGTAGTATTTCCCTTAGTACCCCCCCCCCCCCCCCCCCCCCTGATGAGGTTGCCAAATTGTGTTGGCCAGATTGTTACATGATGTAGATTCCCTTTCACCCATGTGGTTGATATGTGCTACCACAGTAGTGTTGTTAATTTATAATCTAATAACCTGTTTAATATATTCCAGAGCAACATGACTTTAGGCCATGAAAAAACACCCAACATTTCCAGGTAGTTATGCCCAGTGTTAATAATAATGATGCTTGCTGTGTTTTCCATCTTCCTCCACAGCTGGAGGTGGAATTGGTAACACACCGTCCTAGTGCATAGTATCCATATGTAGGACCATAGACTGGTTGCTGACAATGATAGGATTGGAGCAATGCCCAATGTTATCTTTCCACCATTTAGTTCCAATATGGCTTCTGTATGGCTTCATCATTCTATTGAAATGATCACCATTAATTTTAAGAGCTCATATTTTGGCCCTCTGTAAATCTTTATAATGTAAGGGTCTGAATTATGTGGCTGGAAACCATATGTTGCCAATATTCTTGCTACCAGTCTGATGGATGGTTTATCCTCATGTCAATGATTTTGCTGTATGCCACTATTAAGGTTGTAACCTCTGTTGGCAAAGTTACTGACATGAGGAACTGAGTTAATGGTGAACCCCAAATAATCCCTTTAGTTTGAAGGCTTTAATTTTGATTTAATTGGATGGATAATGATCCTAGTTTCCAAATAATTGTTAAGTGGCTGTTACCGTTTGTTCAGCCCGTCCTAAGTTTCCACACAATTAGTATGTCATCCAAAGAAGCCATTACCATTGTGTGGCTGGTTGTCATATTTTGTAAATAACCTAGGTGCTAATGTAAACACATTAGGTAGTGCTCTATACTGCTAGAGCTGAGCCATCCAATTAGATAAAAATAACGTCCGTGGTCACTTGTTATGGGTACTGAAATTGTAAGCATCCTTTGAATCAATGCTTGCCATTTTCGTTCTTAAAACGAATATACTTATCAATAGAAAAGGTTTCTGTTCTTAAAACGAATATATCGTTTTATTTATTTTTCACTTTCCCATCTATTTATTTATTTATTTAATTTTATGATATATGGTCCCTAGATAAGGGACATATCAGACATTTAAACTGATAAGAACAGATATTATACTTGATCTTAGCCAAAAAGCCGAGATCTGATCTATGATTGATGCGTCAAGCGCCATATCCTATTTTGTTAGGAAGGGAATGCGTAGATAATAATTCTTCCCTTGCAATGCAGCTAAAACCCCATCTGTTGCTGATGTCCAGTGTCTGTATCCCTTATGACATATTTGGTAATTGGTGATTATGTCTGGATACGAGTAGATCGGCATCTGGTGTTCCATATCGTGTAGAAACATCAGCAAATACTATAGCCCAACTTGGTGTTCTCCTCCAAATTCCTCTCTCGATATATCAGCTGGACTAGAAGATTATGTGTTGTAAAATTCTATTGTGTATCCCCGGATACTGTTTAAGATATGAGTGTCAAAAAGTTATTTATTCGATGTCTTCTCGCACCAACCTCCTTGCTTCCTTCTGGTTTTACTGTTTTCTTCTGGATCCCCGAGGCCGTGTGTTGTGGGTGTACACATCTTCCAGCATAGGGGCGATACCTTTGAGGATGATGTTTGGATGTTTAGATGAGCTCCAGTTTGGGTTCATTGTCCAACTCCTTGACCTTCTAGATAGGTCACCCCCAAATAAAAAGATTTTGCTAGGAGGTTTCGGGTTTACACAGGCCCGCGTCAATCCCGGTTGGATGTAACCAGATGATTAGTTTAGTACATTCAGGGATTTACAATCCCCGGTGGCAAGTGACAGCTATGGTGTCAGCTAATGTTTGCCCCTGCAGTAGATAGAAAACATATGGTCTATGCTGGCTTCTAACCTGGTTTGTAGATCTTTCCCAGTTAGCTTTACTCACAGCTGTACTGTTGTTCCCCCTGAAACATAGACAGACATTCCCGTGTGACTTCCCAGATGGGAATGGAATTTGTCAGTAAATTTTTGGACTGCTAAATCCTTCAGTCACAACATAAGTATTCCTGTATTTCTATCAGGAAAGGACCAATAATGCACTCTATGTACTTTGTGACTTAGAAAAGGCATCGCCTCATTGTTACAGCTCTTACATCTGTTTACCTGTCCAGGGTTTGCCCTAGACTTGACCCCAGCACTCTTCTGACAGAAGAGTCTACTGGGGAGAGAGAAGCATGATTATAGCCCTATAGAAAAGGTGCTGCTTCCTTCTCCCTGAGTCTGTCTTTTCCTCAACCACTTCCCTGTAATAGTAGAAGTGAAATACAGCCCTGTATAAGGTGCTGCTATGGGACTTACCCACTGGAGGATTTCTTCTTGGACCTGCATCGCTGCAAAACGGTATGTTCTCGCAGGTGCAGGCCCCGCAGTGCCAATGCGGTGCAGTGTACACGGCCACTGTGCCGCCGGTATCCCCGTTGGCCTGCGGTGCTCCAAAGCGCGGTGCAGTGCTCACAGCACTGAGCCGCCCGTACTGCCGTTAGCCTGCGGTGCTCCAACGCGGTTCAGTCCCTCGGGGAGCTGGCCGCTCGCAAACCGCAGGTATGGCAGTTTTAACGCGGTGCAGTGCTTCCCGCACTGTGCCGCTCCTTCTCCTTGTGCCTGCGGTGCTCCAACGCGGTCCAGTCCTCTCGGGGAGCTGGCCGCTCGCAGCCGCAGGTCTGGCAGTTTTAAAAAACGCGGTGCAGTGCTTCCCGCACTGTGCCGCTCCTCCACTTGGGGCTGGGGTGCTCCAACGCGGTCCAGTCCTCTCGGGGAACTGGCCGCTCGCGACCCAGTCCCAGCGGCTCCAACGCGTACTCAGTGCTCTCGGGCACTGACCGCTTGCTGCTATTTTTAGTGCTGTGGAAAAACCCCAGCACCTTCCAGCCCCTCGGACCCATGTAGTATAGGTCCGTGGGTCTGTTGTCCGAGCCGTCGGAATGACGGCTCCAGAATGCTCCACCGCTGTCGGCGTCCTGCTGGAGCTGAGGTCGGCTCCGGCTCCCGTTTAAGGGAGATAGTGGTGCCCCCGGCCGTTGCTGGCTGCCTGCAGTTCTGCAGACTCTCCCCAGCCAGTTTTCATCAGCCTGCCTGTAAAAAAGGTAAGTCAAGAAACTAAGTTCTCCTACCTTACTTGTTGCAGGTTCAACCCTGCCGTTTGGGAGGAACGTCCTCCCCTCGTAATGACTTGTTCACAATGCGTGTAGCGATAATGACACACGTGCGAAGTGGCGGGTTCTTCATGTAGTCACTCACGTGACTCCGAAGTAAAATACAATGAAGATGCCAAAATAGCAGAAAGGTGCAAAGGTTGTTTTGCAAAAACTGAATTGCGCCAAAGAATACTAAAGTATAATAATGGAACAACCAGCGTGTTTGAGTTAAGAGTGAGAGTAGGTGGCAGCACCTCCAGAAATGGGGTGTGAATGAGATGATTGGTTCAGGAGTTGGGGGTGAAACTGTTAAGTCTAGGCATCGGTGCTTCAAGCTCCTTATCAGCCTTCAGTCCCATCAGTTTACCCAACACCATTTCCTGACTAATGTGAATTTCCTTCAGTTCTTCTCCCACAAGGAAGAAGAGAGAAAAGCAAATGGCCAGGGTTGCAGGCATCCTTGACGATACCTCCAGCCTTCCTTATGCAATACACTGTAATGATTGCCTGGATGGAAGGAAATTATTAGCCTAAGATGGACAGGGCTGTGTTTCCCACTCTCTGCAGGTTTAGGCAGTCAAGGGCAGAGCAATTGCCATACCAGGCTGAATGGCATCCCATCCGAATACTTTCTATAGCTATTCTGTAGACGTTTGAGAGAATCCTTGTGGACGTCAAAGCTTCTCATACACTGATATACTTTCTTGATCATCGTATCAGTATACAGGGACCATGTTAGGTTGAAGATGGACACAAAATGCTGGAGTAACGCAACGGGTCTGACAGCATTTCTGGAGAAAAGGAATATGTGACGTTTTCGATCAGAACCCTTCGTCAGTCTTCTTGAGCTTGAAGCAGGGTTCCAATCCAAAGCATTACCCATTTCCTTTTCTCCAGAGAGGTTGCCTGACCCGCTGAGTTACTCCAGTATTTTGTGTCGATCTTCAGTATAAACCAGCATCTGCAGTTCCTTCCTACATGGCCATGTTAGGTTGTTGGATTCTTTAAGCTGTCGACAATCTCTAGAGCAGTTCTAGTGATGAGGCCAGAGTTGTGTTCACCCCTTGCCTCCTTAGGTCAACACCAACTATTTTGTTTTGCTGACAGGTTATGTTATTGGCTTGACATCATGACACGAGATTCTCGATCTCTTTCCTGTACATTGTCTCTGGCTGACAACAGTTGGATCATCCATGAACTTAAATATCAAGTTGCCATTTTAATTGGTCACACAATCATGGGTATATAGGGAGTAATGCATGGGACCAAACACATAAAGGTGAGGGGTACCAGTATTGAGAGTCAAGATAGAGGAAACCGAGGGCTGAATGTAATGCAAAGAGATTGTAGTGCAAAGAGATTAGAAGATTGAGGGGGGATCTTATAGAAACTTACAAAATTCTTAATGGGTTGGACAGGCTAGATGCAGGAAGATTGTTCCCGATGTTGGGGAAGTCCAGAACAAGGGGTCACAGTTTAAGGATAAGGGGGAAGTCTTTTAGGACCGAGATGAGAAAATCATTTTTTACACAGAGAGTGGTGAATCTGTGGAATTCTCTGCCACAGAAGGTAGTTGAGGCCAGTTCATTGGCTATATTTAAGAGGGAGTTAGATGTGGCCCTTGTGGCTAAAGGGATCAGGGGATATGGAGAGAAGGCAGGTACAGAATAATGAGTTGGATGATCAGCCATGATCATATTGAATGGAGGTGCAGGCTCGAAGGGCCGAATGTCCTACTCCTGCATCTATTTTCTACGTTTCTATGTTTCAAATGGGATGGCACCCTTGATAAAAAATATTCTTATACGCAAATTGCAGAGGATCAAGATTGTGGGCCGTTATCAGTCTTTTAAAGCACTTCATTATGGTTGATCTTAGAGCTACTGGGTGGCAATCATTGAGACAAGCCACTTTATTTTTCTCGGGTGTTCAAGAAGGAACCGCTGATGCTGGAAAATCGAAGGTAGACAAAATTGCTGGAGAAACTCAGCGGGAGCGGCAACATCTATGGTGCGAAGGAAATAGGCAACGTTTCGGACCGAAACCCTTCTTCAGACTTAATATTTTTCTCGGGGACTGGAATGATGGATATTTCCTTGAAGTAAATAGGGACACAAGATGTGAGAGATTGAAGATGTTGATGAAGACTGTGGTCAACTGGACAATTTTAAACAGGTATTCTATAATAGTAGAGCAGAATTGAGCGAAGACAGTCATATCAGTGCACCAGAAGTATTGATCGACAGCCACTGTCTTTCCCCTTATCTGAGGATTCGGTACAGTCCATAAGATAAATGGAGAAACCTCAGGTTATACAGCAAGGTCGGGAGAGCCAGGGGTGAACCATAGTTCAGTGAAACAACACAGCAGTCCCTGATCTCCCTGCGAAATAGCAGCCTTGCTCTTACAGTAGCTCTTTAAGCTTGTTCTCGAGTGATTTAATGTTGGCTGGGGAAGGAAAAAGGGAGCGAAAGCCCTGTCATTCCAGCGACACCTAGAGTACCCCCATTAACCACTGCCTGTCATATTTCATTGTTTGTTAGTTCTCATTGTTGTGTCCGGTTTAATAAAGCTCAGTAGTTCCTAGAGATCCTATGAATTAGTAAAGATTGACTGGAGACTTTCTGCACTGGAACTAATGATATCCTAAGCACTGGAATGGATAGATAGTGAGGAGAAGTGATCATAAAGGACTGCTTAACTGATGAACATGATGTGAAATGTTACCACTCTCTGTCTGGCACCATATGCGAGTGATGGGATAGGTTGCAGGTTTTCTTCATGAAAGCCTTGAAGGAGCTGGAATCAATAAAGTGAGGTAGTTGAGTGTTGTCAAAGCTGCTAGTGATTGCAGGATGTGCCCATCACTGCTTCTCCAGAGAAAGATCTCCTCGTGCATTCTATCCCAGAGAACTGCTGAACATAGAAACATAGAAACATAGAAAATAGGTGCAGGAGTAGGCCATTCAGCCCTTCGAGCCTGCACCGCCATTCAATATGATCATGGCTGATCATCCAACTCAGTATCCGTACCTGCCTTCTCTCCATACCCCTGATCCCTTTAGCCACAAGGGCCACATCTAACTCCCTCTTAAATATAGCCACTGAACTGGCCTCAACTACCTTCTGTGGCAGAGAGTTCCGAGATTCACCACTCTCTGTGTGAAAAAAGTTTTTCTCATCTCGGTCCTAAAGGATTTCCCCTCTATCCTTAAGCTGTGACCCCATGTCCTGGGCTTCCCCAACATCGGGAACAATCTTCCTGCATCTAGCCTGTCCAACCCCTTAAGAATTTTGTAAGTTTCTATAAGATCCCCCCTCAATCTCCTAAATTCTAGCGAGTACAAGCCGAGTCTATCCAGTCTTTCTTCATATGAAAGTCCTGACATCCCAGGAATCAGTCCGGTGAACCTTCTCTGTACTCCCTCTATGGCAATAATGTCCTTCCTCAGATTTGGAGACCAAAACTGTACGCAATACTCCAGGTGTGGTCTCACCAAGACCCTGTATAACTGCAGTAGAACCTCCCTGCTCCTATACTCAAATCCTTTTGCTATGAATGCTAACATACCATTCGCTTTCTTCACTGCCTGCTGCACCTGCATGCCTACTTTTAATGACTGGTGTACCATGACACCCAGGTCTCGTTGCATCTCCCCCTTTCCTAATCGGCCACCATTCAGATAATAATCTACTTTCCTGTTTTTGCCACCAAAGTGGATAACCTCACATTTATCCACATTATACTGCATCTGCCATGCATTTGCCCACTCACCCAGCCTATCCAAGTCACCTTGCAGCCTCCTAGCATCCTCCTCACAGTTGGGTTAAGCCCAGAACCTTGGGAGACAAGGCTTCTTGGGAAGTACTAAAATGTTAAAGGTGCAATGCAAATGCTACTGGGGTTGTTTTTAAAAATTATTGAGATATTGGGATTTCTTCAAAGAACAAGATTTTTACTTTTTGTCCTTTCAATTACAGCTCTGGATTCTTTTTCATCCTCCTCATTGTGATTCGTGGCACGCCCATGAAGGGGCAAATATAATCATAAGATCATGAGATAGTAGTAGAACTAGGCCATTCTGCTCATCAAGTCTATTCCACCATTCAATCATGGCTGATCTACAGTATCTCTCCCTCCTAACCCCATTCTCCTGCCTACTCCCCAATAACCTCTGGCACCGATAATAATCAAGAATCTATCTCTGCATAAAATATATCCACTGACTTTGCCTCCTTCTGTGGCAAAGAATTCCACAAATTCTTGATGCTGGAAATACTTTTAATAATATTAATATTATTAATAATAAAACAAGATAAGATTGATTATCATTAAAATCAAGATGGATTTGATGTATGACCTTGAGGTGCTCAATCTCATTCCTTCATTTGGATTTCCATTTGGGAATATGTCATTTTCTCAAGGAGGTTTTGACCATGACCTTGGATCTTTTCTATCATGATGAGGCAGTGGAGTTAAGTGGGGGTGGTGATGTTTCCAGCAGTATGGAAACATGGTGGTGGATCGAGGTGGTTCCCACCAAAATAACAGCCAGGGAGTCAACACCAGCTGGAAAAAAAACAGCGGTCAGGACAAAATGTAGCTGTTACGTTATTATATAATTATTATATAAAATTATTGTATAATTATTATTATATATAAGTATGATCCAAAACTTAGTCATGCAATTACCTTTAAAAAAAATTAATGCCTAATTTCAAATGTGTCCATCACAACTAATTGGTCTAACTAATTATATATTTTATAAACGGATACATTTTGCCGTGAGTTAGTAGTGAAACAATGATTGAACTACATTATTGGAGTAATACAAGGAGAGGTTGAATACTTCATTTACTGTGCTAAACTTTTCCATTAATAAAAACAGGAAATATTAACTTTTTCTCTGCAATGATATTTTGTACCTAAGGAATATGACAAAGAAATCTGTCCAGACCGAGAGTAACATAACATATTTCACAATATCGTTGACACATTTTGGTCCTTTGCCTCTCCCTTGCTTCAGAATTAAATGCTCTTCCAATTCAAATTACTTTTCCATGTTAATTTACTTGTAAAACAATGATTGTGTGTTCACTTAGACCTCCTTGCTAATTTAGATCAGTTGATGCACAGCTGGAGTAATTATCTGTTTTGGAATTGTATTTATCTGAATTTAACACTACGATCAGTGATAGGTGGGTGGTGTGCTTATGTGAAGGAAAGAAGCACTAATCCCATTACATCATGTTGTTGCATGACATTCAGAATAAGTAACACATAAATAAGGCAGACATAGAAGCACTTTAAACTGTAGGAGAAACTATTATGTTTGTGAATTTTTCATCAGAATGGTTCCTTACTGCTGAGACAAAGAGCTTTTTTTCAGGCAGAAAGGACAATTGATTTCAAGAAAAGCCATTCTGGTATACGGCAGGATCACTGAAGCTGTAACGTGCAGGGATTAGAAAATCTGTGAAGCTGTTAGCTTTGGCTACAGACCAAATATTACCAACATTTGCTTGTATAAAGGGTGAAAAATTCTTTACATAATTTAGTACTGTGGCTTAAACATACTTCTAAAAACATACTTCTGAGAACACCAGGATTTTGGAGAAGATTAAAGACTGATTGTGAACCCACGATTAATTCAGCTAGTTTGTAGCCAGTGAGTGTAACCAGACATTGTTACAGCACAAACTTGAGTTAGAAGCTTAAGGGGAATAATGACTAGCTGAGAAATTGTGTCTTTACAGCTGATATTTTATGCATTGGAAGAAGCATTGACCCACGTGCTAAGTACTGTTTTATCTTTTCCAGATCTGCCAGGGTGGACTTGTTGCATGAAAACATCTTGTCCAAAATGATGTAGCTCTCCCAAGCAGGAGAATCTTGTGTGATGTAATATCAGAGCAAAATATCATCTATAAAGCTACAGAAAATAGCAACTGATGCCTCTGAATGAACTGGCATTCAAAAACATTCAAGAAAGCATGAAAAAGCAACTATAGAATTGAAAAATATTTTTGTATTTTTTGAACATGTAAATAATTAGTAGCATTTACAAAATGTAATTCTATTTTTGAATATCTGTATAGTTATATCGTTGCATTATCATAGGCATCTTGCAGCCACTCTTCTCCTCTAAATGAGTGGGTGTTGTTGGTGCACCAGTCTAGCAGGAAGATTACTTAGAGTAAATGCTAGGGAATTGCAGCAAGCTCCCGCCCCTCTCTATGAGGAGTCTAGTACGTTAAGTGCCACTGTGGAAATGTTATGAAGTGTGCATCCATATTTGCAGGAGAATCCTCAACTTGGCACGTGGAAAAGTATAGGCAATTCAGCGAGGAACAGTTGCCATTCTACATCAGTTTCTAGACTGATAAAACAGTATAATCAACTACTCAGTAGTTTCCATCGGGTGGGATATTGCAACCTTCACATGGTTCGCCCTGTTTCTACAAATGCAATCAACCTAGTGTGTACAATCAAATAAGATCAAATAGTACAAGTTGTCCTACAACTTTAGGCTGTCCACGCCATACGCAAGAAGAAGAAGAACAAGAAGTAGTTTCCATCAGTTTTTTGTGATGGTAGCTATTTTATGATCATGTGAGGAGATTCTACAGTTGAATGAAGTATGTAATGACAATCAAACTAACACTGACAGTTCGCACCTGTGATACTGCTGGGGTGAATAGTGAATCTGCAGAAATACATTTTAAGGAATGGAGATTGAAGAAACATGCCATCCTGGTTAATTTGAACTGAATGGATAAAGGTTCCATTGCTGCAACTGACCCTGAATGAGAGGGAGAAACTTGCCTTGGTCGCTTGCACTAAATGGGCACTTTCGCAGCAAATGCACATTGATTTTGAATGACTGAGGTCAATGGAATTATAGAAAAATATGCTGTTACACTGAACATTTATTACTTGCTCTGATAATAATCTCCACCCTCAATTGTTTTACATGTTATAGTATGTAAAAATGCTTTTTCACATACAACATAATTGACATTTAAAGTACTTTACTGTTTCATGTGGGTTTGACTTACTTTGGGGAAATTGCTCAGGCAAATCCAGTAAACCATTTGAAAATCTAAATCTGGAAATCTGAAATAAAACTGAAAATGCAGTAAACACTCAGTAGATCAGGCAGCATCTGTGGAAAGGCAAACAAGTATTGTTTCAGGTTAAAGACCCTTTAACACAACTGTTCAGCATTTTCTGTTTTTAAATCTGGTTCAATGTAATGCAAATTCTTGGCAATTTATGTAAATCTCCAATCATTGGAACTTTGGAATCACCAGCTCAAGTTGATGCATATCACCCATATCTTAAGTCAAGTTGATTTATTGTCATATGCACAAATACAGTGAGATATGAGTACAACAAAATACCTATAGCATATTTTCAAACAACACACCAAAACACATATGGCAATTACATGTTTTGAAATATATATATAAAGACTATAAGATGGTGAAAGAAAAAAATCAGTAAAAAAATAAACGAAAATTGGCGCAAAACGCACAATTAGTAAACAAGTCTGTGGAAGTGCAAGAGGATATCTCTTGCAGCTGGGTGTAGATAATTTCAGTGGAAAAATAAATATTTAAATCAATAAATTGTCCTTGGTGTCTTCAAGTCACTGCAAGTGCTTTACAGCTAATGAATCACATTTTGACATGTATGTACTGGCAGCGGACTTGACAGCCATATTTCATCTAATGAGGTTACACAACTAAGAGTGTGATCTGCCATGGTGAACTTAAGTTAGCGAACTAATGCTAACTAATCAATTGGGAAATTTCATGTTCTTCAAAAATAAGTTTTATGACATCTTTTACTTTCACTTCAATAAAATTGTAGAATTGATTAATGATTTATCTGAAATGTGGCACTTCTACTTTTATTAAAGCAAATGTTCCAAGTATTTTATTCCAGTTTTCACTCCATACCCCAATCAACTCCAAATGACTGTGTTCTAATGTAAAACAGCACTTGCCTCAGACCCCAGAGAGTAGTGATCTCCAGTGCTTCAGTTGTTTAGTACTATTCCATCCTGACTGCTGCTAAACTTAGAGAGTTAAGTAAACAGGTTGGTTTTAAGAGTATCAAGGATTGAAAATGGGATCAGTGGAGCACTTTGTCTGCATAAAGGACCACCTGGGTCAGCAAATTCCAACTCTTTTGAAGTGTTCAGTAAACAAATGAACATTTTGCTGACGAGTTAGAATAAGGAATTAGCAATGTGGAGTGAAATAACAGTTCCTTGCCATTTTCTCAGAAAGATTCTGAAGCACAGGCAGAAACGAATGGTGAAACTTCTCAGTTTTAATCACTAATTGTAATCTTAATATCACCAACAGCAAATTAGCACACATTTGTATTTACACACAAATCATCTTCAGGAATTACAAATTGTGCAGGAGGGCACCATCTCATGGCCTTCAGCCCAATGAGTTTGTCAGGCATCAAATACTCATTTACACTAATCCTACACTAATCCTATTTCATTTTCTCTATATTCACATCAAGTCCCCAGTCTCAGTGATTCACTAAAGGACAATTAAACTACCAGCACAGCTTCAGAAATGAAAGGAACCTGGTGCACCTAGAAGAAACATACAGATTTAAAGGGGGAGCATGCGAACCCCACACGGACAGCACAGAATTGAACCTGAGTTGACGGAGCAGCTCCTCCAGCGGTGCTAGTGTGTTACCAATGGTATTAAGATAAATATTGGGTAATAGCCACAAAATTGATATTTAGATTCATGATTATGTATATGCATAAAAATTCAGTAGTGGCATTGGTTACCTTAAATTTCAACCACACTTACCTACGAGAAGAAGGAACACTTCTTCATCAAGCACACAGAAGCACTTGAATTCACCAAGAGTATCGAGGATAAGACCGAAGATTGAATAATATTCAACACTCAACACTTACCTGGATATTGTTATCCCGCAGAGAAGATATGGAACTCTAAACTCTAAACTATTATATTTAAGAGCTGCCCAAAATCTGCAACAAGAATTGGGCAAATATCTTGCTACTGATATATAATACTTACATTTTAGTACTAATTTCTAACAACTATTAATAATCATGAATACTAATTAACACTAATTATTGCTAACTGGATCAACTAAGAATTAACTAAAAGTATGAAATATAAGTAAAGTGCGATTCAGGTATTTTATAATTAAAAATGTATAGTGGTTCTCTCTCTGATATTTTTGATTTTGATTATTCTTTGACAAATGTTTATGTTATACGAGACTAACATTTCAATTTGAGACTAATAATTATATCATTAATGGAATATAACCATTATTTCCTTCCCCCCCATAAATTGTTTGCACTGAATTTGAAACTTTTCTTTTAAGGAAAGTACAGAGCTAGTAATTTTTTTTTTTACCAAAAGCTACGGAAGTCCTTAGATGCTTAGCCACATTAGGGTGGCTATCACTAACTGCACTAATCGTAGTTGTAGTTTTTTTCTTTTTCAACCTTTTACACGTTACTAATACAATTTTTTATTACCTTTTCTACCTTATAATATATTATATTTTGTATTTGGAAAGGAATTACATATTTTATTTAGGAAGATATGTTCGGATGGAAAACAGACGAGACTTAAAATTCATCTACCTGATGTTCGAGTATAAGGTAGGGTTGAGTGTGCTGAGCCATCTGCTCTAACCACTCTAATCACAAGATGCAAGACGTGAATAGGAAAATTGGGGGTGAAGGAATTAAATTCTGTAGCTGGAATGTTAAGGGAATTAATGAACCTATCAAGAGAGGCGAAGTGTTAGCTCATTTAAAATCATTGAAAACAGATATAATATTTCTCCAGGAGACACACCTTAAAAAGGAAGCACAACATAGATTGAAAGCAAAATGGATTGCTAACGCGTACCACTCCTCATTCTCACGTAAATCTAGAGGGGTTGCAATATTAATTCGTAAAGGTATACCCTTTAAACATATATCAACGATAGAAGATATATTGTAATAATAGGGGAGTTATACTCAAAAAAGGTGACTCTCCTTAATGTGTATGGACCAAATTTTGATAGCCCCCTGTTTTTTAAGAGAATACTTAACAATATCCCGGAATGTACACAACAAAACTTATTAATCGGTGGAGACTTAAATTGTACATTGGATGCTTATTTGGATAGATCATCAACTCAAAGAAAACTAAAATCTCAATCAAGTGAATTTCTAAACTCATATATTAATACTACCAACATTAAGGATGTTTGGAGAATTAAAAACCCATCGGGTCGAGAATATTCATTTTACTCACCAGTACATAAAACTTACTCAAGGATATACTATTTTTTAGTAGACTCAAAACTTATCCCATTTACCTATAACTCACAATATCATAATATCATAATCTCAGACCATGCTCCACTAACATTTATGATTAAACTAAACGGAATGGCAGAGACACAGTCACAACGGAGACTTAATCCCCAAATCTTAAAAGAAAAGTTATGTAATGAATACCTCGTAAAACAGATTAATATGTTTTTTGAGGCTAATGATAGCCCTGAAATCTCTGCCTCCCTTCTTTGGGAAACATTTAAAGCATTTGTGCGAGGAGCATTAATCTCTTCCCAATCATTTCTTAACAAAGAGAATAGGGTCAAACAACAGAAATTGGAAATGGAAATAAGGCAATTAGACATGGAAAATGCAGCAGCACCATCCATGATAAAACACAATAAAATTGCAGTACTGAAATATAAATTGAACAAGATATACTCAGACCAAGTTATAAAACTTTATCAACATACAAAACAATTAAATTTTGAATTTGGTGATAAACCACAAAAACTATTAGCGCGACAACTTCGTAAACTGGACGGGGAAAAAACAATTTACAAAATTAGAACAGACATTGACACTGCCTAAAGATATTAATGATAGATTTTTACAATACTATCAAAAATTGTACTCATCTAAAATGACAGAACAATCAGCAGGAATGGAAACATTTCAACAGAAATGTAAGCTTGCGGGTTTAGATCAGAAAGAGAGAGAATCACTAGGTGCTGAAATTACGATAAAAGACATCGAAGAGTCAATTAAATCTTTAAAAAATGGAAAGGCTGCAGGCCCTGATGGTCTAAGTTCTGAATTTTATTAAAAAAATTATGATCTGGTTTCTCCACGCCTACAGACACTGTACAAATACGCTTACACTCAACAGAAACTCCCAGAAACTCTAAATGAATCTACAATCATACTCATACCAAAAACGGATAAGGATCTTGAAGACCCAGGTTCATATAGAGCAATAGCCCTCTTAAATACTGATCAGAAAATATTAACTAAAATTCTATCTCATAGATTGAGCTTAGTGATTAACAAATTAATACACCCCGACCAAACAGGTTTTATTCCAAAACGTTATTCATTTTATAATCTGAGAAGACTATTCAATATTATATACTCCAATAGAATTCCTAATGCAGATCTAGTAATTATTTCGTTAGATGCTGAAAAAGCATTTGATCAGGTAGAATGGCCATATTTATTTTCGGTGATGGAAAAATTCCAATTGGGAGAGAAGTACTGTACATGGGTTAAATTGTTATACTCTAATCCAACAGCTAGAATATTAACAAACCAAATGTTATCAACTAAATTTAATCTCTCTAGTGGTTGTAGACAAGGATGTTCACTATCCCCACTATTATTTGCTCTTGCAATTGAACCCTTAGCAGAAAGCGTTAGAACCCATACAGGAATATACGGATATAACACTAGAGACACAAGGAATAAAATGTCCTTATATGCAGATGATGTACTAATATATATTACAAAGTTAGAAACTAGTATTCCAAATCTATTAAATTTAATAACTCAATTTGGTCAGTTTTCAGGATATAGAATTAATTGGAATAAGTGATATCATGCCAATAACAAAACTCAATCTACATACATTACAACAATCCCCTTTTAAAATAGTTAAAGATAAATTTAAATACTTAGGAATCTATGTAACTAAGACATATACCTCTTTATTTAAACTAAATTTTCCACCCTTACTGAATAAACTACACAAGAATATTCAATACTGGAAAACACTTCCCATTTCAATGCTTGGTAGAATTAATGCTATAAAAATTATCTTCTTACCGCAACTACTGTACCTATTTCAATTAATCCCGATATATATCCCAAAAACTTTTTTCAAAAAAGTCGACTCCATTGTTACAAGTTTTATCTGGGATTATAAGAATCATAGAATAAGTAAAACACATTTATGTAAGTCAAAGATAAATGGAGGTTTGGCTTTGCCAAATTTCTTGTTTTATTTCTGGGCAGTCCATATTAAAAATATTAATTTCTGGCTGGAAGAAATGGATCAACAACCAGATTGGTTAAGGATGGAAAAGGAAGACTGTTTACCTTTTGAAATTGGTCCGATCATATTTGCTCCCACAAAACTGCACAAAAAAACCTATAAGGTAAACCCCATAATACATAGTGGAATACGAATTTGGAATCAATTAAAAAAAGTTTTAAAATTGAATAATATACCACTGCCTTCTCATTGTAAATAATCCTTTATTCAAGCCAACCTTTTTGGATAAGGGTTTCACACAATGGAGAAATTATGGAATTAAAAAGATTGGACATCTTTATGGGAAAGGCACTTTTCTTTCATTTCAAGAGTTACAACAGAATCATGGACTGCACTCAAATAATTTCTTCAGATATCTACAAATTAGAGATTATGTTAAATCTAATACACAAGTCTACAGGACTAGGGAACCAGAAATCCTTGATGAATGTTTGAACAAGCATCCTAACACTGAAAAATTAATAGCTTATATTTATAACACCCTCCTAAACAACGAGGTATCACCGACGGAACCATATAGACACACATGGGTAAATGAATTAGGTAATTCTATAACGAAAGATTTGTGGGACGAAAGTTTACAACATATACATCAATGTTCGTTAAATGCCAGACATGCTTTAATACAATTTAAAGTCTTACATAGATTACACTACTCTAAAATAAAACTAAATAGAATCTTCCCACAAATCTCTCCTATTTGTGATAAATGTCTACATCTAGAGGCTAATTTAACACATACGTTTGCAAATTGTATAAAAATTAATCATTTCTGGACTGATATTTTTGAAATAATTTCAGGTTATTAATACAAAACTGGATCCAAACTCAAAATTAATAATTAAAATGTGGATTGTGGAAATGTCGGAGACCCTATATCTAGAAAGAATTAGACTTGTCTTAATGGACAAACAAGAACTTTTTGATAAAATATGGGCTCCATTCATTAATTATCTGACGGGATAGATTGGCCCAGCACGAAAACCCAACTGAAACTTGAACTCAGGACTAGATGAAAAGTCATACTTTATAATCTACGAACCTATCTCCAATGACGTATTATAAGTAATCCATTCCACCTTTTCTGTTTTTTTGATATTTGTAACTCTTTATTCTCTCTTTCTCTCTTTTTCTATATAAAAAAAACACTAGAAGCAGAAGTAATCGACAATTGAAAATTTTAATAATGTATGACTGATGTATATGAAAAGTTTTTTTACTATAATATGTAACTATACTTTATAATATGTCTACTTCTAATAAAAATATTATTAAAAAAAAACAAAAACATTTCAGACACACTACATGACATATAGAATATCTAGTGGCATGCCCTAAGTTTCAGTCCTTGGCCCTTTATTCTCAATATTATTGTCAGCTCGAAGTCATGGAAAGCCAAAAAAAAGATCTAAAATGAATAGAATAGAGCTGAGAATCATAAGAAACTTAAAACTGGAAAAATTACTTAGAAACACTTTTAAATACCTATAACAATTAAAATATCTAAATTAAAAAGTTATTGAAGAGGATATGAGATATTTCTTGGAAAGATTTTGAAGTATACTAGACCAAGTGCAGACTCCCTCAATGCACCCATTCCCTACCCGTAGCCCCCACGGGAGGTATGGTCCTCCAACTCAAGCTGTTCCCGAACGTAAGATTCCAGCACTCCCCTTGCCTCACTCAGCAGTGCTCTTTTAAAAAAATTCCAATTGCACTTGTCCTACGTGTTGCAATAGTAATTTGCCCTCCCCCTGCTAGTTGAGCCATTGTGACGTCATCAGTTGATGCTGGTCGGTTTGAAATTCAAGGTATTTTGATTTTTTTTAACTTTAACCAGTAATGAGTCGAGAAATGAAGCATAAAATGTTCAGTGAAAGTGTGATCTCTGCCTAGAGGGAAAAAAATGTGAATCAGAATATGTAAAAAATCTTGTGAAAGGTGGCATTTTTAAAGCTTTAATCACAAATAATGTGTCAAATATAGGATGAAATCTTCAGTGAGGCTGATCACTGCTAGCCGAGCCATTGTGACATCATCAGTTGAAACTGGTGGTTTTAATTTCAAAGTCTTTTGACTTTTTAGACTTTTAATCAGTAATGAGTCGAGAATAAGTCGAGAAATAAAGCATAAAATGTTCAGTTAAGGTGCTCCTGGCCTCGAGTGGAAATATGTCAATCGTAATATGTAAAAATGTTATCGTTACCGCGTGGTGTTTTTGTGAAGATGTAAAGACAACCACGTATACACACACATATACACACTAACAAGGTCACTTTCAATAAGTATATGATATGATATTGAAATTAATAGCATATCTGAAAGTATTTTTAAATTACTATTCTCTTAAATGAAACCTTTACGCCCATTCCATTACAATCAGGATGGGAGATTACCTCTTGTGAAAATTAATGTAGGGAATTTGACCCTCAATCTATCTCCCATATGGAACGCCATTGAAATACATAAAAACACAAGCTATTACACAAGCTAACAACATTGCTGCATTTTCATAAATTGGCAAATTGCCCCTATATTTTTATGAATCTGTCCATTTCACCGTAATATTCCCACAAAATATAAATCACGAATAATACAATGCGAATCTCTGCTTTCACAATATCTAGCCAGTTTACAAGGTGTTGCTGTTAGATATTTGTCCAATGTGATAATGAGTAATATTATGTAACAGTCTGAATGCATTGTTATAAGGCTATGTTTCAGTGCATGCTTTACACCAATGTGAACTAACGATTGATGGCCACTAATGTGTAATTATTCAGAGCCTACGTTTGAAAGGTTTGACCCTGGTCAGTAATTTATATTGGCAAATGTTTACAATCAATAATTAATGAGACCTTTAAACTATTCTTTAGGAAATTTAAAAGATTATGTTTTTGAAAGGAAGTATTCGCACTAAAGGCAGCAAATCTCCAGAACTCAATGGATCACCCTTGGATTTTAAAGGAAGTAGATAAGCACTCTTTCAAAACTGCTTTGATTTTGAAAATGTCCTTTAGTGTTCAGATAATTGGAGAAGTAACTCCTTTATTTAAGGTGCTTAGACGTAGCAGTCCTGTCGAACTCCTGCTCCCCACACCTGGAACATGTAGCAGTAGAGTGCCACTCCTTTTACCTCCCATGAGAATTTACTGCTCTTGCCATGATTGCGGCCTACATCCTGCTAACACTTGAGGAGATGCACGCTGTGGTCCACAAACAACAAACGGCGTACCAGAATGCTTATCCCATTATAGCTGGGGACTTCAACGAGGCTAGTTTGCATGTCATTTCCTAACTATCAGCAATCGTGACCTGCAGCATAAGAGAATCAAGTACTCTTGACCATTGCTACTCCACCATTGAAGATGCCGATCGCTCCATCCACATGTCTATCCTCCTTCATCTTGCATATAGGCAGTGACTGAAGAGCGCAGCTCCAGCAATGAGGACTACATAGAGTTGGTCAAGGAAGGCAGAGGAACAACTCTGTGATTGCTTAGCATCACTAGATTGGGCGATGTCCAAGGGCTCGGCAACAGATCTGTAGGAATACACAATGGTTGTTCCTAACTTCATAAATAATGTGTGGAGGTATGTGTTCCCACCAAGACCATCCAAGTATTCCCTAACCAGAAGCTTTCATGAACCAGGCGATCCACAATCTGCTGAGGAGGAGATCTTGCGTATTCAAGTTTGATGATACCAAACTGACGTTGGCAACTATGTTCTTCTATGTACAATCTTTGGTTGCACTGTGGACTTTGGTGTTTTGCAATATTATGGCTACCATTTTTTAAATTATTGTAGTTTTGATTATTATATATTATCTGGGTATAATTGCATTTATGGGCCTGCTAATCAGTAGCAAATAAGAATTTCACTGTTCTGTTGTCGGAACATATGACAGTTAAACACTTGATTCTTGGACTACTTTCTTTGCAAGAAAAGTAGGATTTCTTAAATAGAGACACATTTACTGCCTTCCGAGCAATTCAGTAAGCACATTAACTTCAATGTTTACCTGTAATGAGCATATTCTGTATACGAATAAAAATGAAAGCTGGTGGATGGGATAATGACACAATTTCGTCATTATTGCAATGAAAAATGGAATAGGCTTGTGAGTTACAATGGCCAACTTATTCTGTGCACTTAAGAAAATTAATAATCTTTATACTAAAAACAAAAATGCATTATTGATTAATTATTTGATTTTGTTTTCACAAAGTAATTTATTCTATTCACATTCATTAGCTGAATATAAACACTGGTATTTGGTAGCACCCTTTGGTAGCAACATTAACTGTTTGAAACAATTAAAAACAATTAACGTAATCATGATCGTAATTTTAAAGTACGTGCCCATGTTGCACTGTTGGGGTACAAGTACATAATTCCCAGGAAATAGTGACACAGATAAACAAGGTGTGAAGAAGGTGTTTGGTGAGGTTGCCTTAATTGGTCAGGGTACTGAGTACAAGAGTCTGTTACAACTTCTAGTGAGACCACAATTGAAGTATTATGTGTGCAGTTCTGTTCACTGAGGAAAAATACTATTAAGCTGGTGAAGGTGCAGAAAAAATTCACACAGATGTTACCGAGTCTGGAAGGCTTGAGTTATATGCAGACACTGGATTGGAAAGCGATTTTTTACCCAAATTGTTAGAAGCGAAGGGAGGGGATATTTGGACAGGTACATGAGGAGAAAAGGTTTAGAGGGATATAGGTCAAATACAGGCAAATGGATTAGCTCAGGTAGGCAATTTGTTAAAATTAGGCTGAAGGGCCTGCTTCTGTGCTACTTAACTCTATGACACCCTTCTCTATAAATATATATTCAATTAACAATATTCAGAGTGTTAAATAATATAAATATATGTTAAAGCAGCCTATAAACAATTGAAGTACACCAAATACATTTAAGATACTATTGGAAAGCATGAGACGGAACTGACACAATCTCACATTAATTTAAAGTGAGTTTATTAGTTAAATAAACTGTCTCATTTAATAGTCTGAAAGATGTTCTTGACATTGTCTGGCTATCATCATGCTTTTTCTAAACACACATGAAATAAAGGGGAAAAAATCCTAAATCCTCCTGCTACCAATGCACCAGGTTTTGTATATCTTACTGTAATTCCCCATCTGGTGAAAGATATACCCTTTCGGTGAATGTCTGATTGTGAAAGGATTACAGGAGTCATTGACTGTCAATGTATCTTTACCTATTCATCACAATAATTAAGCTTCCTACTTCTGAGATGAATCAGTACATTTATGGCTTTTGGCATGTTGTTTTTATGTATGATGAGTCATTTCAGGTAGATTTGAAAGGGCTTTAATCTCTGAAAACATTTATTTCATGTAGTAAATTTGTCTCACAACTGGCAATGTGACAACATGCTTACTGCTAAAACAAACACATTCATAGATTGGTTCTATCATCAGAATTAATAAAAATGTGTAATGTTATAATGAGGTTTAGAGCAGCCAGACTATTATAGAGCATCCTGGTTCGTTATCCTGGACTATTACAGAGCATCCTGATAGCGGATGATCAGCCATGATCATAGTGAATGGTGGCGCTGGCTTGAAGGGTCGAATGGCCTACTCCTGCACCTATTATCTATTGTCTATTGTTATGTGGAAATATTTGAGTGCACACCATTGAGTTAGTCTGAGTGAACATTGCTACTGATCATAATTGTCAAAAGTCTGCCCTTCTCTCCTTTAGATGAGCTCTTTTCAAAATGTAGGAAAGCCCAACTCATGGGTATACATCCACTTAGAACTGCAGAATATCCGTCAGAGTAAAGCTTCAGTTTTGACATTGGAACGATTCTCATCTATACCATGAAATAAACATACTTTTCATTTTCAGTATTACCTTGTTCTCAAATCAGGATTCTAATGCAACTTTGGGAAAGCCTGATAGGGCAGATTTAGATCACCCTCTAATAATCAACTTGACAAAATGCTTTAATTTGTTACAAAGAGCCTGGTACAATGTTTCATCCCCTCACAAAGAGCCCACTATTCCCCAGGTTCTCCAGATCCCTCCCTTATCCTAACGACATGCTGGATGGTAATTGTAAATTAATCCTTATGTAGTTGTGTTGTGGAATCTGCGACAAGTGAATGTGAATTAGTTACAGGAAAAAATAGCAAGGGAATGAAATTGGTTTATGAATGTGCATAGATTCTCTGGGTCTAAGTTGCCTCCTTCTCTGTTGCAAGGAGATATGGGAAACTGCATACAGCTCTCTTATTGTGAACCTGTTATGACATTTAATTCTTATGGTCTCCAATAGTTCCTATTGTAATAGAGCACAAAAGTTGAGACATCATGGTGCAGCGGCAAAATTAATTGGTGAGATCACATTTTCCATCAGAGAAGTCTGTGTCTGGAATGAGCTGCCAAAGGAAGCTACAGAGGTGGATACAATTATGACTATTAAAATATATTTGAGCAGATTTATGGATAGGAAGGTTTTAGAGGGCTATGGGCCAAATGCAGGCAAATGGGACTTGCCTAATATGCCAGCTTGGTCTGAAGAGCCTGCTTCTACACTGTATAGCTCTCCTTTGAGTTATAGAGCTGACTATTGTACATTTAAGCTAAGGCAGTAGGAGTCAAATGCTTCTGTCTGGCTTTACAAGATAGAAAAGCTTATATCTAGCTTTACGAGCACCCTGAAACCTAGATGCACAGGATTCATGTTGCGTTAGGGGTATATTTTACTAAAATATTTACGTTTTGGTCAGGCCATGTCAGCTTGCTTTACCGTATGCATTCTTTGTTTTTGATCAACATTTGTTGTCCCATCCTCAAACAGCTCAGCATTGTGTTTGGGATTGTTATATTTACAGCTATATTTACATATAAGTAAGTGGGCACAGGTGGGGTTCGCATTAGCCATCATTGGATTGGGTTAGGGCCAAGTTTTTATTTTATATCCTTGGCAGAATTCTAACAGTGATACATAGACATAAAACAGGAAAGATTGATGATGCTGATATAAATGACTGAATAAACTGAGCAAGGGAGGAGTGCTTAACCTGTGTCTGATTAGTGGGGATTTAGTTCTTTTAGCATATAAGATTGTAAGGATTAATTTCTCTTGGTTCCCCATTTCATATATGCATATGTCAAAAACCATTAAGTATAATGTTTATACCTTTTCAGTTCTATTTTCATTCAGCAGGAATTATAGAGAAGTTAAAATGCTGCTGGTTTTTATTCTCATTACTGTAAGTCTAGTGATGGGAAGTTATTTTTATCTTCTTATATGGTGCAAATGTCAAATTGCAGAAACAATCAGACACAACGACAAACTAACAACAGGATCTCAATTTAATAAAATATTCTGAAGTACTTGGTGTCTGTCTTGCGCTTCTTGTGCTTCTTGTGCGTGGTGATGGAAAGATTGGTGGAAACAGGGCCGCGACGTTAACGCTCTTTCCTTGACCCCAGGGAAGATGATGAAAGATGATTTCAAAATCAAATGAAAAGAGGCAGAGATAGAGAAGAGAGGTGTGGAGACAGGAGAGATAGAGGGAAAAAAGGAGAGGAGATATATTGAGAGCCGAAGGATTGAGATGAAAGACGGACAAGGAAGGGATAGTGAGTGGAAAGGTAGAAAATAGAGAGCTGGAAAGATAGAGAGGGTAGAGAGGAGAGAGACAGAGAGAGGAGAGGGGAGAAATTGAGAGAGGCTGCGGACAGTCAAGAGCAGAGAGACTGAGAGGGCCTGATTGCCAAATGTGGAGTGATTAAAATTGGGGATGTTGAGAGGCCAGATCTGAAGCACAGATATCTCAGATGGTACCCGGACGTGGCGTTGAAGGATGAGAAGCCGAAGCAAAGAAGTGGAAGCCAAATAACCGAACGGAAACAAAGCCGAAAAGCCAATTAACAATTTTATCTCCTCCCACTCCACCCCCCCCCAAATTGTCCGTTGTCATGCACACTTGTCATCAGCCTGCCAGGGAATTTGTGTATTCCCCCCCCCCATGTTTTAAAAGCGATTTACTATGGCTGCCAGTGCCCCGAACCGTCTGTCCCCGCGGCCGGGGTGGGAGATGAATCACCCCGTGTGGGGGTTGGGGTCCGGGGGTCGGGGGGTGAATCACCCTGGTGTGGGGGTTGGGGTCCGATGGCGGTGCATCAGTGACTCCGGGTGGACGGAGGGACCAGCCTGTCCCACACCTCTGCTCCATGTGTGTGTGTGCGCTGCCGACCCACAGCTCGTTACAGTGCAGCCGCATGGGGGAGACGAGGCGGAGGGCAGCCGTGGCCGTGGGAGAGTGGGGGCTGTCCCGAGGTATGCGCTCATCTGGCCGCTTACAACTTGGTGCTCGGGTTCAGAGTGCCCAGTCACCTATGGCTTGTGTGGGGAAATGGCCTCCACCCTCCCGTCTCCACCTGCCAGTGATGTGATGGACGCTGGGGTCTGGACCAATCGCTGACAAGTCAAGCCCCCCCCCCCCCGACGATGTCATGTCCATTATTTGGCTTTTCGGCAGAGCGGCCTTTTGGTGAGTTGGCTTGTAGGCGACGCAGCCTTTCGGTGAGTTAGCGTTTCGGCATAGCGGCCTTTTGGTGAGTTTGCTTTTAGACGTCCCACCCTGTCGGTTAGTTGGCTTTTAGGCGCCCGCCGTTTCAGTTAGGGATAGGGATAGAGAGATGGTTGAGGGAGAGGCCAATGTGGAAAAACTCAAACTACAAAATTCTGCCAGCTAGTGGGATATGTGATCAGGATTTCCATTGGGTACCGTTTCAGAAAATTGATTAAATTCTGGGTTAATATGCTTAAGAGATATATAAACAACATCATTGCATTTAAAATATGTTTTATTTTACGAGAATAATATTAGAAGTTAAAAGTTATAGCCTGAGAAAAGATAAGCAAAAAATGATTTTTGTGGCAGCAATGTTAGATTCCGCATAGCACATGGAGTTTGAATGTTATCCAGGTCTTGTCATATGTAATTATTAAGTATTATGAATGGAATTGATTAGCAAGCAATGTTTGGCAAAAATCACAATTTCTAACCATACAATAGAAGGAAGTTAATTAATGTAGTAGCAAATAATGATAACTAAGGCTTAACCCTTAGGAACAATGACCTGGTGTTGAAAAGGTCCACTTCTAACAAATGTTACATTGATGTTCAGAGACACTACTTGCATCTCACTTGCAAAATTCGCTTTTCATTTCCCACATTAGAATTGGCCCATATCCTCTAAATCTTTGATATGGTTTAGAGGAATGTTGGCCAAATGGTCTGATAATAATGGGTAAAAGCTGCTACAATGCAGTCTGGTCTTGGCAAGTCCCAAACTGTACATTTCTTAACACCATTCTGTCTACCCCCCTCTCCCATCAGGCAGAACATACAAAATCTTGAAATAATGTGTAGCCAGATTCAGGAGCACTTTTTACCCATTATTGGTCTAAACTCTGTTGGAGTGGTACGTTGGGCCAAAGGGCTTGTTTCCGTGCTATATGGCTGTATGGCTATGATGCTATGATTCTTGAATGGACCTCTACATGGGATGTATCCCCAATCTTACAAACGTCCTTGTTGTAGCACGCACTATTTTATAATTTTCACTTTCTTCTGTAGCTGTAACACTACATTCCGCAGTTCATAAACTGGAAGAACTTACACTTCATTATATTGCAGCTACGGGTGATCAGGCAGGTCACGGTGGCGCAGCAGTAGAGATGCTGCCTTACAGCGAATGCGGCGCCGGAAACTGGGTTCGATCCCGACTACGGGAGCTGTCCTTCTGCAGTTGTACAGGGCCCTAGTGAGACCACACCTGGAGTATTGTGTGCAGTTTTGGTCTCCAAATTTGAGGAAGGACATTCTTGCTATTGAGGGAGTGCAGCGTAGGTTCACACGATTAATTCCCGGGATGGCGGGACTGTAATATGCTGAGAGAATGGAGCAGCTAGGCTTGTATACTCTGGAATTCAGAAGGATGAGAGGGGATTGTATTGAAACATATAAGATTATTAAGGGTTTGGACACGCTAGAAGCAGGAAACATGTTCAGATTTAGATTCAGATTCAGATTCAGATTCCCGATGTTTGGGGAGTCCAGAACCAGGGGCCACAGTTTAAGAATAAGGGGTAAGGCATTTAGAACGGAGATGAGGAAACCCTTTTTCATACAGAGAGTTGTGAGTCTGTGGAATTCTCTGCCTCAGAGGGTGGTGGAGGCCAGTTGTCTGGATACTTTCAAGAGAGAGCTAGATAGGGGTCTTGAAGATAGCGGAGTCGGGGGATATGGGGAGAAGGCAGGAACGGGGTACTGATTGTGGATGATCAGCCATGATCACATTGAATGGCGGTGCTGGCTTGAAGGGCTGAATGACCTACTCCTGCACCTATTGTCTATTATCTATTGTCTGTACGGAGATTTACGTTCTCCCCGTGACCTGCGTGGGTTTTCTCCGAGATCTTCGGTTTTTTCCCACTCTCCAAAGACGTACAGGTTTGTAGGTTAATTGGCTTGGTAAATGTAAAAAATTGTCCCCAGTGAGTGTAGGATGGTGTTAATGTGCGGGGATCGCTGGTCGGGGCGGACCTGGTGGGCCCAAAGGCCTGTTTCCACGCTGTATCTCTAAACTAAACTAAACTAAATGAAAGTCTGGCCAGACTTTTGTTCAGCTGTCATGATGAGTTCATCCTAAGGCAGGAGAAGGATTAATATTTTTTCTGCAGTATCCGGATTGGCAAATGTGACTGCCAGGAATCAAATGAAACACCTTCTAGCATGTTATATGAAGACAGGAAGGATGTACAGGTAGGTCAACTTTATAGATTGTTGAGCAGGGCACAGCTGGAGTATTGTGTACAGATCTGGTCACCACACTGTAGAAAGTGATTGTGCTTAACAAGGTAGAGAGGAGACTCACTGCAATGTTACCTGGGGTGGAGTATTTCATCTGGGAGGGGAGATTAGGTAAAGGCTGGGTTTGTTTTCCATGGAACCGAGGAGGATGGGGGACCTGATTTAGTTATACAAAATTACGAGGAGTTTCAAATTATTGTTATAAAGAGTAGGAACATTTTCCTCATTGTGCAGGCATCTAAAACAAAAGGGCATTGATTTTGGGCAAGTGGTAAGACGGCGAGAATGAAAGAGGACCTGGCAGGTGGGCGTCTGCTGTCTCGTGCGGTGACAGGCTTGGTTCACTACTGCATGAAAATATAAGTTCATAAGTTCATAAGAGATAGGGGCAAATTAGGCCATTTGGCCCATCACGTTCACTTTGCCATTCAATCATGGCTTATCTACCTTTCCCTCTTAACCCCATTCTCCTGCCTTCTCCCCATAACCCCTGACACCTGTACTAATCAATAAAAAAATAGACTGTTCAATGAACTTTTAGTAACTTTGTCGGTGCCAGAAACATGGCGATTCTTTGTGTACTGCCTAGGTGAGGTCTGCTGCATAATTTTACTGGATTGTATGCAAAAACAAAGAATTTCACCGTACCTAGGTAAATGTGACAATAAAATATAATTGAATTGAAGGCAGATACTTTCACAACTTTCTTCTGCAGTTGTATAGGGCTCTGGTGAGACCACATCTGGAGTATTGTGTACAGTTTTGGTCTAATTTGAGGAAGGACATCCTTGTGATTGAGGCAGTGCAGCGTAGGTTCACGAGATTGATCCCTGGGATGGCGGGACTGTCATATGAGGAAAGATTGAAAAGACTAGGCTTGTCTTCACTGGAGATTAGAAGGATGAGGGGGATCTTATAGAAACATATAAAATTATAAAAGAACTGGACAAGCTAGATGCAGGAAATATGTTCCCAATGTTGGGCGAGTCCAGAACCAGGGGTCACAGTCTTAGAATAAAGGGGAAGTCATTTAAGACTGAGGTGAGAAAAAACGTTTTCACCCAGAGAGTTGTGAATTTATGGAATTCCCTGCCACAGAGGGAGTGGAGGCTAAATCACTGGATGGATTTAAGAGAGAGCTAGAGCTTTAGGGGCTAGTGGAGTCAAGGGATATGGGGAGAAGGCAGGCACAGGTTATTGATAGGGGACGATCAGACATGATAACAATGAATGGCGGTGCTGGCTCGAAGGGCCAAATGTCCTCCTCCTGCACCTATTTTCTATGTTTCTATGTTACTATGTAACATATGATTAGTATGAATGGGTCTTGATGAACAGCAGAGACATGGTGGACTGAAGGGCTTGTTTCTGTGCTGCATAGCTGTATTTTTGATGAGCCCTCTTCCACAATATTAATGCCTCTACAATGCCAATGTATTAATGTATTAGATCCAGGGTCCCTTGGGAATACACCCCAGAAAAGATTTCCCTCACTATTGACGTCCCATGCTTCTTGCACAGTACTTTACAAGAAGGATTTCACTGGACGAGGCAGATTTTCACAGAACTGTCATCTGAGAGGATCTATTGCACAAAGGCAATAGAGAACCACAATATTTTAAAGGTCACCATGCTTGCAGCCAGAAAAGCAAAAGAATTGAAACGATAAACACAAATACTATGCCAACCAAATTGCCGGAGCTAGTGAAAATGGTACTATGTACACAAATGCTTCATTTCATTGTGTCCTTTCTTACTACACCTGGCCCATGCCTTATGTTTCCCCTGTACTGGAAAACTGTATTCAACTTTGTTGAGAGGTGACTCTTAACTTTTAACCAGACTGCTATTCAGATAGTTCATGTTCATAAATTCTCGAAGCAGAATTAGGCCATTCAGCCTATCAATTCTACTCCACCATTCAATCATGGCTGTTCTATCTTTCTCTCTCAGCCCCATTCTCCTTGCCTTCTCCCCATAACCCCTGACACCCTTAATAATCTATAATCTTCCAAGACACAGGTGGTGGAATTAATGACCATGTCTGCAGATTATCCGGATGGCCTTCTGGAAGTTTAGAGGCAATTAGAAACAGTGGCAAACATATAAATATATATTTTTAATTAAGCAAAGATTTAAAAGAATGGGTCCATGAGAGATGTGCTAGCTATGCCTTGTGTGAGGCGGAAAGGCCATATACAAACTGTCTCCAGCCCCTGTGTTCAGGGCTGAGACCAGGGATGGAGTAAGGCATAAGATGTACTTGTATCTGACTTTCAGTATGCTGTGGAGCTTCAAGCTGCAGGCTTAGAAGTCCATATCTGGCTGAACCATGTGCTGCAGCTAGCTGACAGTTATCAACGGCTAGTTGTCAGTGAACTCAGTCCCATTAAGCATTCATAAGGTCATAAGGAATAGTAGAATTAGGCCATTCGGCTCATCAAATCTACTCCGTCATTCAATCATGGCTGATCTATCTCTGCCTCCTAACCCCATTCTCCTGCCTTCTCCCCATAACCTATGACACCTGTACTAATCAAGAATCTATCTATCTCTGTCTTAAAAATAGCCACTGACTTTGCCTCCACAGCCTTCTGTGGGAAAGATTTCCACAGATTCACCACCCTCTGACTAAAGAAATTTATCCTCATTTCCTTCCTAAAAGAATGTCCTTTAATTCTGAGGCTGTGACCTCTCATTCTGGAATGTCCCAGCAGTGGAAACATCCTCTACACATCCACTCTATCCAAGCCTTTCACTATTCTGTATGTTTCAATGAGGTCCCCCCTCATTCTTCTAAACTCCAGTGAGTACCGGCCCAGTGCCGACAAACGCTCATCATAGGTTAAACTAGTCATTCCTGGAATCATTCTTGTAAACCTGCGCTAGACCATCTCATGAGCCAACACATCCTTCCTCAGATATGGTGCCCAATCATCAAACTTTAATATCTTTTAAAAGAAAGCAAAGAAAGAAACTCACACTAGGCATGGTCGGTGATTTCAGGTTAACATACTGAAACCATAGCTGAGGCACGATAGACTCAGAAGGAAGAAGTCAAGTGGGGTTTGGCCTATTGAATCCTACTGACAATGACCCACATTCTCTTTAAAATATTCCACATTGGCAAGTTGGGCCAAAGGGCCTGTTTTCACACCGAATGACTCGGCGTCTCTATGACTCTATAACTCCTACTTGTTGCCCTCCATCACTGCTCTCTTTTAATCCTTGTTAAGAAAGCACCAAAAGCATTCAGCTAACTTCAATTTAATGACAGCTCAAAATCCTGTGTGAAAAAGCTTGGTCAATGAATTTAATGTCAAACACGAAAACTGCCTTGAATACATCGTTCACCTGTAATCTGTCACCTTTTTTTTGAGGACTACTTCCTAAAATCTATGACTCGTACAAGGCACTCCTAGATGTTTACAGTAGAGCCGGCATTAGGCAACCTTTGCTCATAATGTGACACCCGAGATAAAATCTGGGACCTCGGGCCTGCAAGGACCCAGCTGAAAACTGCTTAGAGGCAAACTCAGCTGAGGGCCTGAGCTATAGGGAGTGTTTGAGCAGGCTAGGACTCTATTCCTTGGAGCTCAGGAGGATGAGGGATGATCATATGAAGGTGTACAAAATCATGAGAGGAATAGATCAGGTAGATGCGTAGAGTCTCTTGCTCAGAGTAGGGGAATCGAGAACCAGAGGACATAGGTTTAAGTTGAAGGGGGAGGGGGGGATAATTGATGGGAACCGGAGGGGTAACTTTTTCATACATAGGGTGGGGGGTGTATGGAACGAGCTGCTGCAGCAGGCAGTTGAAGCAGGTACTATTGCAACGTTTAAGAAACATTTAGACAGGTACATAGATAGGACAGGTTACAGGGATATGGGCCAAATGCAGGCAGGTGGGACTTGTGTAGATGGGACATGTTGGGCGGTGTGGGCAAGTTGGGCCAAAGAGCCCATTTTCATGCTGTATGACTCTATGACTATGACTCTTTGATTACTGTTAGAACAGTGTATTCCAGCTAGCTCATTGGCACAATGGTGGCTATTGGTTGAGAACATGATGGACAAGGAGAAGTGGAGAGGGTGATGTGTATCACTACTGTTACACCAGTGCTTTTCACATGGGAATGCAAAAAGGCTAGCATTTTTGCAGAAGTGAGCAACTGTTAAAAGGAGATTACAGATGTGTGGGCCTTCTGCTTGATGTGCAGATGGTGAGAAGAGGAGAGCAAATTGTAAGCAGCAAGCAGAGGTGTTGAATGAAAAGCAAGTGGCTGAGAGGGAAGTAAGGAAGGAGTCGTGAGAGGAGTTCCTTGTTCTGAAGTTTCTACCACTTGAGAACATAATGCTGTCAGTGAGTGTTGCTAAGGCAACAGACAAGAGGTGAGTGTGTGTTTGGACCAAGAGTGAGAGAAGAGATGACATTTTGATGAAACAACTGGTGCCAAGAATAAATGTTGCAGAATGTTAGATCAAGTTTAGAACCCCAGCACATTGTACTCTCTGTACTATTCATTTATTAAGACTACACAGCTTCATTTAAAATTTTCCTTTTGAATGTCTTTAGCACCCTTGGATTGAATTTCCTGCACAGGATGGTGTTTCATAGAAGTTAAAATTCTGTGGAAAAATATTTCTGGAACAGAATAGCTGGGGTTCAAAAGGAAAGGAATCTGAATTATGTAAGGTTGCTCTGACATTAAAGAACATTGACTATATGTTGATCTTTGAAATTAAAAACATTGTGTGCTTAATTTATTATGCCATTGTTTAAAACAATTATAAATTACGAATTTTGCTTCTAAATTCTAAATTTATTGTCTAAATCTATGATTGTCTGAGATTTTGTCACAATTGGCAACCATACTAATTGAAAATAACAATTTATTCAATATTTTTGTTTGATATAATATGATTTTGGAAGAAAGCTATTCATTGCGCTATTTACATTTATGACTGATCATTTATCCCATAAGACTGTGATAGATTAAGGCCACATTTAGGCTGAAATTTGGGAAATAATAACTAAGCATTTACTAAAGGAATATTTTATATTTCTTTACTGTTCTTTTATGTGTATTTACTGAACTAAAGTTTGATAGCAATACTAAAAATGTTTAAGCTAGATATAAATGTTTATTTTGTGTATTGTGCCTTGTGTGCTATTACAGCAATTATTAATTAATTGATTTGGAAAAAATGTGCTCAAAATTAACACTATTAGTTTTACATTTCTATTAAAGTAACAGGTAGAATTATGTTTACCAATAATTTTTAACTTTAGTTGGTTTGCTATGCTAACCTGGGTGGCATTTAGAAGAACAATTAGAACGGGATTTATTAATTAAATCTGTGCATTAAAACATTGTGTTTAGTGCATGAATTTAGGAGCGTTCACAGTAATGTTCTACACTGTATCACAGAGAGATGGATCATGGGCCTAGGTGTGAACACTCACATTTGACCATTGTCTCATCCCTGGTGGTAATGCTAAAAGCATTACATACAAGTGCCAGCAAATTTAATTTTGCCTCTGAAATTCACTTCCAATTGCTCTATTAAGTACCTAACCAAAAGCCATATTCGCCTCCCAATCACCCTTTCCACCATTCCTCCCCGGCATCCAACTATCACTTGCCAGGCTATGATCCACCTCCGCCTCTCTTTTCCAGCTTCCTCTCCACTACCCCATTAGTTTGATGGAGGATTCTGAGCTGAATTCTCTGTCTAATCCCCCCACAGAAGCTGTCTGACCTGTTGAGTTCCTCCAGCACCCCTATCCATCTCAGACCCATTTCTCCAATTCTCAATATAATGTTCATTCTGATGTTCCAATCCTCGAAGTAAATTCCCTTGATACCCTGACATTGATGTTATGACCTATCCTGTCCCTTGCCTTGATGTACCTGACCTTCCCAACTCAACTACCACTAAATCCACATCTAATCATTCTTACCTTCCCACTCATCCAACTTTGATTCTTCCTCAACAAAACACCATGATTTGAGGCCTATTTGATTTCCTCCACTATTCTGCAATGGCAGCAACTCGATGGGAATCCTTTGTGTGTCTTCACATATAAAGCTTTTCTGTCATGCACATTGCCTTGGGACTTGTAAACAAAACTGTCCCAGAACTTCCCCACATTACAGGTTTAACATGCCTTTATATGTGCTAAAGCCATCTATATCTATCTATCTATATTTATCTATCATCATATCATATTAAAAGTCTGATCTTGTATGTGTGTATATGTGTGTGTATATGTGGTTGTCTTAACATCTTCGTAAAAACACTATGCGATAACGATTAAATTTTTACATATTCCAATTGACATTTTTCCACTGGAGGCTGAGACCACCTTCACTGAACATTTTATGCTTTATTTCCCGACTTATTCTCGACTCAATACTGATTAAAAATCTAAAAAAGTCAAAAGACTTTGAAATTACAATGACCAGCTTCAACTGATGACGACACAATGGCTTGGCTAGCAGTGATCAGCCTCACTGAACATTTCATCCTATATTTGAACCGTTATTCATGATTAAAGCTTTAAAAATGCCACGTTTCACAAGATTTTTACATATTCTCATTCACATTATCCCCTCGTGGCCGAGATCACCCTCACTGAACATTTTATGCTTTATTTCTCAACTTATTCTCGACTCATTACTGATTACTAAGTCTAAAAAAGTCAAAAGACTGAAATTAAAATGATCAGCAACTGATGACGTCACAACGGCTCATTCAGCAGTGATCAGCCTCACTGAAGATTTCATCCTATATTTGACATGTTATTCGCAATTAAAGCCTTAAAAATGACAACTTTCACAAGATGTTTACGTATTCTGATTCCCATTTTCCACTCTAGGCAGAGATCACCCCCACTGAACATTATATGCTCTACTTCTCGGTTACTGATTAAAGTTTAAAAAAATCAAAAGACTTTGAATTTTAAATGACCAGCTTCAACTGATGATGTCACAATGTCACTGGCAGCGTTCATGAGTACCACGCCTCCAGTGGGGCTACCGTTAGGGAACGGGTGCATTGGGGGTGCACTTGGTCTAGTACTTATTAAAACTGATCTTGTTTGTGTGTAAATGTGTGTGTCTTTACATCTTCGGAAAAAAACTATGCAGTAACAATAACATTTTTACATATTCTGATTCACATTTTCCCCCTCTAGGCAGAGATCATCTTTACTGAACATTTTATGTTTTATTTCTCGACCTATTATTGATTAAAGTTTAAAAACATCAAAAGTCTGAATTTAAAACAACCAGCTTTCACTGATGACGTCATAATGACTCGGCTAGCAGTGATTAGCTTCACTGAAGATTTCATCCTATATTTCACAAGTTATTCGCATTAAACACTCTGAACTTTTCACCTCACAGGAGGGGGAGGGCAAATTGTTATTGCAACATGCTGGGAAAGTGCAATTGGTATTTTTTTTAAAGCCCAATGCTGAGGGAGGCAGGTGAGTGCTGGAATCTTACGTTCGGGAACGGCTTGAGTTGGAGGACCACACCTCCCATGGGGGCTATGGGTAGAGAGCGGGTCTGCACTTGGTCTGGTATATAACTTTAAAACTCTCATCTTGTGTGTGTGTGTCTTTATATCTTTGCCAAAATGCTATGCAGTAATGATAAAATGTTTACATATTCTGACTCACATTTCTCCCCTCTCAGCAGTGATCAGCTTCACTTAAGATTTGATGTATTATTTCACGACTTATTGGTGATTAAAATTTTTTTTAAAGGACAAAACTGCCTTTTAAGCTTCGCCTGATGACGTCACATGAGGTGGGCAGGCACGATAGCTCGGGTCGTCGCCCGTTTCACACACAGAATATTCCACGAGCTCCCAGTGACGTCAGGGGGAGGGACGCATTTAAATGAACTGACGCCCTGGCTGGGGTTTTACATGGCCACCAAGGAGGCATCGAGACCGTGGCGGTGGAGGAGACGATGGGGCCGCTGCGGCGGTGAGGCATCGCGACGGTGGGGCCTTGCGGCAGCGGCGGTGGGGTGGTGGTGGTGGTGGCGGTGGGGTCCGGGCCTGTGGGTTTGCCTGGCGGGAGTTGACCTGGAGTTGCTGCTTTTTCTCCGCGCTACCTGTGGC
Source organism: Amblyraja radiata (assembly GCF_010909765.2). Taxonomy (NCBI): domain Eukaryota; kingdom Metazoa; phylum Chordata; class Chondrichthyes; order Rajiformes; family Rajidae; genus Amblyraja; species Amblyraja radiata. The sequence continues at coordinate 37,431,314 of NC_045965.1, read as the reverse complement.
CCCATTCCCACAGCCAGCATGGAGAAGAAGCGGCAACCCCAGCTCAAAAAGGCAGCAAACATCCCCCCAGGTTATTCACACCCCCGTCCCCCTGGGTATTCACACTCCCCCACCACCCCGTTTTATTCACACCCCCGCACCCTACCCTCCTCCCCCCTTGCTGCCTCAAAAAGGCTGGCAACACACCACCCCCCCAGGTTATTCACACTCCCCCCACCCCTCCTGAGTTATTCACACCCCCTGCCCCCTCTCCCCCCCCCCCCCCCCCCCCCCCGCTACCTCAAAAAGGCAGCCAACATCATCAAAGACCCAAACCATCCTGGCCCCACACTCATTTCACCATTGTCCTTAGGAAGAAGATACAGGAGCCTGAAAACTGTAACGTCCAGGTTCATTAACAACTTCTTCTCTGTAGCCAAGCAAGCAAGAATGTAATTGTCCTATCTGGGACATATGACAATAAAACACTCTTAACTCTTGACCCCTGCCCCCCCAATTTGCATCCCCCCCCCGATCTCCCCTCCTGCTCCCCCAACCCCCAGCCCCCCCCCCCCTTGGGGGAGGTGGGGTGGGTGGGTGGGGGGGGGGGGGGGGGGGGGGGGGAGGGGGTGGGGCAGGGGGTGTGAATAACCCGGGGGGAGTTGGTGATGTTTTGGGTCGAGTCAGAAGAAAGGTCTCGACCCAAATCGTCACCCATTCATTCTCTCCAGAGATGGTGCCTGTCCCACTGAGTTACTCCAGCATTTTGTGTTTATATTGAAATTAATTGTTTAAACATAAATATGCATGTTGGGCCAATTGGTCGAGCTAATCCTTTCCAGCCCACCATTTTAAGATGCTTCAAAATTGTGAACAGTGCTAAAATGGAATGAGACTGACAACTGACTCATGTTGGCCTAAGATTCCATGCTTGTCATTAGTACCAAATGAGCAAGCTTTATGCACGAGGCTTGATAGTGCCGCCTTAACTTTCCAATTAAGAGCATCTGTTTCCCTGATGTTTATCCAAGGCCTGGATTGGAAAAAGGGTTAGAGTTCCAGTCCATCAGATCTCTGCCAACTTCCATGCTACCCACATTTTCCACTGTTAATTCCAATGGCCTGAAAAATGTCTGCTCCCTTTTGCATTGATGCTCACATATGTCACATTTTCTGAGAGAGAGGGGAACACTGGATTCAAGGCGATACATAAAATGGCAGGAGTAAATGTAGGTCAAATAAATTTGTAAGGTTTTCAGAAATGCCATTCCTTACAAGTTTTGTTATTTTGTTTTTGTTCTGCTATTACTGATCTTTTTTCCATTTTAGTATGTAAATGTATAAGAAAAAACAATTGATCTCTTATGCTGTTACATTACACAAGGTACTGAAGTCTTCAGCAAATGGGATTAATGGCCAGTTCTCACGGTGCGACCTGAAGCAAGATGTCACCCGAGTGAAGTGGTCGTGGTCCAGCACGAGTTCCGCACGATATAAGGGTGGGTAGATAAAGAGTTCCCACGGTACTCGGCAATTCTGTCATTTGTGCGAGTGACTTGTCCGTCTCCCGATCTTTCCCGTTAATCGTGAATGAACATCGTGGACTGTAGTGTAGTTAATCACGTGGCACAAATGATGTCACTTTTTTTCACACACTATATAAATATCCTCCGTTCGTAGAATTGGCTCATTTGCAGACATGTCTATACAAAGTTGGTTCGAGTACAGGCTGGTTGTTATTTTCATTGACGCGCTGTATGCATTAGCGCAACATGTGCATCGAAAACGCTTGCGTGAAGGCAGAAGGGTGAGATTAATTAAAAAGATAATTAAGAGGAAGTCTCACTGGGTTAAGCCCATGTTTCAACGGAGACCTCAATTAGGACAATATGAGCAACTGCTTAATGTGCTGTGCGAAGAGGATAAAAGTGCATTCAAAAACTTTGGCAGAATTTCACCCGAGCTCTTTAATGAGTTAAAGAATAATTTTGGACCTCTGCTGAAGAAGACTGACACTGTAATGAGAAAGGCACTGGAACCAGGGTTGCGCATAGCAATCACCCTCCGCTACTTGGCCCCAGGCGATTCTTATAAAAGTCTATCTTACAACTTTCTTGTCGCCACCAACAGCATCTGTGGTATTGTCAGAGAAACCTGTGAGGCGATCATCCAATTTTATTCAGCTGAAGTGATGGAATGCCCCAGTACACCAGATGCGTGGAAGAGAGTTGCACTGGGGTTTGAAAACAGGTGGAACTTTGCTCACACATGTGGGGCTTTGGATGGCAAGCATGTGGCAATCCGTATACCACCCGGAGGTGGCTCAAATTATTTCAATTACAAGAAATTCCACTCAATTGTACTCATGGCGGTGGTTGATTATAACTACAACTTCCTGTATGTGGATGTGGGCACACTTGGAAGTGTTGGTGATGGCCGGATTTGGAAAGAAACCTGGCTTGGAAATAAAATGGAAGGTGGAACAGCAGGCATGCCTGATCCAGAACCTCTGTCAGGAGAAGACAGCCCGGACATCCCATATGCGATGGTTGCTGATGAAGCCTTTGCACAACGGCCCTGGATTATGAAGTCATATCCACAGAGGAATCAAACTAGGGAACAGAGGATCTTCAATTACAGGCTGTCAAGGGCCAGGAGGGTAGTAGAAAATTATTTTGGCATCTTGGCAAACAGATTTAGATGCTTGCTCAAGACAATGGAGCAGAGGCCCAAGAATGTGGAGAGTATAATATATGCAGCATGTGTTCTGCACAACCTGATCCGAATGAGAGGTGCAGCTGCTGGATCAGCAACATCCATCCAGGATGGTGACATAGTGGACAGTGACACAGGGGAAGTAACACTAGGTGCTTGGAGAAGTGGTGCGAACAAGTTGAAAATGGTCTCACTGCAGCGTTTGAAAGGTAACTCGGGCACATCCAGTGTGAAAGAGCAAAGAGACCATCTCTGCGCTTACTACAATTCACAATTGGGGAGTGTGCCGTGGCAGGACAGCTATATTGATGGGTAGCCGACCACGGGAACACTACTGCATGTTATAAGCTGACTTCCTAGTGTTGTCCTCTGAAAAGTGCTTCCTATAAGATGTTCGTCCGCAAAACCTGCCGTTTAGAACATTGCATTGTCCCTTTAAATGCCTGAGTTAACGCTTGTAGCAGAGGTTGATGGATATAATGTGTTTTAAATAATCTGGCGTGCCTCATTTGTTGTATTTCGTGTTTGCGAGGCCCTTTTACAGACAAATGTATTGTGTGATGCATCTCCTCTCAATATGTGACAGAATTCGTCTTCTTATATTTTCAAATAGGAATAAAGACTTTGTATCACATTTACCGTGCTGATTGTCTTATTTTATTTTCTACCAAGAGGTGAAGAACACGTTTAAAAAGCTGAACATTTCAGTGTCCTGCACACTCAAAAATGTTAATGAGTCAAAATGTGATAATATCACCTCCATTAAGGTATTTTGTGTTTCAGCATGAGAGGGATTATAACATTAGAGACATTCATCTTGTAGTGATGTATTAATGATGATTTGCAGACATCAAGCTGATAGTAAAAGATACGTTTATTTTAAACAAGCAATGGCAATGACAATCAAAATGCTGAGGTAAAAGCTTTATCACACTTCAGGATATAATAAAATGTGTAGCCACCAACAAAAAAAAAATGCACAAGAGTAAAGGACACATAAATTAACATACAGACATTTACAAAGGACTACAGATGTCACACCAAATGGTGAGTGGCCAACATTGGTACCACTCCACCAGTTCCCCCTCTTGTTCCCTGTTGAAGTTATATGGCCTTTACCTTCTGCCATCTAACCTTTATGTTATCGTCTGCTGAGGATATTGTGGAGGCAACAGCTACTGGGGAGGCAATCTCAAATCCACCTTGATCACCCTCTCCCTGCTCCAAGGAGCCCACAGGCAGTTGTATCTCTGGCATCTCCTCTTGCCTCTCCACCTGTCTCTCTTGCTGAGTTTCCTCCTCATTTACCTGCATGGCTAAAAACTTTCTGACTTTCTTTGACCCCTTTCTTTGCGCTTTTCTGAGAGGCATCTCTGCAAGTCTTTTTACTGTGAAAAAGATTATCAAACAATGACAATTAGGTGGGACGTCCTCGATGGACACATGGTCCATTGGCGATATTGAGACCACCTTTTTTACTCACCTTATGTCCCTTCTGTCAAGCTTCCGGGTTTACCGTTCGCAGGAGTTCCCACGGTACCCGCAAGTGTCATTACGGATATCGCACTGGCATCTGCGTTCATACAATGTTGCAACGCTGCTCAAGTCACTCTTGGAGAAATTCAAAAATGTTTGAATTTTCTCCCGACCTTACCAAGTCACACAACTACCTGCCGTTAGCGCCACGGAGGTCCTCGGTGGTCCACGAATGCCGTACTGCTAGCGCAGAAGGTTCCTACGATGTTAAATCTTGTTAAGTCTTGCTTCAGGTCGCACAGTGAGAAAGCCCTTTAAAGAGTGCAAGATAATTTGACCAGACACATTAAAATAATTCAAGCCATATTTTAAAAGCTACCACTGGGGCCCTAGATAATGGTTTCAATCTTGTAGTATTTACTGGAGAACGTTCAGGTTCATCTAGGGTTCAATAGCAGATAAACAATCTGTCAGGACAGACACTGGAAAGATTGAGAGTTAAGTAACGGAGGAGAAGCAGAAATAGAAATCATTAATGAAGATTATTTGGTTTTGATTGGGTAATATTAAAGGAAACAAGGAAGGACAATTATACAGAGTTGGCTAATGGAGGGTGAGAGCATCGAGTGCATGAAATGTGTTCAAGCATTAATAGAATGTATAATAATAACTATGATAATATCGCATTGTGAAAAAATTCCAGAGTTTCACAAGAATGTTATTAAATAGAAAATTTGTGTGAAAACTTATCAGTGCAGATATCCAATCATTTATATATAGATATCAAATGAAACATATGGATTAGGGGCAGAAGTAGACCACTCAGTCTCTCAAGACTGTTCCACTATTTAAAAGGATCACAGCCAATCAGATTATACTCTGACAAGATTATCTTGTTAAAATCTTGTTATCAAGATTAAAAGGTTATCTTGTCTACTTGCGATAACCTTTCGCCAACTTGCTTATCATGTTTTTTTCTTTAAAAATATTCAAAGGCTGTTTCTACCACCATCTGAAGAAGAGTTCCAAAAAAATTACAATTCACTGAGATTAAAAAAATTACAACACGTCTGTCGTAAATGGGCACCACCTTATTTTTAAATAATGACACCCTATTCTGGATTCTCCCACAAGAGGAATCGCACATTTTATGTCAAGTCACCTCTCAGTCTTCTAAACTCCAGCAGATGCAAGCCTAGGCTCACCAACCTTTACCCATAAGACAAGTGGTCTGTTCCAAATACAAGAAGGGAACAAAGCAGAATAGCGGAAACTATAGGCCGGTTAGCCTGACCGGTGGTTGGTAAGATTTTAGAGTTAATTATAAAGGATGAGGTTACGCTGTACTTGGAAGTTCACAATAAAATAGGTCGAAGTCAGCATGGTTTTATGAAGGGAAGATCTTGCCTGACGAAACTGCTGGAGTTCTTTGAGGAAGTTAATAGCAGTACAGACAGAGGGGAGGCTGTAGATGTTGTTTACTTAGTTTTTCAGAAGGCCTTCGATAAGGTACCGCACATCATGCTGCTAGGGAAGATGAGAGCCCATGGTATTAAAGGGAAGATACTAGCATGGATAGCGTGTTGGCTGGATGGCAGAAGGCAAAGAGTTGCAATAAAAGGTGGTTTTTCAGGTTGGCTACTAGTGACTAGTGGAATACCGCAAGGGTCGGTGCTGGAGGCCCTTCTCTTCACGTTGTATATTAATGATTTGGATAAGGGGATTGAATGCTTTGCGGCCAAGTTTGCAGATGATGCTAAGATAGGTGGAGAGGCAGGCAGTGTAGAGGAAGCGAGGACTCTGCAGAAGGATGGACAGATTAGCAGAGTGTGCAGAGAGGTGGCAGATGAAATTCAGTATAACAAAGTGCAGAGTCATGCATTTTGGTAATAGGAATAAAGGCATAGATTTTTTCCTAAATGGAGAGAGAATCCAGAAATTGGAGGTGCAAATGGACTTGGGAGTGCTGGTGCAGGACTCCCAAAAAGTTAATTTTGCATGTTGAATTGGTAGTAAGGAAGGCAAATTCAATGCTGTTTATATCACGAGGACTGAGATTTTTTGAGGATGTGACAAGTAAACTGGATGAAGTGGAGCCAGTGGATGTAGTGTATCTAGACTTTCAGAAAGCCTTTGATAAGATCCCGCACGGGAGACTGGTGACTAAAATTAGAGCACGTGGTATTGGGGGGAGGGTGTTGACGTGGATAGAAAATTGGTTGGCAGACAGGAAGCAAAGAGTAGGATTGAACGGGTTCTTTTCAAAATGGCAAGCAGCGGCGAGTGGAGTGCCGCAAGGCTCGGGGTTGGGGCCGCAACTGTTTACCATATATATTAATGATTTGGAAGAGGGAATTAGGAGCAACACTAGCAAGTTTGTGGATGACGCAAAGCTGGGTGGCTTTGTGTGAACTGTGAAGAGGATGTTAAGAGGTTGCAGGGTGGCCTGGTCAGTGGGCAGATGCGTGGCAGATGCAGTATAATATAGATAAATGTGAGGTTATCCACTTTGGTGGCAAAAACAAGGGGGCAGATTATTATCTCAATGGGGTTAGGTTAGATAAGGGGGAGGTACAGCGAGACCTGGGTGTCTTTGTACATCGGTCATTGAAAGTTGGCATGCAGGTACAGCAGGCAGTGAAGAAAGCTAATATAATGTTGTCCTTCATAATAAGAGGATTTCAGTATAGGAGTAGAGAGGTTCTTCTGCAGTTGTATAGGGCTCTGGTAAGACAACATCTGGAGTATTGCATACAGTTTTGGTCTCCTAATTTGAGGAAGGACATCCTCGTGATTGAGGCAGTTCAGCGTAGGTTCACAAGATTGATCCCTGGGATGGCGGGACTGTCATATGAGGAAAGATTGAAAAGACTAGGCTTATATTCACTGGAGTTTAGAAGGATGAGGGGGGATCTTATAGAAGCATATAGAATTATAAAAGGACTGGACAAGCTAGATGCAGGGAAAATGTTCCCAATGTTGGACGAGTCCAGAACCAGGGGCCACAGTCTTAGAATAAAAGGGAAGCCATTTAAGACTGAGGTGAGAAAAAACTTTTTCACCCAGAGAGTTGTGAATTTGTGGAATTCTCTGCCACAGAGGGCATTGGAGGCCAAATCACTGGATGGACTTAAGAGAGAGTTAAGGGCCTGTCCCACTTATGTGTCCTTGGCACGCAAATTACGCGACCTCGTGGTCGTGTTGAGGCGCACGGGCATTGTATGGCCGCGCGGGACCGGTCCCCCTTAGAAGTGCGGAGGGGTATGTAGTTGTGCGCGACATCGCGCGGGGCTCCGACATTTTTGTAGTGAACAAAATCTTCGCCCGCCAATGGCCTGTCGCGGAACTGACGGCCAAAGTGGGACAGGCTCAAGACCCTGCCGCGACGCAACGTTTCACCTTCAACAGCAGCAAAAGCAGGCAAACGATTGCCGAACTCGGCCTGGGGCTCACGGCCGTTACGGTCCGGATCCGCCTCCACTTATACTCCCAGAGCGGGGCCACGAAAATTGAAGATAGATACAAAATGCAGGAGTAACTCAGCGGGACCGGCAGCATCTCTGGAGAGAAGCAATGGGTGATGTTTCAGGGTCAAGACCCTTCTTTTCAGACTGAAGATGAGTCTCGACACGAAATGTCACCCATTACTTCTCTCTAGAGATGCTGCCGGTCCCGCTGAGTTACTCCAGCATTGTGTCCATCTTCAAATGACGTCATGCGCTCCAGACAGCTGTGCATACGCATGAAATCGCGCCCGACTTTCGCCGGACCGTCACTCCTCAACGCGACGTCGTATAATTTGCATGCCAAGGACATGTAAGTGGGACAGGCCCTTTAGATAGAGCTCTAGGGGCTAGTGGAATCAAGGGATATGGAAGAAGGCAGGCACGTATTATTGATTAGGGGCGATCAGCCATGATCGCAATGAATGGCGGTGCTGGCTTGAAGGACCGATTGACCTCCTCCTGCACCTATTTTCTATGTTACTATGTTTCTATGACTGGAATACAACAACAGATATGTAATGCTGAGGCTCTATTAGGCGCTGGTCAGGTCGCATTTGGAGTACTGTGAGCAAATTTGGGCCCCATATCTGAGGAAGGATGTGCTGGCTCTGGAGAGGGTCCAGAGGAGGTTTACAATAATGATTCCAGGTATGAGTGGTTAGCATATTTTGAGCATTTGACAGCACGGGGCATCCGATCGCTGGAATTTAGAAGGTTGAGGGGGGGACCTAATTGAAACTTACAGAATAATGAAAAGCATAGATAGAGTGGATGTGGAAAGGATGTTTCCACTGGTTGGGGAGTCTAGGACCAGAGGTCATCGCCTCAGAATTAAAGGGAGCTCTTTTAGAAAGGAGGTGAGGAGGAACTTCTTTGGGTAGTTAATCTGTGGAACTCATCGCCACAGAGGGCTGTGGAGGCCAAGTCAGTGAATATTTTTAAGGTAGAGATAGACAAATTCTTGATTAGAATGGGTGTCAAGGATTATGGGGAGAATGCAGGAAAATGGGATTAAGAGGCAGAGATCAGCCACGATTGAATGGCGGAGTAGAGTCGATGGTCCGAATGGCCTAATTCTACTCCGATAACTTGTGAACTTGTGAACTAACCTGATAAATGTTTGCACTTTAGCATCCTTCCTTAAATACAGAAGTTTAGATGAAATTTCACCAGTGCCTTATATAACTAGTTCATAACTTTCCTATTGTTATATTCTGTTCCCCTCACAATAAAGAATAATATTATGTTAGCTTCCCTATTAACTTGTTGTGGCTGCAGAGTAGTCTTTTGGAAATTAAGCAACAGAACTCCTAGATTACTCTGCATTGAGCTTTGCAGTTTTTCTTAAATGTTCCTGTCATAATGGACAATTTCATATTTGCTCATATAATAGTCCCTTTTCCATATGGTTGCGCACCCATTTAGCCCATCTGGATCCATTGTAGCCACCGTGTGCCCTCTTTACAACTTAATTTTCCACCTACCTTTAATCTCCAGATGTGGCAATCATACCATCTGCTCCTTCATGCAGCCATCTACATAAATCTTAAAAGTTGAGACCACATTGTTGATCCTTGATCCTTGACATGCCATTCATTACATATTTCCAATCAGAAAATGTCCCATTTAAGCCGATTCTCTGCTAGTCATCCTTCTCTCTGGGCCTAGATGTTTCCACCATCACCTTGTGTCTTTATTATGCGATGTTGAAGAATAGAGCTTGGTCAAAGTAGGGTGCATCTTGAAGGAGGTAAACAGGGGGAGAGAGTTATAGGATAGGGCCTTGGAACCTGAAGGTTTGGACACAAATGGTGGGGTGAATAAATTTGCGGATGTTCAAGATATATGAAGGCGCGGATATCATGGAAGGATGTGGAAACTTGAGAGTGAATTGTGAAATGGAACATTAAAAAAGATAAAAATCAAGAAATGATAGAGAGCTTTCAATTAACCACTCCTTTACACTAATTCTACATTAATTCCATATTCTCATCAATAGCACTCTCCCCCCCTCCTCCCCACCCCTCCCCAAAGATTCTACCACTCACCAAAACACTTGGGGCAATTTATAGTGGCCAATTAATCTCTGAAATGTGCATAAACATTCAGGGGTGTGGGAGTAGACCATAGCACATGGAGGAAACCCACTCCATGTACAAGGAAAACGTGCAAACTCCACAGAGTGCACCTGAGTTCAGGATTGAATCGGTGTCTCTGGCACTATGAGGATGTGGCCCTACTTGCTGCATCACTATGCTGCCCCAAAGCACATTTCCACCCACAGAAGGTTGTTTTCATTCTGTGGGTGGAAATTACTTGGCAGTACAGCATACAGGGAAAGGAAAGGAAGTTTGGATAAAAGCCAATAATTAGCAAAAACAGTGTACTCAAAGTTAGGATTTCTGGAAAGGGGTGTGATAATGGCATTCATAATATTTGTTATTTGCACTTGGACAACACCTTGCAAAATATATACTTAGATTGTATACAAAGTTATAAAATAGTTTTGGTGATTTTATGGAGGTCCCATTTCTCGTGTAATCTGAGTCCTCATCTCGAACATACTAATCCGACTAATGCATTGGCATTTACCTACTGAACAGGTCAGTGTGGCTACTGGGACTGGATCTGCAAAATGCTACTTCTGTAGTGATTCAAAAGTTCTGTTATAAAGTTGTTTACCTCACCTATCCAACATGTTGAGCTACTTCCTGTTTTGAAAGATCTTAAGTAAACAGAAATGCAGTGCCTGAACATTTCTCTTGGTTTTGAGAAGTTTCCAGCTTTGTTAACTGTTATTCCTTAATTTACTAAAATATCACGAGGGTGCAATTTGAACACTAAATGTATTTAGAATGAACTTACCATATCTAAGTTTGTACATACTGTAATTCATTTTATGTGGACACTGAAGGATGCAAAAAAACCCTCTAAACTACATTAATAACCATTATGACATTATGATAAACCTCTGAATTGATGTTTATTAATGTTAATCAATGAGGGAAAATATATACATTAATACATTGCACAGTAAAGTTTGGGCAGATTTGGGAACGTATTTTGGGTGGAGTTTTTTTCATTTTGGATTGGAAATAGCAAAGATTAGCTTAGATATACTAATAGGCACAATATTTTCCTAGTTTGCTATAATAAGGACATGCCAGAGTATGTCGTGTCACCAACCACAAGCCTTTTTATCCATTATAAAAAGCACATGTTCAGATTTCATCTCTCTTAATTTTATAATTTGTGATTATTTCTACATTTTCCACAGCACATAATGTTAGTGCTGGAAACTGCTACAGTTCCCTATTCCAGCTATCCAGCCTGTGCCAAGTACAACTTTAGGAAAGGGCAAGAAAGTACTCTGCCCCTATCATGTACATTAACCGTATCTCCAAACAGCACCCCTTATACTGCATGTGTGCTTTTGCCTATTTTTCACATCAGCTATCCTAATGACCACTATAAATAAGACTACCATTTCTGTATTAATAGGTAATGCTATGTACCATCATGCTGGACTAAGAATAACCAGCATGTTTACTGCGAAAGATGGAACATAATATTTAATGTAAATTACCACACTACTAGAATCCATTCATGCAGTGTGTTCTTTGAATGCAAGCCAGTGTCTAAGGGAAAATGACTTATTCTTATGTTAGTTTTCTAATATATCATACACTGTATTATTCCATTTCATCCTGACTAGCTGCTTCCAGTACAAATAAAACCCATGTTAACATAATACCTACTAAAAACCATGTTGACCAAAAAAATTCTCAAGTTTAGCTTATAGTTATTTTTAAAGTGGCAAAGTATCTGCCAACAAGATGAAAGGTGATTTTCCGAGAAAGAAAATACATTTCCATTTCAGACATTGAATATCAGCTTTAATCATTCCCAAGTCAGGCAACTTCATGCTGAGGAATTGAAAACAATGCCATAAAATCATCAGTTTATATTTATTGGATACTCATTTAAGTAGATGTGACACTCAGTGTTGTGCCCCTTCAATTTATGACAAATCGGAGCACTATCCATTTCCAGCGCTGTCTGGCTCACTTGCATTGTAAGTCTGATCCACCTCAGCCTTTGATTTCACAGAGCTCTACACCAAATCTGTTGGAAAGTCTGATGCATTGCAGCAGCAGGATTACCTTTGTGTAGGTTTTCACTGAATGTTGGTAAAGAGCAATCGAGGAAGGGAGAGGCAGTAAAGGCAGCTGAAAGTTAGTCCTGCAGCAGAATGCTGCCTTGCAAAATTTCTACACAGATTTTATACATTTATAAAATCGTTTTGATGTTTTTTATAGAGATCCCATTTTTGGCACAAACTGGGTCCACATCTAGAACATATTAAGCCAAACAAAGCATTGACGTCAACTTACCACTATCTCCAGAGAAGCTCACGGCATGCTTGAGACTTACATGTTTCTCCCATGAGTATCTGAAAAGACACAAAGTGGTGAACTAACTCAGTAGGTCAGGTTGCATCTCTGGAGAACATGGACAACTGACATTTCGGATCGGTTGAGATCTGGCTTCAGACTGATTTCACAATCTTCATTCTTCACGATCAGTCTGAAGAGCGGACCCGAACTGAAATGTCACCTACCCATGTTCTCCAGAAATGCTGCTTGACCCGATGAGTTAGTCCTGCAGCATGTGCCTTTTTTTTGTAAACTGGCATCTGCAGTTCCTTGTATCTGCATGTCAATGCTACCTCCCTTTCAACAAGCCTTTGTAAACCTACAGAAGTCTCAATTCAAAATGACGAATGCAATCCAGAGGACACATAAGATAAAAATGAGGTTTTGGAATTAAAGTTAATTGAGTTAAACAGTCTTACATTTGTAAAAACCTTAAAATCCACTGCCGGTTAATATCCCATCTCTTGCTTCTGTTTCTTAAGCTGCATCAGTTCATGTGCTCAACGCTCTTGTGAAACAAGATGATGGGTTCAAAACTAATTATGATCAAGAGGATTGCAGTCTTTTGAAAATACAAAATAACTTCTGGTGGAAATAAAATGCATTTGTAAAATCTAATCATCAACATTTGATCTGCCAGTCAGGAGTTCAGGGAAATGTCAGCACTTGCTGATTCTGATTAACACGCAGTCCTTTTCTGCTTCCACAATCTTGCATCTTTTGAGACCATGTTGTAAGACATTCCCCACCTATCTTAAGTACAAAACAATTACTTAAAAGACACAAATCAAAACACGAGGTAGTCAAGAGTCAAGAGAGTTTAGTTGTCAAGGATAACGGGATAATCAATTTCTTCCTTCAGCAGTTCAATGGGCAGGCAAATGCAATACACACAGAGATAATATATAACAATCAAAAAAGGTGAGTAAATTAATATTTTTAATACGTACAAAAAAAAATAAAGTCCATAGTGCAAAGAAAGATAGTCCATTAAACTTCATAGTTGCAGAGGTTAGTGTTGTTTAGTATTCATGAGCCTAATGGTGGTTGGGAAGAAGCTGTTCTTGAACCTGGTGATCACGTTTTTCAGGCTTTTGTACCTTCTTCCCAATGGTAGGAGCGAAATGAGAGCATAGACAGGACGATGTGTGTCTGCTGCCATTTTGAGGCAGTGCCTCCCAGGGATCCCTTTGATGGTGGGGTGGTCAGTACCATGATGGACTATAACTCTCTGTAATCTACTTCGTTCCTCAGTGTTTAAGTTGTCCGACAAGGTTATGATGCAACCAGTCAGCATGCTTTCTACAGTACACGTGTAGAAATTCAATAAAGTAGTCTCAGCAGATCAGGCAGCTTTTGTGGAGAAAGAAAACCCCAGTTAATCAGCAGGATACTTTAAAATGACTGTTACAAATGGGGCTTCATAGGGAGCCACTGGCTAGTCGCTAAGTGCTTGGTAACACTTTCAGAACTTCTGTACCTGTACTTTCCAGCTTGGCACTGAGTCTAGCAGTAGTTCCTGATCGCATGGAGTTGAAGGATTAGATTTGCTTTACATCTGGCTTTTCAACTTTATGCTTGACATAACTGGCAATTAAGTGGTGTTACAAACTTTCTTTAAAACTTAAACTAAGCAAAGCAGTTTGGTTGTTTGCTTTTATAAATTAATGATTTTTCCAGTTAACTTACAACATTAAAAAAAATGATAACAGTTTTTAAATAATTATTTACTTTAAACAGACTGTACCAGTTTCTGATTTAGACATTTTGAGGGATGGAAAGGCCTGCTGTCCTAGAATGATATTATGTCTGTCTGGTTGTGCAGTCTGTGGGATTATCATCTGGGGCATTCTTACTGCTCATGGGCTATTCTTAAGGCCTAGACACCTTTGGTGCAGCAATGAGACCTGGCGAGAGCACCACGTTCATATCTCCATAAGTTCATACGTTCTAGGAGGAGAATAAAGCCATTCGGCCCATAAAGTCTTCTCTGCCATTCAATCATAGCTGACCTATCTCTCCCCCATCTCCTACCCTATGGTCATCCTAAACCCATTCTCCTGCCTTTGCACCGTAACCCCTGACACCCGTACAAATTAAGAATGTGTCAATCTCCACCTTAACCATTTCCATTGACTTAGCCTCCAGAGCCATCTGTGGCAATGAATTCCACAGATTCACCATTCTCTGACATGGGAAATTTCTTCTCATTTCCTTTCTAAAGGTACGTGCTTTTATTCTGAGGCTATTGCCTCTGGCCCTCATCTCTCCCACTAGTGGAAACATCCTCCCCACATTCACTCTATCCAGACCTTTCACTATTTGATAAGTTTCAATGAGGTCTCCGTCATCCTTCCCAACTCCAGCGAGTACAGGCCCAATGCCCAATGTCTTCAAATGCTCATCATGTGTTAACTAAATCATTCCCGGGTTCATTCTTGTTCAACTCCTCTGTACCCTCTCCAATGCCAGCACATCCTTCCTCAGATATTGGGCCCAAAATGGCTCACAATAATCCAAATGTGGTCTGTCCAGTGCCTTATAAATCCTCAGCATCACATCCCAGTTTTGTATTGTAGCCCTCTCGAAATAAACACTGGCATTGCATTTGCCTTGTTGGTTGTAGGGTTGAATGAGGGATTACAGCAAAGGGTAAAGCAATGCTGGGACATGAAAGCACAGATTGGAATTTTCAAATCAAAGTGTGCTCGGAACTGAAATCAAGAGAGTTGTGTGAGAACTGCGGTGATGGGTGGCCAGGGGATGGTGTGAGTTTGGATACATGCAGCAGAAAAAAATCAACAGAATGTTTAAATGTGATGTGCCATCTAAACATTGATGTTCAATAGCTAAAAATATATCCTTTTCTTTTACTTTGTTGGATGTTTCTCAGAGAATTTCTCTGAGATTAATTATTTTCTTGCGGCGTTATAACAACATGAAGGCAGTGGTACTATGCTAAATCCAGATGTGGTGATAAGCGAGGGGTTGATTGCTCATCATTTCCCTTTGTGGTGGTGTCTGCACCAGTTCCTGGAGACTATGGGATGTTATGTCTCTTTGTGGTTTCAGCACATTTGCAGGAATGGAAAAAAGTATGGTGAGAATAATGATGTGGGAAAATGAAAAGGAAACTGCATTTGAGGCATAATTACCGTATATGAACATTGAGGACGAATCTTCAATAGAAAATTCTTTCACATTTATGACACCATATTTGTCAATTAATTTTATTAATAATTGACATAGTTGAGATATAAATACCTTCTAACAGTATAATTTAGGACATTCATGATTTGAATGTGTAGTTAATACACTGTCTCTTAATTGCAATCTGATCTGGATATATGATGAAGAAGACTTTATCCCATCCATTCTTATTCTCCCTTGTTAGCATTAACTGAACATGCAGACAAGACATGTTTACAGCCTATTATCTGAAGATCATCAATTTGTCATTGCAACACTTAGTACAATTTTAGAATTTAGCCTGGATTATAAAACTTAGTCAGCCTGAAATCTGTTCAATAAAAATAAAATACAAATTGATATCCTTGAGGCACAAGGAACTGCAGATGCTGATTTACAAAAAAAACCCAAACTGCTAGAGCAACACAACTGATCAGGCAGCATTTCTGGTGAAAATGGATAGGCAATGTTTTGTATGGGACCCTTCTTCAGACTAATTATAGTCAAAGTAGACAAAAGGTTGTCAGATATGGTGATATGTCTGAAATAAAAAGCCAAAGGGTGCAATATAGGTGGAAGGGGACAGAGGGGAAAAGAAAATGGAGTGGGATAATGGGAGAAATGGGTGTGCACAAAGGTGAAGTACAGGAAAATGAGGGAGGGGGGTGGAGAGGGTTGCTTACCTAAAATTGGAGTATTTAATGTTCTTACCATTGGGTTGCAAGCTACCAATGTGGAATATAATGTGTTGTTCCTCAATTTTGCACGTGGTCACACCCTGGCAATGGAAGAAGCCTAGGACAGAAAGGTTGATATGGGAATGGGAGGGAGAATTTTGATTGTTAGCAACTGGGAGATCCAGTAGGCTTAGACAGACGAAGCACAAATGTTTGGGGAAATGATCGTTGCCTTGTCTACGCTTGATGTAAAGGAGGCCACGTCTTAGTAGATGTAGTAGATGAGATTAGAGGAGGTGTATGTGAATTTCTCACCTGGAAGGGCTGCTGTGGTCTCTGGATGGATATGAGGGAGGAGGTGTAGGGACAGCTGTTACATTTCCTGCCATTGCAGGAGAAAGTTTCTTTAGTATCCGTTTCCACTACATCTGCTCCAAAGACGAGCATTTCCACTCTAGGACCTCAAATTTATTTCCAGTCATATATTTGTTCATCTTCCCTTTCACTGGAGATTAAAAATAAGTTACATTAAGAATTTTAGTAGGGATTTTGCATACCAGTAGATTTAATAAAGCATTTCTATGTTACCCACCAAAGTGTATAATAATTTAAATCAGATTTTAAACTTAGATAATGAGCTTTACAAAGGTTTCTCAAAAAATAACAAATCTAACGAGTTAATTTTTCTTACTATATAATTACTGGTCAATTCAAAATCACTTTTTGTGCCATAGTTATAAATGTTCTCTTTTTTTTTGCTTGGTTAGCTAAATGAACAGAAATTCATTCTCCTCAGAATTTTAAGATATTCCAAACTGATAAATAAATAATTCCACACATGTGTTTTTAACATCTTGATGTGTGGCACAAATCTCCATATTGGTTCAAAATTCCTTAAATTAAATCTTGAGAAATTACGGACAGGCTATTAAATGGAAAAGGGCCCTGAAAGGAATGTGTAGGTGTAAAAAGGAAGTTCACCTCCGAATCTGACTCCTACCACCATGAGGTGGAAAAGACTGACTTCATTTGATGGAAACTAATCAACTGGATAACACACATTGAGGCTTATTTTTCATTCTCTCTATCTGTCATCAATTTATACATGCAGGTAAGGTTTATAAAATGATGATAATATTGACAACATTGTAAAAGTGCCGTACCAACATCCCATTATATGTATTTCTCCTGCTCTGAGTTTATAAGGTACTTACATGATCAGCTCAGGCTAGACAAAAACTCTATTCAATCTCTCCGAAGATTAACGGTGACTATTTTAAGATTTATTTCCTAGATCCTGATAACCTTTGACCTTGAATTTGTAATAATGTCAGTCATATCATCCATGCTGTGAACCTAGGGAGACATAAAAAGATTTATATTTGTGATAAAGCTTCTGTAAGTGCAATAATGGTAAATTTTTGAACCTCAATTCATGGTTGGCAACAAGTTTGTAATCTGATAAATAACAGAAGACCTGGCTTCATGACATTTATCGCATTTGTTTCTGACTCCTTTGAGTCTGCAAATTCTTAACACCGTCTGCCAACAATTAATATCCTGTCAGCTGAAGAAAAATAGGATTGACAAAATTAAAAAAAAACACATGTGGGTAGTTTTTTTGAGTCAAAATCTGTTCAGTATCATTCTGAAAGCTATTACCTATTTGGTTTGCTTGTCTGGGGAAATATGTGAAAGGAAGCATCAGACACAGTGGAACCATCAACCACACTCATTTCATGGAGCGAGTTCCCTTGATCTGTTGACTGATACAGTACCAGCAGGGCCAAGTCACTGAGAATATTAGACGTTCGGCAGGTTTTTCTGATAAGAACTGGGAGTAAAAAGAAAATCGAAATTCAGTTTGATGGTAGACCGATAGAGATTGAATAGAGAAACTGTTCCATTGTTTGCACAATAGCGTGCTAATATATAAAACCATTGTCTTAGTCCAGATTCTTATTGTTGCACAACATCCTATTCATAAGCGTGTCTGTCTTTGATTTTGCCTTGAGGTGGTCCAACCTCAACATTGCTTGAAAATGGATTGCATTTGTTGCTTTATTTTTGAATGTCTACATTTCATTGCACATTTCATAATGAACGTGATACAATGCAGAAGAATATGGATTATAAAGAAGGCTGGTGGAGTGAGCAGAACACTGATCTTTAATTTGCTAGTGAAGCAGCAAAATAGATTTTAGTACATTAGCTGCCTGTTAAATACCCCAACCCAATTTTACTTTACATTGTGGAGATGGCAATCAGGCAGTTGTTGCTGGTAGCACTGCTGCCTCACAGCACCTAGATCCTGGTTTGATCCTGACCTCGGGTGCTGTCTGTGTGGAGTTTGCATGTTCTCCTTGTGACTGCATGGGTTTCCTCTGGGTGCTCCGGTTTCTCCTCACATCCCAATGACATGTGGGTTTGTAGCTTAATTTGCTTCTGTAAACTGCCCCTCGTATGTAGGGAGTGTCTTTGTGAAAGTGGGACAACACAAAAAACTAGTGTGAATAGGTGATTGATGGTCAGTGTGGATTCGATGGGCTGAAGGGCCTGTTTCCATGTTTTATCTTTCAATCAACCAATCAGAGCTGCACTGAAGGAGTGAGTATTTGATTTAAAAAATTGGAAGGTACTCAAGAAATGCATTAAAAGAAAGAAAAACGAAGGAAAGAATGGATGATATTAGAGACCCGATATAAGGAGTGATATAAGAGAAATGAGTTGGTCTAAATGAATGTTTTGTATTAGCCTATGTGGAAGAGGGAGTGCACATATTGACATGAAGGAGAAATAATGTGAACTTTGGGAATTATGTTTGTAGAGAATGGCCTGGCGTTTTTAAAAGTGGATAAATCAATTGCCCCAGGTAAAGCATAGAATATGCTTGTTGAAGATGCATGGATGGAAATAGAGCAGGTCCTGACCATCTTCAGCTGCAGGAGTGGTACTATGGAGCAGAAAGTCTGTGGATATTGTACCATTGATGGCCACCCATTCTAACAACAGTGGAGGGTAAATTACCTAGGGCATCACAGTGGTGCAGCAGTAGAGTTGCTGCCTTACAGCGACAGAGACCCGGGTTGGATCCTGACTACTGATGCTTGTCTGTATGGAGTTTGTACATTCTCCCCATGACCTGTGTGGGTTTTCTACAGGAGCTCCGGTTTCCTTCCACACTTCAAAGACGTACAGGCTTGTAGGTTACTTGGCTTGGTATAATTGTAAATTTTCCCTAGTGTGTGTAGGATAGTGTTAGTGTGCAGGGATCACTGGTCGGTGTGGACGTGGAGGACCGAACAGCCAGTTTCTGCTAAACTAAATTAAACTAAACTTTGACAAGCAGAGTAAAGAGACAAAGGTCAATTAAGGATTGACTACATGGATTTCTCAAGTCTAAGAATCTTTTTCAGGAGGTAACAATGAGGTATACCACATTAATGTCAGCTAGATAGACACAAAATGCTGGAATAACTCAGCGGGTCAAGCAGCATCTCTGGAGAGAAGGAATGGGTGACGTTTCAGGTCGAGACCCTTCTTCAGACTGATGTCAGAGACAGTAAGACTAAAGGGAGAACTGGGAAGGGGAGGGATAGAAAGGGAATGCAAGGGCTATCTGAAGTTAGAGAAGTCAATGTTCATACTGCTGGGGTGTAAGCTACCCTAGCGAAATATGAGGTGCTATTCCTCCAATTCACTCTGACAATGGAGGAGGCCCAGGACAGAAAGGTCAGATTGGGAATGGGAGGGGGAGTTGAAGTGCTGAGCCACCGGGAGATCAGGAAGGTTAAGACAGACTGAGCGGAGGTGTTCAGGGAAACGATCGATGAGCCTGCGCTTGGTCTCGCCGATGTAGAGAAGTTGACACCTGGAACAGCGGATACAGAGGTTGGATGAGGGGCAAGTGAACCTCTGCCTCACCTGGAATGACTGTTTGGGTCCTTGGATGGAGTCGAGGGGGGAGGTAAAGGGACAGGTGTTGCATCCCCTGCGGTTCCAGGGGAAAGTACCTGGGGAGGGGGTGGTCTTGGGTGGGAAAGGGCGAGTTGACCAGGGAGTTTCAGAGGGAACAGTCTCTGCAGAAAGCAGAAAGGGGTGGAAATGGGAAGATGTGGCCAGTAGTGGGATCCCGTTGGAGGTGGCGAAAATGTTGGAAGATTATATGCTGTATGCGACGGCTGATGGGGTGGAAGGTGAGGACAAGGGGGATTCTGTCCTTGTTACAAATAGGGGAAGGGGGAGCAAGAGCTGAGCTGCAGGATATCGAGGAGACCCTGGTGAGAGCCTCACCTATAATGGAAGAGGGGAACCCCCGTTTCCTAAAGAATGAGGACATCTCCGATGCCCTGGTATGGAACACCTCATCTTGGGCGCAGATGTGGTAGAGACGGAGGAATTGGGAGTAGGAGATACAGTCTTTACTGGAAGCAGGGTGGGAAGAAGTGAAGTGAAGATAGCTATGGGAGTCAGTAGTTTTGTAGTAGATGTCAGTCAATAGTTTGTTTCCTGTGATAGAGATGTTGAGATCTAGAAACGGTAGGGAGATGTCGGAGTTGGTCCAAGTGAATTTGAATGCAGGATGGAATATAGTAGTGAAGTTGATGAAGTCAGCGAGTTCTGCATGTGTGCCGGAGGTAGCACCAATGGAGTTGTCAATGTAGCGGAGGTAGAATTTGGGGATAGGGCCAGTGTATGCCTGGAACAGGGATTGTTTGATGTACCCTGCAAAGAGGCAGGCATAGCTAGGGCCCATGCGAGTGCCCATAGCTACGCCTTGGATTTGGAGGAAGTGGGAGGAGTCAAAGGAGAAGTTGTTAAGCGTAAGGACCAGCGGTGGAGAGTATTGGTAGTTGGAAATTGTCTCGTTCTGTGGTCGTAATGGAAATTGGCTGGTCAGCTATATGGGTTTCTAGCAGGACATCTGAGAAGTCCTACGTGACAAATTGTTCAGGAAGAAAAAGAACATGGGTTCCAATATTCAATGGCAAACTAGAGTAAAATTAGTCCATTGGGAAAAGGGAAAGTGTGTCAGTCAATGGGAAGTTTAGTGATAGGAGGAATGTGTGTAGCGTAATTCTGCAAGGCTTAACCTTGGGTCTCTTGCCTTTTACAATATATGTAAACTTATATATGAAGACTTAGATGTAAACTTTGGGACATAATTAAGAAGTTTGTCGATGATACTAAAACTGGCAGTATGGCTGATTGGGAGGAAGAAAGTATTTTGCTGAGAAATTGGATTTTGCCCTTTTTTATTGTGCTAAACATGTGCTATCTATGCACTATCAATCAATTAGATCTCCATAACCCCCCCCCCCCTAAAAAATTGCCAAAAATACATTTGAAACGGTGCTACAGAGGTCACATCCAGAATCTGCTGAGACCTGATTGCTGGGCACAATAAACTGACTACACTCAGGTTAGTGCAGCTGGAAACATTCTGCTGCAGTTAGTGGCAGGGTAGTGTCAGCTCTTAAAGTGGGCAGAAACCGCAAATACACTCCACAGTTGCCATGGAGGAGAAAACAGCTGCAAGGGACGAAGAGAGATAAAAAGCTCAACGTTCACTCAATGAGGCGTAAAAGCCCTGGTTCTGGGAGAGAGATTCGGTGTGTGAGTGGTGCTAAGACACCCATTCTGATTTCCAGTAGAAGTACTTCAATAGAGGTGACTACAGTAACATTGTCCAAGAATAACAATCCACACAGCATGGACTAAGGCTGAAAGAAAGTTAATAATTTCATCAAAGAGAGCAGTATACTAATATAATCGCTGGTCTTTCATTCATTTAGATACACACACACACATACACACAGAAACAGATACACATACCTTAACACAGCCCAACATAAACCATGCTAGTCCCTGCTACTGACATTCTAACCCCACAAGACGTTTAATCCAGCTAAATTATATATTAAAATATACCTCAATGTCTTTATCTCCTCCAATATCGTGAGGAATAGGAGGGAGGTCACCCATAAGGGTGGGAAGCCCTTATGTGCAGTACCTGACTCACAATGGGAAGACCATGCTGCACCTGAAGGGCAGAAGGAATGCAAGAATACACAAAAAAATAGGAACAGGAGTAGGCCACCTGGCCCTTTGAGCTGCATGTCATCTATACAACCCTGGCCAATTTACCCCACACTTCAACTCTAATGGTGCCAGAGCACTGATTTCACTACTTCATAAATTTATCTATCTTCACTTTAAATACTTTGAAGATCTAGCCTCTACAATTCTATGAGGTAGGAAATTCCAGAGATTCACCACCCTTTATAAGAAGAGATCTTTATGCACGTCCAGATTAAAAGACCAGTCCCTTATGTGGAAACTATATTCCTTCGTTCGAGACTCTTTCACATAAACATAGTAACCATCTCTGTAGCACATGCCATCCATAATCTCCAAAGTATGTCGACAATGTTCCATTGGAATTACTACATCTGACCGAAAGACCAGCAATTACATTAGCCTGCAGCTTTCTTTGATGTATTGTCAACATAGGATATGTTTTTTGAATCATCATTACGTTATTTGAATTGACACCAGACTCCTGAAGCAGACCACCTACCATAGGTTCCATAACAGGAAGAGGTTATCAAGTGAAACAAAGAAAAGATTCAATGGTATTAACAAAGTCTCCCTTGCAAAAGTGCAACATATATAAGAAAGGATGTTCACAGGAACCTGGACGTGGCATCGAAGGACGAGAAGCCGAAGCAAAGAAGTGGAAGCCAAATAACCGAATGGAAACAAAGCCGAAATGCCAAATAACCGAAAGCGTACGAAGCCGAAAGGGCGGGACGCCTAAAAGCCACCTAACCATAATCGTGGGATGCCTAAAAGCAAACTCACTGAAAGGCTGCTCTGCCGAAACGCCAACTCACCGAAAGGCTGCGTCGCCTACAAGCCAACTAACCAAATAGCGGCTCTGCCGAAAAGTAAATTAAAGGACAATGATGTCGCCGGGTCACGGGTCAATGACGTTGCCAATGTCAGCTATTGGTCCAGACCCCCGCGTCCATCACATCACTGGCCGATGGACAGGAGGGCGGGGGTCATTTTCCCCACACAAGCCATAGGTGACTGGGCACTCTGAACCCGAGCACCAAGTTGTAAGCGGCCGAAGGAGCGCATCCCTCGGGACAGCCCCCACTCTCCCACGGCCATGGCTGCCTTCCGCCTCATCTCCCCCGTGCAGCTGCACTGTAACGGGCTGTGTGTCGGTCAGATGATGGCTACGGTCGACTGATTGCTGCCGGCGGCCTGGATTAATGCGCCGGATCGGCTGCTTAGCCAGGGTTGCCCTCGAAACACCTCCAGCAATGAGCTGGATATTCCCGCTGTCAAAGAGCGGCGGCGGCGGCGGCGGCAGTCACCTGCTGCGTCTGACAAACTTGCAGCAGCAAAGCCAGCGGCAGATCAAGTCGGTGAAGAGTTTGCACAGTGGGTGAGTGTGGCGCTCCGCTGCTGGGCGTCATCGCCCCTGCTATTCCCCCCTCCCACGGGTGGCATCGCCATCGCAACCCCTGCTATTGCCCCCTATCCCCCCCTGGGTGGCATCGTCCCCCACTATCCCCCCCCCTCCACTCCTGGGCCCAGCGATGCCACCCAGCGGGGGTGGCGGTGGCGATACTGCCCGAGGGAGGGGTGATAGCGGGGTCGATGCCGCCCAGCCACTGTGCGAACTCTTCACTGACTCTTCATCCGACCGACAAACAGAGCAGCTTTTGACGGTCGGAAACTTTTTCCCACATTGGAAATGTACAACACTAAAAGGCATAGCTGTAAGGTAAGTGGCGAACGTTTAATGAAGATGTGCAGAGCAGGTTTTTTTACACAGAGCGTAGGTTGTTTAGACTACATTCAAAGCAAAATCGAACATAATAAAATAGAATATATCACCCACCAGTCTTCACATCCAACACATCATTCGCTAACATTTCTGGAAACCTTCAACGTGACCCCACCACCAATCACATCTTCTCATCCCTTTCCGCCTTCTGCTGGGACCTCTCCCTCTTCAACTCCTTGGTTCACTCAACCCTTCCCTCCAAACCATCACCTCTCCAGGCACTTTCCCCTGCAACCATAGGTAACACCTGTCCTTATACCTGCTCCCTCACATCCATCCAGAGACCCCAGCGGTCCTTTCAAGGGAGACAGTGGTTCACGCGCAGCTCCTCTAACCTCTTCTACTGTGTTCGGTTTTCCAGAAGTGGCCTCCTTTACTTCCCATTCTAATGCTAACCATTTTAACCCCACTTCCCATTCCCATTCCGGCCTTTCTGCCCTAGGCCTCCTCAATTACAAGAGCGAATGCCAAATGCAAACCCAAACAACACCTCATATTCCACTAGGGGGCTTATAACCTAATGGTATGAACATTCAATTCTCCAATTATATGTAACTAACCTTCAAACATCCCCCACACATGCCCCTCCCCCCACTCCCCACCTCCTTCCTCTGGCTTCCTTGAATTTCTTCTATTTTTATCTCCTTGTCCCAAACATTTTGTCTTTTCATCTCTGGCCTTTGTCCAACTGCCTGCAAATCAAAACCCCATGCACTTAATCTACCTATTACTTGCCAGGCTTTGTCCTGCCCCCACTTTGCTTCCAGCTTTCTCACCAACCCCCCGCCATGTTCAGTCTGAAGAAGGGTCCCGACCCGAATCATCAATTATTCATCCTCTCCAGAGATGCTGCCTGTCCCGTTGAGTTACTCCAGCTCTTTGTGTCTTCTAAAAACAAAAATTAGAATGTACTTTTCTGGAAATAAAGATAAAAATTAAAAACATATTTTTGTTTGGATGAATATTAAACTACAGTCAAATCCTTAATAATCTGCTATTTTAAAATCAAAGGACTTGTTAAACTTAGTCTTTACAAACATTGGAGAACATCCCACAAGTTATTAGCCATCTGCACTATTTTGCTTATGGAAAATTGGACAAAGTGTTGCTGGCATCTACTTGAATAACCATGCTGAGGGCAGTAGGCTCCACGGAAGCAAAATGAATCCGTTACAAATTATTGCAACAGAACACTGTAGAAATGTTTTATTAATTATTTTGTTATGGTCTCACTGAGCACAAAACAACTATTTTTTCCTACGACTAATCAGATACTTTCTACCAACATTTTTTTTAAAATTAAGCAAAACACAAAGTGCTTGAGAAATTCAATGGATCAGACAGTATCTGTGGAATGGGCAGATGATGTTTTGAGTTTTCAGACTCTGTGGAACGGTCCTGATTCAAAATGTCATCTGTCAATTCTCTCCACAGATGCTGCCTGATCTGCTGAGTTCTTCTAGCACTATGTGTTTTGCTCAAGATTCCAGCATCGGCAGTTTATTGTGTCTCAACTTATTCTGATTGTAGTTTGTTTTTTTTTAGTTACGGGACAATGAAAATACGGCTGTTAAGATTTAGTGTCGGTTTACGCACAGCATTTATGTTTGAATTTTTATTCAATGTATATTCAAAATGAGTATACACAATCACGTTATTTACAGAAAATGTTTTTATTTCCATTTAGCCTATAGTGATTTCTTGAAGTATTTTGTTCTTGAGAAATCATTGACAGAAATTCTTGGTATTGAGACCAGGCAATCAAGGTGAGTGAAACAAAGGCTGCCCCCAGAGTTGGTACAGAATTGATCATCAGTTGGTCAAAAGACATCTCGCTGGTGAGATTTCTGAATCTGTTGGGAAAGGATAGATTAGAGTAATCCATTCTTGTGCCTCCCTGTGGAAAATAAAAGCTTTTTAAGGAGCGGAAATTAATCCCACCACTTGTCAAACCTTTCCCTCCCTACTCCTTCCTGCTTTCAACAAAAATCATTATTTCCATGACACCTTGGTTCACTCAATCCACACTCATTCCTCCCTCTCCTTCTCCCTGCAACCTCAATTGGTGCAACTCCTGTCCCTATACCTCCTCCTCACCTTCATTTTGGGACCACCACAGCCATTCTAGGTTAAGCAGACCCACATGCACTTCCTCTGACATCATCTGTTGGATTTGATGCTCTCAATGTGAACTTCTTTATATTGGTGAGACCAAGCATAGACAATGCAATCCGCTTCACCTAACACTTGCGCTTTGTCCACTAGGGCCTACTAGGTTTCCTGGTTGCTAAACATTTTAATTCCCCTTCCCATTCTCATACTGGCCTGTCTGACCTCGGCCTGCTCCGTGGCCAGGGTGAGACCACACACAAACTGGAAGGACAGCACCTCATATTCCGCTAATGTAGCCTGCAATCCAACAGCATGAACACTGAACTCTCCAATTTCTGGTAAATCCACCCCACCCCATTCCACCTTATCATTTACTCAATTGCCACACCCCCGTGCACAGCTCGCTTTCCCGCCTCCCCACACCTATCACCCAGTTTCATCCCCCTCCTCCACTTCCTCCACCTGTTCATCACCCACATTCCAACTCCATGTCACCCATTTTTCTTCCTCTCCTCCCTGTTCCCTTGCACCCATCATCCCTTGCTCTTGTTCTTCATTTCATTCCCCACCTTCCTTTCTTAACAGATTGCACCATTTTCAAATTTTTTCTTCTCATCGTCACCTCCATCCTTGGTTACTTATCTCCATCCTTTTCACCCCCATCTGAACCCTCTGCCAATCTACCCTTGCTAATCTGGTTCCACCGATCACTGGCCAGCTCTTGTCCCATCTCTTCTCCTCACCTCTTTCTATCGGCTATCTCCCCTATCTGTCCAAAGAAAAGTCCCGAACCGAAACATCATCTATCCAATTCCCTCCACAGATGATGCCTGATCTGTTAAATTCCTCGGGCAATTGTTTTTAGCTAAAAATTCATGTTCAACTGACTTGTCCCTATTTGACAGATGAACTGTACCTGTCCAGTATTTTATTTTTACATATCCCACAATCATTGTCTTGCTCAGACACATCGGTATGTTGCATAAATCTATATATATTAGCCATGTCCACTTCTAAACTGGAACTCGTGAATTCTGCACGACCTGCACACCAGCCCCCTCCATCTGTCTGGAACTTCAAGGTTCACTCAAAGGACTCTGAGTTTGTTATTATTACAGATTTGGAATGAAAGCAATTACCAATCCCATGGGCAATACATTTTTAAAAGGAAAATTAAGGATGGCATTTTGCTTCAGCAAAGCGGATCTGTGCAGGCTCATGTACTGTAAATGAACTGACAATGCCTGTTTTTGCCTATAGTTGGATGGTGTTCCACATCATTAACAGTATACTTTCTCCAACTTTCACAATTTTTTTACTCTGCTTTCGGGTTTAAGAAATGGTGGTTTCTTCTGAGGTATAGACATGGTTTATGATGTGTGCATTTGAAATGTAAGACTTGAAATATGATTTATGAACATCTAGCTTTAGAGTAAGGAGGTAATGTCTGCATCGTGCTTTTGCATGTAGAATTTTGTGAAATGCAGATAAAGTTGGATGCTGAACATTATATAAGTGCCTTGCTGTGCTCTGCAATGATTTCTTCACAATTGTCATATTCCTACAGTTATGTTTAATATTTCTAAATGGTGATTCTCATAAAACACAGTGTCAGGCAAGAGTTTATGAAACTTGGTGGGTTGGGTTAAATATGTTTTCTTTTCCCTTAAATGTGATATTTTATGATAACATTTGCTTCAATATATAAAAGCAAATCAGACTTGTTTTTTTTAACCTTAATTATCTCCTGCATTACCTGTTAAAATTCATCAGAGGTCAGTTATACTTTATGTTGCCCTGAAGTTGCTTTAGCTGTGCACTAATTTAAATTGTGTATTGACAATTGTACATTGCCATTCCACCAAGTTATATTTAAAAACTACAACTTTAATGTTAAAGTATTCAAAAATGATATTGGTGATATTGTTTGGGAGCAGGTGAACAAATTCCTGCATATGCTTTAGCAGGTCATCATGCAATGCAAGGTATCATGTTCTTTTTGCCAAATTTATGGAGTGTGAAAGCAAAGGAAATCAAAATGAGTTCTGTGTTACATGAACTAATCTCACATGGTACTAGGTTATAAAGCCAGTAATTTTCCCTTTGTGACCCTTATGTTAGTTGACATTTGTTTGGTTCCTGTCTGCCCACTGACATTTAAATATCCCTTTCACTTAAATGGGATTGGTGGCATTGGGGAAGTTTTTTTTTCTGTATTTCACTTCATATTTATGTTTTTAATTAATTTTCAGCAGCATAGTGTATTTTCTTTTTTTTTAAAAAATATATTTTAGTCCTAAATGCTTTGAATTATTTTTTATTTTTTATATCTAGCACTATTTTAACAATGAAAATTCTCTGAGGAGCATGAATCTGAGACCAGGTCAATACAAGTGGCTCACTCTGTCTCACAGAGAGACAGCAGAGTGAAGGCCTCTCATGGGTAAGAAGAATGGTAGGATTAATGTGGGGACTCAGTGTGGCCTTTGGGCCCAACTGTACACAATCCACACTTCCAAACTTAAAAGCACCACTCACCTGTAGCCTCCATTTTCTCTCCAGTGTCCTTAAATGTGTTATCCTTCCAAATTTATTTTCATCGTTCAAGGAACTCTCTGACTGAGAGTCAGTTATTAAAGATGGGATAGCAGCACATTTGGAAAGTGGTGAAATCATTGGACAAAGTCAGCATGGATTTACGAAAGGTAAATCATGTCTGACGAATCTTATAGAATTTTTCGAGGATGTAACTAGTAGCGTGGATAGGGGAGAACCAGTGGATGTGGTGTATCTAGACTTCCAGAAGGCTTTCGACAAGGTCCCACATAAGAGATTAGTATACAAACTTAAAGCACATGGCGACAGATGGCACAATGGGCTAAGTGTTCGGCTGGCAACCGGAAGGTAGCCGGTTCGAATCCCGCTTGGAGTGCATACTGTCGTTGTGTCCTTGGGCAAGACACTTCACCCACCTTTGCCTGTGTGTGAATGTGTGTGAATGTGTGTGAGTGGTGGTCGGAGGGGCCGTAGGCGCAGATTGGCAGCCACGCTTCCGTCAGTCTGCCCCAGGGCAGCTGTGGCTACAGAAGTAGCTTACCACCACCGAGTGTGACTGAGGAGTGAATGAATAATGCGATGTAAAGCGCCTTGAGTATTAGAAAGGCGCTATATAAATCCCATCCATTATTATTATTATTATTGGGGGTTCAGTATTGATGTGGATAGAGAACTGTCTGGCAAACAGGAAGCAAAGAGTAGGAGTAAACGGGTCCTTTTCACAATGGCGAGCAGTGACTAGTGGGGTACCGCAAGGCTCAGTGCTGGGACCCCAGCTATTTACAATATATATTAATGATCTGGATGAGGGAATTGAAGGCAATATCTCCAAGTTTGCGGATGACACTAAGCTGGGCAGTGTTAGCTGTGAGGAGGATGCTAGGAGACTGCAAGGTGACTTGGATAGGCTGGGTGAGTGGGCAAATGTTTGGCAGATGCAGTATAATGTGGATAAATGTGAGGTTATCCATTTTGGTGGCAAAAACAGGAAAGCAGACTATTATCTAAATGGTGGCCGATTAGGAAAAGGGGAGATGCAGCAAGACCTGGGTGTCATGGTACACCAGTCATTGAAAGTAGGCATGCAGGTGCAGCAGGCAGTGAAGAAAGCGAATGGTATGTTAGCTTTCATAGCAAAAGGATTTGAGTATAGGAGCAGGGAGGTTCTACTGCAGTTGTACAGGGTCTTGGTGAGACCACACCTGGAGTATTGCGTACAGTTTTGGTCTCCAAATCTGAGGAAGGACATTATTGCCATAGAGGGAGTGCAGAGAAGGTTCACCAGACTGATTCCTGGGATGTCAGGACTGTCTTATGAAGAAAGACTGGATAGACTTGGTTTATACTCTCTAGAATTTAGGAGATTGAGAGGGGATCTTATAGAAACTTACAAAATTCTTAAGGGGTTGGACAGGCTAGATGCAGGAAGATTGTTCCCGATGTTGGGGAAGTCCAGGACAAGGGGTCACAGCTTAAGGATAAGGGGGAAATCCTTTAAAACCGAGATGAGAAAAACTTTTTTCACACAGAGAGTGGTGAATCTGTGGAACTCTCTGCCACAGAGGGTAGTTGAGGCCAGTTCATTGGTTATATTTACGAGGGAGTTAGATGTGGCCCTTGTGGCTAAGGGGATCAGAGGGTATGGAGAGAAGGCAGGTACGGGATACTGAGTTGGATGATCAGCCATGATCATATTGAATGGCGGTGCAGGCTCGAAGGGCCGAATGGCCTACTCCTGCACCTAATTTCTATGTTTCTATGTTTCTATGAAACCCTTGAATAGGCCTGTCCTATACTAGTAAAACACCTTTCTTCCAAATTACTAATTGCATTTTAAGTGATTGTGACAACAATTATACCATTGATCTTATTCAGTTGTCAACATTAAATGCAGCTACAACTTTCAATGTCTTTCCATCACATTCTATCTTTGACCATCTATTACTGATCCCACTCTTTCCTTTCATCCTTTCCACAGTTGCCCCATTTTTAATATAATCTAAACACATAGTGGGCATACTGATGTGTATGCTGACGACACCTAGCTCCACCTCATTCCCACCCTCATGACCTAAACATTGCTCCTTTGATGCTATCGTGTGTGCCTGACATCAATTTCTAAATGGCAGAAATTTCCAGTCACTCAATATTGGGAAGACTAATATTTTTGGCTTCAGTCTCCAATACGAATACTGTTCCATAGCCATAGCTCAATCCCCGCCCTGGCATCTGTCGCAAACTGCTAACAAACTTGCTGTAAAAATGTGACTCAGAAATGCATTTCCGATGACTCTCATAACGAAGACCAACTTAGAAAGACACAAAAAGCTGGAGTAACTCAGTGGATCAGACAACATTTCTGGTGAAAAGGAATAGGTAATGTTTTGGGTCAAGACACTTCTTCAGAAGAAGGGCCCCAACCTGAAACATCTCCTATTTCTTTTCTCCAGAGATGCTATCTGACCCGTTGAGTTACTCAAGCTTTTTGTGTCTATCTTCGGTTTAAATCAGCATCTGCAGTTCCTTCCTAAACTAAGCCCACCTACTTCCATCTCCACAACATTGCTTGACTCCAGGTCTGCAGCTCATCTACAATTAAAGCCCTTATCTCTGCCAATGTTACCTCTAGAGCTAATTTGCATTAAGTTATGTTTGTGAATGGATTTAACAATGGATTTATCCTCTGTTAAGCAATAACTTGGTTTTTAAAATGTTACCCCAGTTTTTGTATAAATTCATGGCCACTGTCCTCCCTACATATTGTCCTGCACCTTTGATTAATCTGGTTCTTCCAATTCAGGCCACTCCATCAATAGCCAAGACTCTTGGGCTGAGATTCCCTCTCAAAGCTCCTTTAACTCATCCTCCTCATTTAATATAAGCAAACTCAATGCTCGCTTTTATTTCAAGAGGGCTTGTATACAAAAACAGGGATGTAATGTTGAGGCTCTATAAGGCGCTGGTAAAGCCGCATTCGGAATTTTGTGAGCAATTTTGGGCACCATATCTGAGGAAGAATGTGCTGGCTCTGGAGAGGGTCCAGAGGAGGTTTACAAGAATGATCCCAGGATGAGTAAGTTAACCTATGATGAGCATTTGTCAGCACTGGGCCTGCACTCGCTAGAGTTTAGAAGAATAAGGGGACCTTATTGAAACATACAGAATAGTTAAAGGCTTGGTTAGAGTGGATGTGGAGAGGATGTTTCCACTCGAGGTCATAGCTTCAGAATTAAAGGATGTTCTTTTAGGAAGGAGATGAGGAGACATTTCTTTAGTCAGAGGGTAGTGAATCTATGTAATTCTTTGCCACAGAAGGTTGTGTTGGGCGTCAGTGGATATTGGCAGAGATAAATCGATTTTTGATTAGTACAGGTGTCAGAGGTTATGGGGAGAAGGCAGGAGAATTGGGTTGGGGGGGAAAGATAGATCAACCATGATTGAATGGCGGAGTAGACTTGATGGGCCGAATGGCCTAATTCTACTCCTACTCATTATGACCTTAATTCAGACTTTAAAACATACCTAAGGATGTCAATAAGCTGGAAAGAGAGCAGAAGGGATTCACAATAGACAATAGACAATAGACAATAAGTGCAGGAGTAGGCCATTCGGCCCTTTGAGCCAGCACCGCCATTCACTGTGATCATGGCTGATGTTACTGAGACTGGTGTGCATCAGTTGTAAAGAGATGCTGAATAGGTTTGGATATTTTTATCTGGAGCATAGACTGCTGAGGAGTGGCATTATAAAGGTATATAAAATCACGAAGGGCATAAATAAGGATAATGAGTGGTCACAGTCCTTTTTCCAGGGTCTAAAACATTTAAGGTGAGAGAGAAATTATTTAAGAGGGATATGATGGGCAACCTCTTCACATAGAGGGTAGCGGTCATATGAAATAAGCTGCCAGATGAAAGTCTAGAGGTGGATGCAATTACAATGGTTAAAATACATTTGGACATTGATGGAAAAGGCATGGAGAGATATGGAACAAATGCAAGCAAATTGAACTAGTTTGGATAAACATCTTGGTCGGCATGGATGAGTTGGTCTGAAGGACGTGCTTCTGACTATCTGATCAGGATTTCGGTCATTTGTCATGGTATCTCTATGTTGCTCTGCATTAAATTTTATTTGATATTAAAATTGAAATTCAAAATAAAATGGAAAAATGGTCATCTTGAGGTATTTTGCTAAATTAAACAATACGCTAAAATATAACTTGCTGACACAAATTTGAACTCAAATTTGACTTTAAACCTATAACAAGTTTGTCAATGCTAAGTATGGAGAAAGACATTGGTGCACAAAGCAGTGTTTACAACGTGGCAGGAATCATCTTAATAAAAGACCATTCAAGACAGACGAACTACAGAAATTAGATGGATAAATTGTGAAATTAAAATATACTACATGGCACAGTGGCATACTAGTAGAGTTGCTGGCTTACTACACCAGAGACCCAAGTTTCATCCTGGCAACATATGCTGTCTGTATGAAGTTGTACATTCTCCCTGTGACTGCCTGAGTTTTCTCCGGGTGCTCTGGTTTCCTCCCACATTCCAAAGATTTGTTGGTTAATTAACTTCTGTAAATTGTCCCTAGTGTGTAGGATAGAACTAGTAAACAAGTGATTGTTTGTTGGCGCAGACTCGGTGGCCGAAGGACCTGCTTTCATGCTGTATCTCTAAATTAAACTAAACTAAACAAGCAAGAATGTAAATCTATCACTGAGTTAAAGTACATAGAAACTTTAAAACAATAAATCTTCAATATTGGATAAATGTTGGCGTGAGTTGGAGAGTAGTAGATCAGTATTTAAAATATAAAAGAAAGCATACATCAAACAAGTTGTGCTTTAGGCAGAAACTAAAACAATTGAGGCTTCTGTGCTGGCTGCACCTATCATTTTGATTAGTACTTTCCAAGAACAATCATATACCATGAATGCTAGAAGCCTCGAAGAAGCACATTTTTATCTTAACTTACAACATAAGCCTTGGACTTTTTTGAAAAGTGCCTCCAAATAAATGACTGAAACACTGAGCTAATGCATACACTGGTTTCCTTTGCCAGTGGCCTTTGGAAGAGCTGCCGCAGGTCATCCACTTTGTCAATACTTTTTCCTGAAGCCACCTGGAGTAGGTATGCTTCTCTTCATCTGCTTGCTCCACAAAATTCTTCCAGTGCATGCCTAAATTTTCCATCTCTTCCCCAACCTCACATTCTCAGATTGCCTCATGATCACTTCCAGGCCATCTCTGGATTGAGTCACTGGATTTCCCAATATTTCTCTTTCCCAATCAGCGAGCTTCCTGTTAGCACTTCAACATGGTCGGTCTGACAATCATTTAGGTTATTGACCCACAATGTCAAATCACCCATTGTTCTCTGCTGATGGACAACAATTTCAAATCCAGTCCAAGTAACCAAAAGTGCAAATTCCAACAATTAATATATTACTTACTCCTGTATACACTATTTTGCTGATAGGTTGTAACTTTATTTTCTATATCCAAGCCAAGAAAAAAAAATTATATCTGAAACATATGCATTTAATGATGCTTAACAATATAACAATACATGTGTATGTATGCTTGCACACATCCATATGCACATTTAATTGAGATGAATAGCCAAATGTGTTGCCTATACAGTTGAGGTTTTTAACTGAAGTATGAAAACGTCTTCTAAATTAAGTCCTTTTTGATTCTAACTCACTCTGATTTGGATGGAAAGAATGCCGTATAAAGACACCAGCCCATTTATGGTTGGTTCTTAAGCACACGGCGATGAATGCTTTGCCTGTGCCAACATTTAAAGAAGCCTAGGCAAGATTATATTGGTCTCACGATAGTCTGGCTCTCAACCGATTTGTTGGCTGCAAAAAATTTGGCATTCAAACAAAACAGTTTATTTGCATGCTGAAGCAAAGAGTTTAAAAAAAAAATCTTTATTTCACTTGTGATTTTTACATTAAATAACCACCAAAAATCTTAAAAACAACTCTTTTTGTTATTTCAATTATCTTATTAATTACATAACAAACATCAATGGATCAGTGTAGCATGCTCCCTGTGGAAGCAAAGAGGAACTATTCCCTTTACAGTTAGAAGTCATAGTTTGTCATATATAACCAGTTCATTGGGTCTGAAATGTTGGTATTTTACAGTGGATTAAAAAAAAAAACAGGTAGTAAAGGAACTTTGCTGTATATTCTATATGTCTGCTGGGGACAGTGTCATATGTATAAGATAATGTTGAGTCTAATCCTCAGACAGTATATTGAATTCTGAAATCAGAGTGCAAACTGAGAAATCAGAAGGGATATGGACACGTGTACAACATTTTTCATAAACAACATTCATTTTTATAATGCCATGGAACAATCTATCACAGGCCCTTCAGCCCTTCATGTACACGCTGACCATCAAACAACATTTATTTTCTTCTTCAGGAATATGGTCTTGCACGAAATCGACTGAGAATCCTGCAAAGATATCCCTGGTACAAATCTGTTGGAACCATTTATAAAGCATAAATCATCACACAGGAATATTGGCCTAGATTTTGTGTTCAGCACTGAAGGAATGGGTTCCACTACTGGCATTAGAAAAAGATATCCCTGCTGCACAGGATTAATTGCAATCTAGTTTTCCACTTGGCCCCTACAGGAGGACGTGCTGTCCAAATAAGTCAAGTCATTGAGCCACTGATCAGGCAATCAGATTGTAGAACTCTCAATTGAAGTAAAAAAAATAGTAGCTCAATTAATTAGTTTTTTTCATTTCACGAAAAGCAATATAAATATTGAACATTCTCAAGAAATTAATGAAAACGCTGAAATTTCATTAACTTTAACCAAACCAAATGAAAAAATAGTTTTTAATGTTTACAAAACAATGATGGGACCCCTAATCATGGAGTTGAAGGAAAGATGCTTTATGGGCAGAAAAATATTCAGCCATAATCATGACTTCCAACCATGTTAAAGAATCAGTAATGTCTCATCCACCGCTGCTCCCGTGTTATTTTATGGTAATGTAAGATAACGCGGGTGCATTGTACATAAAGAGCCAATAATGCATAAAGAGCTCCCATTAAATGATCATCTGTGGAACTCCCTGCAATGCAGCCTGTGGAGATGCAGGGTAATACTGAGAGTAACCTCCAGATTCCTGCTTTAACTACATGTGTGCAGCTTCCAGAAGTTGCTGTTATGTACAAGGTAAACATGAACATTTTTTTCTGGCACTGGAACTCCAAATTATGGACCTCGATGTCCATTTCATTCATCCAGATGAGGTGAGTGTGGGTGGGCAGGTACCTGGGCAGCACCTCTGCAAGTCTGAAGAATGGTCTTGACCTGAAACATCACCCATTCCTTCTCTCCAGAGATGCTGCCTGTCCCACTGAATTACTCCAGCTTTTTGTGTCTATCCTCTGCAAGACAAGTCTGGTCCAGTGACATCTGGCCAATACTCAACAATGTGCTTACATTTGAAATGCCTGCCAGCATTCCAGTTGCCAACTGAGAGAGAAAATGAATGACCACTGTTGGGAGATACAACTGTTGGAATCTCACTGGCTAGTTTTAGAAAGGAAATAGTCATAAAGTTGTAGAGTACAGTACAGAAACAACTCATCCATGTCAACCAAGTTGCCAAATCAAGCTAATCCCATTAGCCCGACTCTGACACATGTTCCTCCAAATCTGTCCTATCTATGCATCTGTCCAGATGCCTTTTAAATTTTGCCAGTGTACCTAACTTTACCTCTTCCTCTGGCAGTTCATTTCATATTTATATCATCATCTGAGTGACAAGGTTGCCCCTCAGGTCACTTTTAAATATTTCCCCTTAACTTGAACCTGTGTCCTCTAGTTTTAGACTCCCTACCCTAGAGAAAATACTGTGGTTATTCACCTTATCAACGCCCCTCAAGATTTTACGTATCTTCATAGGTTCACTCCTTAGCTTCCTACGCTCTAGAGAACAAAGACCCAGCCTATTCTCCCTCTCCTTATAACTCAAACCCTCCAGACTCGGTTACATCCTCATAAATCTTTTTTTTCGCCCTTTTGAATTTAATGATAATCTTCCTCTAGCTGGGCAACCAGAACTGTACACAGTACTCCAAATTATTTTGGATGACTGCAAGTTAATTTAATTTTTATTTTTGCAAGGAAACCATTAGGAAACTAAAATGTTCTACATAGCAAAATAAATAGCATATAAAATGACAATGCAAAGCAAAACTGAACAATGGGTTAAACTTACATTCTAAATTTAATAGATCAAAAAGGAAGATGGGAATTCAGAGATTGAATTTCACTGACATTTTGGTGTAAAGCCATCTAGTGACCTGAATGTGTAAATACAGCGTGATTATACATACAGAAGCAAAGCCCAGAGATACATATTTTACAACGAGAACAATTCCGCTGGAAGAACTGTTGTCAGGTTGAGAATATTGTCATGTGCACATGCATGATATAATAATAATAATTATAATAATAAACTTTATTTCGGACTCAAGGTCCAGACAAGGGACAACATTACATAAAAATACATTGCATATAAAAACATCATAAAATACATATAAAATCTTAGTATATCACTTATAAAAGCATCATAAATCATATATTCAAGAAAAAACACCATACATGAATTAAAATCCAGAATAAAATAGAATGATCAATGTCCTACAATGAGACAACGATACCAGTGTCTACACAACTGGAATTTGTAGTGTGTAGTGCTAAACCTTATGTTTGACAAGGCCACAATAATTACATTTTTGGAGTCATTTATCCTGCAAATGAAATTATACATATGATTTCTTAGGATAGCTTCTAAAATATAGTACAGGTACAATGAAAATCTTGCTTGCAACAGCATCCATGAGGACAAGAAATAAAAAATGCATGATGAACAGGTGTGAAGATTTAGGATTTTAAATTGGCATCACATTGCATTTGCCAAACAATTGCTTATACTTTAAAATTTTAATAGAAAAGGAAAGAAATACTCTGCAGATCAGACAGCATTTGTAATGAGGACCAATTTAAAGTTTCAAGATTTTAAAAAACCCACAAACCATTGATGGAATCCAGTGCATCAGGTTATATCTGTGGAAGGAAATGGACAGACAACGTTTTGGGATGCTTCTAAAAGTTGTCTGTCCATTTCCTTCCACAAATGCTACCTGACACACCAAGTTTAACCAGCAGTCTGTTTTTGTCAACATTTCAGCATCTGTGGTCTCTTGTGTCTATGAATTTTCAGGCTGATGATGCTCATTGGGTCTTTCTAAAATGTGACACAATCATTTTTGGTTAAGTGCCTGTCCCACTGTATGAGGTAATTCAAGAGTTCTCCCGAGTTTCCCCTGATTCGAACTTGGAGAATTACAGTAATAGCCGCGCGTAGGTACTCAGGGCTCTTGTGGACATTTTTCAACATGTTGAAAAATCTTCACGAGCTTACCGCGTTTCCCGAGTACTTGCCGTTAGCGTTATGAGCAGCTAAGAGACGTCTAGAGCTCCAACGTACCCGCTACGTACATTCTATGTACTTACCAGCAGTTTGACATTTTTTAAACTCGGGAGAGCTCTTGAATTACCTCATACAGTGGGACATGCCCTTTATATTGCCATAGATGTCCTGTTGGTTGCTAGCGGAAGAAAATTAAAAAAAACTGCATATGCTGGAGATCTACAGTGATGAGGCCTTCAACTCTGGTGCCTCTGAACTGACCTACCTCTTCCTGAAATGCGAATTCCTCTTTTCTATAGTGGATGGAACTCTCAAACACATTTCTTCTATTTCTTGCCCTTTTGCTCTAACCCCTTCTGTGCGAGGAAAAAACAAAGATAGAGTTTCCCTGGTACATACCTTCCATCCCACTGTTCCATCATATTCAATGCATTAATTCTCCATTTCCATCAATATCCCACCACCAGTCATACTTTCCCCTCTCCCACTACATTTTGCAGGAATATTGTGACAATCTGGTCCACTCCTAGGTCTCCACCCACCACTCCAATGGCACCTCTTTATGCATTGAGAGAAGTTGCAACACCTGTTTGTGTACTTCTTCTCTTGCAACTCTCTAGGGCCCCAAACAAACACTCTTTGTGAAACAAGAATTCACGTGCATTTTATCCAATCTTATGTACCACATTTTGCGTTTGCAATGTAGTCTGATCTGCATTGAAGAAACCAAACGCAGATTGCGTGATCGCTTTGGAGAGCACCTGTACTTAGTCCGCGGGCTTGATCTTGAGCTTCTTGTTGCATGCTTGAAGCTTTCACTTTCAATCCCACTCCCATTCGGGTCATCTGCCTATATCCTTCTCCACTGCTATAGTGAAGACCAATCTTAACTAGAACAATGTCTTATCTTCCATCTAGGCACTTTGTATCACTCTGAAATGAACACTGCATTATCCGACTTTGGCTAAACTGCTCTCTCACCATTTCCCTTTACCACGCATATGTCCTTTTCTTGTCCCATTCTTTAAAATGCCTCACTAATGATCTATACTCATGCTTATCCACTGACTTGTCTTAGCCCATCTCCATACAGTATTTTGTCTCACATCTCAGTCAACCCTCCAGATTTGCTGGTGGAAAACTGCAACCCTTTCACTCTCCTCCAGTTCCAAGGAAGAGTCCCTGTCCTGAAACATTAACTGATTTCTTGTTCTACATATGCTGCTTCACTGGCTGTTAGTTCTTCCAGCCTTTCAGGTTTTATATCAGATTCTAACTTCTGCAGTTTCTAGTGTTGGCATTATTTTAGCTCCATTTTTCTGAGAAGAAACTTAAGCCCCTGTCCCACTTAGGAAACCTGAACGGAAACCTCTGGAGACTTTGCGCCCCACCCAAGGTTTCCGTGCGGTTCCCAGAGGTTTTTGTCAGTCTCCCTACCTGCTTCCACTACCTGCAACCTCCGGCAACCACCTGCAACCTCCGGGAACTGCACGGAAACCTTGATTGGGGCGCAAAGTCTCCAGAGGTTTCCGTTCAGGTTTCCTAAGTGGGACAGGAGCATTAATGTGCTGTTAACTGCCCAATTGATCTCACATAATCAGAGATATTTCCTTCCCCACTGCCTCTGCTACTAACAACCAACTCGTTTTTCTTTCTTTCCCAGTTCTGGCGAAGGGTCTTCAATCTGAAATATTAACTGCTTCTCTTTCCAAAAATGCTGACTATTTTGCTGTGAATTATAACTGATAATTATCACTTTATTTTATATATATATTTCTTATTTCCAGCATCTTGGGTCTTTTGTCTTTTGTATTAAGACTGTGGAAGAGTGATTGAGATTTGACAAGTTTTGTGTTGATTGTATTAGCTCAGCATATTCAGCAAACCAGAGAAGCCCCAATGGTATATATTTTAACCAACTTCTTATTACCCCAAATCCACATTAGATTTTTGTGGCTTTTAATTACATTTGAAATAACATTAAAATGTATTTGAATGTCTAAGTAAACAACATTGAAGGGAAGCCCACTAGCTACGTTAGGAAAACCTCAGATAAAACAAATCATTAACTTTGGATCAAAATCAGCTTTCTTTCAGGTTTCTCCCAGGACCCCAATGCTAAATCTGCAATTATATATAATATGCTGCCTACTGCTGCTGCAGAACAGTTATTCCATAAAAACCATAAATAACTAGTTGTGGATTACATTTATTGATATAAATCTTAATTGGGTAGTTTTGGAATTAGTGTGGTTTGGCAGTTAGTTTGTCCAAATGTTTGTGCACCAAATACAGAGCTTTTTTCTTTCAACTGCTAACTTTACGTGACAAGGATGAGAAACATCTGATAGATTCCATAAAATTGATTTTGGTACTGATTTAGGATGATCAGCCATGATCATATTGAATGGCTCAAAGGGCTGAAAGGCCTACCCCTGCACCTATGTTCTATGTTTCTATGTAATTCTAATAGCTCACCTTTAGTTGGTACAGTTTTACTTCCCGGGATTATTACCAGGTTAGACTGTCAATGCAGATCATCTCTTTGTGGTCAGCTGATGTGGGTTTTGAAAGCATTCACTGCTTATACAGTGGGTATTATTTGATCATACCCACTATTATTTGATTATACTCATTGACTTGCTTCTTGAGCCAAATGAAAGTTAAGAACTCCAAGAGTAAACTCTCTTTTGTTCTTTTCTGGAAAATGTATCGGTAAAATTGCAGAGATATCAGGAAAATTGCACTGCCCTTGCCCCAAAGGAAATACTATCGATACTCTTTCTATTGCAGCACCATCAGAAGCCTAACCACTCTTTCAGTGGAACAAAGCTGGAAAATGTGTCCAGTTTTTCTGTGTTCTGAAATTATGATTGCATATCCTGGGATTCTCAGGTTGCACTTTGCGTTGACCCAAGGGGTGAATATTTCACTCTGAATCCATGTGTGCATTTCAAGTGACATATAAATATAAGCTAGACTAACATATCAGCGCAGAGCTGAGGTATTGCTGTCTTGCTATATTTTAGATGAGCAATTAAGTAGAGGACATGCCTGCTCTCTCTAGTGGATGAATTTCTGAGACCTATGACAATTTCATAAGGTATTGGAAAGATATCTATCCTCAAATAGTTATCAATAAATGTCAGCACTAAATAAGACACTAGTTACATCCAGTATGAGTAGTGCTTACAGTTCTAGTCATGACAAAAAATATGATTACACCATAGAGGATACACAGGAAATGTTTGAGGTTGTTAATAAAATCAGAAAATTGTGGAACTGCTCAGCAGATCAGGTAGCATCTGTGGAAAGAAAAGCAGAGTTAACAATTCAGGTTGATAAACTTTCCATAGACATTGTCTCGCGTGTTGAGTACTTCTAATAACTTTTGATTTGATGACCGTGCCAAATTAATTTCAATGCATGCTTCAATGTGCTTTTGGGCATATAAGTTGCAATCCTCTGCTATTTGGCTGTGATTTGAAAAAATGCTGCAATTTCGACATTAACCCTGTGAGAAGAACATATTTGGTTTTCTCAGGGGATACCAGAGATACTGTATATGGAAAGAAGCGAGATACTGTATATGGCAAGAAGCAAAAGCAACAAGGTTGCTGTGGTGGTTAGCCATAACTTCCTTAATTTTAACTGTGATATCCTCAGTG
Organism: Amblyraja radiata; assembly: GCF_010909765.2. NCBI lineage: Eukaryota > Metazoa > Chordata > Chondrichthyes > Rajiformes > Rajidae > Amblyraja > Amblyraja radiata. The sequence goes on along the minus strand of NC_045965.1, from coordinate 37,389,639 downwards.
CAAAAGGCTTAGATGGGGCAGAATTTTAATACGTGTATCGCAGAAGGTTTCTTGAAGTGTTATGTAGGTAGTCCAACTAAAGGATTGACCAGATTGGTTCTTGTATTGGGAGTTAAACATGGCCAAGTGACTGGCATTTCAACGGGAGAGCATTTGCATTAGGGTTAGGGTTAGGGTTCACAGCTCCTTAAGGTCTAGTATAGTTATGAATAAGGATAATTTGGACCTTGGGAGAAAGTACTAAATCAGGATAGGGCAAATTATAACGTTATTAGGCAGGAGCTAGGGAGTGTAAATTGGGAGCAGGTGTTATTGGGTAAGTTCATCTCTGACAAGTGGGAGCCATTGAAAGAGCAGCTGATCAGAGTTCAGGACTGGCATGTTCCAGTGAGGAGGAGGGACAAACATGAAAAGATAAGGGATCATTGGATGACGAGAGAGGTTGTAAATTTTATTAAAAAGGAAAAGAGACCCTGTGGACATTTAAGAAGATAAAATCAGACAGGTCCTTTGGGGAATATTAAGAAAGCAGGAAATAAGTTAAGCAGGGAATTAGAAAGGCTAGAATGAACCATGAAATGTCATTTGCAAATCAGATGAAAGAGAATCCCATGGCTTTTTATACATACATTCAAAACAAGAAAGTATCTAGGGAGAAGGTAGGACCTCTCAAGGATAAAGGAGGGAATTTATGCTTGGAGTTGGAGGATAAAGGCGAGGCACTAAATATATACTCAGCATGGAGAAGGAAATAGAGGATTGTGAGTTCAGTGTGAGGTATACTAATATACATTTTGAGGTCCTGCAGGAGGTCATATTTGGTCATTTGATGAACATTAAGGTGGTTGCTGGGGCCTTGATGAAGATCTTTGTATATGGGTACTGTCTGTGTGGAGTTTGTACAGTACTTTCTCTCCATGACCGGCGTAGGTTGTCTCCAGGAGTTTCTTCCCACACTCCAAAGACATACTGGTAAATTTGTAAATAATCCCTAGTGTTAGTGTGCAGGGATTTCTGGTCGGCGCGGATTTGGTGGGACGAAGGGCCTGTTTCCGCGCTGTATCTCTAAACTAAAACTAAACTAAATATGCACATAAATAGGTTGAGTATAGAGAGATATGGATAACATGCAGGCTGAAGGGAGTAGTTCACTTTGGCATTATGTTCGACACAGATATCGTATTTAAAGAACAGACCACGCTGTACTGGGAATTGTACAATGAGATTGTACAAAGGAACACTTAGCAGTCTTGTTATATGTGGTTATTCTATAAAATAATCAAATTCATCATTAAGATGGGGAATTAATCAGGGAATCAGCTTAATACATCCAAACAAGGAAACTGAAGATATGAGGCACTAACTGATTATGATAAATTTAGAAATGTATTAAGTGGGTTGATGGTGAATAATATCTATAGAAAGTATATGTGAATCTCAACAATTAATCATTCCTATTTAGCATAAACATAAATCAGAAAAGAGCGTTCAACCATAGCTTGCAAAGTCAAGATTGTGGTGTTCCAGTGAGGAGCCGTGTAAAATTACCAATAGAAGGACTGGGAGGAGTTCAGATGTCACCAAATGAAGATAAAAATATTGATTCAGTGGGTATGAGAGTAATTTTACAGGAAACCATAACAAATCTTCCATCAATATGTGAAGAGAAAATGGTGAGAGGAGGTAAATGTAGGTTGCCCACAGAAAGAAACATAGAAACATAGAAATTAGGTGCAGGAGTAGGCCATTCGGCCCTTCGAGCCTGCACCGCCATTTAATATGATCATGGCTGATCATCCAACTCAGTATCCCGTACCTGCCTTCTCTCCATACCCTCTGATCCCCTTAGCCACAAGGGCCACATCTAATTCCCTCTTAAATATAGCCAATGAACTGGCCTCAACTACCCTCTGTGGCAGAGAGTTCCAGAGATTCACCACTCTCTGTGTGAAAAAAGTTTTTCTCATCTCGGTTTTAAGGGATTTCTCCCTTATCCTTAAGCTGTGACCCCTTGTCCTGGACTTCCCCAACATCGGGAACAATCTTCCTGCATCTAGCCTGTCCAACCCCTTAAGAATTTTGTAAGTTTCTATAAGATCCCCTCTCAATCTCCTAAATTCTAGAGAGTATAAACCAAGTCTATCCAGTCTTTCTTCATAAGACAGTCCTGACATCCCAGGAATCAGTCTGGTGAACCTTCTCTGCACTCCCTCTATGGCAATAATGTCCTTCCTCAGATTTGGAGACCAAAACTGTACGCAATGCTCCAGGTGTGGTCTCACCAAGACCCTGTACAACTGCAGTAGAACCTCCCTGCTCCTATACTCAAATCCTTTTGCTATGAAAGCTAACATACCATTCGCTTTCTTCACTGCCTGCTGCACCTGCATGCCTACTTTCAATGACTGGTGTACCATGACACCCAGGTCTCGCTGCATCTCCCCTTTTCCTAATCGGCCACCATTTGGATAATAGTCTGCTTTCCTGTTTTTGCCACCAAAATGGATAACCTCACATTTATCCACATTATACTGCATCTGCCAAACATTTGCCCACTCACCCAGCCTATCCAAGTCACCTTGCAGTCTCCTAGCATCCTCCTCACAGCTAACACTGCCCCCCAGCTTAGTGTCATCCGCAAACTTGGAGATATTGCCTTCAATTCCCTCATCCAGATCATTAATATATATTGTAAATAGCTGGAGTCCCAGCACTGAGCCTTGCGGTACCCCACTAGTCACTGCTCGCCATTGTGAAAAGGACCCGTTTACTCCTACTCTTTGCTTCCTGTTTGCCAGCCAGTTCTCTATCCACATCAATACTGAACCCCCAATGCCATGTGCTTTAAGTTTGTATACTAATCTCTTATGTGGGACCTTGTCGAAAGCCTTCTGGAAGTCTAGATACACCACATCCACTGGTTCTCCCCTATCCACGCTACTAGTTACATCCTCGAAAAATTCTATAAGATTCGTCAGGCATGATTTACCTTTTGTAAATCCATGCTGACTTTGTCCAATGATTTCACCACTTTCCAAATGTGCTGCTATCCCATCTTTAATAACTGACTCTAGCAGTTTCCCCACTACCGATGTTAGACTAACTGGTCTGTAATTCCCCGTTTTCTCTCTCCCTCCCTTCTTAAAAAGTGGGGTTACGTTTGCTACCCGCCAATCCTCAGGAACTACTCCAGAATCTAAAGAGTTTTGAAAGATTATTACTAATGCATCCACTATTTCTGGAGCTACTTCCTTAAGCACTCTGGGATGCAGCCTATCTGGCCCTGGGGAGTTATCAGAGAGAATTTATAAAGAGAATTATAATTGGAATTATGAAAAGACAGAACAGTTAAACACACAATTTGGTTCTGTCTTTACAAAGGAAGACACAATCTCCCAGATAGGTTTAGGAATCAATGCTCGAGAGAGTGGGAGAAAACAGACTGATATGGATATTAACGGGGCCAAAGACAAACAAATCCCCGAGGCAGAACATTTGCACCCCACCGTGCTTAAGGAAGATGCTCTGCAAATAATCAATGCAGTGGTGTCCAACTTTCTTTGGACTTGAGGAAAACCTACTAATTGAAGAATAGTAAAAATCATCCGACTATTTAAAAGGAATAGTAAAAATCACGGAGTTACAGCTGGAGCAAGGTACTGAAATAATCACAATGATCAGCCATGATCATATTGAATAGTGAGCAGGTCTGATGGAACTAGTAGCATCCTCCTGCTCCTATTTTCTAGGTTTCTGTGCCCATTGACAATAGACAATAGACAATAGGTGCAGGAGTAGGCCATTCGGCCCTTCGAACCAGCACCGCCATTCAATGTGATCATGGCTGATCATCCCCAATCAGTACCCCGTTCCTGGCTTCTCCCCATATCCCCTGACTCCGCTATCTTTAAGAGCCCTATCAAGCTCTCTCTTGAAAGTATCCAGAGAACTGGCCTCCACTGGCCTCCACCTGAGGCAGAGGTTTCCACAGACTCACAACTCTCTGTGTGAAAAAGTGTTTCCTCATCTTCGTTCTAAAAGGCTTACCCCATATTCTTAAACTGTTGCCCCTGGTTTTGGACTCCCCCAACTTCAGGAACATGTTTCCTGCCTCTAGCGTGTCCAAACCCTTAATAATCTTATATGTTTCAATAAGACACCCTCTCATCCTTCTAAATTCCAGAGTATACAAGACCAGCCGCTCCATTCTCTCAGCATATGAGAGTCCCGCCATCCCGGGAATTAACCTTGTGAACCTACGCTGCACTTGGCATTTGGCATTTTTGCGGGGACGGCTGCTTCTGCGGTTCCTTCCTGTTGGAGGGTGGGGGGAACCCTGGCCCGTGGCGGCTCCTGGTCCGTTCCCTCTGCGGGTGCCGCCTGGCACTGGATTAGGAGTTGTTATGGGCCAGGGTTCTTCTTCAATAGGAAGCAACTGCAGATCAAAGATACTAGAGCAGATTCTAGTATCTTTGACGCAGATCAGGCATGATATTCTTCCGATTTAAATTGTAATTCCGATTTTATTGTTTTCCTATTTTTTGTGCCCGGTTATTTGGCGGCCAATCAACCGCTGTCTCTAAGAGGGTTGCGTCCAATCACCGACCAACTTCCCTTAAAATTCCCGTTCAATCAATAAATCGGTCTCCTCCCGTCCAATCAGCCGCTGTCTCCAAGGGCATTGTATCCAATCACATGATGAACTGGTCACTCGGCGACCAATCAGACACAGTCTCCTAGGGGCCGTTTGATCAATCACCGACCTGCTTCCCTCACCGATGCAGACGATGGCTGCAGCCAACACAGACACAGGTAGAGAGAGAGAGAGAGAGAGAGAGAGAGAGAGAGAGAGGCAAGAAAGCAGCTATGACATATAATACACAATAAACAATATTATAAATACACAATAAACAAGTGATGCATTCTTGTACTCTTACATGGCTATGATCGCACATTAAAAAATCCCCCCCCCCTTCCTCCCCAACCTCAGCCTGACGGACCATAGAGTACTCCTAGTTCCTAAAACCCTTTTCCTTCACTGGTCAAAAGTAAAATTCTGTGGATGGATACAGGAAACCAGAAATGAAAGCAGCAAATGCTGAAAAAACTCAGCTCATCAGAAAGTTTGGGTTGTGGGAGAAGTGCTATTAGCATCTTGGACAAATGACTTTCATCACAGCCTGTTGACAAGAAACATTAGGCCTGTTTCCTGTTGCATGATCTCTGGTTTGTGTCAGATTATGTAATAATTTGCAAGGTATCTCAGTGGTGGGTTGTAACCATCATCTGTCACACGCATTTATTCGGATGCTACCCAGGGATGAGGAGAAGGCAATCATCAAAAGAAATTTGAGAAGATGGCCATTTTCACAAGAGTTTAGAAGAATAGCCTGAGAGAATAAGAGGTATTCGGACAAATTGTCTTTTCCACCTGGGAAAGTTTTAAAATTTGGTTAAGAATGTAATTTGTGAGGAAAAATCCAGAGTCTACCATTGGAGGTAAACAGTGGAAAAGAAAGCAACACTTAAAATACAATATAGTAAAATGTGAGGTTATGCACCTTGACAAGTAGAAAAGGATAATACCCTCCACATACAGAGAAGCTATCAAATATTGGAAAAATCTTGCTGTGCTGGTTTATGAGAAGAATAAAGCAATTAAAAAGACAAATGGCATTTATCATAAGTGGGTTGGAGTGAGGATGTCCTTCAGATTCAGATTCAGATTCAACTTTAATTGTCATTGTCCATGTACAATACAGAGACAACGAAATGCATTTAGCATCTCCCTGGAAGAGCGACATAGCATATGATTTGAATAAATATTTACATTAGCCTATATACAGACATAGTGTTTTTCCTGTGGGAGGAGTGTCCTGGGGGGGGGGGGGGGGGGGGGGTGATTGGCAGTCACTGAGGTACGTTGTTGAGTAGAGTGACAGCTGCCGGGATGCTGTGCAGAGCTTTGGTGAGATCTAATTTGGAATAATGTGTGCAGATTTAGTCTCCGTAACAAATAAATGATATACGTGCCCTGGGGTAGATGTAGAATAAATTTACATGACTGTTTCTTAGAATGGGGGGGGGGGGGGGGGCTATCCTTTGAGGAGAGTTTGCGCAAAAAGTTTTGCTGGAGTTCAATCTATTAGAAGAGAGTTCATGAGGGGTTGAATCAGTACGAATTGAGAGGGTATTTTGTCAAGCTAGACAGTTCACAACCAAATCTCAAGATGTGGGGTTGGAAGGGATATGGACCTGAGGCTCAGATCAGCCAGAATCAGGTTGAATGGCAGAGGTTGAACCTTCAGCACAAGCTTCATTAAAACCTGGGAATCCACTTCCACAATTTGAGTTCAAAAGCTATTGCAAAAAAGTTGATTGCAAAAAAGTAGTGCCTGCATGTATTTTTGTTTAACTATGTCTAGATTTTAGACTTTTAGACATTAGAGACACAGCGCGGAAACAGGCCCACCAAGGCCGGACTGACCAATCTACCCTATATACGACCACTATCCTATACATTAGGGACAATTTTACAACTTAGCAAAACCAATTAACCGACAAATCTGTACATCTTTGGAATGTGGGAGGAAACTGGAACACCCAGAGAAAATACACGTGGTCACAGCGAGAACGAATCAAACCCGGGTCTCTGGCACTGAAAGGCAGCAACTCTACTGTTGCGCCTCTGTGCCGCCCACTAGATTTAACCCATATTCCAATCCATAACCTGAAACTCCCACCATCCCCACACCCTCTACCCAACCACCGGCCCCATCCTCTCTAGTCATACTTGTCTGGTTTGTAACTCAAAATGACATGGCGCCTTCAGTTTCAAAATAAACATCTTTTCCTCCAAGGCAAAGAGATGTGCAAAGGAAGCAACGTTATATCAACTTACTCTGTAAACCTCTGTTAAATATGTGATTGAAGTCGTAAGGAAAATTAATGACATAAATGTATAAAATGCATTTTGGATTACAGTGGTTCCTCAGGGATCGTGGAAATATCATATGTGGAATGCAACCAGTTAGGACTGAATAGTATGAGTTGTAATGTTAGATCGATATCTTGCAATTTTGTTACGCAACTTTAGCGATTTGGAGAGAACTTTCACATTATCTTCAAAGGTTTACCCCCAGTTAATAATCTCCTTTGGGCATACCTCTTTTACAGAAAATAGAGTTTTTATTTGCAGAGTAATTTCAAACTTTTGATAACCTTATGATTTTAAGCTTATGGTAACATCTGGCTGAGTTCAAGTACTTCACTGGATTACAATAAAAGCTTCTTATGGATGATTTGTCTGCGTTAGACAACCTATTAAGATTTGCTTTGGAATTAATCAAATTATAGATTCCTTAACAGCGGGAGACTTTTTTTATGGATGGTTCCATAATCAGCAGAAACAGATGTTGATATAAACTTTATATTACAGTGTAAAGCACATATTATTGGATCATCTACCTATCATCTAAAAGTTAGATACATCTCATCCATCTTTTTCTTTCACTGCTTCCAATTAAGCAAGGTGCACAAGAGGCAATGTATTTAGTATCATCACTTTTTTTTGACAATATTGCAGATAGTGCAATTACCTCAATGCTTCTAGCTGTATGACCTGCTCAGTATTTCCAGCATTTTTGGTTTATCCCTCAAATTTTCAGCATCTGCAGTTCCTTTTTATTGTCATTAAAATTACTCCCTTGGTTTAGTTTAGTTTAGTTTAGAGATACAGCATGGTAAACAGGCCCTTCGGCCTACCGAGTCCACACCGACCAGTGATCCCCGCACATTAACACTACTCTACCCACACTAGGGACAATTTTACATTTATACCAAGCCAAATACCCTACAAACCTGTATGTCTTTGGAGTGTGGGAGGAAACCAAAGATCTCAGAGAAAACAGCATCCGTAGTCAGGATAGAACCCGGGTCTCTGACGCTGTAAGGAGGCAGCTCCACCACGACACCACCTCCGTATTGTATTTTTTTCTTCTTCTGAGGAAGTATGGTCAGTTTGATGACTATATGAAGAAAGTTAACAATTTTATATTTTGAAAAGCGAAAAGCAAAATTGCAGATGTCGAAAATCCAAAGTAAAAACAGAAAATGCTACAAACACTCAGTGGGTCTCAATGGGCAGCATTGGTGGAAAGACAAACTATGTTAACATTCAGGTGGATGACTGATTGTTAGAAATGGAAAAACTTTGAAATGAGGATAGGTAGAGAGAAAATATAAGCAAAGAAGTGCAAATTATGAAACTCCACCTGCCTTTCTTGTTTAGAACGGGTGTCAGGGTTTATTGGGGAGAAGGCAGGAGAATGGGGTTAGGAGGGAGAGATAGATCAGCCATGATTGAATGGTGGAGTTGACTTGATGGGCCAAACGGCCTGACTCTGCTCCTATCACTTATGACCTTATGAAACCATTACTACTTACACCATCGCAATTTAAAAGTCTAATTTTTGATACCTCGAGTGCCAGCATCACAGAAAGAAAGAGGCTGCGGCGTCTGCGTCATGATAAACATGTTGTGGTACTCAGACTGGTGGGTTTTGTCTTGTGCCTGCTCCCCCGACCAGGAACAAGTGCCAACCATTCTCCCTTCCGAGGGAGATCTCCACTGTCAACCTGACTGAAGTCTACATCCCTCCTCCGGTAGACATCGTTAGTGCTTGATGAATTGTGCACCATGAGCAACAGAGATGAAACGGCATATCCCAATACCTCCTACATCCAGGCTAGCTTGAAGAATTATTTACTGAACTACCACCACCACATCACCATCAACACCCATACATCCAGCCCTCTGAATCATTGCAATACCACCATCAGGAACCCCTATCGCTTCATCCCTCGTATGTACTTTGGAAACTCTGACCACCTAGCCGTGCTTCTTCACCCTGCCCACAGACAGAGACTGAGAATGTGGTACCAGCAAAGAGGACTACAAAGTGCTGGTCAGAGGAGGCAGAGGGGCGGTTATGGGATTGCTTCGAGTTGGAGGATTGGGCCATATTCAAGGATTCATTGACCTGAATGAATATGCCCAGTCATCGGCGACTTCATGAAGAAATATGTGGATGTGTATACTTACAAAAATATTCCAAAACTTCCCCAATCAGAAGCCCTGGATAAGCAAAGCTGGTGTCCAGACAAATTCTCGAGAGCATAGGCAAGGCTTACACGCCAACACCTACAAGGCAAAACCGGATAGCAAAAAAAAGAGGCAATGATGCATCCCTTCCTGATAAGCAGTACACCTTCTTTACACACTATGAAAGGGAGGACAATGATACACCTCCACGAGCCTCCACAGCCTTTGACAACCTTGTGATCTCAGTCTCTGAGGCCGTTGTCAGTGCATTCTTCAAGACAGTGAATCTACCAAAAGCACCAGGTGGTGTATCTGGCTGAGTGCTAAAGATCTGTGCAGACCAACTGACTGAAATATCCAAAAATGTCTTTAGCCGCTGGCTTCTGTGGACTGAGGTTCTCAACTGTTTCAAAAGAGCATTGAACCTACCGGTGCCGAAGAAGAGCCTGGTGATCTGCCACGGTCATTCGGCAGCACTTACATCCATCGTAATGAAGTGCTTTGAGAGGTTAGCTGTGGCACAAAATGACATCTGCCTCAGAAATGGCATTTCATTTTGCTTGTCACCACAACAGCAGATACTATCACATTGACTCTCCATTCTGCCCTGGACCATCTGGAGAACAGGGAGACATACATCACATCAGGCTGCTGTTCATCAACTATACAGCTCAGCGTTTATCACTACCATCCCCTCCAAATTTGTCATCAAGCTCCAATACCTGGGGTGCTGTACCTCCCTTTGAAACTGGAACCTTGACTTCCTCAACGGTAGATGTCAATCAGTGAGATTGGTAACATCATCTCCACCTTATTGATCATCAACACAGCTGCATCTCAAGGCAGTTTGCTTAGTACCATGCTCTACTCTTTTTACACCCATGACTATGACATAGCACAGCTCAAATGCCATCTCTAACTTTGCCGACAAATTTATAGATGGTTGGCTGAATCACTAGTGGTAATAAATCAGCATACAGAAGAGAGATGGAACACTTGGTTGAGTGGTGCTGAAACAACAACCTCTTGCTTAATGTCAATAGGGCCAAGGAACTGATCATTGACTTCAGAGAGAGGAAGTTGGGAGACCATATGACATTTTTAAATGGTGGATTTAGAGAGATGCCAAATCAAAATCCTGGGCATTAACACCTTGGATGACTAGTCCTGGATCAGCACATAGATGCATTCATGAAGAAGGCTGCCAGTGCCTCTATTTTTTTAGAAGTTTAAAGAGATTTGCCATGTCTCCAAATACTCCAACAAAGTGTCCTGATTGGTCGCATCATGCCTGGTAAGGCAATTCCACGCCCAGGAAAGCAAGAGGCTGCAAAGAGTGGGAAACTCAGCCCAGTCAATCAGAGGCACATCGTTCCCCTCCATCTAAAGCATCATTACTAGACACTGCCTCAGGAAGGTAGCATCTACCATCAATGATCCCCATCATAATTTCTTCGCAGAACCCACCAGTCTCATACCACCAGGTTCAGGAACAGCTCTTTCTTACAACTATCATGTTATTAAACTAACCTACAGAGCCCTAGCTCTACCTCAGCCACAGAACTCTATGGCCCACTCCTGCACTACAATGGACTGGTTTTCAAGAGACAAGAGACAAGAGACATTTATTTGTCACATGTACCAATTGGTACAGTGAAATGTATGGTCACCATACAGCCATACGAATAAAAAAGTGCACAGAACATGACAGTCTTTAACATAGACATCCCCACACAGCAGAATCAAAGTTTCCCACTGTGAGGGAAGGCAGCAAATTCAGTCATCCTCCTCTGTTGTCCTCTGTTGTTCACCCGTGGTTGGGGGTCTCCCGAACCCCTCGCTGTCGCCGCTAAGGGCAGCCCGATGTTCAGGCCCACTCGCCGGATGATGGAACTCCGACGTCGGAATGGGAGAACATTCTCAGCGGCTTGGACTTCCGAATTGGCCACTTCCTACCGGAGACCGCGGCTCCTGAAGTCCACAGGCCAAGCTGGGTGGAGATTCAACGCTGGTGGTCCTCGGCAAAGGGATCCCAGGACTCCGCGATGTTGAAGTCAGTGCCGCCCACGCTGGAAGCTCTGCAAACCACAGCTCCGGGATGTTGAAGCAGCAGGCCCAACACTCCGGAGCTTCAAACGGCGATCCAGGTAAGGCATTGCCCGCTCCGTGGTGAATCCAGCGCTGCGCCGCTGCTGAAGCCTTGCACCGGTCCTCAGCAGGAAAGGCCGCGCCAATCCAGTTGGTAGGTCGCGAGCGGGGGGCGGGGGGGGGGCGAAGATGCGACTTGGAGAATAATCGCATCCTCGCCAGGAAGTGACTGAGAAACGGTTTCCCCCTTACCCTACTCCCCTCCCCCACATAGAAATACCAAAAAAATCCTCCTAAATGTACTTTTAAACAAACTAAAAATTAAAAAAGATAGAAAAACAGACAGACTGTAGGCAGAGTCTGCCATGAATGCGGCACCCCTAGTGGCAAATCTGATTATGTTTTTGCACCACCCTCTTGTTGTTTTTTGCACAGTCCTCTTTCTTTAAGAATTATATCTGTGTGTAATTTATGTATAATTAGTTTTGGGGTGTTTGAGTCTATGTGCCTTTGATAGTGTAGCAAGAAAGATATTTCATTGTACTTGCATCTCACCGTATTCATGCATTTGTCAGTGAACCTGAACTTGAACCTGAAGTGCTGCAAATATTCGTTTGATCTCGAAAGGCTCTGACTGTTCATTTTGACTGTTTTGATCCCTAATTAATGACATATACTCTCTATCAAGCATGATGTAAACAACAGTTGCCTTCTTTGTTGCTGCCACTGAGATACTGTGCACACTTAGAAATCTATAGTGTCTGAAAGAGGAAGTACACCATTTTCTTAATGGGGAAATGCAACATTGCACAATGAGATTAAATAATGCAACAACAAAACAACAGTATGTCCATCCCTGTGTTATTAAAACTTTCGGATTTTCCTCGACTTGAAATCTCCCTGTAAGTCTTCTATCACTGTTATGGTCTTTTAGATATGATGGGGATTTCTGCTCACGTGATGGATAAATCTTAGTGATTTCCAGATGTGTGGTCAATGGTTATTGCAACATCTGGAGTTGCTCATTTTCTTCATCAGTCTTGCGATTACCCATTTGGGATTCAATAATGAATGATGCTTTGAGTGATTGGAAGAACGATGGTGTTTTATGTAAACTGAGTGATCTGTGATCATGGATCCTTTTGTGCGGTCCCTTTGAATGTTTAAAGGAGTTGATTGCTTGTCTCTATGTTTATTGTCTTTTACAAGAACTACATTCCCAGGCTGTAATTGCGTATATCTGAATTTCATTTGTATTCATGCTGTTTAACTTGGCTGTTTGCACTGGCTTAGATGTAGATCAAAAACCTCACAGGGTATCTTCGGAAGACATGTACGTACAGGCAGTGTAGCTGACAGCAGTCCCATTGTTGCACATTGTGCAGTTTTTTTTAAACTGGTAAAGTTCTTGTTTCCTTGACTTTAGCCTAAGTAAAATGGATGAGATCTTCAATATTTTCATGAATCTTGCCACCTCACCAATGCCATACAGCCAGTGAGATGTAATTTTTCAATCTCTGAAAATTAAGTCAATCACACACTCTATTGAACAGAGGTCAATTCTTATTCTTCCTCACATTTGTGAAACACCAAAGAAAGCAAAGATATGGCTGGAATCGAACATAGGTTTTTGGTGCTGTAAAGCAGCTAGTCTGCCAGCAGTGCCACTCTAATGCCCAGTTGTAAACATAAATTAAAAGGAAAATAATATCACAAATGTCAGAGGTTTACTGCAACTGCAAAGCACAATCTTGGCATTTCCTCATTATGTTAGAATAAGGGAGCAATGAAAAGTGTAGCAGGTTCATTCACCCAGCTATCATACTGAACAGTATTTTGATTTGTGTGTTCACTTCTATTCATGGCTGTGTTTACTGTTGATCGTAGTGAAAAACAAATGCATACTCAGGGTCATCAGAATATTTTTTTTACAATTTTTAACATTTACTACATGCTTGGATGTGCCCTGACACATTGGGTTTGCTGACAAACTGTCATGAAATGGAGAGTTCCCACACAACTTGCACTGTTTTCCATTAGCAGCACATTCCAGTTTGTGGAGCTGCCGGCACGACAATAGCAGCACTGAGCTTTGTTGTCTCACGGAGGCTATGATTGTTAATTGACAATTTTGAGGAAAAATAAACTCCTAGTTTATTTCCTCCTTTGATTCTATGCATATCATTTCTTGGTCTCTTCACATCAACTAGATTTAGCAATGGGGTTGCAGATCCATGAGGTCTCCACATCTTGATGTCTTTTTCAGGTTGTTTCCTTCGATGTCACTTTATATTCGCACTAAAATGATCTGCATTCTGAGTTCTTCCTCAAAATCAGAACATCTGTGGAAAATTGCCTCAACCACATACAATGTTGATACATTAGTCTATATTACTCCTTACCATGTCCAATATTGCCTGTTGTCTAATTTATCCAATTCTGTTTTGGAGTAAAATAAGATGTCAATGCAGTTTTTGCTTCACGCAGTCAACTTTCCAACTGCTTTGTCCAACTGCTCTTCCCTAAAGAATTGTACCCTGTAATTCTTCATCACCATTGGTAACAGGAATAATTTCTTCTCTAATCTCTAATTTCTTCTATAATCTCTAATTCCATATTTGGCCATTGTCCCTTGAAATAGGCAAAACCCATTTATCCCAATGGATAAGTTCAAGGGGTGGCCTGGGATGCTGGTGAAATGGCATAATATTAGGATGCCTCTTGATGGGATGTTGTTCCATGTCTTTTTATTTAATTCCTAAATTATTGGTAAACCCCTCCCCCTCTCCTTTCTTCCCCACACCCCTTTTTACCATTCCCTTCCCAGTGCTCCACCTAGACTCACACTTATTTCTCCTCTCATCCCTCCATCTACATTCCTTCCTCTGTAGCGTTGTTACAAAACCTACCATCAGTGGGAGTACAAATCTTCCACTGCCGGTGCGTGCGATTCCGGAGGCTTTGGGGGGGATGGGGGGAGGGGGGGGGCGCGATTAAAATGCAGGTTTGCATTGGTTGTTGGAGAGGGATTTCCTCGGGCTGCTAGCTGAAGAAGAAAAATTGTTTGCGCTTCCGTTCGCGGTTTTAAAAAAAATTGCTGTACCATTCTGGATTCAACTTAACCAACGCTGGATTCAACTTAAACGCGACTAAAAAAGCCTTCACCGCCTTCAACATCACGGATAGCTATATCAGGACAAAACAAAAGGTATGTCGTTTATTTAACATATTATTTTCCTTTTTGGTGTGACTTTATTTTAATCTTATGATGCGAAAATGTTATTTAGGCCCCATACGAATCGGCCATGAAGAGCATGCCGATATGGGCTTAAAATTTATGGAAACGGCAACGTTCCAATCGATCACATTCCAGAAATATCCACTCTCAAGATGATCAAAATCTTTTTTTTTGGACAATCATGTCATAAGAGCATCTAAATCAGCTATATTTTATGATATTGTCTATCCATGATCAATATTTTCACACCAAATATCCACAGTCAAATATATTGTGCAAAAAATAATGATTTTATCTTGAGAGTGGACATTTCTGGATTAATTTATGGAAATTAAACATTAAATTCCTCCATTTGGCATATAAATTCATGACAAAGTGAGATTTAAAAATCATGTTATATTGTCAACACGTGTGAATGGGATCAGTTTGTTATTTGTTATTTGGATATTTAGGCTATTTAAAAAAATTAGCCTTTTCTTAAGAAATGGATAGATGTTTAGATCTAGTAATTGAATTTAGATGAATTTAATTGATTAGATGAATTTAATTGAGTTGATGAAACTGATGAATATGAATTTTTTATTGGGTATTTACTATTTATTTTAGCGTTTAACGTTATCATTTCCACTTTTTTTTAATCAAGCTGCAAATAATAACTTGTTTCTGTTAATGATGTTCACTGTCTTTTTTCTTTACATTTTAAACAGAAGTCTCCGAAGAAGAAATGCAAATTTGTCAATCCAAATGCCCAGCAAAAGAGACTGATTAAGAGCATGATGTTCACTGTCTTTTTTCTTTACATTTTAAACAGAAGTCTCCGAAGAAGAAATGCAAATTTGTCAATCCAAATGCCCAGCAAAAGAGACTGATTAAGAGCATTCGCAGCGATTATCTGAATCTGGTCTACTCCAAATGTGATGTTCTACAGGACATCCTTAATGGGAAAGTAGTGGGCAGAAAGGCATGTCATGTGTGGTTTGAAGAGCAAAAACTTGTAGTTTATAATGCCAAAATTGAAAAGTTGAGGAAAAACAAGGTGTACAGAGTTGCTTATTGGTTACAATCTGAGGAGTATGATGATGCTGCTGATTATGATATGCCAATGTACCAGCTAGCAACTGATCTTCTTCATAAAGACTTGGTCTATTGCTAGAAATTGTAATTTATTTACCAAGCTGTTACGGACTTACAGCGTATAATACAATAATATTAAAGTTCTGATCTTGAGAATATCACATTTTTTTAATTTTCAAGGCAGTCTCGGTGTTTATTACTATTTCCGTCACAACGGTCAGTTTTAAAATTAGCTACAATTAGGTAACTAACTAATTATATGCTTTAATTTCAGGTCATCCAAGTAAGATTTTTCATATTTGTTACAGAATACTTCAATCTATAATAACTGAAATTTTCATTCAGTTCTCTTAATTTTTAAGAAAGTTACGGGATTTTGACAGTCCTCGATCACAGCTTTTATGCTGTCAATGGAAAAGCAGTAGGGAACGAGATGCTAATTTCCAAGTATGAAAATGGTCATAACTTTTTTAACACTGAAGATATGAAAGTGAATAGGTATCAAAATAAAGTTCTTTTTATGTTTTATCTGATGGGATAAGTTACAGGCTTGATTTTTTTAATCTCAAAATGTTGTAACATTCCTATCTTCTGGCTTCACAATTTGCAACTCTTCAAACCTTTCACCTCACACCTCATCTCTGGCCTTTGTCCAACCAGCTGCCTATCAGTCCCCCCCCCCCCCCCCCCCCCCCCCCACCCCACCCACCCACCCACCCACTTGCACAGGTTCACCTATTATCTGCCAATGCTTTGTCCTGCCCCTCTTCTCTTTTAGCTATCTTTTCTCCCTCTACACTTAGTCTGAATAAGCGTCCTGACCGGAAACATCACCTATCCATGATCTCCAGGATGGTGCCTGTACTGCTGAGGTACTCCAACATTTTGTGCCTTTTTTAATACCAGCCTCTGCAGTTCCTTGTTTTTACATTCTGTTTATTTATGAGGCAGGCTTAGTTTAAGCTGATGTAACATTGACACCTACTCCTGGGAACCACTAGCCCAAGACCATTTGGAATGGAGAAGGAATGGTTGTTATGGCAATCTCTTGATTGGGAGACCACAGGAGCACAGAGTTTGTGATGGAAAGAACTGAAATGCCTTCCAAATTCCACATATCCTGGCCCATCTGTGGCAGAGACTGTGAGTCCAACATTGTCCTCGTCATCCATTTCAGAACTCACAGAACTGGAGGGGAAGCAAGTGCTTAAGAAAAACAGTTGATGATGCTGTGATAAATCCCACATACACTTTTCAAAAATGTACAGCAGGACTTCACTTTGGACATGCACATGCACACAAATGCTGAAAATGACAGGAATTGTTCGCTCAGTTGCTTTATCCTTTTCACCAGAGGAACAATAATTGTTTTTAAAATGTATATTTGTGACTAATTGTACAATCACTACTGAGCACGGTGTAAGCATGGACTGCTTTCATTATCATACCCCTAATATCCAGTGCCCTCCATAATGCTTGGGACAAAAACAAATCATTGAATTATTTGCCTCTGTACTCCACAATTTGAGATTTTTAATAGAAAAAATCACATGTGGTTAAAGTGCACATTGTCAGATTTTAATAAAGGCCATTTTAAAACAGTTTGGTTTCACCATGTAGAAATTACAATAGTGTTTATACATAGTCTCCCCATTTCAGGGCACCATAATGTTTGGGACACAGCAATGTCATATAAATGAAAGTTGTCATGTTTAGTATTTTGTTGCATATCCTTGGCAAGCAATGACTGCTTGAAGTCTGCAATTCATGGACATCACCAGTTGCTGGGTGTCTTCTCTGGTGATGCTCTGCCAGGCCTGTCTTGTAGCCATCTTTAGCTTATGTTTGTTTTGGGAGCTAGTCCCCTTCAGTTTTCTCCAGCATATAAAAGGCATGCTCAATTGGGTTCAGATTGGGTGATTGACTTGGCCATTCAAGAATTTACCACTATTTAGCTTTGGAAAACTCCTTTGTTGCTTTAGCAGTATGTTTGGGATTATTGTCTTGCTGTTGAACTGCCGGCCAATGAGTTTTGAGGTATTTGTTTGAAATTGAGCAGATAAGATGTGTTTATACACTTCAAAATTCATTATGCTACTAACGTCAGCAATTGTATCATCAATGAAGAGAAGTGAGCCAGTACCTTCAGCAGCCATACATGCCCAGGCCATAATTACCCCACCACCGTGTTTCACAGATGAGGTGGTATCCTTTGGATCTTGGGCAGTTCCCTCTCTCCTCCATACTTTGCTCTTGCCATCACTCTGATATGTTAATCTTCGTCTCATCTGCCCACAAGGCTTTTTCCAGAACTGTGGTTGCTCTTTTAAGTACTTCTTGGCAAACTATAACCTGGCCATCCTATTTTTGCGGCTAACCAACGGTTTGCATCTTGCAGTGTAGCCTCTGTATTTCTGTTCATAAAGTCTTCTGCGGACTGTGGTCATTGACAAGTCCACACCGGATTCCTGAAGAGTGTTTCTGATCTGTTAGACAGGTGTTTGTGGATTTTTCTTTATTATACAGAGAATTCTTCCGTCATCAGCTGTGGAGCTCATCATTGGCCTGCCAATCTCTTTGCGATTAGTAAGCTCACCATTGCTCTCTTTCTTCTTAATGATGTTCCAAATAGTTGATTTTGGTAAGCCTAAGGTTTGGCTGATGTCTCTAACAGTTTTATTCCTGTTTCAGTCTCATGAATGAATGAATGAATTGTCCTGTGGTGTGTTTTCAACAAGTTTCGTTCAGAATGATGTTATAATTTAAGTTATCACATTTTTAAGTTTACAAAACCCCACTTTGAGAAAGAGTTTTTCCAATCTGCACTGGCATTTACCAGTTATGACGCTGCAATGGGATTGTAGCCCTGTCCGCTACAATGTTGCTATCCCAGTACACTGAGTCCTTTAGCAAGTGCAATTGCATTTTTTTTAAAGTTTACAATGAGGGAGGGTGAATAAGGAGAAATGAGCCGGCCTGCACAGTTGGGGGCTATGGCTGAGTGGTGGAATATTGTGTTGGAGGTTGGTGGGGGTGCTGCGAGCTGGCAGCCCTGCCAGCAGCGTGTTAATCATTTTCTCCTCTTTTGTTATTTTTAGTATGTCCCAATATGTGTTTTTAGTGTTTCTCGGTGTGTCTTGTGTGTGGGGTGTGTGGTCGCCTCCTCCATGGAGAGGCGACTTTTTCCATGTCGCCTCCCTCATGGCCTAAAACAAAGGATCAGTACAGCCTTTCCCAGAGATGGGCCTGGAGCTTCAGCAGTGGGTGCAGCGTGGACTTTTTCAACGTGGAGTGGGCGAGCCCTCGCTGGGAGTTGCCAGAAGGGAGTGCTCCGATCGCTGGCCCGGGGCAGCCTGAAACCATGGTCTGCGAAGCTTCAAGCTGGAGCGGGTCTGGAGCCTGGGATCCCTCGTTGGCGACCCCGGAGGAGAAGAGATTCGACTGCCGGACTGCGGCCTACCCCAGCCTGAAGCCGCGGCCTGCGGTGCTTCTAGCCGCGGGCGCGACGTCTGGAGCCTGGGATTCCTCGTTGGGGACCCCGGAGGAGAAGAGCTCCGACCGCCGGCCCACGGCCTACAACTTCTTGAAGCCGCGGTCTGCAGTGCTTCTAACCGCAGACGCGGCGGGGACTTACGTCCGGAGCTGGATCCCTCGCCGGGGATCCCTGGAGAAGAGCTCCGATCATCGGTCTGCGGCCTACAACATATTTTGATGCCGCGGTCTGTGGTGCTTCTAACTGCGGTGCGGCAGGGACTTAAATCTTCGACACTACACCATCTTGAAGCTGCTGTCTCCGGTAGGGAAGCGCCGATTCGGGACTTACCCTGTCTGCACATCTGGCCGACTGCAGAGGCGACTGTGGAGGTATGTGGTCCCGACCACGGGAGAAAATGGAGGACTGACTAAACTTTGTGCCTTCCACCCAACGGGTCCCACTTGGTCTAGTATCATATATCTATTAAAACTGTGTGTGTGTGTGTGTGTGTGTGTGTGTGTGTGTGTGTGTGTGTGTGTGTGTGTGTGTGTGTGTGTGTGTGTGTGTGTGTGTGTGTGTGTGTGTGTGTGTGTGTGTGTGTGTGTGTGCATGTATGCCATTTTGCCTTTGAAACGTATTTCCTCGAAAACCAGATGGAAAAACGCGGAGAATTTTACATATTTCGGTAGGGATTTAACATGTTTGCAGAAATCCACTCCTCTCTAGATTTGGTCAATTATTTCCCCAGATTTTAAATAAAATTGTTCACAAAACTTTAAAATCTAACTGCTGCATGAGTCACAGTGCCACCTCACAGATGTCCAATCACAATGGATCTCATTTACATATGACGTGACATCACAATGGGACAGGTGTGGGAGATTGGAACCTTCACATGTTCCGACTAAAATCAAACTGCTGCATGAGTCAAAGTGCCATCTCACAGATGTACAATCACAATGGATCTCATTTACATATGATATCACAATGGGACAGGGGTGGGAGATCTCTCCCCCTCCCTCCCTCCCTTCCACTCCCGTGCCTTCCCTCAATCTCCCCTTCTCTCTCTGCCCTTTCCTCTCTCTCCCCTTTCTCTCTCTCTCCCCCTCCTCTCTCTCTCCCCCTCCTCTCTCTCCCCCTCCTCTCTCTCCCCCTCCACTCTCTCTCCACCTCTCCCCTCCCCCTCTTCGCCCTCCCCTCTCCTCTCCCCTCCCCCTCTCCCCCACTCCTCTCCTCTCACCTCCCCCTCTACCCCTCTCACCTCCCCCTCTCTCCTCTCCCCTTCCCCCACCCCTCTCTACCCCCCTCACCCACCCTTCCCCCCCTCCCCCCTCTACCACCCCCCTTCCCTCTACTCCTGTCTCCCCTTCACCTTCCCCTACTCCTGTCTCCCCCTTCACCCTCCCCCTCTCTCTCCCTTCCCCCTTCCCCTCTCCTCCCCCTCCCCACTCTCTCCCCATCTCCCTCCCCACTATCTCCCCCTCCACCTTCCCACTCTCTCCCCATCTCCCTCCTCCCCCACCTCCCCCCCTCACCCACCCATCCTCTCCTCCTCCCCTCCACCCCCTCTGTCTCTTGCCATTCTGTCTCTGCCCCTCTCTCTCTGCCTCACTCTCTACCCCCCCCCTCTCTAGACGCGTCTGCGAGTTGAGGGCTATGCGTCAATGGATAGGGCGGTTATGGGGTAAAGGAGCAAATTAATAATATTAATATAATATCAAGGGGGGTAGTTAGTGTGTGTGACGCCACATGCCGCCCCCCACCCCCCCCCCGTCCCTCCCGCAACCGCACGTTGGGGGAATAGACCCAACGGATCTGCACTTGGTCTAGTATATTACTAAAACTCTCATCTTGTTTGTTATTATATCTGTGATTCTGTCCATGTGTCCCTGGAACTACGCCAAAAATGACACATGATAGCGTTACAATTTTTGGCAGACCTTACTCACTATTGTCCTCTGGTGTGTTTTTATCAAGTTTTGTCAGTTATTTTGTATTTTACAAGTTATTCACATTTTAAACTTTACAAAATCGAGTTAGACAAAAATCACTTGAACTTGCACTGGCAGTTAGCAGGGTATGACGTCAGAATGGGATCTCATTTACATAAACTGCCCATCAGCAATGTTCCACCCCATAATTACATCACAATGGGATCTCATTTACATTATAAAAGCTCTGTTTTCAAAAACACAGCATCGTTTAATTCACATTGATGTTATATTTTACTTCGGAGTCACGTGAGTGACTACGTGAAGAACCCGCTCAGTGCGCAGGCGCGGCATTACGCCAGCAGTGCAACAGCGGCTTGCAACGGGAGCTAGGCTGTCCCGTTACAGGATGAACCGGACCGTCAGGTGAGTACCCTGAGGTCGGGTTTTCTTTTACAGGTGAGCCTTTTTCTGCTTGTGTTTTTACAGGCAGAGAAAAAGGCTCTGGAACAAAACTGTCCCCCGTTTTCCCGTTGGGGAGGGGGGCAGCAACAGGCGGTAGGAGCGACCCGGTGTTCCGTAATTCCCCGACACCGTGCCGAGGCCAGCCCGCTAGTACCTGAAGCAGCGGGCTGGACGCATAGCCACTCGAGAGGTATCCGGCAGGTGTTCCTGATGTCGGACGGGACGTCTCTCCACCCGCACGGGGGGAGAGAGAGCAGCCTGAGCCGCTGGAGCGGCTCACGGAGCAAGTGCCTGCGAGACGCGCTGCTCGAGGGGCGCTCTCGCTACTACAAGGCAAAAGCTCCAGAAGAACCTGTCCCCCGCTCGACTCCAGCGGAGGAGCGTTCCATTGCAAGGGGGGGCAGCAACAGGCGGTAGGAACAAATACCGGTCGCCCCGCTATCTCCATCACCGCGCCGAGCCCAGTCCCGCTAGTGCCTGAACTGCGGGCTGGATGTCTAGTCATCCGAACACGCATCCGGCCGGTGGCGTCCGATTCGTCGGACGGGGACATGTCTCCACCTAAATGGAGGAGATACAGCCACCTGAGCTGCATCCAACAGCAATTGGAGCAGCTCCAGCGAGATGCGCAGAAAGAGCGCTCTCGCGGAGGGAGGTCAGGCACCCCCTCCACAGTGCCTCATGCACTGCCCTTTGCTCCCTCATTACTGGAGGCTAGCATTGGTGACCAGGGCTGGGCTGGTCTGGTCTGGAACAGGGGCAGGCGGACGAATTCGGGAGTATGCCAGGGGTGCAGGAACATGAAGAGCTGTTGGGTGTGATGGACCGCTTGTAGCAACCCCACGGGCTGCAGCACCGCTGGAACCAAGAATGGCGGCCAGCATCAACCATTACTGGAAAAGGTGCTCGCTGAGGTGCTGAAACAACACAGCACCAGAAAACGGTGAGGCCCTCAAAGTAAAAAGTGTCAACAGCCAAATCTGAGGGCATGTGGGTCACACATCCAGACCCAAGAACTCAAGCTACAGCGGATCCTAAGGCTCCTGACGTCAGCCATCACAGCCTTTGCTCGTTCCGTGGAGAGCACGGAGATGGATACCTGCCAGCAGGATGTGCTGGCATTAATGTGTACCACACAATTTGAGATCAACAATCTCCGGAGGGAAACATAAGACCTGCCCTCAATCCCAAATTTGCTGGCTTGTGTAAAGCCCCAGCTGCGGAGACGGACGCGCTGCCATTTGGGAAAGATTTCAATAAAAACTGAAGGAGATGCAGGAAGCATCAAAAACCTTCGGCCTAATGAGGGCAGGCCCCGGGACGAGCAAACCAAGACCTCCGATACCCAAGTGGCAGCACCCCACGGCATCCACCAGTCGACGTCCGCAATATAGGACTGGTGAACGCTTGGGGTCCGCACATTATCCCCAAAGATCTTTCAGATCAGGGCCCGCAGCGGACCCTCTGGAAAATGCGCCTCCCCCCAACGTCGCCAGCACGTCAGAACAAAATCTTCAGGAAAATGAAGAAACAGAATCGCCAATAACCATGGAGGTAGGTGGGTCTGGTCCCTACCAGCATATAGAGAATAAGGGTGCTTTATTAACAGGGGGGAGATTACACTTGTTTAAAGAAGCATGGGGTATGGTCACGAGTGACAAGTATATACTCAACAACATTACAGGATATAAAATACAATTCATGTCAGAAAAAACGCCGCCAGTTCAACAATGGCCCCAAAGGGTATTTCTCCCTCCGTCAAAGAGAAACGTGAGGGACAAGCTGAACTGGTGAGACTTATCACAAAGGGGGTCATCGAAAAGACCAAACATGAACCTTTGGAAATTGTATCGAATATATTCACTAAAACCAAAAAAGATGGTGTCTGTCGCATCATCATTGACTTAACATCACTAAACAAATTTGTTAAGTATATACATTTCAAAATGGAGACATATGTTACTGCCAAACAACTGAATTCCAAAGTACACTTCATGGCAAGCATTTATCTTAAAGATGCTTACTATCTAGTACCCATATACAAGGATCATCGCAGATACCTAAAATTTATCTGGATGGTACAAAGCATTGCCCTATGGGCGAACTTCAGCCCAAGATTATTCACCAAAATATTGAACCCAGCCATGGCAATACTAAGAAAACAAAAACATATTGTCATGGCATATCTGGAGGATATTCTCATAGTAGGGAAAACGATGGAATTGGCTGTGGCAGCAGTATCAGCTACAAAACAGCTCCTCGAAACTCAGGGGTTCGTCCTACATCCAGATAAATCTAAGTTGAAGCCATCCACTATCATGGACTACCTGGGCTTCACAATTAACTCAGTCCATATGACTGTTACCTTGCCAAAGGCAAAAATGGTTGAATTAGCACAATCATGCAACAAATTAATGGTCAACGAGCGACCAACTATTCGACAAGTAGCAAGAGTAATTGGGGAAATGGTAGCAGCATTTCCGGCTACACAATTCGGACCTTTGCACTATCAAAAAAATTTACAGAGAGCAAAGGTACGGGCAATAAAACGACATACAGGTCACTATGATCGTGTCATGAACTTACCCACTGAAGCAATATCAGAGCTACAGTGGTGGGCAGAAAACGTTTGGCATAGTTTCAGCCCTATCTTTATCACTAACCCTACTTTAGTTATTCAAACAGATGCCAGTGCTCAAGGCTGGGGAGCGACTAACTCCATATCCAGCACAAATGGTAGATGGACTAAACTAGAGTCATCATTACTACTTACACTGGGCATTAACTATCTAGAGATGTTGGGCGCCTTTTATGGTTTAAAAGCATATGTATCTAATATGCAGCACTTGCATGTTCGGTTACAAATTGATAAATACTACGGTGATGGCTTATATTAACCATATGGGTGGCATAAAATCATTATCATGCGACAAATTGGTCAACATGATTTGGCAATGGTATGTCGAAAGACATATTTTGCTATCAGCTACTTATCTACCAGGTAAGCTAAACACCCATGCCATGAGAAAATTAAACGCCAGGGTTGCAAGTTTGAACAGACCTTACCTGGAACTGGGATTGTCCAAACAAACCATCACCACCATGTCGGCATCCCTTCGAACATCCACCAAGAGGCAGTACTTAACCAGCATCAAAAAAGGGAGAAGTACTGCCAGGAAACATGGACAACATACGCAACAGCTACAGCCACCAACATACTGGAGTTCCTGGCCATCTACACCACGATGTAGGGATCAGCTACAGTGCCATCAACACAGCGCAGAGTGCTCTTTCTGCTTATCTCAAACCAGCGGCAGGACAACAGGCGATGGGATCCCATCCACTGGTGGTAAAACTGATGAAGGGCATTTACAATATCAAGCCCTAAGCCCAGGTATACCCATATTTGGGATATCAGTGTGGTCCTGACATATCTCGGGGAATGGCCACCAGCCAGATCCCCCGGCCTCGAGCAAGCTACACTAAAGACGCTTAGGTTGATGGCACTTGTATCCGCTCAGAGGGTCCAGTCACTACACCTATTGCGACTGGACAACATGATCACAGCTCCAGACCAGATCTGTCGTTATCCAGCGACTGGTCAAACAGAGCAGACCAGGAACACCTAATCCAGTCGTGGCTTACCCACCAGAACCACGGTTATGTGCCATGCCCTACCTACTATCCTACATAGACACAACCAGAATATTCGAGGGAGATGAAAAGCCTTGTGGGTCAGTCACAAAAACCTTATGGTGGGGTACGAGCCAAACCATTGCGAGATGGCTCAAGCAGGTGCTAGAAACTGCTGGGATAAACACTAACATGTACAAATTTTATTCCACCAGGGCAGCATCCATGTCGACGGCTAAAGAATGGACATGCCTATACACCACATCCTGGCTACAGCAGGATGGTGGGAAGGGAAAAGACCGTTCAGAAATTTTATAATAAGCCGTTGGCAAAACCTGGTTTATTTGCAGTAAAGATTTACGAACTGCAAATATTTAATTTAAGCCCAGGGGAGCAACTTAATTCTTTGTTGTTATTGTTTAAAAAATACCATTGTGTTTTTCTACAAATAGACTCATTGGTTCATTACGATAACACTTCCTCCCTCAAGAACTTCGGCAGTGAGTGAAATGAAACTGTTACACGGTTTGAAATCACAGAGCTTTGAAATCTTCACGTAGTCACTCACGTGACTCCGAAGTAAAATAGTAAGATTAAACGAGAACTTACCAGTTTGAAGTTTGATCTGTATTTTATGAGGAGTTACGATGAGGGATTACGTGCCCTCCGCTCCCACCCTCATTATATGGATCAAACTAATAAATTGATGTCTCCTTATCTTTACTATGTTTACTTCAAAATAACTGTGTCTATCTGTGATTCCACACCGCTGCTTGGAAGTATGCCGCGCCTGCGCACTGAGCGGGTTCTTCACGTAATCCCTCATCGTAACTCCTCATAAAATACAGATCAAACTTCAAACTGGTAAGTTCTCGTTTAATCTTACTATTTTACGTTATTCATATTTTAACTTTAAAAAATCAAACTTTTCACAATAAAAAAAAATCAAACTTTCAACTTTAAAACTTGCCCTGTCTATTACAATATTTCCAATGTTGCATTGTTGTAAGGAGAGGGAGTGGGGGCGGGGAGGAGGAGAAATATTATTTAAACATTGTGTTTAGGGGGGAGTGGGATGGGGGAGAGGTGAGGAGTGGGGGAGCAGGGAGAGAGGGAGAGGAGGGGGTGGAGAGGGGTTATGGTGGGAGGGAGTGAGTGACTGAGTGTATGGGAAAAGAGAGGGAGAGCTGAGCGAGGGAGGGGAGGGGAGCAGAGGAGAGAGGAAAGAAGATTTTCCCTACGTCCAGTTGCCTATGGAACTACACTGGCCACAGATCTCCAGCCACAATAACACCTTCCACCACAGCGCTTTGTAAGCCAGTTCTGAATCCAAACAACCAAGCCCCTATGGATCCCATCATCTTAATCTACTGGATCAGCCTACCATGAGGGACTTTATCAAATGCTTTGCTCAAATCAACGATAGACGACTATAGACCACATCCACCAAAGCCAAGGATTTTGATTCTTCCTAAAGGTACTCAGACTTTTTAATGTGATATTGGCTCGTGTTCCACTTAACATTGTGTTCTATATTTTTATTATGATATTTTTACAGATTTGGAAATAAATCTGAAAAGTATTTGAGCTCAGTAGAATTTTGATTTGTCTAATTTCTGAGATTACAGGACAGGATGGGATGATCAATTATTCTAAGCAGGTAATCAATTAAGGCTAATATAATTTGTTAATTGAAGGAGACGGTGGTTACTAAATACAGGCATTGTCTCATGTCATGAGACTTAACATTCACATGGTAACCTAGCGTGGCCTTGGAAAAGCATTACATTTGATCAAATGTTACCATGATTTTATGCTTGTTAAGTTGAATTTGCATTTTTCCACACATGAGAACCAAAATATCTACATTAATATTGAATTTGCCAGATATTATTTGTTAAATTTTTAAGTAGCCTTCAATTTTAATAGTTACTAGACCAAGTGCAGACCCGTTGGGTCTGTTCCCCCAACGTGCGGTTGTGGGGAGGGGCGGCAGCATGCGGCGTCACACACAATAACTCCCCCCCCCCCCCGCACACACGCTAACTACCCCCTTGATATTATATTAATATGATTCATTTGCTCCTTTTACCCCATATAGGCCCTATCTACTGACGCATAGCCCCCAACTCGCAGGCGCTTCTAGAGAGGGAGGGGGGGGCGTGGTAGGGGGGAAGGGGGGGAAGGGGTGAAAAGGGGGGAGGGGAAGTGAGGGGGGAGGGGAAGTGAGGGGGGAGGGGGTGAGAGGGGGGGAGGGGGTGAGAGGGGGGAGGTGACCGGCTGTAACCTGCTGTGACCTCAGGTGACCTCCGAACTGCAGAGCATTTTGAGAATGGGGGGGGGGGGGGTGTGAGCGGGCAGGCGGGCGGACGGGCGGGTGGGCGTGGGAGTCCAGCTGCGGGAGGCGCGGCGCAAACGTACTTGGACTGGGCGCGGGGCTTTAGTCCACAGCGGCGGGGGGGGGGGGCCTGGAGGCAGGTGTGCCTCGATTGGTGGGAATGTGGGCATTGTGACGTCAGCAGCTCAAGCAGCGATTATATATTTTAAAAAGTGAGTTTTGTGATCAATTTTATTCAAAATCTGGGGAAATAGTTGACCAAGGGTGGATTTCTGAACTCATGATAAATCTCTACCGAGATTGTAAAAATCTCCGTGTTTTTGCGTCTGGTTTTCGAGGAAATACGTTGCAAAGGCAAAATGCCGTACACACACACACACACACACACACACACACACACACACACACACACACACACACACACACACACACACACACACACACACACACACACACACACACACACACACACACAGAGTTTTAAAAGTATACTAGACCAAGTGCAGACCCGTTTGGTCTGTTTCCCCAACGGCGTTTGCGGGGGGGGGGGGGGGGGGGGGGGAGAAGAGGGGGGGGGGGGGAGAGGAGGAGGAGGAAACGGGATAGATCTGGGAGGGAAAGGAGAGCGGGGTAGGGGATGAGAGATGGGGAGAGAGATGTGGGGGAGGGGGGATGGGGAAGATGGGGAGGAGGGAGGGAGGGGGAGAGGGGTGGGGGAGAGAGGGGAAAGAGTGGGGATGGAGAGTGGAGGGGGAAGGGGGAGAGGTGGAAGAGTGGTGAGGGAGGTGGAGAGGGGTAGGGGAAGTGATGGAAGAGGGACAGAGGGGTAGGAGGAAGGGGGCGTGTTGAGAGAGGGAAGGGGGTGGCGTAGAGAGGGAAGGGGGGTGGGGGAGAGAGGGATGGGTTGGAGAGGGAGAGGGGTGATGAGAGGGAAACATAGAACCATTGAAATTAAGTGCAGGAGTAGGCCATTCGGCCCTTCGAGCCTGCACCACCATTCAATATGATCGTGGCTGATCATCCAACTCAGTATCCTGTACCTGCCTTCTCTCCATACCCCCTGATCCCTTTAGCCACAAGGGCCACATGTAACGCCCTCTTAAATTCAGCCAATGAACAGGCCTCAACTACCTTCTGTGCCAGTGAATTCCAGAGATTCACCACTCTCTGTGTGAAAAATGTTTTTCTCATCTCGGTCCTAAAAGATTTACCCCTTATCCTTAAACTGTGACCCCTTGTTCAGGACTTCCCCAACATCTGGTACAATCTTCCTGCATCTAGCCTGTCCAACCCCTTAAGAATTTTGTACGTTTCTATAAGATACCCCCTCAATCTTTTAAATTCTAGCATGTACAAGCCGAGTCTAACCAGTCTTTTGTCATATGAAAGTCCTGACATCCCAGGAATCAATCTGGTGAACCTTCTCTGTACTCCCTCTATGGCAACAATGTATTTGAACATTGGGCATTGTGACATCACACATTGGAACGTTCACCAAGTGCTTGGGCTCCTGCAAAGGCATATGTAAATGAATCCATTCCGATTGGACATATGTGAGCATTGGGCATTGTGACATCACACGATGGAACGTTCACCAGGGGCTGGTGCTGATTCTATGGGTGAGAAGCCAGTTTATTTGTGAAATATTTTGGGACGGGGTGGGGAGAAGGATTTGTTTAAAAACGTTCACTTAAACACGACGAAATGTAATGAGGAGCGGATACTTAGAAAGATAAGTGAAATCTCTACCAAAATGGAAAAGATGTCGGCTATTCAGCTTTCTCCCTTATCCTTAAACTTTGACCCCTTGTTCTGGTCTTCCCCAACATCCGGAACAATCTTTCTGCATCTAGCCCGTCCA
Source organism: Amblyraja radiata (assembly GCF_010909765.2). Classification (NCBI taxonomy): domain Eukaryota; kingdom Metazoa; phylum Chordata; class Chondrichthyes; order Rajiformes; family Rajidae; genus Amblyraja; species Amblyraja radiata. Next base: position 37,360,433 of record NC_045965.1, on the reverse strand, counting down.
ACCCCTTAAGAATTTTATACGTTTCTATAAGATACCCCCTTAATCTTCTAAAATCTAGCGAGTACAAACCGAGTCTATCCAGTCTTTCTTCATATGAAAATCCTGACATCTCAGGAATCAGTCTGGTGAACCTTCTCTGTACTGTCACTATGGCAACGATGTCTTTGAGCATTGGGCATTGTGACATCACACAATGGAACGTTCACCATTGGTTGGGGCTCCTGCATAGGCATATGTAAATGGATCCATTCCGATTGGACATATGTGAACATCGGGCATTGTGACACCACACGATGGAACGTTCAGCAGGGGCTGGTGCTGTTGCTGATTTTACTTCGGAGTCACGTGAGTGACTACGTGAAGAACCCGCTTCCAACGCATGCGTGTCATATCGCTACACGCATTGCACGAGTCAACAGAAGGGTGGAGGACGTCCCCCAGTAACGGGAGAAGGAAAAAAGGACCAGCAAAAGGCAGGTAAGGACTCTGCATTTTTATTCACAGCAAAATGGACAGAGTAAAAAGGAAGCGGTCTGCTAAAAAGCTGCCCGAGAAACGCGTTGTAAACGTGGATGAACGGCAGAGACAGCAGCCGTCGGCTCTAGATGCCTCGGTAGAGGAATCAGCTGTGCCAGAAATCATTCTGGCACCGACGAAACTTACTCACCGGCCGGGAGGCAAAGTTCAAACGAAAACGCACCATCTAGAAAAGCCCGACTTGGAGCAGCAGCGGGCGACCAGCCCGTATCAATATCGGACCAGGGCTGAACGGGTGCGGCAGACGGAACAAACCCGCTATGACTGGCTGCATACGGAGCAGCCAGGAGAAACAGCTGACCGGGAACAAACGTGGACCGACAGTCAGGACCGGTGTGGCCAGCGGCGGGACGAGGAAAGCCCGCAAACCAGCACCCGTGAGTACCGGGGACGGGAACAGCGGGGATACAGAGAAGAGCAGCACACTGCTGAAAGGCTGCAGGAATGGGAGCAGCCAAAAATAGCAAGTGCAGCTCAACGTAGAGACCGTCTAAAGGAGCTGCTGGAGGAGCTCCTTCACAGTGGCAGTCCCATGAATGTGGAGACTAGCCACAGTGGGCAGGCAAGCCCCTTATGGGTACCCCGTGAGGGACCCCCTGAAATCTCGACCTCTTCGGAGGAGAGTGGGCAGGACCCTGATGGGCCAGACCCTGATCACACAGCTTCCCACGATCCTGAATCTGCAGAAAAACATACACTGCTGGACATGGTGGCTATTACTTCTGGTAACTGTGATGCATTACAAATCCCCAGTGTCAACCAATGCATTAGGAAGCATTTGGGGAGGGACATCAGGAACCATGATCTCAAAATCCAGAAAGCCTTAAAGGGGCTTACGGCAGGGATCACAGCTTACATCCGCACCCTGGACAAAACAGAGCAAACTAAAGGCCACCAAGACGCACTAGCCCTGTTCTGTAATGTACAATATGAGCTAAATAGCATGCGGAGCGCTGCTATTCAGCCAGCACTGGATCCTAAATATGCAACAATTTGCAAACAAAGAGCCGTTAAAACCCCAACCCTTTTGTTTGGGAAGCCAAGACACTGGGGCTCATCAAAACCAGCGCAAAGGCTTAGTTTGGATCACGGTACCAGCCACATGGAAGACCGAAAAGTGTGGCTTATATCAGTGGCAGTGCCAGAACCCAATATAACCCGCAGCAGCTTTCTTTTAGGGTATGGCCAGGGACGGCCACCCTGGAAGATGCGGAAGCCTCAACCTCCAGTACAACCACGAACACGAATAAAAACAAAACCCCCTTTTTTCAAAAAACAAAGAAAATAATACAACCACCAGTAACCATGGAGGTAGGTGGGTGTGGTTCTTTTGTAAAAAAGGGACCCACGACGGTGGGAGGGAGGTTGCAATACTACAGTGACGAATGGTGTAAAATCACTACAGACTCTTATATTCTAAGCAGTGTTCAGGGTTATCTGATAGAATTTACTCATTCCAATAACCCCCCAGTACAACATACACCAGAAAGGCATTTCGTCCTTACAAAAACCGAACAATCTAAAGCCCACATGGAGCTACAACGATTGTATACAAAAGGTGTGATTGAGCATACTACTCATGAACAATTAAAATTTGTATCAAACATATTTATTAAAAATAAAAAAGATGGGGGTTGCAGGATTATCATTGACCTTTCAACCCTAAACACATTCGTTCAATATGTTCATTTTAAGATGGATACCTTTATCACTGCTAAAGAATTAGTATCAGCTGGTTTCTATATGACAAGCATTGACTTAAAAGATGCATACTATACAGTACCCATCAAAGGGGAACACAGACGGTAGTTAAGTGTAAATTGATACCAGAAACGAATATGGATTATCTAGGATTCACCATTAACACGGTCAATATGTTAGTAACTTTACCAATAAATAAAGCCGCAGCCCTACAGGAGGATTGCAGCGAGCTTCTTAACACCAACAGACCCTCCATTAGACGGGTAGGCCGGATAATTGGTAAGATTGTGGCTACATTCCCGGCCACACATTTTGGGCCATTACATTATCAAAATTTGCAAAGAGCAAAAATTAGAGCACTCAAATTTAACAAAGGTCATTTTGATAGACCTATGGAGCTGCCTACGGAAGCTATAATTGAACTACAGTGGTGGGAACATAGCATTAGGTATTGCTCCAACCCCATCATTATTGACAACTCGTCTATGGTATTACAAAATGGTGTATCCAAAGAAACATTTGGATATCGGCAACATACCTACCAGGTAAGCTAAATTCAGTGGCAGACACCAGGTCACGAAAATTTAATGAAAACACGGAATGGATGTTAAATAAAAATGTATTTGCTGAAATTACAGCAAAATATGGTAGACCAGATATTGATATTTTTGCGTCCAGGTTGAATCACCAATTACCAAGGTATGTGTCCTGGGAACCAGACCCTGGGGCAGAAGCTACAGATGCTTTCTCACTGCATTGGGGGAAATGGCGTTTTTTATGCTTTTCCCCCATTCTGCCTCATCAATCGGGTACAAAGGAAAATTCAACAATATTCGGCATCTGGGATTCTCATAGTACCCGATTGGCCTACTCAACCGTGGTATTCGGTCATACAGGGGATGGTGTTAGAACCATGTTCCATTATTGGACATAGCCCGAATTTATTAATTCATCCAGTAACTGGGGGGGGGGGGGGGCAGTCACCCATGCCATAAGACTATGGATTTGTTGATTTGTAGAGTCTGAAAGACCCACTACACGGCATGGGGCTGTCAGACAGGACGATGAATCTCATCACATCCGCACAAAGACTATCAACACGGAAGCAGTACCTCGGACACATCAAGAAATGGAGCATATACTGCTTTGACAACAACCTCGACCAAAGGGCCAAGAACATTCCGGCCGTATTGGAATTCTTAACAAACCTCCATTATGATAAACGATTGGGCTACAGTGCCATCAATAGTGCCAGAAGTGCACTCTCCAATTACCTATCACAAGGAACGGAGCGGCACACGGTGGGAACGCACCCCCTGGTAACAAAACTTATGAGGGGCATATTCAATGCAAATCCCCCTAAAACCAGGTACTCCAAAATCTGGGATGTGGGTGTCGTTTTGAACATGCTGAGGAGCTGGTCACCCATAACAACATTATCACTGCAGAAACTGACCATGAAGATGGTTATGCTCATGGAGTTAGTTACTGCACAATGAGTCCAGTCATTAAGCAAACTGAGCCTGGACTCCTTGATCATCTCACCAGAGAAACTGGTGTTTGTCATACATGAGTTAATAAAACAAACAGACCAGGTTCATCGGGTCAAGTGATTGAATTTATGGCATATCCATATGACGAACGTCTGTGTATAGCAAGACATATCCAATTATACATGGAATATACTAAGAGCATTCGAGGTCAGAAAATGGCTTTGTTAATTTCTTACAAGAAACCGCACAAAAGGGTCACGACCCAAACTATCTCAAGGTGGCTCAAATGTGTCCTAAAGATGGCAGGAATAGACACTAATGGTTTAAAATCTCATTCCACCAGGGCTGCAGCAACATCCGCAGCAAAAATTCTGGAGGTACCCACGGACCAAATCCTCAGAATAGCAGGATGGTCATCCGAAAGGACTTTCCAAAGGTTTTATAATAAACCAGTTTTGGAGCCAACATCATTTTCGGAAAGCATTTTACGTTCAATATTATAATTTGCCCGAAGGGTTACAGGGCTATGATTTCAATTAATAAATTTATTTTTCTCGTTATATCACACAAGTCTTTGTATAAGTGTGTCTAAAATTGCTAATGATACTCTCTCCCAATACCCAAGGCAGTTGTGAAGCATGGACTCGTTCCACGGCATGAGGTCACAGAGCTTTGAAATCTTCACGTAGTCACTCACGTGACTCCGAAGTAAAATAGTAAGATTAAACGAGAACTTACCAGTTTGAAGTTTTATCTGTATTTTATGAGGAGGAACGTTGAGGGAATACGTGCCCTCCGCTCCCACCCTCCTATGATCATATCAAAACTGGTATCTCTTTGATAATCTTACTATGTTAGGTCATTATAGTTTCTGTGACCTCACACCGCTGCTTTGAAGAATGACACGCATGCATTGGAAGCGGGTTCTTCACGTATTCCCTCAACGTTCCTCCTCATAAAATACAGATCAAACTTCAAACTGGTAAGTTCTCGTTTAATCTTACTATTCTATGGGTGAGAAGCCAGTTTATTTTTGAAATATTGGTGGGGGGGGGGGGGGGGGAAAGGATTTGATTAAAAACGTGTACTTTAACACAACGAAATGTAATGAGGAGCGGATACTTAGAAAGAAAAGTGAAATCTCTACCGAAATGGAAAAGATGTCGGCGATTCTGCGTCCGGTTTCGGAGTTGCAGGGAATCAATGGAAGAAATGCGGTCGGAAGCCGTACATGTAAATGGATCCATTCCGATTGGACGTCTGCGAGCGTCGGGCATCGCGATTGGACGTCTGCGAGCATCGGGCATTGTGACATCGCACGGCGGGAACGAATCGAAAGGCAGAAAGGCAGCCGGACGGATGTCGGACGGATGGGGTGAGAGTTTTATAGAATAACTAGACCAAGTGCAGACCCGTTGGGTCTGCTCCCCCAATGGTGTGATCCCCCAACCCAATATTCCACCATGCACCCGTCTCCTCCAATGGAACTGAAGCCGTTCCCAAATGTAAGATGCCAGCACTCCCCTGCCTCCCTCAGCAGTGGATTAAAAAAAAAATCCAATTGCACCTCCCCTGCCTGCTGCAGCAGTGAAAGGTTCAGAGTGTTCCTGTCTTGCAAGTTTGTTTCGAAGTGTGTTGGAAGCTGATAGGAAGGAGCAGCCGTCAACAAATCAAAAGGCAGAAAGTCAACGAATCAAAAGGCAGACAGGCAGCCGGACGGCAGCCGGTCGGATGGCACGAGAGTTTTAATAGTATACTAGACCAAGTGCAGACCCGTTGGGTCTGCTCCCCCAATGGTGTGATACCCAAACCCAATATTCCACCATGCACCTGTCTCCTCCAATGGAACTGAAGCCGTTCCCAAATGTAAGATTCCAGCACTCCCCTGCCTCCCTCAGCAGTGGATTAAAAAAAAAATCAAATTGCACCTCCCCTGCCTGCTGCAGCAGTGAAAGGTTCAGAGTGTTCCTGTCTTGCAAGTTTGTTTCGAAGTGTGTTGGAAGCTGTTTCGAAGAGTGTTGGAAGCTGATAGGAAGGAGCAGCCGTCAACAAATCAAAAGGCAGAAAGTCAACGAATCAAAAGGCAGACAGACAGCCGGACGGACGGATGTCGGACGGATGGGGCGAGAGTTTTATAGAATAATAGATAGATAGATAGATAGATAGATAGAAATAGATAGATTATGTAGTTTTACGATTTTGCAGGCACATGATTTTAAATAAATCTAAGTGTAAACAATTTTTTTTCAGTCTGGCCTAATCCGTTCAATTCAAACATTTCATTCAATTGTACTCCAAGATTGCATGATTAAAGAGTGATTCAAGTGTGGCATGCATCTCGCACTTCCTCAGAGAGATTACGATTCATTTGGCCTTAATTTGATAAACAGTTTGAAACATAGTTAAAAGTTTAAATTATATGCCATTTAACAAAATATTCAAATCTGTGTGAAATTGTGGCTGTAGGACAGGATAAAGATAGTCCTGCCAAATGAAATATTCAAATTATCTTTTATCTATACAGTTTTAATCAGAGGATTAAATTATTTGAAACGAAAGATATCTGCAAACTCAGAAATAAATGTTTTAAGTGCCCTTTTGTTCCTAAGCAATATTAGCAACTGCTATTCATGAAAATAATATTTTTTGCACTTTCTATAACAGCTGTTATTATGACTTTTCTGCAAAAGATTAACAGTCAAAGCCTAAATCACAGGTAGTCTGTACCATAGCCATTATGAATAGAGACAAGAATTTCCTGGTCCATTCTCAGTGAAACCTTTTGATTTGAGTCATGATCAACAGAAGACAAAGCACTGAAGAAGGGTTTCGGCCCGAAACGTCACCTATTTCCTTCGCTCCATAGATGCTGCTGCACCCGCTGAGTTTCTCCAACATTTTTGTTTACCTTCGATTTTCCAGCATCTGCAGTTCCTTCTTGAACACAGAAGACAAAGCACCTTTCTTTTTGCTGACTTGAACAGGATTCATGTGTTTTTCCCAGAAATAAACTGGTGCTAATCATCTCAATAATGTTGTGTCCTTTCTGAGACATCAACGAAGTTATAAACTGCATGTATTCATGATTGTGGCTTCAACTGGCTACTAGCGATTGAAGAGATTATAGGTTGACGATAAGGATTCATGTGCTTTTAAAATATAAGGCAATTATCATAAGTAAAGGCACTTTATGTCACTTCTAAATTCTAAATGATCTAACTATTCACCTATGTTATTTGTTCATTAATTTTGTATGAGAATGTACAAGGCATAATTAATAAGTTTGCAGTTGACACTAAAATAGTTATTAAAAATCACAATGGGATCTTGACCAGCTGGGCATAAAGACCAAGGATTAAGGATCTTGTAAATGTATGTGTTTACTTTTTTTAAGGAAATTAATTGTTTATATTATCAGTTTCTCTGTTCATGATAATGATACTATTCTCTCGATCACTCAGGCTAATACTACATCCAGCTCCACAGTCCTAATTGGCAAAGGAATGTCTACACTTAGCAACAAAGCTGAGGTAATAGAAAGCAAAGGTATATATGCTGGGATGCATAACAGATATCCCTTGCTTTATATTAATATTACAAATCTAATTTCTGTACATAGAAAATAGGTGCAGGAGGAAGCCATTCGGCCCTTCGAGCCAGCACCACCATTCATTGTGATCATGGCTGATCGTCCCCGTGCCTGCCTTCTCCCCATAACCCTTGACTCCACTAGCCCCAAGAGCTCTATCTACAGTAACTCTCTCTTAAATCCACCCAGTGACTTGGCTTCCACTGCCCTCTGTGGCAGGGAATTCCATAAATTCACAACTCTCTGGGTGAAATCGTTTTTTCTCAAACGTCTTAAATGACCTCCCCTTTATTCTAAGGCTGTGGCCCCTGGTTCTGGACTCGCCCAACATTGGGAAATTTTTTCCTGCATCTAGCTTGTCCAGTCCTTTTATAATTTTATATGTGTCTATAAGATAGCCCCTCATCCTTCTAAATTCCAGTGAATATAAGCCTAGTCTTTTCAATCTTTCCTCATATGACAGTCCCGTCATCCCAGGGATCAATCTCGTGAACCTACGCTGCACTGCCTCAATCACAAGGATGTCCTTCCTCAAATTAGGAGACCAAAACTGTACACAATACTCCATATGTGGTCTCACCAGAGCCCTATACAACTGCAGAAGAAACTTTACACAATTAGAACAGATGAAGAAATGAAACATTTAAAAGCTAAAGAGAAAAGTTGGAATTCAATTGATCAACATTATTGTTTTGGAGCACTTTGTGCAGACTCTAAAAAAATGATTCCATCAGTTTTCAATAGATCCGAGCGTTAATCAGGATGTATTTCCTTAATGTTCAGTTGGGAGGAAAAGTCACATATTTTTCAACGATTAAATATCTTGCCTAGATCACCTGCCAGGAAATGGAAATTAAAGACTGGAAAATGAATCACTTGGACAATATTGTACTTATTTTATCCTGCTGCATGTATAGTTTTTTACTTTGATATATCTTCCCCAAAAAATAACTGGTCGCAGTTTAATTTGGTCTCTCTCTTGTTTTTTGTCAAAACTTTCAAAAACATTCATAACTGAGTATTTTTACATCACAGCTAATAGCATTGTAAGTAGGTTATGTGGTATCCAATTTACTGTATATTGGGACCCCACTCACAAACAGTCTATAAGTAATGGCTGGCCTGTCACCTTTTCTGAATCACCAGATTTATTCTCCTGCAAACTAAATCTCAAGAGGATATTTTAGTACAAGTTTTCGAAGTGAATGGCATTTCCTACATTTTATTTATCCGTCAAGCATTTGGACGGAGAAGAAAGGCTAAATTACTAATTGTAAAAGCAGAAAGAATATTGTTGTTATATTCTTTATAGTTAGCTCCAAACAGATTTCTTATATACTTTGAAACTAAAATATAAGTTTTTAAAAGTTTCAAATTATGCCTCATTGAATTGCTAATAGCTTTAATCTGTTCCATTTCACCAGATATTTACGATTATAGAGATTGTAATAGAGACTGACTTCCCTTCCCCTCCCCCCCTCCCCAATCTTTGCACATCTCAAATTCTGGACTTTCCATTCGTCACTTTAATTTCATGTTTCATGTATCTTGTTGTATTTTATGACTGTTGGCAGACGAATTTCACTCCTGGGATAAAGTTCTATCGTATTGTATCATATCATATCGTATCTCAACTGAAATCAAGATTGAACCGGATTCACTAGAGCCAAGATGGAGCAGCACTACCAAGCACCACTGTGACCCTCCATTTAATTTTTCACTTTCAGAAGAACAATTCTGTTATGCAAGCACAGGAAAGCTGAATATGAACTAGAGACCTTGTGCTTTCTCTTTGTCCAGTAATTAAATCCACCTAGAAGTTTATCCTCAGTCTGCAGTAACAGTAAATAAAAGTGACTGCATCAAATTCCACTTCTGAAAATTGATTCCTTTGACTCTGATGGAAGTGAATTCATTGGTATGCTACCACTATGTACCTGCAACATAGTCTACTCTACATTAGTTGGGGATATTCTTGATTTAGCCATTTTGGGGTCAAAGACATTTTCTTAAAGTCATACAACAGAGTAACATGTCTTATCACCCATCAAGTCCAAACTGATCATCAAGCACCCATTCACCCAGTTCTCTTGGTGCATAGAATCATCGAGTAATAGTTTATGAAAACAGGTATTTTAGACCATAGAGGACACATAGTGGTAGCATACCAACGAATTCACTACCAAACTCTCATTGATATTAATCCATTCATTATTAATTAGTTTACTTTTTCTCATCATGATATTATATGTAGGGCCGAGATGGCCTGTTTCGTGCTGTAATTGTTATATGGTTATGTGGTTATATGATCTCATCAACTTCTCCAGTTTCTACCACACACCACACACGGAGCAATTTGCAGTAGCCAATGATCCTACTATCCAACTTGTATTTAGGATGTTGGAAGAACACAATGCACCTGGGAGATGTCAGTGGGAGAACGTACAAAATCCACAAAAACAGTTAAAGAGGTCAGGACTAAAGCCAAGTCACTGAAGTTGGCTCCCTAGGACCCTAGGACATTGAGGGAAATTAGTGTAGGAATAGCAGGGGCTATGACAGAAATATATCAAATGTCATTAGAAACGGGAATGGGGCCGGAGGAATGGCATACTGCGCATGTTGTTCCATTGTTTAAAAAGGGTTCTAAGAGTAAACCCAGCAATTATGGACCTGTTAGTTTGATGTCAGTGGTGGGCAAATTATTGGAAAAGAAGCTTAGAGATAATATATATAATCATCTGGATAAACAGGGTCTGATTAGGAACAGTCAACATGGATTTGTGCCTGGAAGGTCATGTTTGACTAATCTTCTTGAATTTTTTGAAGAGGTTACTAGGGAAATTGATGAGGGCAATACGTGAAGAACCCGCTTCCAACGCATGCGTGTCATTCTTCAAAGCAGCGGTGTGAGGTCACAGAAACTATAATAACCTAACATAGTAAGATTATCAAAGAGATACCAGTTTTGATATGATCATAGGAGGGTGGGAGCGGAGGGCACGTATTCCCTCAACGTTCCTCCTCATAAAATACAGATCAAACTTCAAACTGGTAAGTTCTCGTTTAATCTTACTATTTTACTTCGGAGTCACGTGAGTGACTACGTGAAGATTTCAAAGCTCTGTGACCTCATGCCGTGGAACGAGTCCATGCTTCACAACTGCCTTGGGTATCGGGAGAGAGTATCATTAGCAATTTTAGACACACTTATACAAAGACTTGTGTGATATAACGAGAAAATACATTTATTAATTGAAATCATAGCCCTGTAACCCTTCGGGCAAATTATAATATTGAACGTAAAATGCTTTCCGAAAATGATGATGGCTCCAAAAACTGGTTTATTATAAAACCTTTGGAAAGTCCTTTCGGATGACCATCCTGCTATTCTGAGGATTTGGTCCGTGGGTACCTCAGAATTTTTGCTGCGGATTTTGCTGCAGCCCTGGTGGAATGAGATTTAAAACCATTAGTGTTTATTCCTGCCATCTTTAGGACACATTTGAGCCACCTTGAGATAGTTTGGGTCGTGACCCTTTTGTGCGGTTTCTTGTAAGAAATTAACAAAGCCATTTCCTGACCTCGAATGCTCTTAGTATATTCCATGTATAATTGGATATGTCTTGCTATACACAGACGTTCGTCATATGGATATGCCATAAATTCAATCACTTGACCCGATGAACCTGGTCTGTTTGTTTTATTAACTCATGTATGACAAACACCAGTTTCTCTCGTGAGATGATCAAGGAGTCCAGGCTCAGTTTGCTTAATGACTGGACTCGTTGTGCAGTAACTAACGCCATGAGCATAACCATCTTCATGGTCAGTTTCTGCAGTGATAATGCTGTTTATGGGCGACCAGCTCCTCAGCATGTTTAAAACGACACCCACATCCCAGATTTTGGAGTACCTGGTTTTAGGGGGATTTGCATTGAATATGCCCCTCATAAGTTTTGTTACCAGGGGGTGCGTTCCCACCGTGTGCCGCTCCGTTCCTTGTGATAGGTAATTGGAGAGTGCACTTCTGGCACTATTGATGGCACTGTAGCCCAATCGTTTATCATAATGGAGGTTTGTTAAGAATTCCAATACGGCCGGAATGTTCTTGGCCCTTTGGTCTAGGTTGTTGTCAAAGCAGTATATATGCCCCATTTCTTGATGTGTCCGAGGTACTGCTTCCGTGTTGACAGTCTTTGTGCGGATGTGATGAGATTCATCGTCCTGTCTGACAGCCCCATGCCGTGTAGTGGGTCTTTCAGACTCTACAAATCAACAAATCCATAGTCTTATGGCATGGGTGACTGCCCCCCTCCAGTTACTGGATGAATTAATAAATTCGGGCTATGTCCAATAATGGAACATGGTTCTAACACCATCCCCTGTATGACCGAATACCACGGTTGAGTAGGCCAATCGGGTACTATGAGAATCCCAGATGCCGAATATTGTTGAATTTTCCTTTGTACCCGATTGATGAGGCAGAATGGGGGAAAAGCATAAAAATCGCCATTTCCCCCAATGCAGTGAGAAAGCATCTGTAGCTTCTGCCCCAGGGTCTGGTTCCCAGGACACATACCTTGGTAATTGGTGATTCAACCTGGACGCAAAAATATCAATATCTGGTCTACCATATTTTGCTGTAATTTCAGCAAATACATTTTATTTAACATCCATTCCGTGTTTTCATTAAATTTGCGTGACCTGGTGTCTGCCACTGAATTTAGCTTACCTTTATGTTGCCGATATTACACCATTTTGTAATACCATAGACGAGTTGTCAATAATGATGGGGTTGGAGCAATACCTAATGCTATGTTCCCACCACTGTAGTTCAATTATAGCTTCCGTAGGCAGCTCCATAGGTCTATCAAAATGACCTTTGTTAAATTTGAGTGCTCTAATTTTTGCTCTTTGCAAATTTTGATAATGTAATGGCCCAAAATGTGTGGCCGGGAATGTAGCCACAATCTTCCCAATTATCCGGCCTACCCGTCTAATGGAGGGTCTGTTGGTGTTAAGAAGCTCGCTGCAATCCTCCTGTAGGGCTGCGGCTTTATTTATTGGTAAAGTTACTAACATATTGACCGTGTTAATGGTGAATCCTAGATAATCCATATTCGTTTCTGGTATCAATTTACACTTAACTACCGTCTGTGTTCCCCTTTGATGGGTACTGTATAGTATGCACCTTTTAAGTCAATGCTTGTCATATAGAAACCAGCTGATACTAATTCTTTAGCAGTGATAAAGGTATCCATCTTAAAATGAACATATTGAACGAATGTGTTTAGGGTTGAAAGGTCAATGATAATCCTGCAACCCCCATCTTTTTTATTTTTAATAAATATGTTTGATACAAATTTTAATTGTTCATGAGTAGTATGCTCAATCACACCTTTTGTATACAATCGTTGTAGCTCCATGTGGGCTTTAGATTGTTCGGTTTTTTAAGGACGAAATGCCTTTCTGGTGTATGTTGTACTGGGGGGTTATTGGGATGAGTAAATTCTATCAGATAACCCTGAATACTGCTTAGAACATACGAGTCTGTAGTGATTTTACACCATTCGTCACTGTAGTATTGCAACCTCCCTCCCACCGTCGTGGGTCCCTTTTTTAACAAAAGAACCACACCCACCTACCTCCATGGTTACTGGTGGTTGTATTATTTTCTTTGTTTTTTGAAAAAAGGGGGTTTTGTTTTTATTCGTGTTCGTGGTTGTACTGGATGTTTAGGCTTCCGCATCTTCCAGGGTGGCCGTCCCTGGCCATACCCTAAAAGAAGGCGGCTGCGGGTTATATTGGGTTCTGGCACTGCCACTGATATAAGCCACACTTTTCGGTCTTCCATGTAGCTGGTACCGTGATCCAAAATAAGCCTTTGCGCTGGTTTTGATGAGCCCCAGTGTCTCGGCTTCCCCAAACAAAAGGGTTGGGGTTTTAACGGCTCTTTGTTTGCAAATTGTTGCATATTTAGGATCCAGTGCTGGCTGAATAGCCGCCCTCCGCATGCTATTCAGCTCATATTGTACATTACAGAACAGGGCTAGTGCGTCTTGGTGGCCTTTAGTTTGCTCTGTTTTGTCCAGGGTGCGGATGTAAGCTGTGATCCCTGCCGTAAGCCCCTTTAAGGCTTTCTGGATTTTGAGATCATGGTTCCTGATGTCCTTCCCCATATGCTTCCAAATGCATTGGTTGACACTGGGGATTTGTAATGCATCACAGTTACCAGGTGGCAGATGTCTGGCCAGTGTCTCTGTGAATATTTGTTGTTGGAGTTGATGGCCAGACATGTAGTTAATACTGGCTGCCATCCTGGAATCCAAGTCTGCCCCTGTTTGACTTGGTTTGAAGTAATCAGCCACCATGTCCAGCAGTGTATGTTTTTCTGCAGATTCAGGATCATGGGAAGTTGTGTGATCAGGGTCTGGCCCATCAGGGTCCTGCCCACTCTCCTCCGAAGAGGTCGAGATTTCAGGGGTCCCTCACGGGGTACCCATATGGGGCTTGTCTGCCCACTGTGGCTAGTCTCCACATTCATGGGACTGCCACTGTGAAGGAGCTCCTCCAGCAGCTCCTTTAGACGGTGAGCTGCACTTGCTATTTTTGGCTGCTCCCATTTTTGCAGCCTTTCAGTAGTGTGCTGCTCTTCTCTGTATCCCAGCTGTTACCGTCCCCGGTACTCACGGGTGCTGGTTTGCGGGCTTTCCTCGTCCCGCCGCTGGCCACACCGGTCCTGACTGTCGGTCCACGTCTGTTCCCGGTCAGCTGTTTCTCCTGGCTGCTCCGTATGCAGCCACTCATAGCGGGTTTGTTCCGTCTGCCGCACCCGTTCAGCCCTGGTCCGATATTGATACGGGCTGGTCGCCCGCTGCTGCTCCAAGTCGGGCTCTGCTAGATGGTGCGTTTTAGTTTGAACTTTGCCTCCCGGCCGGTGAGTAAGTTTCGTCGGTGCCAGAATGATTTCTGGCACAGCTGATTCCTCTACCGAGGCCTCTAGAGCCGATGGCTGCTGTCTCTGCCGTTCATCCACGTTTACAACGCGTTTCTCGGGCAGCTTTTTTGCAGACCGCTTCCTTTTCACTCTGTCCATTTTTCTGTGAATAAAAATGCAGAGTCCTTACCTGCCTTTTGCTGGTCCTTTTTTCCTTCTCCCGTTACTGGGGGACGTCCTCCACCCTTCTGTTGACTCGTGCAATGCGCTGTAGCGATATGACACGCATGCGTTGGAAGCGGGTTCTTCACATAGTCACTCACGTGACTCCGAAGTAAAATAGAGAGAGTACAGAGGAGATTTACTAGAATGTTGCCTGGGTTTCAGCACCTAAGTTACAGCGAAAGGTTGAACAAGATAGGTCTTTATTCTTTGGAGCGCAGAAGGTTAAGGGGGGACTTGATAGAGGTCTTTAAAATTATGAGAGGGATAGACAGAGTTGATGTGGGTAAGCTTTTTCCATTGAGAGTGGGAAGATTCAAACAAGAGGACATAATTTGAGAATTAAGGGACAAAAGGTTAGGGGTAACATGAGGGGGAACTTCTTTACTCAGAGTGTGGTAGCTGTGTGGAATGAGTTTCCAGTGGAAGTGGTGGAGGCAGGTTCGATTTTATCATTTAAAAATAAATTGGATAGGTATATGGAAGGGAAAGGAATGGAGGGTTATGGTCTGAGTGCAGGTAGATGGGACTAGGTGAGGGTAAATGTTCGGCACAGACTAGAAGGGCCGAGATGGCCTGTTTCCGTGCTGTAATTGTTATATGGTTATATGAAGTTGTAAGGCAGCAGCTGTACTAGCAGGGGAGGAGGAATTTACCATTTGCTGAATGTGGCTAATGGCTGGCTGTAATGCCAAAACTCTTGGCTGTTTAAGTCCAATTTCCTTTTGCCAGCACTGTGCTGGTTTAATGGCTGGGCTATCTACTCCTATTATTCCTCAGATCATATTATTTAACATGACATACTGTAGGACTTATTTACTGGTATTTGTGGTGCTTGACTTGACAATAAGAAACCTAATCTAAAAGTAAAACCATCTTGGAATATGTTAGTATGTTATGACTAACAATGATAGCATGATTTGCTTGCATGCAAAAACAAATTTGAAACTCTTCAAGCTGAAAGTGCTTTGGTACTTTAGAAGGACATTAAGTAATTTACAGAATGCAAGAGCTTTTTTTAAAGTTAATGAACTTAAATTGTAATATTGGAATTTGTAAACGATACAGGACGTTTGTTTGTAAATCTGATTGCTGATTTTTTTTTAAAGAAAATATATCTTTTTATGTAAGGCTCTGAAATCCAATCTACTAAGAAATTTGCACAGAGAATGCTGTGTATACCCAGTTAGCCAAGCATACTATCTCTTCCAGGGAATGCACTGCAAACAACATACATAGAGACATGTTTTCATATTGCATGGAAACAAGCCCTTCAACCCAACTCTTCTATGCCAAATCAAAATGTCCATCAAAGCTAGTCCTATGCTTGTGTTTGACCCTCTAAATCTTTCCTATCCTTGTACCTGTCCAAATGCCTTTTAAATGTTATTATTCTTGCCTCAACCACATCCTTTGGCAGCTCATTCCATATACCCACCATCCTCTGTGTGAAGAAGTTGCCCCTCAGGTTCCTTCTAAATCTTTCCCCACTCACTTTGGTCCTATACCCTCTGGTTCTTGATTCCCCGAGCTTGGCAAAAAGACTGTGTGTATTCACCCTATTTGTGCCTCTCATGATTTTATACACATCTATAAGATCATCCTATAATCAGGGAACTTATATGCAGATTATTGGGAGCTGATGCTTAAAGGATCTCCATGTAGGTCAGTGTAGGCAAGTTGGGCTGAAAGGTCTGTTTCCACACTGTGCCTCTATGTATGTCGAAGACTGCATCACTCGCCTGAAAACGTTTGTCCAGGATAAGATCTGTCTCTGAGGGTACTGGGATGGCCTGGAGGAAAATAAATAATCTTTTGTAATATCTTACAAGAGTCCATCATGTAAATGTGATTCTTGGCCAGGAATCTTTTCAGAGATATAATTAAATATACATAACATTATTTTTTAAACAAGCAAAGTCTGAAAAGTCAGTGTAAAAGGTTCTATGCTAAGAAGTTCTACGCTAAGATGTTCTATGCTGAGAAGCAAAGGTTCTGCTCCCAGTATTCGTAATAAAAACTGACATGTATTCATTTTGGAAGTGTGCACACTGTCATAGCTGAAGTTCAGTGACTGTAGAAATGTTAATGTGAAACACTTTGTAAATTGAAAAATGACCACTAAATTTATCCAAATAAATCCACAGCATAATATTGAATAGTGTACAAATGGTACAATTCACACCCCATCATGGTATTAACCTACAGTGAAGTGTTGCATGTTGCAGTAAACCACCAATATGTGGCAGAACAGAGCAGTACTGGCAGAACAGAGCAGTACTGGCAGATCACTTTGAACCTCAGCCTCGCCTCTAGAAAGGCATTCACCAGAAGGCAAGCAAAGTGAAACACACTTTGTAGCAGATTGTATGAATTTGTTTTATGCCAACAGCTTAGGTCAAGATGATGATCCCTCTTTGTTGTAAATTGTTTTACAGAGACATGATACTGTAGTGCCCACTATGCCATTTATCTGCACCAATCTATTATGCCATTACAATGTTCAATAGAGAACTTACCTAATCAGCATTACCCATCTTGGGTCCTGTGAAGGATATAAAACTTATATCTGTGTATAATCAAAAATATCTTCAACATAGAGCATCCAATATACATGACTGCCATTTTATTGCATTTAGTTTAATTTAGTTTAGTTTAGAGATACAGGCCCTTCAGCCCACCGAGTCCACGCCGACCAGTGATCCTCGCACATTAACACTATCATAACACACTAAGGACAAGTTACACATACACCAAGTAAATTAACCTACATACTTGTACGTCTTTGGAGTGTGGAAGGAAACCGAAGATCTTGGAAAAAACACATGCGGTCACATGGAGAATATACAAAATCTGTACAGACAGCACCCGTAGTTGGGATTGAACCCGGGTATCCGACCCTGCTAGCGCTGTAATGCTCCTGTCCCACTTAGGAAACCTGAACGGAAACCTCAGGTGTGTGGGGGATATGTGTGGCGGGGTGTGTGTGGGGGCAGGGGGTGTGTGCAGGGGGTTTGTGAGGGGAGAGAGGTGTGTGGGCGGGGGAGTGAGCTCAGAGAAAAGACAGGGGAAGAGCCATGGGGGAGAGGGGGCCATCATGGGGGAGGGGGGAGGAGCCAGCAAAGGGAACCAGAGGGCTAGTGGTTGGAATTGGCGGACTCACAGCGGGCGCTGGTCATTCTCCTCTGCCGGGATCAGAATCTCCGCTTTCCATTTGGCGACATCTCTGAATCCAGGCTGGGCTGGGTCTCCAACTCTGGGCTGGGCTGGGTCTCCCACGCTGGGTTGGGCTGGGTCAGGTCTCCGACGCCGGGCCTGGAAACTTTGTGCCCCACCCAAGGTTTCTGTGCAGTTCCCGGAGGTTTTTGTCAGTCTCCCTACCTGCTTCCACTACCTGCAACCTCCGGCAACTACCTGCAACCTCCGGGAACCGAACGGAAACCTTGGGTAGGGCGCAAAGTCTCCAGAGGTTTCCGTTCAGGTTTCCGAAGTGGGACAGGGGCATAAAAGGCAGTAACTCTACTGCTGCACCACAGTGCCGCCCTTGTACTTTTCTTGTACTTTTTCTCCCTAAGTGGGGAGGAATTTAAGGAAGAGATAACAGACAGGTTGTTGCTATGTATGTTGTCTGTCAGAGCAAACTATGGCACACAATAACGGCAACATCTCTATCTATGATGTCATCCGTTAAGGTCTACTTTGGGATATCTCTACGTTCATTTAAAAATATGCTTTTATTTCTCTGGGACATTTACTAATGTTCCAAGTCATTTCCGAAAATCTGTAAGTACTTATGAGGTCGATAAAATCTCCTGGGAAAGGAAGATTAAAACAATACATGATCAATTTAGTGGAAAATAGCTGTCTACTCTTTTTGGACAAAAACTATCCCTAAGATAACTCTGACTTGAAATAATCAATCTATCCATCTATCTATCTCTAAAACTCTGATCTTGTTATCTTCTGGTTTGGCAGTCTTTCTATTTGTGCAAAAACGGTTTGCGAGAGTGCTATGATTTTTTGCAGTTCTCCTGTGCTGCGAGTGCACCAAGTTTTGTTGAATGTCGTAAAAGTTAGCGAGGTTTAAAAATCTTAAAAACAGCACGTGCACAGATCAATCTCTTCTCTTGCCAGTCAGTGCTGCGCGAATTAGTCTCTTCCCCTGTCACTCCCCGGGACGGTCCACCCCTTCCTGCCCCATCGTGTCTTTACTGGAGCTGAGGGTGGCCGGTGGAGGTTTCCAATCCAGCCCTGCCCTGCCCCAAGCAGCCCCGCCCCAAGCAGCAGCCCCGCCCCAAGCAGCAGCCCCGCCCCAAGCAGCAGCCCGTCGTCGGAGACCTGACCCAGCCCAACCCAGCGTGGGAGACCCAGCCCAGCCCAGAGTTGGAGACCCAGCCCAGCCTGGATTCAGAGATGTCGCCAAATGGAAAGCGGAGATTCTGATCCCGGCAGAGGAGAATGACCAGCGCCCGCTGTGAATCCGCCAATTCCAACCACTAGCCCTCTGGTTCCCTTTGCTGGCTCCTCCCTCCTCCCCCATGATGGCCCCCTCTCCCCCATGGGTCTTCCCCTGTCTTTTCTCTGAGCTCACTCCCCCGCCCACACACCCCTCTCCCCTCACAAACCCCCTGCACACACCCCCTGCCCCCGCACACACCCCCCCCACACACATCCCCCACACACACCCTGCGCCCACACACCACCCACCCACACACCCCACCTCCCCCCACACACCCCTGCCCCCACAATCCCCCCTCCCTCACACTCATCCCACAACCCCCACCCACCCACACACCCCACCTCCCCACCCACACACACCCACCCCTTCACACACACCCTCCTCACACACCCCGCCACCCACACACCCCCGCCCACACACCCGCTGACCACACCACCCCCGCCCACACCCCCTGTCCCCAAAACCCCCCTCCCCACAATCGCCCCTCCCCCACAATCCCCCCTCCCCCACAGCACCCCCCTCCCACACAACCACGCCCCCACAACCACCCCACAACAACTCCCCCACAACCCCCCAGCCCCTACAATGGGTCTCACTTAGTCTAGGCTAGTCTAGTCCAGTCTAGTCTAGTACTTAACCAAAAATCTCATCTTGTCCTCCTCCGGTTTCCGTTGTATTTTTACAACCTTACTCACCGTTCTCCTGTGCTACAAGTGCACCAGGATTTGTTCCGATCGGTGAAATATTACAAAAGTTATGAAGGTTTAAAAATCATAATTTTCACCCAGAGAGTTGTGAATTTATGGAATTCCCTGCCACAGAGGGCAGTGGAGGCCAAGTCACTGGATGGATTTAAGAGAGAGTTAGATAGAGCTCTAGGGGCTAGTGGAGTCAAGGGATATGGGGAGAAGGCAGGCATGGGTTATTGATAGGGGACGATCAACCATGATCACAATGAATGGCGGTGCTGGCTCGAAGGGCGGAATGGCCTCCTCCTGCACCTATTTTTTATGTTTCTATGTTTCTATATGTAAGATCAGCAGATTGGTCTTCTCTCCTGTCTGTCGCCGGGACAGCGACGCCCCTTCCGGCACCCATTGTAAATCACCGAGGCGAGGAGAATAAAGCCCCGGAGGCTGGGCTGAGTCCGTGAGCCACGCTGAGCCCCAAAGCCGTACCGAAGCGGTCCCAAATCCGTCTGCCCCGAAGCCGTCCTGAAGTCGTCCCAAAGCAGTCCGTCCCGAAGCCGTCCTTCCCGAAGCCATCCTGAAGCTGTCCACTCCGAAGCCATCCGTCCCAAAGCCGTCTGTCGAGAAGCCGTCCTGAAGTCGTCTGTCCCGAAGCCATGAGTCTCGAAACCACCCCGAGGCGGGGAATCCGGAGGCGGCGCTGAGTAGGGGAACCCTGGGGTGCGGAGCGGCCTGTAGTGCGGAGCGACCCAGAGTGCGGAGCCTGGCCGACTGCGAGGCCGACTGCTGCAACCTTGAGATCCTGGGGAAGTGAGGAGTGAGTGTGGGGGGGGATTGAGGGTGCAGGGCGCTAGTGGGGCTGGGCGATGGTGGGGCACAGCACCCCCGCCCACACCCCCCCACCCCCTCCCGCCCACACACCCCCTCCTGCCCACACACCACCACCCTGCTCCCCTTGCACCCCCCCAGTTGTAGGCCACGGCAGCGGCAGGGACAGGCCACGGCAGCGGTAGGCCACGGCAGCGATACCCCCTCCACCGGCCACTGCCTGAAGCCATTCCCCTTCCCCAGCTACAGAACACTCCCGCTTGCCCCCACCTGAAACCGTCCCCTTCCCTGTCCCCAGCTGCAGGATTAGCCCAAGAAAAATCCATTCGGCTCACAATGTCCGTACCAGCCCTCCAGAAACCAGTCCCTGCGGCCCACAACACCTGTATTAGCCCTCCAGAAAGCCCCCCACTGGCACCCGCCTGAAGCCCTTTTTCCCCCACCGGCTCGCTCCTGAAGCCGTCCCTCTCCCCGGCTACAGGAGGGAGAGAGAGAGAGAGAGAGAGAGAGAGAGAGAGAGAGAGGGGGAGAGAGAGAGAGAGAGAGAGAGAGAGAGAGACCCCCAGCTTGCAACAAAGCTGCATACAAAGTTGCAATCGAGGAACACTCCGTCCTCAGTACTCGAAGCAAGAGGAGGGGGAGGCGGTGCTGGGGATATGCTCCTGCACAGTTGGGGACTATTGGTGAGTGCTGGAATACGGGGAAATGGATGAGTGGTAGAATATTGTGTTGGGGAATGGGTTGCGATGGGGAACCAGGCCTCCCGAGTGACAGGAATCCATCGGGTCCCAGTTAGTCTAGTTTTACTTATATTCTAATTTTCTAGTTCTAGTTCTAGTTTATATTCTAGTTTTACTTATATTCTAATTTTTGCGTTTAATTTTCTCATGGCATGGGTGTTTAGCTTACCTGGTAGGTAAGTAGCTGATAGCCAAATATGTCTTTCGACACACCATTGCCAAATCATGTTGACCAATTTGTCGCATGATAATGATTTTATGCCACCCATATGGTTAATATAAGCCATCACCGTAGTATTTATCAATTTATAACCGAACATGCAAGTGCTGCATATTAGATACATATGCTTTTAAACCATAAAAGGCGCCCAACATCTCTAGATAGTTAATGCCCAGTGTAAGTAGTAATGATGACTCTAGGTTAGTCCATCTACCACCTGTGCTGGATATGGAGTTAGTCGCTCCCCAGCCTTGAGCACTGGCATCTGTTTGAATAACTAAAGTAGGGTTAGTGATAAAGATAGGGCTGAAACTATGCCAAACGTTTTCTGCCCACCACTGTAGCTCTGATATTGCTTCAGTGGGTAATTTCATGACACGATCATAGTGACCTGTATGTCGTTTTATTGCCTGTACCTTTGCTCTCTGTAAATTTTTGATAGTGCAAAGGCCGAATTGTGTAGCCGGAAATGCTGCTACCATTTCCCCAATTACTCTTGCTACTTGTCGAATAGTTGGTCGCTCGTTGACCATTAAATTGTTGCATGATTGTGCTAATTCAACCATTTTTGCCTTTGGCAAGGTAACAGTCATATGGACTGAGTTAATTGTGAAGCCCAGGTAGTCCATGATAGTGGATGGCTTCAACTTAGATTTATCTGGATGTAGGACGAACCCCAGAGTTTCGAGGAGCTGTTTTGTAGCTGATACTGCTGCCACAGCCAATTCCATCATTTTCCCTACTATCAGAATATCATCCAGATATGCCATGACAATATGTTTTTGTTTTCTTAGTATTGCCATGGCTGGGTTCAATATTTTGGTGAATAATCTTGGGGCTGAAGTTAGCCCATAGGGCAATGCTTTGTACCATCCAGATAAATTTTAGGTATCTGCGATGATCCTTGTATATGGGTACTAGATAGTAAGCATCTTTAAGATAAATGCTTGCCATGAAGTGTCCTTTGGAATTCAGTTGTTTGGCAGTAACAAATGTCTCCATTTTGAAATGTATATACTTAACAAATTTGTTTAGTGATGTTAAGTCAATGATGATGCGACAGCCACCATCTTTTTTGGTTTTAGTGAATATATTCGATACAAATTCCAAAGGTTCATGTTTGGTCTTTTCGATGACCCCCTTTGTGATAAGTCTCACCAGTTCAGCTTGTCCCTCACGTTTCTCTTTGACGGAGGGAGAAATACCCTTTGGGCCAATGTTGAACTGGCGGCGTTTTTTCTGACAGGAATTGTATTTTATATCCACTAATGCTGTTGAGTATATACTTGTCACTCGTGACCATACCCCATACTTCTTTAAACAAGTGTAATCTCCCCCCTGTTAATAAAGCACCCTTATTCTCTATATGCTGGTAGGGACCAGACCCACCTACCTCCATGGTTATTGGCGATTCTGTTTCTTCATTTTCCTGAAGGTTCTGTTCTGACGTGCTGGCGATGTTGGGGGGAGGCGCATTTTCCAGAGGGTCCGCTGCGGGCCCTGATCTAAAAAGATCTTTGGGGATAATGTGCGGACCCCAAGCGTTCACCAGTCCCATATTGCGGACGTCGACTGGTGGATGCCGTGGGGTGCTGCCGCTTGGGTATCGGAGGTCTTGGTTTGCTCGTCCCGGGGCCTGCCCTCATTAGGCCGAAGGTTTTTGATGCTTCCTCCATCTCCTTCAGTTTTTTATTGAGATCTTTCCCAAATAGCAGCGCGTCCGTCTCCGCAGCTGGGGCTTTACACAAGCCAGCAAATTTGGGATTGAGGGCAGGTCTTATGTTTCCCTCCGGAGTTTGTTGATCTCAAATTGTGTGGTACACATTAATGCCAGCACATCCTGCTGGCAGGTATCTATCTCCGTGGTCTCCACGGAACGAGCAAAGGCTGTGATGGCCGACGTCAGGAGCCTTAGGATCCGCTGTAGCTTGAGTTCTTGGGGCCGGATGTGTGACCCCACATGCCCCTAGATTTGGCTGTTGACACTTTTTACTTTGAAGGCCTCACAGTTTTCTGGTGCTGTGTGTTGTTTCAGCACCTCAGCGAACACCTTTTCCAGTAATGGTTTATTGGATAGATGGTTGATGCTGGCCGCCATTCTTGGTTCCAGTGGTGCTCCAGCCCGTGAGGTTGCTACAAAGCGGTCCACCACACCCAACAGCTCTTCCTGTTCCTGCACCCCTGGCATACTCCCGAATTCGTCCGCCTGGCCCTGTTCCAGACCAGCCCAGCCCTGGTCACCAATGCTAGCCTCCAGTAATGAGGGAGCAGAGGGCAGTGTACAGAACACTGTGGAGGGGGTGCCTGACCTCCCTCCGCGAGAGCGCTCTTTCTGCGCATCTCGCTGGAGCTGCTCCAATAGCTGTTGGATGCAGCTCAGGCGGCTGTCTCTCCTCCATTTAGGTGGAGACATGTCCCCGTCCGACAAATCGGACGCCACCGGCCGGATGCCTGTTCGGATGGCTAGACATCCAGCCCGCAGTTCAGGCACTAGTGGGACTGGGCTCGGCGCGGTGATGGGGATAACGGAGCGCCCGGTAATTGTTCCTACCGCCTTCTTCTAGAGCTTTTGTGCCTTGTAGTAGCGAGAGCGCCCCTCAAGCAGCGCGTCTCGCAGGCACCTGCTCCGAGAGCCGCTCCAGCGGCTCAGGCAGCTCTCTCTCCCCTCGTGCGGGTGGAGAGACGTCCCATCCGAAATCGGGAACACCTGCCGGATGCCTCTTCGGGTGGCTATGCATCCAACCCGCTGCTCAGGTACTAGCGGGCTGGGCTCGGCACGGTGTCGGGGAATAGCGGAACACCGGGTAAACGCTCCTACCGCCTGTTGCTGCCCCCCTCCCCGACGGAAAACGTTCCTCTTCGAACGGGGGACAGTTTTGTTCCAGAGACTTTTTCTCTGCCTGTAAAACACAAGCAGAAAAAAGGCTCCCCTGTAAAAGAAACCCGACCTCAGGATACTCACCTGACGGTCCGTTTCATTCTGTAGCGGGAGCGCCTGATTTCCGTTGCAGCCGCTGTTGCACTGCTGGCGTAATGCCGCGCCTGCGTACTGAGCGGGTTCTTCACGTAGTCACTCACGTGACTCCGAAGTAAAATTAGTTAGTTACCTAATTGTAGCTAATTACAAAATTGACCGTTGTGACAGAAATAGTAATAAACACCCAGACTGCCTTGACAATTCAAAAATGTGATATTCTCAAGATCAGAACTTTAATATTATTGTATTAAACGCTGTAAGTCCGTAACAGATAGGTAAAGAAATTACAATTTCTAGTAATAGACCAAGTCTTTATGGAGAAGATCAGTTGCTAGCTGGTATATTGGCATATCATAATCAGTAGCATCATCATCATACTCCTCAGATTGTAACCAATAAGCAACTCTGTACACCTTGTTTATCCTCAACTTTTCAATTTTGGCATTGTAAACTACAGGTTTTTACTCTTCAGACCACGCATGACATGCCTTTCTGCCCACTACTTTCCCATTAAGAATGTCCTGTATATCATCACATTTGGAGTAGTCCAAATTCGGATAATCTCTGCGAATGCTGTCTAAATCAGTCTCTTTTGCTGGGCATTTGGATTAACAATTTTGCATTTCTTCTTCGGAGACATCTGTTTAAAATGTAAAGAAAAAAACTGAACAGCATTAACAGACACAAGTTATTATTTGCAGTTTTAGAAAAAAAGATAGAAATGATAACGATAAACACTAAAACAAATAGTAAATACCCAACAAAAAATTAATATTCATCAGTTTCATCTAATCAATTAAATCTAAACATCCATCCATTTCTTAAGAAAAGGCTAAAAATGTTACATAGCCTAAGTATCCAAATAACAAATAACAAACTGATCCCATTCACTCACAAATTCAAAATATACCATGTTTTTTAAATCTCACTTTGTCATGCATTTATATGTCAAAGGAGGGAATTTAATGTTTAATTCCCATAAATTAATCCTGAAACATCCGCTCTCAAGATAATCAAAATAATTATTTTTTGCACAATACATCTGACTAAAACTGAACTGTGGAAAATATTGATCATGGATAGACAATAACACAAAATATAGATGATTTAGATACTCTTATGACATGATTGTCCAAAAAAAAAGAATTTAATTCTCTTGTGAGTGGATGTTTCTGGAATATGATCGATTGGAATGTAGCCATTGCCGTAAATTTAAGCCCATATCGGCAGGCAAGACATGGTCGATTCGCATGTGGGCCAAAATAACATTTTCGCATCATAAGATTAAAATAAAGCCACACCATAAAGCAAAATAATATGGTAAATAAACGACATATCTTTTGTTTTGTCCTGATATTGCGATCCATGATGTTGAAGGCATTGAAGGCGTTTTTAGTCGCATTTAAATTTAATCCAGCGACACAAACTTCCAGCAAAATTAAAAAAAAACCCGCGAACTGAACCGCGAACGATTTTTCTTCATCAGATAGCAGTCCGAGGAAATCCCTGTCTGACAATCAATACAAACCTGCATTTTAATCCCTCCCCCCCAACCCCCCCCCCCCCAAAGCCTCCGGAATCACCAGCAGTGGCAGATCTACAGCACAGCTGATGGTAGGTTTTGTAACATCGCTACATGATCCCTGGTCTTTATCTCCTGCATAATAATAAAAATAATACCATCATTACTCTAAATGTCTCTTTCAAACTGACCCAATATTTAGGTAAATACTTTCAGTTAGGTAATCTTGGATTTATAAGATAATCTTGAAGTCTTCCGCTGGAGTCTTTCCAGAAAGTGTTTAACCCAACATTGGAGGGAGCCAAAATTAGAAGCTGTGCAATGGGAATCATACCAATTTATGTCTGTAAAGTTCATGTAATTAAGACCAGTTTTGGCATTTCTCGTGCTCTAGGGTTTACCCAAGGCTGAAGTAAACTTGTTCTAAACAAAGATGAATTCTGTGCCATGATAAACGTCGGTCAGTGTTCGGACTCTAGTGTACCCACATTTCAGAGAAAATCAAACAATTACAGATAACTTCATTACTGCAGGGAAATAATGATCAACTAAACATTGCAACTTTCCTGGGGAAAACTAATTAAAGATTGGGACATTGCTTTCGAAAATGATATAAAGTACACGGGTTTGTTGGGGCAAATTCATTTATAAATGGTATTGGTCTGAAAATTAATTAAGAATTGAGTCTTTGCTTGTGTAAATTAGGTGAATACAGATAGCAGGTTCACTGGGGAGAATTGATTAAACCAAGATTTGAATTTCTCTGGAAAATGCAATTAAAGCCTGAGACTTCTGAGAGTTAAAATCAACCGAATAGCAATTTTAAAAAATGAGACATTCAATTAAAAAGGAGTGACACTGCTAACCTGTGGATTTGCAGTTTTATCCACAAACTGACCTGCAGTTTAACTGGCCAGTGTGGTCTTAAACAGAGACGCAAAGACAACCAAGTAAAATGGTTCAGTGGCTTTGAAACAATCATGAGATGAGATACTGAGCATACGCTCTTATGAAAGGGAAAGGTGGGTGCGAGTTCTTTGAATGGCAATGTAGTACATTTTTTAAATGACAAATGGTGTGGAAGGACCTTTGGTAAGTTTTCTCTGGTGCTCTATGTAGATGATGCACCCTAAAGCCATTTGTGCTGATTGGGGTGGCGATGTTGAGAATGCTGGCTGGTGCTAATAAAGCCAGCTCCTTATTGTTGGGTGATACAAACTTGTTTATGTGATGTCAGAGATATATCCAGACAAGGGATAGGAATTCCATCACACTCTTGACTTGTGAGTTGGAAATGATGGGAAGGCTTAGGTAGTATGGAGATGTATCTTCTTCCAGACAGGCGCCTTTTTGTGGTATTACATTTTCCAAATTTTCCCCATCAACAACTACCAGCCCTGTTGCTGAGATCCCCTTTGATATTCTTACTGCTCTGTTCACGCTCTTCTCCATGACTCCCCCCCCCACTTCTTCATCTTCCTAATAATCCACAATCATCCAATACTCCTCCCCTACAATCTCACCCCGCATTAGGCATCTCCAGAGCAGACCATGCTCTTTACCCATTGTCCATTGTTTGACCCCCAACTCAGCTTCCCTGTGATCTAATATGGAATACATAATGCCCTGGAATCCATATCTAAAAGAATATCACAGGCTGACAGTCTCGCACAATACTGGCGCATGCACAAGCACCAACACTAAAGCATATCTTAGGCTCGTAACTCAGACCTAATAGTAATAACCATTCTCCTATGGAGAAAAAAAAGTAGCACTGTTTAATAAAAGATTGTTAGAAAGAGTTTGATTCTCAAATTGGCCAGTCGGAGCCAGTTCTTAGTCAATCAAAAATCCATTACTTTCTGTGCGCCTTAGTTATCCTCAAAAATATTGAATTAGTCAAGGAAAAGTAGGAAACAGGCACATAACAAAGTTAGAATAAGCTTACTGAAAATTAAGATGTTCGATAAACTAAACTAAAATATTGAGCGTGGAAGAAAAAGCGAAAATGTATAAAGAATGGCGTAAACCAAATGTAAGCAGACTTGGTGTGATATTTTTTACATAATTGATCTTAAATTTAGCTCTCACAGATCATGTATTTTAGCCAGTAATACAGCAATAAAAATACTTTTGACAGCTCTATAACAGTTATGTGGTAAAGTAAATACAGTTTCATTGCCACAATATATGAACGTAGAAGTCTATGAAGTTTCTAGTAAGCAAAAGATTGATTATTCCCATCTATATGTTTTATTTTCTCTTACAGTTAAAACATTATAACATTCCCTTTCGTAGACTGAGTACCAAGATGTGACTGAGTAACAAGTTGTCCTTTCCCTTCTGCTGCATGGTGGAGAAATGATAGTAATCAAAAATTGAAATGTTTTATCAACTTGGCTGATAATTACTAACAGTGATTCTTCCATTTCCGATATCTCTACTTCCATCTCAGGTGATATGCATTAAGATTCCTATTATTTCACTGATGATTAGTCCTCACCTCCCACTCTGCCTCCTGTGAGAACTCCTTTTCATTCTCCCAGTTTTTCAGGCTCCATTATTTCTATTCTGATTGTGACTCTTTCCCAAACAGATGTTTTTCTTTATCCAGTCCATTGGCCTCCACATTTTCTGGATCATTATCCATAATTTCTGCCACATTGAAGGTGACCTGCCACATTTACTCCTCTGTTCCGCTTTCAGAATTCTAACGGGACCATGCCCATTGCAACATCACTTATCCACCATCACCCATTACCCTTCTCTTGACTATTTTCGATGCAAGTGGTGGAAATATTACTTTGCATTTTACCTAGGTCCTTTCCCATCCAGGGACCCAAGCACTCCTGTTGAGAAACTTGTTCATATTTAGTGTGTTCAGTCCTCATGATATGGTAGGTACACAAAATTGCTGGAGGAACTCAGCGGGTGCAGCAGCATCTATGGAGCGAAGGAAATAGGCGACGTTTCGGGCCGAAACCCTTCTTCAGACTGATGGGGGGTGGGGAAAGAAAGAAGGAAAAAGGGAGGAGGAGGAGCCCGAGGGCGGGCGGATGGGAGGGTGGGAGGAGACAGCTAGAGGGTGAAGGAAGGGGAGGGGACAGCACAGGCTAGCCAAATTGGGGGAATTCAATGTTGATGCCATAAGGGCGCAAGGACCCCAGACGGAATATGAGGTGCTGTTCCTCCAATTTCCGCTGTTGCTCACTCTGGCAATGGAGGAGACCCAGGACAGAGAGGTCGGATTGGGAATGGGAGGGGGAGTTGAAGTGCTGAGCCACCGGGAGGTCAGGTTATGGTCTCTTCCACAATGAAGAAACAAAGTGCCGTCTGAGTGATTGTTTTACAGAATACTTTCATTCATCCACATGTGACCTTGAGCTGCCATTTACCTGCCATTTTAATTCTCCACCTCACTTCCACTCCAGCCTCTCTGTCTTAGCCTCATATACTGTTCAAACAAATGCCAAAATAAGCTCAAGAAACAGCATCTCTTTTTTTGACGGCGCACTAAATCATTCTGACGACTTCAAATTCAACTTTATGGATCGGAGGACTATGGGCCAAATGCAGGCAAATGGGACTAGTTTAGATGAGATATCTTGGTCAGCCTGGATGAGCTGGGCCAGTTTCCGTGCTGTATGACTCCATGGCTCTTACTATTTCACATCATCAGCTCTTCCTGTTTGTAGCAGAATTCATCAACTCTGATGAAAAACCATTAAACTGCGAGTTTAACTGTTTTTCTTTCCACAGCTGGAACTTAATCTGTTGAATATTTCCAACATTTTCTGCTTCTTTTAGATTTAATACACCACATAAATGTAATATGTTGTATCTCAAGGTTCCAGCACATTTTTCTCTCCTTTGTTCTTATATGTTCCCGTCTATTCACATCTCAGCCAGATTGGCTGTATTTCACAAGCATTCGCCATCTCAAGAGGTGAAGCATCATCACCACTTATGTCATTCAGTCTCTGGGTCTCTAACCTGTTGCAGATATTTCTTTTCCCAACCCCTCTTCTCTGCAACATAAAACATTTGTTGGCCAACATTTCCAAGTGCTGATGCAACGTCATCAACTTTATACGTTAACCCTGCTTTTCACTCCACAGCTGAGAAGCTGACAAGCTGAGTATTTCCATTATTTTTTGTTTGTTTTATTGTATTACCTTCTATTTTGTGCAAAGTTTTGAAAATGTATTGCTGTAATGAATGCGTAAAACATCACCAACTTATGACTGTTTTTTATTTTACCAGAATTAGAATTATTGGGCATGTTTCCTATGTTCATGTGCAAACTCCATTATAGACTATGTGTTTATTATTGAATTACACCTTATCACAAAACTGACCATAATTTTTATTGAATCTCAAATGAAAAACTAATTCAGGAAGCCATAATGAACACAAGTTTCTCTGATGCGCCAAATACATTTCTATTGGATGTGTCTAAGTCATGTGGCTTGAGACATAGAGACCCACGACATGATGCTGGGTGCACTGTGAGAAAACCTGCCAGTCTACGATGACATTCGCACAATCACACTCCCAAACAAAATTAAATTATCACCACAAATCCAGTTCACATGGGTTAACATAAATCGATCAACATTCAAAAACTTTCAAAAAGTCAGTTGTAAGGTATTGATTATGTGAATGGCTTTTTGCACAATGAGATGTCAGATTACATGTTGTCCAGTATTCTGTGATAAAAACGATTGCTAGGAGTTCAGAAATAATTTCCTTAAATAAATTTAATGCATGCCCAAGCTTTCAGTGAATGAACAGAACCTGTACAGATGATACAACCAAGCTGAATAAAGTCTTCTGTTCCCAGACACACTCACGTGCTCTAAATACTAAATCATCCTGAAAAATCCCTTCTTGTTTGGATCTAGTCAACAGAGCAAGGGTGGAATAAATTATAATTATGTAATTTATGGCACGGCAGTTAAATGTTTAACCTTTCAGTTGGCTTTGGTGCAGAAAAATGATTAAAGCCAAGAAGTTGAATCACGCATAGATGATTCTGCAGTCTGGAATGCATTAGGGTAATCCTAACACATTTGACAGCAGTTACAATCGAAATGCATGTGTTAAAACACAGCAACTATAAATTTCCATTGCAGAATGGAATCTTTCTTGTTTGAAATTTGAAAACTGAGCAAACCCAATTAGCCACTGATATTTACGTTTTTACTGGGGCCTCTGCTGACAAGATTACATATCATAATAAAGATTAGAATTCATACAATAACCAAAATAAAAGTAAATTACTAAAGAATAAGCAAAGGCTCTAAGAGTAAAAATGTATACATTTCAGTATATCTTCTGAGATCTTTCCTAAATATATATATTTTTCGTTTTATTGGATATTTTTTCCATGTTCAATTGCACACTTCATTTCAGATTAACTTTTTTTAGCTTAGCCTGCATTGCGAGGAGTTGATCCCAGGGGCTAGGGGGTAGAGAGGGAAAGGGAGAATATAAACGTTCCTTGTTCATCAGCCTTTGTTAACTCTCAGTCTGATCAATAGAGGGTGACATTGAAGGTGAAATGTTCTTATTTGCGATAGGGGAACACCTGACCTGCAATTAGTACTTTTGCAAAGCCATACTCGAGACTGAAAGCTCCCAATTGTTGATACTTGCTTTCCACAATTTCACAGTGAATGTAATTCAGACCATGTTGGACAGACTCAACATGTCAGGCACCATATGTGAAGAGAAAATCAGAGTTACATTTCTGGTTAATGGCCATTTGTCACATCTACAAAAAAAAAGTGTAAGAGATTTTAAACAATTGCAACGATAACAAAAGTGGGAATGGAATGACGGTCAAGGAGATCAGGGTGAAAAGGACACAATAGAAGTCTGACATAAAACTGGAAAGATTAAATGACTGAAAGAGTGAAAGAATAAATTAAATGAGGATGCTGATGCAGCAAGAAAAAGAAACATAGAAAATAGGTGCAGGAGTAGGCCATTCGGCCCTTCGAGCCTGCACCGTCATTCAATATGGTCATGGCTGATCATCCAACTCAGTATCCTGTACCTGCCTTCTCTCCATACCCCCTGATCCCTTTAGCCACAAGGGCCACGTCTAACTCCCTCTTAAATATAGCCAATGAACTGGCCTAATTGGCTATATTTAAGAGGGAGTTAGATGTGGTTGAATTTGGTTGATGTGGATGTATTTAAGAGGGAGTTAGATGAAGAAGTGGTGTAAATGGGAATGGCAAAATTATTGCCAACACTGCTATCTGACAAAGAGGAAATAATGGTTATGATAGAGAACTGTTGAACTTATTGTGTAGGAAGAAACTGCAGATGCTGGTTTAAACCGAAGATAGATGGGACGACAGATGGCACAATGGGCTAAGTGTTCGGCTGGCAACCGGAAGGTAGCCGGTTCGAATCCCGCTTGGAGTGCATACTGTCGTTGTGTCCTTGGGCAAGACACTTCACCCACCTTTGCCTGTGTGTGAATGTGTGTGAATGTGTGTGAATGTGTGTGAGTGACTGGTGGTGGTCGGAGGGGCCGTAGGCGCAGATTGGCAGCCACGCTTCCGTCAGTCTGCCCCAGGGCAGCTTTGGCTACAGAAGTAGCTTACCACCACCGAGTGTGACTGAGGAGTGAATGAATAATGCGATGTAAAGCGCCTTGAGTATTAGAAAGGCGCTATATAAATCCCATCCATTATCATTATTATTATAGACACAAAAAGCTGGAGTAACTCGGGACAGGTAGCATCTCTGGAGAGAAGGAATGGGTGACATGAAGGATCGAGACCCTTCTTCAGACTAGTTAGGGAAAGGGGAAACAAGAGATATAAACGATGATGTGGCGAGATAAAGAACAATGAATGAAAGATATGCAAAAAAGTAACGATGACAAAGGAAACCAGCCATTATTAGCTGTTTGTTGGGTGAAAACAAGAAGCTGGTGCGACTTGGGTGGGGGAGGGATGGGAGAGAGGGAATGCCGAGGTTACTTGAAGTTAGAGAAATCAATATTCATACCACTGGGCTGTAAGCTGCCCAAGCGAAATATGAGATGCTGTTCCTCCAATTTGTGTTTAGGCTCACTCTGACAATGGAGGGACCTCGGACAGAAAGGTCAGTGTGGGAATGGGAAGGAGAATTAAAGTGTTTAGCATTTGGGAAATCGGGTAGGTTCAGGCGGACTGAGCGAAGGTGTTCAGCGAAACAAGTTCAAGGTGTGTTTATACTAGGTGGAAAATAGAAATACCTATCCTCTTTGTAAATGCAAATTATTTCTAAATTCATCTTCATAATCTGTAGTTTTCATATAATTTCCAGTATTTCATGTTGCTTACTTCCTTGTATGGGTTCAAAGCAATGATTTTGATGGCTGCCTTCTGAGAGAGTTGGATATTCGTTTGTGTGAGACTGCCAGTGGATTGTTGGATTACTTTCAGATGCTCTTGCTGAAGAAAACTAAATTCAGGAGACAGTGAGAAAAGTCATACACAAAATGTAACATTATTACTCTTAATCAGCACTATAGTGACACAAAACATAATTATCAAACTTTACTGTCTGACTTGGCTAAAATTGGAGATGGGATAACAGCAGCTTATGATTGACATGATTAAATTATCATAACTAACTGAGGTGATGTGGCTGAAATTGAATTAGGCTATTGGATTGGACTCTGCAGCCTATACCTGGGGAATTAAGAAACCACACTGATGAAATTACTAAAAACAATTGTAGACAGCAATTTGGGGGGTGGCGTGGGATTGTGGGAGGTAGGGATGGAAGGAGGGAGTGGGGGGAGGCAACTGGCTTCATTAGAAATAGAACATTTCAGATAAGGCTGACATAGTGGCTTCTTGGCTTCTCCTGTTACTTTAGTGATGTGGCTTCTCTGTTTTTTCTACCTTCGGACTCAATTGTTTCTGTTGTCTCCTAAATGCAAGTCTATCAACTTTTCCATTGAAAGGAATGGCTCAGGTTTAGCTGGGAAGTAGTTTTTTTCCCCAGAAGGGATTCATTTTACAATTCTACCCCCCCCCCCCCCCCCCCCCCCGCATGGTCACTTCCAGCTTCCTTTTCTTGTAACTTCCTACAGCTCTCCTTCCTTCTGACAACCCTGTGCTCCTCTGAATCTGGCCTTATGATCATTCAACTTCCACCATCCCCGAACTGCACCCCCACCGTCCAATTCACCATGCCCCAGCCATCACTGTTATTCGCTCGCACAATATTGGACTGTCTTCAGTTCTCCTAATAGAACATAGAACAACACAGAAGATAGAAACAAAAAGCTGGAGTAACTCAGAGGGACAGGCAGCATCTTTGGAGAGAAGGAATGGGTGATGTTTCACATTCGTCACACAAACGTCACACATTCCTTCTCTCCAGAGATGCTGCCTGTCCTGCTGAGTTACTCCAGCTCTTTGTGTCTATCTTTGGTTTAAATCAGCATCTGCAGTTCCTTCCTACATAGAACAACACAGTACAGGAACAGGATATTTGGTCCACAATGTCTGTGCTAAACATGAGGCCGCCCAACTTTTATCTGCCTGCATATACTTCATATCCCTCCATACACTGTTTAACCAAATGCCCATCAAAAAGCCTCTTAAACGTTATTATCGTATTTGTTTCCACCATCACCTGTGGCAGCACATTCCAGGCAGTCACCACTCTGTGCAAAAATAAATCTTGCCTTGCACAAATCTAAGTCTTTATCTTTATTTGGATCCAATTTGAAATCCAAGTCTAGAGTCACAAGTCTTAACATTAGTAACTTTATGTCATTGAATTGGAAAACAACATAAAATAATTGAACTGATATCAAACTACCCTTTTCTTCACAACATTAATAGATGAAATATAAAAGTTTATTCACAGTATGTAGGCATCAATGGCCAGCACTGTTTCTTCACTTATCATAGGCCTTTGGGCTTTGGTGTGAGCTGGCTTCTTTAAATGCTGCAGACATGGAGTTATTGAGTAATACAGCATCAGTTCCTTCGGGTGCCATGTCCATGCTAGTTATCAAATATTTATCTATAGTAATGCTGTGATAATTTAAAGGACTCATCTAAATACTTCATAAATACCCCACCACCCTCGCATTCAGTGTGATCCAGATTTCAACCAAATTTTGGGTGAAAAGATTATTTCTCAAATCCCGTCTAATTCTGGTAAACCTAAAATTGGAATACAAGGTGGCAAACTGCAGTGGCTGTTGAACGACCTTATTGGAATTAGGAGTGCATCATACTACTTTGTTGCCTTCCTTGTCATTTCAGGGGCTCGACTTGGCTCTAAGCAGAGGGTGTGTAAAACAAAATTCTTAAACTTCCAGAATATACCACACATACCTTGTTTTGGAATTTAACTGCTGAGGTATTTATTGAATGGGTGCAACAGGTCATTATGGTCATGGCTGCCCACTCAAGGTCGAATGGGGCTTTTGGAGAGGATGTTTATCAGCAAACAGGGAGATTTTCTGAGACACACCATCCCATCTCTACCTGCCTGGTGCACAGGGTACTCATAAGGTCAAGTTTTCCAAGACTGAAATATCACCATGATATGAAAAACTGCAGGAAAACCTCCAGCAACCATTGGGCTGTTCTCCCCTTGTGGATGTCAAGGTCATGTTGACTCTGAACGTCCTCACTGCAGGATCATTCCAAATAGCTGCAACAGATGTTTGCCGTGTCTCCCAATTTGCTGCTTGCTGCTGTGCTGAGAAACATCAGGGAGGCACTGTACTTGAAAGGAATGATTTCATAATTTTGATTTCAAGGAGGAGAAGGAGGTGTCTTGGTTAATGGGAATTGTCAGCACTGCTGACATTTCAAGTGCAGGTAGCCATTGATTTCACTTGCGTGTCTGTAAGGGTTCCCCTGTTAAACCAGATCTTGTTATGAGCAGGACAGATTGGCACTCCTTCAAAGTGTAGGTTGTTGTGGATCTTAGAAATACGTTTCTAATGCTGGATGCAGTTATTCCAGGAAGCACAGGTGATTCTTCAATACGAAGGAAGACCACATTGCTGGACGTTTTCAATAGGCAGCATTGTCCAAATCCCAGGGATAAAGACTGCACTCCACTGCCATGGCACCGTACACCAGTTCAATCACTACACATAGTAGCTGCCTCCGGATGCATTGAGAGGATCAAAAACACTGTAATAGTAATGGGCAACATTTTTTGTGTCTGAAAAAAGGTCCTGACCCAAAACATTACCTATCCATGTTCTCCGGAGATGCTGCCTGACCTGCTGAGTTACTCTAGCAGTTTGTGTCTATATTCTTCCCAAGGTGAGTTTGTAATGCTTGTACCAGTCCAAGGTCATCATGTGGTACAAGCTAGCTAGATACATGTTGTATAACCTTGCAAACCAAAGACAGCAGCCAGTGCTGGAGAAGGAACAACACTGAGTCCCGAGGATAGAGAGACATGAAGCAGATCCTGAAAAACACCAGGAGCAGGAGAAGTAGGTGGAGGAAGTCGGTGCCAAGAAGGATGTTGTTATTCACCATCTACAATCTCATGTTCCAGCTGAGCTGAGAAGGCAAGCATTGTCTATATGGGTTATATGGGACAAAGAATATCAAGCAGCCCTCACCATTACTAATAACATAACTGAGCAATAAACAGGAGACCCCAGATGGCATATAATGAGAAATGTGATGTCAGAATCTGTCCACTTACTCTGACTATAAGAGTCTAAGAAGTAGAAGCAGGAGTAGGCTGTTCAGACACTCATAATTCCTCTGCCATTCAACAAATTTACTATGTCGGTACCAATTTCATTCCTTCAATTCCCTCTGTATCTAAAAATCTATTATTCTCTATCCTAAATATACTCAGCAACTGATCACCGCACATGCCTATTGAAAAGCAAATTCAAAAATTAATTACATTCTGGCGAAATAAATTTCTTCTCAACATGGCCTGAATGTCCAACCCCTTATTATAACTTTGTAATCCCTGGTTCTACGCACCCCAGGGAACATCAACCTCACAGCAATCATGTCAAGCCCCTTAAGAATTTTGTATGTTTCATCAAAGTCACCACTCATGCTTGTACATAGATACATAGATACATCGAAAATAGGTGCAGGAGTAGGCCATTCGGCCCTTCGAGCCTGCACCGCCATTCAATATGATCATGGCTGATCATCCAACTCAGTATCCCGTACCTGCCTTCTATCCATACCCCCTGATCCCTTTAGCCACAAGGGCCACATCTAACTCCCTCTTAAATATAGCCAATGAACTGGCCTCAACTACCCTCTGTGGCAGAGAGTTCCAGAGATTCACCACTCTCTGTGTGAAAAAGTTTCTTCTCATCTCGGTCCTAAAGGATTTCCCCCTTATCCTTAAGCTGTGACCCCTTGTCCTGGACTTCCCCAACATCGGGAACAATCTTCCTGCATCTAGCCTGTCCAACCCCATAAGAATTTTGTACGTTTCTATAAGATCCCCTCTCAATCTCCTAAATTCTAGCGAGTATAAGCCAAGTCTATCCAGTCTTTCTTCATATGAAAGTCCTGACATCCCAGGAATCAGTCTGGTGAACCTTCTCTGCACTCCCTCTACGGCTATAATGTCCTTCCTCAGATTTGGAGACCAAAACTGTACGCAATACTCCAGGTGTGGTCTCACCAAGACCATGTACAACTGCAGTAGAACCTCCCTGCTCCTATACTCAAATCCTTTTGCTATGAAAGCTAACATACCATTCGCTTTCTTCACTGCCTGCTGCATCCAGTGAAATCCAGGTTAGCCGGGAAGTGGTGTTGGGTAAATTAAATGGATTAAAGGCCGATAAATCCCCAGGGCCAGATAGGCTGCATCCCAGAGTACTTAAGGAAGTAGCTCCAGAAATAGTGGATGCATTAGTAATAATCTTTCAAAACTCTTTAGATTCTGGAGTAGTTCCTGAGGATTGGCGGGTAGCAAACGTAACCCCACTTTTTAAGTAGGGAGGGAGAGAGAAAACGGGGAATTACAGACCAGTTAGTCTAACATCAGTAGTGGGGAAACTGCTAGAGTCAGTTATTAAAGATGGGATAGCAGCACATTTGGAAAGTGGTGAAATCATTGGACAAAGTCAGCATGGATTTACAAAAGGTAAATCATGTCTGACGAATCTTATAGAATTTTTCGAGGATGTAACTAGTAGCGTGGATAGGGGAGAACCAGTGGATGTGGTGTATCTGGACTTCCAGAAGGATTTCGACAAGGTCCCACATAAGAGATTAGTTTACAAACTTAAAGCACACGGCATTGGGGGTTCAGTATTAATGTGGATAGAGAACTGGCTGGCAAACAGGAAGCAAAGAGTAGGAGTAAACGGGTCCTTTTCACAATGGCAGGCAGTGACTAGTGGGGTACCGCAAGGCTCAGTGCTGGGACCCCAGCTATTTACAATATATATTAATGATCTGGATGAGGGAATTGAAGGCAATATCTCCAAGTTTGCGGATGACACTAAGCTGGGGGGCAGTGTTAGCTGTGAGGAGGATGCTAGGAGACTGCAAGGTGACTTGGATAGGCTGGGTGAGTGGGCAAATGTTTGGCAGATGCAGTATAATGTGGATAAATGTGAGGTTCTCCATTTTGGTGGCAAAAACAGGAAAGCAGACTATTATCTAAATGGTGTCTGACTAGGAATAGGGGAGATGCAGCGTGATCTGGGTGTCATGGTACACCAGTCATTGAAAGTGGGCATGCAGGTGCAGCAGGCAGTGAAGAAAGCGAATGGTATGTTAGCTTTCATAGCAAAAGGATTTGAGTACAGGAGCAGGGAGGTTCTACTGCAGTTGTACAGGGTCTTGGTGAGACCACACCTGGAGTATTGCGTACAGTTTTGGTCTCCAAATCTGAGGAAGGACATTATTGCCATAGAGGGAGTGCAGAGAAGGTTCACCAGACTGATTCCTGGGATGTCAGGACTGTCTTATGAGGAAAGACTGGATAGACTTGGTTTATACTCTCTAGAATTTAGGAGATTGAGAGGGGATCTTATAGAAACTTACAAAATTCTTAAGGGGTTGGACAGGCTAGATGCAGGAAGATTGCTCCCGATGTTGGGGAAGTCCAGGACAAGGGGTCACAGCTTAAGGATAAGGGGGAAATCCTTTAAAACCGAGATGAGAAGAACTTTTTTCACACAGAGAGTGGTGAATCTCTGGAACTCCCTGCCACAGAGGGTAGTCGAGGCCAGTTCATTGGCTATATTTAAGAGGGAGTTAGATGTGGCCCTTGTGGCTAAGGGGATCAGAGGGTATGGAGAGAAGGCAGGTACGGGATACTGAGTTGGATGATCAGCCATGATCATATTGAATGGCGGTGCAGGCTCGAAGGGCCGAATGGCTTACTCCTGCTCCTAATTTCTATGTTTCTATGTTTCTATCTGCATGCCTACTTTCAATGACTGGTGTACCATGACACCCAGGTCTCGCTGCATCTCCCCTTTTCCTAATCGGCCACCATTTAGATAATAGTCTGCTTTCCTGTTTTTGCCACCAAAGTGGATAACCTCACATTTATCCACATTATACTGCATCTGCCAAACATTTGCCCACTCACCTAGCCTATCCAAGTCACCTTGCAGTCGCCTAGCATCCTCCTCACAGCTAACACTGCCCCCCAGCTTAGTGTCATCCGCAAACTTGGAGATGTTGCCTTCAATTCCCTCATCCAGATCATTAATATAAATTGTAAATAGCTGGGGTCCCAGCACTGAGCCTTGCGGTACCCCACTAGTCACTGCCTGCCATTGTGAAATGGACCCGTTTACTCCTATTCTTTGCTTCCTGTTTGCCAGCCAGTTCTCTATCCACATCAATACTGAACCCCCAATACCGTGTGCTTTAAGTTTGTATACTAATCTCTTATGTGGGACCTTGTCGAAAGCCTTCTGAAAGTCCAGATACAACACATCCACTGGTTCTCCCCTATCCACTCTACTAGTTACATCCTCGAAAAATTCTATAAGATTCGTCAGACATGATTTACCTTTCGTAAATCCATGCTGACTTTGTCCAATGATTTCACCACTTTCCAAATGTGGTGTAAGGCCACCAGAACGCAGGTCCGCTCTGCTTAATCTCTCCTAGTATGACAAACCTCTCAATCAAGTTATCAATCTGGAGAACCCTCTAACATCTTTACTTAGGAAGGTGAATCAGACCTGTATACAGTATAGCAGATGTGGTATCACCAGCCTCTATATAATTGAAGCAAGATGTCTCTCCTCCTGCAAAATATCTCTCCTCCTGTATTCATGAGGCTTTGTAAAGAAAAACATATCTTTTGCCTTTATATTTCTAATATATCGCTGCATCTGTATATTAACTTTCAGTGATTCACGTAAAAAGACATTAAGGTTCTTTTGAATATCAAATGTTTCGATATCTCATCAATAAAAAATGCTGCATGTTTTTATTTTCTATGAAAGTAGATGACCTCACATTTTTCCCTGATATATTCTGTCTGCCATGACATTGCCCTTTCAGTTAGACGTCAATACCACCCCTATTACATCACATGTAACAATGTCAGAGTATGGAGTTTAGGGTGGGAGATTGCAACCTTCAAGTGGTCCACACTGTTTCAACTAATGCAATTAACCCAACGTGCACAGACAAAAGATCAAATAGAACAAATTGACCAACAACTTTAGGCTCTGCACAACATACGCAAGAAGAAGAAGAGTATGGAGGGGAGATTGATAAAACAATTGAATGGTGTCAGAACGACAATCTTGCTCTCAGTGTTAACAAGACCAAGCAGCTGATTGTTGACATCAGGAATGAAAAGCTGAGGATCCATGAACCTGATTTCATCATCTCCCAATTTGTCGCACAAGGAGATATTAAGCACATCAGGCCTACACACTTGTGAACTCACGCAGGAATTTGAAACTGTTGCCTCTCTCCAATGGCGTTCCAATTATGAAATCAGGTTCATGGACACAGCCCTTCCTGTCCCAATTACTGCTGGAATGGGATAGATCATAACATAAATGAGAAACTGGACATCAATGTTCTCCCTCTGTCAGTACCATCCTAGGAATTCCTAAGGAATAGATAGTTTCCAAGTCTCCACAAGAGCCTCTCTTATAAGGTTGAGGTGTTTGGAAGAGGGTGGGGAGTTGAAACATGAATTCGAGGGCCTGAGTTATAGGGAGAGGTTGAGCAGGCTAGGACTCTATTCCTTGGAGAGCAGGAGGATGAGGGGTGATCTTATTGAAGTGTACAAAATCATGAGAGGAATAGATTGGGTAGGCACAAAGTCTTTTGCTCATATTAGAGGATTCGAGAACCAGAGGGGATAGGTTTAATGTGAGGGGGGAAAGATTTAATAGGAACCTGAGGGGTAATTTTTTTAGTGAGTGGTGGGTGTATGGAACAAGCTGCCAGAATAGGCAGGTACTATTGCAATATTTAAGAAACATTTAGACAGGTTCATAGATAGGACAGGTTTAGAGGGATATAGGCTAAACGTAGGCAGGTGGGACTAATGTAGATGGGACATGTTAGCCGGTGTGGGCATGTTGGGCCAAAGGGCCTGGTTCCATGATGTAAGACACTATGACTATGACACTGTGGGAAAAATCACATGGGCAGTGCCATATATTCTGCCCTCTTTCAGCTTCACGTAGGTTTCCAGGATGTGAAACATCCTGATTATCTCACAACTCAACACTCATTCTATTAATGCGATTCGAGGATTTCATGTTCAGAATTGCATGAATCCTTGCATTTTCGGAGTTTTATCAGTCATTACTTTGGAGTTAGCGTCACTCTACATTAAGTTCATGGCAGCTGAATACTGGCAACATGCCAGGAGAGTACAGCAGCACCTGCCCATTAACATTACTCCAAATTAAAGTTATGGCATATAATGCTTGGCATTACTCCAGATTAAGATTCAAGTCATCAAAGCTGGCATCACTTCACATTTAGATCAGAGCAGTTGAATGTGGCATTATTCCAGACTAAGATCATGACCACTGAATATTGACATCACTGCAGATTAAGATCAATGTCCCATGTTGGCATTGCTCCAGTTTAAGATCTCAGTTACTGTGGTTTAAAAATGGCAGCCAAGATTCATTCAGAATACTTGTGCTCTTGGTTTATGTGACCCAGGTTAATTGGGTGAAAGTCTCCTCTACTTGCTGCAAGGAAGAGTTCCACATGAAATTAGTTTTCTAGAGTCCTACCGGCAACCTTCATAAGTTACAAGCTTGTAATATATGCATAATTTAACATAGATTTTTCTTCGGCTCAAAGGAAACTATATTGCTGTTAGAGGGAGTTCTTCTGAGACTGGGGTTAAACCACATTATAGGGCAGTGTAAAGGAAGGCAAACTCTCCATCTGTTAGACCTCATCTGGGAGAACTGATGCTGGCATTGTGTGATGAAATGGAAAAAAAACTTTTTTTTCCCCACTCATAACATTTATCACCCTGATGAGAAAAAAACATCAGATGAGTCCTTTATTATAAAAGGCTGGCCTACCTACTGTGCTTTGGTCTGGCCAATTTTTTTTTCTGTCTCAATCCAAAAATAAAATGCAAACAGAAACTTATAAATTCAACAGTGTCTACCTCATTCCAGTAGACATCCGTGTCAGTAGAAATATAAAACTACATTATTACTTCACAGCCACCATATGATTTTTGGCATATTTGTGTTTGCTTTCTCCACAGGGAAATTCCTGCAGGAAAATCTACTGTCTGCCATTTTGGATAATCCCAGCTTTCCACTATTGAAATAGCTTTTGCAATCAATTCAATCTGAAACGATCAGCTTCTGAAGTGTTGCAAGTATTTATGCTTTCCGACAATCTGGAGATGATTTAAAAAATATATAGCATTTTCCACCTATCTATCGATATATATATATATATATATATCGATAGATAGGTGGAAAATGCTATATATTTTTTAAATCATCTCCAGATTGTCGGAAAGCATAAATACTTGCAACACTTCAGAAGCTGATCGTTTCAGATTGAATTGATTGCAAAAGCTGAGGATCCAAAAAAGCTATTTTGGCATTATTCCGAGATCACTCGAACAGACACGCACGCATGCACGTTCACTCACGCGCATAGAAACAAACAAGATGAGAGTTTTAGGTATATATATACCTAAAACTCTCATCTTGTTTGTTTCTATGCGCGTGAGTGAACGTGCATGCGTGCGTGTCTGTTCGAGTGATCTCGGAATAATGCCAAAATAGTACACGATCGTGCTAACATTACTCATCAGCACCACCTTACTCACAATTGTCCTATTGTGGTTTGTGTCACGTTTCGTTCAGATTGATGTTCTATTTTACAATTTATTGACATTTTTAGCTTTACAAAACCCCACTTCAAGTGTTGTGAAGTTGCGGGCAGTTAGGAGGTATGACGTCACAATGGGATCTAATTTACATAACCTGTCTGTCCTGCCTGTGAAGGTACACAAAATTGCTGGGGAAACTCAGCGGGTGCAGCAGCATCTATGGAGCGAAGGAAATAGGCGACGTTTCGGGCCGAAACCCTTCTTCAGACTGTGAGCAGTGTTCCAGCCCACAATTACATCACAATGGGATCAGCAGCCCTCCTCCTACGTGGGGATGATTGATTGGCTCCATGGAGCGTCAGCGTCACACCGCCCCCCCCCCCCCCACGTGGGGATGATTGATTGGCTCCGTTAAGCGCCGTCGGCCTTTCCAGAATTTTCTTTCTTTTTTCCTCACTTCACAAATTCCATATTACTGCTTCTCCCGGCCCACGGCCCTTGGCACTCTCCCTCCCCCTCCTCCGGCTCCATGCCGCTCGGCCCATCCCCTTCCCCAACAGGCCCCGTCCCGCTGAGCGGCACCGGGCTCACGACCACTCCCGGCTCCGCACCGTTTGGCCTGTACCCCCCTACAGCCGCCATCCCAACGAGCGGCACCGGGCGGAAAGAGCATGGGAACGAACTTTGGCCTCTCCCTCCTCCTTTACTCGGGAGAGAGAGATAGAGAGCGACAGGGAAAGAGACATAGAGAG
Source organism: Amblyraja radiata (assembly GCF_010909765.2). Taxonomy (NCBI): domain Eukaryota; kingdom Metazoa; phylum Chordata; class Chondrichthyes; order Rajiformes; family Rajidae; genus Amblyraja; species Amblyraja radiata. The sequence continues at coordinate 37,316,457 of NC_045965.1, read as the reverse complement.
AGAGGGAAAGAGACCGAGAGATAGAGAGACAGACAGAGAGAGAGAAAGAAAGAGACAGATAGAGATAGAGACAGACAGAGAGGGAGACAGAGAGAGAGAGATGGAGACAGAGAGAGAGGGACAGAAACAGAGAGAGACAGAGAGACACACTAATTGACATTAACTGACACTAAGAAATTAATATTGAATTGCTAAACTTGCTATTCTGTTGTACTGCTTACAGCTGCAAGAACGTGTAGCAATCAATAAAGGGCTATAGGCCTATTGCGAGTTTATGTACAGGGACATATCTATCCATGCACTGTATACTTGTATTTATACTTATGCATTTTAAATATGTATGCCATGTTTTATACTTTGGCAATATAACAACACATTTTTTATCATGTCAATAAAGTTTTTTAATTGAATTGAAATTGAAAATTGAATTGAGAGAGAGACAGACAGAGGGAGACAGAGAGAGAGAGACAAAGGGAGACAGAGAAAGAGACAGAGAGGCAGACAGAGAGACAGAGAGACAGAGAGAGACAGAGAGAGAAAAGAGAGAGAGTGAGAGAGAGAGAGCAAGACAGCGAGAGAGAGACAGAGAAACAGAGAGACAGAGAGAGAGAGAGGCAGATATAGAGAGACATAAAGAGACAGACAGAGAGAGAGAGAGACAGAGACAGAAAGAGAAACAGACAGAGAGGCAGACAGAGAGAGAAACATAGAAACATAGAAAATAGGTGCAGGAGTAGGCCATTCGGCCCTTCAAGACTGCACCGCCATTCAATATGATCATGGCTGATCATCCAACTCAGTATCCCGTACCTGCCTTCTCTCCATACCCCCTGATCCCCTTAGCCACAAGGGCCACATCTAACTCCCTCTTAAATATAGCCAATGAGCTGGCCTCAACTACCTTCTGTGGCAGAGAATTCCAAAGATTCACCACTCTCTGTGTGAACAATGTTTTTCTCATCTCGGTCCTAAAAGACTTCCCCCTTATCCTGAAACTGTGACCCCTTGTTCTGGACTTCCCCAACATCGGGAACAATCTTCCTGCATCTAGCCTGTCCAACCCCTTAAGAATTTTGTACGTTTCTATAAGATCCCCCCTCAATCTTCTAAATTCTAGCGAGTACAAGCCGAGTCTATCCAGTCTTTCTTCATATGAAAGTCCTGACATCCCAGGAATCAGTCTGGTGAACCTTCTCTGTACTCCCTCTATGGCAAGAATGTCTTTCCTCAGATTAGGAGACCAAAACTGTACGCAATACTCCAGGTGTGGTCTCACCAAGACCCTGTACAACTACAGTAGAACCTCCCTGCTCCTATACTCAAATCCTTTTGCTATGAATGCTAACATACCATTTGCTTTCTTCACTGCCTGCTGCACCTGCATGCCTACTTTCAATGACTGGTGTACCATGACACCCAGGTCTCGTTGCATCTCCCCTTTTCCTAATCGGCCACCATTCAGATAATAGTCTACTTTCCTGTTTTTGCCACCAAAGTGGATAACATCACATTTATCCACATTATACTGCATCTGCCATGCATTTTCCCACTCACCCGACCTATCCAAGTCACCTTGCAGCCTCCTAGCATCCTCCTGACAACTAACACTGCCCTCCAGCTTCGTTTCATCCGCAAACTTGGAGATGTTGCATTCAATTCCCTCGTCCAAATCATTAATATATATTGTAAATAGCTGGGGTCCCTGCACCAAGCCTTGTGGTACCCCACTAGTCACTGCCTGCCATTCTGAAAAGGACCCGCTTACTCCTACTCTTTGCTTCCTGTCTGCCAGCCAGTTCTCTATCCACATCAATACAACCCCCAATACCGTGTGCTTTAAATTTGCATACTAATTTCTTATGTGGGACCTTGTTGAAAGCCTTCTGAAAGCCTTCTGAAAGTCCAGATGTAACACATCCACTGGTCCTCCCTTATCCACTCTACTAGTTACATCCTCAAAAAAACGATAAGATTCGTCAGACATGACTCTCCCTTTTTAAAAGAGAGAGAGACAGAGAGAGACGGAGAAAGAGAGAATGAGAGACAGAGAGAGACAGAGACAGATATAGAGAGACCGAGAGACAGAGAGAGAGACAGAGAGGGAGAGACAGAGAGAGACATAAAGCAAAGACAGACCCTCACCCAGTGGCAGAAAACCCGGGGGGGCCCTGAGGGGACACGTCCCTCCATGTTTTGAGAGGTGGGAGACATCCCCCCCC